>NC_088684.1:150976498-152226498 GCF_028017835.1 Emys orbicularis | reverse complement strand
CCTGCAAAAGCGTTTTGTTCAACACAACATTTTCCTTAAGAAAAGTTGACTTCCGTGTTTTAGATCAGCCTGTTATAACACAGATGACAAGGTACTATTTAAAGCTACGAATTTTCTGACCTAAACTATTGCATATATTTCAATTATCTTCCTTTCTTTTTTATTTATGCATTATGGGCTCAGTCATGAGCTTTCATGTATACCCATGTTAGGGACTAAAGGAGCAGAAGGATCTTTTTATCACTTTTGGCAGCATATCCACATCACTAGAATATACGGGAGAGAAAGTAGCTTCCTCCAGTCTGCTGATTCCCCAACCTATACAAAAGAACAGGGACTGGGTGGAGTCATGGCTTCACCCAACCTTGCCCTCATACAGCAGAGCTGCCACCCCGAAGGAAAAAAAATCTGTGCCACCAAAAGGACCGGTACATATTACTTTCCCTCTAGATCAAAGGACAAGAAGGAACCAAATTATGGCTCAATGTAGAGTCAAGGTCCTGCCCTATTACTGGCAAGGTGTAGCTACTAATCACTGCCTCTTACTCAGTTTGAATAGTTAGGTCACAATCCAGCCCTATGCAAATAGGAGCCAAACACTGGCAGCTTCAGCCCTGCTGCCATAGGCAAGTTTCTTCATAAGCAGGGAGTCCAAAGATTCTTCCACACCAGAGAAAAGAAGAATGTGCTCTTTCCAGAAATAAAAGTATATTTCCAGAATCTTTCATGAATAAAATTGAGCAGTTAACATTGTTGCTGAATAAGGCTGCAATTCTTTCATGGAGGTCACGGAAGTAACGGATTCCATGACTTTCCGAGGCTTTCCACGACCTCTGTGACTTCTGCAGTGGCTGGTGCAGCTGACGTCAGAGCCAGCTGCTCGGGTGGCCCACAGCCAGCTGCACCATCCTCTGCTGGAGTGACCCAGGGCCAGCTGCTCTGGCGGTCCCTGGGGCCAGCCGCACCAGCCACTGTTCAGGAGACCTGGGGCCAGTTGGCTCCTGGGGAGCGCCGAAGCAGCAGTTGTCCCGGGGTAGCAACTGGAGCAGCGGTCCCGGGGTAGCTGGAGCAGCTACCTGGGATGCCCAGAGGGCATCTGGAGAGTGATCCCCGGGAGCAGCGGACGGAGGGCAGTTAACCCCCAGGAGTGGAGCAGGGCCCCCTCCCAGCGGGGCCCTCCCAGAGCAGCAGGGCCCCAGAAGTAGAGATTTAATAATGGGTATTTTTTGTAAAAACATGGATAGGTCACAGGCGGTGAATTTTTATTTATTGCCCCTGATCTGTCCATGACTTTGACCAAAAATACCCATGACTAAATCTTAGCCTTATTGCTGAACTATCCAATCTACATATTATAGTGCAGTTCATCATCTAGGCTGGGAAAATCTCACTATAGACAAACCACATCAATGTTGTTAGCAGTTGCTGGAATTAACTGTCAGGTTGTCATCGGTGGAAATCAAATTAGATTTGACAATCAGGATTTCAACTGCAAAGTGATCTTTGGTAATTAATATAATTAACAGCAAGAGAACAATGTGATAACATCACTAGCATATTGTTTGCTCAGATTAATCATTTTCACTTTGGTATTTAATTGATGTGACTTTTGCTTTAGTTACACTACAATTATCATGTCATGTTCCCGATAGAGTAGAGGAAAAAATTAGCTAAATTACTGCTTTTTCATTTTAAGGACAAAAATTTAACTACCAGTTTAAAAAAAAAATCAGTGCTCAGTATGTGAAGAGGTAAACACAAGTACCGGACAACCATTCTTAAGTCTTCTTTTTCAGTATGAAAAAAACAACAAGGAGTTTGGTGGCACCTTAAAGACTAACAGATTTATTTGGGCATAAGCTTTCGTGGGTAAAAACCTCACTTCTTCAGATGCAAGACACCATGCAAGGCACTATATTTAGCCATATGGAGTGGAAATCCATCAACCTCAACAAAAAATTTGCACAGATACAGACAGACATCATCTTCCTCTCCAAATGCAAACAGATGGACATCATACCAAATGGACTGAAGGTAAAAAATCCATTGCAATCAACATACTACACTGACTATGGTGAGAGACTGTGCCACATACTCTCAAAGAAACTGAGGAACCACCTGATCAGCATCCTGTACAGCAGACAGGAGAAGATCAAGAATGAGCTCTCAGAACTGGAGACTCTCATACAATACCAACCTTCCACACAAACTTCCACGTGGCTGGACTTTACAAAAATGAGACAAGCCATTTACAATGCACACTTCACTTCTCTACAGAGGAAAAAGGACAGAAAGCTATCTAAACTCCTACCTGCCACAGGGGGCTACAACAGTGGTACCCTCAACTCATCTAACAACATTGTCAATCTTTCCAACCACACACTTAGCCCAGCAGAAGAGTCTGTCCTATCTCGGGGACTCTCTTTCTGTCCCACCATCCCCACGAACACGATACAGTTCTGCGGTGATCTGGAAGCCTACTTTCGTCATCTCCGACTCAAGGAATATTTTCAACGCACCACTGAACAATGCACTGACCCACAGGAACCCTCCTACCAACACTACAAGAAGAAGATCTCTGCGTGGACTCCTCCTGACGGTCGAAATGACAGACTGGACCTCTACATAGAGTGCTTCTGCAGACGTGCACAGGCTGAAATTGTGGACAAACAACATCACTTGTCCCATAACCTCAGCCGTACAGAACGCAATGCCATCCACAGCCTCAGAAACAACTCTGACATTATCATCAAAGGGGCTGACAAAGGAGGTGCTGTTGTCATCATGAACAGGTCGGATTATGAACAGGAGGCTGCCAGGCAACTCTCCAAGACCACATTCTACAGGCCACTATCCTCTGATCCCACTGAGGAATACCAAAAGAAACTACACCATCTGCTCAAGAAATTCCCAGCTACAGTACGGGAACAAATCTACATGGACACACCCCCAGAACCCCGACCAGGGGTATTCTATCTGCTACCCAAGATCCATAAACCCGGAAACCCTGGACGCTCCATCATCTCAGGCATTGGCACTCGATGCATCCGAAGAAGTGAGGTTTTTACCCACGAAAGCTTATGCCCAAATAAATCTGTTAGTCTTTAAGGTGCCACCAGACTCCTTGATGTTTTTGTAGATACAGACTAACACGGCTACCCCCTGATACTTGACAGTATGAAAAAAAGTAAGCTTGAGTGTTGGCCAAACATGGCCAAGTTTGCAGACATCCACCTGCAGTTGATACAGAATATCACCATGAGCCTTCTTTCACCTACAAAGTAGCAAAACCACATGCTCTAAGTCTTCTATTGGCCCCTCAATGCAATTCAGTATCTAGTTAAATTTTACTCTTGTTTTTACAACTTTTATAAATTTGCTCCTACCTACTTCATGTACTTTGTGTCTACCTACTCCCCTCCTTGCACCACTCCACTCATCTAGCACCAGCCTCCTCTCCATCCTGCCACATTGCCTCAGCACTGCTACTATGACAGCTTTCTCCTTTCCCTCTCCTATGATATCTTCTCCTGGTGTTTTCAACAATTAGCTCTGGAAAAGGGCAAGGCAGAAGCCTAAAATCCTGATTCACTCACTCCCCCCTCATGTTGCCTGAATATCCAACGCATTACTGTCAACTTCAAATGTCCAACAATCATTAGCTGGCCTCAAAAATCAGGAGAATGGCTTAAAATATGTGATTTTTTTGAAACAATATATTTTTGGATTGTTTTTATTTACCTTCTGGCAATTTATTTCAGCAGCAGTTATGACTCAGGAGATTGGCAACAGACTGTCTAGCTCACTTCTTTGAGCCTGGACCGCAGTGAAATGATTGAAAGTTGTTACCACCTGATGGCTATGCTGCTGTGTCATCATTAATCAGCTGCTTTTTCTTATCACAGAGGTGACTTTATTCCACTGTTGGGTTAATCAATTAATCCAATTAGTCAGTTAATCCAATTCCTAGTGAGAAATGTATCTATATCACCCATCTATGTTTCCTTTGTTGCCTGGCACCGAAAAGAAGCCAAGAACTGAATGGAGACTAAATTATCTTGAAGAGATACACGACAACCTCATTTGTATGAAAACCATTAATATGAAAGAGGGTCATGTCTCTAGAAGAGTTTTCGCTGTGTGAAGTTTGGATAGATGACCAACCAGGGCAGCATGACTTCGTTGCTGGTGCAATGAATCTGTGACGACATAGCCATCTACTCCACAGGTCATCAGCAAAGATAAATCCTGGGACTTTCAAAACTACAATACAGTACACACCACTAATATTCAAACTAAAGAGGGTAACTCCTCTTAGTCAGTAGCAGACTTTCATCCTCAATATAGAGCAGCCACTAGAGAGAGGTTCAATCACATCCCATTAGGCAATATATTATATACTCGTTCATTAGTCATGGGTCATCCTCAGGAGCATGAGGTCTACAAGGAGTTCAAACCCTATCAAAGTTTCATTTTATAATGAACATTTCAACGCATTCACACATCCAGTCCACATGGAACTTCAGAGATAAAAGCCAGGACCTGCTTCTGCACCATAATCACAAGTTCCTGCTATCTGAGCATAAAAGATCATTGCCGTGAGCTGTTAATAAGTAGCAGGTTCTTATCTTCAGCACAGGCTAGTCTTGGGAGGAAGACAATCACCCACAATTAGCTAAAATGTCTTACCTGAGGCTAAAATGCTTTGAGTAACATACCTTAACTGAGACTCTGTTAACATACCTCGCAGCTTTACCTCAGCTTTTGCCCTAATACCTTTGCACTCAATTGCTATTTAGTCCTGCTGCATTTGTTGGCCTTGGGGAACCAGCTAGTTGTCTATAATCTGGGGAAGCAGCCAGCAAGATCTGATGCCTCAACTCCAGAGATTTCTCTGGGCCAGTTTCACTGATTATCTGAAGGTTTCAGCTTTCCCATGAGCCCTTTGGTTTTATTGGAGTTCATCAAGGTTAGGACTGAAGTACAATGGCCAGACCACATGGGAAATCATGCCCTGACACTATCCATGTTTTATCTGGTAGGTACATAAAAGAATTAAGGTTTCAGGGTTACTTCTCTAGTAATTCTGAAAAACATATAAAACAACTAATAAAAATAATATTTACTTCTACACTAGAAATTGATTGGTTTTTTTTCTCTCTCTTTTTTTTTTTGGGGGGGGTGAAAAAGCCTGCCAATCACAGCCAGTAACTGACAGACTTTGTGATTAACAGCTATCATTTCCTGTGCGAATTTCTCACTGACTTCATAGAATGTATAGCTTGTTTTTCATCCACATACCAGGTATAGCTTGAAAAGTAACAGTATCTTCAATCTCAGATACGATTGCTCAGCACTTACGAAATTCAGGCTGTGTGCATATGCATGCATTCATGTGTACCAATATGTGGATTTTAGTGTCTAAATCAGGGGTCGGCAACATTTCGCACGCGGCTCACCAGGGTAAGCACCCTGGCGGGCCGGGCCAGTTTTATTTACCTGCTGACGCGGCAGGTTCGGCCGATCGCGGCCCCCACTGGCTGTGGTTCGCCGTTCCAGTCCAATGGGGGCGGCGAGAAGCGGTGCGGGCGAGCGATGTGCTGGCCGCGGCTTCTCGCCGCCCCCATTGGCCCAGGACGGCGAACCGCGGCCAGTGGGGGCCGCGATCAGCCGCGATCAGCCGAACCTGCCGCGTCAGCAGGTAAATAAAACTGGCCCGGCCCGCCAGGGTGCTTACCCTGGCAAGCCGCATGCCAAACGTTGCCAACCCCTGGTCTAAATGTAGGTATTTAATTTTGACAACATTGGCCTAGTTTTGGTTTGATTTTAAAACCTTCAGTTATTATCTTCCCCAATCCCTGACCTCCATAATATTACTATTTTAAAATGTCCTCTGATCTTCCAGATTTAACCCTGTGTATCTATTGCATTGTAGCCTTTCCCTGCATTCCCAATCTAGGCCACCATGCTTTCTATTTTAATTTCTTTTCAATATCAAGAGAGACATAGGCATTTAAATCTGCAGCTGCCTTTTTGTAGTTCTGCATACTAGGGTAAAATCCACTCCATCAGGCTGTATGCAGAGAGATACCAAAGATCTGAGCAGGTAAAATCCACCCATCAATGCAGGGCCTATTAATAACTTCTCACCACAGCCCCTCTGGATCCACCCAAATGTAGAGCCTGTGGCTTCTTCCATGGCCATCCCTTATCACTGCCTTCTATACTGGCTTATACAGGTTAGTGCAGAGACCCTTTCTGCTCCTCCAGCCACATCCCACAGCTTCTGTGTGGAACTTAAGTGGTGTGTGTGGGGGTGGGGTGTCTTCCACTGGCTCTCTGCACTGACGATGAATTTCTCCCAGTGTTGAAGTACACTAATGCTCTGAGACCCCAGTGAATAAAACAGGCAAGGACAGAATTACAAAATATAAAGCTATTTTCAAGAATGTTGTATGCAGTGTTGTTGTAGCCATGTTGGCCCCAGGATATTAGAGAGACAAGGTGGGCGAGGTAATCTCTTTTATTGGACCAGGTGCCTTGAAGAAGAGCTCTGTATAAGCTTGAAAACTTGTCTCTCTCACCAACAGAAGCTGGTCCAATAAAAGATAGTACTTCACCCATCTTGTCTCTCTGTTTTCAACAACAGCAGTTAAAAAAGTTAAGGAACAGATATGGTTGAAAGAGAACAAGAAAAAAGTCCTCCTCAGGGATGGAGTCTATCACTTTTTAAAGCTCTTTGTTTCATTGAAAGCCCTTGCAACTTCACCAATTAAGTTTAGAATCCATGCAATCTGACTGCACCTTCTAATAACTAAAAATCAAATACAAAAATTAGCTTGGGTAATATAGATTAAAACACACACACACACACACACACACACACACACACACACACACACACACACACACAACAAACCCATAAGCAAACATTATTTCCATACTGAAGAAATCTGGGGTTTTGTATGGAAGAATAGCAAGATGAAGAACCCCAAAGGAATTGTGTAACAGAAATACTAAATTGGCTTTCCTGGAATGTTGTCAGAAGAAGATTTTCATCTCTTCATTTTGCTGATAAAGAAAGGTTAGAAATGACTATTGCTTTACAGCCATGGCTTTGAAAACAAAGCAATTTGAGACTTTGAACTCAGTGATTTTTCTTCCTATCACAAATGATCTATAAGTTTCATTACTCTATGATCTTTGATTCCTCAGGCAAAAGTTCTGCTGTATAAAATAAACCTCCTGGAAAATGAAACAAACATCGCTACCTGCAGAATTCCAAAGGAAAAAAACCCTATTTTGGTTTATCTACTTAACCCTGTTCTGCCTGTAGTAGCTACTTGCCTCTGTCAACATGCCAGGAGGTATTATATTAAATTGAGTTGTACTTAAGAGCAAGCACTTTTTTTTTTAATTTGTCCACACAATGAACAACTTCAAACAATTCCAACACCTGCCATTGTCAGCATGAGTCATTTTCTTTTTCAGTGGTTACCATGCCGAAGCTTGGTTTAGTTTTAATGTGATCCTCACTTGCCCCCTTAACACCTGTGCCATTGTGACTTCTTGCAGCTGAACAGGGAGACAAGACCTGTCTTGATTACCTGACTGACAATAGATCCTAAGGGGGGGGGGAGTCTTCTGTCTTCATATGAAAAGAAATATGGCAAAATAAGACCTCTGTTTAACAATTTTTTCTTGTTTTGAGGACCTGTTCCCTTAGCTAACAGGGTAAATGAAGAGGGAAGCAAATAGTCTCAGATGGATAATCATCCAAATGTTCTAATTAAAGATTTTGAACTCCTAATGCTGTGAAAGAAGAACTATTTATTAGCACTGTCTTTTAATTCACAAAGGACACATTTCACAAGTCACTGTCATAGCTAGCAAACCAGCTAACTTGATATTCCTTTCAAATGTGGATCTTATTGATCTCTGTGGACAAATAAAACAACTGGCTGGATTTATAACCAATCTGTACATACGGAAGTGTAGCAAACCAGCTCAAAACAGTAGCAGCAGAGGGAAGAGGCACTTGTTGCTAAACTGTCTGACTTTGTATTGATGTTATAGCCATTGTCAGAAACTGAACAAATTAGCAGGAGATGCACCTTTCAGCACCATCTGGAGGTAGGATGAAGAGAAATACATAGAATGGGTGCACTTAAAAAGTTCCTTCAGATTTATGACATAATGTTTCACAAATATTCCCAGTACCCATCTGGAGGTAGGATGAAGAGAAATACATAGAATGGGTGCACTTAAAAAGTTCCTTCAGATTTATGACATAATGTTTCACAAATATTCCCAGTACCCATCAGAGCAAGTAATAAATCTTGGAAACTTTTTAAATATGCTCACTGTACAAATACCATGGGGGAGGGGAGGAGAGGGTAAATTAGGGAAAGATCAGGGGATGTATGTAAAATTATGACCACATACATGGCATGATTAGAAATGCTCAGGTGAAAGGAACCATACATTACATGTAGTACCATAGTTTGCCAGAGCAAATTACTTTCAACTTTTTTCCAGTTAGAGACGGTCAAAAAATGAATTTTCACAAAAAAAATCAGTCATTTTTCTTCTACAGATTTAGAAAAGGTATTTTTCGTTTGCTTGAAAATGATGACAATTTTTTTTAAAAAAAGTGTTTGGTTTAAAAATGTTCAAAGTAAAAAAAGATTTTAAAAGTATTTCCCCTACTTTTCCCATCCTCTTCTCTTTTTTCCTCTACTTCTTTCAATTTTTGCCTACCTTTTTTTCATTTTTTCCAGTTTGCCACTGAAAATGGGGAGAAAAGGAAAAGAAAAAAGAAGAAATCACACACTTTTTAATTTTTTAATTTTATTACAAAAATATTGAAAACTTAGAAAATATTGTTTTTTTTTCTGGAAAAAAAACAATTTTGAAAAAAAACACCAATTTTGACTAAAAAAAAGAGTTCTCTAGGAAAAAAAATTATCAGCTCTATTTGAAGTTACAAAAGACTAACTTTAAGATTTAACATTATTTGTAGAGTTAAGTAAAATAAAATAAAACTTAGGATATGTATGTTAGTAAAATCCCAACGTGAAGAGAAATCAGTTAGTAAACAGTTCAAAAGGGAGCTAGATAGATTCATGGAAGATAGGTCCATCAATGGCTATTAGCCAGGATCTGCAGGAATGGTGTCCCTAGCCTCTGTTTACCAGAAACTGGGATTGGGTGACAGGGCATGGATCACTTGATGATAACCTGCCTGTTCATTCACTTTGGGCCATTGGCCACTGTCAGAGGACAGGATACTGGGCTTGATGGACCTTTGGTCTGACCCAGTATGGCCGTTCTTATGTTCTAATTTATCCACAATGTGAGATTCTGTTCATAGAGGTTAGTGAAGGGGGAAAAACCTCACTGAACCTGAGATTAAATGTTCTTGGTGTAAGACAGAGAAAAAATACAATCTTTTAAAAAATAAAATAGTACATACACCACGAGGTAGTCAATTAAATAATTCCTTGAATATTAAAGCTTTTTTCCTAGAATTGCACAACTGGCCTACATTCATCCATGGGCTCTCAAGGAAGGAAGTGTGCACAGTGTGTATACAAATTTCTCTACCCTGCTATGCTTATACTCAGCATAATTATATATATATATATATATATATATATATATATATATATATATATATATATATATATACACATAACAGTTTGTAGAGAGATTTGGACTCTTAAGATCACCCTACCACTTTATATTTCAATAAAGACAGTATGCATAATGGATATCAGGAAGAGCAAAACAAAACTCAGTCTCCTACAAAGACTTCTGGACATGCTTAACATTGATTTCAGTGGACTATCTCAGAATATTAGCGGATCAGAATCAAGAAGTTAAGAATCAAGGCCTTAAGTTGTAAGTATATTATTTTTATTCATATGATAAGAGAGCAAATATCCTGCAGACGTAAGGGGTAAAATCCTGGCCCAATTGAAGTCAATTGGAGTTGTGTCAGTGACTTCAATAGGGCCATAATTTCGCCCAACGTCTTTGGTGTAAATCTGGAGTAGCTCCTATAAAGTCAATTAAGTTATTTTTGATTCATTCTGGTGTTGCTGAAAGCAACATATGCTTCAGTAACTATTCTAGGAAAGTGGTATTTCCAAAGCCCCGTAACTGGGGCATTTTAGCACCTGGGGCAAGAAAGCATATTTGCACCCCCTCCCATTTTTTCCTTCATTTCTCTGCCCCATTGTTCTGCCCTTGCGGCTTTGTGCCCTGGGCAACTGCCCCACTTGCCCTGCCCTGGTTATGGGTCTGGGTATCTCATTGGATCTTCTAATCATCACAAGTAGTTTTTCTTTTCAGTTATTATAATACATTTTCAGTTCACAATGAAAAATTTCATTAATCTGTGAGAAATATGATATGACAATGACACTGCTTCCAACATCCTAATTTGGAAAAAAATGAAATTGTTCTTGCCATCATAAACTTCACTTTTGCTCCACTCAGGCTTGTCATCGTAGCTGTGAATTCATTGTTCTCTGACTTCTGTACAATGGAAACTGCTGTCAACATCAACTCTTAGGATGGTGTTTTATTACCAACTTCATAATTTTTAAAAAAGATTTATATTCCACTTTTCAGATTATAGTTATTTGAGACTTTGAATGATATCCTTAAAGCCCCAGTCATCAAATCAGTCAGTGCTCTATTATTGATAATTATGTTGATCAACAAATCACAAATGAATAGATATTTCACATATTTGGTCAAAGTTAATACAATGCACATATGTAAAGAGTATCATATACTTCTGTTCATAGAGGTTTTTGGCATGCTCTCGGTTTTGGAAAGCTAGTTTAGAAAGGCATTACAATCTCTCAGAGATCTGAGATAAATATTGAGGGCAACATTTTTAAATTGTGGCCTCTAATATTGCACAAACACTCTTGTGCACAAAAACATGATATATAAACAGTATTTGCTCATGCAAATTTTGTAATTCCACTAGGAAATATTCAGATATGAAGAATTGCACAAAGTACATTAGAGGCTGGGCTGAGAGGCCTTTCAAAATTTGCATTGGATAGTCACAAAAATAGTCAACTTTGATAGACATCATCATTAAAAATAAGGTTTTCAGCACTTAAAGCTGGCAAACATTTTATTTTTCACTAGTTCCACATGGATGCACAAATATCTGACATTTTACAAAAAAAAGCTGTATTATTTGGACTTCAGCAAGAGTGTTGATGGAGTAAGAACATTAGAATTTGGCCGAGAAATGACAATACCATGCTAAAGTTGCTGTGCATGATAATAAAGATATATAGTATAGAAGCATGAGTTTTATTCATAATTCATCCAAATTACAATGGAAATCACTCACTTTCCATTCTTTTATGAAGGAATTTGGAGGGTACCCATGTCAGATCACCCCAAACCCAAAATGATTTAGAGATTGCATGCTCTGCTTCAGATTTAGATTATTATTAATAGCCTCTTATATCAGATTATTCACATGCTTCCAGTGCTTCTGGTGAAGGCATAGTCAGGGCCGGCTCTGGCTTTTTTGCCGCCCCAGGCAAAAAACCTCCCGCCGCCCCCCGGCGGGGAGCAGGGCAGGGGAGGGCGCCGAGCCCAGCCGCGGCCCCGCTCTCCCCGGCCGGCCAGAGCGCTGGGAGGAGGGCGGTGAGCCTGGCCGCGGCCCCGCTCTCCCCGGCCGGCCAGAGTGCCGGGAGAGGGCGACAAGCCCGCCGCGGCTTCCCTCTCCCCGGCGGCCGGAGCGCCGGGGGGAGGGCAGCGAGCCCGGCAGGGGCCCCGCTCTCCCCAACCGGCCGGAGCGCCGGGGGAGGGCGGAGAGCCCGGCCACGGCCCCGCTGTCCCTGGGTGAGCGCCGCCCCCCTTCAGGTGCCGCCCCAAGCAGATGCTTGGAGGGCTGGTGCCTGGAGCCGGCCCTGGGCATAGTATTAAAAGATTTCCTGACTTACCATGCAAATGTTTACAATTTCATATTTCTTAACCATAAAGGAAAGCTATTAGCCTCTGAAAGTGTATGAAACTCTATTAGTTCCTTAATGACCATTGTAGGTCAAATTCTGTGATTCAAAGAAAACACATATAGGCTTCTCATTGACTTCAAAGGAAGCTTCACATGAGCATACAAGGCAGAATTTGGCATGAAATTCCAAGCATCCAACATTAAATATCTTAAAACTACTGTATCAAAGTCTGAATTGTATAATCCTTCTAACTGCTTGTAGATTATATTTTAGTGCTTTAGTAAGAAAGAACGAGATAGAGTAAACTCTTCTTGTAAAATAAGGGGTTTTCCCCCATGGCTGCAATCAGTTCTATTGTAATATGTGATATTAGACTGCCAAAAACATAGCCATCTTCACTTTCTGGCAAGTTTTCTTTTTACTTAGATTCCTAGTATTCTGTTAATTTGTTTCTGTGTAAATTGGGTTTGTCTGTATCAACAGAATTTTAGGAACCCCTATACATAAAATACTATAGAGCAGGAGTGGGCAAACTTTTTGGCCTGAGGGCTGCATTGGGTTTTGGAAATTGTATGGAGGGCCAGTTAGGGGATGGGGGCGTGGACCGCCCCCCCATCTTCCCCCTCCCGCCTCTCGCCCCCGATGGCCCACCTCCGAGACTCCTGTCCCATCCAATTCCCCCTCCTTCCTGACTGCCCCCCTGGATCCCTTCCCCCATTCAACCCCCCTGTTCCCCGCCCTCTGCCCACCCCAACCCCTATCCACAACCCCGCCCCCTGACCACCACCCCGAACTCCCCCGCCCTCTATCCAACACCCTCCCCCCCCCCCCCCCCCCCGCTCCCTGCCTCCTTACTGCGCTGCCTGGAGCATCAGTGGCTGGCGGTGCTACAGCCACACACTGCTTAGCACAGAGCACCGGGTCAGGCCAGGCTCTGCAGCGGCGCTGCCCCAGGAGCTTGCCGCTCCGCCACCCAGAGCATTGCACCGGCGGTGGGGTGAGCTGAGGCTGCGGAGGAGGGGGAACAGCAGGGGAGGGGCCGGGAGCTAGCCTCCCAGGCCAGGAGCTCAGGGGCCAGGCAGGAGGGTTCTGTGGGCCGGACATGGCCCGCGGGCCGTAGTTTGCCCACCACTGCTATAGAGGTTAAGAAAATATTCAAACTTGAGAACTACTTAATCCATAATTAGGACCTAAACCCAAGTGGCTTCATTTGAGAAGTGCTGGGACCCAAATCTCCCATTGAAATCAATGATAAGAAAGGGTCAAAATCTGCCTGTCTCTTACCTAGGTCCACATTGTGGGAGGGATGCGAGAAGTCTCTCCCAGTGAATTAAGAATGCTCCCTGCCTGGGGTGAGACAGCTCTGCATTGCCCCCAACATAGAACTGGGCCTAACTGCAAGATCTAGCTTTAAGTTTGTATGGAACTGCCTGGATGTATAAACTGCACAAAAATAGTGTCATATCTGATTTTTTGCCAGGTGATCCTTGCCTTAAAATAAATAAATAAAGTCAAACACTTCTGTTCTTTCAGCATTTACATCTTTTTTGAGACAATCTCCTAAAATTGGTAAATTATTACAATAAAAAATCCAATCAATGCTATTTAAATTAAATCTCTACAAAAGTTAGTGCAAATATCAGCTCATAATTTCTCCTTGTCATACAGGATCGGCAGTGAATGCTTTCATATAATGTCTCAATGTCAAGAATTCTTCCACTTTTAATGTGCCAACTGTTGATGGTATACTAATAACGTTAAACAGTCTACTTTACAAAATCAAAGTTTCAGGTTAGTGGATCTACAAATACATTTTCCTGTTTTTATTTTATTTTTATTTATTTATTTATTGCTCTTCTGTGTAACTGTCTTAAAGATCAAAACAAAGAATGGGGAAAAGGTGAAACTGATTATACACAAAGTGCTGACAAATGCAAAAAGGAATGACATTGGAAAAATTGAGATTATTTTCTCCGGTATCTATCAATTGTAATAATCATAGGTGATACTTATAGTGATAGTAGATACAACATTTTCATGTGAAATATGGCTTTTAAGTTGAAGTGTCCCTGTAACTCCTGATCTATATCTCTGCTGCATTTTAAAGGAACTTTGTTTGAAGTGAACTTAGGTTTCTGAAGAGAAGAGAAAATAAAACATTGTTTTGTATTTACAGTGTGCTCATGGATCAAAGTAGGAGAGTGTGAGAACTCCAGGCTCAATTTGCCTCTCAAGCCTATGGTAACAGGAAGGAAAGAGAGGCCTTGGATGTTGGGTATTACATACACTATCTTATCCGTGTTTGTCTGAGTGCTCTCACTTCTTTGAAGCAATGCAACTTCCCCAGACATTCAAACTGAACTTGTAAATAACATTCACAGCTTTTATGAGACTTCATGATGAATGATGCATTCTTTATTGCCTCTCAAACCTTAAGCAGATAGACACAGTTTAGATAACAGTCTCTTGCTTAATGTATGCAAAAATATGCCTAGCGTTTAGACCGTCACTCTAGATTTGGCATATATTAATGCACACAACATTTCCATATAAGGGCACATATACAGAGCTATTGTTCTCTTCCAGCTGTCATCTGTGTTTTGTTTCTCTTGATGCTGGAGATCTTTCATTCACGCTTCCCACTTTTACATTCATGACAAAGTGTGATGTTTTTATTTATGTATGCAGGAGGCAGCTCAGTAACAAGATACAGTAGTTGATGTTTGTCTTCTGCCCGTCTAATATGCACTTTGTAAATCCTTTGTTTAACAATGGGACGCATAAGCACTAGTGTATGCCTGATGATTTAATTTAGTTTTACAAGTTCAATAAATTGCAATTCGAACGGTTAGAATCTCAGAAGTACTGTACTAACAACAGTATATATAATCATATTCCATTCCATTTGGATCTACTCAAGATCTGTAAAGCCTCATTAAATACAAACTGCCTCCTATTTCCAGGCATTCAGTATCTTGGGCGCACAATGTAGTAGAAGATGAGATTAAAAATATATGGGGTAAACCCAGTAGCCTATTGGTAGTGTTCGATTGTTCTTCATGTGCTGAAGTGCTCTATTCTCCTGGAGACTTGCGAAGGGTTTCCTTTGCATTTTCCAAATATCTGGCTAAGGAGAATCACTGACTGACTCCTTAGGGAATATTGTCACGTTCTGCTTGTCTGGGCGGATGATGGGTTTGATACAGGGCTTTGAAGGTGATGGAGTTTTAAATATGTAAAACTGGTTTGTGGAAAGTATGAACCTCAAGACACCACAGATGAAGTGGCAAACTCCTGAGTATGGAGGATGGGAATCTATATTTTACATCTTATTTATACTCCATTTCATTTCCATGCCTCAGTAGCTTCCATATAAAATGAAAACAATTTTCCTTGCAAACGGATAACCAAGATAAGATGAATTTATAAACTGTATCAGTAGTTGCTGATTTCTGTTGTGGCAAATTGCTTATGTAGATTTTAGTAGTCGCTGCACTCTGTCATGCACGATACAGAAGAACTGATATTTCACCTTTTTATTGTGGAAACAGATGTTTTTTTGTGTATTTTGTTTTGTAAAGTTCCAAAGAGAATGTTACACATCATTTGGCGGGATGTTATGAAAATACTTAAGACGTTTGCTCAATTATTATCTAGTCAAGGAACATATTTTGAAATCTATAGTGGGCTTGCATATGCAAGCAGGCGGGATGCATGTCTTGTGATTAAGGCACTGGACTGGGACTCTGGAGATGAGGGCTCAGTTCCTGGCTCTTCCACAGACTTTCTGTGTGACTTTGGGTATGTCAGCTAATTTCTCTGTGTTTCAGTTTCCATCTCTAAAATGGGGATAATAATATTTCCTTTGTCTATTTAGACTGTAAACTTTTCTGTGCAGAGACTGTTTCATGCCATTTCTCTGTACGGCACAATGGCCTCCTATCTTGGTTGCAGACTCTACCATAATAAATATTGATAAATGATCAATATAATCACCCTTAGCCTCTATAGGCTCTCTAGACATGTTTTAATTAATGATGAGTGAGAATGAAATGGTTCAGAGATCTAATTCAGTTTTCAGTTGTATTTTGGAAGCTCATCCAGTAACCAGACCTCTTTGGTTTTGAAACCAGGATGTAAATCTCACAAAAACACAGGTTTTTTTGGACAATTTACATTCTGACATGAAACCAAACACACAAGAATCTCTTGGGTTTCAATGTCAAAGTGCAAGACTGGGCTGATTTGACCTACAGGGACAAGAACCATGACGACTGACTATCCTATGTGATAACTAATTGCACATATGAAGTTTTCCCTTCTTTAACGATTCCAACTATGCAGGTTTCTCCTTCACAGGTCTTGTGGCTTCAGTGTGAATCAGACCAGGAGTAAAAAGGTACTTGATTCTCTAAGCCTATTCAAAACCTTGTTCTCTCAGTTAAGACCGCTAACAACAGTAATTAATATCATTAGGGCAGGGTGGGCTGTTTTAAAGAAGTGAACACCTCTCCATTAGGAAACTGAAAGAGCAACAGCTCATTTCACATTCAATCGTAACATCAACCCTTAATATACATAGGCACTATTTAAGGAAAATCTGAGAATGTAAGACTTGCCATACTGGAAAAGTCCTATGGTTCATATAGTTCAGTCTCCTTGCTCTCTCTGTGGGCTAATGCTGGATATTTCTGAGGAAGTAAAAAAAAGCCCATAATGCATCTAACAGTGAAATACTATACTAGAGGCTGACATTTCTTTCATATCCTACCTAGTGATTGGTTTATACTTTGAAGGATGAGAACTAATAGTACTTACAATTTTAATGCTACTTAATGTATGTGAAGATAACAGGGATCAAAAAAGAACTAGACAAATTCATGGAGAATAGGTCCATCAATGGCTATTAACCAAGATGGGCAGTGATGGTGTCCCTAGCCTTTGTTTGCCAGAAGCTGGGAATGGGCAACTGGGGATGGATCACTTGATGATTACCTGATGAGAACTAATAGTACTTACAATTTTAATGCTAATTAATGTATGTGAAGATGCTATTCTTATTCATATAACTATCTAATCTATTTTCAAGCTTGCTCATCTATTACTACCTGTGGCAACAACTCCACAGGCTAATTACAGGCTGTCTCATGAAGTACTTCTTTTTATCTCTTTGAAATGTGATGTCTTTTAATTTCATCAAGTACTTATGGTTCTTATAATATAGAAAAGGCCAAATGGGAGCACCAAAATGATATATATATTTCTACCATATCACCATAATTGCTGGCCCTAACAGATGATAGTTGACAGTGACATGATATACAAATTGGTGTTATAGAAGAGCTTCCATTGAGGAGAGATTAATAAGACTGGGACTTTTTAGCTTAGAAAAGAGATGACTAAGGGAGGAAATGATAGAGGTCTATAAAATCATGACTGGTATGGTGAAAATAAATAAGGAACTATTATTTACTACATCTCATAACACAAGAAACTAGGGGTCACCAAATGAAATTAATAGACAGCAGGTTTAAAGCAAATAAAAGGAACTATTCCTTCACACAACGCACAGTCATCCTGTGGAACTCTTTGCCAGAGAATGTTGTGAAGGCCAAGACCATAACAGGGATCAAAAAAGAACTAGGCAAATTCATGGAGGATAGGTCCATCAATGGCTATTAACCAAGATGGGCAGTGATGGTGTCCCTAGCCTTTGTTTGCCAGAAGCTGGGAATGGGCAACTGGGGATGGATCACTTGATGATTACCTGTTCTGTTCATTCCCTCTGGGGCACCTGGCATTGGCCACTATCGGAAGACAGGATACTGGGCTAGATGGACCTTTGTCTGACCCAGTATGGCTATTCTTATGGTTACTATTAACCTAAACCAGACTGAAATGGCTTGTATCCCATAACTAATCTCTAGATACTTCCAGTTATCTAACAATGCTGTTTTGGAAAGAGTCATATGCAACAAATTGGATTCTGTCAAAGGGTTCAATTTAAAATTAACAATTCAGCACTCTCCTATAACTTTGTCTGCGCACTCATCTGATAACCAAGAATGAAGTATCTTTGAGCGTTGGCCACCTATGACTTGAGCTGTTTGGACTTCATAACAGGCATTGCTTTATTATTACTTTTGAAAACACTGATTTTACTTTAGCATAGACCTTGTAAATTGTATAGGATAAGGCATTGTGGCCTAATATTTTCACATTATGGATTTTTTATACACTGTCTTTTTTTTCTTGGCTCTCCCCTTCAAGCATAAAAATTTTGGAAATTTCGCTAAATTTCATGATATGATCGTATAGTTAAGAATGATACAGTAACATGCATTTGCAAGGGGCAATACGTGAACTCAGATCTCTAATGTGGAAAATCTCATCCACACAGTCACAGTTCCTTTCAGACTTTCAAATCTGTGTGCTTGGCTGTGTGCTAGGACCCACTCCCTTCCAGAACCTGGAATGGAACCCAAGATTCCTGATTCTCAACATTCCTTTACTGCGTGGTAAACAGTTTTGTGAGCCACTGACAAAGAGTGTGTTATGTGCACCCTTCTAGTGACTGGTCCACATAAAATTTAACAACTCACTAGTGCTACCAGTTTCTCCTTTAATTTAAGTGCTAGAGGGCTGTGCCATGGTAGAGGTCTTGGGTTACAACTCTGCTCATGACCCAAAAGGAAGATCAGTATGGATCTACATGAGAAATATCTGCTTTTCAGTTTGCTTTTTTATAAAGCTAGGAAATTACATTCAAATACATTTATATAAAGTTAAGATTGCAAAGTCCAAGCACAAAAGATTGGAAATATTGAGGTGTAGGTTACAAGTATGCTATAGACCAGGAGTCCCCAACCCGGTGCCCGCAGGTGCCATGGAGCCCACCGGGGCACCTAAGTGCGCCCGCATGCTGGCTGGCAGATGAGCATCTGCCGAAATGCCGCCAAGAAGCAGCATCATCCAGAGGCGTTGCCGCCAAAATGCCACCGATTTTCAGCGGCATTTCGGTGGCGACGCCTCTGGATGACGCTGCTTGTCGGCGGCATTTCGGCGGCGATGCCTATTGATGTTGCCGCTTGTCGGCGGCATTTCGGTGAATGCTCGTCCGCCGCCACGGTCCTCCGTGGCTGGTCGTCTGGCACCCGCCAGACGAAAAAGGTTGGGGACCACTGCTATAGACAGAAAGCTTGGAAATATAACAATACATATATTTAGCAAGTTATGTTACAAAATGTTAAAGCTAATCAAAGAAGTTCCAAGTTTTTTCTCCTATCACCCATGGGCAAGCAAACATCAACAAGAAAAAACATTTTAACAAAAAAGTCATGTTTTATGAAGAAACTTGATTGTGAAAAGAATGTAGGATTGTGAAAAGAATGTTATCAAAGCAATGAATCTCAGTAAAGTGGTCTCTACCACCCTCTTGCGAAAACAAACACAACCTTTTTGTATCCTTAAAAACTATAGAGAAAAACATAGAATCGTAGGACTGGAAGGGACCTTGTCTGAGAGGTCATCTTGTCCAGTCCCCTGCACTCATGGCAGGACTAAGTATTATCTAGATCATCCCTGACAGGTGTAGTTGGAGATGTTTTAAACTTTTCTCTTAAATGTTGAAATGGTAAACATATTTTGAGATGTTTATTTGCAATATTTTGTATCTAAATGTGAGACTTCATAAAACAAGTGCCTGGCATAATTTTTTATAGGAATAATAATATGTTTTATGTACAAATATAGTACATTGATTTGATACTATAACTAATTACTAATGTAAGAAGCCATTTGAGTATAGAATATTTTTAATAATGGGAAATTAATTAATTACTGGTGGTGCACAAGCAAATCCTCATCCAATTCTGGAAGACAAGAATCATCTCTTCAAAACTTGTTATAAGAATCAACAACTTTTTAATTATTTAAGCTAAAGACTTGATAAGTTATTTAATTTTAAAAAGACTCTTTTGAAAACTGAAAACTTTTATATAAAGAACAGGAGTGTTTGGACATTTTGAAAACAGAATTTCATTCTCTGTCAAACTCTAATAAAATTGAAAGAAGATCTCAGAGAATGGTCTGAAGAAAAAGAAAGTTAAAACTAGCTTTGAAAGTTATCTGATGCTTCCCTGCCAGAAGAAGAACAAAGGCAATTAAATAAGTATTACATATTTATTAAACAGATTGCATATTCAGAAGCTGAGGGTGCCAACTAAGCCAAAGACATGAAGCCATTGAAAAAGCAAACACAACCAACTCTGAATCTAAACAAACTTGGAATAGATGCATTTTCCTATAATTTCTTAAAAATAGGAAGGAGATGGTATAAAGGATCTGAAGTGAGCATCTTTCTCTCTCTCTTTCTCCCCT
Source organism: Emys orbicularis (assembly GCF_028017835.1). Classification (NCBI taxonomy): domain Eukaryota; kingdom Metazoa; phylum Chordata; order Testudines; family Emydidae; genus Emys; species Emys orbicularis. The sequence goes on along the minus strand of NC_088684.1, from coordinate 152,206,123 downwards.
CCACCCCCTCACACATCCTTTCTTCTCTGATTAGACAGCAAGCACTCCACAACACATTCTGTCCATCTCAAAAATCAAGCTCTACAAGACAAATAAGAAAAACAGAGAAGACTCAAGAAGAAAACAACCCAAGGAAAATCTCCCAAAATCTTCAATGTGAATTCTTGAGAGAAGCTAACTAAGACACTGCCAAGGGATTAGATACAGTCTTGTAATGATTTTATTGGGATAATCACTGCTCTGCATTTTAAGCCGGGGGGCTGGTGGTGTCTGGCTGGCCGGGAGAAGAGGAAAATGTTTTCTGGCTTGGGGGGAGAATGGGAGATGTAAAACTGCTGGAAAAGCCATCAGCGTGGTGGATGACTAACCATTTAGGAATGAGGGGTTTAAAAAGGTCAGCTTGGGCCTGGACCCTCCCCTCATCACTCAGAGCAGGCTAGGCAGGCTAGGCAGCACCTCCCTCCCTATTTAGGTCAGAAATATGCCGGGTGATTAGCTATATCTGCTGTGGGCATTATGCTAGCCGTCCCGTTGAGGGGGGCTGGGAAGGAATTTTTCCCTTACCACCATATTAGCCAGGTGCAGTTGTTGTTTTTTTGCCTTCCTTGCAGCAGGTTCAGGTGGGCTCTGTTCATGCATAGCATGACGGGCGGTAGGCCATATGTCACAACTCTTTATTTAAGTGTATAGCGGATGTTCAGTGCAGGTATTCCATAAATTAAGGCACAAAAGAATGGATAAATGGCTTGGGAAAGGAATTAAGGAGAGGTGCTTGGTAATTGAGTGAGCTGGGGACCGTTAGGGACGCCTCAGATTGGTACAGCAGGGAGCCAACCCCCCATCATTATAGTCCATCTTAATCCCTCCTACGAGAAGGAGTGGTCGGTAAGGTCCCACAAAGGGAATTGATGGAGGGACCTGGATGAAAAGGGAGGGCAGCTGTTGGAAGCCCCCCATCTCCCCCCCCCCCCAGAATTGGCTGGAAGTGGAGGTTCTCAGCAGTGGATCTGCTGGAGGGACATGAACGGAAAGGTGAGAGGGGGCTGGTAAAAGCACTCACCCCTCCCCAGTTAATTGTGTGGGTTTCACCTGCACTGCACATTTTATCCGCTGGGTTAGTTCCAGACATCTAATAATAAAGTTGTGGCCTGGTTAAACCCATATCTAATGTCTCCTGTCATTCTTTCGGCATTACCAGACAATGAAATGCTGTTGTAACTTAATAGTTTAGGTTTTTCCTTTTCATCGCCAGATGGTTAGACCATGTATTCCTAGAGAAGAGACTGGTGATAAACATTGGTAAACACAGAAATAGTAGCACTTAATTGAATTTAGGATTCTTAATATTTGTAATTGTCCTGTTTTAAGAAAGCTGATTAAATGCCTTCTCCTAAATAACTAATTAAATATTTTTTTTGATTCCATATGATTTAGTTAAGATTGCTTACTTTGCCCAATTATAAGCTGTTTAGGTTATTATTAACAACTAGACAGGTTTCACTAGCCCTTAACCAAATTATTTTGCCCATGAACAGTGTTAATTATCTAATAAAATACTAAAACTGAATTCACAATAAGTTGGGGAAATAATATACTTTGGTATACTTTGGTCTTAATTTACCCAAGAGAAAATTTTTGTTACAAGATGTTCACAGAGAGGCATGCAGAAAAGTTTTCAACAGAAGTAACCAGTTTATCATTTGTGTTTAGTCATTTGTGTTGTTTTGTTAATGTTTTCTTTTTTTCTTTCTTTAATAATAAAATAGGTGTGGTTAATAATTGTGATTATTGTCCTTGGTCTTAACTATGTTATCTTTTACAGTAAGCAAATGAACCCCTGTGACAACATAGTAGGAATCAGACTCCTGAGTTGGTAGTAAGAGAAACAATTAGTAAGAACCATTTTTTGTTTGTCTAAAATAAATATTTTTAGTATTTTTAAATAAAATGATTGGTGTCCAATAATTAAAATGACCCCTTTCTACCTCCCACTTCTCATTAGCAATTTTCCCTCTAGTCTCCAACCCTCAGTTGTCCTCAACCAATTTCCAAGGCTTCCTAACATTTCTCAGATATAAATGTCCCTTAAAACTCCTTCCGAGGTGTTCTTCTTGTCTAATGTACCCTATTTAGCTTAACAAAGAGAAAGTTAATGGGTGACTTGACTACAGTCTACGAGTAACTACATGGAGAAAAAATATTTAATAAAAGGCTCTTCAATCTAGCAGAGAAATGTATAACACATTCCAATGGCTGGAAGTTGAAAGCTAGACAAATTCAGACTGCAAATATGGTACAAATTTTTAAGTATGAGGCTAATTAACCATTGGAACAATTTACCCAGGATCGTGGTGGATTCTCCATCGCTGACAATTTTTGAATCAAGGATGTTTTTTTCTAAAAGATATGCTATAGAAATTATTTTGGGCAAGTTCTATGGCTTGTGCTATATAGGAGGTCAGACTATATGACCACAATGGTCCTTTCCAGCCTTAGAATTTATGAATCTATGAAATCCCCTTTCCCAAGAGACAACTGCTTATTTTTCTTTTCCCTTCTCACTCACAGATCCTCCTCCACCCTCCCAACTTTTGCTTCTGTTCAACTGTTGATTTTACAGCAACATCCAGGATGGTAAGTGATTGTCGAGGTGCATCTGTACCCCTTGGAACAAAGGGAATTTGCAGACAACAGGGCAGCTGGGTTTGGCTGTCTGACAATATTGTAAGGAATTATTTCACTCTGCTTTTTACAATCTCAAGAAGCATAAATGCAAAATGGAACGTGCACTTTCTTTGCAACATTGATATAATAATAATAATAATAATAATAATATGAAAGATGAGTGTTGCTGGAAGCATGGTTTTAAAGACAGCTGTCATTATACTGTGCTAGATTTCTTAGACATGTATCGCTGTATAAAGACATCAGTATACAAGACATGTACAGTGTATGTGCGTTACTGAAGCTCTTGGTCTGTCAAGTGACTCTGTTCAAATATAGAAGAATCCAATACTTATTACATTAATAAAACTAATATTTTTAATAGAGGATTTTGTAGAGGGACTTGGATACAGAGTAACAGCTAGTGCTAACATTCTCTTTACATACAAAAAGGATTTGAAGCAACAGGAAATTCAAGAAGTCCACAGTGCTCAGAATATGTACATGAACCAAATTTTGTTCCTATTAATTAATATAATTTCAAATAAAATAATGGTAAATGATGATAAATCATAATCAATACATACCGCCCAATACAAATTTGCTCCAAATTATGCCTTTTTGTTTGCCTACCACTAAATTACCAAGCATACCTTAATAAAAATATTATTGTTACCAGTGCAGAAATGTGAAATAATTTGCATTCAGAGTCTGTGAAAACCCAGTGGAAGGCGGTAGAATAACATTGTGATTGGGAGAACCCTATGTATTTCCAGAATAAAATGAGTCTGCATTTACTACTATTAGTTGTGCCATGGTAATGGGTAAAAGCCCCAATCCTGGGTCAGGGCCTCACTGGGCTAGTAGTTGTAAAGATATACCATAAAAGGCAGTCCCTGCCCAAAGAGCTTATAGTCTGAATAGACATGACAGACGAAGGCTAGGTGAAGGAGGTAGTATTATGCTGCCCCTGTTCCTTAGGCTAGGTCTACACTACCCGCCTGAATCGGCGGGTAGAAATCGACCTCTCGGGGATCGAATTATCGCGTCTCGTCGGGACGCAACAATCGATCCCTGAATCGACGCTCTTACTCCACCAGCGGAAGTGGGAGTAAGCGCCGTCGACGGGAAGCCGCGGAGGTTGATTTTGCCACCGTCCTTACAGCGGGGTAAGTCAGCTGCGATACGTCGAATTCAGCTACGTTATTCGCGTAGCTGAATTTGCGTATCTTAAATCGACCCCCCCCTGTAGTGAAGACGTAGCCTTAGTTAATGCAGACACTGATATATTTAATTTCTGTTTATATCAGTGTAAAGTGTCCATTTTCTGGACTCTAACCTGCTCCCATTGATAGTGGTGTCAGTGGGAGAGGAACAGGTCATGTGATTTCATTCTACTGAGCAAGTATTAGTCTAGCCCATTCTCACAAAAGATTTTTGTTTCTTATGATTGGTCAGTCATTCTCTAAATAGCAGAACCATTTTGAAGTAGAAGATGTTTGTAAATTATCTTTCTTCCTTTCCTCCTTAATCAAATATAAGGCTAGATTTTTGCCCTTGGTACATTAGAGGGGCTGCAGAGGGACCATGCAATGGCTGGAATCCACAGAAGGAATTCTGTCTACACAAGAATTCCCTCCAATGACTCTCAGACGAGATAGCTGCCATCTTAGCTGACAGACCAAGGATTGAACAGAGATCCTCCAGAGACAAAGCCATGAGGTACTACAGCTTGAGCTAAAGCTCTGTAACTGGGGGCTGTACCAACTCATATCCCCTGTGGAATGGCATACGGGAGGACTTGTGATACTCCCTCCTCCGTAGGTTACACAGACACTACACTCTGCTTAGAGAAGTTGCTGCATGCTTCCCCCGCAACACCATACCCAGCCAGTTTTGCTGTCCAGTACAGAGAGGGATGGATCAACGGCCTGACTCTCACCTCATTAGCTCTGATAGGGACTTAAGAAGCTTGTCTGTTCACAGGAGGGAGTGGTAGATGGGAGTAAGAAGCTCCTTGTGCCTTCTCCCTTTACATAGACATACTGGAGCTGAGCACAGTCTAACCCTTAATATTCATTAGTGATAACACAAGATGTATTGTTCAAATTTGAACACAAGAGTGAGCTGGTATGGTCTGGTTTAATCTGTGAGTAAATTTTACTGACCGAGAGAAACCCTGAAAATGGGGTTTTAATGGAAAAACTGGGTAAATTACAGTTTTGTAATTCAAGATGTATTGTTCAAATTCAAATTCTAGTTTGTTTTGTGTTGCATTTTGGGCAATATTCTGTATTAAGAATTTATCGGTTTAAGTCTGATTCAAAGCTTTCCTTGTCTTTGCAAGGTAAACTTTATAATAAAACTCCATATCAGGTTTATACCATGAACTAATCAGAGTTATTTTACTTACAAAAATATAAGTTGTAATAAATAAGTAGCCTGGCCCTAATTCAGCAAGTTACTTAAGCAGCTTCCTATCTTTAAATATGTGACTAGTCTCAATAAACCACGAGACTTGGGGGGGAAACAATCGCACTGCCCAGACTTATGGGTTTTAATGTTTTGTTTTCTGTAAAGTGGCAGCCCAATAGAACTACTCAGTGTACACAGTCCGTGGATGTGACCTTCCCAGACTGAGTTGATAGATTTGGTCTAGCGGGCTCACTCTAGCTTTCTGAAAATATCAGTGTAAACAGATATTTTGAAGTTGCAGCTCAGGCTGGAGCTCAGGCTCTGAAGCCTAGTAAGGAGGATGTGCTTCTGATCCCTACCTGTAGCCTGAGCTGCAACTTCAAAGTGCTGTTTACACAACTATTTTTAGAGCATTAGTGTGAGCCCCACTAGCCCAAATGTGTTGACCTGGGCTGGGAGGCTCGTCTGCTTGGGTTGTGTAGACATACCCTCAGGTATTTAAAGTTAAGTACATGTATAAGTACCTTGCTGAATCAGAGCCTATATTATTTACAAAGCACAATGGTGGAGGTACTGTTAAAAAGTTAAGGTCAACGTTTTATAAAATGGCATCAGATTTTGTGTGTTTACGTGTCAGAGGGTGACACTGGCTCTTAAACAAGAAAGAGGCCAGTGCACCTGTGACTGGTCAGTTGACAAGATCAGGAAGACCCCCTCCCATCAAAGAGGAAATCAATGGAACTGCATCATGGATGAGACCTGAGATAAGTCTGTTCCTCAGTGACTATTTTGAGAAGTCATGGGGAATTTGGGAAGTCCTGGACATATCTATGTGCATTAAGTGAAATGGTTTGAGGAGAATACGTCTCATTTTGGGGTATGTCTGATGTATCCTGTGAAGATGTTTGGAAACTTAAAGGAAGGGAGGGGGGAGTAGAGGCTTTCCCGAGAGATAAGCAGGACTTGTTTAATTTTGCTTTTGAGAGGGGCAGTTATGTAACAGGGTAGCCGCTCCCTTAAATGAAATCAGGCCAAACTCTCCTGTTTTAGTCCAGATGTGCCTTAGTTTGGTGTAATGAGAGAAGGAAAGTTTTAACCCTGGGGGTATATCCCAGTATATGCCCCTGGGAGATATAACTGAAAGATAGCCCAAACACCACAGAAAGTTTAGATCAAGAGAAATCAGAACCACATTCCAAAGAGAAAGGGTCCAGAGTCCTGAGACACAGAGAACTCACAAGAGCAGAGCTGAAAGCCAATAGGGAGGGGAAAAGCATCCCAGCTAGAGTGGTTGAGATGATGTGTTCTGAGAGATGCCAGAGACATACTTGGTGTGCTGATGGATTGTTGGGAATTGAAAGATTGTATGTAGTGCTTGCACTGTGGTGGAGAATTCTTCATGAAGATTGTGGGACTCATAATAAACTACCTCTGAAAAAGGGTGATTTAAATGCTCAGAAAGCTGTACTGAAATTACTGGGAACCAATGAAGTGGAAACTGAGGCAGGGGCACCGGTCATGCGGCAACATGGTGCCGGAAGGGATGCTGTATGATATAAGGTGGAGAATGTGGGCAGGTGATTGACTACTAGAAGAGGGGGACTATGAGTGCCCAAAAGAGCAAAATTGAGGCAGCGAGTTGCTTTCATAGCCACTCTGAGGACATGAGGGAGTGCCCTGGAGGTGGCTGTCCTATGACACCAATTTAAGAGAGCTTGGCCCTGATTTTTAGAGGTGCTGAGCATCCACAACTTCAACTGCAGTCACTGGAAGATGATGGTGCTCAGCCTCTCTGAAAATCAATCCAAAGGTGTCAGAAGTTAGGCAACTAAAAAATAAGGCACTCAAAATCTGATTTGCCAAATTTTCAACAGCGACCTAAGATTTCCCTGTATCTCTTCCACAAATACTTCTTCTAAATTCATTTCTTTCACCTATCTTAACCACTACTTCTCTTGAGTCCAACATTTTTTTAAAGTAAACAAGAAATATTCAAAGCAAAGCAATTTATATGTTTTATTTATTTATCTGGGTAATTATTGCTATCATTGTAGTAACTGAGGACAAGATTTGCAAAGGTATTTAGATACCTAGTGATGCAGACAGGCACCTAATGGGATTTTTAAAAGTGCCCAAGCAGGTTAGGAAGCTAACTCCCTTGAAATAATGAAAATCAACAGGAGTTAGGAACCTAACATATTTAGGCACTTTTTAAAATTCCAATATGTGTCTCTCCTTAGACGCTGAAATACCTTTGAAAATCTGATCCTGAGAGCCTAATAATTTGCTCTCCTTGAAAACAATGCTTTCCCATTCAATAATGCTGAATAGAGAGCCCATGAAAATTTTTGAAAGGTTTAAGCTTGGAAATAATTCTATTCATATACCACTCTTTATAAATCAATGTACTGGTATCATACCTGGTTTCCTAAGGGTTCTTTGCTGAGACCATTGCAATTCAAATTATATAAACTGGCTCTTACAAAGATTTATGATAGGCAAGGTCTTTTTTTAATCACTGCTACAAAGATGATATCCAACATTTATGACATTCAGCAACTCTCCCTAGAGTTCAAGAGGGACAAAACAGGCCAAATCCATTCCTGCTGCACTGACTTGAAAGATTTTAAATTTAACTGAATGTGTCAGAGGAAATGTAGTAATGAACTCATCTCTTGAGAAGATGAATAAATTGGTAAAACCAAAATTATGCAGACAGGAAGAATGGCATTTCCAAAAGATTACAATTTTTTTTTTATTAGGAGTAGCTTCGCTGTGCCAGTATGCTTCAAAGTCTAGTTATTTGCTATCAGGCAAAAAGTTGAGGCAAGGCTCTGTTGACCTGAATTTGATAGGTGAATTTTTATGGCTCACCATTGATCGCATCCGACCAGAAGATTTATAGGTTCGTATCCAATTCAGACTATAGAGTTTAAGAACTGAGAGAGTTCTATATTGGGAGAGGATTTCTCGGGGTGCTTGGCAAGAAGGCATACACTGAAGACAATACCAAATTGATAAAATCTTTATTGCCATTAACATAAAACAAGGAATGCAATGAAACTTATAACTGAAAAACAGTAAAAGAATTCCAAAACTCCTGCTGGTAACATTTCTATTATAAGTACCCTAACCTAACATACTCACACCCTTCCTTGGGAGCCTGGTAATAGGAGGTGAAGGACCAGCCTCACTCCTGGCATGCCCGATTATGCGATGGTGCTGGCTTCCCCATTGGTTAAGAATATTGAGTAGTTATACTATACTGCATAAACTGAGCTGATAGAATGATAGAAGATAGAGTAGCTAGAATATATAGGTAGAACTTAGAAGAGCGAAACTTATCCCTAAAACTATTCCCTAAAACTATTCCTTTAACTAACTAACGAACCCTTACAGGGTATTTTATGGGATCCTGATCTATGTAATTCAGGCCCAACCTACTATACACAAATCTTGTTCCTGTACCCTAAGAAATTTATGGGTACCCTTCTCCTATAGGTTAGTGGATTATGACACTTACTTTCTAAATATATTAATAAGAATTATCTCACTCCAAAACTGCCAACCTAGGCTCTCTTGATGACCTCGAGTTGTGGTGTACCCTGCGGTTATCAACCAGTTGTAAAAGCCAGATAAACCTGTGATGTGATGTGGATAGTTCCTCCCTTTGGTTCCCCAAAGTTTCAGGGACCATTCTTATCTGTGCCAAAGGTTGCCAACTTTTATGCTGACATATTTATAACTAATACTACTTTTTTGCTATATAACAACTCTTACTGGATCCTACGGGCCGGTAGGCTTCTTGCATTTCAGCATTTCAGCAAAACTTATTATTAGGAAACACATGTCTCAACACATCCTAAATTCCAAGAAATTAATACTAATAAAATAAAAGAATAAATGGATTAATTTCAGAAAAAGAAACATAGTAATTAATACTGCTGGCTGGATTAATAGGATATAATAACTAGCAAAATAATCCTATGGGCTACAAATCCCATTTTCAGAGTGCATGGTTGAGAATAATCTTAGTAGGTGGCAGTACAAAGGTTGCAGGAAGGTCTCAGCTCCATACAACAGTATGAAAGGAAGCAGGTCATATTTTGAAAATGCCCAAGGAGATAGAAGAATTGTCAACTCAACAGACTTTTATTTTTAAAACTCCGTCATTAACAGAATTGGTGGCAACATTTTACTCACTATCTGCTGAGCTTGACAGTAATTTCAGCTTCCAGAATCTGATATTGCTCAGGGAGAACTGGCTGTATTTTAAAGAATCCTTATTGAGGTTGCAGGAACAAACCATCCCGATGTGTAGAAAGAATAGTAAATATGGCAGGCGACCAGCTTGGCTTAACAGTGAAATCTTTGCTGATCTTAAATGCAAAAAAGAAGCTTACAAAAAGTGGAATATTGGACAAATGACCAGGTAGAAGTATAAAAATATTGCTCAGGCATGCAAGAGTGAAATCAGGAAGGCCAAATCACCCTTGGAGTTGCAGCTAGCAAGAGATGTTAAGAGTAACAAGAAGGGTTTCTTCAGGTATGGTAGCAACAAGAAGAAAGTCAAGGAAAGTGTGGGCACCTTACTGAATGAGGGAGGCAACCTAGTGACAGAGGATGTGGAAAAAGCTCAATGCTTTTTTTGCCTCTGTCTTCACGAACAAGGTCAGCTCCCAGACTACTGCACTGGGCAGCACAGCATGGGGAGGAGGTGACCAGCCCTCTGTGGAGAAAGAAATGGTTCAGGTCTATTTAGAAAAGCTGGATGAGCACAAGTCCATGGGGCCAGATGCACTGCATCCGAGGGTGCTAAAGGAGTTGGTGGATGTGATTGCAGAGCCATTGGCCATTATCTTTGAAAACTCATGGCGATCGGGGGAGGTCCCAGATGACTGGAAAAAGGCTAATATAGTGCCCATCTTTAAAAAAGGAAAGAAGGAGAATCCGGGGAACTATAGGCCAGTCAGCCTCACCTCAGTCCCTGGAAAAATCATGGAGCAAGTCCTCAAGGAATCAATTCTGAAGCACTTAGACGAGAGGAAAGCGATCACAAACAGTCAGCATGGATTCACCTAGGGCAAGTCATGTCTGACTAATCTAATTCTATGACAATATAACTGGCTCTGTGGATGAGAGGAAAGCAGTGGACATGTTATTCCTTGACTTTAGCAAAGCTTTTGATATGGTCTCCCACAGTATTCTTGCCAGCAAATTAAAGAAGTATGGGCTGGATGAATGGACTATAAGGTGGATAGAAAGCTGGCTAAATCGTCGGGCTCAATGGGTAGTGATCAATGACTCCATGTCTAGTTGGCAGCTGGTATCAAGTGGTCCTGGGGCCGGTTTTGTTCAATATCTTCATTAATGATCTGGAGGATGGCGTAGACTGCACCCTCAGCAAGTTTGCAGATGACACTAAACTGGGAGGAGTGGTAGATATGCTGGAGGGTAGAGATAGGATACAGAGGGATCTAGACAAATTAGAGGATTAGGCCAAAAGAAATCTGATGAGTTTCAACAAGGACAAGTGCAGAGTCCTGCACTTAGGACAGAAGAATCCCATGCACTGCTACAGACCAGGGTCCGAGTGGCTAGGCAGCAGTTCTGCAGAAAAGGACCTAGGGGTTACAGTGGACAAGAAGCTGGATATGAGTCAACAGTGTATCCTTGTTGCCAAGAAAGCTAACGGCATTTTGGGCTGTATAAGTAGGGGCATTGCCAGCAGATCGAGGGACATGATCATTCCCCTTTATTCTGCATTGGCGAGGCCTCATCTGGAGTACTGTGTCCAGTTTTGGGCCCCCCACTACAAGAAAGATGTGGAAAAGAGTCCAGCGGAGGGCAACAAAAATTATTAGGGGGCTGGAGCACCTGACTTATGAGGAGAGGCTAAGGGAACTGGGATTGTTTAATCTGCAGAAGAGAAGAATGAGGGGGGATTTGGTAGCTGCTTTCAACTACCTGAAAGGGGGTTCCAAAGAAGATGGATCTAGACTTTTCTCAGTGGTACCAGATGACAGAACAAGGAGTAATGGTCTCAAGTGGGAGGTTTAGGTTGGATATTAGGAAAGACTTTTTCACTAGGAGGGTGGTGAAGCACTGGAATGGGTTCCCTAGGGAGGTGGTGGAATTTCCTTCCTTAGAGGTTTTTAAGGTCAGGCTTGACAAAGCCGTGGCTGGGATGATTTAGTTGGGGATTGGTCCTGCTTTGAGCAGGGGGTTGGACCTCCTAAGGTCCCTTCCAACCCTGATATTCTATGATTCTATGATATGATTGCTCTCTATCTGGGTACCAGAGAGAGATAAGCACTGGTGAGGGAGAAGAGTTATTTAATTTAAGGTCCAATGTGTGCAAAATGACAAATGGATATAAACTGGCCATCAAGAAGTTTATGCTTGAAATTAAAGGAAGGTTTCTAACCATCAGCGGACAGAAGTTCAGGAGCAGCCTTCCCAGGGGAATAATAGGGGCAAAAAACCTAATTTGTTTCAAGACTGAGTTTTACAATTTTATGGAGGGGATGGTATGACAAGGCTGCCTATAATGGCATATGGCTCATCCATTACTGCCAGTAGCAAATATCTCCAGTGTCTAGAGATGGCACATTAAAGGGGGAGGGCTCTGAGTTACTACAGAGAATTCTTTCCCAGGTGTCTGGCTGTTGGGTCTCTTCCAGAAGTGCATTAAATGAAAATGATTAACATCTGCCACGTGATACATTCTTCCTCTCATCTTTTCCCCAGGAGGCGAATTGTACATGTAGTATAGTGTTTTGGTAGGCTTGGTACATGTTTCCATGTGTTCATGTCAGAGAAAGGAAAGCTGAAGAAGTGTGCTTTATACTTGGAGACAGAAGTGGTGAGGATTGTGATGGTCCTTACTCCCTGTGGGAGTTCATTCCACAGTCTCAAACTGACCCCAATAAAGCTCTGTCTCCTGCCAGATCAGTTTTACCCTTGTGACAGACTTCACACAGTATCCTTTAATTTTTTTCACTTAGTTTAACTGTCACAACTGAACATTTGCATGTTCATTTACCAACACTTCTAATGTAACAGAATCGGGGATAACACAATTATTTCTTTTTTCTAGGCACAGGAAAATACTGTTATATCAGAGATGCTATTAAAAGTTGATTTTGTAATAGTAACCTTGGTTTCACCAGGCAGCTCATGGTGAACAGTGCAGATGTTAACACTCCATTCATAATTTTGTTTTTATTTTAGGTGTATTGAACCACTTGTGAAGAATCTAGAACATGAAATATGTCAAGCTGCCCTACGGGGAGCAATTATCTCCCCTTCTATTCAATCTGATATTTGTGCTTATATTAGTATTTTATTAGTATTTTATTTGGTAAGTACAGGTTTCTTGCCTTATACTTTGTGACTTGTATTTCTCTGTCTCCATAACCCTGAAGGATTTTGTAACATAAGGGCACTGTGACAGGGTGACACCGGTCCTTTAAGAAGGAGCAGCATCAAAGTACATTCACTGCATCAATTTATCCAGATTAGACTTTGTAAGAAGGTGTCTGGGCCTTGAGGGTGAGGAGACAATGAGGAAAACTGAGTGAGTCAGAGCAAGGGAGCCACGGAAATCAAAGGGAGGGGAAGCAGTGAGTCTGAAAGGTAAAGGGGCTTATAGCCCAGGGTGAGCTGAGGAACCATTTTTGTTTGTTTTGTTTAAATTTGGCATACAACTGCCTAAAAGAAATTGTAGGTACAGCAGTAGATCATGTGGCATGTAGATCATGTGCCCTGTTAAAGACACTCTATGGGTACGTCTATACTTACCCGCTGGTTCGGCGGCAAGCAATCGATCTTCTGGGATCGATTTATCGCGTCTTTTCTAGACGCGATAAATCGATCCCGGAAGTGCTCGCCGTCGACGCCGGTAATCCTGCTCCGCGAGAGGAGTAGGCGGAGTCGATGGGGGAGCCTGCCTACCGCGTGTGGACCCATGGTAAGTACCTTTAAGTTCGAACTAAGATACTTCGACTGAAGTTGCGTATCTTAGTTCGAACTGGGGGCTTAGTGTGGACCAGCCCTTTGACTCTATGAGTACTATAAAAAGAGACACTACTCTGGTTTGGATATCTGTGTTATGCAAGGAGACAGGTTATTAGAACACAGCTAATATCTGATTTATTTATTTGTTTTTGTTTAGCTCAACATGATTCTTGTCATAAGGCATTTAGATAAGCTGTTCTAGTATTTTGTTTGGTCTCATGTACTACCTGTTGAAGTTTGTGACAAAAAACAATGCAAAATGAAATAATCAGAAGTTACATTTTGCTCAGTAACAAAATAAAATATTTCAGGAGATATTGGTGTTCCTACAGACAAATTGGCTTTATTAGTATGGTTACAAAAACCCAGTTTTGTTTATTTTGGGAGCATGTATTTGAGGCACTTGTCGAATAATGATTATTCAACAATGATTCAATAAAATGTTGTACACGTGGCGCTGTCTTAGGAGTGACACGTAGAATAAGTATTTTATATGGATGATAGATGATTTGTAGAGAGATGTATCCATTTTGGAATCCTTTAGAAGTTCCTTGATTGGCGATCAAACTACTGAGTTCAAAGGCAACACAATTTAGATGGGAAGATGAAAGTAAATAAAGTATAAATTAATGGATCAAAGTAAAATTCTGTCTTTGGTTTATTTGCTTTATTCTTGCTATATTTTGGAAACTTTGCTGAACAGCCAAAGGTATTCTCATTTTTATAAAGTCCATCAGAAATATCTTGTGTTAGAACAATTAGAGCTAATACAACTTAGAAATAAACATGAACTAGATGAAATCACCTGGTTTAAAATTTAATTAAAACCCCAAAACATGAACCAGTTCTGCTGAGTTTCCAAACTTGGGCCAATATTTAGATATGTTTTGGCACAGTACTGAGCAAACAGGAGCCAGTCCTGGTAGAAAAATCATGCAAAATTTAGAATTGATTTTCCATTTCAGTTTTAGCAAAGAAAATGTGCATCAATTGTTTTTTATCGTAACCTCAATCACATAATCTGTGAGAAACTCTCAAAAAAATATTTTGTACCACACAAGAGAGAGAAAATAAAATAAAATGGCACTGCCCTGCAGAGGCTGAATCTCCCCTCTATTTTTAATTTTATTTATCTATTTCAATTTAAATAACTGAAGAATTCCCAAGGTTCTAGGTGCCCTACCACATCATTAACAATACAATTATAGCTGCACTCAAATAACCAGTTCAGCAGGAGTTCAGACAGCCACCTACAAACACTCCCTTCTGCCCCTTCATTGATCAGAGAAGCATACCTCCAGCCTTTTCAAGAAACCCTATGAATCTAAAGTATTTTGCAGTATACCAGGAAGGTTACCAAATTCTAATTCAGTAGGCTTAGGTGGTGAGCCAGCTTTGCTGAATTTGGCACAATGTTTTGAAATGTATTATTCCAAATAATTGAGATTCTATAAGAGTCTCACACGTATTTGGACAGTCAAAAAGTGGAGGACCCCTGAGTTAGAAGAAAGTGAATGACTCATGTTAGCAGGTGGCAGTGACAGACCTGAAACGTGAGATCCCAAAACTGAACTATAAATACTAAAGTCTGAAAGTATCTGTACATTAGAGGTAGTCAATCCTCATAATAAATAAACAAAAACAAGAACTGAACAACAATTAATAATCAGAACCAAGAACTCACTACTTAAGAGGTTAGGATAAAAAGAGATATAAACCACCCTGGATTTTGTAAATCCAAAACCCAAGCAACAGGGTAAAATGACACCCATCTACATTAGATGTATACAGCTCTTTTTAAAACATCACACGAAAAGCAAAGTTTTTGAAATGACTTTGGGTCTCTTGAAAACATAGGTTTAATGTAGATAACAAGTGCTATTACTGCTTTGAATCACATCATTTTCGGTGACAAATTAAAAGATGTATGCTTGACTTAAAGTAAAATGAAATATGATATTCATTATCATAAGCTCAGGAAGCTTGAAAGTATTCAAGGAAATAATTTCTATATAATAACTAATGCATTTTTGGTATATAATTGCAAGCCAGTTCATATATATGAAACTGTGAATAAACACGGAAATCTCAAACTGAAGCAATGGGAACTACATTAATACAACAAAGTTCATTAATCTTAATTGACTACATGTAATGTCTAGAAAATATAATCTCTGTACCAGTCAATTTTAACTCAAGTCCAACTAGAGAACAGTCTCATTGCATATTACCTTACAGGTACCTACTAATATGACAAAAGCTATGATTCTTACACAGCTCATTCCAAAAAGTATGATGAACTTCCCACTTTACTCTTGTAGAAGAACTGAGAGTCTATCAACAGCATATCTGTCTGGAACAATCAGTTTGCTAGTCACATGTCTATGTTGCTTCAAAGATTTATTTAATATGGCCATGACAATCATCTTCAATAATATCTCTCTATATTTTACGTATAAATTATCATCCCATATATATATGTGTGTGTCTGTGTCTAAAATTGTTTCTGACTCAATTAACAGATCAAGCTTGAGAGATTAGTTTCATATTTAAATTTAAGGCTTAGACAGCTATTGGCCAATTTTACCATGTTAGTGTAACCACTGACTGATTGCAGTTAACTCTGCTCTTCATGTAGCCATTTGCACACTTAAAGGGCATGCTTGATCTGCTGTTAGTGAGTATCACTTCCATCGACTATGTGAACAACATCAGTTCCATTTATTTTGTGCTTATGGTCTAATACCAGTCTCAATCTGTATAAAAAAATAATTTATCAATGGGATGTCAATGGGAATTCTGTTATGGAAGAAAAACAGTATGTAGCCCTTAAAGAGTACTATAAATAGTCTTCATGTTAAAGGCATAAGGCTATATTTTGCCTTAGTTATACCCCTGCAACATCTTCAACTTCAGTGATAGTGATTGGGTGCAACTGAGGACAGTATTTGCATCATGGTATATGGTGATAATTAATAAATGATTGCTCTTTCAAATGCTCTGCACCTCATACTGCAATTAGAAGACATAGACTTGTTCTCAGTGAGAGACCACCGACCACTGTGGCACTGGAATAAAGCAGACATCATTAAAGAATATGTTATGACACCAACAAGCCAAGGAAAATGCTCTGAAGCCATGTTCCATGAGAAGTACACTCAGTGTCCATGAGCAATATCAATAGTAGATCACAATGATAGCTGTCCTGCTTCACATAACAATTCCTACTATATTCCTTAATTGTCATACTGCTTATTTAAGTAGGCTCTCACTACTGTCTTAGGGTATGCCTACACTGCAATTAAAAACCTGCAGCTGGCCTATGCCAGCTGGCTTGGGTTAAGGGGTTGTTTAACTGCAGCATAGACAATCAGGCTTGCCTTGGAGCCTGGGCTCTAGGACCCTGTATGGTGGGAGGGTCCCAGAGTTTAGGCTGCAGCCTGAGCCCAAATTCTACGCTGAAGTTAAACAACCCCTTAGCCCAAATCAGCTTGCATGGGCCAGCTGTGGGTGTCTAATTGCAGTATAGACATATTCTTAGACAGCTGTTGATACATAGTGGGTAAAAAAACTGAAAAATGAAAATTCACTATCCACAACAAAACTTCATAACTCTGAAAAAATCTGCTTTAAAACTTATACAAAGAGATTTTATTTTAATTTACATCAGAATTCTTTAAAGCATCTCAAGATCAGGAGGGAAAGTATTTCTGAAATGGGGAGAAATACTAAAGGTTACAAGTGTACATATTTTTATTTTCTGCTTCTGTCTCTCATTGCTGGGGTTTTTTTTGGTTTGTTTGTTTTTTACTTGAGGAAACTCTGAATTTGATTATGAGTTTTCGATCTCCTTCACTCTGAAATACACAACCCTTCATATATTGTCTGAATGTAGTAGGCTTTGCATTTTATCACTATCCCCCCTCCCCTCTCCTGGCAGCTGCTTTCTATCATCTCTCCACACAATCTCAGTGCTGTCGGTTACTAGTGTGAAACAATGCTTAGGCAAGACTCAATCATAATTTTAAACAGGAATTCATAATAGGAAAAGTTAATGATCACAACCATGGGCTTCAATTCTATGAAATTAACTAAAGTTCAATGCAGGGTTTGAGTCCATGTGGTGATGGATGCCCTCAACTCCATTGAAATTAGTGTGGGAGAGGATATTCAGCTCTTCATAGGACTGATTCCTTTGATAAGTTTGAAGTTTCTTAAACTTTATCTGTTTCTGTTTCCTGAGTGTCACTAGAGAGCTTCTCAACAAAAGAACAACTCCTGAGGAGCAACATGGTATCAGTACTGAATGTTAGCTTGAGAAAAAATGGTGCTGTATATTGAATACAAACTAAGGCCATTTTGTGATCCTCCAAAGAACCAACTGCTAAAGAACCAAGTGTATTATTGGTATGATGATAACTAAGAAACCACCACCTTTCCCAAATGTTACACCTGGAAGCAGTGAAGTGTTATATGTTACTGTGCTTCTGTATCTGTCCATAATGATACGAAATCAACAGAAGGGGGACAATAGGAGCTGTGCAAAAAATCTAAATTATTGTAGAGAAATGTTTTCCTTTTCTCTCTTCAAAACGAAGTCCTAAGCAAGCAAGCTCTTAGTCATGCACCTGCTTTTTAGTTATACAAATAGTCCCATCTAAGCCAATGAACTTATTCACACGCTTAAGAACTACCTGAGGGCACAATTTTGCTATTTTGGCACTCTCTATGGAAAAATAAGTCCCTGATCTCCTGGGCATGCAGAGGCTGCTTTCGTGGAGTCTAGCCTGTAATTACCTGTATGTCTTTGCAGCTTCAATGGTCAGTGGGTACAAGGTGCCTATCTAGTCCCCATTTCCACCCTGAATCTATAGGGTGCTCTGTGCCCCCAGAGGAGAGGAAATGGAGCAGTCTCTGTGTTCCTCACAACATAACCCCAATGTGGATTGCACAAAGATTCCAGAGAAGCCTCTGTATGCCCTCTCCAATCTAGTTCTAAACACACAAAAATCTGCTGGATCTGGCACTCTCTTTAGACTTTTCTTTTACAATACTGTTCAATTTTTCACAGTACTACTTATCTACCATTCAAAAGATGCAACATATCTGTTCTATTTTACTAAGGGTTGGTTAAAATGAGGATCAATTAGAGCAGGGATCGGAAACCTTTGGCACGTGGCCTGCCAGGGTTGGTTTGTTTACCTGCCGTGTCTGCAGGTTCGGCCGATCCAGGCCCATGGGGACTGCAGGAAGCGGCATGGGCCGAGGGATGTGCTGGCCGCCGCTTCCCGCCACCCCCATTGGCCTGGAGCAGTGAACCGTGGCCAGAGGGAGCCGTGATTGGCCAAACCTGTGGATGCAGCAGGTAAACAAACTGACCCGGCCTGCCAGGGTGCTTACCCTGGCGGGCTGCATGCCAAAGGTTGCTGATTCCTGAATGAGAGGGAAAGATCACCACATAATGAAGAAGCAACATAGCTCTCTTATGTCTCTCTTTTCACATCTTCAGCTTTTCATCTTGTTGATGGTGCTACTGTTACCCGGGGTTCTTTCAACCCAAAGCGCTTTGTAACTCTTACTTTGTGCGAGGTGGTGTCAGGAAATAAATCAGGGGAGACACGGCCGTCTGGCCGATAGATGGCTGGCACAAACAGGACAACACAAGAGTGCTTTAACTTAAAGCTAAACTATACTTAGTCTCAAGCACTTACATGTCTGCAACAGGCTAGTAAAACACCCCCAACCCTTGATAATTACAAAGCTGAGGGTGGCTCTCGAATGATACAGCCGCAGGCTTCAAGTGGCCAAATCTTCCATCTGCCGGTGGGGACTGCAAGATGTATCCAGAGGGAGAGTCCCACTACCTCAAACTTTTCCCCCTTATTTATACATTAGTAATAGAATGACATGTCCCTTAAAGAAAACCTTTCTAAACATTAATTTTACACGTAAATGTAATGCTCATATTAGTGGAAACATTTTAATTAGCATTTAGGACTACGGCCTTTCTCTGCAATGAAGAGTTAGCTTTCCCCTCAGATATAATCTATATATATTTTTACCAATTAAAAAGTTTGTGGGTCTCCCCACCGCTATTTTAAAAACACCTACACAAGATTTCACAGTAACAAAGAACATCCCTATGCCATGGCATTTGCAAGGAGTGTGACTCTTTGGAATAGTATTAAATATTTATGAAGGCGAACAAATGGTTAGATAAATAATTAACATAAGAACCTTTTAAGGAACAGAAGAAAAGTATTTTTTTTCATATTACATAGTGATCTGTCTTAAAGCAAGATCTTCTAAAAAACGATAACACTGTGACAAGAATTCTGACATTTCGATATATTTTTTTTAAACAGTAACTTGAAGAACAATACAAAAACTACCTTATGAATTTTGATTTGAGCCTCTGGTGCAACCTTTTTTGGAATCTCCCTCTGTTGTTCCAAAATGTCTTCTCTTTTGAAATATTCTAAAAGAAAGAATAGAGGCATTTGGTTTACAAGATTTCCTTCTTATAAGTTTTAAATATTCACGACATTTGTTTGCAAAGAAGGCCTATAGAAGTCCAGAATGGCAGGAGCTGGTTACATATAAACTGGACTTTATTAGTACTCACATACTGTATACTGTACTCTTTTAAGTTCCACATATATTTTTAAATGGTACGGTAACAATATATTTTGTGGATTTTTAAAAAAATCTCCATACTTTTCATGCAGTTTAACCAACCAGCCCCATTTATGCTCTGTGGATGGATGGAAGCGGTAGACATGGTATTTTTTGACTTTAGTAAATCTTTTGATACTGTCTCGCATGACCTTCTCATAAACAAACTAGGGAAATGCAACCTAGATGGAGCTACTATAAGGTGGGTGCATAACCTGTTGGAAAACCGTTCCCAGAGAGTAGTTATCAGTGGTTCACAGTCAAGCCGGAAGGGCATAATGAGTGGGGTCCTGCAGGGATCAGTTCTGGGTCCGGTTCCATTCAATATCTTCATCAATTATTTAGATAATGGCATAGAGAGTAGACTTATAAAGTCTGCAGATGATACCTAGCTGAGAGAGGTTGCAAGTGCTTTGGAGGATAAGATTATAATTCAAAATGTTTCGGACAAACTGGAGAAATGGTCTGAAGTAAATAGGATGAAATTCAATAAGGACAAATGCAAAGTACTCCACTTAGGGAGGAACAAATCAGTTGCACACATACAAAATGGGAAATGACTGACTAGGAAGGAGTACTGTGGAAAGGGATCTGGGGCTCATAGTGGACCACAAGCTAAATAAGAGTCAACAGTGTAACACTGTTGCAACAAAAGCAAACATCCTTCTAGGATGTATTAGCAGGAGTGCTGTAAGCAAGACACGAGAAGTAATTCCTCCACTCTACTCCGCACTGATTAGGCCTCAACTGGAGTGTTGTGTCTAGTTCTGGGTGCCACATTTCAGGAAAGATGTGGACAAATTGGAGAAAATCCAGAGAAGAGCAACAAAAATAATTAAAGGTCTAGAAAACATGACCTATGAGGGAAGACTGAAAAAAATGGTTTATTTAGTCTGGAGAAGAGAAGACTAAGAGGGGACATGATAACAGTTTTCAAGTATATAAAAGGTTGTTACAAGGAGGAGGGAGAAAAATTGTTCTTCTTAACCGCTGCTGATAGGACAAGAAGCAATGGGCTTAAATTGAAGCAAGGGAACTGTAGGTTGGATATTAGGAAAAACTTCCTAACTGTCAGGGTGGTTAAGCACTGAAATAAATTGCCTAGGGTGGTTGTGGGATCTCCATCATTGAATATTTTTAAGAGCAGGTTAGACAAACACCTGTCACGAATCGTCTAGGTCAGGGGTCGGCAACCTTTGGCACGCAGCTTGCCAGGGTAAGCATCCTGGCGGTCCGGGCCTGTTTGTTTACCTGCCGTGTCGGCAGGTTCGGCCGATCGCAGCTCCCACTGGCCGCGGTTTGCCGTCCCAGGCCAATGGGGGCGGTGGGAAGCAGCGCGGGATGAGGGATGTGCTGGCCGCGGCTTCCCGCCGCCCCTGGAGCGGCAAACCACGGACAGTGGGAGCCGCGATCGGCTGAACCTGCCGTCATGGCAGGTAAACAAACTGGCCCGGCCCGCCAGGGTGCTTACCCTGGCGAGCCGTGTGCCAGAGGTTGCCGACTCCTGGTCTAGGTAATACTTAGTCCTGCCATGAGTCAGGGGACTGGACTAGATGACCTCTCGAGGTCCCTTCCAGCCCTATGATTCTCTGATTCTGTGCTAAGTGGAACTCTATAATCTCTTTGAGTCTGGATCACTGTGTGAGCATGATTGAAAGTGTAAATTAGACCCAGAAGCAGCCAGCCACTTTTATGCAAAAAAAGAAGCACTTTACAGTATTTGAATGAACTCATTCTGTATGGATGTAGCTGAATTAGTTTCAACTGGCTGAGGAAACTTTTAAAATGAGAGAGTATTAGGAAGTAGGAATAGGGTATAGTGCACTATGTCAATTATTAGCAACTAAAATTGGGAAAATATTTCAGCTACTTTGTTCTTTTTTCAGACCTCAAGACACATTGTGTGTATTACCAAATTACCTCCAGGTTCAGTAATAAATAAGACCACAAAAAGCACATCCACAGAATAAAGTTTAGGTCCAAATTTTAATGGAACGGAGTCTGCTAATCAGAAAATAATTGCAGCTGCTTTATAGAAGGAATCCTTTCTAGACTTACCAAAATTCTATATGCACAATTAAAAAAGGGACAAAGGAGGTTGCTACAGGACTAAATTCTGTGTTAAATTACATAGCATTTAATGATGTTGTATGAGATGTTAGATAGTACAAAACTTTCCCACTGTAATCAAACAGGAAATACACAAATATACAAATATAGGACCAAATTTTGCTGAAAGTTATAAATCTGTTTTCTCTTTTTCTCTCTTTGAAAATATAAACATATCTCCAAGTTATATGTTTTTCCTGTATTTCACTGCTGTATAATATATTCAGTGGACCCTATGGACTGTCTGTTTGACATAACATAGTGCTCTCTTCTGTTGTTAGCCAGTTAAGAGTCACTCATCTGTAATTCCTGGCACTTGCTATCACTCACACAGAGGACATGGCTATTGTATACTGCCAGAAGGAGACAGGTATGAGACCTTCTTTATACAAAAATATAAGCAATGTTTGTTTTTTCTCTACAATGTGTACATCTATTACCTCTCTCTTAATTAGAAAAATGCACTTAATCATATTGCACTTTAGCGGATGTAATCTAAAAAGGATAAAAAAACTATATATAATATTACACAAATGTGAATGATTCACTGATTACCATTAACACATTAACACAGTGTCCTTTTTCACAGACATATACTTCCTAAAATATAAAAGCCTGACTTTAAACCTGACCTCAATTTTTGAGCCTTCCCCTATGGAATTATTCATCCTCACCACAACTCCAATGTAATTCACTAAAAAGTCTGAGATAGTAGCAGTACAGCAGTTTTGAACCCTAAGAGAAGCAAATAATATGCACCCAAATCTTTAGCTGACATAACTCAGCATAGCTCAATTGCAATCAGTTTAACATGCGTTAAGAATCTGTTTCTAAATTTCTAATTGTGTTTCTAAAGCATTTTTTATGTGATGGTCTATAACCACTCTTTATAGCTGACTTTCAATAGATCGCAGCGAGGTAGCTGCTCTGCTACGCACGAAACCCTGACCCAGAATCAGGTCGTCTACGAATGATTTAGCACCAGGTTCCCCACGAACATGCGGTGCGCAACGGGTGAGAGGCGGCTCCCTTCTGTCCGCACTCCGGTCCCGACACGAATGGCTCTCCTCACCGAGCCCTACCCCCCGGAGGTTCAGACATTTGGTGTATGTGCTTGGCTGAGGAGCCAATGGGGCGAAGCTACCATCTGTGGGATTATGACTGAACGCCTCTAAGTCAGAATCCCCCCTAAACGTAACGATACGGCAGCGCCGTGGAGCCTCGGTTGGCCCCGGATAGCCGCCCCCCCCCCCTCCGGGGGGTAGGGCTCGGTGAGGAGAGCCATTCGTGTCGGGACCGGAGTGCGGACAGAAGGGAGCCGCCTCTCACCCGTTGCGCACCGCATGTTCGTGGGGAACCTGGTGCTAAATCACTCTTTATAGCGCATCATAAAACAAATATTGTAGCATGTTTTGTGTTTACGTGTATGTGTGTAAGCACACAGTATAGAGTATAACTGATTGTGTGGGATAAAGGTTTTGTCAGGCAGAACTGAGTTAGGCAGGCCATTCCCAATAGCTGTCAATAAAATATTTATATCAAACATTTTCATATGTTAAGCATATGTTACATATTTAAAGTTTAGAAATGTTTCAGTGACTTTTCAAAATCTATAATTGGACTTTTTATTTAAACCCTCTTCTTGTAGCACCAGCTTGCCCTAGTGACTATGGGTGAGATTCACAAAGGTACATAGGCACCTAAATCCCATTTTTAGGCACCATTGCAATTAACAAAACTCCCGCTTGGCTGCCACCTAACCCTGTAAGCATCTACAGTCATTTGGTGCCTAAGTTGTGGTCTCTGGGCAAGTGCACTGCAGCCTCATTCTAGGCACCTGGGCACCTATCACCCGGCTGAGCGTGCAGGCTACTGCCCATGATAGGTATCTGGATGTGTATCTCCCACGTAAGCCCCAGAGCAATTCACAAACTGTGGAACAAAGCTGTTTGGGCAACTAAGTCACGTGTGGGTCCCTGATCCAGTAGGCGGCCTCTGAACATGCCTACTAGATTGGGCCCCTCAAGCAAGTTCATAAAAAACAACTATGGGGGGAGAGGAGGATCTTCCTTGCAATCTTTAGCCTAGTGGATAAGGTGCCCAGAATATGGGAGACCATCTCTGATCAACGTCTCCAATTGGCTAGCTTAGGTGGTTCCAGGCCTAGCATCTGGTTTTGTGGATCACATTCTTAGGAGGCTGTGACTCCCCATTCATTGTATAGGTGCCTCACTCAGGCTTTGTGGTTCACAGTGATTTTTCTAAGCACTTATACGTTAGGTGCTGTGATGTTCAGTGTTGCAACATCTAAGACTATGCCTACACTGCACACCACTTTCAGCGGGCATGTAGGATATATGTAGCTACATGCTGCAGTGAAAATCAAGCTGCGTCCACGCTGCAGTGTACAGCTATGTGTATCATGGAAAGGCTACTTTTCCAGCAGCAGGGAAAGGCTGCAGCAGCTGGGAGGCAGTGGGACCCTACACAGGTAAAAGTAGCAGTGTAGACAGGAAGGCAGGGCTTGGGCAAGTACAGAGTTTATAGGGTATGTACTGGGGTACATACGCACACCCTTCAGGCATGTCTGCACTCTATTTACCTAAGCCAGGCCTCCCCATCTACACTGTTACTTACACCTGTGCTACAAGGGCTACCCAAGCACATACTATACACTCCACCAAAAGAAACATTCAGTGCAGATGTAGCCTGAGTCCCTTCCTGGATCTGAACCTATAAGTCTAACCACACAGGAGTTTGAGGGCAGAAAAATTGTAGCTAACAAATTTTAGGAATTACACAATATTATCACATTGAAGTCTCATACTCTGGGACCTTCTGGGGGCTAGAAGTACGTGTTCTGTGTCCCACTAGACCAGGGGTCGGCAACCTCTGGCACACGGCTCGCCAGGGTAAGCACCCCGGCCGGCCCTGCCAGTTTATTTACCTGCTGACGCGGCAGGTTCGGCCGATCACGGCCCCCACTGGCTGCGGTTCGCCGTCCCAGGCCAATAGGGGCGGAGGGAAGCCGCGGCCAGCACATCCCTCGCCCACGCCGCTTCTCGCCGCACTTTGGAGCCACCATGGTAATAGGCATGATATAAATGCCTAGCTAAATAGCAGTATAGATTGGGTGAACAAATCTCTCTGAGACATCTTCACTTGGGCCTGGTCCCCACTAAGCCCCCACTTCGGAATAAGGTACGCAAATTCAGCTACGTTAATAACGTAGCTGAATTCGAAGTACCTTAGTCCGAACTTACCGCGGGTCCAGACGCAGCAGGCAGGCTCCCCCGTCGATGCCGCGTACTCCTCTCGCCGAGCTGGAGTACCGGCGTCGACGGCGAGCACTTCCGGGATCGATCCGGGATCGATTTATCGCGTCTAAACCAGACGCGATAAATCGATCCCAGAACATCGATTGCCTGCCGCCGGACCCTCCGGTAAGTGTAGACGTACCCTATGTTTAGATTTCGGGGAGGGGAGTCAATTTAATTCAGCAGCAGTGGGTTCAAATTCTTTATTTTAGGCACAACAGGAGTAGGAATATATTCCTGTGACCAGATTTAAGCAAAGCATTGTCAGAACTAGGGAAAACAGGAAACAGAATACGGAATATAGAATGCAACATTTTTGTTGATGCTTGATTGGTTCTTCTGCCTGTCACATGATACAAGCAGCTGATCCATTGTTCCATACTGATGTAACAGTGAAGTCAAATGTGTTTCTGGAGATTGTGATGAAAGATGCATCTCCTGAAGGCCAGTCTCCTACCATCTGAGGAGATAATCGCTTAATCTTGAGCAAGTTGTTCTGAAGATGTTAGAAAATATGGAGTAGATAGAAGAGGTAATTATCTTTGCTGCTTCCTTTACTTAAAGAAAAAGCTCAAAAAATCTCTGGAAGATATGGGTCTTACTTGTCATCTCTGGGTAGTCCTTAGAATCTTTAATTTTTTATATCACATTGACTTTTATGTTTTCCTCCAGGATATTTCAGATAGAGGACATTTTGTTCAGTGCCTTAAACATTTGGTTCAAGGACTTCTACATAGCCCCATCTTTGTAAGAGACAATCAATATGGAATTGATCAAATCAATCAATATGGGGTTCATCAATCAATCAATATGGGGTTGATTCTTATTACAGGCTGTCAGTCAGTGCATTCTGACTAGTTATGCATTACTATTGGGGACTTGCCTGTAATCATCACGCTAATTTCAATAAGAACATTTGATCCTGTCTAACCAGGGACTTCAAAAACCAAAAGCTTACACACATGCACACACTATTCTGCTATCATAAATTTAAAAGTGCAAGGCTAAAGAGATTTTTAAAAGCTGAGTTTGACTGCTCTACAAGGAATTTGAAAACTTGAATTATTTCTGTAATTTTCCTATTTTTTTTAAAGGTCTGATTGAAACCATACATAATTTTTAATTAGCACTTAAACACACAGACATAATTATGCACTATAGTAATTACTGGATCAGATCATCTTCTACTCCCAGTCTGCATATGGTAGTGTCCTACACTTGCAGATCTCCCTTGTTCTATGTGGAGGTGCTTCCAGCCTCCTCTACAACACAGTCCTCATGTGGACCCAGCTGGGATCACCTGGGGTCTGCATTGGAAAAGGGGGAGGAAGCCGTGCAGGGTGGGACCACACTCTGTTACTCTCCCTCTCCGCACCCTCCATTCACTTGTGCACCTTACTAAGAAAAAGGGGCCACATTCCCAGACTGGATTACCTTTTTCACATAGTCCCTTCTGGAGAGTTCCTTCTATTCATGTTGCCAGAGAGTGTTAATACCAATGGGGGGAATAGAGCCAATGTGGAAGCACATGACCATCACACAGGTGGTCTTCACTTCCTGCAGACCCACCATTTTTTGGGGCAGAGCCTTGCACCTTTACTGCATGGAAGCAGGCTCAGCCTCCTAGATCAGATGATGTTAGTGAACTTCCATGCACAGATTTCCTCCTGAGAAAGCTCTCTTCCTTCAGTGCAGAAGAGGAAAACCTGGCCCATTATCACTAATACTCATTACCAAATAATGTGTTGATTATTTTATTCATTAATAACATCCCAATCTTCCTATTTCTAGTGTTAGAAATATACCTAGAAATTGTGGGAAGTTGGACCAACTTGGTTGTATTTCAGTAACTGACAAGTCATGAATGATGTTGATGTACAACATCAACAAGGGACAACTTCAGGCCTGGTGAAACCAAGTGAATTTGTCTGCTGGTAGCCAAATAGGGTTTTTTGTTTTGTTTTTTAATTTTTCCTGCCAATGTTCTTGTTAGGAAACAATTAGAAAGTAAAGATCCTAAAACAACTTATCATTTGCAGATGAGGTAACATAAGCTGACCCTACCATAAGATTAGTATGATCTGTGTTTCTGTGCAGCCATATTACTTTTGTGTGAGATATCTGTCCTTGTAAATTAATACAAATAATAACTTAAGGAAAGCAGATGACATGGCTCAAGAACATTCTCAATATGCCTTACAAGTTTTCCTTTTTACAGCTGTTGCTCACATTACATTCTTTGCTTTCACCTCTCCCGTTGCTTGACTCAAATCTGGCATGTCAGATGCCAAATCCTGAATGGCAATGCTCATCCTTTGGATTAATTTTGTTAATTTACAATGAATTACACAATATGTTAATTAAAATTGTCTAATGTTAATGAGTAGACATTGCAACCTGTTTACCTTCCTTTCAGAAAATTAACTAAATAGCAGCATCTGTTACACTGGAAATTATTATTGTTTAACAGGGACAAAACATTCAGGAAATGCAAGATGATTAATGTTATATATTTGTGGTACAAAAGAGTAATTACTTTACTTAGAAAAACACCAGAAGAAGATTTACTTTTTTCCTCCTGAATTAAATCTCCAAATGAAGTTATATTTTACTCTCACCACTTCATTAATTTTGGTAATTCTTTCCTTTATTGAATTCCTTGAATATTGTTATTTAATTCTGAATGCTCTGTAGAGCTTGCTACTTAAACAAAATAACATCATGTTAATAAATCTTACAGGACTACCATGAATTAGAAACTATTAAGACTCTTCTGTGCATTAAAGCCTCTCAGAAAGCATTGATAATGCTGAACACAACACAGAGACATTCTTGACTATGTTAATTTGAAACCTGCTATACATTATATAATCAGCAAACCAATGTATGAACAGACTTTTCCTCCTTGTTACAATGTGCTGCTCATTCTCTAGCAGAGTGGTCATTTGTGGACCAGTTTTGTCATTATTTGCTAAAACAGGATAAAGGGAAAATCATAAATTAGAAAAAATACTTTTAACGGACATTATTTAAATTAGATAGAGCAAAGGATGTTAAAATGCCTGTGATTTAGCAGCCTCTCACAATAACACTTAAGGGCCCACACAGGGGTAGAAAGACTTTGTCACCTTTTAGTTTGCCTTTAACAATGTCAGGGGAATCACACAAATTGATTGGAAGTCTAAATTTCATTATCTATATAGTATTCATTAGCATTTTGGGGCGTTTCAGAACAGAGATTATGCTGTCATCCACAGCAACATACCTTTACCTAGAAATTGTGGGAAGTTGGACCAACTTGGTTGTATTTCAGTAACTGACAAGTCATGAATGATGTTGATGTACAAAATATAGCTAAAAATAAAACTAAAAAACTTTAGTTAGGGAGGCTGATGTCAAAAGAAACACAACAATATTAGGCAAACATCATGATACTAAAAGAAAAAGGCAATGAGAACTTGGAGAACTCATCTCAATCATAAAAATATGAACTTTGTAAACTGCAGAAGGCCTTTAAATTGAGAACCAATGTGTATGGATGTGATAAGTGTTTACTCTAGATTTTCAAGTCTGAACTGGAAAATTCCATTAACGTTGTGCACTTGTCAGGGCAGAGAAACATTAGACAAAAGAAATACCAGCACAACAAAGTTAGTAATGCTAGTGAGGAATATCCTGTCTACACCACAAGGATGAAGCAAACCTTTACAAACAAACCATCCCCTGGGCAATGAGAATGTAGGAAAAGGAGTTTATGGATAATTAGGTATTCATAAGTATTCTGCTACACTGCTGCAAACTGATTTAAGATTATGGGTCTAGAGAGTAAGACAGAAGGTCAAAGTATGAAATTTAGTAGAAAGTAAAGAGAAAAAAATGGTTAGACCCTGAAGGAAAACATTCTGTGACTACACAGCTTAAAAGATTTTTTCACAATGCTTTTTTTGTGTTTTATTTATATAAATTCATGCATTAACATTTCCTAGTTTCATCATAAGGAGCCAATATTTATGAATATTCACAAATTATTCTTGTGTGTAACCATGAATATACATTATTAAACCATGAATGGTAAATGATATAGTTTAACCATAAATATTTATGGCCTATATGAAATTAATCATGAAACCTTTAATGATCTATTATCCTATCTACATTGACAGTTCTCTTACTATGGGTTTACTGATGCAATATGCTGAAGAAATAGCCACGATTTATCATGGGTTTTGGTGCACCTTCAGACTTACCAGTCCTTTCCATTTCAAAAGAAGTGAGTATTGATTCCTTATAAAGGTTAAGGAAAAGGGCAGTCTAACTTCCCAAAATACTTCCCTCAACCCCATATCCTACAGTCCCAGAAACCAAACTAATATAAACCTGCTTCGAGAAGGAAAAACAAAGAACAAATATTCTCCATCTTGATTGGGGGAAAAATAGTCTTACATAATACATATCCTTACTAAGCATTTTGAACCTTTTGTTCAGATTTTGCTCAGGAATCAAATAATGATATGTCAAGGTTATGAAGCAATATGAAACTAGCATCATAAAGGGAAATCCTCTGGTATAACTTTGCACAAAGTTAAATGGAAAAATACGATAAAGATTATCATATATTTGCGCGCACACACACACACACATACATGAACAACAGAAACAGAGAGATATAAGAAATTCATATTGTATGAACAAGGCTTCAGTTTGCAGGAGATATGAACTATTCACTGAGGGAATATAAGAACTTTCACCTGTATATGAACTCTTATGTCAATGGCGAATTTATAAATCATGAAGTTGCTTTCTAACCAGAGCAATATGTCCTTAGTTACCTACATGTAACAGCAGTCCTTCCCTACACAGTAGTAATGGCAAGTACTCCTATGTATTCCCTTCTCCTCTAAGATACAACTTTAAACAAATAATGACCTCAGTTAGACCAGTGCAAATATGGAATAACTCCACTTAAATCAACAGTTACTTCAGTTTAAGATTATAATCTGGATCCTGTGGTTCAATAACAAAGGCCTTGTCTACAGGGTAAATTAGTGCAGTGTAAGATAGGATGTGAATTTAAAATGCTCATTATTCCACACTAACTCCCAATGTGGACACTCTTACTGTGCATTAAAAGTGGCAATGTCTGTGGTTTAGCTTAAACCACACACAGGGGCACTTTTAGCATGCAGTAAGAGTATGCACATTGGGAGCTAATGTGGAATGGCTAGTGCTCTTTAAATTCAGGGGCTATCTTACATTGCACTAACTTCTCTATGTAGACAAATACTAAGTAAAAGGTTATAAACATATGGTGCCAGATACTGCTCTCACTTACATCAGTGATACCATACTGAAGCCGATAGAGTTGGAAGGATGCAGACAGGGTAGAAGATGACCCAGAGTAAAAGCTATTGGTTTGATCCTGCACTCCTTTGTAAGACAAAACTACTTTTGTTCCTATCCTCAAAAAATGTTTTTAATATTAACTGGTGTTTGAAAGTATATAATAACTACCTTATTACACTGAAAGATCTAGAGGCATAATACTATGTGCAAATTCCAATTATTAAATACATTCTGTGATGTTCAAAAACAGCACTCCATATATATATACCTTTCTAACATCAGTAATTTTCTTTTAATTCTCAAGTGTGTATTGAAATTAATATAACATCTCTGTTCTAAATGGACTCTTGGGAACTTCATTCAAGTGTTATCCGATAGAATTCTGCCATTGCAATTTTTTAATATTTACATTTCTATTAATTTTTACAAATAATACATATACTAAAATACCAGATTCATCATCATGTTCAAAATAAGTAAGTAAGTTTAGGATAAAGGTAGAGGAGGGGAAGTGACATATCTATCTTCAAAGTCTACATTAATCATAGACCTCCAAAAAGTCAGCCTACATTGCTTTGAATTTTTGGGGCATTCCCCTTCTGCAAAATGCTAGTTGTTCATTAGCTATGAGGTCTGCCATATCACTAAGTTAGTCATCGGTGTTTGGTAGGGATTGACTTTTCAATTTTTGCAGGATTAATTTTTTAGTGACCAATGCTACACATTAGAACCACACCACCTAGTTACTAGGTAACCTCCAGGTATCAGGAATATATCTAAGAATGAAACTTAAGGGGGAGGGCTCCAATTTAGCATCCAATATCAAATTGGTCTTTTGACCCATTTCATACCAGAGATTCTTGAGGCAGGGGCACTCCCAAAACATATGAGCTAATGTAGCACCCAGGGAATTACACTTCCAACAGTAGTCAGCATTTATGCGGCCCATAACTATTAGCCTATGTGGGAACCAGTATATTCAAAAAAAAGTGTCTTTTGGTGAATAAGCTGTAGTTTCAAGTCTACAGTTGCTTTTTTAACATTAACATTTTAAATATTCTAATCCATTAGGTTGGAGATAGTTGAGTATCCAAATCTCTACTACAAGCAACTCTCCAATTATCAATTTTTGGCAGAGTTTTTCGGGTCAGAAGATTTTAAAAGGATACCACTGGCCAAGTAAATCCAGGAAGTTTCCTCCAAAATAATAAAAGTTCTCGACATTTCCTTTTCTTTTTAAAAGTGGCATAAGAGATGATATGACCTCTGATGAAGGCTTTAAAGGCTTCCCTAAGTGTGGCACCTGATGAAGCAGTGGGGACATTTAAAAAAAAATCTAAATCCTGCTGGATAGAGTTAAGAAATGATGTATCAAACAGCAGAGAAATATTTAATTTCCACATCTTAGTTGGGGATGCATACCTTGGTGGCCTAAAAGACGTATATATAAGAGCATAGTCAGATATAACAATAGCACTGATGCCATAATCAGTGACAGAATAGATCCAATCTTGTGCCACTAAGAAATAGTCCAATCTTTAACATGTTAAATGAGCTGCAGGAAAAGGGAAAAAAACAAACAAAAAGCCCCATTAGAATCTCTGGCCATAGGATTACCCAATCTCCACACATCCTGTAAGCCTAAATCAGACATGTATGTATGAAGTACCTAACGTGTTTTTTTTTTTTTTAAGAGATAGAGAAGATGTATTAAGGAGTGGTCTAGAGTTTTGTTAAAGTCTCCACTATAATAATATGATAGTGACCCAGATCATTAAAAATTTACGGAAAAAATTGGGATCATTCTGGTTTGACTGGTAGAGATTGGCAAAGATGACTATAGAATTCCCAGTTTCAGCCTGGAGGACAGTAAATCTCAAAGGGGGGTTAGCTCTGAACCCAAAGGTGGTGATTTAAATGTCAACATTGTAAATTATTTCACTAATGGTCATGTGGGCAGAAACATTCAGTGAACTTGCTTACCCCACAGCCCCAAACTAACTTCACCCCAACAGTTTATACAATTCAGTTATGTGCTGTCGATACAAAACTGAAAATAAGAGGCTAGCAGAAAATAAATTGAATTTTAAATTGAATATGCAATTAAGTATAGTACCGTATATACTCGTTCATAAGCCGAATTTTTTAGTAAAAAAGGGAAGCACCAGAGACAGGGGTCAGCTTATGAACGGGTATAGAGAAGGAGAGGTGGAACACAGCCCCTCCCCCCAACAGAGGGGGCAAGGAGAGGCAGCACAGCCAGCAGATCCAGAAGGGAAGAGGCAGGGCCAGATTCTCTCCGCTTCTGGCCACGCTGCTCTCCCCCCAGCCTCCAAAGCAACTGCAGCTCCAGGGCTGGCAGGCTGCAGCCATGCCGCTTGGCCCTGCCCCCCAGAGCAGGCTGTGGCCGTGCCGCCCAGCGTGCCGGAGCAGCTCCAGCCAGATCAGAGACATCCTTCCCTGGCCCTCCCCAGATAAGGTTGGAAGGGATGGTATGGGGAGAATGTGGGGGTCCTGGGCTAGGGCTAGGGTCATGTGGGGGGTGGTCACAGGGGTTACTCCCCTGACTCCCAGCTTCTCCAACCCAAAAATTTTCCCCACCAGTTGCTGTCCCGGCCGGTCAGGTTAAGAAGCTGGCATGCCAGGACACTTTGTTTACTTAGGTTTACCTCTGTGCCTGTGGACGCTCGAGGTAAACAAACCATCTCAGACCACCAGCGGCTTATCCTGATGGCCCGGGAGCCAAAGTTTGCTGACCCCTGAATTATAGGGTTGGCTTATGAATGGGTTATAAAAATTTTCCATTTTTACTTATCCATCTTGGGGGGGTCAGCTTATAAACGAACCGGCTTATGTTCGAGTATATACGGTAAGTATCGTATTCCTTTAATTATTTATGTTCATGGTTAATTAAATAAAAAACTCAGTTTTAAACAAATTTAACTAAAGCTGCCTGAGAATTTCCAGACCTTCGGTCAGACACTCCTCTGATGTAAATCAGCATAACTCCACTGATGTCTGTTTACACCAGCTGGGGATGTGTGACTCATTCTCCCAGAATTAATGTGCACTTAACCGTGAAAAAAACACAACCTTATTTATGTAGATGGAGTATGGTGTGGCTATAGGGTTTCCACCTCCGAGGTACAAAACAACAGGACATGGGGGTGGGCACACTGGACCAGCAAGGGACAGCAGGGCTTAGTGCTGCTCACTCCGTGCACACTCTGCACATTGTATTGTTTAAAATGGTGACACACTGAGGAGCATTAGGAAAGAGCACTGCACCATGTTGGGCCCTGCATCCCTCTCTCGGTCCAGGCCTGAGGAAAATGCCCAGGTGTCCTCTGCCATGGCCTCACATGCAGGCAGCCCATCTGCCTCACTCCAAGGTGGGCCATGAGTCTTCCTGCCCATAGGGTACAGACTCACCAGGCAACCAAACCAAGGCAGCCCCTTCTATGGAGGAAAACCAGGAGGGAAAGGTGTGCTGAGGGCTAGGGAATGGGATGTGACCAAAAAAAACATGGCTTTTAATGCCCTAGGAAAATTTACAGATTTCCCAGGACAGCTACCTCAAAAAAGGGATGATCCTCAGGAAAATCTGGATAAGTGCAACCCTATGTGGCTGGGGAGGAGGGTTCATTTCTTTTTTGCCACTAGTAGGCATTATATTGCATCAAAATGGCCTGCATGAAATATATTTTTACTGAATTGTGATACTCCTAGACAATGGCTTTAGCTTCTTCCCGTCATGCAATATTTTGTCACTCAGTATTTTGTCAGCTGGCCAAAAGATATTGCATAGGCCACTTTGCACTAGCCAGTCTGAATCTTATAAACCTCATCTACAACCTTAGTTTCAACAGCACCACTAGCAATAGTGAAATGGGAGAGAGCAAAAAAACCCATTTTGATTAACCATTTCAACAGTGTTTGACAGGTGCACTTCTGAGTTTGAAATAAATGAGTAAGTGGTTTCTGATCAACAAGAGGTTTGATAGGCATACCAAGGGCCTGACTCAAAACTTTCTATAATCAAAAGGTATCTTTTCGTTGACTTTAGTGTGCTTTGAATCAGACACTGAGTTACTTTTTATTATTGTGTGTAGATCTAGCATAAACAAATACAGACATCCATCTTCACTGGGACTTCCAAGTAATGGCATGTCAAGCTACTGCTGTCAATATGTCTCCTATTAATTTCCCATTTGCACCATAACCAACCAACCAACCCTTTTAACTTTTAATCTGCAAAGTGAAGCTGCCCTAACTTCAAAGTCTAAATGTGATTTAACAGGGCCAGTACAATATTTCTTCATTCCCTGCCTTTCATCTCGAGTGACCAAGTTTATGTTCTGACTCAATGAAAACATTATGAGTCCAGTGTGCATTCACTGAGCAAATATAGTTGGAGCTCAGCAGTGAAAAGACCATGATTAGACCCAATTAAAAAAAAAAAAACCTAGCAGATGTGACCCACTGTTTACTAAACAGCTACTGACTTGAATTCATTAACATTTTCACTGGTATTATATATAAACATATATTTCAATAAAGGTCTTGAAGACGTTCATTAGTATCATACCTTCAGTGTACATTTTGAGACTGTGTGAGGCATTCAGATATAATAGTCATGAGCACAATATAAATACCCTAGATTAGTACCCATATATACTTGTTCATTAGCCCGTTCGTTTATAAGCCGACCCCCCAAGATGGTTAGGTAAAAATAGCAAAAACTGTATGACCCTTTCATAAGCTGACCCTATATTTCAGGGGTTGGCAAACTTTGGCTCCTGGCCCGTTAGGGTAAGCTGCTAGCGGGCCTGGACATTTTGTTTACCTGGAGCATTCGCAGGCACGGATCCCCTCACCTCCCAATGTCCACGGTTTGCCGTTCCCAGCCAATGGGAGCTGTGGGAAGTGGCGCACCACTTCCCGCAGCTCCCATTGGCTGGGAACGGCGAACCGCGGCCACAGGGAGCCGAGGGGCTCCATGCCTGCAGCCACTCCAGGTAAACAAAATTACAATATATTAGATATTCAATTCAATGATTCCATAGAGTTTAAAATCATCAAATTTTGGTGTAGACCCGTTTATAAGCCGACCCCCGCTCTTTGATTAGTCACTTTTTTACCAAAAATATTCAGTTTATGAATGAGTATATACGGTACATTACTCCTTCTGCTGCTCATACAGTCTTATCTCATTAAAGCAAAAGCTTAAATATAATAATGGATAATCACCATTATCTCTTCTGAATTATTGTTATTGTCATTATTTACAGAATACAGTAACTCCTCACTTAATGTTCTCCCACTTAACATTGTTTCAAAGTTACGTCGCTGCTCAATTAGGGAACATGCTCATTTAATGTTGTGCAATGCTCTCTTATAACGTCATTTGGCTGCCTACTCTGTAAGATTCTGTGAAAGAGCAGTGACTTTACAAGGGAGCATTGCACAAGTTCCTCTTCGCCGCCTCCTCCCCCTTTCTCCCAGCACTTCCCCCACCACTTAGGACTTTCTGGGAGGGAGGGGGAGGAGCGGGGATGCAGCGTGCTCTGGAGAGGAGGTGGAATAGGGGTGGGAAGAGGTGGGCCTGGAGTGGAGCAGGGATGGGAAGAGGTAGGCCTGGAACATCCCCAAGTAAAGTTGGCACCTATTCTTCTCCAGGGAAGCTGCTGCTGCTGCTGCTGCTGTGAAGGTGCTTCTTAGCATCCTTGCCTGCAGCGGGCTGTGTCTGTGTGGGGTAAGCCGGGACACTTCCTAACCACAGTACAGTACTGTACAGTATATAATGTCTTTTGTCTGCCCCCAAAAAATTTCCTTGGAACCTAACCCCCTGCATTTACATTAAATCTTATGGGAAAATTGGATTTGTTTAACATCGTTTCACTTAAAATTGCATTTTTCAGGAACTTAACTACAACGTTAAGTGAGGAGTTATTGTAACTGTAATAGGCCTTAAAGTTCATTGAAATTCAAACACACAACCTGTTCTCCCTGAGATCTTTCAACTCAGAAATCACTTTTTATTTGAAATGAACATGACCTTGGATTGAGTGAAGCAACGTTAAGTGACCAGTAATGGTCACTGCCTCCATAGAACTTTATAAACTTAAAAAAAAATAGCTCAACTAGTATTTTTATTTAATCTACAGGACAGATTCTGATAGACCAGGGGTCGGCAACCTCTGGCTCGCAGCTCACCAGGGTAAGCACTCTGGCGGCCCGGGCCAGTTTGTTTACCTGCTGACGCGGAAGGTTCGCCCACGCCACTTCCTGCCGCCCCCTATTGGCCCGGGATGGCGAACCGCAGCCAGTGGGGGCCGCGATCGGCCGAACCTGCTGCGTCAGCAGGTAAACAAACTGGCCCGGCCCGCCAGGGTGCTTACCCTGGCGAGCTGCGTGCCAGAGGTTGCCGACCCCTGTGATAGACTATATACCAGTGAAAAGTTAATGAAATACCGTGAGTGAAATTAGAAATTGGCCCAGTTCACTATAGAATTATTAATTCACAAAAGGTTTGGTGAACATTTAGCTGAGCTGATAGGTTGTATAAAAGTCAAGGCTTTTTTTCTGTTTTTAACTTTTGTAGCTATTATGCCAGATATTTAAACCCGACAAGTGAGGGAAAAGATTAATAATCTTTTCCTCCATTTTATGGTCTATATTAACTTTTTGCTTGAATTATCAAGTTCCACATTAAAAGTATACAAGACACCAGTATTTTAAGGAGTTAAGAGACCAAGAAGCTTATTGGAGGTTTAACAATATTTAAATAGTATTGTCTAATATGAAAACTGTGTGCTAAATCAATCACTGCTGTTTGTTTGTTTTTTTCAGATCAAGGAAACTATACCTGGCATGAGTGTGCCCCAATATATTTTTGTTTCAACTTTTATATCACTTTAATTACATCTTTTTTTTAAAGAATTCTTTGCTTTTTGGAAGATTAATGTTTAGAGAAAATATCATGCCAGCATAAGAATCAGTGTGCAAACATGCAGAACAAATCATACTATATATGTTCTTGACTGCAGCCAATTGTTACACTTCCTTCAGTAGAAGCTGGTTTAATTCTATCACCTACTACAATACTAAAAATTAATTTTAAACAAATTCATTGGATTGACCAAAGGTTGAGTTTTATTACAATACAGGTCTGTCACATCTTACGCGCATTTAACATGCACGAATTCAGCTTTACACGGTCGGCAAAGACAAAAAAAAGAGAAAAATAACAATTTAAATACTGTTCCTGTAGTGCGGGCGATTCCACCCGCCATTACACTCAATGTAATTTTGACTATACGCGGTTTTCGCTTTACGCGCTGACAGCGGAACGTAACCCCAGCATAAGATGAGACAGACCTGTAATGAGAACTGTAATGAGGATCATAACAGCATAATAATATGTTACCTGATTGGAAGCATTTGCTGGTTGAAAAAGCTCTAATAAATATTTCTTAACAAGGTAAATTAGGAAGCATCCAAATGAATTCTTGCTTTTAAGGTTTTCGAGTCCCATTTAGAAACCACAGATGTAATAACATATTATAACACAGAGTTTATTCTATGATATGCAAGGCAGTTATTAAAAAAAAGAACAAAAAATAAACTGACCTGAAAAAGTTTGCTTTTACTCACACCTTTTCTTGTGCTACCATAGCCGCTGGAGCCCTCAAAACTGGGTGCATTCAATGTACAAAAATAGTGCACAGGCAAAATAATTTTACAAGGTCAAAAATGAAACATACCTAAACCTGCTGTTGTCATATATTAACTTGTCCTCTGAGGGTCAGAGATCTGGAGAAAATTAGCTGTAAGAGTGGATTATATAGGAATCCATATTCGTCCAGGGAGAATGGGGTATACCCAATTTAGGGGGTATGTTCTTATTGCATTAAATTGTGAATTCTTTTTTACCTGACTAAGGCTGGTTGGTTGTCATAATAAAAAAATGGAAACATCAGGATAAAAAATGAAAAAATAAATTTAGAAAATCCATTATATGCATACAAATGCCAGGCATGTGAGAGTGACATCTGATTGAGGCTATCATAATGACCGGTAAAGGGTGGCATTGCTTTGTGGAAGTGTTACATGTTTTGCTCAAATACAACAGTGTTGACCATGGTAAAAGAAATTCTATAGAATAGAATAGAAAATGGAATTACAATGGTAAGGAGGAATAATTGGTCCTATTTGTACCTAAAGACGAGGTACAAGAAACGGAGTTCATATCTGACACACAAGGGTAAAGTTATCATTGTATCTCCCATTTTTCTGTGCAAAATAACAACAAACCTGCAGTTTTTAGGTATGTCAACAGTGCACTTACCCATGTGTTAATTAAAGTTAGCATAATATTTGTGATGAATCCAATATGGTAAAAGTGTGTATTGCAGTAAAATAAACCTCCATGTTTTATTTTTAATGTCACCCACTGTACATGGTACCCTGTGTGGTGATGTGTTAACAATTAATTTCTCACTATATACAATTTCATTTAAGCCTCTAATATCTAGCACCGGGGACTTGGAAATTCACCCTTTTTGCAGCATGATTCCCCTGAAAACTTTGGTAAAATAACAGGAAAAATGAGCCATGAAACATCTGGTAATTCCAGCAGATGTCCTGATTGGTTTCAAATGGAACCAATTACCAAGGGGTTCCCGATTACAATATTTTAATATCAAAACAGCTTTGCAGGGGATCAAAAACATCATCAGTGCTTACCTACTCTTCTTTGAATTGTGTAGTTTTTCTTTGGCTACACCTATTCCTAATTTATTAAGCTAACACTGTAATTTAGCTGTGATTTTGTCTGGCACATGTATATAGTTTCTGAAACTACAAAAAAATTATTCTTCTGTGATCTGCACTATACTCTTATCTGCCGTGCTTGTCTCTACTGTGCACTCCTTTGGGTGTAGAATTCCCACATATGTACATGGAAGTTATGTGCATGAAATGAGTGGAATATGTACTGTAGAATTTGCCAAAGGGAGCTGCAGTATGAATTAAAAAGAAGGATTTTACCTAGCTGAGGATTTTGTACCATACATAACTCAATTCCCAGAAGTAATGTATTTTACCCATAATTCTTCCTCAAGTAGACAACAATGATTGACTAATGATCAAATGTATAGTGCTGGTGCAACAATGTCGCTCTTAGACATATGCAGGAGTGCAAATCGACTTCTGGCTGGCCTCAGAATCAGAAAAGCTAAAGATGACTTGCAGCTGCCTTTCCCCCACCCCTAGTCTGAGCTGAGCCAAGCTCAGCTGGACCTGAGGATATGGCCTACAATCTGCAGAAGATGCAACACAAAAGTAGCAACATGAAACGCCCCTCAATCGGACCCAACAATTAAGTTTGGATAGAACTCAAACAATAAAGGAGGGAAAGTCACTTCCAATCCAAAACTGGCCTAAAATCTTACTGTTTGCTTTAGCCTATTCTTGGAGTTGAGTCCTAACTCATTACAGCATCTTTCCTCTCTTCCCTAACCTTAAGTAGTTTGTAAAAATACATTTCAAAATATTTACTTTTTAAATAAATCGGTTATTTTTTCTGTTATTCCCTTCTATTTCCAAATATCATTTCCCTTTTTTGCCTATTCTATAAAAAGCTATCTTTCTATTCTATCTTTCTTTAATTTACTCTCTCTTTACTTTGTCAGTGGAATGCTATGTGAATATTAGAATTTGAGCCAAAGAAAAAAATATTAAAGCAAAACTGATTTCTAGGTAGTACATTGATGTGAACATGAAAAATACCAAATACTACACATTCCTAATAACATACTTTAATTCTATATTTTTGTCTTGGTTTACATTGCTCACTGAAGGTTCTAGTTCAGCAGAAATTATCTGCACTACAAAAACAGCTAAATTAACTAATTTAACATTTGCAAAATCATGTTATGATATTCAGCAAATAAAACCGTTTGCAAGAAAATAACATATAAAATAGTAATAATCTTCAGCCCCACCACCTGGAGGTGTGATGCCATCAGATTTCATAAACTAAACAGATTTTGATCTGGAAAGAACTTGTACAGTAAACTTCCAAAGGAAGACTAAGACCTAGGTACTACAGGAAGTGGTGGAACAGTTTCCCTCAGAGCTGAATTAATGCCCAAGCATCAGGGTATTAGGAGAGCTTTCGTAAAATCCACTAACTTTTTCACATTCCACAGACTGAGGTCTGAAGATTTTAACATTATCAATAGTGAAGACCAATAGAAAAATAAACCTTCTTGAGGTTGCATACCTGCATATTTGTAAGTGTAAACTATCCTTTATTTGAACTGGCATATTGTCACCAAACATGTCACAAGATTTCTCTTTGCCAAAGAAATCATTGCAAGAGAAATGCCAAGTGAAAAACTGCCAAGAGAGGACAAAAGAAGCAATAGAGAATTGTTCTCATATGCCCAAGAATTAGTGGATGCCAAAGGTAAAGTATATTATATTCTACGGTCAGGGCCGATGGGGGGGTGTACAAATTACCGGGGCCCGGCGGTCTGGAAGGGGGCCTGGGGCTTGGCTTTCCCCCCCTCTTGTCGGCCCTGTTTAGCCGGTCCGCCCTTGCTGGGGGGCCTGGAAAAAATTTTTCACCGGGGTCCGAACCCGCTCTTGGCAGCCCTGTCTACGGTAAGGGGGATATTCCAGAATGACAAAACATACTGTGTTTGAGCAATCTACTAAGGCATGTACTAGGATTATCCAATCATAACAACAAGGACATATTCGCTATGTCTCAACATCTATCAATTTATTTACAGAACTACCTTATCACAGCAGGTTTTAAGTATTCTGATCTGGAGCCTATAAATGCCTGCTGGCATGTTCTTAACAAGAATGAGCAGACAAGAAATGTGTTTGCCACTACAAAACAAACAAACAAACAACAACAACAACAAAAACACTTGTCAACCACTCACATGTCACTATCTGCTATTATCATTAAGCTTGTAACAAGTTACCCATTGAGCTTGAGAATGCAGAAGGTTTTTTTTTAACAGTTAGGAATGTAGTTGAGATTTGTTGTTCCATAAAACTATTTCAGGTTTCCGTCTAAAAATATGTTGTTCTATGGGTTTTTAAAAGGTTGAATCAATTGAGGCCATCAGTGTCTCAAGATGGACAACAAAACCTTGAGGAATCCCAAATTAGCAGACAACTTTGAAAACTGCTATATCTGTTTCCCCATCTGCAAAATGAGAATTTATAATCCTCTCATCCCATAGGGATAATATGGGTTCATTTGGATACATTGATTTAAATTTGTAACGTGTTTTGTCAATTTTACTGCCAATTTGTATTTTTATCTCTACAGATTGACTGTAAATAGTTTGCAGGGAATATTCAGTAGTCAACACTTAAAATCTGAGTTGTTTTGCTTCAAGCCAGAAGAGACCATTATGATCATCTAGTACAGGGATTGGCAACCTTTGGCACGCGGCCTGCCAGGGTAAGCACCCTGTTTGTTTACCTGACGCGTCCGCAGGTTCGGCTGATCGCGGCTCCCACTGCGGACGCGGCAGGTAAACAAACCAGTCCGGCCCGCCAGGGTGCTTACCTTGGCGGGCCACGTGCCAAAGGTTGCCGATCCCTGATCTAGTATGACACGAGCCATGGAATTTCAACAAGTAATTTTTGCATCATGCCTAATAACTTGGTTAGTTGAGATTAGTCATATGGTATTGTTTCCATTCCCTAAGTGGACAAGCACAACTCTTATAATAAGGAGGACTTGATGAAGCTACTATGGCTCCAAGTATCTCAGAGAGAGGCAGAAGTTAGAGTAAAGCAGTACACAAGCAGAACTAAAGAATTTTATAAAATTTTACCCTTTTTCTTGCCTGGGTTAGACAGTCCTTCTCAAAGCACCATTCCAGAAAGCAGTAAGATTTGTTTATCAATGTAAACCAGATCAGGCATTTTATGTCTAACTGGGGCTCAGACAATCTCCAAAAAACAATATTCATTAACTTTGCTTTGTGTCACAGTGGTTTCCAGATCAGATCTTCTCAGTTCATAAGCAGAAATGTACTTTTCTAACTACCAGCTCTGAGGATCCACCTCTAGATACAGAACAGGCTCTGAATTTCAAACCCCTTTATAGTTCTGTGTTTGGATCTGGGATGTACTCACTGTAGTAACAGGGAACTTCCATGAAAGCTGAATCTAAAGTTTTGGTCCAACTCTATTTTTATATATAATTGTAGATGTAGACAGTAAAGTAAGCAGATATGGTCCATTATAATGGGGGGAAAGAGTCAAGCAGATCATAATTTAACTGTGAATATAAGTATGATTCTGCATTCTTTTCTCAGAGTACACAGGATTGGGCCAATAGTATGCAATAACATGCGTCTAACGAAATGGGTATTCACCCACGAAAGCTTATGCTCCAATACATCTGTTAGTCTATAAGGTGCCACAGGACTCTCTGTTGCTTTTTACAGTATGCAGTAAGTTACATTACATGGTCTCTATTTGAATGTGACTGGTAGTTTTGACTCTAACAAAAGGGAGATGGAAGTGGGGGGTGGGAAGTTGATGGGAAACCTATAAATCACAAACACCACTCTCTTAATTTAAAAAAAAAAAAAGAAAATACTTGTTTTTTAAACAAACCAACTTTCCTTGCATTTCAGAGAATGCACACATAACACAAAATCATATATCTTGGGAAATATTTTAAAAAGTCACAGACACATGTTTCATTCTCCAGTAGTGGAAAAATTACAAATATTTAATACGGAAGACTGGAACATAATGCACAGATGCATAAAGGGCCTGACCCTGAACCTATGAAAGTAAATGGGAGTTTTGCTTTTTGGTTACAATGGTGGTAGGATCTGGCCCAGGGGTCGGCAACGTTGGCACGCGGCTCGCCAGGGTAAGCACCCTGGCGGGCCGGACCAGTTTTATTTACCTGCTGACGCAGCAGGTTCGGCCAATCGTGGCCCCCACTGGCCGCGGTTCGCCGTCCCGGGCCAATGGGGGCGGCGAGAAGCGGTGCGGGCGAGCGATGTGCTGGCCGTGGCTTCTCACCGCCCCCATTGGCCCGGGACGGCGAACCGCGGCCAGTGGGGGCCACGATTGGCCGAACCTGCTGCGTCAGCAGGTAAATAAAACTGGTCCGGCCCGCCAGGGTGCTTACCCTGGCGAGCCGCGTGCCAACGTTGCCGACCCCTGATCTGGCCCATAGTATGCAAAATATAAGTACTAACATAAAAAATTTCACTGTGAATGTTTGACTGTATTTCTATATGAATTTAATGGATGCATATTATAATTTAACATAGCATACCTGGCAGTTGATATATTCATGTATCATTGTTGTACCTTTAGTCTAACTTTGAATTTGCTTTATTGGTATATAAGTGCTAACCGATAGCATTTTATTGATATTATTAGAAAACAAAATATAGTATGCAGCAAGTGGGATAAATATTAATTTATTTGCTTATTCAACAACAGCCAAATAAAATTATAATCTTGTATTCAAATCTGGATTTTACTGAGTCTATTTCCATGTAAACAAATTAATTTTTTTGTTGTATGTGAGATATATATCTGTCAATATATCTCTGAAATACAGATAACCCAAGATGACCACTAGAATCTTTGGTTGAACACCTCCAAACTTGTCAAGGAGAGCTGGTACACCTCTACCCCGGTATAACGCTGTCCTCGGGAGCCAAAACATCTTACCGTGTTATACGTGAAACCGCGTTACATCGAACTTGCTTTGATGTGCCGAAGTGCGCAGCCTCCCCTCCCCCCCCCCCCCGGAGCACTGCTTTACCGCGTTATATCTGAATTTGTGTTATATCGGGTCGCATTATATCGGGGTAGAGGTGTATATACATTGTGCTATGCATTTCTGTATTGTTTCATGGAGAAACTAATATGGTTCAGACACAAAACCACATATTCGTGCTCAGTTTTTATATATGCTTATAATTTATTGTTACATATATGGAATATGGTAGAATCTAGACTCATTATATTACCAAAATTTATTCTGCTGGAAGTATGGCAGCATAAAAAATAGGCAGTAAGGATTTTACAATGCACAGGATATTCAAAATAAAGGTTGACCAAAAAATGATGTTTCTTGCTATTGGATTACATTACATTTGAACAGTAATTACTAAGCAATTAGATGTTAGTACTTTTGGGGGGGTTTCTTTCCCTTCCGCAGAATGGCAAATGATTTGGGTGAAAGAGTGCAAGCGCACTATTGTTCACTAATTGCATCATATGGCTCA
The DNA here is from genome assembly GCF_028017835.1 of Emys orbicularis. Lineage (NCBI taxonomy): Eukaryota > Metazoa > Chordata > Testudines > Emydidae > Emys > Emys orbicularis. The sequence continues at coordinate 152,161,278 of NC_088684.1, read as the reverse complement.
GTCTGATAATATGTTTTAGTAGATCTAATGTGATGATACATATGCCAGCAATTGTAAATTTTCCATTCTAATCACTTGAATCGAGTTTTGTGTCATGAAACAACTGGCTTTGGTGGTATAACTTTCACATTAAAATATGAGAACCTTACTGCACAAATGCATAACAGATGGGTAGTAGGATGTACCATGTTATATGAAATCTCAGTCCATCTTAAATAAAAGGCATTTAAAGAAAAAAGAAAAAAAATAATGACACATTATATAGATAGCAACAAATAGGCTTCCATACTGCTTGATTTCAACTTTGTCTTTCTTGTTTTCCAGTGACCGCACCCATCTGGAACTCTATGCAGCCCACAGAGACATCTAGTGGATGAACAATATACTACTAATTTATGTACCAATACAGGGTGTGTGTATTTGAAGACAGTAGCTGATTGGTGCAGGAATGTGGGTGGAGGGGTCAAGCCAAGAGCAGGTAGTCCCATTGATGGAAGAGTGTGGGAGGAAGGCTCTCTCAATAGCGAACCATGCAAAACCTAAGATGACTGGTAACCAAAAGGTCTGAACACCAAGTCCTGCCCCACAGTGTGACACCTCAACAATTTAAGGTGCCAATTTGTACAAGGATTCAGTACTGCTGCAGCCAGATAACACATGTAAGCAGACATTATGACATTCTGGGGTGCAATCCAGACTAGTGAGGGGCTGTGTCACCTCTGCCCTGCAATCTGGGATGCCTCACAATGCTTTGCTGCTGTAGCTCCCAACCTGGGATCCTCACAAACAGCCAAACAGCATGCAGGTTACACCCTGCATCTCTGTGTATAGCCACAGCCCTGGTCCAGCAACTCTGACCCTAGCAGCCTGTTGTAGTAGGAAGAGGACCTGAAACATAAGCCCTTGTATCAGAGGCCTGGTATGAGGCCTGAGGCAAAAGTAATGGTCAAAACTTTGCTGATATAAAGCAAAATCAGGCTGTGAGCTATAGGCAGGCCCTGCTCATAGAATCTGGCAAGAACAGGGCTGATATTGCAAAAACACACATTCCTAAGAGTTGCTAGGCACAGAGCACTCACACAAACACATTCCAAAAGGGTGCTATTAGAACACCTTTATACCAACACATTCCCTAAAGATAACAGGAACATGCTTGACCCATCCTAAAGATAAGGTCAGGATGACAGTGTGATGGATAGAGATACACAAGGTGATGGGCGGTAATAAACCAAGTTGGCAGTAAACCAAGCCTGTGAATTTATTGGGCAGTTCGATGGGAGCCTGCTGTATGGGCTATCTGGCCAGAGTCAGTACAGCATGCAGAGAGAACACACACACGCAGCCAAACATCTGACCACACTGGTGACCCCCGACCACTGATCTGGTAAGTAAGCGAGCTGCCCTCTGTAGGAATCACAATCTAACATGGCAGAAAACCATGTTAGGGAATCCCCTTAATCACTCCTTAAAAATCCCCACGGTATTAATAAGGTATGGATGTGCTGGGTTGATAGCAAAACAGGTCCATATGAATTTAAAAAATATAGTGAGGAAGAAACATGGAATGGAATCTGTAAGGCTAGTACAGAGACTGTAGCATTTAAATGTAGAATATTGCAAACTATAACCATGGCTGCTAAATGGTTAAGACAACATGCCATCAGATAGATTTTAAGTGAGTGCAAGTATAAGTTATTAAAGTCAGAAATGGTTATAAGTTAAAATACTTTTTAAACTTAACAAACTAGACTTGGTTTAAAGGGAAATTCTCACCACAGGTTCCCAGTAACATTTGGAGCAGATCCTGACTTGAAACTTGGTCTGCAAAGTTCGTAGGCAGTTTCTTTCATCTTCTTAAGTGAACAAGAGAGATGGGGGGGGGGGTAATTTGGGGTGTTTTTGCCCCTCACTTTTATGGTTCAGTCACCCTCTGAAGTGCATTTTCCCAAGGGTTGCTGCTAGTTAAAGTTCATTCAAAAAGTGGAAAAGGTGACATGGTGTCTGGTGGTGAAAAGAGGTTGAATGCCATTCCTTCTCTCCTCTGTTTGCTGAAATGAAGATTTTCCATGTCTCCTGTCTTCCCCCTCTCACTGTAAACAGGACCCTGTTTACAACTTATAGGTAAATTGAGGTAAACCCACATTCCTTTGTTTAGGGCAGACCTGTTTAACAACTTTTCCCTAGGAAGGGCTGTGTGATTTTGAACATGTGCTAATAACATCATAAAGGGGGATTTCATAACTTTACACGTAAAGTTGCTACATACATTTCACCATGATATTATTGACCAGCAAGTAATTAGTTTTCAAATGATACCTCACAAGATATAGTCTGCCCAAAGATTATTACAATAGTGTGTACGGCAGAGGCCCCCAAACTGTGGGGTGCGCTCGGATGAATGTTCAGGGAGCGCAGCTGGGGCCTGGGCCTGGGCCAGCCCCCATGTGGGGTGTGGAGGAAACGCCACCCAGCTCCGCTCTTAGACCCATCCTCGGCTGCCGGCCCCATGCCCGGGCCCCCGGATGCTAGTTTTGGTCCCCGGCTGAGGCTCCGCTCCCAGCCCCATACCCAGCTGTGTCCCAGCCTTGGCCCCTTTAGCCCTGTCCATGTCCCCACCTCCCAGAGCCACAGCCCCACTCCCAGCCCAGCTCCCAGGGTAGGTGGAGGGGGCAAGCCGGGCAAAGGGGGGCATGAGGTAAAACATTTGGAGACCACCGGTGCAGGGTGTGAATATGGGGTGCCTTTGGCAGAGACCTATTTAATCAAATTTGTCACAAGTCCTTCACTCAGAATTCTGTTTGGGAAAAGTCCAGAATGGTGCTAAGGGTGATGCACAGGATGAAAGGTTTTGTGAATTAAAAATGTTTACAAAAGCAATGGTACTGATACTGAAATACACTGAGATGTGGTTCCTGCGGTCATGCAGTCTCAAGGCAATGATTTTCTCTTTATTTATTTACAGTTCCACATTGCACTAATCTATGCTCACACAGTGTATAAGAATACAAATAAATATTAAACTTCCCTACAATCCCAAACTCATCTCTATCTCCCATGCCATAGACACTAAAAGTATAATCTATTCCTCTCTGTTCACAGGCCACTTTTCACACCCCCTAAAAAGCTGCTCATAGATACATATCACAGCCCATTTTCTGTGCAATTTCTGATACAACTTTCCTGTATTCCCACTTTTATGAACAGAATAGGATGATTGGAAACTATTAATTTGACTGTTTCTCCCTCTCTCTCAACTGATCATTTAAGAAGTTTTCATAATATATCTCCATTGTACTTTCTGCCACCTCAACATTTTATGAAACACAGTTCTTAGAATTCTTTCTTTGTAAATAGGACAAGTAATATTTGTAAAGCAGAAAATGCCATAAATCATAATGTTGCCATTTTGCACAGATGAAATTAGAAAGCAATATGACAATTTAATGAAAATGGAATGAAACTAACATTTAGAAATACTTTCATATTCTTATTGAGAGTTAAAAATGACGCTTTAGTATGCATAGCAAGACCAGTATCCAGTCAAACAAATTATTTTCTCTGTTCTTAAATATTGCTCCTCCAAATTGATTCTTTGAGACAGAAGAAAGCATTTTTGCTGTTGCTCTCACAGCTCCATCTTTCTTTGCTATAGATGGTGTAAATGAGTAATTGTCTGGCTATGCCAAAAGAAGGACAGGAGACATTTGACATGGGTTTAATCAGGCTGCAACTTTATTATTAGATGTCTGGGACTACCTGGAAGATAACAGTGTACAGTGCAGTTAACCCCATGTTTATTCCTTAATTACCCAGGGGGCTTTTACCAGCTCCCCCTCTTTCTCCATCCAGGTCCCTCCTGCAACTCCATTGCTGGGACCTTACCATACCCAGGGGGCTTCCACCAGCTTCCCCTCTTCTTCCATCCAGGTCCCTTCAGCAAATTCATTGCCGGGACCTTACCATCCACCCCCCACCCTCATAGGAGGGTTAAGGTAGGCAGGGCTGTCCCTAGGCATACGCAGAATACGCAGCTGTGTAGGGCATCATGAAATTTGGGGCCCATGGTAGTTGTGTGCTGCAAACGTGGCAGCACCAGCTCCGGCGACCAGCCCTATCCCTCAGCCAGCCCCTCTAGGGGGGTGTGGGGCCCTGGACAACTCCCTCTGCACCGCCTCTTCCCCCCTGCTCCGCCCACAGCCCGCCCCCATTCCACCTCTTCCCCCGATGACCCCACACTCACTGGCAGCGACGGGAAGTGGAGCAACCCGACCCCAGCCCGCTCTGTTCCGCCATCTCCGAGACGCGTCGCTCTGCTTCCCACCGCCCATGAGTGTGGGGGGCAGTCCTTTCCCCAGCCCCCCTCCCCTCTCACACTCACTGGCAGTGGGAAGCGGAGCGACGCGGCTGGGAGCTGGTGGAGTAGAGCAGGCTGGGGCCGGGTTGCTCCGCATGCCGCCCCTGCCAGTGAGTGCGGGGGGGGACCCCTCCCCCCAAACTCCTTCCTCCGAGCTACACGGCTGGGGCAGCGGAGCAGGCTGGGACCGTGTTATTCTGCTTCCTGCTCCCGGCCCCCCACTAATCCCCCAGGCCACTCTGAGCCTCTGGGGCCCCCCAACATGGCCCCCCACAGCTCTTGCCTCCCCAGCCCTGCAGGCCTTGAGCGCAGCCCAGACCCTGGGGGCGGGAGCAGGTACTCGGGCTGCATAGGGCATCATAATTCATCAGGACGGCCCTGAAGCTGGGTTATAAGAATGGGGGGTTGGCTCCCTGCTGTACCAGTCATAGGAGTCCCCAACCACCACCCATTCATTCCTTTAATGAACACCTCTTTTTAAGTCCTTTTCCAAGGCATTTATCTGATCACTATACCTTTCCTATGGGGTACCTGCACTGGACATCCACCCTACACTTAAATAATGGGTCGCGACATATGGCCTACCGCCTGTCATGCCATGCATGAACAGAGCCCTTCCTGAAACCCGTGATGGGGAAGGCGAAAACCCCTCTAACTGCATGGAGGGAGGGTGGGGCCTGCTTCAGCCTTGGTCCATGTAAAAAGGAAGACTTGAGGTGATGAGCTGCCCCTTTTAAACCCTTTTAAATCAGCAAGCACACGGACCCCTTTTTGCAGCAGTTTTCATCTTACCCCCAGCCCCAGCCATAAAGCACTGTTCCCTTCAATCGGCCAGGCAGCCAAACACCCCTCCCCCTTGCCCCGCTTAAAGGTGCAGGGCGGTCAGTGTTCATGCACATCTTTTAAATGTCAGTAAATAATACAGAGTAAATTCTAGGTGAGACATCTGTCTGTGCTGACAGCTGTGTAAAATAGCATTTATTTTAATGTATTTCCATGGTCTAAATTTTGGTAGTGGGCACAGAGATTAACCAAGGCTCAACTACCTCTAAAATACCTTATTTGCCATAGGTGTAAAACTCTTTCCTCATCTTAAAGGGAAAATGCATTTTCTGAGTGCAGATGTTTTTATTATGAAAGCTTGATAAAGTCTTTTATTGTAAATCCAAGGCTTAAGGGAGATATTTCAAACACTGAAAAATAACTTTTTAATCTTAAAAAAGTATATGTGGCTATTACTATAGTGTGCCCAAGAGGAACGGACAAAATTGATCTAGTTAATTTTTGACCCACTTGAACACTGTTTATATGACTATGTTCATTGATCTAAAAGCTACTAGAACCAAGGACAAGTGTTTTAGATTAAATGAACTAATAAACACAGATAAAAGTATATGTTTAAAAGTCCATTTCAGTGTTTCACTTTATTTGTATAACACAGTACTTCAAAGACACTATCATAAAAGGGAACAAAAAGAGACGAAGCAGAGAAAAAAACAGCATGCAATATGTGGTAGAGAATGGGCAGAATTCTTTTGAAAAACAGGAAAACAGACATTCTAATTAAGCAAACAGAAATGCTAATGACAAAAATCTGATCTCTTAAAAACATTTTATTGAGAAATTTCATATAATTTATAGATTTTTAAGGCCAGATGGCACCATTATGGTCACATAGTGTGAGCACCTGCATAACACAGGTCACAGAATTTCACCAATAATTCATGCATCTTAGTCCCTTTCTTGTGGTTGAGCTACAGCATATTCTTTTTTTTAGGAAGACATCCCATACCAATTTGAAGACTTCAGGTGATGGAGAATTCACCATATCCCTTGGTAAGTTGAACTGATTCCAAATACAGACAGACTTAAGTATAGAGTTGTGATGTGGTAAGTTTTCAAAACTAGCATTTCTCAAAATGTGTGGTGCACCCCCATGCAGGGATGCAAAAGACTGTTGGGGTCTGTGCATGTGTGTGTGGACAGACATCTTAAATGTAAGATTTTATTTTTAAAAGACTTTTATAACTGTTAAGGATGCAAAGAAACATTAAAATCTGACAAGAGTTTAACTGATGCAGCAATGTTTGCTAGAATTTACAGTCTCTCTCAGAAATATGACTTGCCACATTCATCTCAGTCGGGGGTAACTCAGATTCTAATGATGATATAAAGTATCAACATTGCTAATTATTTCACTGCTGATCAAAACATGGAAGAAAGGAAAAGAAGAATCTTGTTACGAAGATATACACAATCTACTCTAATTCCTTATCTTGGGTAGGTCTTTCGAACCAGATGGTGAGGATGAAGGGTGGATGATTGATTTTATTTTCCTGAAAGGGGTGCTCAATTTTCAGAAGTTAAGAAAATGCTGCCATAAACAACTAATCAGTGGGAGTTAAGCACCTAAATGAATGAGCATTTGGAGACTGTTCATGGAAGTTAATAATGCTGTCAGAATTCCCCCTAAATTGAGCTTCATCTCTCTTAAATTAATCTAAGTGACAAATAAATAAAAACATACAACAAAGATTTTAAAATATTGTCTTGGTCTGAAGTTAACATTTGTGCCCAGTACCAAAATTTAGACTATGAACTATATATAGGGTTGTCTTGCTTCCAATGAAAGTGTCAAGACTGCTTTTTGAGCAAACAAATTACCCTCGTACTTTCATTTAATTTTTTTTGCCAAAATGACCATATCTTTTTGTGCTTTTGCTGCTGTGCAATAATAAAAAACAATGGGGGTGAGAGTCCATTATCTTTCTCCTCTTCTTCTTTTCATCCCAGAGCATCTTTGCAGATAGGGAGTGTGGAACATAATCACATTTGTTGTAGTGCATGGATTGTTCCTTCATTAAGCCCAGATTAGTCATATCTCTGCATAAGATGGCCTGCCATCTAGTTGGTGGTCAGCCTCTAGGTCAGACTGACCTTGTCTGTGTTTGCATTATTTCTGTTGGCATCATATCATCTGTTTGTTTTCTGCAATGTCCCCACCTTCAATATCTTTTCAGTTGTAGCAAGTCCCCTACGCTGATTTCATATGCTTCTCTCCTTCCAACATCGTCATTTGTCTTAATACCATTCCATTTTACACATGCCATCTTTTGAAGAATGCTCATCGTTACTGCTTCAAGCCTTTTGATGTATTTCATTTAACACAGCTGCTTTCAGATCATACAGTAATATTGTCAATGCATTGGTTTTATAGTTTCTCACTTTGGCACCAAACACTGTTTTTATCGGTTCATAATGTCATCAATTTCTGTGCTTGTATTTGTAGGTAAAGCACATCTCTACGACTGAATGTCATATTCATTCCCTAAACACTATTGTAACAATCTTTGTACAAAGTATTCCTTGTAAGGTATCATTTGAAAACTCCTTATTTGCTGGTCATTATTGTCCTGATAAAATGTGTGCCAACTGTATGTGAAGCTACAAGAGTCTGCTGTATTGTGTTATTAAAATATGTTCCAAACTGAGGTTGGAAAACAGGTCTGTCTTAAACAATGGTGTTTTAATTTAAGAAGTAAACAAAGTTATCAAATAGGAAGGGAAAATGGATGCTCAAACAGGTGAGAAAAAAGCAGCAGGGAACATCCTTCCACATAGAATTTGTCTCCTAGTACCCAGCTGGAAATGTTTTTCAAGAGGGGGACTGAAGCTATAAAAGGGAGGGACAAACAATCCAGTCAATGGGCATTCTCTCAATGCCCATTGATTCACTGCATCTGAAGGGAAAAAGGAAGCAGCCAGTGGACTAGGGAAGGGGTCCTGAAAAAAGAAGTTTGGTCAGTAAGACTGCTGAAAGCATGTGGTGAGAAAGCTTTACCTTGAATTAACATATTTTGTTAAGTTAGGCACTACTAAGCATTTTATCTTTATTTTTCTTGTAAACATTTCTGACTTTTATGCCTCATTACTTGTACTCACTTAAAATCTCTCTTTTTTGTAGATAATAAACTTGTTTTAATGTTTTATCTAACCCACTGTGTTTAAACTGAAGTGTCTGGGAAACTCCATTTGTGGTGGCAAGTTATGTACATATTATTCCTTGTAAAGAAATAACAGACCTAATATAACTTGTATTGTCCAGGAGAGGGCTGGGTAATACAGAACATGCATTTCTGGGGGGCAATTTAAGACTGGGGGTGTGTTGGGGTCACTCTCAATATAACCAAAGCCAGTGAGAGCCAGAGTGTAACCCAAAAGTGGTGGGCAGACTGCAGCTACACACAGACACTCAAGGTGCGACTTGCATGCTGGAAAGTTGTTTGTGAGTGGCCCAGATGGGAGCTACTTCAGCAAGGCATTATAAAGGCGCCCAAAGTTGCAGGGCAAGGATGACACAGATCCTCCTTAGTTTGTATTCTACCCTGATATGGTCACAATCTCCTTTTAACCTCATCCTTGATGGAACTGTTGGCACTGGTCAAGCTTCCAACGTACACAAGACTTTACTTATTCTAGGACTTCACTGCTACTGAATTTCAACACTTTATCTATTGTCCTTTTCCAAGATATGATCACTTTGTTGTTTAGCATTTATTGGAAGTCCAAGTCGACTACACCATTTTTCCAAGGTAGCGAAGAGTATCGTCATAAATTCAAACATGTCTGCCAGTTGCACAATGTCATCTGCATAAGCTCAGGAGTTTAACTCTAGATCATCCACTGTCACACCCTCCAACTTGTTTAGCATTCTTCTCAATGTTCAATTTAAGAACAATGTGAAAAGAGAGTGATTCCATGCCCTCTTGTCTTACACTAAACTTCAACTTAAACCAGTTGCTTAATCTTTCCCTAGGAATTCAATTTCTCAAAATGCTCTGCATTTAAAAAGAATTCCATATACATGAAAAGGATTGGCTACAATATGCAAAATAGACCAAGGAAAATTAACATCTTTGTTTAGGAAGGTTTTCAATTGTTTCTGCCTTTCAATTGAAAATCTTTTAATACTTCTACCTGAATTCAATTTAGATGCAATCTTAATGTGATTTAAATTCTAGGTGAATGTTTAGTCAGTGGTGCTGAGCACTGTGTAAAACCGTGTTGCAACACAGCTGTGTTTGTTGTGCCACTCTGTAAGGTGTGGAGTTTTTTTGTTTTTGTCATTAGTTTTGCCTCTTCCTTTAATTAGGCTTCCCTTTACTGTGACAGTTTGTGCCTTTTGAAGACTAAGTTAAAATGTAAAGGAATTTCTTTTTGTTTTCATTTAGTGGTATCAAATGATACCTAAGGGGCATTTATTTAAAAAAAAAAAAAAAGTCTTTAACTGGTTTGAAGTTTGGTATATGAATGGTGAGGTATTTCCATTTTATGTTTCATTTAACATAACTCACAGGAAAAAAAAGGTATTAAATAAAAAATCATGCCCACCTGATCCCTTGATTGACTCAAACCATCATTTCATACATTATACAATATACTGGGTTCAGTAGAGCTATGCTAATTTACACCAGCTGAGCATTGGGCAGAGTTAAATTTGTCACACCATTCCCTGATTTGGGGGCAGAAAGACACACTAATGGAGTTATTTTGAAACATGTTCTGGAGGCTCAATAAGATCGAGTACTATAAAATGGCATATAAAGAGCAGAAAAAAAAATAAGCCAAGGTTAGTTCTGTAATTTCAAAAAAAAAATAATGTGTTATCCTAGTACCAGTCACTTGATTGAACAGTTCAATGTTACACTCCACTTTTGTTAGTCTGCCTATATTAATCAAAGCAGCAGAGTTCACAAAGCTTTTTTTTTTTTACCTTTACAACTATTTATTTGCATTATGAAGATATAATTACAGAATCATAACCTGTTCTTGAAGAGCTGGTTTGCAAAGCCACTACCCTCTATTTATTTATATCACATCCAAAAACCCATTTCTTCCATAACACCTAAAGAACCCTAAGTCATTTTCCTGTCTGTTTTGTTTAACTTATGAATGAACTGGTCATTTATATAATGGGAAAGGGTTTGATTTTGGGAGCAAGATGGGGGGGAAGACAGATACTGGAAACTGAGAACTGCTGTGTTGGATTATGAGTCAATTGCATTTGGAGGAAGAAAGAAGGCGGGGGGGGGGGGGGAGAAATTAGTATCTAACAGAAAAACAAACAAACATATATCTTATACAAATGATAAAATTCAAAACGGCCATGGAAATTGACATTTTTTTCTTTTTTGCCACTTTTTGCCTAGCACTAGTAAATAATATAATATGTATCACCATAATTTATTTGTTTGTTGGATCTTTTTCCCCCCAGTGTACCCTTCACTGTTATCCAGGTGTTCTTATAGGGCAACTGTAGCAGTGGGGTGGTACTGGCCTATGACGCTTCCCCCTCAACAATCTCAAAAGGCCTATATTATATTTAATTACATACCACTACATGTAAAGAGAAACAGCATTAGCAAACTACTGTTAATCACCTTAGAGAGTAGGGACCAAATTCAGCCTGGCTTACGCAGGAAAAGTCCATCTCACTCAATCAGAATCATTTTGGCTCATTTTGAAATTAGCCTACTGATGGAAGCCAGACTCCTAAACAAAATCAGAATAACTCAGCACTGCTAGATGATGCTATGTGAAGGCCCTAGCACTTGTCATACCAAACCAGAACAATGGTCTATTTAATTCATTATCCTGACAGTGGCCAGAGCCTAATGCTTGTGGGGAAGTACCAAAGACATCTGTGGAATGACCTTCCCTTCTTCTCCCCAAACCATACTCGGTGTCAAATATTAATAATAAGTGCTTACTGAAATGGGAAAGTGTTTAGTGTAGCCACAACAGGGACTGATGAAACAAGATATTGGTGGGAAAAGAGGAGACAAAGTATGAAATTAAGAAAAACAATTAGGATAGAGTCAAATAAAGGGAGACATCACCTTCAGCTACATGACAGAAACAAATGAGGAAAGGAAAGAAGAAGAAAAAAGAATTATTAAAACCAAAGCACAGTGGGGAAAAGAAAGAAAAGCTAGTGCTAAGGTGAAGATGCTGTTGTCACTCGGTAATCAACAAAGACAGACTGCAATGCTAATTTTCATGATATTGCAAGAACACAGCTGGAGTGAGTCACACATTGACGACTTTATTTTAAGGCAATTTTGAAGTTTCACACTCCAATGATGAAGGAATCTGCAATGTATATCCATGAGTCCTTTGCCTTCTTTCTTCCCCTCACCCCATTCTCACTGATTTAATTTGTCATAGCTTGTCAACTGTGTGTTACTAAGTGATAAACATAGGTTACCATTGTAGTTCATTATATCATATATAGGCTTTGTCTTCACTACCCGCCGATCCGGCGGGTAGCAATCGGTTTTTCGGGGATCGACTTACCGCGTCTAGTCAAGACGCGATAAAATCGATCCCTGATCGCTCTGCCGTCGACTCCGGAAATCCACCTCGGCAGGAGGCGGCAGCGGAGTCGGCGGCAGCGCGGCAGCGGTCGACTTTCCCGCGTCCTCACCGCTAGGTAAGCCGACCTAAAATACGCAACTTCAGCTACGGTATTCACGTAGCTGAAGTTGCGTATCTTAGGTCGGAACCCCGCTGCAGTGTAGACCTAGCTATAATAATACAGAATATAAAACTGTTTTGAATGATAACTCTTCTTTACAAAAGAGGATGTCCCACATTCTCCACACAATCAGTTAGACAACTTGAAATTCAAACACCACTCAATAAAGTGTTCACTGACTAAACTCTTTGGGCTAGATCTTCAGCTATTGTGAGGGGTGCAGATGCACTGAAGCCATAGAAGTTGCACACATTTACCCTAGCTGAGGATCTGGCCTTTTGAACAGAGTATGATACACCTTCATTCGGTGCAGATGTTTCAAAGTGAAAATAATTTTGAGTTACTGTTCAAATTAAATGATACAGTTAAGGAGACTGATAACGTATTTGAAAAAGCAGCATAGGGCAAGATGAGTTAAGGCAGTATCTCTCAACTAGTGGGTCGACATCTCCAAGAGAGTCATGAAAAGCAATTGGGGAGTTGTGAGGCATTGAAAATTGCATTACAATTCTAAAATAAGGAAAATAAAGTTTCCAGAGTAAGTTAAGGGCAGCCAAAACATTCAACATTTGTGAGGTCAAATGTAGTAATTGTATTACATAGTCTTATCTTTGATACATTTTTAATTCTTACACTAAATGTAAAGGGGTAGGTCATGAAAATGCTTGACTTTGGATAAGGGGCTGCCACCTGGAAAAGGTTGAGAAACACTGAGTTTAAAAATACAATCCAAGGAGAGAAGATATGTTGTATCCGATTTTTATGAAATTACCCTTTATGACTGAGAAATACAGGAAGAATGTTCTATGTGTAAGACATCCATATAGCAAGTGATAAACATGAGGTAGACAACATTAGACTAGACAGATGTAATGAAATTCAGAGAAAATCTCACCCACCATCGGTGGCCACATTATATGGAGGGACAAAGAAGAAGTCAGTGCTGGATGTGTGAAGGGAACCAGAAGGGGAATTGAGTAAATCAAGGAACTTGATTATTCAAACATATTCATTTATATAGTGCCCATTCCCATACCATCTGGATCAGGGGCTTCCCCAATCACCATACAGAAAGTTGATGCACTTGCATCTTTTTTGCCAGTACTGATCCATGAGACAGACTGTGACAAAGTCTATGAAGGGTTTTGAAAACAAAGGAAGGCAGTTGTAGATTGGATCCTGAAATGAGTGGGGAGAGGCTAGAATTGTTCAAGGATGGAAGTGGTATGGTGCACTTGGTAGAATCTGGGATGACAGAATTTGGGGAAGATGATTGGGGCATAAGTACCCCACACCTTGTGAAGACAGGGAAGATTTAATGGGCTGTACTAGGACTAAGTGTAGGAGTAGGATTTTATATTTGTATTAGAAGTTATAATGATTGATGGTTATAATAATGTAGTATGTATTAAATGTATTAATGTATGATTTGATCATCCTGCCAGCCACCCTTTTTGAATAGCAGAAAGGAATGACCCTCTGGGACATTGGTAGAAACACATCTGACAGACTGCCAGTGTCTGTACTGATGTTAAGGTAGGAATAAACCAGAATAGTCCTTATGGCGGATTATGGTCACCTTTTGTTTTAGGATAAGATTTCATTACAGTATTTGCTATAAGGTCTTGCTTCTTGTATGCATTACAAACTAAATTAAGGGATTACAAAAGAACCTTACATTAGTAACCATATAATCCTTTCCAAAACGTTATCCTGTCTGAAAGTCTCTGTAAAATTGTTTGGTTTGAGTAAAGGATGTGTGCATGGTTAAGGATGAGTGTGAAAGCCATCACAAATGTCCAGATTGTCAAGAAAAAGTGAGAGACTTGGAAACACGAGGAGACAATCAGAAAACATCCATTGTATCTGATGCTAAACATGTTAGTAGCACTGACGACCTCAAAAGTGAGGCAGGCACCCTTGAAGGCGAGACAACAAATAAGAGATAGTCCATAAATGGTGTTAATCTTGGGGTTAACGATTACAGAACAACACTGCAAAATCCATAGACTAAAGTGGAAATTTACAAGTATAAAGCTGGGGTGTTTTGCCATAGAACTCTGGGTTCAGTCCTGCAAAGCCTCGGAGCATCAGATCGCGACAGGCAGAGCCCAGCTCCTCACTCATGCTCAATCTAACTGGCCATTAGATTGACTCGAGCTATGACAGATTGGTAACTATAAAGACGTGTGTGTGTGTGTGTGTTGTGTAATTGAATGCATATGATAACTGTTGTATTTTCAATAAACGCAGCGTATTGTCTTTTTCCCTGAAAAAGATCCCGTGTGCTTCTTATAAGCATAACATAAGGAAGTACAACATCCCTACAGTTCTCTCTCTACATCTGAGATCCTATGGGAGGAGAGGCTCCTAGTCAATACTTGGGCTCCAGGAGTTGGAACAGCTAAATACCAGTCCTGTAGCCAGGATTACCATGGAATTAAATCCAGATAGACTATAAATCCCCCTCCCCCCGCCACCCACACACATACACAGAGAAAAAGATTTGACTGATGGAGCAAAAAAACATGGGTAAGCCTTCCTTCCTACCCTACAGCTGCACACAGTTTGATGGAGGGCATCCCTGGCTGTCATGCATAATCCAGTGGAAAGAACCATCCTACAGGAGCTAGGACAGGAGGATCTTTGAATGGGTGGTGCCTTGATCAGATAAGCACAGATATGCCTTGCTAGCAGCTGCAGAACTGCCCAGACAGTTGTCTTAGGGGGCACATGTGAAGATCTGGCCAGGCATACTAACGCAGAAATGCTATATATCTAGTCACATTCAAATAAGTAACCAACTTTAACTATACCAGCTGCACAGAATTTGTCGAGGCTCCAAAATAAGTTGTTTGAAAGCTTACAAAAATCTCATAAAGGAACCTGTCAAGGGATTTTTTAAAAAACAAATGATGATTCAGTAGACACTTTTTACAGTTCAAAAAATGAGGCAAAAGGCAGGAAATTCTTCAGCAGTCTGCTGAATACTGGGGAAAAAAACCTTTAAATTATCATAGACTTACTCTCACTGAAATGGTGCACCTAATTCTACTGCCACTTTGTACCCTGAGTGCACTCACTACTCCTAGGGTCACAATGAAGAACAACACAACAGTAAAGATCATGCCACTGACCTGGCAGGAGATTCAAACTCCTCTATTATTAAATATAGAAGTAACATATCATTGTGATGGGGCGCCTGCTCCAAACTGGGCTCTAAGGGGTAATAGAGCCCTAGGAAGGCTGTGCAGGAGGCAGCCAATCAGAGAAGGGCTGAAGAAAGTAGCCAAGAAGGGCCAAGCAGGCCCATATAAAAATGGAGCTGCAGGGCAGAGGAGGGCAGTTCTCTGCTGGGAGCCCAGGGAGGAAGGACTGTCTCTCTGGATGGCTGAGAGAACTGCCTGCATCCTGGACAGAGCAGTGCTGTGAGCAGTCACCAGGGGAGTGAGAGACACCTCCTGGTTGGCTGGCTGCTGGGGTTTGCAGGCTGAGGCCCTGAAGCAGGGGCAAAAAGGATGCTGGGGCCATGAGGAAGTGGCCAGAAAATTTGCTGCAGTAGCCACTAAGGAAAGTGGCTGAACAGTGGACTGCAGTTCCACTCCTGGAAGGGGGGAGCACAGTGTGTGGCATGGCTGGAGGGCTGTGTCACTGAAGAGGACGCCACGGGCCTTGGAAAGGTGCAGGTCTGGGAACAAAAGTGACAGCAGTGAGGCACCACCAGAGAAGGGTGTATTAGCGAACAGAGCTAATCCCCAGGATGGCCAGCAGGAGGTGGCAAAGTGGTAAGTGAACCTCATTACAATCATGTTTAAACAAACTGATAATATTTCAAAGTGACATTTATTTTTCCCTTATTGATGTATGTCAGATTAATCCTGAAGTCAGATGTATCGTGGATAAATATCAAAGAAAGTTAGGTTCACTTTAGTTTTGGAAAGCATTCAAAAGTCTGGCTGCTTTCCTTTGATACCAGCTGCTTGATTCTGTAATATTGAGGCCTGATCCTGCCAACCCTTATTCACATGAATAATTTTATGCCCAAGAGAGGATCAGTTTTGTATCTGGAAATCTCATGAGAACACAATCTCTTGTGATATTTCCAATATTTTTTGCATCTGCTTGAGCAAGAAATACTATGAGATAAGACTTCCTTTAGTCTTTAGCATATCCACTTCCAAGTTCCTAGGCTCCCATTGACTTCAGTTGTCATCGGATTAGGTTCTAGAGACTCACACACACAAATTAAAAGCCTCATCCAAACATTTTTAACCTGCTGGAGAGTTTGGATATGGTTCAATTTGAGCTTTGTGAGAAGATCCACTTCTCTTATCTTATTCAAACCACTGCAGCCATTCCTGGATCAGAGATAGAAAGGTGACACCCCGACACAAATCTTGTCTTTTGAGTATTCTTAATTCACTGTCAGAAAGAACCTTCAAGAACATCTTCTGAAGAAGAGATTTAAGAACACCTTCCACTTCTTAATTAACCCACCTCCTCGTCTCAAAATCAATCTGGATATGAAATAGATTGGATATAGAACAACAGTGATGTGTAACAACTGCAGAACTCACCTTATGCTACAGGCTCATTCAAGATAGTGCACTGCAATAGAACTGTTGTTTGGCTATGCCTAAAGGAGGACAGGAGACACTGGATGTGGTTTAATTAGGCTGCAACTTTATTCTTAAATGTCCAAGAATACCAGCAGATAAACGTATACAGCAGGGGTCGGCAACGTTCGGCACGCGGCTCGCCAGGGTAAGCACCCTAGCGGGCCGGGCCAGTTTATTTACCTGCTGACGCGGCAGGTTCGGCCGATCGCGGCCCCCACTCGCCGTGGTTCGCCGTCCCGGGCCAATGGGGTCGGCGGGAAGCCGCGCGGGCGAGGGATGTGCTGGCCGCGGCTTCCTGCCGCCCCCATTGGCCCGGGACGGTGAACCGCGGCCAGTGGGGGCCACGATCGGCTGAACCTGCCGCGTCAGAAGGTAAATAAACAGGCCCGGCCCGCTAGGGTGCTTACGCTGGCAAGCCGCGTGCCAAACGTTGCCGACCCCTGGTATACAGTAAAGGTAATTCCCTAACCATTTCAGTATGTAACTGGGGGGCTTCCATCATCCCTCATCTTTACCCATCCTGGTCCACAGCCAACCCGCTGCTGGGACCTCACCATCCCCCTTGAGTGAAGGTTAAAGGGGGGAATATAAAGAAGAGGAGGTGTTGGCTTCCTGCCATACCAGTCATAGGAGCCCCCAAGCCCCTGTTTCCGCTCTTTTAAATATGCTTCCTTTAAATCCTTTACCAATCCATTTTATCTGATCACTGTATCCCTTCTGTATGGAGCAACTGCACTGGAATCTGCCCCAAGTTTCCAGAATGAGTTGCAAAATCATAGACTAATTCCCATTTCATGTTTTCCCAACTAAGCCCCCTTCCCCCCCCCCCCCCCCCCCCCAAAAAAACCTGCTTTGGGAAAAGCAACAAAACAACAGATCACTTTCACCTTGGCCAATTTGGTGGTGAGGGAAAAATTCCTTCCCAGCCCCCGAGAAAGGAGCGACTAGCATAATGCCCACAGCAGGTCCTCACAAAACCTGGTATTTCACCACTTCAATTCGTGGAAGGGTGGGTGCTGCTCCACTTGGTCCAGATACAAGAGGGCTTTTCCTGCACCAGCATGAACCTATATAGTCCTCTCTCTCTTCCGGTCACCTGGGGTCGTGATGGATTAGTGTTCCATGCTGCCCTGGTCTGCCGCTGCAGTCAAAAGTCACTCCCTGGCTCTCTAGCCCTGAAAGGGGGCACACACCTTTTCCAACAAGCCAGACAATGACCCCGTCTACTTAATGTGCAGTGAGGTCATTCTGCAAGAGATATGCCATGAACATCCTTCCACTTACTCCACTGAATAAACTTTTACTATGCTCAGAAAACTTCTGTAATTACAACAAATGTCATTAGTTGCTCGGAAGAGTAGATTATGGGATTGCAATTTAAAGACAGGTTAACTGAAGAATGGAAGTGGTGCCTCTCCTTTAAGCATTGACCCTTTTGTGGAATAAGTTTGAATGTGAGATATGTATCTCCCCCCCTCCCCCCCCCCCCGATCTCAATAGGGTAATCAAAATGCACAGACTTCTGTTAGAAATGCCCGGCGGCCTGCATTTTCCACTGCTAGTTCTTTTGAAGAATATGTCATTTGTTTTATCTGAGGTGGACTTGGAGGAGGATAATTTAGAAAGAAAATCTACAAATTTCATTAGAGAAAAAGGCAACAGTTGATCTACATATACAAATATAGATTTAGAGATGGATCTTCTCACTTGCATACAATTATTGATGGAGTTTACATATGCCTATGGCTTACATTAACATCTAACTAAGAAAAACTTTCTATATATACACGTTATATATGTATGCACATATCTAAAAAGCACAGTTCCGCATATACCTACATACAGTCCAGTTATAATAAAACAAATGTGAACTCAGAAAAAGACAATGGAAAACAACATCTGCTCATTCTTCTTCATCTATATGTCATGTTTTGAGGAAACAAATAATACACAAGGCTGGTAATTACTGAAATCAAATTGAAGGGGGAAACATTTGGATTCACTACCTTATGCACAATTCTTATTTGTATCCTTGACATTTATTAAACTAATAGGGCATCACACTGTGAGAATCTTGCATTCTGCCAGATACAATGACAATAATCAGTGGGAGGCTTTCAAAAGCCATACTTAGCCTTGCACACACTGTTCATTAAAATTATATAATCATTAAAGTTTGTATTTCTCACTAATGGGTGGTGTAACTTTTATTTTCTTCCTGCATCTGTTTTCATATGTTTGCTAAATTAATCTTGTGGCATTTCAGCATGAACAATTAGTCAAGGTTTGTTTTTAGATCAAAGCAATTAAAGCTACAGGTCCTGAAAATTTACTGTCTTCCAGACAAAGAATTTGGAAAGTCAATGTCATCACATGAGATTGTCTCTTCATCAGATTCAAGAGGATGATTAAATTAACATAAAAATGAGAGAGAATATCCTCACGTATTTCTTGTTTAGCTAACTTCATGCTTGCCTTACAGATATACAGCATAATTCCTCTTACAAGAGAAAGAAAAATGAAGCCTTTATTTAGCATTCTTTAGCCTAAATTTAGTATTACTTGTGTGCTGTAAAGGAAAAAGAAAAACTAACTACCAGAGGAAGGATGAGTGGGAGAGGATCCACTGAAGGAAACCAAAATGGAATGAAAAGATCTTACTCTTTGTTTATCTATTTCCAGTGAAGACATGCATATGCTGTAGTGTATTTTAATTAGATTTATCTAATTCTGTATTCTAAAATGAAGAGTTTTTGAAAACTAAAATTCACTTGCAAATTACTAACAATGAATTTTCTCCAGGCAATCCAAGCATGATGGCCAAGAAAAATGATAATACAATATATGTTTAGGCTGTTCACAAAAGTGCCCTTATTACTTTTCTAGTGCCGTGTAATCTAATTAACTGTGCAAGAACAAAGCTTGCTACACATTTCAATTTAATTAATCTTTGCATTTGTATGTTTTCTTTCTGGTCAAGTCCCAAGACCAAAGTGGGGTTGGGTTGGTCATCATCAGGCATTAAATGAGAAGGAGGTCATAATTAAAACATTTATAATAGTTCATCTGACGTGAACAGCTGAAGACTGATTACAGTCAATAGCATTGAGCCTGAAGTTTGTAGCAGAGGGATTGATTTAGCAGAAGTGAGGCTCTGTTTGTGATTAATAGAAATTTGTAAAACTTGCCAGTTTCATTTTCCAAGTTAGAGCTTTCCTTTATTTTTTATTTGTCTGGGTTTACACTTCCAGAGCTTGACTTTGAGTTTCAAGTTTGCTTCAAATGAATACTCAGAAGTTTGGATACTCATCATGAGTAACTAATCCCAACCTTTTGGGCCACCCTGTAAAATCAGTTTAGAAATCTCATTAGATTAGGGATTCCTTCTGAGAATTCTGGAACTGCCTTCTTCAAGTTGGAGTAGAAATAGTGAAAGCAGATTTCCTCTTTTGGCTCCAGAAACAGTGAAGAGTAACAGGGAACCAAAATGAACCAAACCCTTTCATATGAAAAAAAGGGTTTGCAAGAGGTTTGGGTGAAGAGGGAATTTCTTTTATATGCACTAATTCACCACTTTGAAAAAAGAAAAACAATTTAGACTCTCTACTGCAGCTCTTTGGGCAAAGCAACATTAAAAAAAAAAAAAAAGCAACCCAAATGCTTGGCAAAAACTGAGAAAAGTGTGTGGTGGTTTTTTTGTTTGTTTTTGTTTGGGGGGGGGTTGTTTGTTTGTTTTGTTTTTAAAATGTGTAATCAGTGTTGCTGGAAGGTTGGCTGGAAGACAGAACTGAATGGAGAAATGTTGGCCCTGTTGAAATCAATGGGAGTTGTGCCACTGACTTCAGTTAGGCCAGGATTTCACCCAACATGTTTATCACTAATGCTGATGATGTGAATACACATCCTGGAATATGTGTTACTGACACATTACTTGCATATGCAGTAGAAACAATTATCTGATCCTAATTATTGGAAAGGTGGGTATCCAAAGCAGGATCATGTGCCCTGATGCCTATTAATCACAGAAAAAATTACCTTAGTTATCCACACTTATTCACTGTCCCCCATGACATTCAGATAATTGAAGCTGTACTGTATATCAAGCATTGAATTAAACTAAAGTACAAAGCCATAAATCTATACTTTCTATGTACTTACTGATTTATCTGATGGATGAACCCTAAAGCTTATTAGATCCAACATTGCCATGCATAAGTTAGCTGAATAGGATCTTTGGCATGGATTGTGCTTCACCTTGTGAATGCTCACAAGGCATGGCAAGAAGGAACCAGGAATCAACCTCACCACTATATAGTTTTAATTCATGTGGAAAACTCCTATAGAATTTTATAAGGATGAAACCAATAGGATTCTCTGGAAATTACCCAAACAACCAAGTGAATATAATATTTTATGTTATGCTAATTATTTAGAGAATGATGTCCAAGCAATATAATTCTGTAGTTTGGTTTGAAAAATAAATAAAAAGGTTATAAGTCTCTATTAAATTCTCTAGGACCAACAAAGGCAATAGAAAACTTATTGAAGCACAGAGGAGTGAGACAAAGACAAGGGAACATCCCCTCCACAGCAGTCAGCTGAGGTGAACTGGTAAAAGCAGATTACATGCTACAGCCTGTTGACTGGCATAGCAAATGACATTGTTGTGCGCATTTCCGCAGCATTACCTCTTCCTCAGGCTTCTGAGAGTTTCTTCTCATCACTAGCAATAGAGCAGTGGTGTTCAGATTGGTGTGAGATATAATAGTGCTTTTCATCTATATATGTGTTAAGTATTATTTAGTGTCATTTGTGCTATAGCTCTGTGTTTTTTTTATTTTAAATCCTTAAGCATAACTGTTAAGCAAATACTAACAAAAACGCATAAAACCATTAGATAGTTTACACCTATTTTTAAAAGGGCAAGAGTTTCAAATGGTCAGTTTACCTCTTAATCTATTGGGATAAGTGACGAAAACCAACTCTAATAACATTCTGGGGGGAAAAAAGGCATTGTACGTGTTTCTTGTACCTATTTGACTACTGCTTAGTGACAGTTGCAGGATCTGTTCTAATTTAGTTAACACTACAAATAGCTCATTTGTCATTCAGTCCACATCACATTTAAACTTTCAGAGTGTCTTTAGTTCTAATGTAGCTACTGATAAAGTAGAGATATGCAAAAATCTCAAAGTCACATTTGAACTGCAATCTTTGAGATTTATTTTTTCATTTTGCCAAAATCAGAGCTTATATTGTCAGAGTAAAGGTAGTTATGATTGAGAAGACAATTTGGAAAAAGCCCCCATTCAAGTGCTTTTGGAAAAACCAAACCAAAACAAAAAAACATACTTTTGGCTGAAATTTCTTATGCTTGTTCTCAGCCCAAAGGGAAATATTTTTGGAAAGATTGGTAAAATTCTGTTTAGCTGTTTATAAATTATGCAAGAATGGAAAAAATGTGGGTTTTGTGCTTTAAGAAAAATCAGATTTTAATTAACTTTAGTGTCTCAAAATCACTTCATTTTTAAGATATCAGACCTGCCAGGGATGCCTTAATGAGGAAAAATGACACTGACATATTTAAAGAAAACTGGTTTAGAAGTAATGAGATGAAAGTCATATGTTGTACGTGTGCAGTGCAAGATTTTTCACTAAATTTTTAACACGTAACAAAGAGGCAGAGTTCAAACATACAGACTCCTTGTTAGTGTTCCTCACATCTACAGCATACAGACATATGCATTCTTTGCCTTTATTGCAATGATACATCCTGTATTCAAATAAGCTCAGTTGTGATACTCTTTTTATACTCACTTTAAAAAGCCCCAGCTTAAAACAAAACAAAACAAGTAGACAAAAAGGGACTGTTTTAATGCAACTTTACAGCTGAGGCTTTAAGATGGACATGTCAGGAATTTCTTTGGCCTAGAGCAGACGTAGGCAAACTACGGCCCGCGGGACTGTCCTGCCCGGCCCCTGAGCTCCCGGCTGGAGAGCCTAGTCCCCGGTCCCTCCCCCCCATCCTACCTCCCCCGCAGCCACACCGCCACGCGGGCTGCGCTCTGGCCCACCGCTCCTGCAGGGCAGCGTGGGGAGCGCAGCTGGCTCTGGCCGGGTGTCGCGGCTTCGAGCTCCTGCTGCTGGTAAGGGAGCAGGGACCGGGGCGGGGGTTGGGTAGTAAGGGAGTGGGGAAACCGGGGGGGAGTCAGGGAGGAGGGGGTGGTTGGATGGGGCGGAGGTTCTGGGGGGGTGGTCAGAGGATGGGGAACAGGGAGGATTGGGAGTGGGAGTCCTGGAGGGCCTGTCAGGGCGCGGGGATATGGATAGGGGTCAGGACAGTCAGGGGACAGGAAGCAGCCCTAATACTTATTGAACTGATATACTACCTTAAAAAATTCTGATCACAACTCAGTCAGGACTATCCAAAAATGATCACAGTGGGGAAAAATTAAGATTGATAAATAGATCTGATAACACTATTAAATTTATTAATCATAAAACAGATGATCCACAGTAAGTTTTATATTTAAATTGCTCCAGAGTAGAAGAAGACAACCAGAGTGTACATAGAAATATGAACTGATGGCCTGGTCTAAAGCTTCTCATTAAAGTTCTTCCATTGACTTCAATGGGATCATATACTCAGTTTATTTTAACCAACAAGGGCCTATGAACACATGCTTCAAAAGTTTACTTATTATGTTCCGCTAGATTGTCCATATTGGACTAATTTGTTCTTCTGAATAGTTTGAGTCATATATTTCAATTTCAGCAGGGCAAACGTTTTATAGTTTCAAACCCACACAGTCATCATAGTTTTGAATATTTAACACTTTCCGTTTGGAAAGAATCAGGCTGAAATGGAAAGGTGTCCTAAATCAATTCTCAATGACATCCAAATATCTCATCCCACAATTTTATAACACAGATCCTTCCCCTTGCTTGAAGTTTGTAATAAAATAACCCAGTTAACCCCAATCTGATTGCAATTTGAAAAAGAAATGCAAAAGGAAACTTGAAAATGTCCCTATAATGAAATAGGGATTACAATTAGAAGCTTAGACAATCAAAAAGAAGATTGTTGATCCCTGCTCTAGTGAAGCCAGAGAAAGATAAAACACTCAAAACAAGCCATTTGGCCCTTTACCAACAACCTTCTCTATCCAGCATCTGTGTTTCTTCCTCTTACCTTTCCTGAGAAAGGTGGAGTAGTGAACCCAGCTGGATGATGGCAAGTAGCAGGTCTGGAGTACCTGATCTCATATGTACAGAGATTCAAAAATCACACAATCAACAGCCCTTTATCTCCCAAATCTAGCATCACTGAAAATCCTCTCCGCTGGAAAAGAATTAAAATCATACCCACCAGTAACATACAGCTTATGATGATGTGCTACATGCTAGCAGGCAAAACAGTGGAGCAGAAGGGATTTGAGACTGCCATCTGCGGTGGAATCAGCAGTGTTGAACCATTAAAAAAACAAAATTGCTTGATTTGAAGGGCTTCTTTTTCTTTAAACATCTATATACATATAAGAAAAACCAAACTAATGGAATTTCCTTAAAATACAAACGATTTCTTCGGTCCATAACTTTTGTATGTTTTACTAACTACATTGTCTTCGATGTTTCATAGGCCATTTCAAATTTAAGAAAGCCCAATACATATTATTTCAACAGTTGTTCTTTCAGCTCTACTGGAAACATTACTCAAGGAAGATCAAAAGGTCTCTAAGTTGAATTGTTCCCCTATACTTTTGCTAATTTGTTCATTGTTATGTGTTCATACATAAAGGTTTAATTGTACATACAAGGACATTGCTACAGATGAACTATCTTGCATTTTTTCACTAATTGTTTTATTATTATTTCTAATCAAAGCAAGGGTAAAAGAAATGAAAAGGAAAACTGACAAGGTTGAAAATACAACCCTTTGAACCGAGTTCTACCTTTTGGTTTTCAAATGAAAAGATGAATTACTGCTTTGTTTCTATGCCTTTTTTGTTCTTGGATTTGTTCTCCAGAGGTACTATAGTTCTCCTGCTATGAACCCCCTAAAGGATATTGCTCCTCTGAGTACATAGATCTCATTTTAAACTGCAGTCTTAAACATTTAACATTCTGTGCACTTATCATTTGGTTTTTGCTGCAGCTATAAATAATGTTAGGGGAATGTCAGTGTCTAGATGTTCTAACCACACATATGCAACAGGATCAGCAGGTTTTACAATACATTTATCAACATGATGCTTGGAATTTTCATTCTACTTACTTTACTAAAAGTAAACAACTGCTGCAAGTGGTTCTCTCTAGGCAAAGTGCTACTCAATTATTGAAAAGGTTTTAAACTGTATTGTTGGTATTATGCATTATTCGTTTTATTAAAATAACATTGAATGTTAACATATTTAATATTTTATGATCAAGGATAATTTGTATTCACAATTAAGATAATATATAGGAGTAAATGTAAAATGTTAAACATATTACAACTTGCTAATTTATGAAGACCAAACAAGAGTACATGTAGTTTATGACCCATGTATTTTAATTGGATTTAAATAATTCTATTGTACCCCATATAACACATCCTTTAACATAATGCCTGCTTATTATTTGATTGTAATGTAAAAAAGGCTCCAAAAGAGATGGACATTGCTGCTGTTAAATAGATATATATATAAAATGTGACTACATAGGATGTGCTGCTTGTTATTTAGAATTCATGGTAAACAGATCAAACTGAGTTATTTGTAAGATCAGCTCAGCATGAATTTAAGTGGCCTGAAAGGTGGATCAGATTGGGTTTGTAGAGTGAACGCACCGGAAGTATGGGGAGGAAGGATTAGCGTCTGGAAAAGCATCTTCCAAGACAGGCAATACATTTTATAAGTTACAATGATTTACTTGAACCCAGATTTTGCCATAGTTACTCACATGTAGCAGCATCTTACTTCAGGAGCAGTTTCCACTTAAATCAATTGGTGAGATTATGTAATGCACATCTAAGAAGAACAGCACAGAACTCACAGCCCAGAAGGAGAGGGAGCTAAACTAGTTATAATCCAGATTTGTGCTAGCCCAGATCTGGGCTATTTCAACAATCATTGTGGCCCACAACATAACTTAGACAGACTGGGGCTGCAAGACCCATCTCTGGCACACATCCTGTGTTTGGAGCTTGCTTTGAGGTTTCTCAGAAGGCTGTGGCTGTCTCTGTTCCTATGCTGCAGTAATCTTCTCATGGCTTTTAGAGCCTGTTTAGCCCACCACTCTGGCCCTTCTACCCAGTATTCAGGGACCAGAAGGAGGGTGAGACTCTCCCCAAAGGGCTATAAATGAAGGTAATACTCAGTGTGAGTAAGGAGGATAGAATTGGACCTCAAGAGGAAATGTCATTTTTCAAAGATTTTTCTCCCCTTTTCATGTGGCAGAGAACTACATTCAATCCATGTTACCTTATGCCCAAAAATCATGAGGAACTTTTTAAAAAAATACATATCTTCATATTTAAAACCCTAAAGAAGTTCGGAAATTTGTAAAGATTGAAATGGAGAGAACTTTAGTCTTAAGACACATTTTTTATGTATGTTAAGCTAATGCTAGTATGTCGTTAAAAGACCAATACTATTTTCTAAATCAGGAATCGGTAACCTCTGCATGCAGCCCACCAGGGTAAGCACCTGGCGGGCTGGGCCGGTTTGTTAACCTGCCGTGTCCGCAGGTTCGGCTGATCGCGGCTCCCACAGACTGCGGTTCACCGCTCCAGGTCAATGGGGTCTGTGGGAAGCAGCGCAGGATGAGGGATGTGCTGGCCACTGCTTCCCACAGCCCCCATTGGCCTGGAGCGGCGAACCGCGGCCAGTGGGAGCCGCGATTGGCCGAACCTGCGGACGCAGCAGGTAAACAAACTGGCCCAGCCCACCAGGGTAAGCACCCTGGTGGGTCGCGTGCCAAAGGTTGCCCATCCCTGTTCTAAATCAAAGGTCTTCAGATAATTATTTTTCCTATTAGTTTTATGATATGTTGTTAGTTTAAATTATTATAAATTAATAATGAACATCTCCTGTAATAATTTTATGATGACCTTGCTTTTGATTGTCCTGTCTGTGCTTTATAGATAATCTGTAGATGATTTACTAAGTAAGAGGGGAGGCAAGTGGGGCATGTACAAATACCTTTGTATGCATTCAACCTTCCCAATAATTTTCCATACATTTTTCTTTCTTACAGTACCGATATTCCTAACTATTGAACCTTACACGTGACCA
Organism: Emys orbicularis; assembly: GCF_028017835.1. NCBI lineage: Eukaryota > Metazoa > Chordata > Testudines > Emydidae > Emys > Emys orbicularis. The sequence goes on along the minus strand of NC_088684.1, from coordinate 152,134,494 downwards.
AGATTGCTAAATGGTTGTGATTCTATGAATTATCTCAGAACATGCACCCATATACACCTGACTCAAAGCATGGCATTTAAGATCAAATACCCAGATGCAGTTTTTCCTCCTATCTCTTGAAAGAAGGAAGTGTTTGTTCAGTTTATCAACCAACATACATGAGTATTTTGAAATGAATGACACTGGGGTAGTCTTCCCAGAGGGATAAAAGGCAAACATCAGAGGAATGACCATTCAAATCAAGGACCAGATCCTGCAACTGATTCCATTTGGGCAGGCTCAGTTCAGGAGTCTACTTGCATAGATGAGGTCTCAGGATCTGTCTTCAAAATAGACCTTTTAATAGGGCAAATGATCTTGGGAAGCATGGACAATCACTTATTGTTGAGGAGATTTTAGTTTCTTTCCCAAGAAACAAAAAAATAAAGCAAATAAATTTAACTGCAGTTTGACAATGTTAGGGCACATGGTTAGGGCACAAGCTCCTCTCATATGACCAACAACTATTTTAGAAATACAGGTAAAAGCCAGCCTACTTTTAAAATTTCTATGACCAACAACAATACGCTCAAACTCCCAGTATGCAAGTACATATAGATTGTAGGCTGCGCTAACAATATATGGCCAGCAGAGTGAGTGCAGCTTAGGGATGTCAATTAAGGTGTCTGCTGTGTGACCTTTCTGGGTCTGCACATGAGCAGAAGGGACTTCTGTCCTGACGTTCACAGCCCTCAGAATCTTGCTTATAGTTATGATTCATGTGAAAGGTACCCGTGTACTAAACAACAGTTTTTGATTGGTTGATCAGCTTACTTAACAACATTTTGTGTGACTCTGTATTGATTTGTCAGTTGCCTGTACACACACACACACACACACACACACACACACACACACACACACACACACACACACACACTACTGTTGCCAGTTCTTTGGAGCTTTCTGCTGGTCAGGTTACCCCACCATGACTCTGCCTGGTCAGCAGAGCTCTGGTGTCTGTCACCTCGCATCCTTAATAAAGATTTGTTAAATACTTACCTGACTTCTGAGCGGTCAGTTCCCAGATGGACCAGGAAGATAGCAGGTAGAACCAGAGTGGATTGCCACCACCCAGAGGGAAGATAGGGAGGCAGCACCCAACACAGTTCTTCCAGTCCCCTAAAGGCATTTTGTACTTTTCAACATCTGTAGTTAGCCAGTAGAGAACTCATCATTGGCAGAAAGCTAATAGAGGTGGTTCTTTCATCTGACACGGCAGCCTCTCCCTGACCACTGATGAAAAGGGAAGGAGGGGAGAGGTTATGGCAGCACAGAACTTCGCTATATCCAGCCAGTGGAATAAGTTATTGCTGCTCTCTTGCAGCTCTAACTTACGCCAGGGCGCCACAGTCAGCTCCCAGTGCCATCTCCTCTCCATTGTGTCTGAGTAGAACTTGAGCAAGGTAAAGGGTATGCCACACTGTTTTCTGAAGAGCCTAAACTTCCCAGAGTACCAAGAACTAAAAGGCACAATCTGCAAAACAGAGATCAAGCGATGAAGTTCCAAGTGCCATATGATACATTTCAAATGGCAAATCACCAAGCTGGGATGGCTTTAGTAGCAAATTGTGAAAGTCTTTTCAGGAGTTTCTAATGCCTCAAATGGTCAAAAAGTTCCTCACTCTCTTGAACAAGGGAAACTCCCCAGTTCCTCTTTGGAAGCCAGTATAATGGTACTCCTGAAAAAAAGATAAAAATCCAGAAGACTGTTGATCATGCCATCTTTATTGTTAATTAATTCAGACAATTAGATACTGGCATGAGTATTAACAAACCGGCTTTCTCTCTAGCCCTACTATAACTAATGCCCACTGACCAATCTAGTTTTATCCCAGGGATAGCATAAATCATAATATTTGGCAAATGTTAAATATCATTTGTCATATTAAACAAATGAAACACGCCTGCCTCACTAGACACAGAGACAGAGGTGCTTGAGAGGGCTCTTTGGGACTACATGAATTACTGGAGAAATGTAAATTTCAGACAGCCATTTACAACTTCCATCAAACTGTTCTCTAATTCTCCACAAGGATTCTAGTCCAGCAGCTAGTCTAGTCAACCCTGCTTTAGGGTCCACACAGGGTCTTTTGGGGTATGTGTGTGAATTTTGTATCTCAAGTATATTCTGTGTATGGTATCTCAAGACCAAACATTTGAAGACTCTGCCCAATGAGACACTATCACTGTTTAGCATTTTGAAATACCGGCATGTCATTCCACCCTTGCCAGCTCCCTTCCTCCCATAATCAGTAAAAGTTTGCATGATTTAGGACATACAAAATCAAGGCAGAAGAGGTCTAAAGCATTAAATTCATGTATTTAACATTTGCAGTATCAATAACAATATATCTTTTAATAATGGGGTATATGAGGAAGTGGGTTGTAAGTATAGTCATTTTTAATTTTACAACAAAATAATAATAAACAATAATTTTAACCAAACACTTCCTTTTGGAATAATTATTTTTGGTGTTCTCTCTCACTCAAACTACAGATGAGTGGCCTCTATTTGAGTGGTTCCCAGTCATAGAGCTTCTCCTTAAAGTGTGGAACAAAGCAAGGGTATCCTTTTGTCATCTCTTTTGTTTACTCTATCCACTAAACTACTTGTAAGAACTGTCAGAGAATCTCCAGAGATTCAGTCATCCATCATGAAGAACATAAAACTGCTCTTGTCATAGATGACATCCTGCAGTGTCTTACTGAAAAACAAGCTACGCTCAAACACTCTAAAAAGACTTAGAAGCCTTCAGTACCATAGGTCAAATCCTTAATTTCAGTCTGTGCATGCCTGGTGCAGCTCAGGAGGGGAGAGTGCAAGTTGACTTTTAGCTACCTTTACACTTGGCTGAAGGTTAGTCCCATAATGGCTAATTACACCTTGGCTAGGTCTACACTACAGCGGGGGTCCGACCTAAGATACGCAACTTCAGCTACGTGAATACCGTAGCTGAAGTTGCGTATTTTAGGTCGGCTTACCTAGCGGTGAGGACGCGGGAAAGTCGACCGCTGCCGCGCTGCCGCCGACTCCGCTGCCGCCTCCTGCCGAGGTGGATTTCCGGAGTCGACGGCAGAGCGATCAGGGATCGATTTTACCGCATCTTCACTAGACGCGGTAAGTCGATCCCCGATAAACCGATTGCTACCCGCCGGATCGGCGGGTAGTGAAGACAAAGCCCTTGAAGCAGCCAATCCAGCAGGCAGCTATGGCCAGAAACAAGGGCTTCTCCAGCCACATCCTTTCCTCTAGGCTCACCCTTTGGGCTGGAAGCTGTGAGTTATAGAAGTCACTTTGTGACTCTACCATATCTACAGAAGGGGAATTCTCAACAGTCCTTGAATTTGTGTTTAAGACTGTTTTGTGTGGTACTAGAGCCCCAAAACTCAGAGTGGGACACAGGAATTCACCCTATAACTTTTGTGTGTCCTTAGACACCCATCCAAAAAGACAGTAATTAATTTTCCCTGTTGCTGATCCTCTAAAGAATGTAATACATTGGGTGATATTTGTACTCCCGCGGTAACTAATCTTTAATCTACTGAGTGTACCAACAAAGATCACATTACAAATGGGGTAATGTGAAATCTGAACCTATTTTAATCTGCCAAAAAGAACATATTGGACCAACACCGCCCAAAAAATACTTTCATAAAACTACATCACACAAATAAAACATCTTGGGAGATTACTAAATGATTAAATCAGTCCACTACCAATGTAGATTCCACAGAAAACCAAGTTCTATGCAATAAATATTTTCATCAAGATTTCAGTAATATGTGGTATTTAGATTTATAAAGAAGGAAAGTTTATTATTCAGAATTGTTAATTACTATGTTAAATATTAATTGTTTTCTTTGTACTTCTGTTATCTTATATGACATTCAGTGTTTTTGTTTCCCATGTAACTCTCCCATTTTATTTTGTTATCCTGAATGCAATAAAACAAAGTTTCAAAACCATGAAAGGATCTCCTTTTGCAGCTGAGGAAAGTGCCCCCCCCCCAGTTAATCCAACTAAAAGAAGGATTAACAATGGCATATCTCCTTAACTCTTAACACAAAAGTAGAAGATATTTGAATATTCTAAAATGGGAATCCTGCCTTCTATGAACACATTTAATGCCTGGGCATGATATTTTGGATGCTTCCACTCATGGCCATCCGCTACATTGCCAAACAATAAAATTTTAGTCAGGAAGCAGGCATAATCCTACAGGATCTCCCTCTTCTGCAAAAATCCTCTCTCCTCGCTGTTAATGAAGCATTGGAAAATATATGTTAGAACTGGAATACCTGAAAAATTATCCAAAATATGACATACGAGAAAATGTCTTGCTGCCAGTTAAGATGGGTTATATTGCAGCAAGCACTGTGGAAAAATAGAACCACCACTTTTGGTGACAATCATTGTAAACAGAAGCGTACTACTAAGAAAGGGAACAAGTAGAATCTCATGGTTGATAACAGCACTGGAAAAGACATGTAAGTAACCTTTTATTCCAAAGACTAGGTATATTCTTAACATTCTGCCCTCACCACACCAAATGTGGTCACCAAAATTTTTGTAGGAGCCCACTAAATTTGGGTGCTCATTCTGAGGCACAGAGCCTGATTTTCAGAGGTGCTGAGTTCTCACAATTCTCATTTACTTCAGCTGGAGTTTGGGGTGCTTGGAAAATCAAGTCCTGTTTTTCTCAAATTATGTACCAAATATTAGTAAGAACTTTTGAAAACTTTGGCCATAGTGTCTACTGACTGGCTTCTATGCCTGACTCCTGATTTCATCACTAGAACTGGGTCTGACCGGGTCTCAGGGTACATCTTCACTACCCGCCGTGTCGGCGGGTAGCAATCAATTTATCCGGGATCGATATATCGCGTCTCGTTAAGACCACCAGAGCGAGCGGCGGTAGCGCAGTCAACGGGGGAGCCGTGGCCATCGATCCCGTGCGTCTGGACCCCAGGTAATTCGATCCAAGATACTTCGACTTCAGCTACGCTATTCGCGTAGCTGAAGTTGCGTATCTTGGATCGATCCCCCCCTAGTGTAGACCAGCCCTTGATCACACTAGTGCAGCTGAAAGTACTGCCTGCAGCGTACAGAAGAGGAAAGAAAATGGGGAGAGGAATGAGAGTCAGGTACTCATCTATCTTCCCTGATTTGAGCAATTCTCTAACACCAATGGGGGTTGTTTTGTTCAATCACAACATGCCTTGGTGAAAACATATCAGAGCTGTTGACTTTTCCAAAGAAATGGGCAATGAATTGAAGAAGCATAAAAGTGACTGGCCTATAAAGGCAAAGATTGCACTTTTTGTTTTTTTGGAAAAGGAAACTAGGGTGGCCAGGTAGCCAGTTTTTGACAGGAAAGTCCATTCGAAAAGGGGACCTGACAGTATCTGGTCAGATCTACTGACTGGACACCAAAAGTCTGATTAATGCAGGCGGGGAATCACCGGATCATCACCTGTGCCAACCCCTACTCAGCCGGGGCTGCCTCCTACCTGCATTGGCCGGCTGCAGACCTACACCCAAGCTCCACAGGCGAGTCCCTCCCAACCCGAGCAGAGGGGGAAAGAAAGGGGGGAGAGAAGGGAAAAGCAGCGAGCAATGGGGGAAAGAGGAGCAAATGGGGGGCGTGGCCTCAGAGGAAGAGGTGGGACAGGGGAGGTTCTGGCACTCCTGCTGTAGTGTCCGGTTTTTAAATAGTACAAAGTTGGCAATCCTAAAGGAAACACTTGCTAAACTATCTGTTGACAACAAACGTATATGTTATGAATCAAAACAAAAAAATAAGGATATAAAACACAGAACACTTTTCAATAACCCACTTGCAAAATTATTCTTTGTAGAGTTGCTCTCTAACCATTACCATTTATGTACCTTTTAAAAAAATACTATTTATTTATGAAGTATTAACAGGTTTACAAATCCTTGCCACTAAATAAAGCAATAATCATTTCAACTATACGTTTTTTGATTAAAGAGATAACATATATATAGGACTATAGTCACCAAATCTCTCTACTTAACAAGGTGCTAACATAGTGAAGAGTGAGCATCATGACAACACCTATAATATATTATTTCTAGTGATTGTATTAAATTGAGTGAAAACTCTGATTACACATATTTAACAGGGTACTGGGACAAAGGAAAGTCTATGAACTGTTAATATTCAGAAAATTTGACAGATATGATGGGTGTTTTATTGCAGGTGAATGTACTTTGAATATTGAATAAAAGGTAACAACATATCTAAATATCTATTTGTCATCTATGTTGCAGGGCACATAATTGGTGCATTATTTTTTTTCCATAAGAACAACCTCCCATCTTTTTTGAACCATTCTTCTTTGATTGGACTATTTTCCTTTTTCCATGAGAAGCTATCGAGCAGCTACTAGTAGAAGAGATATTTATTCTTCATTTCCACTTGTGTGACTGTTTCTGTTAGAAAGCCCCATAAGTATTACAAAAGGATCATTTCATAAAAAAAATCCAATAATTTGTGGTATTTGGTTACAGATTGCATCTCAATACTCTAATGACTAGACATGTCCACCACAAATGGGTAAAATCTTCTCTGACAGGTCTGAAGTAACACTGAAATATTCTCTGAAAGACATTTGATTTTATTGTGCTACAGACTGAGGTTGCTGGTCCCCTTTTCCAGATCAAATCCCAATTTGTCTGTTTAAGTCCTTTTCTTGGCATCTCACATGTGGACTTTTTTGTTAGAAACATTGTCTACAAAGACTGATACTGTCAAGGCTCCTTCCCCACTCTGAACTTTAGGGTACAGATGTGGGGGCTTGCATGAAAACTTCTAAGCTTAACTACCAGCTTAGATCTGGTCTGCTGCCACCACTCCCAAATGGGCTAACTCCCTTCCCTGGGTAGCCTTGAGAGACTCTTCCACCAACTCCCTGGTGAACACAGATCCAACCCCTTGGATCTTAAAACAAGGAGAAATTAACCATCCCCCCTCCTTTCTCTCACCAACTCCTGGTGGATCCAGATCCAACCCCCTTGGATCTAAAAACAAGGAAAAATCAATCAGGTTCTTAAAAAGAAGGCTTTTAATTAAAGAAAAAGGTAAAAATCATCTCTGTAAAATCAGGATGGAAAATAACTTTACAGGGTAATCAAACTTAAAGAGCCCAGAGGAACCCTCTCTAGCCTTAGGTTCCAAGTTACAGCAAACAGAGGTAAACACCCTAGCAAACGGTACATTTACAAGTTGAGAAAACAAAGGTAAAACTAACACGCCTTGCCTGGCTGTACTTACAAGTTTGAAATGTGAGAGACTTGTTCAGAAAGATTTGGAGAGCATGGATTGATGTCTGGGTCCCTCTTAGTCCCAAGAGCGAACTCCCCCCAAAACAAAGAGCACAAACAAAAGCCTTCCCCCTCACCAAGATTTGAAAGTATCTTGTCCCCTTATTGGTCCTTTGGGTCAGGTGTCAGCCAGGTTACCTGAGCTTCTTAACCCTTTACAGGTAAAAGGATTTTGGAGTCTCTGGCCAGGAGAGCTTTTACAGTATTGTACACAGGAGGGCTGTTACCCTTCCCTTTATAGTTATGACAAATACAAATTAATTAAACTTTTTTTTTGTTTTCTAACTGACCAGATGCCATTGCTTCCATTGAAGTTAGCTTTCTCTATCAAACAGTTTTTCTAGAAAAATGAGAAATATAATGCCTAACTTGAAAGTACTGATACTTTGAGAGAGTGGGCCAGTAAGTTTTGATCTCCAAATAAATTAGAAAATTTCTTTGCTGAATAGCTGGACAACCACATGTATTCCATGGCTCTCCCAATCTTTAAAAGTTCTCTTGTTCATGATTTGGGTTAAAATCTGGATTATTTGCAATAGCTACCATTAGTGAGGGAAAATAACTTCTCTCTAGTTCTAGCCCAAACTCATCACAGTAGCCTTTGCTAAAGGATGTGTATACATTTCTAGAGTGTGTGTGTTTTATTTGTTTTTTAATCCAGGGCCTAGCCATGTTAACACTGCCACAGTTTTCTTGTTCACATTTAAGTACTTTTTATTGGTTACTTGAAGTTCATCGCCTTTCTGAATACTGTTTTATAGTGCCTTCTTTAATGCAGTTAATATCTAAAAATCTAAGAAACTTAATTCTTGAATTGTTGAAAGTTAAAGGCTTTATACAGTGAATAGTTCTACAACTGATATAAAGTGTTGTTGGCTACTAGGAATCAAAACAGATTCCCTTTACAACTGGCTCATATACATACAGATTTACGGCATGATTCTCCACTGAGTTGCCCCTGGCGTACCCATTCACAAACCGAGAACAAATCTGTATAAACTGAGTGCAAAAGGCATTTTGATTTAGTAGAGTTTTACTCTCACTTTGCTCAGGTGTACACAAGTGTCAAGGTGGTGGAGAATTGATCTATGTGTTTTAGCTGGAGTAGCAAAAATATAAGACATATAAAAGGATACTGAAAATGTGAATAAAATCTTTTAAAATGGGGAGCTGACACCATTACAGTGTCATTCAGAAACAAGCTTGGCTTACACAGCGGATATTTGAGCTAACTGGAGGGGCTACTGACTTTGTATGAAAAGTCCTTTTAGAAATAATAGACAGTAGGTGACATCAAAATCTTTGGGTCTCTAAGTAACTCTAATCCTATTGCATACCCACCAAGATGAGTGCCCGAGATAGAATGCTCCTGGAAGCATATGTCTGAGCACAGAATAAAGGGGAAAGGAGGCTAATATGTATTTGGGAAGGAGCTAAACACAAAGGGCCAGTGGAATTATACTAGAAATGAATTTGGGACAGAACCTTCCAAACAGAGAAAGTGACCTTTACAAGTCAAGTTGTGCAGGGAAAAAACATCTGGGCTCTGCTGGAAGAAAGACATGCAGAGTATTGTCAAAGAGGACTGTGGTGAGAAAATCCTTGGCTGCTATCCTGGTTCTGCAAGCTTGAACTGTGCTGCTTTTGCTACTAAAACTCATTTCTATTCAGAAACATCTGCAAGAATTATACATTTGTAAATAAAAGTAGATTAGGATAATTTAATAATCCTGTTTTGGCTGCCCATCCACTTTCTCTCCTAAAAGTAATAACCCACTTCTCAGGTCCCCCTGGGTGCTACGTATGCAGCACCATGACAGTATGTAAAGTGGCTCTTTCCCAAGAACATGTTGCAGCTGTTGTTTGTAAAAATTAGGAATTTTATTGAGAAAAGTTGTGGGCAGTATTTAAAACCAAAAGTAGTCCAAAGGATGGTGCAAATGTATTTTATGAAACCATAATATGTATCGTATGTCAGCCTGAATGAAGATATGGACTTCCTCTATAGAACTATAAAAGTTAGAGAGGGAAAAGGCCTATTCAGCTACTCAGGCTATCTCCTAAAATATTTTAAAATAGAATATTTCAAAAATATTTTCATATTAGTACAGTTAGGGCTGGGGGGATCCATGAGGGGAGATATAGATAGATAGATAATTAATTGTGAGCAGTTTACAAGCTATAGGACAAAATAATGGAGCTTCTATGTGTAGAATAACAAGATTGTATTTCCCAGTTTTGGGGGCTTTGTGTACCCGTTGCAAAGCTTTTCATTTAACAATTAAAGAGCAACATGACAGACATGTGAACACATTTAAAGAGATGGGGAAGAAAAGCATTGAAAAATGGAAAACACCTTATTCTTAATATCATGTTACTCCATTAGGACAAGCAGGAAGTGTCAAATTGACCATTCTTTTTCACTCTCACACAAAATGTGCTATCATATAGAAGTATATTAGACACAGCCACTCCAGTTTAAGAAAATACTGCATTTCCCAGAAGGTCAGACATGTATAATGTGACCCTATTGTTTTTTTTCAATCTTACATGGATTTGGAAGTTCACTTTGAAACATTCCAAAAGTCTGTATTGCATATCCAGACTTTGTCAGAGCCTCCTGAACTTGCAAGAAACAGAATGAGAGTCTTAAAAGAAAAGACTTTCACAGGTGATTTCCAGTGCTACCTGAATCCTGACTTGTAAGAGATTCTTACATTGCAAAAGAAGTCTTACCTGCTCTATTTCAGCATTTCTGCTACTGCCTTACTGGACCCATGAAGTTAAGAAATGGATTAAAATAAATAAAAAATAATTTAATCAAAAGTCCTCCAGACTTAAGTTTTCAGATATTTTGGGCTGAAATTTGAAAGAAGTTTCAGGTCAGTTCTTATCTGAGCTTACTGGCCCTTCTTTATTTATGTAACCTTAATTATAGTTGAACAGCAATGTAAACAAACTAATTTTGCCAATGGCATTCTTCCACTAAACTACATGTATATGAAAATGATGTAGCTTTAGAATCAAAATGCTATAGCTTTATATACTTTTAATAGGAGCTTGTCTACATAGGACCAGGATAACTACAGACCAGTCAGCCTAATTTTGATACTTGGAAACATATTAGAAAAAATGATTAAACAATCACTTTGTAAGCACTTAGAGGATAATAGGTCTAGGTTTACCAGGTCCTGCCTCAGCACAAGGGGGCTGGACTTGATGACATTTCATGATCCATCTTTCTAGCTTTACATTTCTATGATTATATATATTGAGTACATGTATGGCCTCTGTTATTGTAGTATGTCAGAGTCTCTGTCACAAGGTGGCATTGACCCTTTGTGAGGGAGCAGAGCAAGTGCACCTGTGCCTCATGAGCTGACCCAGATTAGGCTTTAAAAGAGGACACCTGCATCTGGGGCAGAAAGAGGCCTGGTGAGTCAGAGCTAGGAAGCTGCAGGAAGCAAGACTGCCAGAGTCCCAAGGGAGGGGAAGCAGTAAGAGCCTGACACCAACTGTTCTGAAAATGGGGCCTCCAGGGAGAAAGCAGGACTGCCAGAGTCCTTGAGGGCTGGTGCAACCTAAAAGTTAAAGGGAAAAAAACTTCTGGGGTGAGCTGAATAACAGTTTTTGTTTGCTTTGCTGATGTTTGAGAAATAAAACTGCCTAAAAGAGACTGTGGACATGACAGTAGGTCCTTTGCAAGCTGGGGAGAAGCCCTGCTTTGTTAGAGGCTCATAATCATATGAATGTATTGATCCATACATCTCCCCTGTGAGGTAAGAAAGTGTTGTTATCCCCATTTACAGATGGGGAATAGTTAATCTAAGTGACATGCCCAATGTGACACAAGAACTCGTTAACAAGGCAAGGAATTGAAGCTGGGTCTACCAAGTTCTAGATTGGCACTGTAACCACTGGACAACTTCCTCTCTTCATTAGGAATGTATCTTTCCAACTGGATTAGCATGATTCTTAGAATCAAGTTTCCCATGAGAATACTCATGATTATGTATTATTTGCTGCCCACAAATATTCTGATATACATGTTTAAATTAATTCCTTTGGTGAATACTTAAACCAGTAAACTTGTTTACTTGATTATTAGTAGAAAGAGAGCACAAAAGGGGGCACAAACATAATCAAACCAGATCCTAAAAAAAAAAAAAAAAAGCCAGACCTATATTTATGGTTAATTTGTGCAGTATTCACTCAGCTCTAATTCTCTGGCTGAAAAAACATGGGGAAAAAAAAGTTTCTCCTTGGTTTGTACAGTCTTACATAGGGTTCCATGGAGCGAAAGATTAACAGATTCTTGTCACTGAATATGGTACAAATATATCAAGCAGTCACACAAAGTAAACAAAAAGTGCAGAGTAAACACAAATTTTGCCTCTGTCAATATATATTCTAATTGGAACATTCAATAAGGAAAGCAACAAAAATCAGAAGCATGCATGGTGCAATCTTAATGAAAAGACAGTTTAGCTTACACCCTTTAACAGGGACATGGGTTCCTGCTAATCTATTTCTAACAAGTGTTGAAAAACATAGAGAACTTGCCCAGATCCTAGCTCTAGACAGTCTTCTCTGTTTCTACAAACAGGAGGAATAGTTGAGGAAAAAAATCAAAGAAAAATTTCTTCTGAAGTGCCCCACGCATCCACTGTTGACACACTTTGCTAATTAACATTCAGTATGTGTGTGTGTGTATGTGTTTCACACCACATCCTCTGCAAACTGTTCAAACAGCTTTTAATGAATCCTGCAGTCTGCGCGGATACACTATGGCTTTCTTTGTATTTCTAGCAAGAGCTAAAAAAAGAAAATTACAACAGAGCAAAATGTAAGGTGTGTTAACATAAGATAAGTTATTTTCAGAATTGTCATTTCAATTATTAACAGTGTTTAGTTGTGTAGGCTTCAAAGAATACTTGCATGAGCAAAGAATGCTTTTTTCCCCAGTATCAGCAATGTTAGTGGTGAATAAATGAACTGATGTGAGCCACAGTTATAAATGAAAATGGTATTTAGGTTGGGATGTGCACAAGGCTCTGAGATACCCAGCTACCTACACTAGCTGAATTAAGTTTTCCATTGGTCTCAGTAGACAGTGCGAGCACTGTGTTGTTTTTATTTTTAGAATCATAGAATCATGGAAGATTAGGATTGGAAGAGACCTCAGGAGGTCATCTAGTTCAACCCACTGCTCAATGCAGGACCAACACCAATTAAATCATCCCAGCCAGGGCTTTGTCAAGCCAGGCCTTAAAAACCTCTAAGGATGGAGATTCCACCACCTCCCTTAAGTAACCCATTCCAGTGCTTCACCACCTTCCTAGTGAAATAGCGTTTCCTAATATCCAACCTAGACCTCCCCCACTGCAACTTGCGACCATTACCCCTCGTTCTGTCATCTGCCACCACTGAGAACAGCCGAGCTCCATTCTTTTTGGAACCACCCTTCAGGTAGTTGAAGGCTGCTATCAAATCTCCCCTCACTCTTCTCTTCTGCAGACTAAACAATCCCAGTTCCCTCAGCCTCTCCTCGTAAGTCATGTGCCCCAGCCCCCTGATCATTTTTGTTGACCTACGCTGGACTCTCTCCAATTTTTCCACATCCTTTCTGTAGTGTAGGGCCGAAAACTAGATGCAATACTCCAGATGTGGCCTCACCAGTGCCGAATAGAGGGGAATAATCATTTCCCTCGATCTGCTGGCAATGTTCCTACTAATGCTTTGTGTTACATTGTGTTACACTCCTACTTTTTGTTACATTGGGGAGAGAAACAAAAACAAAGCAATGGAAGGCTTCTGAATTTGTCAGTCTTGTGTCCATTTCTTTATACATCTGTCTACAGAGATGTATGATCTGCAGTGTAAAGTATTCTAAACAAACTCATCCATTGTAGGGAATGAAGGGGGTGTTTGCTTCCATTAAGAAAAGTTATAGTAATGTTTGCCATTATTTCCTACCAGTCATACCAGCAGTAATTTCACAGCAGGTTGTTACTATAAAAGTTTGAGCCCAGCTGTGAAAATGTTTTCTTAAATTTACATCTTTTATTCATTCTGCTTTAGATTAAAACATGCACACGCACACACACACACACAATCTAAAACTAGTAGAATCTTGTGATAAAATCTAAATTTAGTAGAACCTCACTAGTTCACTGGTTCCCTGCAGGAGGAGGTGGACATGAACGGGAACCAGAACAGAGTTCCTACCACGGGCGGGTGGGGGAGGGGAGGAGAGACTGGACTTTGCCCCTTCCTCAAGAAATACCTGAATTGGCATCACTGCCAGCTAACTTTCCTCCAGGAACATCTTTGCCAAATATATTTTAGAAAACCACTTGGTCCAATTTTACATGTTTTGATGCTGCATTGTGTTAATAAGCAAATGACAAAAAGAAAAAAAAAAAACATTACAATTTTGATCCAGACTATTTTGCCAGAAAGCATAGAATGATATTCTTCTACTTCTAAAAATTATGTTAAGTTATGCATATTTATTCTTTCCTAACCTTTGATCGTTAATTAAGTTTTTTTGCACACCTTGTTTCTTTGAAGAAACTTCTACTTACATAAGATACATAATCCATTTCTGGACATATGCCTTTCAGACACATCACCTCCTTTGCTTTAATATATAACAAGATGTCAAAACCAGTTTCCACTCTCACTTTCCATTATGCTCCTGCTCTGGGGGACATTGATTCAATTGAAACCTAACTTACATCAGGTTTTTCTACCCCAATCACAATTAATCAGTGTAGTTATTTTATGTATTTTACATTTTAAGGTGTTCAAACTTCTTCACAGGGAAACAGTACTATGCATTTATTTGGCCAGATCTCAGCCCACCACTAATGAACCTTTGTGTTGCTTACGGGACTTTAAAATTGCCTTAAGTAGGAAGCTGAGAATTCTGTGCTGTGGGGGAATTCTGTGCTGTGGGGGAATCCTGGTCTACAGTAAGGCCAGCAGAGTGGCTCTGTGCCAATCTCTCCTGGCCCTCCAGCATAGGTCTTTCATAGGAATGGGTATTTTGGGAGCTGCAATTCAGCAAGCCTCACTAGTATAATAGCCCCTCAACACCATTATAAGCTTACACAAGTTAAAAGCTGTCCTTGGATTGGTCTAATTTAGGCCCAGTTAGCCTGGAGACTGTCTGGGGACTGAATGGTGGCTTAGGCCACCTTTGCTTTTCCCAGCCTCATCTGCATCAAGCTATAACATAGTTAAGGATTTTGTCATTGATATTTCAATACACTATTATTTTTAACAATCATTTCTTGGGTTATTTTTAATACATAGTTTATTTGCTGGTACTGTATTTTTAGGACTTGTCTTGAAAAGTGTTGAGCTTCACACACACACACACACACACTGAAAAGAAAAACACAGGCCAAAACCATAATATGTATACCAATGTGACCTTAAAGCTGTGGTTGACTATTCTAGGAAGTCACATCAAACACCTACAAAAGTCCAAAGGAAATTGAAATTGCTGAGAGAGTGAAAATCAACACTGATTACTTATCACTTAGTTATGCAGGTAATTACTTAGCTTATATATTACTTAAATCCATTTTACAAAAATTTATAGCATGGTTAGGAAATGCTACCTTCTTTCCTCTTCACACCATCTCAGAGCCCCCTGTGGGACTGGTTTGCCCAAATAACTAAAAAATAAATGCTGTAAATGAATTCTCAAAATAGGGTGCTAAGATTTAACTGCCTGTCTCCCATTAACATCAAAGAGAGTCATGTGACTAAAGTTCTTCACAAGGCTTTGAAAAAGTTCATGATTAGACGAGCACATTACAAATGTATAGTTGTATTCCACTGTTCTTTATTACTCTTTCACCTATTCAGCAATGATGTGCACAGCATCACACTGCTTGAACAGCCATGGAACTTTGGCTTCTTCCTTGCTTTCTAGACACCAGGTAATAATCTGGCTTTATAACTGTCCTCCCTAATGTTCCCTGTTTTTTAAACTTCCTTGCTAATTTTTGTTTGTGTATTTTTTATTTATATTATTCCCATGTTCACAATGTCCATTCCCTTTTTAACAGTGTGGTATTTAAATAATGCCACATACTGCATGCATATTTAGATGAAGTATAGAAACAAAACCATCAGTATGTCTTAAATCAACCTTCTGACTGGCCACACACATCCAAGTAGGATTATGAGGAACAGTGATGACCCATTTATGGATTAATAGGTTTAAAAGGCCATTATCATCATCTAGCTTAACCTGCTGCATAGCACAGGCCAAAGAATTTCACCCAGTAATTCTGACATCAAGCCCAATAACGTGCGGTGGAACTGGAACACATTTTTTAGAAAGGCATCCAATCCCGATTTAAAGACATCAAGTGACACGATCTACCACATCCCTTGGTAATCTGTTCAAGTGGTTATTTACCTTGATGGTACCTTTGCTAGCTGCAACTTCTCTATTGGATTTTTTTGTGTGTGTGTGTGTGCCTCTTTCTAAGTTTGCACCTAATTCGGCCACACTTATTCATGCTGGAGTATCACCTTACACTGAGTCCCACTGAACTTAGTAGCAGAATCTGACCATTTGTTTCTAGCCTATTTTATTCAGAATTCAGTTTAAATCTATTTTCATTTAAATTAATAAGGGCACATTAAAAGATGACACTCTTCAGTGAATTGTTTTATAATTTAAAGAATAGTAAATGGAAAGATGAAACTGAACTTTTAAATTTTAAATTACAGAGTCTGAGCTTTAGTTCCCTACAGAAAAGTCTATATTTGTGAATATTGATTACCACTGAGTTTGGATTATGCTGATTTTTTTCTTTGGCTCACACAATCTCATTTCCTTGATAAAATTATCTATTTTCCTTCTTTAAAAACCAATCCTAGTCAATACTAGATTTTATGAACTGGTACCAATCCTAGATTATTATTTAAAATAATGTTTATTGCCTTGAACTGATGCAATGGAAAATCATTCCAGCAATAAATAAATAAATTAAATAAATCCCAACCAGCTCTTTTTCTGAACAAGTAACCTCAGGTAAAGGCAGCAGTTCAGAATGACATGGTTCCATTGCTGCTTCAATGGGTCTCTTTCTCTATAGGCACACTGCTGGTCCTCCTGTCAGAGGAGATAACATATTAAGGAAGATTAGAGAGGCACCAGGGACTGGGAGAAACTGCAGGCTGACCCAATGAGTACAAGGATAATCTTTTTCTGGATAAGCAAGCCCTAAATACATCTTGGGGAACACAAAGTAATAATGTATCTCAAACGGGAAGTGGTTTTGATTATGATTCTCAATAGAGGGTCAGTATTTGGGTAAAGGACTGATCAAGGTCCTGCTCCCACTTCCATTGACTTCAATTGGGCAGGATCAAGTCCTCTGCTAATTGACAGGAGGTTGCACCATAGAATGAGTCCTCCAGGAAGTGAAGAAATGCCACACTCCCTGTTCATCGTTACCCCATTGCTGCACATAGTTTCTGTGCATAATAAAGGGTTTATCTTGACACTGGTCTGCTCTTCTGTAAGATATGACATGGTACGAGGAATGGAAGGCACAGCATGCTGGAAGACCAGTCAGAGCGGTAACATTGAAATAGCTGCTATAGAGCCAGGCCTACTAAACTCCACCCTTCTCAGCTCTGAGAATCAGGGAAAATGCTGAATGTGCCTGTAAAATGTTCAAACAACAATTTGAACTGTATAACGAAAGCCACAGTTGAAAATAAACTGGAGGATGAGCAGAAGATTGCCCTGTTCTTAACAGTGGCAGGCACAAATGCAACTAGATGTATATCATGCATTCTATGTAGATGGTGGTGGGGAAAGAGAGGAAAACTTTGGAGAAAAAGAAAATGTTTGAGGATCATTGTGTCTCTGGAAAAAAGTTTATTTATAAGAGACCTATGTTCAGGATGAGAACATGGAATGTAGGGAAACAGAGGAGTTTGTCACACACTGAAGAAAAAAAAAATCAGTCCTGTGAATATGAAATGTTAACAGACTCTCTCATTAAAAAACAGATTGTGATAGGGTGTCCCTGAATGATTACTAAGGAAATGACCATGAATGATTACAAAGGAAAAGGGATCTGACACTAGATATGGCAATATGTATATGCCAAGCCGCAGAACATAATGAAACACAGATAAAAATCCTAGGGAAGGCACAGAGCACAACTGTGAGTACTACAGCTGAGCTAGCAAGGGAAAAGTTCACAGAAATTAAATTGGCAAGGACAGAAACATGGAAAGCAGGAAACCATGCCAGTGATGTGGCAACCAGCATGAGTAAAGGAAATACCCAGCATTCAGGTGAATGTGTAAAAACTGTAAAAAGCCCAACCATTATGCTAAAATGTGCAAAGAAAGCAGTAAAGTGAATGTATTAATGCAGAACGGGATTCCCCTAAGTGAAGAGGAAGAGCTATTCTTAAGCATAATAATGGAGGAGGCTGAAAACTCAGAAGATTGGCTAATTAAAATATGCACAAATGGCACTTATGTGGCATACATGATTAGACACTGGGGCATAAGTAAATGTAACAAGAGAAACTGAAATAAAGAGATATATGGAGCACATAAAAGTGGAAGAATCTAAAGTGTCTGTGAAAGACTATAATGGAAGAACAATTAAAGTGTTGGGAGAGCATTCACTGAAGCAAGCAACCAGGCTTGGGCCTACACATGTGTGAGGTGCTTAGTCTTGTTAAGAGGATGTATTACCATAGAGCAGGGGTCAGCAATCTTCGGCACGTGGCCCATCAGGTAATCCAATGGCGGGCTACGAGACATTTTGTTTACATTGACCAGCCACAGGCATGTCCCCCGCAGCTCCCAGTGGCCACGGTCCTAGTGCGGCAGGACTTCCTTTGAATATCAGTGTAGAGGAGCGGACTCACCCCTGCGGTGCCTCCTGCTGGTGACTGAGAATTAGCTCAATCCAGCCCTCAGAGCGCCCTCTGCAGGCTGGTGATCCGCCTGTCCTCTGGCCCCGTGTCCCTCCCGGACCCCAGTGCCCTTTGATCTGGGGTGCTGCCCCCTGGCAGTACACCCCTCAGTACTAGGATCTCCCCTTCCCAGGGAACCCCCACCCACTATCCCTACCTCACCTCAGAATAAGGCCACTGCCAGTCACCAACTATCCCCCGTTCCCTGGGGCAGACTGCAGTATAGACCACTCATCACAAGCAAGGTTGGGTTTAGACCTGCTGCCTTGGCCTACCCATGGGCTGCCCTCTGCAACCCCCAGTACCCCTTGGCCTTCTACTAGACCGCAGCCTGGGGCTTTCCAGGCTGGAGCTCCCCAGCCCTGCTCCACCCAGGTACTCTGTCTTAGCTCCCTGCAGCCAGGCCCTTCTCTCTCTGAAGGCAGAGAGAGACTGTTGAGCTGCTGGCTCACAGCCTTTTTATACAGGCCAGCTGGGCCTGATTGGGGCATGGCCCAGCTGTGGCTACTTCCCCATCAGCCCAGCTTTTAGAGTTGCAGCCCTCTGCCAGGGCTGTTTTAAGCCCTTCCTGGCAGGAGCGGGGGGTAACCACCCCGCTACGATCAGGAATGATTAAGGAGAGTACTGGAAATTGTGGCAGCTAAAACCTTAAACTGAACAAGGCCAAATATCAATTTCAAACAACAGAAATAACATAGTTGGGAGAGAGATTAACCTCCAAGGGAATCTTGCCTGATGAATCAAAGATTCAAGCAACACTCAACATGCTGAGACTTTAAGATAAACAGGGAATTCCAAAGACTGCAGGCATGTTGAATTATGTCAGCAAATTCATACATAACCATATAACTCATCTAAGGCACCTCTTCCACAAGCTCATTCAATGGCCTTGGATGCCAAAGCATGTAAAAGAATTCAGTCATTTAAGGCACTTTTTGATACTAGCTTCAGTGCTGCAATTTGTTTATCCATTGAAAGACAAACTCTCCACAAATACCTTGAAAGGAGGGCTGGGAGCAGTACTATTACAGTGTCATGGAACTAACTGTTTGCCACTCTCGTATACAACTAGGGCTATAACAGCCAAAGAGAAGACGTACACACACATTGAAAGAGACACTAGGTCTGGTGTAAGGATGTACAAGCTTTCAAAATTTTCTCTATGGATGTAGCTTCAAAGCAGAAACTGGTCACAAACCACTGACTGCAATACACAAATAAGGACTTGGAGAAGCACCACCAGGGATACAGTAACTACTTTTGAAAATACAGAAGTATGATGTGACCCTGGAGGTCCAACCTGGATGCCACTTAGTAATGGCAGACTCTCTCTCAAGAAACATGCTCCATCTGACAATACACAGCCTGATGATGTTGAACAAGCAGTAAACATACATGTGAATATAATAAAAGTGTTACATGCTGTATCTCCAGGCATGTGAAATAAACTGGGGACAGAAACAGCTAAAGATGAAATGCTGCAAACAGTGATACAAGTGATAAGTAAAGGAGAAAATAAAACAAAACAAAAAAACACTCCCCACCTGCGTATTCACACTATAAATATAAAGATTCAGTGATCTCAGGAGTGCTTCTGAAGGGAATACATATTGTGATCCCCACAGTGATGAAAGAACAATGTTGGAATGAATACACAAAAGGCACCTGGGAATGACAATCAAAAAGGAGAGCTAGAGAAGTTGTATTCTGGCCATAGATGAATAGTGACATCAAAGAAATGGTGAGCAGGTGTGGAACATTTCAGAAGTACAGAGATTCCCAGCAGAAAGAACCAGTGTTACCACATGAATAACTTGCAGTTCCACAGGACAAAGCTGGAATTGACATATTCAGTTTGGGAAGACATAATCACCTGGTTATAATGAACTACTTAAGCAATTTCCCAAAAGTAGTCACACTGGAGGATTCTGATGGATTCTCTCTGAGACTTTTTTCACCCTCAGTTTCCTAAGAACTCAGTTTGACTGCAGATTTCATCACTCCTGTATTTTTATTTATTATACAGCAAAGCTACGCTGAGTTGATCAGATTCAAGCATAGGGGGTGGGCAGAGGGATTGGGATTGACCTGGTTACTCTGTAGGAACCAATCCCTGTACAGCATGATGTCACACACTGTCCATGCACAACTTACTCTGCCTCATTTTGAGTTCCAGGTTTATCTTGTCCATTGTAAATGGTTCCCGGCATGTTCCTCCTTATCTTAGCTAGTACATACATTCTGTTTCCAGCCTGATGATCCATTTATCTCCCTAATCCTGTTTCCCAAGAAATGAGACCTCAAACATGTGTGTTTACTCATATCAAACCAAGCCTACAGATGTCACAGCAGTAAAATTTGTCAGAAACATTCAATCTGTATTTGCATTGTCATGGAATTCCAAGAAAAGTAATAATTGACAGCAGATCACAGTTCAAGAATAGGGAATTCCTGAACTTTACTAAAATGTACAATTTTCATCATGAGACATGTAGTCCCAGATATCATCAAAACCGTGGATTAGCTGAATATGGAATATGTATAGTGAAGAACTTGCTCAAAAAGCAATTGATGCAAGATAAGACCCATAGTTAGTAGTAGGTTTCAGAGTAGCAGCCGTGTTAGTTTGTATCCACAAAAATAACAGGAGTACTTGTGGCACCTTAGAGACTAACATATTTATTTGAGCATAAGCTTTCGTGGGCTACAGCCCACTTCATCGGATGCATAGAATGGAACATATAGTGAGGAGATATATATACATACAGAGAACATGAAAAGGTGGGAGTTGCCCAACCAACTCTAAGAGGCTAATTAATTAAGATGAACTGTTATCAGCAGGAGAAAAAGAACTTTTGTAGTGATAATCAAGATAGCCCATTTAAGACAGTTTGACAAGAAGCTGTGAGGATACTTAACATGATACTTAACACATTGAATCTATTTCCCCCATGTTAAGTATCCTCACAGCTTCGTGTCAAACTGTCTGAAATGGGCCATCTTGATTATCACTACAAAAGGTTTTTTTTTTCTCCTGCTGACAACAGTTCATCTTAATTAATTAGCCTCTTAGAGTTGGTTGGGCAACTCCCACCTTTTCATGTTCTCTGTATGTATATATATATCTCCTCACTATATGTTCCATTCTATGCATCTGATGAAGTGGGCTGTAGCCCACGAAAGCTTATGTTCAAATAAATTTGTTAGTCTTTAAGGTGCCACAAGTACTCCTGTTCTTTTTATAGTTAGTAGTACTCAACTATAGAGCTACATCGCTGCAATGTGGAAAGTCACCTGCTGAATTCCTCTATAACAGATGTATGAATGATTACTAAGGAGCCTGTGATAGTGAGGAAAAGACTGGGAAAGTACAAGTAGACAAAATATTGCAATAAAGGAGCATGACCACTTCCACAGATCAATAAACAAAGCCCCGATGAGAATTTGGCAGGATATAGATGCTAGCCAGTGAAAGCCACGGGATCAAAGAAGAATCACCTTTCTTATATTTAGTGATCACTGATCAAGGCAAAATATTACTAAGAAATCATAATACTCTGCTCAAGATACTTGACACCTTGGCCAAGACAACTGAAGTAAGACCAGATATACAAATTGAAAAAAATTCAGAGTGACCCTGTTACTGACCATGAGACTGAACTATTACAGACAAGGATTTTACCTGAAGAGGGTTTGCAATACAGCAGCTCAGACAAATAGTTGAAATATCACAAAAGACTGAGCAAGATATGCTAGGGTTGTGTTTCAAGCAACCCGAAGAATTAATTCCATACAGTATTTGTAATAGTTTGATAGTTTAGTTTAACAGTGTTTAAGTTCAGTAAGTCAATTTTAAAAAAGGATCCAAAAAAAAGGGAAGATGTGATATACAGTAAATTCTCTAGGAAGTGTGGAGATGCCACACTTCCTGTGTACTCGTCATGCAGTCTTTAGTTTTCTGGGAGACTTCCTACTGAGACAGAAAGAAATAAGTGCAGGAGAGGGCAGTTGCAGGCTAAAGCTATGCTTGTTACCTCATTGTTATGAATAGGAACTATGTACAGCAAAGAATGTATCTTGAAACTGGTCTGCTTGTCAGTAAGATATTACAGAGGCACGATCTAGTATCAGTGTCATTCAGTCAATACCCAAGCACCTGATAGCAGTGTAGGATTGGAAGAACCTTTCAGAACAGGATGGCTCAAATGTTTGAATGAGTGGACCCAGCTATTTCCTCAATCACTGACTTTAAACTTATTCCCCTGGTGTTTACTTCCATTTGTTACAAAATAATTCACTAGAAGAGTTTTTTTTCTTTCCAAATCTTCCAGACTTGCTACTTTCTTCACAGTCCACTCTTGTAGAAAAGTTATTGTTACGAGCTTATGCACAAGGGAGGAGGAGGACAATGAAGAGAATCTAAATAAATGAAAGACATTATTCTTTATACTTTGGTGACACAGAGACTGCCTACCACAATGATGTCCTGATCTTGGCTGGAACATACACATAGTAGACACAATCACTGCCCACAAGAGCCTACAATCTAAATGAACTAGGAGAAAGGAAGTATGATCCTCATTTTACTGTTAAACTGAGGCAAAGAGATTAAGTGACTTGCTCAAGGTAACAGAGGGAGTGTGTGGCTGAGATGGGGACTGAATTCAGATCTCCTGAGTCTCACCACAGCGCCTCAGTAACAAGATCATTCTTTCATAGGCGCCGACTTCTGCTCCCGCTGGTGGGTGCTCGACCCCCCTCTGCCTCTGGCCCCGCCCGACTCCACCCCTGCCCTGTCCCCTCCTGCCCCTGCGCCGCCCCCATTCCAACTCTTTCCCCAAAGTCCCCGCCCCAACTCCACCCCCTCCCTGCCCCTATTCCTATTCCTTCCTCAAATTCTCGCATCTTTCCCGCCTTCTCCCCTCCGCGCGCCACATTCCCGCTCCTCCTCCTCCCGTACAGCATGCTGCCAAACAGCTGTTTGGCGGCAGCAAGGCAGGAAGCGCTGGGAGATAAGTGGAGGAGCGGGAACACGGCGCACTCAGGGGAGGAGGCAGAGGAGGAGGGGGGGGGGAGCTTGGCTGCCAGTGGGTGCAGAGCACACACACTAAATTTTCCCCGTGGGTGCTCCAGCCCCAGAGCACCCATGGAGTCAGTACCTGTGCATTCTTCCACCCTATGCATTAGTTCTCATCTATTCCACAAGTGATTCATTTTATTTTTCTACTTTAAATGATACAGTAGTACACAGGCAGTCACAATTACCTGTTATCCAACTGGATAGAATAAAATTTCAAACGTTTTGGAACCATGAAATCTCATTTCCATGGGTTTATATGAACTTGTTGTACATTTTAAGTATTTTCTCTGTAGTTTCTTTACATGATATTTAAGGAAGTTTTATCAAGGTTTCTTGCAATGAAAAACTACGAACTATCAATTGCCATTTAACTACTGCTAAACATGAAAAAAAAATATGTACTTTGAAAATGTATCATGAAGCATGTAGAGAATTCAACTTTATACAAAAGTCCCTACTGCATTTGGTACTGTGACAACAGTGTTCTAAATAGAATAGTCATGTCTGTGTAACTACCAGCACTCTTATTAACATTTGGAAATTTTCCACAATCAGACTTTATCTGAGTCCTAAATGTTGGCTAAAGTATTATGCAGTACTCACAAAATGAGCCATGAAATACAAAAATACAGTTTTTCAAATTGTAGTGGCTCTAGCTATTTTAACACTGATGATAACCGAATGTATTATATGTGGGTCTTTAAGAGAGAAACAGTTTTCCCCTCCCATGAAAAATTTTGAGATTTTGAAAATTTCCCCGCATAGAATTGTGACTAATTGTTGAAATTTCAAAAAAATTCATGAACCAAAAATCACGGGAGAGGGGAGGTTAAGTTCAGGTCAATCAAAAAGTTTTGTTTCAATAATTTTGAAATGTTTTGTTCTGAGTTCAATCTTTTTTATTTTTAACTATAAAATTAACTCAAAATAAAAAGTAATTTTGAACCCCCAAACCAGAACTTTTCATTTAGAACAGATCAAAATGGGACATTTCAATAATTTCAAAGCTTTGCATTTTTTTTTCTTTTTTTGAACAGGAATTTTTTTTAAACTGATCCTTTCCTGCTAAAAGTTTTGTTTTTTCACAAACTGCCATTTTCCAGTGAATAAATGTTTCATCCAATAATTCCTGACCAGCTCGAGTTCATAGTAACAAGGTCATTTTAAACTTGCCAGGATTAGAGATACTAGCTTTGTCACCAGTAAAGCGTTTGAGCTTCTAACTTGTGGGAAAATATTTGAGCTATCTTCTTCAAATAATTCCACCCACGGTACAAATTTTGGTATCTTTAAAAGCAGGAAGAGTTCCTTATTTCTATCTGTCAAACTATAGTATTTGACATCACATATTATTGAAAAAATCTGGAGGGGGGAGTGTGAGGGGGAAGGCTCTATGGGGACCTAAGGACTGGGGAGGTAATAGTTGTTTTTGGATCATTTAAATAGAAGAAATGGGCATGAAAAATGTAGTCAGGAAACTATTACCTGAATCTTTGTGGACAAATGCATTTAAAATGAAAATTATGCTTGGAACTGTTACATCCAGAACTACCAGGTTTCTAAGTAACTTTGGAAGTCTTGCTCACTAATACCGTTGATACAAAGAACTTAAGATACATCATGCTAACAATTTCAGAGGCTACAGCAGAGCTCTTCAGCAGCCCCATCAAGCTGAATATGGAGCAGCATATAGGAGTACATCAGTCACAGGAGACACTATGCATTCTTATTCTTATTTATTATTTATAGCGTGGTAGTACCCACAGGCCACCAATCAGGGATCAGGGCTTAGTGCAATAGATGTTGTACACACATACAATGAAAACGTACCCCTGCCTCAAAGAGTATAGAATATAAGCATTCTGTTTTCCTGACCAAAAATGTTAAAAGCCTAAAGCAGAAAAAAGAGGAGAGGGTTGTAGAACAGCAAGGAGAAATGTCAAAAGTTAAATAAATAAATAAATCACACAACAAGCCAAACACGTTTTTCATGAGAGGTGATTAAATTAAAAAAAAAAAAAAAAGTTAAAATACCTTTTATTTGATGAGTAGCCCACAGCTCAGAAATGTATGTTGGTTAAACAATCTTGAGCATCTCCCATGAAGATATCAAGGGGTGGACGTGGAAGGCTCACAAACTTTCACTGAAACAGAATAATACTGCTTTCAATATGCCTATCAGATAACAATGTGCCTCTCAGTTAACATTTTGCCAGCATGATACCAAAATGAAAAATAGCAATATACCTAAAATGCTGCACTTGGGACAGATAGATGTTGAGATATTTGCTTTCAGCAAATATATCAAATTATCAAGTTCCTATGGTAATAGCACATGTGTTTTTTGTTTTTGTTTGGTAAGAAACAGCTGTCCATAACAGCAACTTCAGGTCACAACAAATGGATAGTGGGGATGTTTCCAGGCTTGTAAGTAGCTCAGGAATTTTCCTGCCCATATATCACATTCCAGCTTGTAAAATTGGTTAGGCAATCAGCTTTTCTAAAACCAATAATGAAAAACTGTCTGTCACGTTATTGATTTGAACTGGGCCCATATAGAACATGGTTGCAACCAAGGTCCTGTAGTGGCACCAAATCTTGTATAAAGGGGGTCAAATGAGGTGTCTAAGACAAGATTATGGTTTGCTGGTTATGATTATGCTGTCTATATGTGTGTATCAATTTTGTAGTTGAAGTTATGAATATTGGCTCTATACTGCCTGTATTTCAAACTTATGCTATGCTTCTGGGAGACATCCCAGACAAGTTGGTGTTAGATCTGCCTAGCCTGCTTGATGGCCCATTAAGGACCATCAGCTATACAACTGACCCATTGAGAGAAGGCAGATACGCCTTGCAACTCAGAAAAGGATGCAGGGACTGGCCCATGTGACTCCAGACTCCATTTTGCTGTAATTTTCCACAGTAAGGACAAAGAGGTGTTCTTACACCCGGAAAAGATTATAGAAGGCTGATGCCTCATCTCCATTGGGTCTTCAATCCTGCTTCTTACCTCTGGAGGGACTTTGCTACAAATGGAAGCTCTACACAAAGGACTGAATGACCCATCCCAGCTGTGGATGTACTCCAGAGACTTGATTTAAA
Organism: Emys orbicularis; assembly: GCF_028017835.1. Taxonomy (NCBI): domain Eukaryota; kingdom Metazoa; phylum Chordata; order Testudines; family Emydidae; genus Emys; species Emys orbicularis. The sequence continues at coordinate 152,107,943 of NC_088684.1, read as the reverse complement.
CCTGCAGTTTATTTCATCACTGCTACAAGCCTGAACCAAGAACGTTGCCATTACTGTATGTAATTGATTCTATTTAACCAATTCTATCTCTCATCTCTATCTTTTTCCTTTTATGAATAAACCTTTAGATTTTAGATTCTAAAGGATTGGCAACAGCGTGATTTGTGGGTAAGATCTGATTTGTATATTGACCTGGGTCTGGGGCTTGGTCCTTTGGGTTCAAGAGAACCTTTTTTTTCTTTTACTAGGGTATTGGTTTTCATAACCATTTGTCCCCATAACGAGTGGCACTGGTGGTGATACTGGATAACTGGAGTGTCTAAGGGAATTGCTTGTGTGACTTGTGGTTAGCCAGTGGGGTGAGAACAAAGTCCTCTTTGTCTGGCTGGTTTGGTTTGCCTTAGAAGTGGAGAAACCCCAGCCTTGGGCTGTAACTGCCCTGTTTTAAGCAATTTGTCCTGAATTAGCACTCTCAGTTGTGTCCCGCCAGAACCAGCATCGTTACACTGTCATAGAAAGAATGATCATGATTTTTAAAGAGGTTTATGGGTATTTAATAACAAAAGTGTAGAAAAAACATCCATAACAAAGGAATAGAGTCTATACTTTGTTTTCAATCTTGTCCAAATTTAGGATTCAGGCAATTTAGATAATATCTCATGCTCCTTCATATCTTCATTTCTTCACTGTTTGTTAGCTCCATGCAATGCTGTAATATTTTAATTAAAGCTGATCAAAAAATGGAATTTCCATACCCATAGGAAATTCAGAGATATCAATATTTGATTTTGTCCCAAATTATAAAAGTCTAAATGAAGCTTTTCAACCTTATCAAAATAAAATATTTCAATAATTTCCCATGAAAATTTTGACAATCTATATATTCCTGTGAAAGGTTTTGACTTCTTTGAATCAGCATTTTCAGGAAACAAACTGTTCCGTCAGAAAATTTTTGATCAGCTCTAATTCTATATTTTAAAAAAAAACACTGTTAAATCACCACAGCACCACTGTGAGTTACTTCTCCCATGTTTAAGAAAGATAAATTTAAATTGTAACAGGTGCAGAGAAGAGCTACTAGGATGATCAGGGGAATGGAAAACCCATCTTATGAGAGGAGACTCAAGTAGCTTGGCTTGTTTAGCCTAACCAAAATAGGGCTGAGGGGAGATATGAATGTTCTCTATAAATACATCAGAGGGATAAATACCAGGGAGGGAGAGACATTAAGTGCTAATGTTGACACAAGAACAAATGTATGTAAACTGGCAACCAACAAGTTTAGGCTTGAAATTAGAGGAATGTTTCTAACCATCAAAGGAGTGAAGTTCTAGAACAGCCTTCCAAGGGGAGCAGTGGGTGCAAAAAAAAACCCCTAACTGGTTTCAAGACTGAGCTTGGTAAGTTTATGGAGGCGACGGTATGATGAGATTGTCTATAATGTCATGTGGCCGATCTGTGACTGCTGTTAACAGATATCCCCAATGGCCAGAGATGGGACACTAGATGGGCAGGGCTCTGAGTTACTACAGATAATTCTTTCCCAGGTGTCTGGCTAGTGGGTCTTGCTGACATGCTCAGGGTATAACTGATCACCATATTTGGAGTTGGGAAGGAATTTTCTCCGAGGTCAGATTCGCAGAAACCCTCAGCCCGCGCCGCTTCCAGCAGCTCCCATTGGCCTGGAGCAGCAAACCGCGGACAGTGGGAGCCGCGATCGGCCGGACCTGCGGACGCGGCAGGTAAACAAACCAGCCTGGCCTGCCAGGGGCTTTCCCTAAACAAGCAGCGTCCCAAGTTTGGGAAACACTGCCCTACAGCATGGGGCATGGGTAACTTGCTAGTTTAAACTAGTATAAATGGTGGATTCTCTGTAACTTGAAGTCTTTACATCATGATTTGAATAAGTCAGCCAGAGGTTATGAGCCTATTACAGGAGTGGCTGGGTGAGGTTCTGTGGCCTGTTATGTGCAGGAGGTCAGACCAGATGATCATGATGGTCCCTTCTGGCCTAAAAGTCTATGAAATAATGTTCCTATTTTACACAGTGAAGGAAACTGAAGCAGATTTATGGTTTTAATTATCTTTAAGTGATATGCTCAAGGCCACACAATGGTCTTGATCCTCCACAGTCTTATGCCCTAAGTTATACCTGTAGAAAATGAATACAAAATTGGTATACAACAAACAGTAGTGTTTTAAATCCACTTTACGCATGCGTAAATTACTACACAAGGAGCAAGACACTGGGAAATCAGGTCCAGTTGGTTCATGACAGACTCATATTAGGATTCCAGAGTTCCTACCCACATTCAGTTCAGTGGAGCATAGCCCTGTTCAACAGACTAAAACAATACATTAGCTAACCAGGGATTCTGGGACCTGCTGCAGAATAAGGGCAAGGCAAGGATTAGAAAATGGTATACCATCAACAACCATCTTTGACACTTCAAAGAGAAATTAAGAAAACAAATCCTTAAGGCCCGGGCATCTGAGATTTAGTAGGCCCTAGATTAGTATGATTTTTCAGTAAGGCCGAAAAAGTTACATATGGAGGAATAAAGCCCTTTATAAGTTTCAAAAACTATTTTATTATTGCCAGAAATTTTGTATTCAGAAAGAAGGGACAAAGAGCCCCAACAGTTAGTTTTGCTTTGCGCTTGAATTTTTTTCACAGCTCTCTAAAATATTTCTCTTTGTTTGAGTTCCAACTTCTGGAGTGCCAGCTGAATTCCTTATGTTTTATATTTTATTTTTTTTAAAAGAGTTATGCTTTGGTGTAAGTTTTATGTAGCTTACCCTTTATGTACTCTTACTGATTTCTATGTAAGCTTTAATTAGCCTATAAGTATGGCACTATATGCTTAAATATACTCCATTAAGATCAGTGCTGTTTATGAACACTGGCAGTTCCATACTGGATCAAATCAGTGGATCATCTATTAGTTCAGTGTCCTAACATCAATAGTGAGTAGTACCAGCTGGTTATGGGGCAGTTGGAAGTAACCCCTCCTACGAGGAAAATTTCTAACACCTCATTAGCTTCTGCCCAAAAGCATGAGGCTTCATATGCCTTCAAAAATCTGTTATAACTGGCTATCCTTGTTATTCATAAATTCCAATCCTTGTTTGGAACCTGCTAAGTTCCTGGCCTTGATAATATCATGTGACCGGGAGTTCTGCAAGCTAATTCCTTTGTTTTGTTATAATTCAAGCAGTTTGTGCTACTTGTGTGTGCTCTGTTAGTAATCTGTTAGCAAACATTAACACTTTTCATCCTTTACTTTCTGTATATTTGATTAATGTATTAACTATTTGTGACAAAGTGGGTCTGTTCTTAATGTTTCCTCTGAATATTGTGTGGGTGCCTCAGTTTCTGATCGACACTCTGTCGCCTAGCAACTAATGGCCAGGCCCTTCCCCCCTGCAAGGGGATGCTAAAGGTGTGGGAGAACAAAGAGGTCAGTTGATCTCCTGGCCCGGGAAAGGAACAAAGCAGAGAAGGAGGGGCTGGACGGGGTTTTCAGTTTGGAGCTGGCTGGGGACTAGGAGTGAGGGCAGAAGACGGGGGTATCTGGTTCGCGGGACCCCAGGATGGACCCGGCTCAGGGGTCCGGTTCTCTGGACCTACAAGCTCTGTTTTAGACCATGTTCCTGTCATCTAATAAACCTCTGTTTTACTGGCTGGCTGAGAGTCACATCTGACTGCGAAGTGGGGGGTGCGTGCAGGACCCTCTGGCTTCCCCAGGACCCTGCCTGGGCGGACTCGCTGTGGGAAGCGCACAGAGGGGCATATGCTGAATGCTCCAAGGTCAGACCCAGGAGGTGAAGCCGTGTGAGCTTCTTGCCCTGACGACAGTCTGCTCCGAGGGAGAGGAGGCTCCCCAAAGTCCTGACTGGCTTTGTGGGGAGCAGTTCCAAAGCATCGCCCGGGGACTCCGTGACACTATTCTTTAGAATCTTTAGGATATTAACGAAGAGTATATTGAGTTCTAAGGCCCAGAACACTGATCCTTGATCGATAAGTAACCCTATTCAGGAATTCCGTGTGTCAGACTGTATTTAATGATCTTGGGTGCCTCTATGTCCATAAAACTCCAGATTGTCTGGGAAACCATTCCCTTAATTTTACACACACACACACACACACACACACATACACAGCAGATAGGAAAGAATAACTATGGGGGAAGAAAGACCCACTGAAATATATTATCTTGTTAGTCCTCTCAACTGTTAATCATGTTTTTACACACAAATCAGGTAAACTGAGAATGTGTAGAAATGACATCAAAACATGTTTCTTTTGGCAAAAGTTCTCTTTGTTTGGAAACCCTATACAATGACATTGGTACAGTATGGGAACTTAGTTGGGGAATGAAATCTACCACGTTCTTCCAGATACAGTGGAGGAGAGACACACAGAAAGCTCTTTATCGTCATCATCATCATCATCGCCGCTGCCGCCACCACCAAGGCAGTAACATATCTATTCTTTCTGTATTTTGTAAAATGTACTAATCTCTGATTGATAATCTGTGATCAACTAATTCCAGTTGAGCCTGTTATTTGACAATCTTGAATCATCATTAACTCAGACATGCAACAGCTCCATAATAAATTTCTTGCTTCATGTGCTCCCCTTCTAAGGAAATAAAACACACATACAAGTAAAAAAGTGAAACAATTGTACTAAATTTGCACCACCTTTTCTCCCATTGTTGGAGGAATTACAAGCTATGGAAAATAAGACTAAAGATCTTTGGTAAACCCTAATTCCAGTCTCATAGCTCTTGGGTAATTCACATGAAATGCCTTCTCCTCCAGGTACCATCCTTCCAAACCAGCACTGATAGCACAGCTGATTCAGTGTCTATACAGTTGTTTCATTTCCCTATCACAGCTCTCCACTAGTTCCATCTCTGCAGGGAAAAAATCTGTAGAGAGAGATTTAATGCTGCTATGGCACTTGTGGTAGCAGAAAGCCTATGCTATAGAAGTGTGCCACTTATGGTAAATTTCATGCTAACCACCTCCCCACCCCCATAATACCACATGGATTTAATTTATTACTATGTATTGTGTGCAGGAGGGCAACATGTTGTGTGTTTACTGTTCCGATTTTTGCCATAGTAAGCAGGATTAACCTAAATTTGCTGTCCTCAGTGCCATTTAGCAGAGAGGAAATTATGGTTCCTTCTGAGCTAGCTCTAATAGAGGTGTGGAACACACTGTTTCTTAGGGCAGAAAAGTGTTAAGTGACTGCTTTATGTGAGTGGCTACTCAGGAAGAACAGTTAGTGAAACTGGGCTGAAAGGGGAAGGCATTTGTGGTTTGTGGTTTGCTTAGGGCAGCAAAAGCCTTAGAGAAGGCCCTGGCTCTTAAAAACAATATCTGGCGGGTAGGTAGTAAAATGTCAGACTCACCAAAACACACTTCCTCCAAACAGTTCAACTAACTCTATTTTTAAATGAGCTTGTAAAGAGAGAAGTGGAGGAAAAAAGTTGGCACCTTATATACAAGACCTCTGTTCTGAAAAGGCAATGAATTATGTAGGCAGCTCTTATTACTGAAAGCTAAAACAATTAAAGATGTAATAAAAGATTGCAGAAAAGTTATTTGATGCCAGCGTCATCAGAGCTATCATCAGCTAACCAGTCTGAAGGGTAATGTTCTTATTAACCGCCAATAATATTCATCCATTAAAAAATTAAACAAACGTATTAGACTATTAAGTAACAATTTATGCCTTCAGTGATGCTTTTGTATGCACCCTTGGTGTATTAAAGATTTCTAGTGGTGCATAAACAGATTCTTAATTAATGAACAAACATAAAAGAACCAGGATTTATGAATACAGTGCAAAAACTGCAAGAAGGGTAATCCGTTTGATCTTATTCTTTGTCCTTGATCAGCATGTCAGTGTCTATAGATCTGACTCCGGATGAGTACTGAGTAAAAATGTGAGAAGCAACATCACTCGGTGCACTGTATGTTACACCGGGAGAAGTAAAACACAGCTGTATTTTATCTGTGCTTGTTATACTGAAGCTTTGTTAGGCTTTTTAAAATGCAATACTCATTTTTGTCATTCATGAAACCAAACCAAACACACACAGAACCAAAGTCCTGCCCTCTGTTTCATGCACAAGTTGCTCCTTTTTGCCATTGCGCCAGTGCAGCATGATCTACCATGCTCAGGGTACACTCCTGTTTCCAAACAGGGGACCCCTTGGAATGTAGTGCACACACCCCAAGGAAATTTGGTATGCTGGATTTGTGGTATTGTCATGCAAACAGCTCCACAGGGAAGATGCTTGGCATGAAGTATGCACTAAAGGGAAGAACATGAGCAGCACTAAGGTACCCCTATTCCTCTGCATCAGTCTCCCTGAACCACCACAGATACACCACCTGCATGGCAGGAATTCCCCTTCACTCAAGAGGGACTATGAACAGTAACTGGGAGAGAGGGCAATTTCCTGCAATAGACTGGCAAAACTTTATCGAATTAAACTTAATTCAATAAAGGTTTAACTTAATACCTTTGGGGTCCATTGTATTAAAAATGCAGTTGTTTATGTGTTACAGGGGATTGTATATAACTTTTCAAGGAAATTTACTAATCTAAACCTTGGGGAGATGTTAGGAACTTCAAAGAACTGTTTGGGAAAATGTGTGAAATGGGTTTCCTAGGAGGTATTGAAGTTACACCCTGGGAGAAAAAATCTACTGATTTCCTGCTCCTGAAAACTCCAGGCCAGAGACCCCTGAACAGTATAAAGGATGGACTCAACTTGTCATGGGTGCACATAACAGCTAAGGTTGTTATGAACTTGTGACCATAGAAGAGACTCTTTTGTGGTGTGTGAAGGACTAATCATCTGCCAGAGCTCATGCTGGCATCAGACTGATCTCTGATTAGCTTAATAGCCATGTCTATATGAGAGAGCTCACAGCAGCACAGCTGTACCGATGCAGTTGCACTGCTGTAAGATTTCCTGCTCTATGCTGACGGGAGAGAGCTCTCCCATCAACATTAGGGTTACCATTCGTCCGGATTTACCCGGACATGTCCTGCTTTTTGTGTTAAAAATAGCGTCCGGGGTGGAATTTGTAAATCACTAAAAATGTCTGGGATTTCCCCCCCATGCAGAGCGAGGCGCGGCTGGGAGGGCTGCAGGAAATTCAGCCGCTCGCATGGGGCTCTGGCAGCCAGAGCCCTTCCCCTGCAGCTTGCCGGGCTGGACTCCGGAGCAGCTGTAGAGCTCCTCCTCCCCGCCCCCCCGCCCCCGCATTCTGAGCCGGCCGGCCTGCCGGGCCGTTTGCATCGGGCCTCGGCAGCTCCTCCTCCCCTGCTGCCCAGCGCCCCGCTCCGGCAGCACTGGGTGGGGTGGGACCGGGTTGTGTGTTGCGCTGGGGAGCGCAGCCACGTGTCCGGCTCCGCACAGAGCCCAACACCATGTTCTGAGCGGCAGGGTAAGGGGGCCAGTGGGCAGGAGAAGGGGCAGGGAGATTTTGGAGGGGGCAGTCAAGAGACGGGGGGGGGTCGGGAGTTCAGGGGGGGGCTTTTTGGGGGGGGTGGAGAAGGTTTTTGGCAGTCAGGGTACAGGTAGGGGGTAGGGTCCTGGGGGGGCAGTTAGGGTGGGGGGTCTTAGGAGGGGGCAGTCAGGGGACAAGGAACGGGGAGAGGGTTGGGGGTTCTGAGGGGGGCGGGAAGTGGGAGGGGCAGGGGCGGGGCTCCTCCCGTCCTCTTTTTTGCTTGCTGAAATATGGTAACCCTAATCAACATAATTAACCCACCCAGAATGAGCGGTTATAGCTATGTCGGCAGGAAAGCAGCTCCTGCCGACATAGCGTGGTCCAAACCAGTGCTTCTGTCAGTGTAACTTATGTCATTTGGGGTGAGTTTTTTTCACACCCTGGAGCAACTATAAGTTATACCAACAAAATTGTTAGTGTAGACATAGCCTTAGTATGCATGTAGGTTCTTTTATTGTTTTAATATGTCTTCTCTGTAGTCTTAAGGTAAAAAATATTACCTACGTTTGCATAGAAAGAGCAGTGTGATAGCTTAATTCTAGGCAGTTAAACTGTTATTTGTCTCTGAAATGAAAGCAAGAGGAGTGCTTAGGCAGATTCTCTTTTGCTGGAAATGAGAGAGTGCAGGCAAGGAAGTATTCTGCCTGGTGATATCCCGGTCAGAAAGAAGAGAGACATTGGTCTCCCCCTGAGAGAGGTGACAGGTAAGGAATCCAGAGGCCTGAGAGTGGGTGTCCATGCCAGACCACTGAGGGGAAATACAGACACAGTTGCCCTGAACTGTGACACTAACGGCTGGATTTTACTTAGTGTCTAATATCTAAATTTTGAAAAAGCACTTCCAATATTGTGCGTGTTAAAATCTGCTAATATGAAGAGCAGTACACTGGAAGCCATGTGCAGTGCACAACAAGTTGTATCAGTACTGCAAAACGAAGCAACTACACTGCATATTCTTGAGTACCATATTGATTATCTATTTACATGTAAACAGACAGAGGACACACTTATTATGTCTCATTGTCTACTAAAAACTGAGTAATTTCAAGTAGCTGTAATCTTTGAAGTTACAAAGTAACTATACTGTTGTGTATGGGGTTATTTTGGGAGTCCCTTCCCTCTCTTCTCAGTTGCCCTCCAGAGACTTATGGGCCACTAAATGTTCTGCATCAGTTCTCCCAATTTCTGTGAAGCACCAGTAGGTGAACTCCCCTCACAATCTTCCCTACTTCCACAAACGTATGGGAATACACCTAGATCATCCCTTCAGGACAATCGTTCCTTGGTTGTTGGGAAATGATGTTTATGGCTTTGGAGTTGTCCTGGTACTTTTACCACATCTGATCTTAACAGCTGGAGTTCAGGAAGCTCTTTAGTATCTCTGTTATGGCAATATTTGTCTTGCTGGTGCCACTGTTTAATTTTTGTCACCTTTCCCCCAAATGATGGCTTCAAAAGTTCATTTGTTGTATGCAGTCCATGTGCAGTGAAAAATGAGATGATGTAGTGGGCTGCTGCCCAGGCCTTCTGTTAGTGCATTTCTCTGGTAGAGCAACGCTATTTGTGGGTGTGACGAAGTGGGACTGTTCTTAATGTTTCCTCTGAATACTGTGTGGGTGCCTCAGTTTCCACTATGCATTTCTTAAGTCTCTAGGGGGTGAGATTGTTGCAGAGCAAAGGGCCAGTGCACATAAATGGCCGACACTCTATCTCCTGGCAACTAATGGCCGGGGCCCTTCCCCCCTGCAAGGAGATAGCTAAAGGTGTTGGAGAACAAAGAGATCAGGTGACCTCCTGGCCCGGGAAAGGAACAAAGCCCAGAGGAGGAGGGGCTGGAGGGTGAATTAGTTTGGAGCTGGCTGAGGATGAGGAGTGAGTGCAGACGTGGGTGTCTGGCTTGCTGCCCCCCAGGATGGACCCGGCTGAGGGGTCCTGTTCTCTGTACCTACAAGCTCTGTTTTAGACCACGTTCCTGTCATCTAATAAACATCTGTTTTACTGGCTGGTTAAGAGTCACATCTGACTGCGAAGTGTGGGTGCAGGACCCTGTGGCTTCCCCAGGACCCCACCCAGGGACTCCTTTGTAGGGAGCAGTTCCAGAGCATCGCCCGGGGACTCCGTGACAGTGGGTTTTTAATTAGCATGCTTTTTTAATTGTTTCTTTACACCTGTTTCTGCTTTGCCATTACACTGGCTGTGATGTGTGGAGAAGGATGGTGATGTGATATCTTTCTATTCAGCTAATGCTGAAAACTATGCAACAAATTCCCAATAGGAAAACGGAGGCCCATTAATTATAATGAGCATTTGAAATTTCATGCTGGGCTGACTGAGCTTTGCAGCAGTCACTGACAGAAGTTTCTGCTCTTGTATATAAGGGGTCTAGTTCCCAATAATCCAAATGGTAATCAGCCATCACAAGGTAAAATTTGTTTTGCCATGTACATAAATCCATTTCTAGCTTGCTCCATGGCTGATAAGCTATTCTGTGTGCTTCTCCTTGCAGACTGGCTAAAAACGTATTGCAGCTATGTCCCTGGCTCATGTCGTCTTTCACCTCACTTCTCATGTTTGGCTAATACAGGATGTGTCAGGCATTGGTACACATGCTTCAGCACCAGTATGGCTTGTGTGTGTGTGTGTGGATTTGCATTAGCAGACACATCTTTCTGCATTGTGACCCCGTAGCCTTTATAGAGCCTTTGTACTGTCAGTTCTTCTATATGTCCCACTATTCATGAATATTAAATGTCACCTTTCCCATCCCTAACCAGATGACCATTCTGAATGTTTGAACAGCATAGAATCATAGAAGACTAGGGTTGGAAGAGGCCTCAGGAGGTCATCTAGTCCAACCCTCTGTTTGGATATATCTCTATCTGCAGCTTGACTATATCTGTCACAAGAAGGAATTCTGCTTAGTTGATGTGTTCAAGTTCCTGATGAAACTCCCCCTTTTTGCATATGCTGAAGATTTCATAATAAAATGTCTCAGCAATCACAGTCCTTTGTGGTAATGCTGCCCTAGACAAAAAATCTGCAAAGAACACCAGACACATTGTACAGCCAAGCAATGTTTTTAACTTTCATTAACATACTTTGAAGAAATTTTGGAGCTGATAACAGCTTTATTCAAAAGGTTTTTGTTCTGTATCTGTGTATGACTATGCCCCAGGAGACCCTGGTCATGCTTGGTGCATGAACCACAATGGCTAAGCATTCCTTCTCTATTTGAGCACAGTTTTGTTCTGTTGAATATAGTGCCCTAGGAGCAAATACAGGCTGACCATTTTGTGAAAACTCTGATCCCAATTGGTATTCACTAGCATCACATTGAAGGGTTACAGGTTCTTTTACAGCACAATATATTAGGCGTGAATGTCTAGGAACTAACTTTTGGATCTGTTTGAAGCACCTTGTTCGAAATTCTTTGTCCAGACTTGTAGATACTTCATAGTTTGTCACTGAGGCCCTGAAGAAGCTCCACTTTTCATAGGTATCCCTGCCTGCACTGCACCAGGGAATGGAATGTTGCTCAGAGTCATTGCTGAGGTGACTCAGTGCCTCAGGTCAGACATAATGAAGAATTAAAGCAATAAAAAAAACCCTTTTGGTTCTGCCATGATAATAAGAACTGATATAAAGAGCGGCAGCCAGGAAGCCCCAGTGCACAACAAGAAGATTTATTGATCCTATAAAATCCAGAAACTTTGCTACATATTCTCGAGCACCATCTACTAGAACCTTATCTAAAACTATTTATTAGGGTTGTCAAGCAATTGAAAAAATTAATTGCTATTAATCGCGTGATTAATCGAGCAGTTAAACAATAATAGAATACTATTTATGGTACTTGTATGAGGTGAATTGAAAAATACCATTTCTTTTGTTTATCATTTCTTACAGTGCAAATATTTGTAATAAAAAATAATATAAAGTGAGTACTGTACACTTTGTATTGTGTTGTAATTGAAATCAATGTATTAAAAAATGTAGAAAACCATCCAAAATGTTGAATAAATTTCAATTAGTATTCTATTGTTTAACAGTGCGATTAAAACTGTGATTAATTGTGATTGATTTTTTTGAGTTAATTGCATGCGTTAATGTGATTAATCGACAACCCTACTATTTATATATAGACAAAGCATTTACATAACATTTCTGCTTTGGGCTAAAGTTCTTGAGTTCATAAGAGAACAGTTACTGCCATGGTCACCAGTATGTGTTACCGTCCTGAGGGGAGATTTCTACCCCAGAGGAGTATTTACCTTAAGTTATAACTCAAGCTGAGCAGGAATTCTCTGTCTGAAAAAGAAAAGAAAAAGAAAAAAGACAGAAAACACAGTTTCCACAATATTAAAATTTTCCATGGGGAATTTCAAATTTTGCCATTTTTTTCAAGTTTTGGTCAGGAAAATCAAAATCAAATATTTTGTACTGGGTGAGCAACTCAAATTAGAATATTTTATTTAAGTGAATTAACCTGAAATATTTTGCTTTGAATTAGTTCAAATAAATAAAAACAAAATCCCTGCATTTTCCTAGAAGATTGCGTAGTTGTAGTTCAGAAACCTATTTCTCCTAAGACCAAGCATATGTCTTCTAGGATGTACCCAGAATCATATGGCTCCCTGATGATCCATGCAGTTTGATCAGGTGGGTCCACATTGCATCTTGATAGATTTTGTCCTTCAGAGAACTCTATCATATGAAACCATGAGGGCCCAAACTACAACTCCCATGAGGCTATAGACATGCAATGTCATGTTTAATGTTTGAAACATTTCATTTAGAACAAAAATGCTGAAACAAAATGTTTGAACATTTCTGAATTGCATTTTTTCAGAATCTGTATTTCAAAATTTCAATTTTTTTCTTCTGGGATGGAAACAAGTGTTGAAGTGTCAATTTCTTGCTGGATAAATATTCCAAACTTTGATCAGCTCTAGTTCTTACACACACAATATTTTCCTCAGTTGGCAGTAATACATTCAAGTGACCGTGACTAGGTGTGCTGAAGGTAGCATGTGGAAAGCATTTGAGAGGATGACTGAGAAATAAGTCATACTTAAAATGACAAAATTCACCTCAAGGGGACTTAGGGAACTAGCTGAAGCAATCTTGGAACCATTAGCTATTATCTTCAAGAACTCATGGAGGACAGGTGAGGTCCGAAGGACTGGAGAAAGGCAAACATAGTACTTATCATTTAGAAGGGAAACTAAGAGGACTTGGGAAATTCTAGAACAAGGAGCATAAATTTGATACCTGGAAATATACTGGAACAAATTATTAAACAATCAGTTTGTAAGCACTTCGAGAAGCTAATCTATGTGGAAAGGTTAGAAAACAGGGCATGGTTAGTCTTGAGAAAAGAAGACTGAAGACCTGTTAATTCTTCAAATATGTTGAGGGTTGTTAAAAAGAGGACAGTGATCAGTTGTTCTCCATGTGCACTGAGTGTAGGAAAAGACGTAATCGGCGTAATTTGCAGGAAGGGAGATTTAGGTTAGCTCAGGGGTTGGCAACCTCTGGCACACGGCTCGCCAGGGTAAGCACCCTGGCGGGCCGGGCCAGTTTATTTACCTACTGACGCAGCAGGTTCGGCCGATCGCGGCCCCCACTGGCCGCGGTTCGCCGTCCCAGGCCAATAGGGGCAGCGGGAAGCCGCAGCCAGCACATCCCTCACCCGCGCTGCTTCCCGCCGCCCCTATTGGCCTGGGACAGCGAACCGCGGCCAGTGGGGGCCGCAATCGGCCGAACCTGCCGCGTCAGCAGGTAAATAAACTGGCCCGGACCGCCAGGGTGCTTACCCTGGCGAGCCGCGTGCCAGAGGTTGCCGACCCCTGGGTTAGCTATTAGGAAAGCTTTCTAACTATAGGATAGTTAAGTATTGGAAAGGGCTTCCAAGGGAGGTTGTGGAATCTGTGTCATTGGAGGTTTTTAAGAATAGGTTAGACAAACACCTGTCAGGGACAGGCTAGGTATACTTGGTCCTGCCTCAGCATGGGGGAATATGGGATGGACTAGAGCTTAGACAACCTCTTAAGGTCCCTTCCAGACCTACATTTTTTTATAATTCTATAACTGTCATTGCGGCAATGCCAAAAAGACAATTCACAAAACAATTCAATTGCAAGCAAAAGCCTGCATGCTTCATTTTCACTTGGTCCCTGCCAGAAAACTTATGCATGACCTAACCCTAAATTTAAAAATATCCCTAAAAATTATTTTCTCATTGGGGTCTTTCTTTGGCTGCTGTATAAATTACAACTCTAAATCTAGAAATAGCTTTAGAACTGGGAAGATATACCATGTTTCTTTTGCAGGCAGATCCCTTAAGATCATTAAGACAGTCTGCTCCCTCAGTGTTTGCCTGAACTCTTCAATGCTACTCAAACAGCCATAGTTAAACAGATGCCATTTTCCATCTGTCACTGCAGAATGCTATTTCTCCCTCCTATAGGATTCAGACTTAACTACAGTGATACACATATTCATGACTGCTGTGATTCTCTGTAACTACGAAATAACTGCTGACCTTTTAAAAGCTACATTTATGTCAAATTTCAGAGTAGCAGCCGTGTTAGTTTGTATCCGCAAAAAGAACAGGAGTACTTGTGGCACCTTAGAGACTAACAGATTTATTTGAGCATAAGCTTTCGTGGGTTACAGCCCACTTCTTCGGATGTCAAAGAACAGCAACAGGATGCTTAAGGCAGATCATCTCAGCGCTCTGCTCTCGCCAGACTCCCATTTTCTACTAGATAATGGAGTTATCTATTTAATTAACCTCTACATCTTTAGAGCAAATCAGGTGTTCCATTTTTGATCTACACTTTTTGTTTACTACTTTCTGCATTTTCCGATGCTAAGTATTTCTTGCTAATTTTGACAAAAAATTCAAATTCTAAAATTATTTTTAAAAGGTTTCAAAGATGTCCTTTTTCTTGTTTCTGGAATTATATTATACTGCAGCATTAGTTTCAGAACATCGTATTGGTTAATTTCTTTCATGTGTTTCTCCAACTAATATAATTCCTTTTGCAGTGCATGAAAACTAATTAGGGAATATTAAATTGTATCAAAGCTCAATGGGAGCTGAGGATACTCATCACTTCTGAAAAATCAGCCCACTTATTAAAAAACCTAAATATGGATTCAGATGCCTATTTTTAGGCACCCACATTTGAAAATTGTAGCCATAGCTTATATTAAGCCAAATGTAATGAAATGTATATGTATATAAAATATAATCGTTTGTTCTAAAGGCCCTACAATTACTTTGTATTGTATATGTACTATACAGCCACCTCTCCATGGTATCTGAGTTTACCACTATTTTTCACTATACTTAGAATAGTAGACAACTGTAGTAATGGATGGGACCAATGTTGTTTTTTGTGACTTCCATTGTAGGAATCATTCATCTGAAACTAAAATGTAACAGCCTGTGAGGTGGGACAGTAGCTATTCTGTCCTAGTAATGCTAGTCAAGGTTTCTGGAAAGGAAATGAAAAGTAGCATTTCCAACAGTAACCACAGGGGGAATTTTAATAGATCCAAATTGGAATTTGGCTAAGAAACCAGGGAAGTCAACTCTACTCTTGTGAAAAATGTAATGTAATCTTGTTACTTCAAGTGTTCGTGCCCTCAATTTTCTAGTCTTATGCAAACCATTTTCCTCTCCCTCTCCCCCAAAAACAAACAATCCAGCTAATGCAATTCATTTTTTCTGCCTTAGCAGGAAAGTCATATACTGTAAAAAGAAGCACAAATATAAAGAGGAAAAAATAAGCAAAGTGTCTGAAAAACAGTAAAAAGCCACAATTAAAAACAACAATTATACAAAACACATTTCAAAGAGGTACATGACATTTGTTTTATCTACTTTCCTAATGTTCCTTATCCACAAGGTTGACACAGTTGCTCAGTGATGGAGTAAGCAAACAGATTAAAACAGTATCTACTGACTTAAATTGAAATTGGGAATCCAAAATAACAAGTTGCTCTTCAGCTATACCCTACTTCAATGTAAGTGACACAGATTATGCCAAATAATCTTTTGGACATTAGACAGGCTATAGAAGTAAGGTCATTATATGCCATAGGCATGAAAAACTATGTACAAGTTGTGTTTATTAAAAAGGCTTTCAAACTTGCATAGCCTACAGGCCAAATCTCAAGATGCAAGAATGGGTCTCAACACTGTGAAAGATAATCAGTTTGCCCAGTATTTGAAATTGAATTCTATAAACATGGAAAGGGGAAAAACCGGTTATTGGCACAATAATTTGTGACCAAATGAACCAATTCCAACCCAATACAGGGAAAAGAAAATTCATCCACCATGTATGAGGGAGACATATAGCCAATGTGTGAGAATTTTAAGTTGATTAGGCAATGGCTGCACAAGAAAACAACATTGACTTGGGGGACACTGAACACATTTACATACCTGAAAGACAGCTTCCAGCCTGTTGGAACTGCAGTGCCCTGAAAGCAGTAGAATCAGAAGAGGAGAAAGTGATCTCTCATGCATTCCAACAGTATTATCTAGAACAGTGGTTTTCAAACTTTGTTCATTTGTGGACCCCTAAAAAAACTTCAAATGGAGGTGCAGACCCCTTTGGAACTCTTAGACATAGTTAGTGGGCCCCCAGATTGAAAACTACTGATCTAGAATATATTTTGTGCCAAAGAATAATGCACAAAATATATATATTTGGAGAACAGCATTAGAGGAAACTGTAAGAAGTCAAAATGAAGGTGGTGAAAGGTGCTTTGACAAAGCTGCATCAAGACTTCAAGCAGCTGCAGACTAAAAAAAGTGTTTGAGAAAACTCCTGAAGGTGCAAGAAAGAAACTGTCAGATTTACAAAAGAGACAACTGAAAAAGTGTTAAAATATTGAGGGACTCAAGAGTGCAAATGAAGATCTGATGGCAAAAAAGTTCAAACTGATTTCACAGGAACTTTGGATGTACCTTAGCAGTAAAACAGACAAAAGCCAGAACCAGCAAGAAAAATACTTTCTGCCTTCCATTCTTGGTGAGTCAAACACCAGAACTGAAAATAAGCAAGGGAAACAGTTGAACAAAACCACGAAGAAAACAGTTGATAATAAAATGCCTTCAAATCATAGTAATTCTGAGGAAACCCAGACCTCCTTAACAATATGGCAGGTATAAGATGACAAGCAATCTTTTGAAATGCCCATAGTAAGAACAAGCTCTGACTAGGGCAGAAGGTATGCAAGACTATAATAATGATGGTGCTTTGCATGAGAACTAGGAACAGAAAACTACAGAAGAATATATTTCTTAAATATTGTTGTGTTTGTAAGTGATTGGAGGAATAATGTAACTGTGTCCCACCAACTGTAACCTGAGCACTCCAACAGTGCTCAATGTAGTGCACAAAGTGTTAGAGTGTACAGCAAACCTCTGGAGCTCTGCTTAAAAAAGAATTAATCCTGTATGAGTGTCCTGAATTCATGGTCAAACACAATACACTAACTAGACAGAAGCTAGACTTGGACGTTTTAACCACCTTGTAGTTGGGGATGAATTGAAAATAGAACCTGAACACCAATTGTCATCTGGGGTTTTGGACCAAAATCCACATTTCCAGATAAGGAAGGAGAAAACTGCTGCTAGAGGGAGAAGAGGAAAACAAACCCTTTCTGTGGAAAGGGAGAGCAAGCGTTTCACCCTTGGCTACTTTTACTTGCACAGGGAACAGTGAATATCAAAGTGACCAGGAGAAAGCCATGGGAAGATAGGGCAAGCTCCAGCACAGAAGAAAGAACCCAACCTTCAAAACTCCTTATCCCCACCCCTTTCCTTCTAACAGCCAGGAAAGAATCTCTGTCCTGATGCATTGTTTCATTCTCCTGTGAAATTTAGCCCTATACCTTCTTTTCATGCATTTTTGTTATCTTGTACCTGCCTTCTTTAGAATACTGAATAGCTACCCAGTCATATTGCTTTGACCTGTTTTACTTTGCAGCAAGTACCACAAATTTAATCCCACAAGCTGTAATTGTAAATACTGGATATTTATTCCACTTAACCTGATGACTAAAAATATCAAGAAGCTGCAACCCAACTATTACTGCTTCCTCTGCAACTCTGCTTCAAGTATTGACTGTAATCAGAGACAAGGCTGAGAGCAAACAATACCGCTCACACAACTCATTCTATCCAGAACCTCATAGAACCAAAATCTAACAGCATCACGTCATGTCTTCCCAAGACTAAAACTTGCTAAGAAAAATGATGTGGAAAGCTTGTAACAGTGTCACCTGTTGATCTGCACCATACCAGTATATGGATATAAATTCTCCCTCCACCAGGAGTCAAGAGTGAGGAGTGTCTCCTCTAGCACTAGGAACAAGCTCAGCAGCTGCACTTCCTGGGCCTCAGGACTTGAAAGACCTAAACATATCTAAGCCCTTCATTTCAAGAAATGGCTCTAATTTTAGACACCAAATTCCCAAAACATTCAATATGAAACTGGTTTTTCTCTTTTATTGCTATAAGTACTAAAAAAAAATCACAAAAGAGTTATCATAAAAGGTTTAGAGAAAGAATAAAGAAATTAATCCCACAGCATTTTAAGCAAAGCTGGTTACATTTTTCCCATATCAACATGGTTTTTTTAAAAAAAGAAAATTGGCTTTTCAACCAAAACAATGTGTTTAAAATTTTCATTTTGATAAAAATTCTCTTTTTCATCAAAAAATGAGATCCAAAAATGTTTCAAGTTAAATTGTTGTTTTGGGGAGTAAAATAAATTTTCAGTGAAAAATTTTGATTTTTTTTTTGTTCAGTTTTGGATAAAATATTCCTTTTATCTTTCAAAGACTTATTTTTGTTAATTTTCCTTTTTTTAAAGCAGAAAACTGAATTTTTATTGAAAACTGTTTGCCAAAACCAGATTGTTTTTGTCAAAAACAATGTAGTGGGAAATTAAAAAAATATATATATTTAAATATTTCCCATGGAAAATAATTGTTGTTATTCAACCAGATCTAATGTAAATTTCCTGCATGGATACATTTTGTGTGTGTGTCTCATTGTGAATCTGTGTCACATGTTGCATCCCAACTTGGGCTTTCATAGGTTGCAAGACATGGCTCTAACCAAGGAAGAAACACGTCACCTACTTCCCCTTTTTCCTTGAGAGAAGAAAAGCAGCACCTTCCCATCTCACCTACCAGGATCAAGCATTGTATCACAGCATGGATGAATTACAACTTCCGCATCGGTCTTTTTTTTTAAAAGGCCCCCCATTTGCAATGTCACTTTCTGTTACTCTGGAGCAAAGCTTCACCCCTTACCCATCACACCGTTCTCAGTCCCCCCCTCCACCCCACCCCCCCATTATCCAACATCTATATGAAGCGTTTGGGAAAGCTGGTGAGGCAATACAAGTTGAAATGTCAGGAAAATGCAGATAATACTCAGTACAAGATTTCCTTTACATCCAATGTAAACAGTACCACACTCAGTTTCCTCAATGCCTTGCTGGTGTCACCCGTGGATGAAGAGCAGAGGGCGTGGACTCCTGAATGGTATTAGCTGTCCAGATAGTTTTTTGCTGCCATGGCTATCAACACCAAAAAAACCCAACACCACAGAGAGGCTTGTCAGTGAAGAAGACAGAACTTTTCACAGGAGATGGGCCTAGAGTATGGAACTCATTGTCACAAGATGAGAACAAGCAATTTCAGAACTAAATGCAAATCTTATTTCCCGGATGTAAAATTTTACACAATAATGTTGTCACACACATTTTCAAACCCACCCTATAGTAGCATCACATAGTGTACTTTGCATATATCTTTAACAGGGATACAGCATACATATGGCATTATGCCATTTCTGTGTATTTTATTACATGTATTTTGTTGTGTTGTATGTTTTTGTGATGTACTGTAGACAATTGGACCTTCATATATTTTCAGTAAATGTCTTCCTCTCCAATATGTATGCATTACTCCAGACACTGACAGTAATAAACCAGATTCATGACTCATTTTCATTAGCAGATCATTTAACAGCATGATGTAGACAATTATACTTAATTTTATATCTAAACATCAATATTTCATCCTATCTAGAAAGCAGCAGCGGTAACACCTGCAAAGTTTGGTCAAGGGCAAATAAGGCAAACTTTGAAAGTAATGAATATTTGTACTAAAAACAGCATTTGTTTTTCCACGCACTTTCCCATAGGCTAATTTCCTTGCAGAAATATTAGTAAAGCTTGCTTGCTAAGACGTCTTTGTCAGCAAGTACCATTACGGCCTCATTAACTGTCTTTGATTTTCACCACAAAGTTTTTGCT
The DNA here is from genome assembly GCF_028017835.1 of Emys orbicularis. Lineage (NCBI taxonomy): Eukaryota > Metazoa > Chordata > Testudines > Emydidae > Emys > Emys orbicularis. The sequence goes on along the minus strand of NC_088684.1, from coordinate 152,088,045 downwards.
TGTTTTTTCAGGGCCATCTTGTCTATATCAAAATTGTAATATCAGGAGTTTTGAGTATCCAGCAGGTGGATTTTGTAGGTTATGAAATATATGAAAAGTTGTGGCGTTCCTTTCAGTTTCTTAGTAAATATCAAGAAAAATTTAAACCTGCTAAACTTCAGAGCTGGCCTTCTCATGCAAAAAACACTATTAATAAAGCAGTGATATGTTTTCAGTGGTTTATAAAAGAGGCTCCCACAAAAAAATCTCTCTTTTTGTTTGTGGTAAACTCTGTAGTAATGGCATGTGTGCCACAGTAGGGAGACAATGAAAGACTTAGGCCTGGTCTACACTAGGAGCTTATATCGAATTTAGCGCCGTTACATCGAATTAACCCTGCACCCGTCCACACCAGGAAGCTACTTAGTTCGAAATAGAGCTCTTTTAAATTCGACTTCTGTAATCCTCGAAAACGAGAGGAGTAGCGCTAAATTCGAAATGGCAATATCGAATTAGGCTAGGTGTGGATGGAAATCGACGGTAATAGCTCCGGGAGCTATCCCACAGTGCACCACTCTGTTGACGCTCTGCACAGCACTTCGAGCTCGGATGCTCTGACCAGCCACACAGGAAAAGCCCCGGGAAAATTTGAATTCCTTTTCCTGTCTGGCCAGTTTGAATCTCATTTTCTGTTTGGACAGCGTGGAGAGCTCAGCAGCACTGGCAACGATGCAGAGCTCTCCAGCAGAGTTGGCCGTGCAATCTAATAGAAAGAGGCCCCCAGCATGGACTGATCGGGAAGTCTTGGATCTCATCGCTGTGTGGGGCGATGAGTCCGTGCTTTCAGAGCTGCGCTCCAAAAGAAGGAATGCAAAGATCTACGAGAAGATCTCTAAAGCCATGGCAGAGAGAGGATACAGCCGGGATGCAACGCAGTGCCGCGTGAAAATCAAGGAGCTGAGACAAGGCTACCAAAAAACCAAAGAGGCAAACCGATGCTCCGGATCCCAGCCCCACACATCACGTTTCTACGAGGCAATGCATTCCATCCTAGGTGCGGCCGCCACCACTATCCCACCACTGACCGTGGACTCCGAGGATGGGATATTGTCCACGGCCGGTTCCTCCTCGGAAATGTTAGGTGACGGGGAAGATGAGGAAGGAGATGAGGAGGACGAGGCAGTCGACAGCGCTTGCACCGCTGATTTCCCCGACAGCCAGGAGCTCTTCATCACCCTTACCGAGATCCCCTACCAACCGTCCACAGCCGGTACCCCGGACACCGAATCAGGGGAAGGATCAAGCAGTGAGTGCTTTAAACATCTAAACATTTCATTTTAACATAACTGGAATATTTATGTTGTTAAGAATGGGCTTTTCAGTCACTCATTTAAACATAGAAACTTTTATTTATAACAAAACAGGAATATTAACTATATTAGTAATTTGTTGTTCATGATTTAGTTGGCTTAATGAACTATTTACTCCTAACTATGTATAGAAAATCAAGTACTGTCCGGATATTCATGATTAGTCCACCACAGGACGCTCCACTCTGTAGTCCCTTATGCTGAACTTAAATGAAAAGGCGGTCAATGTGCCCGGGAATGGACAGACAGTCCTCCTGGGATAGCTCGGCATAGCTCTCCTGGAGGTACCACTCCAGCATGCGCATGAGGTTCCACGGCAGGGCGATCTTGTTCGGTCCCCCGTGGTAACACACGTTCCCACGCCATGAGTCCATCAGGTAGTCGGGGATCAGTGCGCGGCACAGCATGGCGGCATACGGCCCAGGCCTCTGCATGCTCTCACGCAGCATCCTTCCCCTCTCGGTCTCCGAGATCCTCATGAGTGTAATGTCACACATGACGCCCTGCTTTAAATTAGGGAGGGGAATGTTAGTATTGGGACTGCTTTACAGCCACGCGGTGGAGGCGGCAGAGGGGCAGCATACAGGGATCTTTCCCGGGGACAGCCGCAAGGTGGTGGGACAGGGGCAGAGCTCATGCTTCCCTGATTGCTGCCAGCAGAGAGTGGCCTTGCATTCAGTGCGAAAGGAGCCCAGTGCTACTATTACATTTTTAAGCTGCCACAAGTCTACGGCTTACCATGTTTTCCTGCGGCAGAAGTAGAGGTGTCCTGCAACGCTTCTCCGATCGCAACTGCAGGACCCCAGACACATAAGGCGAGGGCCGAAAATTCGACCTTGTCCTGAGTGCGCATGTGAAAGGTCCAGTGCATGGTGTTGTTCACAGAGAAAGACTATGTTCTTTGTTAGCAACTTCATTTATCTGTCTCAGGAATTTACTCCCTTTTTCCCATTCCCACAGACACATCTGCGACTGTCTCCCAACCCAGCCTGGCATCACACTCCCAGAGGCTAGCGCAGATTAGAAGAAGGAAGAGAAAGACGCGGGAAGACATGTTTTATGAACTTATGGAGTGCTCACGAGAGCAGGCAGCCCAGACGACACAGTGGAGGGAGAACTTGTCACAAATGCACAGAGCAGTCATGGAACGGGAGGAGAGGTGGTGCCAGGAGGACCAGCAGGCTACTCAAACCCTGCTTGGACTAATGAGGGAGCAAACGGAGACGCTCCGGCGCCTAGTGGATGTTCTGCAAGACCGGAGGCAGGAGGACAGAGCCCTGCTGCTGTCTGTCTCTAACCGCCCTCCCCCGCCACCAAGTCCCACACCCCCCTCACCAAAAGTACAAAGAAGGAGGGGCGGCAAGGGCCGTTAAAACTGTCAGTCGGCCCCTGCACACTGCTGCAGCAATGGAAGGCTCTCGTTCCAAAGTTTGAAAAGTCCTTTCCTACCCATCTCACACTAGCCCACGTCCAAGTTTCCTCCCCCCCTTTTCATGTGCGGTTCATAATAAAATATCTGTTTCTGTTAAGTACTGTTTCCGAGAGTGTCTTTTGGAGGGGATTCTGTCTGAAGGGGGGGAAGGGGTTTGTTACTTGGACAGGACAGTCACCTGTAGCAGGCTACAGAGGCGGGGGCAGGTCCAGCATCAGGACACATACACAGCACAGTCACCAGTTACCCTGGTCAGTCTGGGAGGCGGTTTTCTTGTTCTGGGGTGCGAGGGGGTTGATCTGTGACTTTGTGGCGGGGGAGGGCAGTTAGAGATCCTATGCCGCGGTCCTTATCCTGGATCACAGAGCCACGCAGCAGGGGATCTGTTACCCTCCGCCCCCTGCCAGAAAGTCACTTGGCCGACACATACATGCAGTCCCGCCCAGGACTGCTGGCAGGCTGCGTTGAAACAACCAATCCAGCACTGCGGAGCCTGTCATTCCCGGACTTTAGAAGCATCATTTGCATCAAAACACTAAGCCCGCCCCCCGCCACAGTCTGCGTCCCCGGTTTAAAACATTCCCGCGAAAACAGTAAAAAAGAGAACCTTGTTCATTAACAGAACAGAACAGATTTTATTTGTTGGGAAGGTGGGGAAGGGGGTATGTAACTTGGAAAGATAGTCAACAGTAACTGGGTAAAGAAACGGGGGCAGGTTCAGCATCTGTGTCCACAAAGTAAAAAGTCACTGGAGACCCTGTTCAGTCAGGAACCTGGCTTTCAAAGCCTCCCTGATGCACAGCGCGTCCCGCTGTGATCTTCTAATCGCCCTGCTGTCTGGCTGGACGTAATCAGAAGCCAGGCTATTTGCCTCAACCTCCCACCCTGACATATAGGTCTCCCCCTTGCTCTCACACAAATTGTGGAGCACACAGCAAGCAGCTATCACAATCGGGATATTGGTCTCGCTGAGATCACAGCGAGTGAGTAGGCTTCTCCATCTCCCCTTGAGACGGCCAAAAGCACACTCCACCACCATTCTGCACTTGCTGAGCCGGTAGTTGAATAGTTCTTTCCCTGAGTCCAGTGCGCCAGTGTAGGGCTTCATGAGCCAGGGCATTAGCGGGTATGCAGGGTCCCCGAGGATGACTGTAGGCATCTCCACATCCCCAACAGTTACTTTGTGGTCCGGGAAGTAAAGACCTTCCTGCAGCCTTCTACACAGACCAGAGTTCCTGAACACCCTAGCGTCATGAACCTTGCCAGGCCATCCAACGTAGATATTGGTAAAACGTCCCCGATGGTCCACCAGTGCTTGCAGCACCATGGAAAAGTAGCCCTTCCGGTTGATGTACTGGCTGGCCTGGTGGTCCGGTGCCAGGATAGGGATGTGAGTCCCATCTATAGCCCCACCGCAGTTTGGGAATCCCATCTTGGCAAAGCCATCTCTGATGAGCTCCACGTTTCCCAGGGTCACTACCTTAGATAGCAGTAGCTTGACGATTGCCCTGGCTACTTGCATAACAGCAACCCTCACGGTAGACTTGCCCACGCCAAACTGGTTAGCGACGGACCGGTAGCTGTCTGGCGTTGCGAGCTTCCAGAGGGCTATGGCCACTCGCTTCTGGACAGTCAGGGCTGCCCGCATCCGGGTGTCCTTTCGCTTCAGGGCAGGGGACAGCAACTCACACAGTTCGAGGAAAGTCCCCTTCCGCATGCGAAAGTTGCGCAGCCACTGGGATTCATCCCAGACCTGCAGCACTATGCGGTCCCACCATTCTGTGCTTGTTTCACGGGCCCAGAATCGCCGTTCAACAGTATCCACAAGACCCAGTGACAGCGAGATGTCCTGGGCGCTGGGTCTCATGTTCTCAGAGAGGTCGGAGCTAGTGTCCGACTTCATGCCGTCACGGTGGTGCCGTAGCCTCCTCTCATGATTGATCTGCAGCTGCCTCTGGTACAGGTGGAGGAGAAGCTGCGAGGCGTTGAGAACTGCCACAACTGCAGCGATGGTCGCAGTGGGATCCATGCTCGCACTGCTGTGGCGTCCGCGCTGTCAGTAATCAGAAAAGCGCGCGAACGGATTTCCCGCCGGCGCTTTCAGGGAGGGAGGGAGGGAGGGCGGGCGTGAGTGATGGACGGATGACGACAGGCGCCCAAAAGCGCCCTCGACACATTTTTTTACCCAGAAGGCATTTGGGGCTCGACCCAGAATTCCAATGGGCAGGGGGGACTGCGGGAACTGTGGGATAGCTGCCCACAGTGCACCGCTTCCAATGTCGACGCTTGCCCCGTTAGTGTGGACTCACAAAGTCGAATTACTGTCCTTAGTGTGGACACACACGTTCGACTTAGTAATATCGATTCCACATAGTCGAATTAACTAAAATCGAAGTACTCTCGTAGTGTAGACAAGGCCTTAGAAATCTATTAGATTTTTTTTTCCTGTATAAGCAAAAATATCCACTCCACCTCATTCAATGGGAATGAGGAAGATCTCTTGAGTGGATAGCAGGGAATGAACAGAGCTCTGTGGCTTGTGTGTGGTGATATAAGCATTCAGGCATGGCAGAACATGGGGTGCCCCCTTCATCAGATCCTACACCTCCCAATCGGTTGGGGCAGGGGAACAGGGTCAGCAGATTGGCTCTCAGATGTGACACCCCCAAACCTCCTCCCGCTGCTCTATAGCATGCTTAAGCTCAAGTGGGCTTTTCAAAAGACATTTGCTCCTGGGACTCTCTACACTTGTTTTTTTTTTTCTGTTTAAGCAAAAATCCTCTGTCATAACTGTGACTGAGGTAGGGAAACAGCAGTGCTTGGCAAACAAATGCATATGGCATATGCTTGCTGGAAATTTTCATACTTTGCTCCTGAAAAAATACACTGAGGGTGAGATCCTGGTTCCATTGAAGTCAATGGCAAAATTCCTATTCTCTTTAATGGGGGCATGATTTCATCCATAGTGTATAAATAGTATAAATATATTTGATGTTAATAATTTGAAATAGGGAGTAAAGACTGACTAGAATTTACTAGTCTACTAGTATTCTCTCTGTCTCAGCTAGATAGATGTATCCCAGTTCAGTGTGGCAAGGAACTATCTCCTGTTAACTAGACTATTACATGTCCTGGATGCAGGGATTTGCAAATTAGTATGACTGAGCCAGCTATGGGGGATTACTTAATTCCACTCGGCAATCTATGGATCCAATTATTTAACTGACCAGTATTCACTAGCACTACTCTTTTGTGTAATAACTATTCACGGTGAGTAAGGGATGTGAAGTTTGGCCCCATATGCCAGCCCCCAAACCCACTGTCAGGAAATATATTATCCAGAAGTGCTTTATTTTCCTGCCCCGGTTATATGACGAAATGATGTCTGGCCTCAGTCACATGACAGGAGACAATATCCACTGGCTATTGTTATAGGGAGTGAGTGTGCCTCTGCCAGGAAATCATCCCTCACAAAGAGGGATATAATCAGAGAAGAACAAGTGTTTTCCTTTACCTCCGTGAAATTTGCCTGCAGAAATCCACACTTTGCATTCTAGCTATGGGAAGCCCTGTTTCATTTTACATTTTTACCATAAACAGAGAGGACATTCTTTACATTTTTAATTCTGCTTTACAGTAAAGCAAACAAAGGTATTCAAACTCCTCCTAGGCACATTAGAAAGTTACCCTGTACTAATCAGAGAGTAATATCACACTCCCCAGAGAAAGTTATTTTGAAAATATCTGAAAATTATCCCTCTGTAGTGAGTAATCCTGGGTGGAGTAAGAACTACCCCATATACAGGGGACAAAACCAGGAGAAAGGAAATATGGTCAGAATGTCTCTAGGGTCCAGTGATTCCTGGGCTACTGCAATGGCCTGTTGGAAACAAAAGGGTAAGTTTGAGTAGTGTTTCACACTGCTATCCAAGGAGGATCCATGCTGCTCTTGGTCATGTATGTTCTAGGGCTGATATTAGTGCATTAGCAGCAAAACTCTTAAATAAGAACATGACCTTTCTTCTATGCTGCTAATATAGAACTCCCACAACCTTTAAACAGGCACAAGCATCAAGTGCATGTGATATTAACACATGCCTACCAGTTCTACTGTATTTTAAGGGATTGTGAAATTACTTGATTCAGTTTTTACCTTCCATCAGAAAAGTCATGACCAGTATGTCTAGGGAAATAGAAAATCTGCACATTCATGAATAAGAGATCAGTGACTAAGATAAAATTGTCTGCACAGATCAGACTGCTCCTTTCATTTACAACAATAAAAGTAACATTGCAACATTAAAAAGCTCAAGTTCACTGAGGACAACTAAGTGTGCAACAGGCGACAACACCGCTAGCTCAAAGGGAAGACAGCAGTGCATAATTTGTGCCAGGGCTTGCCAGGGTTGAGCCCCGGCACCTCTAGGTCTGGGAGTTCATAGCCCCAGCACCTCTGGGATTTCTGCATCAGTTATGAAAGTAATAAAAAAAATTGCTGGAGCCTTGGCACCTAATTGCTTGAGCCCCAGCATCTCTTTCATTATACATTAAGCACTGGAAGACAGCTATCAATCTGTGATATATGTAACAAATATATCTAGATAGGTACTTCTACGAACCCCAGTGTTGTATTGTCTGAGGATCTCACAAACATTAATGACTTTAGACACCAACAGAACTCCACTGGCCATCACCTACAGTCCTCAGCTAAAACCTCTCCAATGCATCATCAGTGATCTACAACCCATCCTGGACAACGATCCCTCACTTTCACAGGCCTTGGGAGGCAGGCCAGTCCTCGCCCACAGACAACCCGCCAACCTTAAGCATATTCTCACCAGCATCCACACACCGCACCATAGTAACTCTAACTCAGGAACCAATCCATGCAACAAACCTTTATGCCAACTCTGCCCACATATCTACACCAGCGACACCATCACAGAACCTAACCAGATCAGCCACAACATCACCGGTTCATTCACCTGCACGTCCACAAATGTAATATACGCCATCATGTGCCAGCAATGCCCCTCTGCTATGTATATTGGCCAAACTGGACAGTCCCTATGTAAAAGAATAAATGGACACAAGTCAGATATTAGGAATGGCAATATACAAAAACCTGTAGGAAAACACTTCAATCTCCTGGTACACACAATAGCAGATTTAAAGGTAGCCATCCTGCAGCAAAAAAACTTCAGGACCAGACTTCAAAGAGAAACTGCTGAGCTTCAGTTCATTTGCAAAGTTGACACCATCAGCTCAGGATTAAACAAAGACTGTGAATGGCTAGCCAACTACAAAAGCAGTTTCTCCTCCCTTGGTGTTCACACCTCAACTGCTAGAAGAGGGCCTCATCCTCCCTGATTGAACTAAACTCGTTATCTCTAGACTGATTCTTGCCTGCATATTTATACCTGCCTCTGGAAATTTCCACTACATGCATCTGACGAAGCGGGTATTCACCCATGAAAGCTTATGCTCCAATACTTCTGTTAGTCTATAAGGTGTCACAGGACTCTCTGTCGACTTTAGCCTCATAGCACTCCTGGGAAGTAGGGAGGTATGGGGAACTCATGGTCTGATCCCAAGTGCATTGTAGTAAATGGAAAGACTCCCACTGACTTCAATGACCATTGGATCAGAGATTAAGGGTATATCTACACTCCAATCGTAGTGGTACCAAGTGGTACCAAGCAAGTGAAGCCACAGCAGCGCTGACTTCACCGCAGGCTAGCTGCTTGAATACATATCCTGGGTGGGCTTGTATAGCCCATGCTGAAGCCTTTGCTGCTGTAACTTCACTGCTAGTGGTGCCTGAGCTATCTAGATTAAAGTTAGCTCAGATATGCCTATATGTGGTGCAACCACACTCTACAATTACAGCACAGAAATACTTTAGAGACTTACCCAGCATCACAAAGGACATCTGTGTCAGAGATGAATCCAGAACTTTTCAGTCCTCATTCAGTATCCATATATAAATATATGTAATTCATCTGAGGCAAATTAAGAAAACTTAAATCTCTACTGACTGGTAAGCCTACACACTTCTTACTTTCAGAAGACTGAAGATATTTGCTTTGCCTTACCACTACAATAAAGTAGAAGCTTCTCCATTAGTTGAAAGAACAGCAGTTAATCCCTCTCCATCTTTGCCCCCTGGAAGAATATTTGCTGATTGAGCAGCCAATAATTGTTTCCAAGGACAATTTAAAAAGACAACTCAAATAAATTATGTATCACATATCTATGTTTAGAAGCTTGAAAATGATAATGGTTTGTATTAAAAATAGTGTTATTTCTATTAACAGTTAAGTCTCAGAAACAGAAATACAGCTGCATTGTTTCATGTGGCTAAATGTAAAGCATTTGGTTTAAAATTTAAAGTGATGGTACTACAAAGAACTAAAAATAATAGACCTGTCACACACACATTAAAAATCAAGGTGAAGCAGGTTGAGAGAATGGCATGTGGAAAACAAAAAGACTGATGAAAAAAGGTAAAATGGAGAATGGATCATATATGAAAATGCTGATGGTTTGGCAGTACAGGTTTGAACTATGACCTACTCATTAAGGCCTGATCCTCTTGCCTTTAAATCCATGAGATTTTTGCCACTGACTTTAGTCTGAGAGGTGTCAAGCCGAAATGGAGGCTTCTAGCTACATGGATTGTATAACAACATTAGTAATACATTGTTCAATATCATAAAAGTTCATGGTTTTTTTCCCACTATTTGTTTATATTTTATAATATGTTATGTTAAAAATTCTTCTATTTAAAAGACTGTTTCCCTTTTTTTCATTCCAAAATATCATCTTGAGACCTGCAACACAGCCCTATAACTTTATGGCTTTTTTACCCTCTTTTGACAAAACAGTGTTTGCAAGATCTTTTTGGCACTGGTTTTGATGAAAGCCTGAAGCCTTCTCAATGTCCACATCCTATATATATATATATATATATACACACACACACACACACACACACACACACACACACACACACACACACACACTTGTTCCCTTTGAGAACACCAGTCATCATGTTCCTCAAGATACAACAGGCATACCCAGCTCAGATTAGATACAACAAAAGAAGTGCTGTTTGGAACTCAACATTAGGGAAACAGAAAACAAAGAGTTAAATATTGTGCACCTGTTATGGGTATTGCAGAAAGTGATTTCAAGTGACCACAGAATTTAGTTACATAGGAAAGACACCTCCCTCCCAAAGAAACCCATTATTTCACAGCTCCTGCTTCCCTCTGCCACAATGTCTAATGGTTTACCTTTTGATTCAACTATTTTCAAACCCTGTCTCTCTGATGGATTGGCCTAGGGAAAATTCTAAGGGGAGCCTCAAGTTGAAAGCTGCTGAAACAGAAGGGAATCTAGCCACTTCATTTTGTTATGGCATAGGGCAATCTGACCCTATGTTCAGATACTGGGATTGAGCTGTAAGCAGGGGCACCATTTCAGATTGGGGGGGGGGGGAGGGCAACTTTAACCATGATTCCTGGGGCTACTTAGGCACTTGAAAACTCTATTTTTTTGGCAGATAACTAAGCAATTAGCTGACAGAAGAAAGAAAAGAAAGAAAGAAAGAAAGAAAGAAAGAAAGAAAGAAAGAAAGAAAGAAAGAAAGAAAGAAAGAAAGAAAATTAAATATATATTAGACCCATTCAGCTCTAACAACAATATGTTCTGACATCTTGTGGCAAGTCACTTAAGGGACACTGGTTAGGTTTAAACTTATAATGTATATTCTTACTTTATTACTAACTCTGTTAGGACTCCTGGGTTCTATCCCAGCTCTGGGAGGACAGCGGGCTCTTGTGGGTTACAGCTGGGAGCAGACATATGTGGGTTCTATATAAAAACATCATAATGGCAATACTGGGTAAGACCATTGGTCCATCTAGCCCAGTATCCTGTCTTCCAACAGTGGCCAATGCCAGGTGCTTTAGAGGGAATGAACAGAACAGACAATCATCAAGTTGTACTGTTGCCCACTCCCAGCTTCTGGCAAACAGAGGCGAGGGACATGCAGAACATGGTGTTGGATCTCTGCCCACTCTGGCGAACATCCATTGCTGGACCTATCCTCCATGAAATTATCTAGTTCTTATTGGAACCCTGCTATAGTTTTGGCCTTCACAACATCCCCTGGCAAAGAGTTCCACAGGTTGACTGTGAAGAAATACTTTTTTTTGTTTGTTTTAAATCTGCTGCCTATTCATTTCATTGGGTGACCCCTAGTTCTTGTGTTATGTGAAGGAGTAAATAACATTTCCTTATTAAATTTTTTCATACCATTCATGATTTTATAGACCTCTATCATATCTCACCTTAGTCATCTATTTTCCAAGCTGAAAAATCCCAGTCTTTTTAATCTCTCCTCATATGGAATCTGTTCCATACCCTTAATCATTTCTGTTGCCCTTCTTTGTACCTTTTCCAAATCCAATGTATTGAGATGGGGTGACCAAAACGGCACACACTATTCAATATGTTGGCGTACCGTGGATTTATATAGAGGCAATATGATATTTTTCTCTTATTATCTATCCCTTTCCTAATGATTCCCAACATTCTGTTCGCTTTTTTGCTTGCCACTTCACATTGAGCAGATGTTTTCAGAAAACTATCCATGACTCCAAGATTTCTTTATTGATGGGTTCAGCTAATTTAGATCCTATCATTTTGTATGTATAGTTGGGATTATATTTTGCCATGTGCATTACTTTGCATTTATCAACAATGAATTTCTTCTACCATTGTGTTGCCCAGTCATCCAGTTTTGTGAGATCCCTGTGTAACTCTTCGCAGTCTGCTTTAGACTTAACTATCTTGAGTAGTTTTTTATCATATGCAAATGTTACCACCTCACTATGTATCCCTTTTTCCAGATCATTTATGAATATGTTGAATAGTACTGGTCCCGGGACAGACCCCTGAGGGACACCACTACTTACCTCTCTCCATTCTCACCTTTTATTCCTATTCTTTGTTTCCTATCTTTTAACTGAAGTGCCTGGCAATGCTTTCAGGATCATCTAATGATCCTTAATTTACTTTAACGATAGGCCTTTTGTTATCTTAATTACCCTGCCTCTGTTTATAAACAAACTCCCTGCTCCAAAGGCTGTGCTGCTCCCAGCTTCTGAACTCATCACATATCACACTCAAGTTGTTGCAGTTAAGAACTCTGTCTGGGGCTAGGGTGAGTAAACTTCCCCTATGAATCTTGGGGAGGAGGGGGTAGAGCCCTCCCCTGTCCCCCCTAAATGGTGCCCCTGCCTGTAAGGTGCTGAGCATCACCGACTCTCACTGAAGTCAATGGATGTGAGGACAACAAGAACCTAACAGGATCAAGCTCATAACCCCTAATACCTTTGAGGTATCTCATTCACAAAAATGTTATGGCTTTAATAGAAAGCATTATTTCCTTATTAGTGGTGTCAAAGCACATATACAGTTTGATTAAGACATCCTACAAATTGGAGGCATAGAGTTATAGAACAATTACTATTTCCTTTCTCCCTTTTTACAAAATAATGACTTAATATATTGACTTTCCTATGAGTGATACGAGACCCCTCTCCCCTTTACTGTTCCTTCCCCATATGGTTAAACAAAATTTAATGGGATTTGAAACAAAGTATATCTTTAGCTGGCATGTTTTTCTTCCAGCACTCAAAACTCTTTGAATGTTTTCAGACTGCCTTTTTTCTTTGCATTGCTAAAGATTTTATTTAGCACCTCTCTGGAAGGAAAGTTCCATTAACATGCAAATGACCAGATCACACTGTGAGCTCCTTTGTGCAAGACAAAGTGTCCCTTCCTGTAGTGAGGATACAAGTTCTTTATTAGAGGTGGGGTTTGGGGGAGGGTTTGAGCATTGGCTGCTAAACCCAGGGCTGTGAGTTCAATCCTTGAGGGGGCCATTTAGGGACCTGGGGCAAAAATCTGTCTGGGGATTGGTCCTGCTTTAAACAGGGGGTTGGACTAGATGACTTCCTGAGGTCCCTTCCAACCCTGATATTCTATGAAGTCAATATTCTATGAAGTCATAGATCCACCAATTATTCAGGTTGCCTGACACTTCCCCCATTTTAAGACCCAGTTTTCAGTTGCTCATAGCTTTGCCAAACTAACTGTTTGGGCTGAATTTTTACATGGTGCTTCAGCCCGAATATTTCTGGAAAATTTTAGTCCAAACAGTTCAGCCATTCTGAGAACAAGTCAAGGGAAAAAAAATATGTTTTTTTCCAATGTCAAAAAATTCCTTAGAGCAGGGATCTGAAATTTGGCAGGTGGTGGCCTTTCTATTGGAGATATGGCCTTTGCCACATTCTGAAAACCTGCCAAAATTTGTCAAAGTTATAAGCCTTTGAAAAAAAATCACAGTTATCCAGTAGAGCTTAACAGCTAAAGTCTCCAAAGAATCTGTCATCACTGAGCATTCTCCATACTCTCACAGCTCCGAGTGCTGAGCAGACTGTGCATGCACCATCCTCACACAGTAGAGGAGCTTCCTGCAACCCAGCACTCCGGGGGCTCAGAAGGACTTTCCAGGACCATGGCTGGTCCTGGCTGGGGTTGGGCCAGTCACTGGAACTGAGAGCAGGTAGCCTGTCTCAGCAGACGGACCACCTCTGACACAAACCCCAGCTGGCAACCAGGCAGCATGGAGGAAGAAACCAATTAACTCAACTGGAGTGAGGGATACAGTGAGGAGGGCAACCAGTGGGTGGCAGGGCTTAGGAACCAGAGAGGAAACTGGGACTGGCAGGGCAAGGAGACTGGGAATTGGAAACTGTGGGACAGGAGAAGAATGTGGTGGGAAGGGAAGACAGATAGGCCATGGAACTGAGGTGCGAAGGAAGAATTGGTCTGGCTAGGCAAAAACACTGGGACAAGGAATCAGGGAAGTGAGGATAGTAGGAATGGATGAAAAACCTGGAAAAGGAAACTCGGACCAGGAGTCAGTGGGGATGAAGAATGATAGATAGGGAATTTGGGGAGGGAACTGGGACTGACTGGGCAAGGACACAGGGAACAAAGAGCTACAAGGCTGGGGGTGACTTGGAATGTCTGGTTAAGCCAACTAGGAGTGGGAGCAGATGGGAGACTGGAACAATGGAGGAAAGTCTGGAGGGATGAGACTGGGACTTACCAGGCAAAGAGACTGGGATCTGAAGTCTGAGGAGTGTGGATGGGGATTATTTAGGAGAGGAAAACATGCCTGGGAGAAGAAGCCAGGAGTGGGGAAGAAACTGGAATGGGACAGGTTGGAGGGGAAGGGGCAGAAGGGGTTAGGCTTGTGGGAAAAAGAACAGAAGACTCCGTACCCACTAAAGCACACACCCCTCCTGCTTCCCAGGGTAGAGTCCCTCACCCTGTAAATATTACCTACATTCTTTGTTCCTAAAATGTGTATATTTATATTTAGCCATATTAAAAACCCATTGTTTGATTGCACCCCCTAGTAGCACAGAGAGAAATAGGGACCTCCAAATTAAAAAAAAAGAAAAAAGGAAAGAAAAAAAAGAATGGAGATTAAAATGATTAAGAAACATGGGACAGGAAGGTTATACGCTCTCACAGTAATACATAATACAGACAATGGCCTGATTTTCAGAGATGTTGAACACTCAGCTTCCATTGATTTCAGCAGTGACTGCCAGCATTCAGCTCATCTGAAAATGAGGACAAATTTAATCTATGGTATGGCATCAGGACTAATGGGACTTGTCCTTCACCCCATGGAATTTCAGAAACCATGTGTTTTACATTTTTCACAGAGAAGCATAATAAATAATATCCTCTCTAACAACTCAAGAACCATCTGGAAGCAGAGACTGGCATTGTGCAATTGCTTATCTGCTGGTTGCTTTCGCCACAAACTTGCAGCTGCTCCAAGAATGTTGAGTCAGCAGCCTACTCAGCAAATTGAATCTCCCCAGAGATGTTCACCCAGTCAATTCCTTATGTAGGTTTTATTTAAAACTAATGGAGAGTGCTGATTGGCAGTGAAGTCTGTCACCAAACACCGTTCCTTTGAGTAAAATATACCCGAGCTTTCACTACAGACATCAGGATGGACAACCTCACTGACCTTTCTGGTATGAAACAATTGTGAAGTGTGTTGATTGCTAATACTGCCAGCTTGTTTTTGATGAGGCCTGCAACCCACTAACAATCCTCATGAAATTGCACTCCTTATATTTCTCTCTGCATCAGTCTCCTAGCATGAGCTCTGAAATAATGAGATCACAGATTATTTTTGAGTGCAGTCCATCTGTATGTATCAGTGCATATGTTGTAGCAAGTTCCTCCTGCACATTAAACAGCTTTCACAACAGTTTTCTGGAGGAAAATAAAAGCAGTCAAAGAAAATATAGCAAAACTTTTTCCTCTAGTATCCTGGCTTCAGATCTTGCGTACTCTTTGTCAAAAAAGGAAATGGGTTTGTGCTCTCAGCAAATTCCCTGTATCATGAAACCAGCATGCACACTGGTGCTATCGACACAGTCTCTACTTATGAGAGTCCTGGGATTGGAACAGAAGCAGTTTTGTAGGCCAGGGTTTGTGTATAACTGGAGACATAAGAAAGTGTATCTCATACGAGCATGCCCACTGTGGCTGTCTTTTACCAACACTAACAGTCTCACTTTTACGGACACTACCTTCATTCAATTAAAAATAGTCATTTTGGCACTTGTAGTGACATTTATTAGTTTTCATTCCAGAAATTAACATACTTGATAATAAAGACAGCTAGAATAGGATTATAACTTTCCAGTCCTGGCCTTATTAGAACAGTTATGGATTCTATTTGAAAAAATTAATCTTCACAATAATCTGTAAAACGGTCATTCATGATTCAACAACTTTTTACCCACATCCAAAAACAAAGCACTGGTTTTGGCCTTTCCATTCACCCTTGCCAGTGGCTCCTTATATGAGTAAGGTACTCTGGACTGAGCTGACCTATAAACTTAGTTTTAAAAGTCTGAGATGAGCCTTACAATTATATATATCTACAATGAAGCCATGTTGGTCTGTGATCTCAGAGGTCATAAGCATATTGACCAACTTTTTCAAATTAATTTCAGGGAGATTTGTTGTCATGACAAAGAGGTGGCCAGTCCAAACCTAAGCAGTGCTGCAACCTCCGCGTGCCAGCTCACAGTGCCACTCACTGAAATTTGGCCCAGCCCCCCATGCCAAACCTGATAAAAATAATTAAATGAGGTGGGTTTTTTGCCTGTAAATGACCTACCAGGACATTTGGTCAGTCTGGTCATAGGCTATGTAAGGTAAAACCTGATCCCTGTTTGGATGGGGAGCCTTTACAAATATCTAGATGCTGCAGCACGTAGGTGTGGTAATTCAGCATGTGGATCTCTTCCATCTGGGTCGATGCTTGGACCAATGATCAAGCATATAATTAGAGGAAACTGTGCTGGCAGAGCTGCCATCTTTCAGTGATATACTAAAGCAGAGTCCCAACCATTTCTGATTAATAAATATCCCCAAGTATTTTTAAAGGAGTATTTAACTTTGATGTCCTAGTCAAAATAGTTTTGAATTAGTACTGTGATGCTGGCACACCAGGTACCAGCTCATGCCAAAGTTCCTGTGGCTCAGCTAAACACTTACAAATACATAATTGGAATCAGTCTGGCTCACCTGTGGGTTGGTAGCATTAACACAGATATTAGAATTAAAAGTACGTTTACTGTTTAGACTCTATTGAATGCTTGGGAGTTGCTGCATCCGTTAATCTTACTTATAACATCTATATCGCATACTGTAAGGTAATATTTGAGTGGTTGTAGTGTGAGCCTCTGTAACTGTGTAAATCACCAGACAAGGGAGAGACATTAACTAGCATGAAGTGTTGATCTCCAATAGGAGGTATTACATCCTGGAAGAGTCCATCGACACCAGATGGACCATTGTGGGATAGTAAAAAGGACAAAGGCATTGCATTGTTCTGCCCTCCACCCCCTGCAGATGAGGAAGCAAGTGGATTCCTCCCAGCAGCTGAGTTTGCAGCTCAGAGAACAAGGGAGGAGGGAGATAAAAACCCCTAACAAGAAGGAACTGTATCTATGTGCCACTTGGACTCCATGGGGCAATGTGTCCTAGGCATACGCAAGAGATCCCCAGCTGCTTAGCCTGGGTTAGCCCTAAATTACATATAGATCTTGCTTATTATGGAAGCTTCTATTACATTTTGAAACTTAAATTTGTAACTCATTTGTATATATATTTACCTGCTTTAACCTTGTAAATAACTCCCTTGTTTCCTTTTCTTATTTAAGAAATCTTTATATAGTTTTTTATTGGATTGGCTACAAACATTATCTTTGATGTGAGATCTAAGGTGCAATTGATCCAGGGTAATCAACTGGTCCTTTGGGATTGGGAGTAACCTGAATATTGTTCTAATTCTTAGCATAGGCATGTGCAGCACATTTCATTAGGGTGTGCACCCAGGGAGCCCCGCCCTAGCCCTGCCCCCATCCACTTCCTCCCACTTCCTGCCCCCTGAATGCCCCCCTCAGAACCTCCAACTCCCCCGCTCCTTGTCCCCTGACTTCCCCCTCCTGATATCCCCCCCCACTGTAACTGCCTCCCTAGGACCCTACCCCCTACCTGTCCCCTGACTGCCCTGACCATTATCCACACCCCCGCCCCCAGACAGACCCCTGGGACTCCCACACCTATCCAACCGCTCCCCGCCCCCTGACAGGACCCCCAGAACTCCTGACCCAGCCAACTCCCCCTGCTCCCTGCCTGCCCTGACCCCTTTCCACACCCCTGCCCCGACAACCCCGCAGAACCCCCAACCCATCCAACCCCCCCGCTCCCTGTCCCCTGACTGCCCCAACCCCTTTCCACACACCCCACACCCCGACAGCCCCCCCAGAACCCCCAACCCATCCAACCCCCCTGCTCCTTGTCCCCTGACCACCCCCTCCAGAGACCCCCCACCCCCTAATCACCCCCAAGGACGCCCCCAACTATCCAACCCCCCTCCCCACATCCTGGCAGCTCTGTCTAGTGACTGCTCCCACCCACACACTCAAAGTGAAAGAGGAGGTTCCCTCTCCTTGGGTGGGAAGGTTGCCTAGTTGTTAAGGCACAGGACTCAGGCTCAGGTGTTCTGGGTTTGATTCTCTGCTCTGCCACAGACTCCCTGCTTAGCCTTGGGAAAGTCACTTCATCTCTGTGTGCCCTAGATCCCACTTGCCAAATGGGGCCAATACTGACCCTCCTCCTAGGCTAAATCCATTCATGGCTGTGTGATGGTGGGGGAAATGGAGATACCAAGGTGGATAGATTTGGGCTGAATTTCTCCATAGCCTGAGAGTGAGAACCAGCTCCACAGGGGGGATGGGAGAGAGAGGGGCTCAGGCCAGCTCCACACAGAGTGGGGTCAGGGCTTCAGCACTGCAACTTTTGCCACTAGGGTGGCTGGGGCTCCCAAGCTGGGGACTTCAGCCCCACATCTTCTGCCAGGGTCTAGGGCTTCTCCTCCCTGCCCCAGTGTGGCTCCTCTCCCCATCCACATCCCCCCCACCCAGTGCAGCTCCTGCCGGGCTCTGGGGCTTCTCCTCCCCTGCCCCAGCTCGGCTCTTCTCCCCCCCCCCCCCCAGTGCAACTCCTGCAGGGGCCCGGGGCTTCTCCTCCTCCCCAGCATGGCTCCTGCCGGGGTTCAGGCTTCTCTTCCCCCCTCCCCACCGTGGCTCCTGCCGGGGTCCGGGCTTCTCCTCCACCCCCACTCCCTCCCGCCACATGGCTCCAGCCCGGTCCGGGGCTTCTCCTCCCTCACTCCAGCTCGACTCCTCTCTTCCCCCCCCCCCCCCCACCCCCGTGGCTCCTGCCGGTATCTGGAGCTTCTCCTCCCCTTAATCTACCACTGCACCCAGCCCTAGCCTAGCTGGGCTTCCTTGGGTCACCTGCTGCCTGCTGTGGCCGGAGTCGAGCCTGGCTGGCAGGGAGCAGCCATACAGGTGGACGCCATGGCCATCAGCCCAAGAGCTGCAGGGTGGCCCTAGGTAAGCAGGGGCTGGCTGTGCTGCTGCTGATAGCGCCGCACTCCCGCCTGTCCACACCTAACCCTAAGGCTTTTTTTGTGTGTGTGTGTGAGACTCACTCAGCCCCTGCCGGAGCAGGGAGGTAGGGAGCAGTTGATCTGAGCCTGCCCAGCAAACAGCTGATCGCAGCTGCGTGCAGGCTGCCCCTAGGAAACAGCTCAGCTGAGGAGGCACCCACAAGCTGCCAACAGCTGGTCATCCCACCTGAGCACCCCCTATTTTTTTTCCGCCTGCAGCTGCCGCAGCCTCCTCCCCTTCCCCCTCCCCCGGGAGGCTCCAGGGGGAGGGGGAAGGGGCAGCCTTCCCAGCCGGAGGTCAGGGCATTAGGATGTGCCTGGGCACACCCCGTGCGCACGCCTATGATTCTTAGTGTAAGGAACCATCTATCACAAAGGTAAACTCACATGAGTGGCAAGATAGATCAGAGGACCCAAGGGAACTGTCAGTGACTCCATAGTTCGGCTGTTATACTGCCTGAGGAGCTTACACTTGATAATGGGTTTGTGCCCTGGTTTTCAACAGTCTGTCCAGAGGTTGGTATTCACACACTTGAGTCACTGCAAGTAGCATTGCAATTACATTCCCTCTACACTTTTAATTGGATGTGATAGTCTTATTCACTTCCTAAATTGTTGTGTAAGGTAACTATACCTTACTAATTAGCAAAACAAATTGTACACTAATACTATTGCTGTGCACTACTCCATTTCGCTACAGGAAGCAGATCAAGTAACTCCTGTAATGTGAAGGGTTCTGGAATCCTTTGAGATGAAAGGTGCTATGTAAAGCTTTATCACCACCATCAGATGAATCTGATCCAATATGCTTTAACAGATGCTGTCTAACAACAACAGTAAGAAGAAAAAGCTGTCTTCAGTGCAACTGACGTATAAACTTGTCAGCTTTGTAGCTAAAACAGAACATTGAAAGTTTCAGCCTAAAAGCAATTTTGGTGGTTGGGATGTGGGGGCCAGGGAGGTATGAGAGAAACCACACCCCACCTTAAACATAGTGTTCATTACTCAAATACCTTAATATAGTCTAAGGGAATTAAAAATAAATAGAATAAGCTACCAACAATTGCAGGTGAACAGGTATTTTTTTAAGGATCCTATCCTTATACCCTTATTCTGGTGTAGTACCTGCTTGCTCCATGACAATAATGGGACTAGTCATGGAGCAAGCAGGTACTACACCAGAATAAGGCCCTCTAAGGCCTGGTCTACACTACGAGTTTAGGTCGACTTTAGCAGCGTTAAATCGAATTAAGCCTGGACACGTTCACACGACGAAGCCCTTTCTTTCGACTTAAAGGGCCCTTTAAACCGGTTTCTTTACTCCACCTCCGACGAGGGGTTTAGCGATAAAATCGGCCTTAGTGGGTCGGAATTGGGGTAGTGTGGACGGAATTCGACGTTATTGGGCTCCGGGAGCTATCCCATAGTGCTTCATTGTGACCGCTCTGGACAGCACTCTCAACTCAGATGCACTGACCAGGTAGACAGGAAAAGCCCCGCGAACGTTTGAATTTCATTTCCTGTTTGCTCAGCGTGGAGAGCACAGGTGACCACGCAGAGCTCATCAGCACAGGTAACCGTGATGGAGTCCCAGGATCGCAAAAGAGCTCCAGCATGGACCGAACGGGAGGTACGGGATCTGCTCGCCATATGGGGAGATGAATCAGTGCTAGCTGAACTCCGTAGCAGTAAACGAAATGGCAAAATATTAGAAAAGGTCTCCAAGGCCATGAAGGACAGAGGCCATAACAGGGACGCACAGGAGTGCCGTGTGAAAATTAAGGAGCTAAGGCAAGCCTACCACAAAGCCAGAGAAGCAAATGGAAGGTCCGGGGCAGAGCCGCAAACATGCTGCTTCTACGCGGAGCTGCATGCCATTCTAGGGGGTGCAGCCACCACTACCCCAATCGTGTGCTATGACTCCCTCACTTGAGAAACACACAGGGAAGCGGGTTCGGGGTACGAGGAAGATGAGGATGGAGATAATGTAGATAGCTCACAGCAGCAAGGAAGCGGAGAAACCGGTTTCCCCAACAGCCAGGATATGTTTATCACCCTGGACCTGGAACCAGTAACCCCAGAACTCACCCAAGGCGTGCTCCCAGACCCTGAGGGCACACAGGGGACCTCTGGTGAGTGTACCTTTGTAAATATTACACATGGTTTAAAAGCAAGCGTGTTTAATGATTAATGATTAATTTGCCCTGGCAATTGCGGCCAGTACAGCTACTGGAAAAGTCTGTTAACGTGTATGGGGATGGAGCGGAAATCCTCCAGGGACATCTCCAAAAAGCTCTCCTTCATGTACTCCCAAAGCCTTTGCAAAAGGTTTCTGGGGAGGGCTGCCTT
Source organism: Emys orbicularis (assembly GCF_028017835.1). Taxonomy (NCBI): domain Eukaryota; kingdom Metazoa; phylum Chordata; order Testudines; family Emydidae; genus Emys; species Emys orbicularis. The sequence continues at coordinate 152,066,774 of NC_088684.1, read as the reverse complement.
ATCCCGTCCGCCATGGTAGGACACTTTACCACGCCAGGCCAGTAGCACGTAGTCTGGAATCATTGCATAACAAATCATGGCAGCGTATGGTCCCGGTGTTTGCTGGCATGCAGACAAGATCCATTCCTTATCGCTCTTTGTTATCCTCAGGAGAGTGATATCATTCACGGTCACCTGGTTGAAATGGGGCGATTTTATTAAGGGGACATTCAGAGGTGCCCGTTCCTGCTCTGCTGAACAGAAATGTTCCCCGCTGTTAGCCACGTGGTTGGGGGAGGGGTGAAGTGATCATCCCAGAGAATTGGGTGTGTGGGGGGAGGGGGGTTAGTTGGGTTTGTGCTGCATGTTAACCCTGAAACCGCAGCCCCTCCTTTTACATTGCAAACCCATTTTAAATGGCCAACCCAATGGGTGCTTGATATGGGAAATGAGGGCGCTGCTGTTTGAAACCATTCCCACATGTTAAGAAGGTTAAAAAAGCCAAAAACTGTGGCTTACCATGGCTGCCTGCAAGCCGAAATCTGTTGCCTGGCACTGCGTGAGTGATCTCTCACACCAAACCGGCAGGCCCTCAATATAAGAGGAAAAATGCGACCTTGTAACGAAAGCACATGTGCTGTGTAATGTGAACAGCAAAATTTAATGTGAAAAAGTGTACCCATTGTTCTCTAAAATGTGTCTTTTTTAACCACCTCTCCCTTCTCCTCCACCAGCTGCAAATGTTTCTCCTTCACAGAGGCTAGTGAAGATTAGAAAGAGAAAACGGAGGACGCGGGACGATATGTTCACAGAGCTCCAGATGTCCTCCCACGCTGAAAGAGCACAGCAGAATGCGTGGAGGCAGTCAATGTCAGACTACAGAAAAGCACAATATGAACGAGAGGAGAGGTGGCGGGATGAATCGCGGGATGAACAGAGCAAGTTGCGGGCTGAAGATGATAGGTGGCGTCAGCTTGCAGACAGAAGGCAAGAGTCGATGCTCCGGCTGCTGGAGCATCAAACTGATATGCTCCAGCGTATGGTTGAGTTGCAGGAAAGGCAGCAGGAGCAGAGACCGCCGCTACAGCCCCTGTGTAACCAACAGCACTCCTCCCCAAGTTCCATAGCCTCCTCACCCAGACGCCCAAGAACACGGTGGGGGGGCCTCCGGCCACCCAGTCACTCCACCCCAGATGATTGCCCTAGCATCAGAAGGCTGGCCTTCAATAAGAGTTAAAGTTTTAAACTGCAGTGTGTCCTTTTCCTTCCCTCCTCCCCCACCCATCCCAGGCTACCTTGGCAATTATCCCCCCAGTTGTGTGATGAATTAATAAAGAATGCATGAATGTGAAGTAACAATGACTTTATTGCCTCTGCAAGCGGTGCTCAAAGGGGGGAGGGGAGGGTGGGGTGGTTGTTTTACAGGGAAGTAGAGTGAACCGGGTGGGGGGGAGGGGCGGAGGGTTCATCAAGGAGAAACAAACAGAAGTTACGTAGCCTGGCCAGTCACAAAACTCGTTTTCAAAGCTTCTCTGATGTGCACCGCGCCCTGCTGTGCTCCTCTAACCGCCCTGGTGTCTGGCTGCGCGTAATCAGCGGCCAGGCGATTTGCCTCAACCTCCCACCCCGCAATAAATGTCTCCCCCTTACTCTCACAGATATTGTGGAGCGCACAGCAAGGAGCAATAACAATGGGGATATTCTTTTCGCTGAGGGCTGAGCGAGTCAATAAGCTGCGCCAGCGCGCTTTTAAACGTCCAAATGCACATTCCACCACCATTCGGCACTTGCTCAGCCTGTAGTTGAACAGGTCCTGACTCCTGTCCAGGCTGCCTGTGTACGGCTTCATGAGCCATGGCATTAAGGGGTAGGCTGGGTCCCCAAGGATCACGATAGGCATTTCAACATCCCCAACGGTTACTTTCTGGTCCTTGAAGAAAGTCCCTTCCTCCAGCTTTCGAAACAGAGCAGAGTGCCTGAAGACGCGAGCATCATGTACCTTTCCCGGCCATCCCACGTTGATGTTGGTGAAACGTCCCTTGTGATCCACCAGGGCTTGCAGCAGCATTGAAAAGTACCCCTTGCGGTTTATGTACTCGGTGGCTTGGTGCTCCGGTGCCAAGATAGGGATATGGGTTCCGTCTATGGCCCCACCACAGTTTGGGAATCCCATTGCAGCAAAGCCATCCACTATGGCCTGCATGTTTCCCATAGTCACTACCCTTGATATCACCAGGTCTTTCATTGCCCTGGCAACTTGGATCACAGCAGCCCCCACAGTAGATTTGCCCACTCCAAATTGATTCCCGACTGACCGGTAGCTGTCTGGCGTTGCAAGCTTCCACAGGGCTATCGCCACTCGCTTCTCAACTGTGAGGGCTGCTCTCATCCTGGTATTCTGGCGCTTCAGGGCAGGGGAAAGCAAGTCACAAAGTTCCATGAAAGTGCCCTTACGCATGCGAAAGTTTCGCAGCCACTGGGAATCGTCCCACACCTGCAGCACGATGCGGTCCCACCAGTCTGTGCTTGTTTCCCGGGTCCAGAATCGGCGTTCCACGGCATGAACCTGCCCCAGTAACACCATGATTTCCACATTGCTGGGGCCTGTGCCTTGTGAGAGGTCTATGTCCATGTCAATTTCCTCATCACTCTCGTCGCCGCGCTGCAATCGCCTCCTCGGCTGGTCCTGGTTTTGCTTTGGCATGTCCTGGCTCTGCATATACTCCAGAACAATGCGCATGGTGTTCATAGTGCTCATAATTGCCGCGGTGATCTGAGCGGGCTCCATGATCCCAGTGCTAGCTATGGCGTCTGGTCTGAAAAAAGGCGCGAAACTAGTATCTGACGGACCAGGGGAAGGAGGGAGGGAGGGAGGGGCGAGTGACGACATGGCGTACAGGTACAGGGAATTAAAATCAACAAAGGTGGCTGTGGATCAGGGAGAAACACAAACAACTGTCACACAGAATGGCCCCCCCTAAAGATTGAACTCAAAACCCTGGGTTTAGCAGGCTGTTGATTTCACGGCGGGAGGGGGAAGCAAATGAATACAGAACAAATCTATTTTTTACATCTTAAGACGACGGTGCAGCATGACTGATAGCCCTCGGCATCTTCTGGGTGCTTGGCAGAAAATACTGGGCGCTTGGCAGTTAGTGTACTAAGATTGATAGCCATCATCGTCAAGACAGTTCAATAGGACTGAGCATGTCTGCCCAGGTGCCTCTGATCGAACCGCAATATGACGATGATGGATACCAGTCGTAATATACCATCTTCTACCAAAAGGCAAGGGGCTGCTGCTGTGTGCAATGCAGCCCCACCTCTGCCAGCCCCACGTCTGCCAGCACCCAGATCGCCCTCGGCCTCTTCTGGGTGCTTACCAGAAAATACTGGGTGATTGGCAGAAAATAGCATACTACGACTGATAGCCATCATCATCAAGACAGTTCGATAGGACTGAGCATGTCTGCCCAGGTGCCCATGATTGACAGCCACTGCAGTACGATGATGACGGATACCAGTCATACTATACCATCTTCTACCAAAAGGCAAGGGGCTGGTGCAATGCAGCCCTACGGCTGCCAGCCCCACGGCTGCCAGCACCCAGATCGCCGATGAAGGCTACCAGTCATGCTGCACCGTCTACCGCCAAAAGGCAGTTAGCTGCTGCTGCTGTGTAGCAATGCAGTACCACGTCTGCCGGCACCCAGATGACATATGGTGACGGTGAGCTGAGCTGAGCGGGCTCCATGCTTGCCGTGGTATGTTGTCTGCACAGGTAACCCAGGTAAAAAGGCGCAAATCTATTGTCTGCCGTTGCTCTGACGGAGGGGGAGGGGCCTGACAACATGTACCCAGAACCCCCCGCGACACTGTTTTGCATCATTCAGGCATTGGGATCTCAACCCAGAATTCCAATGGGCGGCGGAGATTGCGGGAACTGTGGGATAGCTACCCATAGTGCAATGCTCCGGAAGTCGACGCTAGCCTCGGTACTGTGGACGCGGTCCGCCGACTAGAGCACTTAGAACATTTTATGTGGGGACACACACAATCGGCTGTATACAACCGATTTCTATAAAACCGGCTTCTATAAATTCGACCTAATTTCGTAGTGTAGACATACCCTAAAAGAAAGCAAAGGATATTGAATCTGAGTTGCTAGATCCGTTTCCTGATCTGTTGTTGCCACTTTTAGACAATAGGTCACGTGCAAATAAAAAAAAGGAGAACAGTGATCCCAGGACCTTGCCTGTGCCAAAGGCTATATGGGTAACTAATGATAATAAAAACAAATCAAAACCAAAGAAGTCTTATAACAGGTTGAAAACAATACAAACAGAACTGAAAGAAAAACAAATAAAATAAAATAAAAAAACACAGAGAAGTGGACTTAGGGCAACAAATGAAGAAAAATATATCTTGAAAAAATAATCTTAAAGATGTGTAAGAATATTCAGTTTAGAGCAGAGAGAATACAAAATACTGCAACCTGTAAAATTTAGATCCAGCATTAATCTTAAATGTCTGACAAACTGATTTTTTAAATTTAAGTGTGGATCAAAAGTTGTGAGCATACAGGTACGTACTGTCCCACTTTTTACAGTAAAGTTCCTCAAATATTTTTTATATTTTTTTTTTCCTTGGCTTTATTACTTATACCCAAAGATCTTTTAGGAACATTTCTGTAACTAAAATTTTATCAGACCCTATTGCAGCACTATTCCTTTTGTGGCACTGACATCATAATGTCTAGTCTCCTTGTGTGGCCTGTTAACCTCATAGACTGTTGCTGAGGCAACATATAGAAGAAAGATTGTAAATATCTAAGTGAAACACACAAGGCACAATTCACCAAATTATGCAAAGAGTTTGTGTTTTTCATTTGATGCTTTCCTCATCTGTTCATTTTCAAACCTGTTGCTGTTGCCCTGTTAACCTGACCCTGCATAAAAAGGACTGTTGCCAAACAATAGCAACAGCAAAGGTGTAAACCAAACTATTAACCTCTGAAGTGTGAATTCTCCTCTCCAGCAGGCCTTTCATTATGGAATGTGATAGGCAAAACAAACTTTGCACCATTTACATTCTAGCATGTGCAGGCAATACCCTTTCCTCTTTTATTCCTCACCTTTGGTTTCCTTAAAAAAAAAAAAAAAAAAAAAGTAACAAATTTAAAATGAATAAAGAAGCCAATTATGATAAAGATATGTATTTAAAAAGTCAGCAAGTACAACAGAAATGATTCTCATAGTAATATTAAACCACCCATATTGAACATATATAGTTTCAATTACTTCTGGTTATTAATGTACACTTAAAGATGCACCCACACGTTAGCCTACATTTTTAATTTAGTGTGAAAATATTTTATTAAAACATACTTGAAAGCTTTGCATGCTAGAAACAAAAATTATGCTATATTGTTGAATACTGTATCGTCTCACCGTCACATGTATTTTTATGTATTTCAGAACAAAAAAAAAAGACTAAGAAGAAATAGAATGTGCTGTCCACACAAACACACGCACAGCATAACAGTATTTCCCACTATATGTGGGATGGACATGGAGAAAGTAACAGATTAGCCTAGGATGGTATGATAAGGGTCAGAAACAAAGAGAAATGGAGGCAGGGAAAACTGCATGACTCCAATTCCACTTTCTTGTAAACGTATTCCTGCAGTTATGGATGACGTAGCAAGCAGCCCTCCCTGCTTTCGTAGTGGCACTTACTGGGAGATGCTCCCAGTGCTGCATTAACAGGGCTTTAGGTTCCAGCAGAGATCTGGACCTCACCTGAATAACTTGTGCCTTTGTGGCTGATAGATTGGGGTACTTCATTGTCTGCATAAGGCTAGTGATGATGACAATCAGAAGTTACTGCTGGTGCCAGGGGTGAAAGTAACTTAACGGTCTTACCAGGGTCCTGGCCGGGGTGGGGGGGGAGGTTCTGGGTCTCATAGGAGGGGTGGGGCCTCAGGCAGAGGGGCAGGACTGGAGCCAGACTGTGCCCCCAGCCAGCCCTTCAGCGCCGCCTGGCCAATGCCACCTTTGGCTCCGGCAGCGATTTAAAGGGCCCAGGGCTCTGGCCGCTGGCACGGTAACGGCAGCTGGGAGCCCCGGGTCCTTTAAATCACCACTGGAGCCCTGGGGTAGCGGCGGTGGCCGGGAGCCCCGGGCCCTTTAAATCACTGCCAGAGCCCTGGGGTAGTGGCGACAGTGGCTGGGAGCTCCTAGGGCTCCAGCAGCGATTTAAAGGGCCAGGGGCTCCAGCCGCTGCCGTGAGCCAGGGGCCCTTTAAAATCACCGGAGCCCGGGCAGCTGCCCCTTTTGCCCACCCCCCATTAGCAGCCACTTTCTTACCAGTACGCCGTACCAGACCATACTGACTTACTTTCACCTCTGGTTGGTGCAGACAGAAGCTACAACTGGTGCAAAGTGCAACTACTCTAAGTGGGCCATATCCACATAAGGAAAAAAAAAAAAAAAAACAGTCAGTACTAACACCAGTTAGCACTGAAATGGGTTACCTAGGGAGGTGGTGGAATCTCCTTCCTTAGAGGTTTTTAAGGTCAGGCTTGACAAAGCCCTGGCTGGGATGATTTAGTTGGGGTTGGTCCTGCTTTGAGCAGGGGGTTGGACTAGATGACGTCCTGAACTCCCTTCCAACCCTGATATTCTATGATTCTGCCAAAGTAGTGGAAACCCTATGTAGAAAAGGCTCCAGGACACCTAGTTAGCTACATAGAACCTCAAATATGGGAGTCGCTTCTTGCTCTGACTATAGTGGTTCTGGTGACTTCTGATGTTTCTACCACTAAGCTAATTAAATCTGCTCATCAGCAGGTTTAATTAATTGATACAATGGGAAGCATGACAGAAGCTACCAGACAAGGACTCCCAGAGCATTATCTATTCTAAGGTTCCCACCAGGTAAGATTAGTGGTGTAGAGGGTTTGGGTTTTGTGGAATGTTGGTGCCCCCTTCTACTGAGGTGGAGGCCATCCAAACTACACAGCTTCCTCTACAATTAGAGAGTGGACCAATCTCTCCAGGGACAGGCTGGGTAGAGTAGTCCGGGGGGGGTGTTAAACTAATAGTGAAATCAGAGAGTAAAAAGAGGGAATATATGAATGCTCAGAACAGAATTGAGATCTTGAGAACAAAATCAATCAAGGAACTAAAGGAGAAGGAGACGAAATCACTGAATTGCCTATACACCAATGCTAGGAGCCTGGGTAACAAACAACAGGAATAGGAATTGCTCATTTATGAGCATAAATTCGAACTAGCTGGTATCACTGAAACCTGGTGGGATAATTCACACAATTGGAAAGTTAAAATCAATGGTTATAACTTATTTAAGAAAGATGAAGTGGACAAAAGGGAAGGGGGTGACACTACATCAGAATTGGCATTACCTGTTCCTGAATCACTGAAAATCATCTTAAATGTTTATGAATCAATATCTGAATAGATAAAGCACAAGATGGGGTATTGCTACAGATCATCCAACAATATTAGGAAATAGGAAGACTGCCTCCTTACGCACCTATCTATAATGTCGGTGGGGGGGGGGGGGAGTTGCATGATCACGGGGCCTTCAATTTGAGTAACATATGACAATATTAAAACATCCTTGGAATTTCTAAACATTATAGATGACAATTTCCTAACTGAAAAAATGTTGCAGCCAATAGGAGGGAATTTTCTATTAGATGTTTTCCTAACAAATAAAGAGGAACTGATTACAGAATTAAAAATTCATGGTAGATTAGGTACAAGTGATCATGACTTGATCAGATTTATAATGTGCAAGCAGAATAAAGTCCAGACTAGTAATATATATATATATATATATACATGTGTAGAACTGGTGCTTTAATAAAGCCAGTTTCACAAAGCTGACAACAGTAAAATCAGATGTGAGGAAGAACTTAATCAGAAAAGTGTGAATGATAATTGGGAATGATTTAACCACACCTTATGAGAAACCCCAAAAGCCACAATTGTTGTTAAAAAAACTGACCTCGTTTAGAGGGGAAGTGCAGGCAGCTGTACATTGAAAAATAATATTTTACAAATGGAAGAACGGATTTCATAATAATGAATATAAATCAGAAGTTAAGGATTGTATAAAATTGATAAGGGAAGCAAAGGGAAACCCGGAGAAATCTATGGCTAGCAAAGTGGAAGACAATACATTTTTTTAAAAAATATATTAGGAACAAAAAAAATCCTGACAATGTTATTGGTACATTACTAGACAAAAATGATAGAATTATCAATAATAATGCAGAAGGGGCAGAAGAGTTCAATAAATATTTGTTCTGAATTGGGGGGGAAGGGGGACAAATGGTATAGTCTCATAACATGGTGACAACACTCTTTCCATCCCACTAGAATCTCAGGAGGATGTTAAACAACAGCTAACAATTTTTAAAATCAGCATGTCCAGATAACTTACATGCCAAGAGTTTTATAAGAACTGGCTGAGGAGCTTGTTGGGCCATTAATGTGGATTTTCAATGAGACTTGGATCACTGGGGAAGTTTCAGAAAATTGGAAGAAAGCTAATGTGCCAATTTTTAAAAAAGGGAAATGGATGGCTGTGGTAATTATAAGCCTGTCAGTCTGACATCGATCCCAGGCAAGATAATGGAGTGTCTGATACAGGACTCGATTAATAGAGAATTAAAGTAAGGTAATGCTATTAATGCAAATCAACATGGGTTTATGGAAAATAGATCCTGACAGACTAACTTGATATCATTTTGGAAGAGATTACAAGTTTGGTTGATAAAGGTAATAATGTTGATACAATCTACTTAGAATTATGTAAGATGTTTCACGTGGTACAACATGAAAAACTCGAACTATATAAAATAACATGGCACACATTAAATGGATTAAAAAACGGCTAACTGATAGGTCTCAAAATGTAACTAAATGAGGAACCATGGAGTGGGTGTTTCCAGTGAAGTCTCTCAGTGCTCACCTCTTGGCCCTATGCTATTTAACATTTTTATCAATGACCTAGAAGAAAACCCACAATCATCACTGATAAAGTTTGCAGTTGACACAAAAATAAGGGGAGTGGTAATAACGAAGAGGACAGATCACTGCTTGAGAGCAATGTGGATTGCTTGGTAAACTGGATGCAAGCAAAGAAGATACGTTTTAATATGGCTGAATGTAAATGTATACATCTGAGAACAAAGAACTGAGGTCTTACTTACAGAATGGGGGACTCTATCCTGGGAAGCAGTGACTCTGAAAAAGATTTGAGGGTTGTGGTGGATAATCAGCTGTGCATGAGCTCCCAGTGTGACACTGTGACCAAAATGAGCTAATGTGATCCTGGATTACAAACAAAACCAAGGGAATCTGGAGAAGGAGTAGAGAGGTTATTTACCTCTGTATTTGGCAATGCTGTGACTGCTGCTGGAATACTGTGTCCAGTTCTGGTGCCCACAGTTCAAGAAGGATGTTGATAAATTGGAGAGTATTCAGAGAAGAACCACAAGAATGATTAAAGGATTAGAAAATATGCCTTATAATGGTAGACTCAAGGAGCTCAATCTATTTAACTAACAAAGATAGGATTAAGAGGGACTTGATTACAGTCTATAAATATCTACATGGGAAACAAATATTTAATAATAGGCTTTTCAGTCTAGGAGAGAAAGGGATAACATTAGCCAATGGCTGGAAGTTCAAGCTGGACAAATTCAGACTGGAAATAAGGTGTAAATATTTAACAATGAGAGGAATTAGAACAATTTACCAAGAGTCATGGTGGATTCTGCTTCACTGATTTTTTAAATCAAGATTGAATGTTTTTTTTCTAAAATATATGTCCGAGGAATTATTTTGGGAAAGTTTTATGGACTGGGTTATACAGGAGATCATCTAGCATGAGCACAGTGGTCTCTTCTGATCTTGGAATGTATGAAAAACCACTACTACCATTGATGGACTTTTTTCTAAAATGTCCTAGAGTAGACCTGGCTTTACACAATATTAACTGACAAATTGTAATGGGAACTATACAAGCTTCCTTTTCATTTCTGGTGCAGTTCAAAGTTATGCCTTTGATGTAAAGAAACCTACATGGCTTGGGTCCTGCCTACATGAAAAACACACACTCTCTCTCTCTCTTTATAAGTATCAGTTGAGTTCAGCTAAGAGGATCCTTGATTTAAAATGTCACAGGGCCTTTGACTCCAGATCTTGTTTCCTCCAGGTGGTGTAACATAGTCCAAGTCAGCTGACCATTATAACAAAGTGTAAGGTCCAACTCTTTTTTTCCCCCCCAAGCATTTTTAGGGTGTGGTTACTGGCAGGACAAGTTCTGATAAGATATTTCATACAGAAATTTCAAATATGATAGAAATGTGCCAGAAGGCTGTTCTGGATAGCAGCCACTGAGGAGGAGAAGACACTTCTGCCATGAGAGGTAAGATTGTATATTGAGGCAGAGAGGAGCCCATAGCAATTTCTGGATGAATAGGAAGGGGGTGGGGGAGAAAAAGAAAAAGGTTGGAGAAAGTCCCTGGCAATAAAGTAAATGGGGAAACAGCAAAGTGTGTGTGTGTGGGGGGGGGAGTTAGTTTAGAGGCAGTTCCCTGTTTCTGAGAACCATTTATAACAGTGTTTCCCAAACTTGGGATGCCTCTTGTGTAGGGAAAGCCCCTGGCGTGCCAGATCGCTTTGTTTACCTGACCCGTTCTCAGGGTCCGCCGATCGTGGCTCCCACTGGCCGCGGTTCGCTGCTCCAGGCCAATGGGAGCTGCGGGAAGCGGTGTCTAGTACGTCCCTTGGCCCGTGCCGCTTCCAGCAGCTCCCAGTGGCCTGGAGCAGCGAACCGCGGCCACTGGGAGCCGCGATCGGCCGGACCTGAGGACATGGCAGGTAAACAAACCGGCCCGGCCCACCAGGGGCTTTCCCTACACAAGCGGCATCCCAAGTTTGGGAACTACTGATTTATAACATATTAGTAACATGGAGCAAGGTGAAGTAAAAGTCAAAAAACAATCAATTTAATTTCACTTCCAGAAAATGAAGTAAGATTTCAAATTGCCAGAAAACACTTGTTGTTAATTGCCTCTATTGATTTCTTCAATTCTGTTGTTGCATTCTAGATCCCCTCCTGATATTCCACTGCGCTGTAAAATGAGACATTATTTGATTCATTCAGTCTTAAATTGAAATTGAAACCAAAACTTCCAACCATTAAGCCCCTGTGTATACCCCACAGCTCTCCTCTTAGCCCAGCATTATTTAACTTCCTTTCACCATTGTAACTCTAACAAATGTTGTTGCTATTTCCTTTTAACATTAACCGGTCAATGAAAAGAACAGGAACACATTCTTAATCTTTCTTTTCTTTCTTCTTCCCACAAGGATATTTTATTCTGAAGATTGATGCCTACAGCAAAACAAACTGACATTCAGTAATGATATTCATTTAAAAATGTTATTCCTTGATGCAAAATTGCTTTGAATTTTTTATGATTTCTCTTCTCACTAAACATTGATCTGAGCTGGAAAAAAAAATCTAATACATTTTCTTACTTCATTTCTAAGAGTGACAGACTCATGGGTGCCAAGCTTATTGCTTGGTCAGGGAGTGTCAGAGTTAAAGCTGGGCAAAATTTTTGGGAAAATTCCCTCCCCCCCCCCCCCCCCCCAAAAAAAAAAAGGTGCAGATTTGGGTTAACTGGAACATTTGGTGAACTCATGTAGATTTTGGCAAATGGTTTTGGTTGAAATAGAAAAAAATGAAGTATTGAAACAACTCATTCTGACAATATCAAAATATCAAAACATTAAGCAGATTTAGGCAATATTCCAGAGGTGGGGAATTTGTAGTTAGAGTGCTCAAGTGGGATGTGGAAAACTCAGGTTCAAATCCCCATACCAAAGCAGCAACTTGAACACAGGTCTTTTCCTCTTAGGTGGACAACCACTTAGGAGGGGGAATACCTGGGTTGAACATCTGCTCCAAAGGAACCGCGGCCAATGGGGGCTGCGGGGGCGGTGCCTGTGGGCAGGGGCAGCGTGCAGAGACACCTGGCGATTCCTCAGCTTAGGAGCCAGAGGGATATGCTGCCATTTCCCGGGAGCCGCGCGGACTTCCTCCATTCCTGGAAAATGCCGGGGCCACCTGAGGTCAGTCAGCACTGCCCAGAGCCTGCACCCCAACCGCCCCCCCCGCCCCAACCCCCTGCCCCAGCTCAGATCCCCCTCCCACACTCAAACTCCCTCCCGGAGCCCACACCCCAGCCCCTGCCCCAACCCTGAGCCCCCTCCCATGCTCCAAACTCCTTGGCCCCAGCCCAGATCTCCTTTCTTCACCCCAGATCCCTCATCCCTGGCCCCACCCCAGAGCCCGCACCCCCAGCCAGAGCCCTCACCGGCCCCGCACCCAACCCCCGGCCCTGGCCTGGAGCCCCCTCCCACACTTCAAACTCCTCATCCCTGGCCCCACCCCAGAGCCCACACCCCAACCCTGTGCCCCAGCCTGGTGAAAATGAGCAAGTGAGCGAGAGTGGGAGAGAGCAAGCAATGGAGGGAGAGGGCCTCAGAGAAGGGGCGGGGCCTCAGGGCAGGGGAGGGGTAAAGGGCGAAGGAAGGGTATTTGTTTTTCTGCAGTTAGAAAGTTGGCAACGCTACCCTTTGGGTCCAATTCAGTAAAACATGACAATGTTACATTACTTAAGATATTTTTTTTCAGAGATTATATAGTGCAAAAGCTGATACATTTTCTAAATTGGGTCTTCACAAAAAATTGAAGAGTAAATATACATCAGAAGGATGTGAGGAAAGGATGAATAAAACCACATTAAAAATAAATAAACGTAATTAGAAATAATTCTGAAACAGAACCCCAGATTCTAATGGCCCTAAAATTTTGGGGGGCAAAATACAAATATGGATCCAAATTTTGCAAGTTGGGCCTATCTCTATTTTTAATAATGCAAAAATTCTTTGTCCTTTTAAAATATTTGAGCAGGTGATATTTTAAGACTACAGGACTATACTTAGTATCCTTGCTTTGGTAAAATCATTGCAGCTGTATCGTACTTGACCAATATTTTGAATTCTTTGCTGGCATGGAAGGAAAATGCCATCTCCACATTTGCTATTTCAGAACAGTGAAGTAAAATGTTAAAGTACTTCCGGTATGGCTGGGTAGATTTACTTAGGATTTCAGAATAGCTGAAATGATAGAACTAACTTCTTATTTATGAATATACCGCTTGCTTACAAAGAAAATAGCAACTGTCAAGCTAGTCAGTGCCAAACTGAGTTTTAAATGTAATCATCCAAATCCAATGTTCCGTAAGTGAATAGCTCTATAATAAATGTATGTTTTGCTAGTAGCAATCAACTTCAAAGCTGGTTTATTTTATACACACATCAAAAAACTCAGTAGTTTCATAAAAAAAAAAAAGGATGAATTTTCATTCCTGCTTCGTGAACAAGGATTAAAACAGCACTATATATATATTTTTTGGAAGACATATCAATTACCAGAACACAAAACTCTATCCATGTGCTAAAATGTATCCTAGGTTTTTTTTTAAGTGTAAAATAGTTTCCCCCGTGTTCCTGCTATAGTGCAAGTTCTCTTAAGAACAGTTCTATAATATGGAAGGACAAGGTTAAATTTCATATTAAATATTAATGCAAGGTTTAGTTCCTGATAAAATATTTCTTGATTCGCTAATAAATTTATACAGTGCCCCTGAGGTACTGTGGCACATTTAAACTAAAATTAGCACTAATTGCTTTGTGTGCATGCCTGCGTATCTAGATTCATATATTCATACCCTTTCAAACTGTAGTATATTAAGTAGTGTTTGTAAATTAATTGAGTTCCTGATCCAACTCCCACTGAAGTCAGTGTAAATATTCTCATTGATTTCAATGGGAGTTGGACTGGGCCCTGTAATTTTAAAACAGACTTGTAACAAGAATACAGACTGATAATTTATTATGAATGATCCCTATGTCATTCTCTGCAATGTAGTTCAGCCAGTGGTTCTGTAAAGTTCCTTCTCCCATGGATGTCTAAGTATTCAGATTCCAAAGACTATTTCTGTTTTCAAACAAACAACCAGAAATTTCAAATAAACTGTGGTTATAACAGCTCCCTTTTTTAATTAACACTTTTGCACTTGTGGTAATTGGAGACACTCAGGCTGGAGACCAGTTAGTATGAAAGCCTAGGAGATGCTGGTAAGGCAATCTCTAAGACAGTGTTTCCCAAACTTGGGACGCCGCTTGTGTAGGGAAAGCCCCTGGCCGGCCGGGCCGGTTTCTTTACCTGCCACGTCCACAGGTCCGGCCAATCGCGGCTCCCAGTGGCCGCAGTTCGCTGCTCCAGGCCACTGGGAGCTGTGGGAAGTGGCGCGGGCCGAGGGATGTACTGGCCACTGCTTCCCGGGCTTTCCCTACACAAGCGGCGTCCCAAGTTTGGGAAACACTGCTCTAAGAAAACCCTTTGATTTTCCTCCGTGGGGGTTCTAAATACTCCACATTATTTGATCTTTATAATGCACTGCAAAGTCCCCCTCCTCTCCCCTCCCCCCCAAACACACACACACATTCAACCTGGCCTTTAGAGAAGATGGCAGAAATTTGGTAGTGCGAGGAGTGGTGGGAAGGGGAATGATTTTGTAGTGTCTATATATTGCCTGGCCATTTTTGGTAACAGGAGATTGGTAAAATTGATGGAGTCATAAATTACAATACACCTCTACCCCGATATAACGCCGTCCTTGGGAGACAAAAAATCTCACCGCGTTATAGGTGAGACCGCGTTATGTTGAACTTGCTTTGGCCCCCCCGTTCCTTGTTCCCTGACCGCCCCCTCCAGAGACCCCTGTCCCTAATCACCCCCCAGGACCCCACCCCCTACCTAACCCCCCTGCTTCCTGTCCCCTGACTGCTCCAACCCCTATCCACACACCCCCGTCCCCTGACAGGAACTCACCAGCAGCGGTGGGAAGTGGAGCAATGTGGCCCCAGCCCGTTCCACTCCGCTACCTCCCAGCCGCAGCGGTCCGCTTCCCGCCGCCAGTGAGTGCGGGGAGGTTGGGGAAAGGATGCTCCCCGTACTCACCTGCGTCGGGAAGCGGAGCTGGGAGCTGGCGGAGTAGAGCGGGCTGGGGCTGGGCTGCTCCGCTTCCCGCTGCTGGTGAGTGCGGGGAGGTTGGGGAAAGGACGCCCCCTGCACTCACATGCGGCGGGAAGCGGAGCTACGTGGCCCCAGCCTGCTCTGCTTTCCTTGCCCTGGCCCCAGCCGTGTCGCTGGGGTGTGTGTGTGTGGCGGGGGGGGAGGGGGTTGGGGAAAGCTCCCGCACTCACCTCCTGCGGCTGGGAGCTGGCGGAGTGGAGCAGGCTGGTGCTGGGCTGCTCCACTTCCGCCGCTGCCGGTGAGTGTGGGGGGGATCCCTTCCCCCAAATCCCCTTCCCCGTGCGACACGGCTGGGGCCAGGGTGAGGGAAGTGGAGCGGGCTGCTCCCGGCCCCCCGCTAATCCCCCGGGCCACTCTGGGACTGCGGGGCCCCCAAAATTGCCCCCCTATAGCTCCTGCCTCCTAGACCCTGGGGGAGGGAGCCCCTGACTGCCTACAAGACCCTCTGCCCCTTATCCAACCCCTCGGCCCCGGCCCGGCCCAGCACCCTTAACACGTTGCTTGGAGCAGCATGTCAGAGCTTTACTGTGTTGTATGCAAACCTGTGTTATATTGGGTCACATTATATTGGGGTAGAGGTGTACTTGTATTTTGTTAGAATGTGTCATAGGCACTTATTACCACATATAAGTGTTCTTATCTTTTTCTGTATAACTCAAAATATATAAGTAAATACATACATTATATAGAGAGAGAAAGAGACATGCATACACACACGTATACATGTGTTATATTAAATGCACATACTATTCTGCAGCTAGAGATAATAAAATACGAGAAAGGTACAGGTTAGTGAAAGACTGAAAGAAACCTAAGTCCTTCAGAAAGAGAGACACACCAAACATCTGCCTACTCACTCATTCATACAAACAGATTAAAAACCAAAGCTGTAAATTAATAAAGCTATTTGTCTTACAAGAGCAGAAGGAAGAGAGACTATATATTATTTCTCTATTTAAATACTTGAGACGCTGAAGGTCATGCTATTATATTGCAGGATAATGACTTTTTAGATAATACATTGCTTAGGCTTAATTCAAACTACACTGAAGTCAGTGGATTTTAAAGGCTATTTGATCAGGCCTTATATTATCATTGTCTGCATAAACTAGCATACAAAAACTATCTGAGGTTGAAAGTTAAATACTCATACTCAGAAGCAACTGATGTTTTAATAAATCATGTAGACAGAAAAAAGGTAAACAGCAATAAGAGTGAGAGAGAGAGTATGTATGATTGCCACTCTTGGACCACAAATCCAGTCCCACTTTCTGCTATCCTCTCAACAAACCTTAATCTCCCTTTGACAGTGGGGATGACTGTGAAGATAGCCTGTGTCCTGGAATCAGCACCTTGGAACATATTTAGTTCAATACAACAGACGAGATCAAGCATGTTATATTGCAACAGTGTTAATTGCCATTTCTCTGTTTACAAGAACAAGAACAGATCTGTGTGGGTGTAGAGAAAGAGGTGATTTCATTCTGCAGAATCTCATAGCTACCACCTGAAGGTTTTTGTTTTGTTTTGTCTTTTTATATGACTCTACCACACATTCACTACTTACCAGGGCTGGATTTCTAATTAGGCACAGTAAGCATGCGCCTAGGGGCACTGGCATTCTAGGGACGACTTATCTTGCTAAAACAGTGTGCAACACAACGGCCAGCTGTAGGCGGGGCAGGGCAGGGCAGGGAGTGGCGGGGGGGTGGCGCGCTGAAGATGCTGTGCCTAGGCGGGCGTAAGGTGTAAATCTGGCCCTGCTACTTACCTAACTTTCCACTTTCAAATTAATAATCAGTATTGCTCCAAATCTCCAGTGACTTCAATGCCTCAATAAGGACTGCAAGAATGGGCCCTATATCTTTACTATTAACTATGTATAGCACTGTATATTTCTGCAGCACTTTACAGAAATAAAAAAGACATTGTCCAAGATTTAAAGAGCTTTTAGTCTAAATTAGACTAAGAAAGGGCCCAGTCCATCCATGTCAACTAATTGTCACAGAACCTAGAGCTCAGCGAGTACTACCACTGACTTCTGTTAAAGAGTAAGTTATTACTCATATTGAGTAAAGGACAAGAATTGGGTCCATGTTACTAGAGCTGGGTGAATAATTCATAATGAATATTGTTTAAAACAAATCTTTGCTTCTTTGTGCTTGTAAATTGTCTGTGGTTGTCTCACATGTTCATTGTCTGAAATTATTGGTCATATAATTTCTGCAAATACTTCTTTGACTGAAGCTCATTCATGAACAATTATTGCGAGTGATTTCTATTTAAGCTGTTTTGTTGGAGTATGTTAGTCACATAGGATGTTTCTGTCCCCTGAATAGATAATTGTAACTCTCAGGATACATTTACACTGCACACTCCTTATGGTGGCCCTACATGCCCCGCCCCAGCTCTGGTATAAATAGCAGTGTAGATGGTGAGGCACTGCTTAGGCAAGTAAAGATACACTTGAACAGTTAGGGTATTACCTTACTTTATAGGCCCAAGCCATTCCTCCCTCATCTATCCTGCTATTGAAAGCAATGCAGGGAAAGACTGACAGTAGGGAGGGCAGTGGGGAAAGCCTCCAGCAGTGGCGAGTTGCTGAAGTCTTTCCCTGCTGAAGTGAAAGATAATGGAGCAAGTAATTAAGGAAATCATCTGCAAACACTTGGAAGGTGGTAAGGTGATAGGGAACAGCCAGCATGGATTTGTAAAGAACAAATCATGTCAAACCAATCTGATAGCTTTCTTTGATAGGATAACGAGTCTTGTGGATAAGGGAGAAGCTGTGGATGTGGTATACCTAGACTTTAGTAAGGCATTTGATACGGTCTCGCATGATATTCTTATCGACAAACTAGGCAAATACAATTTAGACGGGGCTACTATAAGGTGGGTGCATAACTGGCTGGATAACCGTACTCAGAAAGTTGTTATTAATGGTTCCCAATCCTGCTGGAAAGGCATAACGAGTGGGGTTCCGCAGGGGTCTGTTTTGGGACCGGCTCTGTTCAATATCTTCATTAACGACTTAGATATTGGCATAGAAAGTACGCTTATTAAGTTTGCGGATGATACCAAACTGGGAGGGATTGCAACTGCTTTGGAGGACAGGGTCATAATTCAAAATGATCTGGACAAATTGGAGAAATGGTCTGAGTTAAACAGGATGAAGTTTAACAAAGACAAATGCAAAGTGCTCCACTTAGGAAGAAAAAATCAGTTTCACACATACAGAATGGGAAGAGACTGTCTAGGAAGGAGTATGTCAGAAAGGGATCTAGGGGTTATAGTGGACCACAAGCTAAATATGAGTCAACAGTGTGATGCTGTTGCAAAAAAAGCAAACATGATTCTGGGATGTATTAACAGGTGTGTTGTGAGCAAGACACGAGAAGTCATTCTTCCGCTCTACTCTGCTCTGGTTAGGCCTCAGCTGGAGTATTGTGTCCAGTTATGGGCACCGCATTTCAAGAAAGATGTGGAGAATTTGGAAAGGGTCCAGAGAAGAGCAACAAGAATGATTAAAGGTCTTGAGAACATGACCTATGAAGGAAGGCTGAAATAATTGGGTTTGTTTAGTTTGGAAAAGAGAAGACTGAGAGGGGACATGATAGCAGTTTTCAGGTATCTAAAAGGGTGTCATAAGGAGGGGGGAGAAAACTTGTTCACCTTAGCCTCTGAGGATAGAACAAGAAGCAATGGGCTTAAACTGCAGCAAGGGAGGTCTAGGTTGGACATTAGGAAAAAGTTCCTAACTGTCAGGGTGGTTAAACACTGGAATAAATTGCCTAGGGAGGTTGTGGAATCTCCATCTCTGGAGATATTTAAGAGTAGGTTAGATAAATGTCTATCAGGGATGGTCTAGACAGTATTTGGTCCTGCCATGCGGGCAGGGGACTGTACTCGATGACCTCTCGAGGTCCCTTCCAGTCCTAGAATCTATGAATCTATGAAAGGCCAGGTCTGCACTGAGCCACCCCCTGAGTGAAGTAAGTTACACCAACCTAAGTGTGGACAGAGCTATGTCAGCAGGAGAGCTTTTCCCACCAACTAGTTACCACCTCCCACGGAGGTGGAGTTATTATGCTGACGGGAGAGCTCTCTTCTGTCAGCACAGAGCATCTTCAGATGTACTACAGTGGCACAGCTGTATGCAGCTCCATTCCACAGTGTGGGTTCAGCTTGCTTTTCACTGAGGCATGTGTAGCTACATACCCTACATGCCATCACCAGTGGTATGCAGGGTAGACAGGCCTTTAGAATTGGTTTCCCAATGTAGATGCTCACATTTAAGAATACAAAACTCACTGGAAACGTTCTGCACCATTTACCTGTCTTCACTGTTTGCACAAACATTCCTTTTAATAAACAAGGAACCATACAAGAAGTAAGGTATTAGTCAGGGTGAGATGGGGAGGCAAAATCAAGGTACATTAAGAGTTCAGTTGTTTTTTGGTGGGGTGAGTTGGCTGGTATTCTAGGTATTTTATTTATTGTACTGCACCTCAAATACCTCTATAAACTCCTAAATGAGTTAAAGTATGAGAAACAAAAAACTTCTCTTTCTTCTCTTGTTTTATCTCCTGCTTTTTGCAGCTTCAGAATACCTTGAGAATAAATTTCATTTTGGATACAAACAGTCAATAATATATTAAGCTACTTCAGCACTGGGTTGTAAATACTTCCCATCTAAAGAAATGCATGATCAAAAAAGAGAGCAAAAGACAGGTTAATGTAAATAATACAGCTTGATGGATAATTTGTAGTGAATGATATATTAAACAAGTTGTACTTCTTTTGCTTTTGAATTGTTTGCAAACAGATTATAACCTTTTCAGACATATTCACCATGGAAATTATTTGGGGATTTTTCCAGTCACTAGTTCTCAGGTCTTTATGTCAGTCACAAACAGTGAATATTCAAAATTCATCCTAAACCTGATTCTCCACCCTTCTTCACATATCTCACTCAATTACAATTGGATCTGCATTTCAAAGTGTACATTGTTGGTGGGTAGTTAATGGATTTAGAAAGTTGTTGTCAGTGAATATTTCAGCTAAAAATCCACTTCTTTTGCTAGTGGAGCATGTGAATATTAGCGTGAAAGAGAAAGCTTTCATAAAAAGTCATGGATATGTTCTAAATCAGAATTCACTTCCAAATTCAAATGAGTATCCAGGAATAATATCGTGCACTATTCACCCAGTTCAGAGCAGTTTTGCTTTGATCATTTGACAACTTACAATTCAATGCTAATTTTTACTACAGTTGCTAGTGATTGCATATTCCACACATATTTATTTTAATACTTATTTTGAAGTGATGTGTTGGAAGTGATATGTTGATTTTGTTGAGTTGTTGCTTTTATCAGTGTTATAAGATCATTTCAAAGAGTTTCCTTTCAGAATATCTGACCTAAAGCATTCAGAAAAATGAATTTGGAAAAAATTAGCGATATGCTGTATGCTAATAAAATTGATCCTTTATTTCCCAAGGCTGTATTCTGTCCCAAGGTAGAAGGCTGAAGAATAACAATGGATTCATGTTCTGTGAAATGAGATGATATTTTACTGGTTCTTTCTGAATTTTATAGCCAACAGGATGTTTATGTCTCATTTCTCAGAGAGGTTTGCAATAGTTATTAATTTCATAAAAGCTTATTCAATATAAAATGAATATCTAATTAATGTTCTTGCATTTCCCCTCTCTTTTGTTAGGAAAACAAACAAAACCATTTTATTTCTTTTGAATTCTACTTCTTCCTCATCACAGTAAATATATATATTCTTCCTTGTACACTCTTTGCCTTTTCATTATAATTAGCAAGCAGGTAATGGTTCAATACCCAAGCATACCACATTGACTCTCATACCTACTGAACAAATGCACACAAAATGCAACAGGAATACTAGCCTGGAGGTGCTTCTCATGAAAAAAGCAAGATGCATTCTGGCCTAGGGTGCTACTAGTTGATAGATTGTTTCATACTCAAACTTCAAATTGGGCTAGGCTATACAATACCCTACAATTTATAGGGCACCTTAACAAGGGAACATCTCAATCACTTTTATCAAGAAGAATATCAGAATGCTCTAAATTAAAAAGAAAACTAATTCTTAAAAAAAACACAGCTAGTGTGTTACATTTTGTGGCTTTTGAGATCCACCTGTAGATACTAAGCATCAGCCCTTCTCTCCTCATGTGGCTATCAGCTCTATCATGAAAGATGCTAAGTACCCTTTACTTTGATTGTAGTCAACAGGAGTGGAAGGTACTCTGCACCTTTAAGGATTGTATTGTGAAAGGGCAGCAGAACTAGATTGTGCCCTTTTCTGTGGATCTTTAAGGTTTAGTGGAGAGTTAGAAAGATGGACTCACTACTGGCATGCCTCCTTGGGTGTGGTGTAGCAGCTCTGCCTTCTCTAGAGCCCCAGATGATGATTACTTCACACCCTTAGTTGTCTGCCTCTTCTCATGACTTGACCCTCTGGCATGTCACATTTAGTCCCACCCTTACTGGGTTAACATAAGTCCAACAAAAACAAATGTCTGATCCCTCTGTCCAGTCTGCCACCCGTGATTCTGGGCCCAGTGATCATTACACCCTTTTCTCAGGATTTCCAGTAGTCCATATCCCCTTCTGAGGGCTTCATGCAAACTTATCAGTAGCTGGTAGGGAAATCCAAGCCCTCCGACCCTACACAGGGACCCTAGTCTAGGCAGCCAAGGTGTGCTTCACAAGGCACCTCACAACTGACTCCCTTGGCTCCTTCCTATGATTAGCCTTTCTTCAAGGACTTTTCACCAGCCCTTTTGTGGGCTCTTTGTAACAAGCAACACCTATCAGTGTTTATCCCAACTTCTCAGCCTTGTATCAGGGTTAACCACAGGAGCTTGTTCCAGTCCTATGGATTTCAGATAGCTCCTCTTTATAGTGCACTGAGGATAAGAACATAACAACAGCTATACTGGGTCAGACCAAAGGTCCATCTATCCAAGTATCCTTTCTTCCAACAGAGGCCAATGCCAGGTGCTTCAGAGGGAGTGAACAGAACAGGTAATCATCAAGATCCAACCCCTGAAATCTTTACTCAGCTTCTGGCAAACAGAGGCTAGGGACACCATTCCTGCCCATCCTGGCTAATAGCCATTGATGGACCTATCCTCCATGAACTTATCTAATTCTTTTCTGAACCCTGTTATAGTCTTGAGACTACAGAGTTTATCACTCTCTCCCTGTAGCTCCTCGAACTCCAGTCCAAATGCCCCTTATGCTTTATTGTCACTGCCTCTTGGATGTCACTGCCTTAGGCTTTCTTCTGATTCAGGACAACTCACCTCTGGCTCCAGGCTTCATGGCCCCCAACCTCCCAGGCTTCTTCCTGGCTCAGAAGCCTCTGATTCTGGATTCAGGCCTCCAAGGCTTCCTTCTGCCTTTAGCCCAAGAGAAGCTACCCAGTTCACCTGGGTCTCCTTCTTGGCCTCATTCCCACTACCTTAGGTGCCTCCCCAGCCGGGTTTGATCACCAAATATGCTTAGCTCCCCTAAATATGAAAACTCTCTAAATATGAAAAAAATATTTTAAAAAATTAAAATTCACAACCCAAGAAAGAATTAACAAAGAAAAGAGAAGGGAAATAAGAGAATGAGGAGAAACTGTGCTACCTATGGTTAAGCAATGTTGGGTATAGGCAGAGAACATTCCAAGTTAGGGTAAATTATGTAGCTGCTTGTCAGTAAACAACATAATGGTTCAGAATTCAATGATTGCATTCCAAACTTCCTGAATGCCATCTGTAGGTCCATCTTTAAATCAGCAATACAAAATGACTAAAAATATGTATCTGAGTAGAGGTCATCTAAGTTTAAGGGCTGGGTTATCTCATTCAAGCCATGTTAATAAAATAGGTCTACATCCAACAAATAAAGACACAGAAAATGAAGCCAGTTGGTTGATTTAACAGGCCATCCTTGCTGGTAAAAATCACTGAACAGACACACCAGGGAGCAGCTGGCATGCTGAGCTCAATTGCTTTGAATAAGAAACCAGGCATATATATCAGAGGGCAATTTCATCCTTTTTAAACACGTGTGGGCTTTAACCTTCTTAAATACAATGAAAAAAAAGTCAATTAAGCTTTGTAAGGCTTATTGTAACATGTGGAGTTTATTTAGTAAACAGGAAATCAAGACTATTTTAATTACATGTATATGGCTCTATAAAGAATGGGGGAGGGAATGCCACCGTTTTGAATATCTCTTGGAACTTGTTAATTATATAGGGAGTCAAGATTTTTAAGAGTCACTAGTGATCTGGGGCACCTCTGAAAATCAGGCCCCTTTAAGATGTTTCAGGTTGAGTCCCCAAAAAATGAAGCAACCAAAATCACTATGCAGTTCTGAAAATCTTGAACAGGATGTATGATGAGGGAATTAATATACTAGAATTTGAGAGGAAAGAATAGACAGAAAGATCTCCATGTCTTTTTTGCCCATTGAAGAAGGAAATTATATATATGAATGGGGAGAAAAAGCTAAAGCATCTGATGTAGAGTAATTCATATGGAGATTGTAGATTTTTTGGAAACTCATATATACAAGCAATAACAGCTGGAACAGAAGAGCTGCACTCAGAAATGAAAAGGACTTTATCACTGGCATATAATACAGTTTTAACTGCAGTATTGCCTGCTTGAATACCTTGAACAAATTAAGTACAAGGCTCTGAGATGAATAGCCATGACCTTGATTGAAAGAAAGAAAGAAAAAAAAGTGCATAGAAAAGTTACCTCCCAGCAGGCCCCCCTTTCCAGGTCAAAGTAGTGTGAAGCACAATTGTTGGAAATCATGAAAATCTTGCATACATTTTTGGATCCAATCTATAAAATAAATTGGAATCCAGCCCAAACTTTTCCAGATCTTTATCCTGGTATGACCAGCAAACCCAGACACCGTTTTTTCCCTCTCTCTTCCTACATCAAGAAAAGTCAGGAAAGATTTTGATTTTGAGTGTTTAGCTGCCCATTGAGCAACAAAGGCAATTCTAATGTTATAGGCCAAATTATAGTTTTTCCATT
Source organism: Emys orbicularis (assembly GCF_028017835.1). Lineage (NCBI taxonomy): Eukaryota > Metazoa > Chordata > Testudines > Emydidae > Emys > Emys orbicularis. Next base: position 152,042,500 of record NC_088684.1, on the reverse strand, counting down.
ATGCCATTTTGAGCTAAAGGTATTAACGCAGGAAGGACATTCTTGGGCCTCTGGGAACATTCATGACAATGTTCAGGTCTAGGTTTATTAATGAAATAATGATGCTCTCTTCAGTGTCCTTTGCTTTTTCTGAGATCTGTGCAGTAGCTGCAACATTCCATTGGCCCAGGAATACAGCTATTAGTGATAAGCCAAAGAAGATGCATGGAAGCCCATGAAAAATAATTTCTGCTTTCTTTTAAAGAAAGCGAAAACAAAAAACTGGGGCACAATTTTGACCTTCCATTTACTTCAATGGGAACTGAGCTAGGGTAAGGCCAGAATTGAGCCCTTTGGCACTTGCCTTTTCCCTTGCAGAGCTACCATTGAAAATGCAGGCCAATGCTTGACTGCATTTCTGCAAAGGGAGGATGGGCAGATGGAGTGAACATAAGACTTCTCCACCCCAAACACGTGTTTTATGCAATATGATCAGTTTAATTTGGGTGTATCCCCAAGAATCATCAAATTAACCTTTCCCCAAATTGTAAACCTGCCATGTGCAAAATGCAGTAGTAGGTAGCAGAATTCTCGGCCTAGCAAGTCAGTTTTATTTTTGGAGCATAATTTTGTGATACTGAGCGAGGTATTTTCTTAGTGTCATTTGTTTATTCACAAGTCCTGTTTCCTTGAACAGAGGTAATAGCACACTACACACAGGCAACTGCCTCTTGCAGAAACCTCAGCTAATGTGCCACTGGCCTGCCCCAAGAAGTTGCTGTCATTGGCCTCTGTTTCTCTACAGGACTCTCCTACAATCTAATTGCTTAACACATAGTTCTCTCTACTTACTATCATCCCCTGAGCTTTGCATGTGAGAAACCTCCTATCTCAAAGCTCTTCATCTGGGACCATCTGGCCTCCAGAGTTAGCCTTGGCACCAAGCCTCCTTTTGTATAACTGTTTTGAAATACAAAGGAATCTGGGAGCTTTAACTGCCAGACAAAGGAGTTTAACTGCCAGAAAACCTTAAAGAGTGTGTCAGGATGCTTACACATCAGTGGCACAATAAAATGCAAGCCATTAGTACCTTTTGGACTGGAAGGGTCATTTTGGGAAGGGGGGCCCAGGACCAAATGCAATGGCCAACTTAGCTTGTTATAATTTTCAGCCCTCTGTGAGGCTGGGACCTAGAAGTTTGCTACTCAGATAGACAACTGGAACACCACAAGTGCACCTGCCATTGATCTGACTGCAGCAGCTGCTGCAAGGAGAACTCCCATCCTGTGTGCCCATCAGTGACAACATGAGCACATGAAGTGTGCTGCCCGACATAGTCCTTGCATCTCTGCCCTCCAATAAGCAGTGAAGAGGAGGCAAGACCAAACTGCTGCTGCTGCTGTTGTATTGAGTAGAAGTCCAGCAGCTGCTGCAGCTACCTCTCTCTGCTCCAGTACCTGACTGACCAGACTCAGCTCAAACTTTAGAGTCAATAGTAGGAGGGTGCTTTAACCTCTGCTCTCCTCCCAAACTTCAAGACCAGTCCTCACTCAATTCCTCATATAAATTAGAGGACAGTGCCAGCAGCCAGGTGAGGGCATGTCCATGCCAGCAACAGACCACCCTGTCGACCACCAGGGGAATATGCATCAGTCACTAGTGGGAAATATTTTGGAGGGAAGTTTCTGGTTAAAGGTTTGAGAATAGGAGCAGTAGGAAGCTAGGTCCAATGAGACAAGGCACATTTTTGATAAGGGACTGAGAATTGTGCTGCTGCGAAAAGGGGGATCTAAACCCTAGCAGAAAGAACTAAAATGAGAATGAAAGTTCTAACCACCCATCTCTCTAGACTCCTCTAACTCTACATAGTCTATCACTCCAGTACACCCAGCTAGTTACATCACAAAGCAAGACTTCAAATCAAACTACATCATCATTTGTAGACAGCTTTACTGCGGCTTCCTTTGGTTAGAGCAAGACTCCAAAGTACATAAATCATTTGGGGGGATAAATTCTGTTCCTTGATGTGAGGTTCTGCTCTGGAAAATGACTTTTAAAAACAGAATTGTGATGTCCCATTGTTAATTGCCTGTGTGAGCATGGGGCCATCTCCTCAGGGAACACATAGGGAAAACAAAAGAAAACATAACAGAAAATAAAATAAATATTTACCAGCTGAGAGAGAGATATGCAGCATACAGCAGCTAGTTGCAAAATGGCTGCTTAAGGGCTGATGCTGCTTTGCTCAGCCAAATTTAAAGGGCCAGTGAAAGGCACACTGGGAAAGAATTTGATGAGGGTTACATTTTATCATTTTCCTCATGCATATAGAACACTTCTGCTGAGTGCCAATGGCAGCAGCATGGGACGGGTTTGATCTGTCTAGGAGTCCTATAAAATAAACAAACGTACAGCTTGAGACCCTACCCAAGGCTGTACTCCTATTTCTGGCTCTGGGAAATTAAAATATAATCTTCCTGGCCACCTTTCTAGGTGATTCTTCCTTGCTCATAAGCACTCAGGAGTCTTTGGGATTATGAAAGTGCCTTATATTTCTGAAAAAAAACAGAAAAGAAAAAAAAAAAAGAAACACAATAACCATATATATATATATACACACACACACACACACACATAACAAAATGAGCAAAGACTACTCAGTGTGTCAGGAGTATGGTTAGCACCACAATTGCCAGTATTAGTTATTTGATCTGTTGTGGTCCAGAACTCTTAATCTCAAAGCAATCCCCACCCATGGGTTCAATAAGACTAATGGGAGTCAGGGTCAGACAGTCTTTTCTAGACCAGAGAATTGAAGACAACAAGGTATTCCTCCCATGTACAGCCACCTGGTCCAGTTCTGTGACATCAGCTTTGTCCCCAGTCATCTGGTTGGGTACCATGGTGGAATTTAGCTTTGTGCAGTTACCTATCAGGGTGCTGTGAAGTCAGCTCTGTGCTGCTTCCAATGGTCTGGTCAGGCCCAGCTGTGAAGTTAGATCTGCATCACCACCAGTCTGGTTATGTCTCACTGTAAAGTCAGCTCTGACCTACTGCTGCCATTTCAGCCTGAGCCAGTCAAATCACTCAGAAACATTATGCACAGACTTCAGAATCTCCATGTGTAGAAGCCAGGGGAAAAATGACCCGTGGGCAGTTTTATGTGAATGATTGGTCAGGAATACTTTTTCCCATAGTATTTGACCAGCTCTAATAGCAGTGGTGTACCATCTATATATGCAATACATGCATTGCATGCCCCAGAATTCACAAAAGATGTGATCCAACTGGCAGCCCACAGGACAATTCTGTGCAGGCCCAGATTCACGCTGTAGAACTCACCTGCATTGTATGTGCAAGGTCACATTGCATGGATGATGCAATTTTGTGAAATATTAGTAAAAAGGTTGGACTACTTAAGGCATACAAATGTGAATTGAATTGTCCATGATAGAACAGAGCTGATGGTGTGAACTCTTCATCAAGATGGAAAGTTTAGTGCAAAATTTGTTCACTAAAAAGTTGTTGCATGCCTTATTAAAAGGTCACAGCACGCCACTGTCTAACAACAATCATAAGATTGGCTTGTAAGTCAGTCCATAACTGTTCCAGCTAACCATACAGTCCTAGACAAGATGAAAACATAAGCCCCAATCCTGCAAGGACCTCTTTGTGGGCAGTCACTTGCATTGATTCCATTTTAAGTCAATGGGGTTCCGAATAGCCATAGGGACCCTCCACACAGAGCTCCATGCAGGACCAGGGTCTTATGACAATCCAGTATTAAATGGTTATGGCAGTCAATTCTTCGGCTACACTTCAATCTGAAAAGTAGTAGGAAAGGAGAATTTTATTCCAGGAGGCAAAATATGGTAAATGTAAATACATAAATAAATGATCCTCCTAACAGAAAAAAATCCAACTCATACCCATCCATCTATAACAACAGCACAAAGTTGCAGTATATAGATGTTAAAGAACTGGTGCTGGGGTGGAACCTAGATAATCTAATATTCATTTTCAGAAACAGCATATCTACTGTTGCCTAAGGTAGAAAAAAAAGGACATCTCTGAAAAGAGAATAACATTTGATGGACAGGAAAGAATCAGATAATCCATCTGAAATCCTCAGGCATTCAAACAACAAAAAAATAAGGTCTACTGCATCAATGGCTGCTGAGATACCTACTGGGAACAAGATGATCAGAACCTCTATGTGAATTAATAAGCAAAAAAATTACAGAAATGCACTGTGGTCTCATTGTAACCCAGATGGAAACTTGTTACAAACAGAGTCAGCTCAGCCTGAAGCCAAGTACTCTCCACCTTTTTAAGTAACTAGCTTCAGAATGAACACTGGAAATAACTAGACAAAGCATCTGTAAGTAGAGACATTTGCTTGAATAAATGAGTGGCAGGAAGCAATATAATAAAAAAGATTTATTTATAATCTGGGTTTTTAAAAAGCAAAGGACAGCAATTCACACGGGAGATATAAAGAAGCCAGAGCTGGATGGTCACAGGAGAAGGACTGATTAACTTAGTTATAACAGAGATAAGGAAAGTGAGACCCACACTCTAGTGCAGAGGTGGGCAAACTACGGCCCATGGGCCACATCTGGCCCGCAGGACCGTCCTGCCCAGCCCCCGAGCTCCTGGCCCGGGAGGCTAGCCCCCAGCCCCTCCTCCGCTATCCCCCCTCCCCTGCAGCCTCAGCTTGCTCACTCCGCTGCCGGCGCAATGCTCTGGGCAGCGGGGCTGTGAGCTTCTGGGGCAGCACTGCTGCAGAGCCCGGCCTGACCCGGTCTCTGTGCTGCGTGGTGGCAGCGGCAGCATGGCCCGGCTCCAGCTACAGCCGCGCGGCCAGCCACCGGTGCTCCAGGCAGAGCAGTAAGGGAGCAGGGAGCGGGCGGGTTGGACAGAGGGCAGGGGAGTTTGGGGTGGTGGTCAGGAGGCAGGGGTGTAGATATGGGTTGGAGTGGTCGGGGGGAAACAGAGGTCCCGGGGGGTAGTCTGGGGGGGGGGATTGGATGGGGCAGCAGGGGTAATCAGGGACACGGGTTCTGGGGGCAGTCAGGGGACAGGGAGAAGGGGTGGTTGGATGGGGCAGGGGTCCCAGGGCGGCCATCAGGAATGAGAGGAGGGATTGGATGGGGTGGCAGGGGTCCAGGGGTGGTCAGGGGACAGGGAGCGGGTGTGTGTTGATGGGGCAGGGGTCCCAGAGGGGCTGTCAGGGAACAGGGGGGGTTGGATGAGGCAGGAGTCCCGGGGGGGTGGGGGCAAATAGGAGGTGGGACTGGGCCTTGACCCCCTCCCCTAACTGGCCCTCCATACAATTTATGAAATCTGATGCGGCCCTCAGGCCAAAAAATTTGCCGGCCCCTTCTCTAGTGCATATGATTCAACATTTATTTGTTGAGTTTGCCAATCTAACTAGTTGTTCATTCATTTTCCATATATAATCATATTTTTAGGCCCCGATTCAGGAAGGCACTTCAGCACATGACCTTAATGATAGTTAACACATGCTTAAAGCTAGGCACGTATGTAACATACCAGGGTACAATGCAGACTAATGAGCAGATGTTTCACCCTGGCCTGCAACCCTGGATGCCTTAAAATGGCCTTACTGAAGTAGCTCCCACCTGGGCTGCTCACAAACCTACCCTGAGTGTCTCTGTGTAACTGCAGCCTGCCAGCCACACATCAGTTACACTCTGGCTCTCAGCAGCCTTGGTTATACTGCAGGGTGACCCCAACACATCCCCAGTCTCAGATTTCCCCGCAGAAATGTATGTTATGTACTGGACAGTACAAATTATATTAAATCCATTATTCCTTTAAGAAAATAATACACACGCAACTTGCCACCCCAAATGTAGTCTTCCAGACACTTCAATTTAAACATGCTGGATTACATAAAACAAGAAGACAAGTTTACTAACTACAGAGAGATGGATTTTAAGTGAGTGCAAATAATGAGGCATAAAAGTTAGAAATGGTTACAAGAAAAATAAAGATAAAACATTACTGGTGCCTAACGTATAAACTATGTTAAATTCAAAGCAAAGTTTTCTCATGAAATGCTTTCTGCAGTCTTACTGACCAAACTTCTTAGCTCGGGACGCCTTCCCCCAGACACCAATGCTTCCTTCCTTTGTCCCTGCAGCGGCAGTGAATCAATCGACTGGGGAGGCAGAGGAGCTTGTGGTGTTTTTCAAGAGAGGGACTGAAATGATAAAAAGTGACAAACCTCTCCACCTAGGTACTAATAGACAAAGAGTCTGTGTGGAAGCATGTTCTCTCTGCTGGCTTTTTCTCACCTGTTTGAGTTTCCTTTGTTTTTCTTCCTGCTTGATGACTCTGTTTACGGCTTAAATGCAAATTAAGCAGAGCACACATTCCTTTGTTAGGACAGACCTGTTTAACAACCTCTGTTTTGGCAGGGCTGTGGAGTTTGGAACATGTGTTCACATCATACAGGGAATTCTTATAACTTTGTGTTATAACATAACTATGTGGCCACACATATTTTATCAGGATGATACTGAACAGCACATTATGAGTTTTCAAATGATATCTTGCAAGACATGCCTTGTACAAAAATTATTACGGTAGTATGTAACGGTATGCTGTCACAATATACTCTAGCTTGAGTATCGTGCTGACTCAGGGACTTAAACTGGGCATACCAGGCCAATAATGAGACAAATTCTGCTGTTATTTACACCCATTCATTTCCATTCAATTCAATGTTGTTTTACAGATGTACCTGAGGATGGATTTTATCATGATATTTCTTACATCTGTTGTACAATTAGCATGAAAGATGAAACCAAAGTCATTTTTTATTCAGGGCACACTAAATGTATGGAGGGTTAAGTCCAAATACACTCATTAAATTAGCAAGAATAATAATTTACATTAATTTATAGTGACAGCCATCAGAAGAGCCCAAAGTCTTTTACAAACATTAAGTAATCCTCACAATACCCTATGAATTCTTAACCTCAATTTAATGATGAGAGAAGAAAGACATGGACAGAAATTAAAGTCCTAATTTTCAAAAGTGGCCTCTATATTTTGGTGGCTTTAATTTGGAGGCTCAGAAATGGAAGCATCTAAGATGAGTGGCCTCGCTTGAAAATTTGACCCTATGTGACTTGCTCAAGGTCACAAGGAAAGTCTGTAACAGAGGTTAGGATTAGAGCTGGGTGGGGAACAGTTTTCCCATCCCACAGATATTTTCAAGATTTTACAATTTTTTCCCATTCTGCACTGAAATAAAACAGAGACCTTTTGAATTTGTTGATGAAAAAATGAACCCTCCACCCAACCCAGAATTGCCAATAACCCAGGGGTGAGGGCACTCACCTGGGATGTAGAAATCGAGATCCCAGTTCTGAAGCAGAAACTTGAACTTAGATCTCCCACATCACAGAGGAGTGTTCTAACCAGTGGGCTATAGAATAGATCTGTCTTTCTTATCCAATAAATATTTATTTATAAAATGTGGAACGGCTCCAACAGGAAGTGGGTTCTGGGAGACCTGGATTCAAATCCCTTCTCTGAGTATGCTTGAGACCTCAGGTGCATGCCCTTAGCCACTGGCTAATCTCTCTCTCTCCCACATGTGCAATTACATCCTAGACCTGAAACCCTTCTCAAATGACTCTGTTGTCAAACAGTAATACAGGAAGATTTTTTCAAAACCAAATTTTACTCAGAAAGCTGCTAATATCAAAACTGTGAAAATAAAATAGCATTGTCAAAAGCTTGGGGAAACATTAAGAACATCAAAATCGCAAGACCAGAATAGCCCAATTGTCCATTTAGGTCTTGATCCTGCAAAGCTCAGTGTTTTGCACTGTGAGAATTCCAATTTACTTCAGAGCTCTGTGTAAGTTTGAAAGTGCATCTCTCTCTCACCAACAGAAGTTCATCCAATGAAAGATATTACATCACCACCTTATCTCTCTGATAACATGAGACCAACACAGCTACAACACCACCACATACTTAATATGGAAAGTTGGTAAATCCACGCAGTTTTGTAGCCCTAGTCTGGAAATCTGCTGCTGTCAGAGAGAAGCTCAGGAATCAGGGGATATTGACAGGAGAAGGAAGCAGGGCTAGAAAAGTGAGCTTCAAACAGTGAAGTCTGGGGAGTGGTGGCTCTAGGTAGGGCTTATGATTTTAGACTTTGTTGAAAGCTGTTTGCATTATTTTGCGATTAAGGACTCTGAGATTTTTATGAGTTTTATTTCACATTAAACCAGTCTGAAAAAGGGGTGTTGTGAGTCTGTAACTGAAACTATCTGTAGTATTAAGCGGTCTAGAAGAGAGGGCTAATAGGGGCAGGATGCCTGCAAAGTGACCCTTAGCCATGAGGAGGCGTTCAATAAGTGGCTACACTCATGTAGACATAGGGTAAAGATATATATATATATATATATAAATATAGATAGATAGATAGATAGATAGATATAGCTCTATTTGGCACAGAATAATAGGATTTTCCATCTTGGGTTGTGTCTTTAAACCAAATATGGAACAATTTTTCTGTTTTACCTGCAGCCAATTTAATCACATATCACCTGCATTTAAATGTCTGTCTCTCTCCAGAGATTACAAGTCAAGAAAATTGTGTCAAGAATGAAAATGTCCACACTAGTTGATTAGATTTGAATGGGTTGCTAACCTCCATCAAGCATGTCAGAAATGCTTTCCTTTTATCTTTTATGCAAAAGGACTGGCAGGTAATTGCATTCTCCTCAGCTAATAGAAAGGTATTTTCTTTAGAACTCGCCAGGATGCTCAGGGCGTCACTCTGACAAATTACGTTTGACAGAAATCCAGCGTCACTCAGGAATCCAAGTTTAAAGGCATACAAGACCATTGGTAGAGTAGCACAATTTGACTGCCATATTACAAAGTATCCATAGGCCTCAACTATCATGAATATGTCCACGGCTGTAAAGTCAGGATTTTCAAAAGCACTCAGAGTTGGCCTAACCCTTTTTCCGTTACAGACAGTCGTAAAGCTCCCATTGACTTCAGGGAGAGCAAAGATAGGCTGACTCCTAGTGCTTTGAAAATCCTCCCCAAAAACTTTTCAATAGCTTTTTATGTATTGTTTTAAACACAAAAAAAGTCTGTGTAATAAGCATAAGGCCGAGGTTAGAAAACCAAAATGAATGGGTACATCTCTCATGTCCACAAGCACTGCTGAGAGAAAAGGCAGGAACTGCCATTTGTTCACTAGCAGCCAGATTTTGAAACCCTGACGTACCTTGAGTAGTAGCCCTGGTGATTTCATAACATTCAAGGGGAGTATGGGTATCAGAATCTGTCTGAGGAGTGTTGCTGACATTACTATACAGGACAATCAATTCAACAGTTTATCATAATGGGTCCCCTTTTTGAAATGTGCTGGTTAAGGCAATCTGAGGTGAACCACTCCACATGCTCATTAATTGTTGTCAGAGTAGTAAAATCTAATCTTTTTCTCACGGCTTTTCCTTACTTGACTTTGCATTACAAACAAACTAAAGCAGAAACCTCACAGTTACTACAAAATATTGTGTTCCTTTAAAAAAACTAGCTTGAATGGTGCAGGGCTATTATTCATCCTTTTGTGACTCCAGGCTTTGCAATTTTATTTTAAAGATATTTTTTTAATGTCAATACAGCAGTGTTTTGAGCTCAGCTTCATTGTATAGTAAGTTGTGTATTAAAGCAGGATGCATGGATCAATGGGCTTGGATCCTGTTGAGTGGATGTCTATGGACCCACAATTTTGATCCTAAGATCCATGGGACTGTGCTCAAAATGCTGGGAGTCCCACCTTTGGGATCGGGAAGCAATAGCTGGGCTGGGGACCCAGAGCATCTCCACAGAACTGCTTTCTGGTCGTCTCCTTGTCCCACAGCTTCTTCCTTCACCTGACTCTGGCACAACACATTCTCAGCTCTCCCAGTAGCAGCTAGACTGTGAGAATGAGTGTGGTTTACAGGCACACGGAAGAAGGAAAAACGAGGAGGGCTCAGCCTCGTGCAATCTGCCATTCGTTTTTATTGACTGGACACGCCATAAGTGGAACCTTTCCCAGCTAGCTCATGTTTGGTGTTCCAGTTCAGTTCACACTTAGGAGTCACCTCTTCATGAGGCTGCTGCAGCCAGCAGCTAGCCAGTTTACAGGTGATTAATTTGGTCATGCCAGTCATCACAGGGTATTCAGGCACAACTGACTATGTCTACAACTTCCTGTACTCTACCAATCACAGGGATCCTCAGCCAGCTATTTGGGCAAGCAAATCACAGAAACTCCCACCATTCCAAAAGGGCAAATAAATTAAGGATCTACAGGGGAGTGGAAGAGGAGGAAGAGTTCTCAGGGTTCATGTGCATTGGGGAAGGTAAATGAGGATGAAGGGCTATCAAACCTTGAAGGGAAAGAGGAGAAGAAATATCAATTCTGATTTCTTGTGTATATTAGGTGTCAGATTATGGGAGAAGTGGACACTCGGTTTTCATATATTGTGCGTGGATTTTGGGGAGGAGGGGTAATTTTGATGTGCCTTTTTTTTTTGCCCGTAATATTTATATTTGGGGGTATGTGGTTAACTTCTGCTTGTGTTAGATGGAGGATTATATGGGTGATGCTGGAACACTTATTTGCTGTTGTGAATTCTGTGTTCTCACTGAAATAATAGAGTTCCAGTAGCTCAACATTTTAGTATATATATTTACTATATATTTTGTGAATTTTTGTAACTGACTTCAAATTAAATTAATATTGTTAATATATGTTTAACAAGTACTTAATTTTCAAAGTCCATTTCAAAGGCTAATTCACTTTATGATCCCAATAGGGCCATATTCAGGGTGCAATGGTCTGTTGAAGTCAATAGAAAGATTCCCATGGACTTTCATGGGCTTTGACTTATACCTGTTCTATTTCACTGTTTTTGAATAGTAAGTGAAAACTCTGCAGGGAAAAAAAAGCTGGGTGGGAGGAGTTGGAAGGGGGTAATGCCCATTTTTCACTCTTTTGTCTATGCAGCAGTTCTCAAACATTAGCAACCCGAGGACCCCCATTGTGATTTAAAAATTTTGCTGGATCCCCAAGCTGGCTTCTAATTTTCCCTGGGGGTGCTCAAACCCAGCTCAGCCCCTGACGCTGCCCCCACTCCATCCCTTCCCCCAAGGTCCCACCCCATCTCTTCCCACCCCCACCCCTCCTCTTCCCTGCCCCTTTCCATCACCTCCCCGAAGCGTGCCCCATCCCCGCTCCTCCCACTCCCTCCCAGCGCCTCCTGCATGCCGCTGAACAACTGTTCTGTGGCATGCAGGAGACACTGGGAGGGAGGGGGAAGAGTTGATCAGCGGAGCCAGCAGCCCCAGACATGTCTTGCAGACCCCTGGAGCTAGACATGACTCGCGGACCCCCTGGAGCACCCTTGCGGACCCCCAGTAGTCTGTGGACCCCAGTTTGAAAACCACTGGTCTATAGTCAATTTTATGCACTCAGTTTCCCTGTTTAACTATAAAGGCCTCATGAATCTGTAAGTAATCAAGGTTCTTATTGGCAATTTAGAAGAAACCACTAAGTACAGATATTTCACATTTAGTAGAATGGTTGTGAAGTAATAATTAGCATTTATATATTCTCACTGGTAAAGTGAGCGCAACAGCTAAGCAACATGGAAGAAAGTCTTTTGGGTGTTCTGGTTTAAGGATTATAGCATGCTCTTTTAAAATGGCTGCAAAAATACTAATTATGGATATGAAGGTTACTCAAGAGATAGTATTAAGATACCTTTCGCAATCTGTATGAACCTCAAGTAGCTAATTAGATGGAGGCGTGATTATGCCTATCTTCTTGCTTGCCAGAAAGTCTTTTTACCTTGTCTGCTACTCATTTGACAGACTTTTGATCAATTTAGCTTAATTCTAATGACATTGCTTTCCCTCTGTATCTTTTGCTATCACTGAGTTTTGTTTTACATGAGAACTTCAAAGCAAAACCTTCTATTTTACTTGCATGGCTGTAAATAAAGAATCTGAGGATTTATGTTCACACTTAAAACATTTAAGTATTCTCTATCCTTAAAAAGACAGCAAAAAAGAAAGTAATACCCTTATACACATGCTTAATTTTGAGCATATGAATGGTCACACTGAATTATATGGGAGAGTGCTCTGGGGCTATGGTGGGGAGAGAGGACTCCCCCCAGCTCTCTCTCCCCACAGCAGCACCTGGGCTGGGGGTGATAGTCACCTTTCCCCTGGCTGAGGCAGCTCTAGGTCTGGGGCTGGGTTCGGGAAGGGGCGCCCCGCGACAGGTCCGGGCCGGGCCGCCCAGGTTCGGGTCGGGCCGTTATGGCTGAGTCTGGGCTGGGCCACTGTGGCTGGGGCTGGGCTGGGTGGGGCGGGGCCGTGGCTGGGGCCATGCCGCACCACCCCAGTTGGGTTCAGGCTGGGGGAGGGGTGGCCTAGCATGTCCAGGCTGCTGCATAGTTGAGGCCAGGGGGCTGTGCTGGCAGTTGCAGATTGGGAGCTGGGCTAGGTTGAGCCCAGGGGAGGGGCGCCCCTCCCCCAGCCACGGCAGGTCCCCAGACGGGTTCCCTGAGTGCCTGCATGGCGCTAAATAGGCGGCTGCGTGACCACGCTGCTTTCAGGAAACTTAGGATGATACCAAGCTGGGAGGGGTTGCAAGTGGTTTGGAGGATAGGATTAAAATTCAAAATGATCTGGACAAACTGGAGAAATGGTCTGAAGAAAACAGGATGAAATTCAATGAGGACAAATGCAAAGTACTCCACTTAGGAAAGAACAATCAGTTGCACTCATACAAAATGGGAAATGACTGCCTAAGAAGGAGTCCTGCAGAGTGGGATCTGACGGTCATAGGGGTTCACAAGCTAAATATAAGTGAACAGTGTAACACTGTTGCAAAAAAGAAAACCTCATTCTGGGATGTATTAGCAGGAGTGTTGTAAGCAAGACACGAGAGGTAATTCTGCAGCTCTACTCTGTGTTGATGACGCCTCAACTGGAGTATTGTGTCCAGTTCTGGGCACCACATTTCAGGAAAGATGGGGACAAATTGGAGAAAGTCCAGAGAAGAGCAACAAAAATGATTAAAGGTCGAGAAAACATGACCTATGAGGGAAGATTGAAAAAATTGGGTTTGTTTAGTATGGAGGAGAGAAGACTAAGGCCTGGTCTACACTAACCCCCAAATTCGAACTAAGGTACGCAACTTCAGCTACGTGAATAACGTAGCTGAAGTCGACATACCTTAGTTCGAACTTACCGCGGTTCAGACGCGGTCCACACGCGGCAGGCAGGCTCCCCGTCGACTCCGCGGTACTCCTCTCGCCGAGCTGGAGTACCGCAGTCGACGGCGAGCGCTTCTGGGATCGATTTATCGCGTCCAGACCAGACGCGATAAATCGAACCCGGAAGTTCGATTGCCAGCTGTCGAACTACCGCGGTAGTGTAGACCTGGCCTTAGAAGGGACATTATAAGAGTTTTCAAGTATGTAAAAAGTTGTTACAAGGAGGAGGGAGAAAAATTGTTCTCCTTAACCTCTGAGCAGAGGACAAGAAGCAATGGGCTTAAATTGCAGCAAGGGTGGTTTGGATTGGACATCAGGAAAAACTTTCTGTCAGGGTGGTTAAGCATTGGAATAAATTGCTCAGGCAAGTTATGGAATCTCCATCATTGGAAATTTTTAAGAGCAGGTTAGACAAACACCTGTCAGGAATGATCTAGATAATACTTAGCGTTGCTATGTGCTGGGGACTGGACTAGATGACCTCCTGAGGTCCCTACCAGTCCCACAATTCTATGATTCTATAGTCGATAATAGCAGCCAATGAGTTTTCTTCAGATCAGTTAGATGACTTTTTTCCCTAGCATTTTGCTGAACCTTGTAGCTGGAAATGCAATTACCATTTTACAGTGCAAAAATGATCTAACAAAATCAACTTCCTACAGATCCATATAATATCAGAAATAAAACACTTGAAAGACTTTTTTTCAGATGCTGTTGCAATTTATCAGAGTGGGAACAAATGATGAATGCCTTAATACTGTCTTCCAAATAAGAAAAGGAGGCAGGCGTTGACACTAATATAGGCAATTAGAAGATCTTCTTGATGAATGTGACCTTTCTCTTCTTGCCATGTGTAACCATCATATGGCAAGGCTGGGTCATAGAATGTTTTCTTGAATTTCTTTAATAGTCTTATCTACCAATATTTAAATCATAAGCAGCACTTCCTTACAATAGAGAGTATCTGTTTTCTGCCTGTTCTACTTTGCAATCAATTGTTTTTGGAAGCTGTTTATTTTGCTTTCATTGTGTCACATGCTGCTCTGACAAAATGATGCAGGTATAACAATGAGTGCAGCAGAGATAGCATGAGTAAAAGTTCATCTCACCTTTATTTTACGCTACAAAGTTTAACATATGTTCTGCTCCTTTATCAAAAATGGCCTTCCTTCTGATACCCAACTAACAACTGGTTAAGAATTCCTCCCACAGTCTTCAGCCCAGTAGTCTGAAGTTAACTTTGTTAATCCTCTGTATTACAGGAGGTGCTTATTTAAAAGAATGCCTGTACGAAGATTGTCTGTATTGTATACAAATGTAGCTTGAATGCTATGTACAGTCCACAAGAGGAAAATAAGATAATGTAAAATGGTTTCATTAGATTTCAACAATCTGGCACAGCTGGATTAGGATGGGGGATGATTTCACACTGGAGTTGCCTTGTAGATATACTTGGTTTTATCAAAATAATCCTCAGATTGAAGGAATTAAAAAAAAAAGAGTCACAAGGGGGAACTGCCCTGTTGAGTAATCTTGTACACTATCATGACAGAACATAATATCCATGATAAGCTTTTCAGCAATGGGTTGAGAAAGAGAGAGAGAGTTTTTGAGGGCTTACATTTGTTTGTGAATACTTTTCATTCCTAAACATAGAGCCAAAACCAAACCAGAATAGGGGTTAGGATGCAAATTTGCTATGCCTGGTGTTTTTGTTTTTGTTTTTAATTCTGACTGCAGATTCCAGTTTCTGGTATCCTTTGCTGTCTTTGTCTTCTCTTACACCATTTAAAGCTAATGGTAAAACTTTCATTCACTTCAATAGGTTGGATCCGGCCCTATATCCAAAGTAGAGTTTATGCTCAGATTCAGTGTTGGAAAAATCTCATGCTCTTCTTGTGAGATTGGCCTTAACAGTGGTAATGTAGTAAAATCTGTTGATCTTGTGAAATTTCCACCCTACCGAATGGTGAGTCATGCATGAAATCAATTGTTTCCTGAAGATGTTACCCAATCTTGGACTGAAATCCTAAAATAAAATGACTGTTCTTGAAAGATTTTTGGCTGCTTTCAAATTAGAACCTGACATTACACCCTGGTTTTGAATCTGACCTAGAACCAAAACAAGAGTGCCTTGTTTGGATCCACTGGACCTTATATTTGAAATATGAGCTATTCCCTATCATAGGCCAGCTCCCCACTTTGGACACTAATTCTTCATTCCAAACTGGCATAATGAATTTTAAAGCCTAGTCTGAAACTCTAGGTCATTCTAACTTTTCTTTCTCATGAGTGTTCAAGTGGTTAGTCAGACTACCTGCCCCCATACTCAAACCTCAGCTCTGATTCAAAATATTTATTCTAGTGTTTGCCACTTGCTGAACAGCTGCCTAATTATATGCCTGGTACCCTTACTTAAGATGAATTATATGCTGCATCAGATTTCCTTGAGTCTGAAGGTTTCTTTCATTTAGATACACTGAGAGAATGACTCTTAACTGTAGATACTAATAATGCATCATTCTCACGAGCCATTATGTTCAACAGATGCCTTTTCCAGAGGAAAACAATTGATAAAATTGAAAAAAAAAAAAAAAAAAACCCACCTTTTGCATATTGTCCCCTAACCTAGATGTGCATGGTCTATGTAGTGATAACATGATGAAAGTTTAACTTTTGAAGACTGCTGAATTCACATATTTATAGGAAAAGTCTTACCCTGAGTCAGCAGGAATCTCATAACCACAATAATTAATTAGCAGTGACCTTCCAGCTCCCACTGTACCAGGCAGCTGGATCCCCTGAGGAGTGAAGGGATGGGAAAAATTCAGGTGAACCTTAAAGTGACCTTGTACTATCGATAATTATGCTGATACAGAACATATTGCTGAGTGAATTTTCTTTGAGCACTAACTGTACGACAACAATGAATATTAAGTAACAATCCTTTTTATATCAACTAATATAGCTATGCTCTGAAACTGATATGAAATCTAAAGTGATGATCAAAAGTCAAGTCCATTATCAATTTAGAACTTTCCTTAGCAAACACATAGACATTTGCAGGAAAACCCCTTTAAAGAAGTATGCTTGTTGCTAATGGTACCATGAAGAACCATCAGGTGGTAAATCTATGGCTGTAAGGCTGAACAAAGTAAATTTCAGGGAAAAAAGCAACAAAAAGATTCATTATGGATTGTTACTTAGCATATCAAGACTATTAATATGGAGATATTTTTCTTACCCAAAGCTTTTTTTTTTAATCTCATGATTTATACCCAGAAGTGTGCACAAAAAAAAGTGTGTTTGAATTCTTTAAAGATTGGACAACATGGACAAGATTTTCAATGTATAGATGAATGCATATATTATGCCCATCTACTATATACACCTCTACCCCGATATAACGTGGTCCTCGGGAGCCAAAAATCCCTACTGTGTTATAGGTGAAACCCCGTTATATTGGGGTAGCGGAGGCAGGGCTCCAGCGGTAATTTAAAGAGCCCTGGGGTCCAGCTGCGGGGAGCCTCAGGCCCTTTAAATCGCCGCCGGAGCCCCGCTGCCGGAGCCCCGGGGTAGCGGCGGCAGGGCTCCAGTGGTGATTTAAAGAGCTCCAGGCTCCGGCCGCTGCGGGGAGCCCGGGCCCTTTAAATCGCCGCCCGAGCCCCACTGCCGGAGCCCCGGGGTTACCGCGTTATATGCAAATCCATGTTATATCGGGTTGCGTTATATCGGGGTAGAGGTGTACAAGGAAGTATTAGGCATGTGCTCACAAATTACTGGTTATTGGCCTTGTGGATGATGGAGGGGTGAAGCAGTAGATATGATTTATCTTGATTTTGAGTAAAGTTTTTAATGCTGTCCCACTTAACAGTTTCATAAGCAAACTAGGGAAATGCAGTCTAGATTAAATTACTATAAGGTGGGTGCACAACTGGCTGAAAAACTGTACCCAAAAGGTATGTGTACACTGTAGCTGGGAAGTGCAATTACCAGCAGGGATTGACAAACTCAGAGTAGCTCAGCTTGAGCTAGGATGCTAAAAATAGCAGTGTGAATGTTGAGGCACTGGTGACGGCTCAGGGTAGCCACCAAAGCATAGACCCAGGGAGTTGGGTGGGCTTTGATTCAGGCAGCTGAGCTAGCCTGAGCCACTGGCAGTGCTGCAAGTCCACACTGCTATTTTTAGCATGCTAGCTCAAGCTGAGTTAGTGCAAATCTGTCTACGTGAGCTGGGAATCATATCTCCCAACTGGAATGTTGATGTACCCAACAGATAGTTATCAATGATTTGCTATCAAACTTGGAGAACGTCTCAAGTGGAGTTCCAGGGGATCTGTCCTTGGTCTGGTAGTAGTCAGTATTTTCATTAATGGCTTGGATGATGACGTGGAGAGTATGCTTAAAATCTGTGAATGACGTCAAGCTGGGAAGAGTTACAAGCACTTTGGAGCTCAGAATTAGAATTCTAAACAACCTTGACAAATTAGAGAATTGGTCTGAAATCAACAAGAGAAAATTCAGTAAAGAAAACTGCAAAGAACTATACTTAGGAAGGAAAAATCAAATACCCAAATACAAAATGGGGAATAATTGGTGAGTTGGTAGTACCGCAGAAGAGGTTTTGGTATTTATAGTGGACCACAAATTGAATATGAGTCAACCTGATTCAGTTGAGAAAAAGGCAAATATAATTCTGGGGTGTATGTGACTGGTTGGATCACAGAAACCCCCTTGGGAACTGCCAACAGATGTGCCAAGACTACTTCTGCTCCTGCTTTCCCTGCCAGCTTGGGACTCCAGCACCTTGTCTTGTTGAACCAGACACGCCAGTCTGCTCCAACACAGACCCAGGGTCTGAACCACATGCCCCAAAGCTGCAGACTTAACTGAAAGCAGCTTACAGAAGTGTTCCTGTCTTTAACACTCAGATGTCCAACTCCCAATGGGATCCAAACCCCAAATAAATCCATTTTACCCCGAATAAAGCTTATACAGGGTAAACTCATAAATTGTTCGCCCTCTATAACACTCATAGAGAGTTATGCACAGCTGTTCCACCTCTCCCACCCCCAGGTATTAATATATACTCTGAGTTAATTAATAAGTAAAAAGTGATTTTATTAAATACAGAAAGTAGGATTTAAGTGTTTAAGTGTAGTAACAGACAGAACAAAGTGAATTACCAAGTAAAATAAAATAGAACATGCCAGTCTATGTCTAAGAAAACTGAATACAGATAAAACCTCACCAGTTCCAGTACGCTTCCTTTTACAGACTAGTCTCCTCCTAGTCTGGGTCCAGAAATCACTCACACCCCCTGTGATTACTGTCCTTTGTTCCAGTCCCTTTCAGGTATCCTTGGGGGTTTAAGCAGCTGAAGACAAGATAGAGGGGTCTCCAAGATGGAGGGGTCCCAGGGGTTTAAGCAGACTTTCTCTTGTGGCTGGAGACCCCCTCCTCTCTCCTACGCAAAGTCCAGCTCCAAGATGGAGTTTTGGAGTCACATGGGCAAGTCACATGTCCATGCAGGATTGAGTTTCTTACAAGCCAAGACACATTCCTGGGAAAGCTCCAATGTGGATTGGCATCTTCGAGTTCATTGTTGGCTTAAGTGGTTCTTGATTGGGCACTTAATTCGCACATTCCTTTCTCAAGAAGCTGACCAAATGCTTTCCTATAGCTATTAAGCAAGTATACAGCCAATATTCCTAACTTCAAGTACAAAAATGGTACATGCATACAAATAGGAGGAATGTATTCAGTAGATCATAACTTTTACATAAATATCTTACATGGCATATGTAGCATAAAACATATTCCAGTTATATCATATATAGATCCAGAAGCATATTCCCATGAAGCCTTATGGAGTACACCATCAGTGTATTAAAAGGAATGTCATGTGAGACAAAAAATGTAATTATCCCACCCTACTTGACACTGGTTAGGCCTCAGCTACAGTATTGTGTCCAGTTTTTGGTGCCATACTTTAAGAAATAGGTGGTAAATGGTAGAGAGTACAGAAGAGAGAAACAAAAATCCTGGCATATGAGATTTTTTTTTTTTTTTAATTAGACAGGTTTGGTCTTGAGGACAGAAGATTGGGGGGAGAGCAGATAAGTCTTCAATATGTTAAGGGCTGTTATAAAGTGGCTGGTGATCAATTGTTCTCCATGTCCACTGAAGGTCGGGCCATACTTATCACACTTCCTCCGTTCTCCTCACTGCTTTCTTCCACCCATTTTTCCCCATCAGTCTCATCCCAGATTGCAATATATTCTAATACTTTTCCTGCATGTCTGTTCCTTCTAGAACTTTATCTTGCCCCAGTGTTTCTGGTCTAACCAAGCTCTTACCTCCTTCTTCCTTTCCTGCCCCACCTCTAACAACCTATATGCATCATTAATCCCTCTTCTTGACTCCAAGAAACAAGAAGTTGCCTGTTCCTAGGTGTCAACCATTTCCACAGTAAGGAACATTCTAAGAGTTAAGGTGCATTAGAATGGTTTTCCCGACAAACGAGACCGCTTGAAGTGCTAATCTGTAAGAATCAGTTCAGCTTCACTATGTAACCATAATGTAGTTCTTTTGCTCTAGCATGCAAATGAAAGCTGTAGCCTACTGATTAATAAAACTTTCATATCTGACATGACATATTACTGTATGCAGTATTGTTGTAGCCGTGTTGGTACCAGGATATTAGAGAGACAAGGTGGCTGAGGTAATATCATTTATTGGACCAACCTCTATTGATGAAAGAGACAAGCTTTTAAATACACCCTTGTATTCACACCCTACACACAACTGTAATGACCTTTGTACAAAGTATGCCTTGCAAAGTATCATCTGAAAACACATAATTTGCTGGTCTGTATTGTCCTGATAAAATGTGTGTGGAAAAGTTGTATCTAAAGTTATAAGATTCCCTGTATGGTGGTATTAACACATGTTCCAACAAGACATGAAAAACCCTCAAAAAATGCAGAAATTGGGCTTGTTTTTGGCTTAATTGGCTTGTGAGTTGCTTGTTAGCTAGTTTTTGGCTTGTAGCTTGTTGCTTGTTTGGCTTGTAGCTTGTTGCTTCTTTTTTTGATTGGCTCCCAGCAAGTGGGGCGAAGGGGCAAGTAAGGGCAAGGGGGGGAGAGAGTCAGGGGTGCACAGTGGGCCCACCACAGTCCCAGACTGCACGCCGGGGGGATCTGGTCACATAGAGTGTTGGGGTTCTCAGGGATTGGCTTGTTTTGGCCTTGTTTTGAAATAGGATTATCTTGATTTTTTGGCTTATTGTGAAAGTCGGGGTGCTTATTTAGCACATGAAAGTTGGCAACTGTGGTTCCAAATCCTAGGTGGGAGCTAGGCATTGTAAAGGCACCCAAGGTGGCAGGGCAGGAGTGACACAGGTGCCCATTAATCTGGATTGTACCCTGGTACATCACAATGAGGTAATATCTTTTATTGGACCAACTTCTGTTGGTGAGAGAGACAAGCTTTTGAGTTTACACAGAGCTCTTCGTCAGATCTGGGAAATGTTCTCAGACATATTATTGTGCTTTGGGTCTAAGAGGGGTGTAACCATAGACAGATGCTGAAGCTTGGTTGTTGCTTTTGTGCATGGTGCTGTGGGGAGCATATAGTATGTTCTTTCAGTTTTTCTTCTTTGCAAAGAACAGAGAGACAGATTTGTGATGGGGTATCATGAAAGCTACTTCATGAGCAGGGAGAAAGAAATAAAACAAAGATCACTTCTTATCCTTCACCCTCTTAATATAAATATATTCTGTGGGAGGGGGGGAAACCCCCCAGCAAGGATTGTTAAACTAGCTGTGTTATAGATATACATTATTAGAAAATGCATGAAACACTGATTAATAAAAACTAAGACTCAACTCCATTGCCATTCTGCCTACAGCACTATGATGTGGATTACCAGTCATATCACCCATCTGTGAACATCTACAAGGGCATTTTTCATGTTGTAATGATGCCTCTTTATGTTTCATTAGAGGAAGTGTAGAAAACAATAAAATAAAAATATGCTCTCAACATTACACAGACAGTTGTTCCTCCCCAGTATCTGCACTGGGATGTGGAGCAGGTGGTATGAAAATTCAGTTATTATGTAGCTGGCACAGAGCATGCACTTTTGCACAATTGTCTGAAATCTCTAAACACTGAAGGAATCAAACTTTAATTTTCCTTTCATCATTTGGAAAAGGAAAAAGTTGCCCACTGTCATAAAGTATAAAATCCACTGGATTTTATCTCAGATCTAGATAAAAAAGTCAATGAATTTTTCACAGCTATTGCCCTTGATTTATGCAGAAAAAACTGGAACTAGACTAGGTAATATTTGGTTAAGTGTATGCTTCTGTCTCTATTAGCTCTATTGGCTTGCAACATGAACTGACGAGATGAAATATAGATTTATTTTGAAACCATGAAGGAAATTCCCCTTTTCCTCTTTTGAATTGCCAATATATTATGAGATGTACAGGTCTTAAAAAACAATGTACAGAGTAGGAAGGCCTGATATGAAGAAGCAAGGAACATCATAATCATCCCTAGTGAAATTCTGTTCTGCTCAATGGAGTTACACTGGGGATTAATTTGGCTCAGCATTTCTATTGTCAGTAAAATCAATACATTTTAGATAATACATTTAATCATGTCTCTGCAGGATCATCTACTGAACAACAGTGGATTCCAACAGTGAGGTTTCTGGGAGTTTGTAGGATTTTTGCAAATTTGCTGGATTTTGGCAGCATTTGACAGGATATCTATGGAACTGCAGAGATATCTGGCTGAGTGCTCTGTAGAAGTTTACAAAGTACACAATGTACCACCTGAGATTTCTAGCTGATAGTGCTCTTATATGTTGGGGTAGGAGTTAACATTTGGTGACCCATCAAAAACATATCTACTGAACCTTAATTATATATTAAATAGTTGTTTTTTAACAGATGTCCACTCATTGATTAGGCCCCAGTCCTGAAATCCGATTTTAGCAGATGGACCCTCTGCATCTATGTAGAGCCCCACTGAAATGAATGCATCTCTGCCTGGGCACAGGTCTCCAGCTGCAAGGATCCGATTGCTGGATCAGAGTCCTAGTACATACTGAACATTTATACTAACATATTTTGTATCCAGTTAGTCATACTACGATTAAAGAATTAATGTTGCTAGGACTTCTATAAGACACACATTTTCATTTGTGAGGGCTCTAGCCAACTTAAATTTACTTTTAGAACTGCAGAGACTTTGGACTTTCCAAAGGCAAATTGCTTCTTCACAGTCAGCTGTGCAATTATCTTTGTTTCCGCACTGTGGCACATCACTTGGGGTTAAACTTCTCCCTGGTGTATATCTATTGACATCCTTTAGGTCTTTTGTCCGTCTTATGTAGACTCAGTAGGTTCATAGGAATGACATTAAGGAAAACCCTGAATACACAATATATCTATTCTGCTCAAGCAGTTCAGTCAGATGGGGAAGAATTATTAAAGGAGTCTGAAGTGGTCATCTCCCTAGCTTATCTCCATACTTCCTCAAACAGTTTCACAACACAGACGCTCTCTAAAAATAGAAAAGCTTTTTGGCCTTTTTTAGAAGGCTAGACTATTCAGGAGACAGAAAGCTAAAGCTGGATTGTTTGTATTCAAACACACCTCTAGGAAGCATTAAGATTATTGTAGCACAAGCTGACATACTGTTTCAATGTCCCAGATTAATACCTGGGGTAAGCAGAGATAAAGCTCCACTGATTTTAGGGTGACCAGATGTCCCGATTTTATAGGGACAGTCCCGATATTTGGGGCTTTTTCTTATATAGGTGCCAATTACCCCCCACCCCCGCCCCAATTTTTCACACTTACTATCTGGTCACCCTAATTGATTTAGACCAGCAGTTCCCAAACTATGGGGCAGGCCTCCCAATGGAAGCACAGGAATGTATCAAGAAAGGCAGGAGTGTGTGTGTGTGTGTTTTGTTTTGTTTTGTTTTTTAAAGAGCTCTGGCTGTCAGCCTAGGGTGGCTGGGGCTTATGCAGAAGTGCCATTCATGTCCAGGAGGTAGGGATAAAAAGAACAGCAGGAGCCCCGCCACCCTGGCTTGGGCTCTCCTCCCCCCCTTCCCCCCAATCTCTCACCTGGAGGTGGCAGGGCTCTGGCTTTCAGCCCCAGGGTTGCAACAGCAGCTCAGAAGTAAGGGTAACAATCGGGCAGTAATTCTGCGGTGGAAAGTGATATTGACGAATATTCACATTGCCACCCTTCTGTGCTGCTGCTAGCATGTTGTTGCCTTCAGAGCTGGAGGCCTGGCCATCATCTGCTGCTCTCTGCTCTTCCTTCAGAGCTGGGGGCTGGTATATGTACTTGGGGAGGGGGGCTCAATCAAATGAGTATAAGTACATGAAATGAGAGGGGCTCAATCAAATAAGTAAAAGAACCACTGATTTAGACCAAGTTGCTACCAATTACAGCAGGACTGATTTTGGTTCAATTTATATATTCTAGGCTATATTTTCTGCTGGTTTTGTGGTATGAAGCCAAGAAACAAGAAAATTGCAAGGTAAGACCAAAATAACCAAGTGACCCCACAATGTTACAATACACCACAACTGCTTTGATACCAAAGCCAAAATTGCAGTGTTGTTCAGGCACTGTAAACAGTGTGCTATGCATATCATAGTAATGATAAGGGACTATTGCCCAAATGAGAAATTAGTCAGGGAAGGAGTGTAACAATTTGAAAGGATCCCCTTCAAGACAGCATAGTGGCAGAGGAAATATGGACTGGAAGGCAGATCTAATCACTGCAGCAGATCACTGGCTGTACATGTACATGCATGAGTACTATGTAGTGCTATGAGCCAAAGTTATGCTGCAGGCAGTGTGGAAGAACAGGGCTCCCATACAGTATGCACAAATGATGACCTGGAATACAGCAAACTGGAAAATGTCAAGGTGAAGTCTCACTGAGTTAGTGCATGATTAGGCTCAGCAAAGAAAATGAGACAAGTAGGGGCACATGGAAGGATAAGAATAGGGCATATTGTCAAGTGGTATGCCAGATGAGTGCAATAATCAAGCAGTTCACTGTAACTAGGAGGCAGTTTGCTGTGTCTGTGTCACTCTCCTAGCAATCACAGTTGAACTGAAGGTAGAATACAGATTGGTGTTTTACTCAGGTATGTTGAGAGATGGGGAGAGAGCAGGTGATGGGAACACAGTAAACTCATAACCCACACAGAAAAAATTCAGATAATCTAAAAAGGCTACTTTCAGAGTAGTTCTCAGAGCAACGCCAGTCATCAAAGAAACGAAAGAGCCAAAACTACCTACTAACCCTGTATCCATCATTGGAAGCAGGTCACAATCATGTTTTACCACATGGTGTTACTGAATATAATAGTATGTCATTGAGATGGTGGGGAGGGAGGCCCATTTTCAGTTGTCTTCTCCTGCCACTTCAGTTCCTCACAGCTATCAAGGGGCAGGGCCGGCTCCAGGCACCAGGCAACCAAGCTGGTGCTTGGGGCGGCACCTAGAGGGGGGCGGCGCGGCGCTCGGGTCCCCGGGGAGAGCGGGGCCACAGCTGGGCTTGCCGCCCTCCCCCCGGCGCTCTGGCCGCCCTCCCCCCCCGCGCCCTCCCCCCGGCTGCCGGGGGGAGAGCCGAGCCCCCGCCGGGGCTCGCCGCCCTCCTCCCAGGGCTCCGGCCGCCCTCCCCTCCGGCGCCCTCCCCCCGGTGGGAGAGCGGAGCCCCCGCCGGGGCTCGCCGCCCCCCCCCCCCCCAGCGGGGGGGGGGGGGGGCGGCCGGAGGCTTTTTTGCCTGGGGCGGCAAAAAAGCCAGAGCCGGCCCTGTCAAGGGGGTTAGTTTCCTATTTGCCTTTTGTTGACCTATCACCTTTCCCCTGCTTCCTCTGCATTAGTTGTTGCAATGATATTATCATAGCTATATAACTGATCTTGCTGTGTTTCTTATTAGTTTGAAACAGGAATTGGGGCAAGTAGGTGAACATAAGTAACTGGGTTATCAGAGTTGCTATATTAATGATTTGCTATATTAGCAGGAAACTTATAAGAAGTAGTTAGGATAATGGCTGGGTTTTAGTTATAGTAGTATAGGCCCAAAGGAATATAACCCTCGGTCATATTTTTGCACTCTCATTCAAGAGGATAAACGGGAGACCACAAAGGTGCAGTACACCACAAGAGTCCTCAAGTACGGAGTTTTGGTCATGTTGGGGACCACTAGGCATAGCTACCAGGTAACTCGGGAGAGTGGAAGACCAAAGTGTCGATGAAGCTCTTTTGCTCTGGGCCTATCTGCACCCCCAAACCCCATCTTGTGAACTCTCACCTACTTCTGTGCTCACTGCTTATAGGCTTAGTAGCAAGCTGAAGCAGAAATGTAAGGGTCAGCTTTTCTAGCAGGCAGACTGCTGTAAACAGGCCTTGCAAGGCCACAAGATAAGCAGGCGTATGGGAACTGTTCTAATTGTAACTGCTAGAGAAGGGAGGGGTGGGAGGTGTAAGAGGGAGTAACAGACAAAGGCTTACACAGAGACTGCTTGAAGTATAAAAGGTAAAAGTTATTTGTATTTGTTGCACTGGATTTGAGACATGCTGGTCTCCTAGTGCCATTTCAGAGCTCTGAAATAAACTTGGCTTGCTTTCTCCCCTCGGTGTCTTTATTGGTGCCAAGCACACCGGGCAACGGACCATTTGAAGTCCGCCTCGAGCACTTGGGCGGTAACAGTTTTGGCGTCCCTGGGTGGGCTCGAGGCTGAAATTTAGCCTTGCCCGGATCCCTCCTGGTGGCCGACGGATTACGACGACGACCGACGCCCAGAGCTCACCGGTGACTTCATCGGGGGCCTCGGCAGAGATGTGGTTTGCTCGACCCCGGAGGGCACAACGGTGCAACGCACACAGACAGTGGAGAAGCAGCTGCGGGCGACGGTGGGGAACCGGTCCCGTCGATAGGGCGACGGTGCAGAACCGGACCCTTGGATAAGGTAGGAACAGTCCAGTGGGGACTTTATCTGTCTTGACCTGGGGACGCCCAGAGGTCTACCTGTTGTGACTTGGGGACGCCCAGAGTCTCCCTCAGTATGGGGCAGGGACAGAGTACAGCCGGCAGGGTACAGTGTACACCTTTAGAATGCATTCTGGTGAACTGGAAGGTGTTTGGATCTGATCAGTTGATTAAAAGTAAATTGAAAAGGTTCTGTACAGTTGATTGGCCTCAGTACCAGCTGGAGTGCCAAGAAAGGTGGCCACCGGAAGGATCACTTAATTACAACACGATCCTTCAGTTGCTTTTGTTTTGTCAGAGAACAGATGAATGGAATGAACATCTCTATGCGTATACATTTATGGTGTTAAGAAATAGGACTGATATTTTGCTCAAGTGTCATTTGACTCCGACAGGCTCGGTAGTATGTGCTGCTAAACCCCAGAACCCTCCCACTGTTGTAATGCCAGAATCGGTGTCCCCTTCGGCTCCTCCACCCCCACAGGCTTTAGAGAGTACCCCCCCCCCCCCCGTGGGATTGTATCCGTTGATTACTGAGAGTGTGGTAGCCCGTCCAGGAACACAAGAAAGGCCAGCACAGATAGTGTCTGTATATTCGTCCATCTGGCTGCTTTTAAGGCACAGGCAGGAGAATTCTCAACGAATCCAAGCAAGTTCATTTCTATCTTTGAAGGTTGTCTAGCTAGTCATAAGTCTGACTGGGATGACTGTAATGTACTTATGAGAACCCTGTTGTCTGAAGTGGAGCGGAATCAGGTTATAGCCAAGGCTAAGCGGAGGAAGACAGAGAAGGCATTTAAGGTTTAAAAGGGAAAGCTATTGGACTCCAGAGGTTGTACAGAGTGGAATCCTCAGAAGTGAGTGTGCTCGTCCTGGTTTGTTGCTTCAAAGCTCTGCATAGAAGTTATGTTACTGGAAAGGTGTATGATGGCAATGAGTATGTGTTAATGGTTGAAGGAAAGGTGTATAAGTGAAGAGTGGAAGGTTCCTTTGGAAGTTAGAAGAAGCTGAGAAAGGGAGAAGAGGAAAAAGCACGGAATGAGTTAACTGAGAGGAAAATACAGCTGGCCTCAGTCCAAGGTCAGTGTTCACAGCCAAGACTTTGCTGACAACCAAGAGGAAGGGGGGCTGAATGTGCCCAAGCAACTGAGATCAGCAAAATACTGCAAGGCATAATGAGGACAACAGAAGGGTTAAAAGGCAGTTTTGCTGGATAGTATTGGCTCAAGGATTTAAAAATTCCCCCACTCTGTTTGGACAGGCTTTGGCCAGAGACTTGGAGGAGTGGGATAATTCAGACAGAGCCCTCTTGCTGCAATATGTAGATGATTTGTTAATTGCTGCTGTGGGTCTAATCCCTTGTCTCAGAGCTACTGTGAGTCTCCTAAACTTTATTGGATTGCGAGGATACAGGGTATCTCAAAACAAAGCCCAAATTGCTCTTACAGAGGTTCAATATCTGGGATTTCACATCAGGCAGGGAGAGAGACAGCTCTCAAACGAAAGAAAGGAGGCTATCTGCCAAGTTCCCATCCCCAGCAACCGTAAACGGCTTAGAGCATTTCTGGGCATGGCAGGCTTTTGCAGAATATGGATTCCAGAGTTTGGACTGTGGGCTAAACCTCTGTATGAATGTGTTAAGGGAGCGGATCATGACCCCTTTCACTGGTCCCCAGAAGCGGACAGGGCATTTAAGATCTTGAAAAGGAAGCTAATGGAAGCTCCAGCCCTCGGCTTGCCCGATATATCTAAGCCGTTCCAACTGTATGTGCATGAACGAAAAGGGGTAGCTTTGGGAATGCTTACCCAGCTATTAGGTGCCTGGAAGCGTCCTGTGGCATACTGCTCTAAGCAACTGGATCAAGTTTCAAGGGGATGGCCAGCCTGTTTGAGGGCGGTCGCAGCTACTGCTCTGGTGCTTGGGGAAGCGGAGAAGCTGACACTGGGAGGAGCTGTGCAAGTGTATGTTCCTCATATGGTCCGAGCCTTGCTGGACACTAAGGGGGTCTTTGGCTCACACAGGCTCGGGTTGCTCGGTACCAGGCGAAGCTGTTAGAGAATCCTGAAGTCACCCTGCAGATCTGTCCCTCCCTTAATCCAGCTACACTGCTACCAGAGACCGAAAGGCAGGAACATGACTGTGTAGAAATCATAGATGTTCAGTATTCTAGCCGCCCAGATCTAAAAGATCAGCCACTCCCAAATGCTGACTTGGAATGTTATACAGATGGAAGTAGTACTGTTGTGGATGGGCAAAGGAGGGCTGGTTATGCTATTGTGTCTCTTCATGATACCGTGGAAGCTGAGAGTTTACCGGCAGGAACGTCTGCCCAGCTTGCTGAACTAGTGGCCCTGACCCGTGCCCTCGAGCTGGCAAAAGACAAACGGGTTAATATCTTTACTGATTCAAAGTATGCTTTTGGGGTCTTGCATGCCCACGCTGGTTTGTGGAAGCAAAGGGGAATGTTAACAGCTCAAGCCTCTCCGGTCAAGCATGGGTCTCAAATTCTCCGGCTTTTAGAAGCAGTACAACTCCCCTCAGCAGTAGCAGTGATGCATTGCAAAGCCCATCAAAGGGAAGATCAAGATGTAACCAGGGGCAATGCCAGAGCAGACAGGGAAGCTAAGCGAGCTGCTACCCTGAAATCACCAACAGAGGAGAATGCCCAAATGCATGCCCTCATCCCATCAGTGGGTGAGCTTGCAGCCCCTCAGTACTCCCAAGAGGACAGAAACCTGGCTGACAGTCTCGGTCTCCAGGAAAAAGAGGGATGGTTTTATTCCACAGAGGGAAAAATCCTCCTGCCCAAGGGCCTGATTCGACCGGTGTTGCAGAAACTGCATCAAACCACACACGCAGGCAGAGAGGCTCTCACCCAGCTCATGACTAAATATTTTCTAACCTCTGGACTTAAACCCCTAGCATCACAGGTACAAGCTGAATGTTTAATTTGCCAAAAGAATAACCCACGACCAGGAGTAGCAGTGCCACCAGCCACCCTGGAACCTACCCCAGGCCCAGGATTGGTGTGGCAAATAGACTTTACTGAGTTTCCCAGGACCCAAGGGTACAGGTACCTTCTTGTTTTAGTGGATCGATTCAGCGGATGGCCTGAAGCCTTCCCATGTCGCAACAACACTGCCAAAACAGTGGCTCTTAAGTTTGTCAAGGAAATTATTCCTCGCTTCGGCCTCCCCCAATGGATGGAATCTGATAATGGAACACACTTCACATCTCAAGTGGTTCAAAAGATATCAAGTGCTCTGCAAATCCCCTGGAAACTCCACACACCCTGACGACCACAAGCCAGTGGAGTAGTGGAACGCACAAATCAGACGCTCAAGAGACACCTTTCAAAGGTCTGTCAGGAGGCCTCTCTTAAGTGGCCTGATGCCTTGCCCCTTGTGTTACTTCGCATTCGTGCTCTCCCTAAGGGTAGGATAGGGCTTAGTCCCTTCGAGATTATGTTTGGAAGAGCATGGCCTATGAATGGTACCCCAGTTCTGGCAGGGGAATGGGAAGTGGGGTGTGGTTTCTTGTCTCAGTACATGTGCTCTCTGTCTGCTGTTCTTTCTTCTCTTCACAGGTACACCAAAGATTCACAGCCTCTTCTGCTGGATACTCCAGTCCACTCCCTGCAGCCTGGTGACTCCGTTCTCGTGCGGACCTGGAAGGACGAGCCTCTCCAAGAGAAGTGGAAGGGACCCCACACCGTCCTGCTTGTCACCCATACAGCGGCAAAGGTCGAAGGACACAAGAACTGGATTCATCACTCTCGACTGAAAGCAGTGCCCGCTCCTAAACAGTGGACTGTCCAGCCTGCGGAGAAGACTGCTAACGACGATTTGGGACTTAAGCTGTTATTCAAAAGACAGTAAGGATCGCTGGGAATGCGTTGTGATCTTTCTGAACAGTCACGGCATACTCCCCGCGAAAACCCTGAGCATTGGTTTTATTTTCTCACAGAAGGCGGACCTGGCCTCTGTATTTGGTCTTGTTATTTTTTGACTTGTTTAGTGTCAATAATTCTTATTGTCCTCTGGGTATTTAGGCTGTTGTAAACACAATATGGGTTTAGGTTTAGGGTCTCTCACAGCACATCTTGTCAGCAGAACGGGCCTTTAACCAGTGGAAGGCCCAGGAAGGGGAACCCACTATTTTGGATTCCCTTTGGGGTTGGATACCTGGTTTAGGGGAACTAGGGGATATAGGGGGGAAACATTGTTCACATCTTGCTCACAGGTGTGGTGATATGTTTTATTCTTGTTCTTTTGCTCATTTGCTGTAAAGTGCTCATATGTAAGATTTGTACCTCCCCCTCCCCAGAGGTTCCTTTATACCCTCTCATTGATAATCCTGATTGTATGGAGCTTAATCGCATTTTGTCTTTAGAGTATGAGAAAACTCTGACAAAGGTTTGTTGAGTGTTCTCAAAGGAGGGATTGTTGGGGACCACTAGGCATAGCTACCAGGTAACTCGGGAGAATGGAAGACCAAAGTGTCGATGAAGCTCTTTTGCTCTGGGCCTATCTGCACCCCCAAACCTCATCTTGTGAACTCTCACCTACTTCTGTGCTCACTGCTTATAGGCTTAGTAGCAAGCTGAAGCAGAAATGTAAGGGTCAGCTTTTCTAGCAGGCAGACTGCTGTAAACAGGCCTTGCAAGGCCATAAGATAAGCAGACGTATGGGAACTGTTCTAATTGTAACTGCTAGAGAAGGGAGGGGTGGGAGGTGTAAGAGGGAGTAACAGACAAAGGCTTACACAGAGACTGCTTGAAGTATAAAAGGTAAAAGTTATTTGTATTTGTTGCACTGGATTTGAGACATGCTGGTCTCCTAGTGCCATTTCAGAGCTCTGAAATAAACTTGGCTTGCTTTCTCCCCTCGGTGTCTTTATTGGTGCCAAGCACACCGGGCAACGGACCATTTGAAGTCCGCCTCGAGCACTTGGGCGGTAACAGTCAGTTGGTAGGCAAGTAGATAGACCGCACTGACACATCAGAATTGTTAGGAAATAATTGAGAAAGGATTGATGAAAATGGTTAATATTAGTGATTAGGGTTAATTAGGGATTCCCAGAATGCCATAGATGGATGGGGGCAGGCACTAACATTGATAATTAGGAAATCAGAATAATTATGGCCATACATCTGTGACTTCTGCATAATGTAGTGTATAAGGCCTCATGCCCAGTTCCCTTTCCTTGGGTTCTCTCCGGCTCTGGACTAGCACCAACTGGATCTGTGGCCTTCTGAAGTTCTCCACTTGCTAATTTATATCCCTATTTCTTCTTCATCATCATCTTTCATAGTGTAAGTATGAAATGTGTTTATTACCCTGGCCCTACTGGGTATACAGGCTATTTGGTGGGATACATTTTTTTATGCTAGTTATTGTTTATAGGTAGTACACCTATCTGGTTTCTTTGTAAGGTTAGTATTGAATCTATACTACTCTACCACCAATAACTTCAGTCCCTAAGAGAAAAAGAGGGGTTCCTAAGGGAATCTCATGTGTAGCCCAATTTGGGAAAGAACCTGTGACTGATTATTCATAATAATAATTATAGATGTGACAAATCAATTGTGTTAATACTTGTAAGGTTTACACTTTTTCATTTGTTGTTGACCTTATGGGGATTAAATGATTGCGTAAGTACATCCCTATATAGCTGCCCCAGTTTATCAACCTCATTTCTTATGGCTGTAGATCTAAGTTGTGATGTTGCTTGGAGTAATATGAGACATACTCTGCATATATGACCAGGAGTAGAGTGGGGTTGACAATGGTGCCCAATTGCATGCTTTTCCAGTGCCAATTTCTCAAATTGTGTCAATTTACACTCATTTTTGACCATACACTTTGCTAGCTAGTACTGTAGTAAGTGAATGGCATTCTTCATATTTCATTGTGACCCATGCTTTTTGTTGTTCTTATCCACAATCTTTGCAATTTGCACAACTTTTAAATATAGTGAGCAACACATCCCAAAATATTTAACAACCCCAGCCTTCCACAGTATGTGTGGCTCAGAAGACTGCACATACTGCAGACATTTTCAAAATACATGTGCCTGTAGTGCAGTATAAATAAAATATTGAATAGGTTTTAAAGCCAGAAGGGGTGCTATGCTCACCTAGTTAGATCTTCTACATAACAGTCCATAACATTTCATCCAGTAATTCCTGCATCAATTCTCTTTCACTTACCACCAAAAATAAATCAATCAATCAAATGTTCCCAGCAGGAGCTAATTAAAAAATTAGTGTACATGTAGTAATTGATTGCTATTTATGTAAATATGTTATTCATTACTTCTAAATTGAATATGAACTTGTTATGCTTACTTTACAGTTTTGTTGTCTATTTTTGAAAGCTGTATTAAAATAGAGATTAAATATATTTCCTATTTGCACAAAATGCGAAAGGCTGCAGAGAGTCAGCCTAATCTATGAAATGTGCCTCTCCATCTAGTTGGCTGAATGAACAAGAAACCAGCTAGCCTGAAGAACACAATCTACTTTCTTTTTTTAAAACACTGTTCAGGACCAAAATGGTGTGAGTGTATAGGTGAATGCTACCATATCCTGGGGCCGGCGATGGGGGTGGGGGGGGGGGAGGGGACACACTCCAGCGCCCCACTGAATTTCATACAGGAGGTGTGTTCCCAGAAGGAGATCTTAACTGCACCGAATTAGAATGGAATTGGAATGTGTGTTCTGCAGAGAGGTGCTGCTCCCAAGTTGTGCCCTTGGGGCAGGGAGTCAGTATTTTGTTTACAAACAGACAGGGTGATTCAGATAAGCAAGGGCTGGTAATTAAATTAAGGATCTGGAAATTGTTAGATGAACCTGTAAAATAGGAATCCCTCTGCAGGGGGGAGGAGGTGTTGAAGAAATACAGCTAAGGCCTCTGAGCCAAGGTTACATTCAGAAAAGAGGGAGATGTGAATGGGATAGGTGAAAAAAAGGGGCCAAAACCCAGGGAAGGGATAGCAGTGGTATAGAGAAGTTCCCACTCTACCTGCGGTACTTATGTTGCCCTATCGCCATAGTATCTGAGCGCCTCACATCACAGCCCCTCCGTGAGGTAGAGCAGTGCTATTATCCCCATTTTACAGATGGGGCACTGAGGGACACAGACGAAAGGCCAGATTTTCAAAGGTATTTAGGCACCTACTGGGATTTTCAAAAGTGCTAGAAGGTTAGGTGCTTTGTAAACCCCACTAGATGTAGGGATATTAAAGAAGGTACTAACAGTGATTCCCCCAAGTGACAGTGACCCCCTCATAATTTGTCCCCCACACTTTAAAATCCAACAGTTTCACCAAGTGCAAAAATCTCTTGGGTCTTCTGTTAAAACTTGTAAGCTACTGTCTGTAGAAACCATTGATTATATCTATCCTGTGAAAGATACTTTACTACTATGTAAAACTTACAAACAAGTTAACTGACTTTGTTCTTGAAGTAATTGATACAATGTAAACAAACACTATAAGCTGTTAAGTGACTTTCATTTCATTCAATGGCTCCTAGGACAGACCCCCCCACCCTCTGTGATTAAAGGGCCGGGAGTCTCAAATGAATTAGCACACACCCCGAAAGTGGTGGAGACAGTAAATTAAAATATGGTTAAGGTATGGAATGTATGCTGATGAATGCTTGATATACATGGATGGTTAGGGAGGTGCCAGCCTAGAAAGGAAGTATCGATCGGCCGAAGAATGTGTCAAGTGGATGACCAGAAAACCCCCAGAGGGTAAACTGGGATCCACCCCATCACCTGGAAGGATGAGAAACACAAACTTTGGACAGTGTGGAGCCACCAGGAATGTGCCACTTTGGACAGGAATGTGTGCCATCTGCTGATTGAGTCAGCAACAGCAGGATGAAACAGCTCCCATAGACTAACATAGGAATTAAATCCTATAAGAATGGACTCTCAAGACTGAGGACTTTGAGTCTTTGGTTCTGCTGCCAACCTCCAGGAGCATCAGGTGCATCTGACACAGACTCGGCTCCATCCTCATGACTAAGCTACCTGGCCAGTAACTTGGCATGAGCAACTTCTAGGCTGGTAACTATAACACCTATACAGAACTTGAATGAATGATTGTGTGAATGAATCTATCTATCTATCTATCTATGTGTGTGTGTGTGTGTGTGTGTATAAGGAATAAGTAGTGATAGGAATAAGTAGTCAAACAACGTTGTTTACTTTTATCTTTTGCTTTATCATTATATTTACAATAAATGTGGCATCTTTGCCTTATCCCTCTTAATAAGATCCTGCTGGTTTTTATTCTATTGGTATAACATAGATGCCTAGCTGCATTTTTGGGTGCCTAAAAATCTTTGAAACTCTGTCCCTATGACACTGACCTGGGGTCAGACAGGAAGTGCATGGGCAGGGGGGAGTAGAACCCAGGTCTCCTACTCAGGGCTACCTCCCTATCTACTGGACCAGTCTTTCTCTCTCTGCTGCATGCTGCAAAAAAGAGGCTCAGATGGGAGCAAAACCAAGAATGCCAGTTCCCTGAGTCTCCAACAATTGGTCCCAGGCGATTGGGAAGGATGTCATGGTTGACAGTATGAAATGCAGCACAGAAGTCAAGAAAGAAAGAAAGAAAATTAGAGTCAGATGAAAGAAGAGCACTTAACTGTCAATGGATGGCAGATTCTGCCCTACACTGAGTTGTACAGCAATGCCTGCTGTGCAATTTCAGATTTTAACTGAAAAACATTTTGTTTTCTCATTTTTTGTTCTGAGTCTGAGAAAAGGAAGGAATGAGAAAGTGTCGTATGAGTATCAGATGTGATTATACCTCAAGTTCTTAGGGTTTCAGCTCTGTTCATGGCAATTCCAGAACAAAGATCAGAAACTGCATCAACAGAGTCCATAAAGATGATGATTATTGTCATGATTTGTATTATTCACTGGGCACCATCTGTGTGCTCAGCACTGTTCTGCATATGACAGAAAATGTAATCCCTGAGCCAATGTGTATAAGATGTGTAATTGTGGATAAGATGGCTCAGATATTTAAGTATGGAGGGTATAGTTATTAAACACATGTTAATATCTCTGAGTGTAGGCGCTGATGGCGATAGAAGTTTTATTTGATTAAGGACTAGAAGATTCGATCCTCCAACTTTCTTTCAAGAGGAAGAGCTGCCCAGAGCTCCTGTGCCTGTTTATTTTCCTTTCCTGCCTGCAGTGGCCACAATATACCTCAGAAGTCTCATTTTTCCCCTCAATTTTAAAATGTGGAATTTTCGTGGAGTTTAGTTTAAAATATTCTCCTGTGAAAGCTGCAACTCAATCAAACACTCTAGTGTTGTGTTTAAGACCCTTCTGGAAAGAAAATAGCCTTTGCCAACTCTCATGATTTTGTCATGGGACTCATGATAATTATTGTTTTCCTTAAAGCCCCAGTTCCTGGAGTCAAGTGATATGTGATTATTTCAGCCTTCATTCTTAAAGAAAAATGAACTTTCTAGCCCTTGTGGCTATGGGGAAAGCTTCAAAATGTGACCCTAGTGCATCCTAAAGGCTCAAAAAGCAGAATGTAAATAAAAAGTACACCAACTCTATTACTTTTACATAATCACATTATTTTAAATGCAATCTCATGATTTTTGGTGAGCCTGATTCATGATTTTTGAATATTTGGGATTGGCAATACTATAAGTGACTTGAAAGTGTCAATTTCACTCCTGTTTAAAGTCAGTTTCTAGTCTATTATTTGTAGTAGGGTAACACCCCTAGAGCCCCAGGCAGGTGCAGTATAAACTCACAGGGTCTTGCCATAATAGGATGTTTCCAAAGATTAAATGATCTATTCCAAGCTTAAAGAACAGCAAAAAAGTGATAGAAAGTAATCTAGATTTTTCTACAATTGTTTCAATTGTTGTATTCAAGAGTTAGTAACAAAGTAAGAATATACATTACGATTTTAAACCTAACCAGTCCCTTAAGTGAATTGACACAAGATGTCAGAACATGTTAGTATTAGAGCTGCATGGGTCTAATATTTATTTAATTTTCTTTCTTTATATAGGAATTAGAAATTATTATCTGACAGGAGCACTGTATCTAAATTATTATCTGCAAAAAAACCAAGAGTTTTCAGGTGCCCAAATAGCCTCTGGAATAACACTTAAATTGCCACGCCCCCCCCCCCCCCCAATCTGAAATGGCACCCTTCAGGACCCCCCTGAGATTAGGATTTTGCAAACCTACACAACACTAATTGAAAATACAGGATACTCCACATCATTGGGAGGGCATACTTACCCACTGGGATTTCTACTTGCAAGCTAAACAAACAAGAGTGGGTGTCAATGATTTGTTTAATCAAGACAGAATAAACAAAATTCTTTTTAATGGGGATGCATTCTCAAAAATATTAAGGCCTCCAGCCTTCAAGTTGTTCCATACATGCAGACTCCTATGCGTATACAGAGCCCCAAAGAAGTCATAAAGTCAGCATAAACTAAGTTCCATTAACTTTCCACAAGAAAGTTTGATGAAATATTGATGAAATATTGTTTTGGGGGGAAAATGAAAGTGTCCTGGTAAAAATAGATCATTTTGATTTTTTTTCATTTCAAAATTAAGTTCATTCATAAATTTGTTTTTTGTATATATTAGATTAGAATGAAATTATATAATTCTGATTTTGACTTTTCAAATACTTTATTTTACAGGAAATATTTTTTTTTATTTCAAAATGGAATGGAAATTTCAGGTTTTGACCAGCTCTATAAAACACCCTATAACTTTAGTTACCCACACCTCTGCCTAAAGTCATTACACCTATACTAGTTAGCATCTGAAATATTCTAATGATGTCCCAAGCGCCAAGCCTGCTTAAAGACTAGTATGAACTGGGGTGAAAGATGCCAGATACGTTCTGAATTTTAAAGCTATATTAACTTTCTGTATTGTATTTAAAAATCACTGGGTTGGAATTCACTGCCAATTAGATGAGGTTTTAGTCAGAAAAAAGGGCATGCGTTCTTCTTATATGGGAAGGAAAGAGGTTGGCTCCATTGTCACTAAGTGTTATGGGCCTTTTTTGCCAACACAAAATACTTGAGTTCCCTAGTAATAAAACAGTGATTCGGAGGTCAGTCATCACCCTGGTTTTTAACTTTATTAGGATTTGAATAGGGGACCCCACAGCTGAGCTGAAGTTAATGAAACACCCTGATTATTATTATGAAAAGAGACAAAACATCTGGGACTGCATAGGGGAAGAAGAAAAGGCACAAAGATGCTATCCGTTATAGAGGCAATACTTGGGCAGCGTGTGTTTCATGAGAAGTGGGTCCAGCTCCTTGGATTAGATAAGTGCCGTAAAGACTGACCATTGGGTGAGAAATATATTATTAGACAGGGAAGTTAGACAGGGTTCAAAAAAGAGCTAGCTAAAAAAGAGGATAGCTCCATCAATGGCTATTAGCCAGGATGGGCAGGAATGGTGTCCGTAGCCTCTGTTTGTCAGAAGCTGTGAATGGGCGACAGAGGATGGATCACTTGATGATTACCTGTTCTGTTCATTCCCTCTGGGGCATCTGGCATTGGCCACTGTTGGAAGACAGGATACTGGGCTAGATGGACCTTTGGTCTGACCCAGTATGGCTGTTCGTGTGTTCTTATGAAGTAATAAGTATAGACTCTAGAAGGCATTTTATATTTTTCTTCTATCTGTAATTGGAGTCTCCTTTTACTTGCCACTCTTTTGGATCTCTCTTGAGCTGTGTTAAATACATTTATATTTGGTTTTACTATAGGAACTACCAAGGGCCTTGCACTAAACACACTGTTGAACTGAGGGGCGAACCAGGGTGCACTGCTTCTCTGAAGGCAGCAGATCAGTGTATACTGTGCGTGTCCAGAAGATAAGGGATTGGGCACTCAAAAGAAGCAAGGATGGGTATGCTAGGTGCTAGCCTGCAGAGGAAAAGAGCAGGGCTTGTAGAGCCTGGAGCAGAGCACTTATGCTGTCAGTGGCTGTCAGTTATGAGGATTTCCCCCAGTGGGCACCAATAAGGCTGGTGGTGAAAGCAGATGGTAGTGATACACCTCAGGTAACCCAGGAAGTGTCATAATGCCTTTGTGCAGTGCAGTTTAGGATTGATTTGGAAGCAAGGGATCTTCCACCTCCCACCATTTTCATCTATCCACATACTGCTCTCTCCACAGTAAAGGCAAACATAATAAATCAAAGCTAAAATATTTGTAAAACTCTTTAAAAAAAAAGAAAAGTCAAGGTTTCTGGATACTTTGATTCCCTAGATAGGATATACGAGATGTAGACCCTAGAGAAATCATGCCTTAAAACCTTCAATTCTGAAATCTGTCATGTAGAGAGGCAGAATTTCTAATGAGGACGTGTTCAATTTAAACCCAGAAATTATTTAAAATGTTTTGCAAGTAAACAAATTTTCCGGCAAGTAAAGAATTTTTCAGGCTGCGAGATTAAGAGCAGAATATCATCCAAAAAGCGTGCTGTTTTGTTAATTCTGAAACCTTTAAATGTGTGGATGATCACTTAAGAACTAACCAAGGGTTCCATTATTAAAGCAAAAATCAGGGGTGACAAAGGACATCACTGATCATTCACATACTATCTCTTTCCCATGCTGAAGGTATCATTCACTCTGTGATTACTGTCTCCATCGGTGGATGAGGAAACACAGCTTCCAATAGAACTGAATAGGGCCAAAGAAACTTTACAGAATTTTAATGTTTAATCGTATGCTGTTCTGGACATAGTGACCTCCCATGTAGTAATCTTATGGCAAATACTACTACTTCCACAATAGGGACATCCACATTTTGAGATTTATCATCGTTTGAGCCTGAAAAATTAATTTTATTTATAAATCAATATCTTCTTATTCATAGGGACCATTTATGATAATATGACCTGATTTCCTGCATAACGCAGGCCATAGAATTTCACCCAGTAACTTCAATAATGTGTCGTGGAACTAAAAATCTCTTTTAAAAAATACATTCAACCCCAAATTAACTACTTCAAATGCCTGATAATTTATTACTTTCCTTGATAAGCTGTTCCAATGGTTAATTACCTTCACTGTCAAAAGTTTATCCCTGATTTTGTCTGATTTTTTTCTAGCTGCAACTTCCAGGCTTTCGATCTTGTTATGCCTGTCTTTTCTAGTATGAAGAGAGCTGTTAAAATGAATCTTCTCAAGAAATATATAATATAATATACAATTAGGTTGCTCT
Source organism: Emys orbicularis (assembly GCF_028017835.1). Classification (NCBI taxonomy): domain Eukaryota; kingdom Metazoa; phylum Chordata; order Testudines; family Emydidae; genus Emys; species Emys orbicularis. The sequence continues at coordinate 152,002,867 of NC_088684.1, read as the reverse complement.
GCAAGGGGTCAGATCCTAGGTCATTTCTCTTCCCTGGTCTCTCCTTTTTTTTTTCTTTTCTGATAGAATGCTGTTTCTTATCTCCTGCTTTCCCCATCTCAGCTCAGAGCTCTCTCTTGTCAGCAGCTGTGCCGATGCAGCATTTTAAATTGTAGACCTGCCCTGAGCTTCTGTATCTTTTTGCCCTAACATATGTGACAGACTCCTCTGAATGGTGGTAGAGCAGGGGAGAAATGGAAGTGCCTGGTGATCTATTGTGGCTTGGGGAATATGGCTGTTAAAACTGCCCCTAGATTATAGCTAGGTATCATGCTCTCTCTGTATATAATTTCTTGCAAATTGAAACATACTCACCTACATGTTCACAAATAAAAGTGTGGGAAATACCAGCAAAGTGAACCAGTTGGTCACATTCACAATATCTACTATCTCTATATATATTGCACTATTTGCCCAGCCTGTGCTAAATCCCATAGCAACTTTTGGGGGACGGGGTGAATGAGTGTCTATGTCAAGGAAATAGAGTCATTGTTTTTTTGTGAAAATCCCTAAATGATATATTTTCAACAATACACAAACCACTTAAAAAATACATTTAATGCCACACCAGACAGTGGATAGGCAAATAATAGATTCACTGATTTCAAGGCCAGAAGGGACCATTGTAATCATCTAGTTTGACCTCCTATATCACACTGGCCATAGACCATCCCCAAAAATAGACCCCCCCCCACCCCCCAGCATAGCTTTTAAACAAACATCCAGTCTTGATTTAAAAATTCAGTGAGGGAAAATCCACCACAACCATTGATAACTTGTTCCCATAGTTAATTACTCAAACCATTATATATTTATGCCTTATTTCCAGTCTGAGTTTGTCTATCTTCAACTTCCAGCTATTGAATCATGTTATATCTTTCTCTACTAGACTGAAAAACACATTATTAAATATTTGTTCCTCATGTAGATACTTATAGATTGTATTTAATCACCCCTTAACCTTCTCTTTGCTAAAATAAATAGATTGAGATCCTTGAGTCTGTCAGTATAAGGCATGTCTTCTAATTCCTTTAATCATTCTTATGGCTCTTCTCTGAACCCTCTTCAATTTATCAACATCCTTCTTGAACTGTGGACACCAGAACTAGATACAGTATCCTACCAGTGGTTGCACCAGTGTCAAACATAGAGGTAAAATAACCTCTCCACTTCATCTTGAGATTTCTCTGTTTATGCATCCCAGGATCATGCTGCGATCTCATGTTCAGCTAATAATCCACCACAACCCCCAAATCTTTTTCAGAGTCACTGCTTCCTAAGATAGAGTCCCCCATCCTGCAAGTATAGCCTACATTCTTTGTTCCTAGATGTATATGTGACGGGTTCGGTCATAGAGACCCCCTTGGGACTGTCACCTGATGTGCTGAAATTACCTCTGAGCCTGTTTTCCCTGCCAGCTTGGGACTCTAGAACCTTGCCTTGTTGAGCCAGACATGCTAGCCTGCTGCAACACAGACCCAGGTCTGGTCCACGCCCCCAAAGGTGCAGACTTTAACCAAAAACTGCTCAGTAGGTACCCTGCCTCCAGCACCCAGACACAGCTCCCAATGGGATGCAAACCCCAAATGAATCCGTTTTACTCTATATAAAGCTTATACAGGGTAAACTCATAAATTGTCTGCCCTCTATAACACTGATAGAGAGATATGCACAGCTATTTGCTCCCCCAAGTATTAATCACTTACTCTGGGTTCAAGAATAAACAAAAGTGATTTTACTAAGAATAAAAAGTAGGATTTAAGTGGTTTCAAGTAATAACAGACAGAACAAAGTAAGTCACCATGCAAATAAAGCAAAACCAAGCAAGTCTAAGTCTAATACATTAAGAAAAGGAATACAGGTATATTTCACCCTCAGAGCGGTTCCAATAAGCTTCTTTCACAGACTATACTCCTTCCTAGTCTGGGCCCACTCCTTTCCCCGGTACAGTCCTTGTTAGTTCCAGCAGACATCTTAGGTAGAAAACAGGGGTGTTCTCATGACTGGCAGCCCCCTTTGTTCTGTTCCACCCGCTTTTATAGCTTTGGCCCAAGGTGGGAATCTTTTGTCTCACTGGGTCCCCACCACTTCTTTTAAATGGAAAAGTACCAGATTTAAGATGGATTTCAGCATCATGTGCCATGGTCACATATCCTGTGAGACCTCCCAGCCTCCATTCTTCCTGGGCTGGCTTACACGAACACAGGAAGGCTTGCAAGTAAACAGGGCCATTTATAACTAATTGTCCTAGTCAATGGGAGTCATCAAGATTCTAAACCATCATCAATGGCCCACACTTTGCATAATTACAATAGGACCCCAGAGTTATACTTTATATTTCTAGCTTCAGATACAAGAATGATACATACATACAAATAGGAGGAATATATTCAGTAAGTTATAACCTTTGTTATGATATCTTACAAGAGACCGTATATGCTTTGCATAAAGCATATTCCAGTTACATCATATTTACACTCATAAGCATCTTTCCATAAAACATATGGAGTACAACATCACAGTATATATTTACAAAGCTCAACTATGTCACTTGTGATGGACACAGTCAACCCTCTTTCACGGAGTAATGTGACAAATTCTTTGTTAGTCAGGGAGTATTTGGTGTATATATTTCTATTACAGCTGAGTGAATAATTTGTAATGAATCATTCATTCAATGAATTTAAGTTCTTTCACTGCTGGAAGACTGTTTGCAAGCAGATTGTGATAGCCTCAAATTTATTCTTATTCATAAATCAAATTTATTCAGTGAGTACCTCTTCAAAAATTATCCATGGGTTAATCAAAAATATTCAAAATGAAAGCTTTGTTGCTTTGCTATGTTTGGCCAGGTGCACCTCATGGTCTCCGTTCCATGATTCAGCATGGCACTTAAATACAAAATTTTACTTCATTAAGACAACTCCTGTACTTAAAGTGAGGCACGTGTTAACCTATATTACCGAACTGTGGCTGGACTGAGCATGTCAGCACTTCTGGCAAGAATAACTTTGCATTTAATGAATTTTTAGTTATTTTTTCATGAACACTCATGCTTTCACCTTTGAAATCTGTGCCAGTACAGGTGAATTGCTCAAATATTTGTGGAACAACACTATGGCAGGGAGGAAAGCATTGCTGAAACACATTAAAAAATTCTAACAGGTATTAGTGGGAAAGGTTTTCCATATTTGACTAGTTCTAATTTATGTGTGTGTATATATATATATATATATATATATATATATATATATATATATATATATATATATATATAAATAAATAAGAAATGTGTACGTGTATACATACATGCACTGTTTGGATTTAATTTTTTATGTGATTGTCCAGGTTTCCTTTAAACGTCTCTTTCCATTAAATCTATCATTTCAAGACTGTTCAAGAATTTGTAGCATTTTATGAAAGACTTTGCATAGCCTTGTTTTGCAAATGTATATTTTATACCTATATTATCTGTTTGAACACACATTTTTGTCATTATAATGGGTAGGCTTGTAAATGATTCATCTGAATTAGGAAACTGAATCCCTAATAAAGAGTTCAGCTGGAAGTATTTCCTGTGTTATAAAATGGTTGTGATGTAAGATGCTGTAACATTTATTATGAATTAGGAGGGCATTCATGGTGAGAGAGCTGGGTTTTCATTAATGTCAGTTTGACATTTGCAAAATTGATTTGTGTTGACATTTAGAGTACTTCTGTTGTAGTATGGACCCTTGTTTGACATTAAGCAAACTGAATTACATGAGTTATTCTTAAAAGCTTCCCATAGAACATTGTCCTCTGTCTTGTAAAATAACATAACTACTCTACAGGTGCCAGACAGATTCCAGGGAGCAAAATAGGGACAATGATTGGCACAGAAAACTTTTGTCAGAGGACTTGATATCTACTGCCAGCATAAACCACTGAACTTCCTCCTCTTCTTCACAGTGAGAACAAATGGATTTTCACAGATTTGAAGGGCTTATCATACAATTTTAATTGTAAAGAAAAGTTGGAGCAAGGCCATCAAAAATAAAAGTGTGTGTGTGTGTGTGTGTGTGTGTGTTTCAGAAAAGTGAAATGATGAAGTAGCTGACACTCAAAAGGGCAATTGGAAGAACTGAAATTTGCCCTCAGATTAAATGTGTGCCTCATTGACTTCAAAGGGAGTGGCACACATGCATTTGAACACAAGTTTTAGCATTTCTGAGAGTCTTTTAGTCTTCCTGGCTTGCATTTGAAATGCAGTAGAAGACATAAGTAAGGGAAATAGATCAAATTAAAGACAGGGCTAAATTCCCTTCAGACAATTTTTTGCTCAAGTTGTTCACTGTAACTGTCACTTTCTGCCATGACAAACCAAGACATTCAATCTTAATATTGCTTATATGTACATATGTAAGTAAATTCTCTAGACATTTTGGCTCCAGTGTTGTGTTACTTGAGCATCATGTATCACAAAATATGGGTCTATTCTTGGGTTTGGCTACGCTGTACACAGTCCAGGATCCAAGGCAGGGAACAAAGATGGCTTTAGGCTACCATTGGGGAACCCCGACTCTGCAGTCTAAGTTAGAGCAGGCTTCAGGGTTGATCAAGCATACATCTAGAACCCCAAGGGCAGGCAGCGACAAGGAAGAATGAGTGTCCGCAGGCTCTGAAAGTGTGCTTGCTTTCCCCCAGTTACATCCCTTCTGCTGCCTCAAGATGAGGCGGGCAGATTGAGTCCCTGCACCACCTTCATACAACTGAGGGATGCCCCATACTTGGGGGGGGACTTGCAGTTAAGGCACTTCCACTTGATTTCTAGCACTTCTGCAGCAAAAGAGCAGCACAAAAGGGCTGAAAGTCCTCAGCACCTCTGAAAACTGGGCTCTATTACTCTTTATTCTAATGTATCTGTGGATTCATTATATGCCAGTCAACTGCTTTTCTAAATCTTTGACTCTGATATTTTACGGCAGTGAACTCCATAAGTGAATTATGCAGTGTATGGAACTCATTTCCTTTATTAATCTCCTCTGTAAATTGAACAGCCCAGTGAATTTCAGTATTGCTTCACATGCTTGTCTTTCCTTGATATTAATCATTTTTTGTTGTCTCTTTCTGCATATCTTTTTCCACTATATCTTTTATAAAATTGGGTAGCCATATGTGAGCTCAGTATTCAACTCATATTATAGCATTCCAATATTTTCAGAATTATTTTCTATTCCATACTAACTTCTTTTTTTCTCTTTCACTATTGCTGCCGATTGACCAAAATTTTCATTGAGCTGTCCACAATGATGTCTGGATCTTTTGTCCAAAGTGGCAACAACTAAATTAAATTTAGAACCTAGCAATGTTTATGGTTAACTCAAATTATTTCTTCCAATGTGAACTGCCTTCTATTTCTTAAGATCGAATGCCATTTGCCTATGTGCTGACAATGTATCTAGCTTTGTTAGGTCCCTCTGAAGTTCCTCAGTTGTTTCTAGCCTTGAACATATTAAATAATAATGTGTTACTTACATATTTTGTTCATCTTAGTCCCCCTTTTCCAGATCATTAAAGAATATATGAAAAAAACACCCATCTTTGGGGAAATCTTTGGACACACCACAGTTAAATGTTTACCATGTCGACAACTGCCTTCTTCTGTTCTGTCACATAACCAGAAAAAAACAATAGATGGACTGTTAGAGGTAGCTTATCTCCCTTTTCCTAGGTTTATGTCTCCTCACTGCTCCCCACATGCCGGTGACAGAAAAAAGAAAATATGAAATCTTCCTACAGAGTGCTCCTTACGCAACTGGTAATAGTGATTGCCTGATATATTGATATTACTACAGATTTACATACAGCAATTACAGAAGTAAAGTACAACTATGGTGGTCCTGGCCGTTCATGTATTCATGGGCATTTAGGTGGACATCAGCTGACAGAATTCAAAACTAGCTAATCTGTAATTTTTTAAAGCTCTGTAGTAGAAATTTTTCATGTCATTACAATGGACAAGAATAGTTACTAGATCACTATTTACCTGCAGTACAATAATAGAAGTACCATACCCATAGGCATCATAGTTGTTTCCTCATTGAGCAACAGGGAAAACAAGTGTAGCACTTTAGACACCACTGTGTGGGAATTGGGTCAGTGCTAATGCTCACCACCATATGAGATCAAAATTCATATTCAGCTGTGACCAACACAACAAATGGCTATCCATTTATTGTTTGCCTATATGGTACTCATGTTCCAGCAAATAAGGGAAGTTGAATGTTCTTTCCCTCACTGGCTCACTTCTTAGTTATGACCATTCATAAGGGAGATCCCCTTAATTTTAAACAGAAATAGACTACCTCTGTTTCTGCATTTTTTTGTTTTGTTTTTCTGTTGTTGTTTTTTAATTGGGACAATGTATTTGCCAAGTGTGTTCATATTTAGAGTACAATATGAACTAGATGAGAAGTTTTGAATGGAATCTGCTTATTCCAATCAAGCAATAGTGAAGACAGATTTGAATGTTTATGAATCAAGCAGCTAGTGAAAGTTCGTGGCCCTGGGATGTTCCAGTTAAAAGGAGGAACTGGTGAAGTCTGGTATTTTGTTTATTCAGTCTTTTTTATTTACAAAGTCCTGCTTGTTTGAACACAGCAGGCACAAAGGACTAAAGGAGCAGTCTTTTAGTTTACAGCCCCAAGCCTCTTTAGCTAAGTCCAAAGTGTGCTCTTAGCTCTTTCCAGCATCACACTGTGCTCTCAGGCTACTGCTTGTCTTTCCTGCTTTTTGCTTTTGCATTTCTCTCTCTCTCTCTCTCTCTTTTCTTGTCTGTTCTCAGTTTTGGTGTTTTTCAGTTTTCCCTTCCTTCACACACACAATTCACCCAAAACAATACTCAGCAAAAACTCCTGGGCAAGTTCACCAACTCTTTTTTCCTAGGTGTGGGCTTATCCTTACAGTTATGCTAACTGAAGGATGTGTTCACACCAGGGCCAGTTCCAGCGTTTTTGCCGCCCCAAGTGGTGAAAACAATAAAAAAAATTTTAAAAAGCAGCAATTGGCTTTTTATTCTTTGGCGGCAATTCGGCGGTAGGTCCTCACCGCTGAATTGCTGCCGAAGAGCTGGACCTGTCGCCCCTTTCCGTTGGCCACCCCAAGCATCTGCTTGCTGGGCTGGTGCCTGGAGCCGGCCCTGGTTCACACCCATCAATCTCAATGAGGTTTAACCTCAATCCACAACAAGGTTTAACCTTGCTCATAACACTTATTAAAGCTTATAAAAATGGCCCCACTACAATAAAATCCATGGCAATCTATTACAAAGCAGCTCTGGCATATTAGCTTACACTACCCTATGGTCTTATAGAATTGTTTTTCATTGTTGAAACCAAAGGAAACTATTTCTGAATTTAGGCTAAGAACCCCATTCTGTAGCTGTATCAATCCACTTGCAGAAACAGGGGACTACATTTTTAAATGTACATTGCACCTTTGGTGCAAGAAGAAAATAAGACCTATTCTATTAGAAACTGAATTAAAATTAATAAGCACATTACATTTTTCTGTTTGCTTTTTATGTTAAACCAGATCTTAAAATATTATTAGTCTGAAAAAAAAATAAACTCAGTCTGATTTAAGTAATTTTGAAGAACTGATTTAAAAAAAATATCTTACATGCTAATAAGCTATTTCTGAGGGATGGGATATGTCAACTGTTGAACTGATTCATTTGAATCTTCAGTTTAATACAATTATATAGATATGTCAAATCAAGGCCATCTTAATGTGATTACATAGGAAGAGTGAGTCACCATTTAATTATGACACCTCAGTTTAGGGTGGGGGGAGGCTTGTCAAAGCTGCTTTAAGTTGCTATGAAACTTTTTCTGGTTGACATTTTCTCTTACACTGTGGAATTGTAGCCAAAGTTCAGCAAGAATAGAAATTGTCATCTGTAAGGTCATAAAATTAAGAGAAGTATCAGACCAGAACAGCTAAGACCTTAGAGCCATCTCATTAAATATCAGTGGATATAGATTTAAAATAATCAAATATTTGTGTCAAAAGCAGTTTCTCAAAAGTGTGCTTTATGTTTTTGGTTTAAAAAATAAAAATCTGCCATTTCTCATGCTCACTAATGGAAACGTAAAAAAATCAGTAGTACCAGCACTACTTCCAATGTTGTTAAATGATTGTCCTTGAGAAGACTGTTGTTATGGTTCCTAATATGTGTCTATATTGATCCAGGAGAAGGAGCAGCAGTACTACAATTTTCTCATCATGCTAAGAAATCCATAAACATTCAAAATGTTCCAAATTATGCACTATTGATTTCCTTGCCATTTTCATTTCCAGTGACTAATGAACATCAAGAGCTAGGGAATAATTTAAAAGTCCACAGGTAATTACTGGAAAGTAAACTGAATTATTAGGCTGTGACTTATAGCACATTGAGAACAATGCTCAGTACATGATTTCCATTGTTATTAGAGACTTGTAGTTGCTTTATCACAAAATCAATAAGATCCTGCAATCTCTTACACCTGGGCAAATTTGGGTCCTCCGATGTCATAAAATGTGTATTAGTAATGAGATAATTACTTTTGTAATAAAACCTTCCATATTCAGTGGCAATTTTGCATAATATTAATGAATGGATAATATCTAAAGATTAGGCAAAATAACTTGCAGGATCATAAGTGCTTGATTTCCAGAATGTCCATTGGCTCTGGCTGACTTTGCCTTGTGCTTTTTAAATTTACTTAGAATATGAAATGTTAACACACAGGATCAAAACCTTCCCATCTGAGATTTCTTCCAAGAATATGTGTTTTAAAGGCTATATTGCTGCCAATTTATACATAGAGCCCTCATTGACATTAAGATTATACCTGCCACAACCTGGCTATATTTTGTTTATAGAACCAAACTCCTCTGTTGAATGTCTCAAATTAACACAATGTTCCAGTATGCAAATATTCATACTAGGAACTGTGGATTAGCACATGACATTTTGCCAGTGAACTCACTCTGGAAATACAGCAAGAAGTAAAAGAATTCTTCCTAAAGTAAGGATTACAACTATGCTCCTAAAATGGATTCCATATGCAATTTTCAGATAGTAGCACATTAACTAGAACTATATACTTTTGTCCAAAAAACAACCAAACAAAAACTATGCTCCTTTTAGAGTAACAGCACCTGGGGTAAAATTCTGCTGTCTATTACAAATCCATAATTAATGGACTGAAGGAGATATAGTATTTGTGATGTGGTATACTAGCCCTTCAGGATTTAGTGCAGAAACAATTCTGGACAGGCAGTGCCACATACAAAGCTGGTCCGTGAGCATTAACCCTATTACACCTCTGTGTCTACCATAGAGATTAATCCGGGATCAGTAGGGTTAAACAAGCTGGCATTGTTTGCCTTCAAATTAGAAACTCTGTAATGTGCTAACCTCGTCTGAGCCTGGCTAGGGAGCTGAGATGCCACCAAGGTATCCCACAAGTAAATTCCCTAGCCTGGATAACTAGAAAGGTGACTCTCCTTGAGTTTGGACTAATTGTGTTTCTCTTATTATAATCACTGCTCTTCAAGATTATAAAGAAATAGTGGGTCTGGGACTGTAGATAGAGGTCTGCGGCAGGCACCACCTTTTGTTGATTTATTATGCTAACAAACTAAAATAAACAGTACTCCTGGAGATCAGGGTATTAATTTGTATTTATGTATTTTTAATCATTCTGAGATTTTGGTGTGTGTTAGTGAAGAGAAACTGGTTTTGGTTAAAACCTGTATAACTAAGAACAGAACTTGGCACTTGCAGACATATCTCCAAACACAGTAACAAGTCCTTATTTGCAGAATGTCCAATACAATCTTTGCAGGTGTCTCTATATTAAAGGAGGCTGGAAAAAAAAATTGTGAGAATTAAAAAACAAAACAAAACCCCTTTTACTGATTTTTTTTTTAATTTTGAAAAACATCAACGTCTTTCAATTATTGAAACACTTCAAACCAGCTGTATAGTGAACTGGAAATACCCTCTACTCCCCCCAAAATAATTGCAAAGTAGATCATGCAATAAAAAATAGTTAAACTTGAAATTTGGAAAACGTTGACCAGATCTGCAATATATATCTGCTTACATGTATGTACATCCCGCACTGACCCACCTTTAAATACTATTGCATATATCTCTGAAAAGGTGTGTATTTTGTTTCCCTCAGTATGTCTATAGGAAAAGTTGCATCCAAATGTATCTGGAAGAAAATCTGACAGTACCTTTTTAAAACCAATCCTGACAAAAATCTTTGCAATAGCACCACAAAAGCTACAGAGTACACTATTGCACTTGCAGAAATGCTGTCCTGGGTCACTTCTGCTCCCGTGTCAGCCCTGTTAGTGTTCCGACTGTAGCCTCAAAAATATCTTTTATCATTAGCTCATTTACTTAATGCATGCTTGCATTTGGGAAATGCATGTAATTAAAATGTGAATTAATACTGACTCTGTATCATACAAAAAAATGTATGGTGTGAGTGCGGCCTCTAGTCAGCTATGTGAAGCAAAGAAAGAAAAACCTGAGCATAATCATGTGACTGGAGGATCATCACTTTCCAGTTGCTGTGGATGCTGAATACAGATTAATCAAAGCGGGAGAATGAGCCGCTGGAATGCAATTCAGTCCTAATTCTTCTTCTTAATGCATAAGTGGTCACCTTTCAAGACCTCATGAGTGCATAACTCCAAAGGGAATTGCGACAGAGAGAAATGGAGGTATGGGAAGTAGATGTTTTGTCCCCTGGTTTTGCAGTGGAAAAATCAACCAACTGGGGGCTTCATGTGCTCCAATAATATCAAAAATACTGACTTACCAATTCTGGCTGGTTATGATTATTCCATTACGTCTAATCAGTGTGTTGGGCCTGATTCTGCTGCCACTGAACATGATGGCAAAATGCTCATTGATTTCATTGAGAACAGAAATAAAACCCTAGAATCTGCTTCTCTATTGCTTTGCATCTTGCATAGCCATTTATATCAGTGCCTATGAAGGTTTAAAAAAACACAGTGTGAATGGTAGTGATTCTGATTTGGTAGCATTTATACCCATTTTGTGCCAATGCAAATGACAGCCCAAGCTGTGTTGGAGTTGAGAATCGGGACCACCATATGGTACAGCAACCATCACTGTTGCTAAGCCTGATGAGAAGCAAGCCAATATATAATGTGATAAATAAAGGGGGGGGGGCGAGCTCCCTTTTATGGACACTGAGCTAGCCAGTAGCTATAAAATCCCTCTTAGTAGCTGTTCTCTAATTGCTCTACCTGTAAAGGGTTAAAATGTCTCACTGTGATGCATAGGTAAAAGGAAGTGAGTGGGCATCTGGCCAAAAGAGCCAATGGGAAGGCTAGAACTTTTTAAAATTGAAACAAGACTCCCCTTTTGTCTGTCTGTTGTTGTTCTCCAGGGAAAGGCAGACAGGGCTGCAGTTATGCTGTAAGAAGCTTTGGGCCAGGTCTGAAAAATCATCAGTATACCTAGAAACTACACATTTAAAACCCCAGATATGTAAGTAGATCAGGAAATGTCTGGGAAGACACAATTAGATTTATTTCTTTTATTTCTTTATGGCTTGTGGATTCCTCTGTGCTAACCCCACGTGACTTTGTTTTGCTTGTAACCTTTAAGCTGGATGTCAAAAAAACTATCCTTAATGCTTAATCCTTGTAGTTTTTTTTAATAAATCTAGCAAAAGCCTAAGTTCCCAGATGTATTTTTTTTCTTTTTCTTTTTTAATTAATAAAATTTACCTTAAGAACAGAATTGGATTTTTGTGTCTTAAGAGGTTTGTGCATGTTGTTTTATTAGCTGGTGGCAACAGCTGATTTCCTCCTCCCCCCCTTTCTCAGCTCTTCCCCGCAGCAGAGGTGAAAGGGCTTGAGGGTACCCCACAGGAAAGAATTCCCAAGTGTGCCTTCCGGGGTTCTCAAAGGAGTTCTGCACTTGGGTGGTGGCAGCATCTACCAATCCAAGATCAGAGAAAAACTGTAACCTTGGGCATTTAATACAAGCCTGGAGTGGCAAGTATTAATTTTTAGAATCCTTGCGGGCCCCCACCTTCTGCACTCAAAGTGCCAGAGCGGGGAATCAGCCTTGACATACAGTAAGGGGAAGTGTGGATGTAGTTAGCAACTTTCTGACAGCTGAGTCTGAATTACCCTGCCACAATGCAGAACGAGAAATGTAGGTAGAATCACTGTGGCTGTTTCTCATGACCAATAACTCATTCTCTTCCTTACATGCATGGACTTTTCAAAAAGCTTTGTTGTTCTTTAAAAAATAAAGGGGAAGAGGTGAGCATGTTATAGAATAGTTCCAGGATATTCCTGCTGACATATGAGCTCTGGGAACAAATTAAAATGGCTTGCAAGGTGCATGCTTCTGGATGCACCGGGTTCTTCTCTGTATTCTTTTCAAGTTACTTTATGGAAAACTGGGTTTCAGAATGTCTTTGAAGGGTATCTGAGTGACAGCTAGAGACAGATGTCCCTTTAAAAAAAAATCCACCCAACAGGTCCAGTACAGTCTGAACGAGTTTCCCTGCACTACCCTGCCAATTTGCTTTAACCCTGATCTGGCAGAATTACCTTTAGCAGAGAAAGGATAGACAAGTTCAGTTCCCATGCCCATGCTGTCCTTGCCCTGTCTGCTGAGATTGTCCAATAGAATGCCAATTACTGCCAGTTATCTTGATGTATTTTGTCATGTGGACACCAGAAACTGGACTGAGCCAAGACCTAGACAACTTTTAACTATATGCACACTATTACGACTAGTCTGGGAAGTAAGGCTAACAGCTAATTTTCAAGGACAGAGTCCAACACAAAGAAAACAGAAGATTTCTGATGGCTGGATGGATTTCACATTTCTTACTAAAATGTGAAAATCCTGTTTTTGCTTTTTCAGCATCAGAGGTTACAGAACCTTGATAACCCAAAGCTTTAATGGAACCAAGAAACCAAGGGAAACCCAGTCCCTTGATGAGTTTCTTATACCACACATTTGGCATCTATTTTAAATTCTTCAAAAAGGACTAAGATTGGTTCAGGGCTAGACATTGGCAAAAGTTCAGCGCATGTGTGGAAAGATACATATATTGGATAAAGATCTTATACCTGAACTAGCTTTCACCCCACCTAGCTAAGGGATCATAATAATTCCTTTCCCGAGCCCCCGTTGCTAATCCTGTATAGTTTTATTTAGAATTTTACAATATCAAATATAGCCAAGTATCTGGCACCCTAAGATTTTGAAAAACTATTAATAAAAGAACAGCTTTTCAATATAAAGGAAAAGAATTCTGCTCCATGACAGAAAACTGTATTCTCTGGTAATAACTAAAAGGAAACTTTTCAAAGACTTGACCAGATAGGTACGTCAAGGATCTTATCATTCTACTTGACCTACAACAAAAATCTACATTGCTGATTTGTGGGAATCTGGGACACTAGAGAAAACTATCATATATAACTATGTGTTCAGAATGGATATATTAGGAATGCAGAGATTTGGTTTAAATGTATCATCCCTCCCCCCATCCCAATTTGGGATCTGCAACCTGGATAAACAATGCATTTTTACACATTTACACTATGTGTCAGTGCATTACACTATGCATTTGACAAAATATATTATATATATATAAGTTGTTTACTACTCTCTGTCTAATTTTTACCATCTGTGGGGCTATAGATTGCTCAAATGTTATCACACTTGGCTCCCCTGAAAATGTGTAGGCACACAGAACATATTGTCATGGGAGCTTACACAAAGTGAACATACACATCCTCTGTGATATGAAAACCCTACATATTGATAGTGTAGCCAGGCTTTCATGTATTCTATAGTCCTGAACCACTGTGCTTCTGATTATTGGAAGTTTAAGCAAGAAGGCACAGCAATAGTATAGCTATAGTCAGCATACTGTTTCTTTCTATTCATTCTCCATTCATCCTGGAATTCAGGTGATTTATAAAAAAAATAAATAAAAAAAATACAGTTCATATCCAATTATATTAATGATTTATCATCAAACATACCACTGTCTTTCTCTAGAAGGATTTCTTATGGCTGCCTATTGCTCTAGTATCTCTGTACCTTGTACATAAATTATCCCTGCCCTCTTTTTAAGATGAAGTTTATATATAGCTGTAGAGAGTTGATTTATATAGTGATTTAAGTACTCTGATTATTTGAATGGGGGAATTATGATAACTAGAATATACACCAGCAGGGACAAACACTGTAGTTATTTCAAATGCAAGCCCTATTATCAATTTTTAGATACTATGAACTTTTTTTATTGTACAATTTCTGTGTATATTTGGTATAGTCTATTTTCAAAGCACCACCACCTTCTGCTTCTGATGCCACCAATGCAGTCCCTACCTTGCTTTATGCATGTCTGGCATTCATTGGGCCTCTTTAATTCCAATCTATCTGGGCTAACTAGGGTATTTTGTGAAAGATTTTCAACTGTTACTTCTCCAATTGCAATGGTTTATGCAGATTATTTCCTATGTTTTACCATTCTTTGTAGGCCCTTGACAATTTTCCATGTTTGTCCCATTTATTTGGTGGTTTTGATGTTCAAATCTAAGAGCTTGTTGTATATGACTACTCAATGTGATATAGAACTTATGGGCCAGATCCTCAGCGAGTGAAAATCAACAAAGCTCCATAGAAGTAAACAGAGCTTCTCTGGTTTATAACAACTGAGGATCATGGCCCTATAAGGCTGAGCAGGTTGTCTAAAATAAAGTCTTGTTGCAGTGCAAGACTTAGAGTTCAGTTAGAACTTTTTATTATTTATGCTTATCACCATAGCAACTAGGACCCCTTGTCATGAACTAAGACCGCATTGTGCCAGGCACTGTACAAACACAGAACAAAAAAAAATATATAGTCCCAGCCCCAAAGAGATTATAATCTAAGAATAGACACTGGATCTACTGAATGCAGTGATCCTTGTCTATGCTTTCCAATGTTGCCTTGTTTTTTGGCTTTAGCAATGGCATGTTCCGCTTTCCTTCACACAGGTCTGAGATTTTCATTATTCATGCAATTGATCCAGGAAATCTTTTTTGTAGATGCTGAACCTAATTTCATTAAATATGTGTAGTATGAATACTTTGAACTGATCCTGAGGAGCTTAAAGCACTTTACAGATGTGGGCAAGCATTAATATAATGAACGTTTAAAATAATTTTTTGGAATATATATATATAAAAAAAATGGACTCTGCATGTCTCTGTACATTTCATTAGTCCTATTATCAAAGGGAACAATAAAGTTCTCTTCCCTCACATTTCCCTGAAAGCACAGTCAGGCACTGCCTGTATGTGAGAGAAGGGGAGCTTCACAACAGGACCCACCACTAAGGACCATTTCCACCATGATTACAGCAATATTAGCACATCCCTCATTCTCCCAACATTAACTGAAAATTGGGATGCAGGGCTACGACAATTGTGTTTACACCACCGGGAACTCAGAGAATATATTTGCAACAAAATTAGGCATTGCTTACCAAAGTTCTTGAGGGGCCAGTGCAGAGTGGAAATCAAAACCTTCCCACATTCCTGAGGCCGAGCCAATCTGCTGCAATATTCCTTCCCTGGCCCAAATATGGTGTCCAGAGTTAACCTGTGCAATTCAACAAAGACGAATATGGCTAAGCAATTCAAATAGTCATCTAAACTGAGCACTCTTCCAACCAGGCCCAAAGCCTACTTAGACTCAACAAAAGAATTGGGTGCGGAGATTCTGCCACTGTATCGGCAAGTGGGGTAGACATCTATTCTGCTAGTGACCTCCACATTATTCACTATTTCCTCACCACTCTAGCCATTCCTGAACCAGGTGTGAAAATCATAGGCTAGCCCGGAGCATTCCAAAATCTGCCTGCACTTCTTGCAAGTAGGCAAAATGGTATATTTTCTCCTCTCTAGGGGACCATCGAAGTAGGGCATAGCAACATGTCTGCAAACTGGAGCCAAGTTGTTTAAAAAAGCCCATTCCTTACAGAACCTGAATAGAAAGAGAATACATAAGCAGATAGTCTCTCTTTAAATAGCTCCTTATTTTTTCTGCTTGAAATAAAAATGCAACAATCTAACAACTGAATGCTCAGCATTTTTTTTTACTTTCCAACATCACTTTGTTGATAAATGATAATGTCTTTAAGTGTAACTTGAAGACACTGTAGTCAAGCGTTGCATATAAATGAATGTATTTTGAAATTGAAATAGAATATGTCCCAATGACAGGAGGCTGCTGATGTCTACAATCAAAGTTGCAGGCTATTTCTCTTTCATAGCTGCCTTCTTCAATAAAAATAATAGTACTGGATCTGATTTCATAATTCACTGGGTAATTTATTTTCATAAGAAAGGAAATGCTAAAGCTGATGCCTTTTATCACTGCAACCTTACTTGGATTTTGTACAGACTAATAATTTTATGTCAGTATACCATGTTTTTGTAACTGTTAAATCACCACAGCAAAGAGACACATTGTCCACATCTTTAAATGGAAAGCTTATAAATACACAAATAACATTCTGTGTCAACTATTTTTACAGGGTTGAATTCACTAAAACTAGCAGCTGTCCATGCTTGTCTTACACTGCACAAGTCAAAACATGCTAAATGTTCTCTGATATGTTATGTAAAACATCCGCTGATATAAAACTGAGGTCAGAATTCATGATTCATTTAGTGATTGGTTTTACTATGATGTTTCAACTGTAAGTTACCTAGTTCAAGCCAATCTGCAAGAGACTCTTTGCTTGTTTGCATCTAGAGGTAGGAAACACACTCCTTGAAACCAGAACATATGTTTGCATTCCAGGGCTGCTTATTCCATTATCTTTAATGGCCAAACAGCAGTTCAGAAGAGAACAAATAGATGGTGGGAAAAATACTCTATAAACTATTCTTCCTATATCAGTATAATTGCAAGAACTAGACTATCCAATTGATTACATGACCAAGTAATCACCACTGCGGCTATGCAGCAGTTTATTTTAAGGCTGCCAGTTGCTAGCTGGTGGTCTGTTAAATTTAAATTCCGTCATGACTCCCAAAAACTCTAAGTCATGGCTCTTGGGAACTGGCCTCATCTCAGAGGACACTGGTAAGAAACATTTTGTACGTCTTTTTCATAAAAACTGAGGGATCTCTGAATACATTTTTGTACTTTGGTCTGAGGGTTTGTTTTTGAGGATGTCAACCATAGTTGCCTCTAGAGTCTCCAATTACTTCCTGTCTAAAAGCCTGAACTTTAAGGGGCGGGGAGAATGGGGGCAGCATTGTCCAGCTTGCCAGGGGAAAGGGAATAGTGCTTTGTGGGTAGGGTGAGAGAGAGGCTTATTGCCTTCTGTAAAAGTAGAGTTGGGCTGCGTGGGGTTTTGACTTATCCCCCAGGGACCACAAGGGCTGAGGAGTTGATAAGGGCAAGCCTGGAAGCCCCTTTTCCTTGGACCAGGCAGAGGAACACCCACCCTCCCTCCCCTTGGAGGTGGCAAAATATAAGGTTTGGACAGGACCTGCTTTGGACATCGCACTAGCTGCTCCTTTTTAAGGAGAGCTGGGAAGGAATTTTTCCCTCACCACCAGATTGGCAAAGGTGGAGTGGCGGGGGGGTTAAGGGGTTTCCACCTTCCGCACAGCATGTTCAGGGAGGGCTTTGTTATGATGAATAGGGAAAGGAGTTAGGCTATGATGTAGCTACTCACTACATAAGTGTGGGGTGGCTGTCCAGTGCAGCTACTCCATAGGGAAGGGATATAGTGACCCAATAAATGGCTTGGGAAAAGTCTTAAAAAGGAGATGTTGGTTAAAGAAGCAGAGTGTATGTGTGTGTGGGGGGGGGTAGGGGGGGGAGAGTTTCAGGGCTCCTATGACTGGCCTGGCAGGGAGCTAACCTTACAGCCCACCTTCACCCTTGATGGTAAGGTCCCAGCAATGGGTTGGTTGAGGGACCTGAATGGAAAAAGGAAGAGCTGACAGAAGCCCCTGGATAGATATTGAAATGATCATGGAGTTACCTGAACGGTACACTTATCTGCCAGGTAATCCCAGACATCTAATAATAAAGTTGCAGCCAGATTAAAAGCATATCAAGTGTCTCCTGTTCTTCATTTGATATAGACAGACAATGATTAGCCAGTTCACATGTGACTGCTTAAAGATTAGGCACCTTAATTAGCACTAAGATGCCCCAAATGGATATTTAGCTACATAAATACCGATTTTTGGATGTAACTTCAGCCACATTTTAAAACTAGGGTCTCCTTAATGTGATGGTTCAAGTGAAGAAAATTTCCAGAGATGTAGGTAATGATGGTGAAATTATCTTAATGCTAGTCCATTGTCTTATATGAGCACTTATATCTGCTCCCCACATACCCACGCAAACCCGCACCCATACCTACAAATAGTAACTATCAAATTCACTAGTGTAACTCCAGTGACTTACCACAAGCATATATTTAGCACAAGTTATCTTCTAACCATTGATCCTTCTATCTTTCTTCTATTACAATGCTTAGTGAGCTGAGTATTAGCACTTTAAACATTTGTAGACCCTTTAGCAAACTGATGACAATGTATCTTTGTAGTGTTTTTTAATGAAGTAGATAACATTTTTTTTTCCAATTAGAATTCTGAATAGTTATTTAAAACACTAAATATGAGGGATCTTGCAAATATATTTATATAAATAATATAAATACTGAAGAGTTAGACAGATATTTGAATACTTATAAATAATGAACACCTTCTAATGGATACCTGAGTATGCTACTTTGAGTACTTATATATAGAAAATGGATAATTAACAGACTCTAATTAAGTATGTTAAACTGGATAATGCCACTACCAAAGTCAAACTGTGTTCATAAAAAAAGTTTGCTTAAGTTCATGAACTTTACAAGCATTCCAGAAACGTTTCAAGGGGCTATGCACAATTTTCTGGCCTTGTAATTAAATCACGAAAAATTTAGTTTTGCATAGTTTCAATATAAAATCATGGAAAATTTTGTGGGTTTAACTTTATTGGACTTAAAGAAACAATCACAAACAGAAAATCTGTGTGTGGCGGGAGGGAGAAAGCCTATGTGGATCAAAAAAACAACAACACAGGAAACATTTACAAAGTAAAACCACATTGTTTTTCGCTAAAGATTGTCAAAAATTTTTAATTTTTTTAAAATGCTGTTTTCATAAAAATCAAAGCATTTCAGAAAATGTGTTGATTTTGACCATTCCCACAGGGGTAAATGTTTTGTTTTGTTTTAAATGAAAAGGCTTTGTTTCAGAAAATTTATATTTTGGGGAATTTGATGGTTTGCTTACCCCACACAAGCCTTGACGAGGTTAAGATGGCTAGGTGGGCCAATTAACTGCCTAGGCTGCACCTGAGGAGGAGCCAGGGCATAATGAGGGTTAATTAAAGAGGAAGCTCAGCTGGAAAGGAATGGGAGGGGCCTGTATAAAGCCTAGTAGCTAAGAGCAGAAGGGGGATGCAGAGAGAAAAACTGCAATCACTCTCAGCGGGAGAGACGGTAGGGTAGGAAGTATCCCTGGTTTAGAACTGTGCACCCCTTGACTGCTTGTTGTAGGGTCCCTAGGCTGGAACCCAGTGCAGAGGCCTGCGTTCCCCTACCAGCTGTTGGGCAGTGGCACCGTTAAGGGACAGCGAGAGGAAAGACTGCATGGGACAGTAGGTCCAGAGAAACTGATATCCCAGAAGGAGAGGACTCCAGTGACCTGGCTGGAGGGTCAAGCATGAAGTGGGAGAAATTCTGTCTTGAGAGAGCAAGGCAGAGAGTAACAGAGTGCAACTGCAGGAAGGGGTGTCGGTCTGGCAGCTGCTCCCCAGATGCAGCTAAAAGGAGGCACTCCGGCAGTGAATTGAGCATTTTGTGACCGATGGAATTAGTGCAAGGAAGAAGAGTTGTATGTACTTGTCTGTATTTTAGATACCTTGAAAATACAGGCAAATCACAATGATACTGTTACAGCAACATCATTCTCACGTGGTCTGGTAACAGTATTGAAATGTTACTCCTGAAAAAGATGTTGAAAAACCATGTCAGCATATACTGTAAGTAGATGTTGATATGTATGCCCTCACTCTGTTAATCCCCATTGATTTTTGGAAGCATCCATTTTGTGAAGTTACCTTATTGGACAGTTATTTAACATCTTTAGTAAACAAAAGGAGTTTCTATAAAAACTAATGAAGTCTTATTAATTCTCAGAAGCAAATTTCTTCACACTGTCCTGCCAATGAGCCTCAAGTCTGACCAGGAGAGACCATCTCTGAAACCTTGGCCACTCATTCCTTGGCCTCTTGACTTAGATTACCAAAATAATGGCTAATTAGTGACAACAATGCATTTGTGTGACGTGAATGCTTCTTCCAAAATCTACTGGAATCAATCTCTGTTTAAAGGAAAAAGAAACGTACAAGATTTTCAAATGGTAAAGTTTCTAGTGATGCATCTCAAAACAACTATGAAGCTAATGGGTCTTCTCATAACAGCAGCCAGAAAAATAGCAAGCAATCATTAAAAATAGATAAATGTTATATACGTGGAATTATGTTCATTCAATTAAGCATATAGTGATATGCGCTCTGAGGCTGCAATTTCACAGATGGTCCTGGTGATAACACTAATTACTTAGTTTTTGCATAAGAGTTAGTATTGGGATAGGTTCTTACATATGACATTGGTCTAATTATAACTACATGGAATTAATTTCTGCTCTGTTAGAGAAGATTGCTGTTTCTATGATGTTCAAATAGTTTTGACTACCAAAACTATCTTTTGATTTTTTTTTTTTTTTTTTTTTGCATGAAGATGGTCCCTCATGTATAAAAGTTAGGGGTTTTGTACATAGCTATGACTGATGGCAGGAAAGGTTGTTTTATACTTTCAGGCTGCTGGAAGTATTTTGTTACAGGGCTAGAATTAACATTGATTGGGTGGTAGGAAATAGGTCACTTTCTATTTAATGGTCTCTGTTTATGACTTGGATGTAAAGATTTAGTGTGCAAATTGTTTATAAAAGTTTAATAGCTGTTGGATGAGGAATTAATAACGTGTGTAATAATATGCTGTGTTTGAATTGCATATAGAACTTTAATTCTAAATCAGTTTTTTTTTTCTGACAGGATTACCTCGAAAAGTTCACTTCAATCAATATTTTCCAAAAGGGTCGATGAACCTTCTTGTTTACTGAAACAAGAAGCAAATGAGCCTGATTTACTGGAAGGGTTCTAAGAGCATAACATGGGCTGTGGACCCTTGCTTGGTGGAAAGTCCACCTGGAGCAATAGCTTATAATCATAAACTGCTTGCAAACCCTACAACCCAGAATTTGGTTAGGCCAACTGCAGGAGGTGTGGGAATCAGGGGACACTGGAAAGGCACTGATTGAATGCATTCCCCAGGTCTACTTTGGTGCTGTACCTATTATGGAGTCCTGATTGTGATTTAAATCTGACCAACCCTGATACATTGAAGCAGCAGCCCTGCCATCTGCAATTTCCCAAGAATTGAATTCCCAGCACATGCAGGTGAACTCAGTTTGTTTCCTACTTCAGATTACATCTACAGGAGTGTACTAAGAACCATGTGTGTGTTTAACAGATATTTCTGATTTAAAAAAGTCAAACACTTTCAATCACAGTAACGTTTAACATATATTAAAAGAACAACAAAACCACGAAAGAACAGAAATAACATTCTCTGTAGGACCACCCACATAGCAGGCTGCATTTGAGTATAAAATGTTAGCTGCCTGAGAACAGGGAGGGGAATTCTCTCTATTTGAACGTGCAGTACACATTGCAGCTACAGAGACCACAGCAGTGCTGTAACTCCTTTGTTTCTCTTTATCAATATGTAGCTTTACTTTTCTGTTGGTTAACTTGAATGATAGAAATGGAATACAACTTTGAACTTTAAGGAACCAAGAACGCAGAGAATCTAGATATAATTGCTTCCTTTAAATAAATCCATAATTTTGATATACTTCATTTTTGATAATATACAGTGGAAAGGAGCACATTTTTATTCTTGTTACTACTTATTCACTCCTCTTCTCATGCGACTGCCTCCTCTTATATGCAACTCTTCCTTTATCCTCTCCAGCTGTTGCTCCTCTTTTTTCCTCCTGCTTATTCTCACCAGCTGTTTCATGTGAATCTCCTATTCATCCTTTATCACAGTTGACAGTCTTCCTTGTACAATCTTTAATTATTGCTTTCTCTCCATGCGTAATAGACACAAATGGCTGTTTGAATTATTTTCACAACAGTTTGGATTTCACCAGTTTTAATTACCTAGTCATATTGGGTGCAAACAATTTACATACCATCATACTGCAGAAGGATGAAGAACTTCATGTCTAAGGGCCACATTCCACTACTGGAACTATCCAGGCAGACATATGCACTCTCAGAGAACCTGCTGATTTTAATAGGGTTCTGAGTGGCAGACTGGTCTGTACACATAGATCCAATTCCAGGATGTGGCTCTCACAATTACTGATGGGTGAACTTGTATTGCAGTGGAGGTGTAGCTCAGAGAAACATCTCAACAGCTGCTTTTATTTCTTGTCCTTTTTTGTAGTCTCTGTATTTGTTTCACATTCTACCTCATTCTATACCCTACATTTTAAATTGCATTATTTTCTTCTATACTCCTTTATTCCCCCTCCCAACCTCCCTTAGTGGCAAGCAAAGACCAAGGTTGTATTGCAACCCTAGACACCTGGGCAGGTGGAAAGACTACCCTTCTCCCTCCAATTCAAGATGAAGAACACCATTTATTCAGCATCACTCTGATTTAATGTGTCACCTGGAATTGGGAGATCAATTTGAAGGCTTAAAAGGTAGCCTTGTGTTCATCATATAGGAAGTCTTACAGCTCCTGCCCACTGTGTATTTCTTTTCTCCTCATACTCCATGTACAAGATCCCATGGGCCAGACCCATGTAAATCTATCTCACTTAGCAAACTGCCCCCTGGCCTGCACCATTCCCAACACTGCTTGCATACAAAAGAAATAATTTGAGTGATTTATTAGCCCAGTTTCACACCCCGCAAGATGTGATAAGCGGCATCATTTTTTATCTTAACATGGAGAGGGGAGTTATCCATTTGGGAACCACCAACAATGAAATAACATGAATGAGGGACAGAGACTAATACCATTCCACACACTGAAAGAAGGATTGCAGTCACATACGGACATCCACATGCAATGGAGTTTGTTCTTCATCTTATTACAGGCCCCTCTGAATTGTGTTGTAAAAACATTTAGATGCTTAAAAACAAGATTCACTGAACATAAATCAAATGCTTTAATACCTGACATTTATGTAGTACCTTTCAGTGGAGGATCTCAAAGTCCTTTTCAAACACTAATTATTTATACCACTGTGAGGTAAGGAAGCTTTATTATGCCCATTTTACTACCTGATGTACACAGAGCCCAAGATCACACAGTGAGCTGACAAGAAAGGGTGCAAATTCCCTGTACTCTGGCCTAATTACTAGATTGTCTTCTCTTTTCTTATTAAATTAACCTAATTTCAAGCAAATTCCCACTCCCCTCATATCAGTTTATAAAGATTTCCATTTATTTAATGAGGAAGGAGAGGAGAAAACAAAGAAAAAAGATATTAAAAAGAAGATGAATGCTTTTTTGTTTAATTCCAGGAGAAACTGAATTAGAAGTTCAGTTAGTAGAGCCTTCCTGGCTATGCAGGAGGAGGGTGGTAATACCTGATCAGAAGCACATTATCGCTCATTTAGAAAAGAGTGGAGTGCACCATACTGGCTAATTTAAATGGCATACTGCAGTATATATGTTAGGTGGCTTAAGGATCTCATCACTTTCTATAGTTAGAAGACAATGCCCCTAAGAAACTGTTGGTTGTAGTAGCTGAGTTCTTCTCCTAACACATTACTAGATATCCCAATTAAACGTTCTGCTGTGCAACCATGATGCATTTTGGGAGTTTTGCATGAGTAAACACAAAGTTATGATTTCAGAATTTGGCCCACTGTTGTTAATTCTTTATTATAATTATAGGGCCAGATTTACAGGTACCACGTACTGTTTGCATTGCTTTAGCACTGTGCTGAGACAATAGTTGCTTTATGTCATAGGAGCAGCAGAAGGCAACGAGAATGCACTGATGAACCTGGTCCACTGTGTTTTCATTTTAGATACTGTGATATAGGGCCAGAAATCGTTACACAACTAGCAGGCTAATTGACCCAGATTCAACCTTTAGAGACATATTAGTAGATAATGATTGTGGTTTTTTGTGCGTTTACATATATATTGTTAGATGTAGACAATGTAACCAAACAGTTCCTGTCTGTCGCTTTATTCCGTTAATTTAGAGATCAAAGGAGATGTTAACATTTAGATGAAAAGTAAATGTAGTAAGATCATTGACTTTATTTCTCTTTGAAATTTGTAGTAAACTACTGTAAATGGTGGGAAATGGGCAGTTGCCTTATACTAACCCATGTAGCTAATTACCAGTGATGCTTAGGACATAGGAGGTCTACTTCAAAGCCACAACGTTTCACCTATTATTCACCTGCTATAAAAAGGCTGCCAGAGAACTACAAAAAGAACTCTAGGGCCCTGATCCTGTATCTCAGATCTGCTTAAGCTTCATCAGGGGAAGTTTGAGTCACAAGACTGAGGTCTCCAGTTCCATTCTGGATCACCCTGATATTGGACATTGGATTATAACCTATGGAAATAATTCAGAAAGAACTCTTTGCAACTCTGAAGCTCACCACCTCTACTGTGAAACTGACCTAAGAACTTTATTCATATCTGTATGTATAATGATTTTTTAACCAATACTCTCTTTTTTTAAAATAAATCTTAGTTTAGTTAATAAGAATTGGCTGTAAGTACGTATTTGGGTAAGATCTAAAATATTAATTGATCTGGTGGGCAATGTGTCCAATTCTTTTGGGTTGGTAGAACTTTTTTATATGATGAACAAGATTTTCAGTGATCATCATCATATTTGACTTGGCTATCTGGGTGGTAGCCCAAGGATGGGTTGCTTTAAGGGAACTGTGTTTTGGCTTCTGGGTAACCAGTAAGGTATTGCAGAAGCTGTTTTGTTGCTGGCTTGGGGAATCTAAGTATTAGAACAACCACCAGTTTGGGGGATTGTCTGCCCCATTCTTTGCAGTTTGCCCTGATTGAGCAATCTTAGTGTGGCCTCCCTGGGACCCGGGTCACAGATGGTTATACATTCTGCCACTGATATCAAGTTCTAGTATGTCATACTATGAACAGAAAGAATCGCTCTTCTTTCCCAAATGTAAATAATATTATATTGCACTTTCTGATGTAAAATAATAGAGCTTGGAGGGAGAACACATGTCACTATGTGTTGGTTTGGCAGATCTGAAAGAATAGAACTTTTAAAAAAAATGTAGATAAAGAACCCAAGTATTATGGAGGGACTTAAAAAAAAAAAAAAAAAAAAGGCTCTGATACAGCAAACCACTTAATCACTTTGTCCATATTCAGCAAAGCACTTAAGTATATGTTTAAACTTTAGGCATGTGCTTAAATCTCATTGAAATCAATAAGACTTAAGTACATATTTAAGTGCTTTATGGAATCAGGATCCACTTAAGCACTGTGATTTGCTAAATCAGGGACTACATTTATAAAGAACAGGAGTACTTGTGGCACCTGTTCTTTTTGCGGATACAGACTAACACGGCTGCTACTCTGAAACCTACATTTATAAAGTCTCACTTGTCAAGAAAAAAAAAATAGGAACTGTGTATTTAGAAGGTAATTGGGATGATTAATGAAGTAAATCACACACCACTTGTTTAAGAAGCACCTGACATTCTGAAGAACTTGCTTCACATCTCTGGGAAAAAAATACTGCAGCCACCTTACAAATCACCATTGGAACAATAATACATCAAAATGCTTATCTTTCCTCTCAAAGTGTGCAAATATGCCTCTTTTGGCATTCACTGAAGGATATAGTCCATCGAGTTCTCACTCAGCTTAATATTTTTAGGGTGGGTAAAATCCCCCTACACACACACACACGATGAACAAACAGAATACGTCATCTGGTCTGACAGTAGCATATAATGTCATCACTTCTTTTTCCCCCAAATCTGTTGTAATGAAAAAAATATATATATTTTACATCAACCTCAAATGTTGCTCCATTTGAGGATGTCATAACGCTTCTCCTTCAATCCAGGACTCAGATGTCAAGCTGCATCATAAGGCTTTTTAGCCATCTCCTTGAGTTTTTGCAGATTGAGCCTGGAGTTGTCTTTAGCTCTGGCACATTTTTAAAGAGATGACTGGCTATCCTGCCTGTCACCTTCCAGAATGCTATTTCTGTTTGAAAAAAAAGCTAACTAGATTATTTTGAAGTAATGTTTTTACACATTTACACTATGTGTCAGTGTATGTATTGTGTGTATGCTATGTTTTGCCATGCCACACATACACACAGTAGTCACCATTAAAATTAACATTTACCGCAACACTGTATCTGAGATACCAGTTATTTTGTGTTCTAAGTACTGGGTGGGGAGATGAGGATTTACTGTCTCTCAGATACAGTGCTGAGTTAATTGTTGATAAAAGTTGAGGTTTAATGGTGACCACTGTACATAGGCAACATACTGATACACATACATACAGAGTTCCTACTTATACAGTGCATAAAAGCAAATGAACATCCTTTGCAGACCTTTTTACCATTCAGTGAAATTTTTCAAGCTTTAGAATGGATTTATATAATCCATTTCTTCCCAGACAAGGAGACCACTTAAGAATATTCAGTGCTGTTTCTGACAGTGATGACTTGATGCATCCAAGTCCTGGTCTATAACAAGACAATTCACACTTGGCAGCATTAGTGAAACTTTCCAGAACTGTAGTGCTGAGATTATGGCTGTTGACAGCTTCTAGCCCCATTAGAGAATATTATGATGTTTTAGTCTACATAACACTAGAATAAGCCTTCCCTGAATTAATTTCATTGTATAATGTTGTGCTTGACCTTTTGTTTCCTTTGTATCATATAATTTTAAAGAGAATGCCTAGTTTTCTTGTTTGCTTTATTAGAACTCTGTATTATTAAAACTCTTTGTAATTGACTCTGGCTTTTATCCTCCATTCTCATTAAAAATATAGATGCCTACATATGCAAAGAACCATGTTTTTCATCTCTTTTAAATACAGTGCTTTAGTAAGCACTTCTAGTAAGTGGAGAACATCTTTTTATTATGCAGAAATTTGCAATGCACATCAAATGGCATAACAAGGACCTTGTTTCCTTCTTTTTCAATAGCTAGAGTTTCACTACTGTGTTCCCCCCGCCCCCCAAGTCAGTTTAGAGTCCAAGAAGGGTGTTTGATTGCCAGTGCTCAAGTTCTTTATTTATATAAAAAAAAAAACAGGTACAGCATGGGCATAGGAAAAGCATGGGTTCAACTACAATGTGTACTGGAGCGTGGCAGAGAAAATTTCCTCCACAAAGGACCAGCTCTAGGGTCTGTAGCCATATCGTGTTAGTCATTGACATCACCAACAAAGTGCCAATTATTGCCTGTTATGATAGCAGCTTAATAATGTGCACACCTGTCTATTATGAGCTGAATTGCTACCAACATGCAGTTCTTCATTCTGAGTTTTTGGTTCCAGTCAGGAAATCCACTAACCTCTGTGACTGAGTAACTTCCCTATTCACCCACGAAAGCTTATGCTTCAATACGTCTGTTAGTCTATAAGGTGCCACAGGACGCTTTGTCGCTTTTTACAGATCCAGACTAACATGGCCACCCCTCTGATACTTCCCTATCTTTAGCTCAGGTGGGCCCGGCTTCATTGAGTTGAAAGACCTAGCCTGAACTGTTTGCAGCCTTCTCCCCCTGCCTCAGTCAGCTGTCTCCTTCAAGCCTGTCAGCTTTTTCAGTGATACATCCAGAGTCACCCCTCCCAGCTCACCCCCAGTTCTCCTTCCTTGCTGCCAGGGGCACCTTCTCAGGGTCCTCTGATCTGTTAAGGGTCTCAGCATTGGCAATACAAAAAGCGTTAACTTTGGTGTTGCCTGGAAGAAGCATCTCCCCGTAATGGCCCCAACTGCTTTGATGTCTACCTGAAGCTATCTTATCTCTTAGTCATCATTTCTTTTCCTGCCAAGGCCAAACCCCAAATCCGCTCTTACTTAGTCTTTTGAGTTCAAGTAGGCAGCAATATAAAACCAATTGGGGAAACTGAGTCATGCATAAACTAAGAAATAATACAGACATTGTCCCAGTGTGTCATATCCTACTCTTAACCAACCACCCTAATGTGTGAGTGTAACAAACATCATTTTCACTGACACACTGGGGTTTGAACTGGGGACTTTTAGAGCTAAAAGCTGTGTATCTACAGTTTGAACTAATGAACCACATTCTGTGGCAGAGGTCTGTAATAACTCATTCTCAGTGCATCATAATATACACTGACCAGTGAGTTAACAAGTCTTCTCTGATAGGTTTTCAACCTTCTAGAGGAACCAGCTAGTGACTGATCTATACCTTTGTTTATTAACTCATAGGAAAATGACTCTCGCATTCACTTTTTACTGACAGCATAGATCTTGCAGCCTCCAGTCACACACTGGACTCAACTCCTCACCCCCATCCTTCATTCTTAGTCTAACCACTCATTAGATGGATTTTCTGTCTAGCCATGTATAGTTTGGGTTTGCTGAGATGCATTAGCTTCCATGGTAGAAATGGTATAATCAGTGGATTAAGACTTCCGATATGGTCAGGTCAGATAGGATTTGTGTCAAGCTGCCGCTTTGAGTTTAATATTAGATATCCGCTCCATATTCTTGACTCTCAGAATGTCACATTTAGTTCCTGGATGCCATGTTGTTTGACATACTATAAATACATAGGTAGCTAGACAGACAGACCTTAAATCATAGTCTGAACACACTTATTGGTCTCATTCTGATTTTCTAAAGTAATCCCTGACCAACTCCACCACTCCATCACATTCTGGGTGACATGTGATGTGGCTGTCACTACCATGTTTGTAATGAGTAGGATTAAACACAATCAACATAATCAAAATATTTTTTCGTTATATTCTTTATCATCTGCGCACATTTCTTTTTGTCAGTAATAAACACACGTGCTTTAGGAAAAAACAACTACTATTGGCCTATTTATTTGGTGAGGTAAATGTCAGCAAATATGTCTTGATACCTATAGCAAAACAAGGCCTGAGGGGCACCATGCATCAGATTATATCAGATTAGCCAATATTGCCTCACAGCTCAGATTCATAAGAGACACACTGAAGGGTTCAGAACACTTACCCTCCCGTGCAAGCCATGAATGACCACTCTAATCCTGATTTCCTCCCACAGTTGGCTACTAAATTGATCTAATTATCTGAAATAAATAATCTTCATTATGGACCTGGAGGGAAGCTTGTTATCTCCTAGGTTAAAGCAGCCCTATCTCCCTTACGTCTTCTATACAGAATTCAGAGTTTAAACAAAGTTTATTCCGTTTGACTTTCAAGACCTGTTGGGCTAAAGAGATCAAACACTTAACTGATATGTTTGGTGCTTGAGGTATCCACTTGTTCAAAGAACCACAATCCTCATTTGATCTTCCCCACTCTAGCTTCTTTTGCATATCTCCAACTGAGACACTTCATAACCACTCATATCTGTCAAACAAGTATTAATCTATTGATCTTTCTTTGGAATCCACTGTGTTTTCTAAAGGGTATATTGATTACATTGATAGAACAGCATATGTTCAACTTGGGTAGATTGAAGAGGTACTGGGGTATCCTCCCTCAGCCATTTAAAAAACAAAACAAAATAAAACCTGCCATTTACTATAATCTAGCACATTCCAAAAACATGCCCACCAATTGTTTTTAAAGATTATTTTTAGGAGTCCCATGTATATGTTATCTCTGGTAAAGAAGTAGTACAGTCTCCAGAGAGAAGGTGAACTTCATCACAGACAGGAAAATTATCCCCAACTTCCCTTCAGTTTGGTGAAGGAATGTTAATGAACAGCCACTTGAGAGCCCCTTCCATCACATCACTGCTCAGAGCCCATTAACATTGCTCTTTTACAGGCATTAAAAAAGGAGCCTGAGAAATATAGGGAGCTTCCCTCAGACAATGGGCTGACTGTACTGCCTTCATACCTCCTGTGACAGTGAGCAGATGTAGTACTGACAATTGGCTTACCTCTAATTATAACTTTGCTTTTACAGATCTTTCTTTTTTATAAATACTAAATCTCATTCTAAATATAACTATATTTTATGCTGAACCATTCCATCAGTTTGCAATCCCATTCTTTGGCCAGTATGAATGGAAATAGCACCTCTAATGAGGCATTTCAGGATTACAGGATAGGGACTTTGTTCCTTCTGATTTACTAGCCTGAAGCCCTAGTTTCCAAACTTTTATCCTTTCCAACTTCTTGGCTTCCAAAGGATTCACAACCCATGCAAGCGATCACGCAGGTGATTTAAATTTTCCAAAATCTATAATTCCTTATTGTCCACTAAATGTGTTCATAGAACAGTTGTTTCTTTGCAAATTAAGTGCATACCCAATGTGTTAGGATGGCAGTAACAATAAAAAGTGATGCATTCTGCAATGAATCTAGCTCTGATGAGATACCACCTGAACATTGTTTGGAGTTGTCTGTGTGTCTTCAAGTCAAAGTCAAGCACATCTATGATTTTCTTTTAAGCTACTTGTCCAAACCTATTTGATGACAGGCTATAGCTGTAAAGTTTATAAATAAATAAATACAAAATCATAGCTAAAGAAAAGTATTCAAAACAACACAAAGCTGCTCCATAACTAAGTAGAGATGTTTCACAAATCACTGCAAGCAGGAGGAAAAAAACACTACAATAACAGTTTACATCAAGTGAATGCTATTTCAGCAGCAATAAATACAGAGAGGAAAACATGGGCTTTCAGATTCTGGTAACATCATCACCATAATAGAGAGGATGATGGTTGTGGCAGCGGGTGTGGGAACAGTGAGGGAATACTGGGAAGGTGGGCAGTATGGCAGAGGTGCAGGTATGACACAGCCCATTTTACACTACATCCCCTCCAAAAATCAGAGCAGCAGTGTCACAAAAAACATGTAGCTTCCACAGACATTTATTAGAAAGGCAGTAGACTGGGACTCAGGTGATATACTTGCACTGCTACAGACTAAATGTGTGACCTTGGCCAAGTCACTTAGGCTTCCATTTTCAAAGAAGACTATAATAGTTAGGTGCCCACCCCTCATTGAATTTCAGTGGAACATGCACACCTAACTTTCTTAAGGTTCCTTTGTAAACCCCAGCCTCAATTTCCATGTTCCTTAGTTCCCTATGTATACAACTAGGGTAATACCTTCCTTCACCCATCCATCATCTTTCTTAACCTCTTTAGATTTATGCTTTTTGTGCTGAGGACTCTCTCTTACTAAATGTTTGTACAGTGGCTTGCATGAAGGGGCCCTCATCTCCACTGGTGCTACTGTAATTCAGATAATATTTTTATTTTAATAATACATTCTTTTAAATACATATTTAACTCTCTAGAAATCTTTTTTACAAATCTCCCACACAGTGTTACTTTAATACTCTTCATTTACTCATATCCTCCACATACTAAAGGGGCCATTTTGACATCAGCATACAATGTATTTAACTCACTTACCTAAAGACACAAAAAATTGGGGAAATGTAACCTTTTAAAACTAATGGTTGGCACAGTAATGAAACAGCTTCTGTTGCCTGTAATAGTTATTCTTTTTGACATCTTTGTGATGCAAAAAAAATGGCAAATACTATTGTACCTTGAAACTACAGATTATACATACAGAATAATTTATGTATTTAATAATTTACAGTATAATAATGATTTGTAAAAATGAATTATTGATGAAAGAATACTGTCATAAAAGGAATAATAAATGAGCACAGTCACTACCATATGCAATAATTTCATCTTATTTACAGAATTCATAGTAGATTGTAATCGCTTCCTAAGAAGATAATCACTTTTGGGGCAGATACTGGCGTTCAATGCATATGTGGACATTGTGTGGCACACTGTGGATGCTACCAGAAAATAATAATAATAAATACCAGCTACATAAAACAGTAGGGTGACCACCCTTACTGAATTGGGATTGGGTGGGACAATCCCCAAATGTAGAGTTCAAGTCCCAGGCCCGGGCGGAATGACTCCAGGACAGCATTTGTCCCGGATTCCCTGTGGCACCGGTCCGCACCTGCCCGAGGCTCAGGGGTGGCACCAGCCTTTTCCCAGTGGGCCTTAGCCCCCCACCACCATGAGACCCCATCTCCTGCTCCTCCTCTCCCCCCACCATGAGGCCCAGCCCCCTGGCCAGACCAGAAGCTGGAGCTGGGCAGTAGTAAGTACCATATAGGGAGCCTGAGCTGTTGTCAGGAGCACTGAACCCTCCACCTGCTCTGGATGGCATGCCCTGGAGGGTGGGAGATGGTCCGGGAACTGCTCTCGGGCACCACCAGGACAGGTGGAGTGTCTGGGGCTCCCCACAGCGTCCCTGTCTTCCTAGGCAGCTCTTACCACTGCCCAGCTTCAGCTTCTGGCCTGGCCAGGGGACAGGGCCTCAAGGGAAAGAAGAGGGGCAGAGGTAGGGCCACAGAGGGGGCCAGGGATCTTCATATGTCCCGCTTTTGCCTTCTGACAAGGTGGTCACCCTATAGGACAGTAGTACAACAATGGCACTGTTTGAATTTCTCTTCTTCAGACCTTATCAGGTTTTTTTTTTAAACTTCTTTTCCCCCTCTGGTTGCTATAAATTTCTAAATTAAGGGCTACTTCCAAACTACTCTTACTGGAGCCCAGCAGGCTGGTGGGACAAAATCAGCTTTAATCCTCCTTCATCGATCCCTGGTGTAAAGTAGAGAAGGCTTAGAGATGCTCTGTTTTATGCTGGCTGTCAGCAACCCCAACGGGCAATGCCAGGAGCCTAGAACAACAAAGTGGTCTGATTATGACCAGAATCTAGCCTCAAACTGATAAAATAGAACCATACTAAATATTTGGTGTGAAAACTGAAAAAGTAAAAAGTGGCTTGAAGTTTTATCAGAAATTCTTCTGAGGTTCCAAGAACAGTTTGCTTATCTTCGTGCACTGTTTACTTGATACTGGACCCTATGTTTGAGAAAACAGGGAATAATTTGTGGGTTTTGCATCAAAATTATGCAAAATCCCATTTTATTTAGTTTTGAAATGCAACGAAAAATAGGTGAGAAACTTATCAGTTTCAAGTGAAATTTGCTTTTGGGTTTCTTTGAACTCAGCTGCAAAGTGAAACCAGAGAAGTGTGAATCTGTATACATCAAAACTGAATAATAATAAAAAAAGGCATGGCTCCCCAGCTCACCTGGCTTTAATTTTATTTTTCAAATTATTAAAATCAGTTGCTAATTTAGTAGAGTGAAATTTGTCTTATTTTCTTGTTCAAAATGTCTCCTGCTTGATGTTGTAATGAAACAGTTTGACACTTTGAACAGGATAAGCATTCTTTAATAATTAGAGTAGCAGCTATTTTTAATGTCTTAGAAAAAATGATTCCAGACTACCACCACTGCTACTCTAATTAGTACTTTTCATTCCAAACTAGAACACATTTTTTTAAAAAAATCTTGGAATTTCCCAAGGAACAGAAATTCTCATTTTCCACCAGCTCTATGCCTAGATCTTTGGCTGTTTTGTCCATATAGAGTCAAATTTTGGTTTATAGTAAAAGATAAAATGTACAAAATGAGTTTTTATTTATCTTGTAAACTCTCTTGTCCTTGTTCAGAACTCACCCTGATTTAAGACAATTATAACTCTAGCCGCTACTGCTGATGTTTACCATTGTAAGTGAGAGGAGAATCTGGTCTTTTTTCTCCTTAGCCCTTTGAGGTACTATAAACAGGACTTTTATAGCCTACCTACTGAATTCTTTCTAACAAAGGTGTAATTGAAAAATCATGGAAGCAAAATACCTCCATAATCAAAACCAGAATTGAATAAGAGTGCCTAGGTCTTTCTGATCATAGACAGGTTCACTTATTCTCTTTTGGGCAAGCAGAAAGCATGGTAGTATAGAATTCATTCTATGGGCTGGTGTCTCACCTTCTATAAATTGGAGGAGCTCCATAGAATTCAATGGAGCTAGGTCAATTTACATCAGCTGAGAGTCTGGGTCCTATACAGGGTGACCCAAATACTACAGAAATGCCATTTTTGTTTAAATATGTGTGTTTTATCTCTAGTATACATTTCTGCATGTCTTACTTCTTTCAAGACTACATAAAAGAGGTGCATTACCTGTGGTTCTGAAGGTGACACAATATAAGTACAGACACAAATGGTGGACACTTGATCAAAATATGTAATTTGTACCTCTGGGTGATTTGAAACCCCAGTACACAGGTGAAATATGCATGTTGTCTTGCACGTTAGGATAGTACAGGCATGTTCCCTTCTCTGCTAGCCATCTTAGAGGGCTAGGGCCATTCATCCTCCTACCCCCTTTCCCACGGGGTGGTGAATTTACATTCCTGGGGGATACTAGAACGGAGGAATTTCTGTGCCTCGAATTGTGCTAGTCTCCTGCACAGGTGATCAGAGTGAGGAGTAGTTTCTTAACATCTCCTTGCCTCTCCTCCCCTTGCATTGATAGTTGGGCCAGGCACAATCTTATCTTAGAAAGGGAATAAACTGTATTCCTGTTACATTTTTTATTACCTAGTCTCCTTAATTTCTTTCATCATCTCAGTAATTATGAGGGTTTTTTTTAGTGATTTCTATTATTTATGTGCTCCACTCTGTTAGAAACATAAAAATGTTCTGTTATGGACTATTGTGCTCTGACAGTTCTTGGTCTTTCACCACCTGCATGGTGTTCTCATTAGCCTTCTAACCTGTGTGCGTAAATTACACTAAAGATTACATTTTTTAAAAGTCCTCTCTTTCAAGCTGATGGTCCATGGTACCATGCTACCCATTTTTTAACAAAGAAATACTATCCAGTTTTCTAAATATTTCAAAAAGGAATTTCTTTCAGAGAAGCAAAAGGCATTTGCTGGAAAACACACATCATTTAGTGCAGAAAAAACAACAACACAAATAATATGCCAGATTATGAGACAATAACATAAATAAAAACTATTAGTGTGTTACCTCCCCATCATGTATCTTACAGTGTGTGTCTCTCTTTCAAGAGTCTGGGCCTGTTGCTCTGTGGCTGTGAAAGGTAAAAGAAACACACAGGGCGCAGTTCCCCACCCTGTAGTCAGACACCAACAGCTCAAAATGAGCATAGTGCTGTAGATTTGGCCCACAATCTGTAAAACACTTGATTTCAATGCAAGGAGTGTATGCTCATAACCAGGTCATTCCATATAGGTTGCCAATATATATTTAGGTGCCAATGTTTGAAAATTTTGAGCAACATCTTCATGATGAGGCCTTTACAACTGAGGCTCTCTGTGGACATTGAAGATGGTATGGCACTTCCTTTAAGAGTAGGTGTTTCCTCTTTTGCCCTTGACCTACATTTCGTTTTTTCTTATTTTTTGAGCCGCATTGCGTATCATACCTGGCTCTACTTCATTGGGGTAGCTAACTTGAAAGCCAGACCCCCAGTCCTGATTCAAGCAAGTCAATGGATGTTTTGCCTGATCATGAACTATTAAAGTGAGTACGGAATTGTAGGATTTGGTCCAGTGTTTGTAAAACATTTGGCCATGGGCAATGTAGGTGCTGAGAATCATGAGTATCAGGTCACTTATTTAGATACCGTAACAGAGAGTCTGGGGATCTTCCCACAATTCATATGTGTTGGGGGGAAAAATAGCTTATAGGGGTTTAATTGAAACTAGAAACCACCAAGCAACCTGGCCTCCAAAATGCAATCTCAGAGCTAGGATATTAAGTATTTAAGAGGCAGATAGTAATTATTGTTAAAAAGTCTCTATATTCTCAAGTCCCCAAACCCTAGTGTGTTCTGTCCCAGATGTGTAGTCCCAGGGAGTCTAGTTGTGGCATTAGTTGTTTCAATGATCAAATCATCTCATCCCTTCCAGCTATATCTGACATAGCTCTAGTTCTAGGATATAAGGCTGTGTGGTTTGATGCAACTAAATGTTAACATTTAGGTTATGAATGATAGAGCTAAAATTTAGCCAAATTACATTAAACAATTCAGTCATAACAGAAACTAGGGCATTAAGGACAACAGTATATAGGAAACTACACAATTGAGCAAAAAGGAAATTACATATGTGTGCTGCTAATATTTCTCCTTGCAGAGAACATTGGTCAATTGCAGTCTGAATGTGTTAAGATCCATTATAGTTTCTCAGAGAAAAAAAGTATCTGTCAGTTGTTCTCAGCTGCAGTCCTTTTTTCTAAACAGAAAATAAGCTACACACGCACAGAGTGCCTGAGTACAACTAAAGTGCTATTTAGGTGTGACTTCCAGTGCTAATATATATATATATATATAAACAGTATCACAATATTTTCTTTTCCATTGAAGTGAAAGAGAGGTTTGGTTTTGTTTTTCTTTTTTTACTAGATCTTTACAGTTATAATGTTATTTTCCCATTTTAGCTATGCCACTAGCAACAAAGAAAAAAAATGGTATTTGACATCCTATTGAGCTGTGTGGCTTGGGATTTCATAATAGTTTCTCAAACAATCTGATGCCATTCTGCAGGTGTGAAAATATCATGAATGTGCTAATGATGTTAAAGTGGGATTTGAGCACTCTGAGTTGTATTCTGGATTTTATTTAACATAGGCATGTGAATATTATTAATTATTATTCATAAGCTTATCTGTGGACATTGTTTAGTGTGCCACTGATGCATGGCATTCTACTTAAAGGACAACCGCATCTAACAATGATTCAGCATATGGAATGTTTGACTGTGGATTTCAAATATGAACATATGGACTTTATCTTTTCTTATATCTGTGAGCAAATCCACACATATGGTACCTTACAAAGTAAGTTCCTACTCCTGAAATATTATGCACATGATTAGATCCATGAGTCACATGGATTCCTGGTGAGGTCAACAGGATTTTGTCCACACACATCACACTGAAGGATAAGGTAAAGGAAGTATCCTCCATTTATGGAACTGTGTTAATACAAAAGAAGAATGACTTTGTTTGACAGAAATCTGCCTCCATATGATCTGCTGATGGTGAGCCCGTATTTAGAGCAGTGATAATTGTACCTACCTCTTGCATAGCACTTTTCATCAGTAGACCTCGAAGTGCTTTACAGAAGAGGTCATTATCATTATCCTCAATTTACAGATAGGGAAACTGAGGCATGAACAGATGACCGATCTTGCCCAAGGTCATCCAGCAAGCTAGTGGCAGAGCCAGGAATAAATCCCAGCCTAGTGCTCTATCCACTAGGTCGCAATATTTTGTTTTGTTTTTTTCACATGGCAAGATGATGTCCCAAAACTGAACTAAAAAGCAATGGACAAAGACATTCAGAAGTGACTAGTGATTTTGAGAGCTTCTCTTTTTTTGGGTACCCAACTTAACCTAGCTTAAAGGGGCCTGATTTCCAGATGGAGGAAGAGGGTGATCAGCACTTGCTGAAAATCGATCCATGTTTAGGCATTTCTAGTTGGGCATCCAAAAATGGAGACATCCTAAATCACTAGTCACTTCTGAACATCATGTCCTAATAAAATTTACTCAGTTGACTCATCAACAGGAATTTGGAGGAAATCATTCTGGGAGGAGACTAAAAGGAAGCTCAAATTGACCATGGAGTATAAAATGTTCTTTATACAACTTAAAATAAACCCAACTAAATGTTGGTGAAAAACAACCCAGGTAATAAAAGTGAAAACATCACGACTGCCGGATGTTAAACAAATTCCTGTGTGTGCCAGATATATTTAATAACATTAAGAACATAAGAACGGCCATACTGGGTCAGATTAAAGGTCCATCCAGCCCAATATCTTCTCTACCGGCAGTGGCCAATGTCAGCTGCCCCAGAGGGAGTGAACCTAACAGGTAATGATCAAGTGATCTCTCTCCTGTCATCCGTCTCCACCCTCTGACAAACAGAGGCTATGGACACCATTCCTTACCCATCCTGGCTAATAGCCATTAATGGACTTAACCTCCATGAATTTATCTAGTTCTCTTTTAAACCCTGTTATAGTCCTAGCCTTCACAACCTCCTCAGGCAAGGAGTTCCACAGGTTGACTGTGCACTGTGTGAAGAAGAACTTCTTTTTTTTTGTTTTAAACCTGCTGCCCATTAATTTCATTTGGTGGTCCCTAGTTCTTATATTATGGAAACAAGTAAATAACTTTTCCTTATTCACTTTCTCCACCCCACTCATGATTTTATATACCTAGATCATATCCCCCCATATCTCCTCTTTTCCAAGCTGAAAAGTCCTAGTCTCTTTAATCTCTCCTCATATGAGACCAGTTCCAAACCCCTAATCATTTTAGTTGCCCTTCTCTGAACCTTTTCTAATGCCAGTATATCTTTTTTGAGATGAGGAGACCACATCTGTATGCAGTATTCAAGATGTGGGCGTACCATGGATTTATATAAGGGCAATAAGATATTCTCTGTCTTATTCTCTATCCCCTTTTTAACTATCCCTAACATGGTGTTTGCTTTTTTGACTGCCACTGCACACTGCGTGGACGTCTTCAGAGAACTATCCACAAAGACTCCAAGATCTCTTTCCTGATTAGTTGTAGCTAAATTATCCCCCATCATATTGTATGTATAGTTGGGGTTATTTTTTCCAATGTGCATTAGTTTACATTTATCCACATTAAATTTCATTTGCCATTTTGTTGCCCAATCACTTAGTTTTGTGAGATCTTTTTGAAGTTCTTCACAGTCTGCTTTGGTCTTAACTATCTTAAGCACCTTAGTATCATCTGCAAACTTTGCCACCTCACTGTTTAACCCTTTTTCCAGATGATTTATGAATAAGTTGAATAGGATTGGTCCTAGGACTGACCCTTGTGAAACACCACTAATTACCCCTCTCCATTCTGAAAATTTACCATTTATTCCTACCCTTTGTTCCCTGTCTTTTAACCAATTCTCAATCCATGAAAGGATCTTCCCTCTTATCCCATGACAACTTAATTTACATAAGAACCTTTGGTGAGGGACCTTATCAAAGGCTTTCTGGAAATCTAAGTACACTATGTCCACTGGATCCCCCTTGTCCACATGTTTGTTGACCCCTTCAAAGAACTCTAATAGATTAGTAAGCCATGATTTCCCTTTACAGAAACCATGTTGACTTTTGCCCAACAAGTTACGTTCTTCTATGTGTCTGACAATTTTATTCTTTACTATTGTTTCATCTAATTTGCCCGGTACTGACGTTATACTTACCGGTCTGTAATTGCCAGGATCACCTCTAGAGCCCTTTATAAATAGCGGTTTTACATTAGCTATCTTCAAGTCATTGAGTTCAGAAGCTGATTTAAAGGACAGGTTACAAACCATAGTTAATAGTTCAACAATTTCACATTTGTGTTCTTTTAGAACTTTTGGGTGAATGCCATCTGGTCCCGGTGACTTGTTACTGTAAAGTTTATCAATTAATTCCAAAACCTCCTCTAGTGACACTTCAATCTGTGACAATTCCTCAGATTTGTCACCTACAAAGGACAGCTCAGCTTTGGGAATCTCCCTAACATCCTCAGACTGCAGCAAAGAATTCATTTAGTTTCTCCACAATGACTTTATCGTCTTTAAGTGCTCCTTTTGTATCTTCATCGTCCAGGGGCCCCACTGGTTGTTTAGCAGGCTTCCTGCTTCTGATGTACTTAAATGTTTTTTTATTACATTTTGAGTTTTTGGCTAGCTGTTCTTCAAACTCCTTTTTGGCTTTTCTTATTATATGTTTACACTTAAGTTGGCAGTGTTTATGCTCCTTTCTATTTACCTGACTAGGATTTGACTTCCACTTTTTAAAAGATGCCTTTTTATCTCTCACTGCTTCTTTTACATGGTTGATAAGCCACGGTGGCTCTTTTTTAGTTCTTTTACTGTGTTTTTTTAATTTGAGGTATACATTTAAGTTAGGCCTCTATTATGGTGTCTTTGAAAAGTGTCCATGAAGCATGCACGGATTTCACTCTAATCACTGTACCTTTTAATTTCTGTTTAACTAACCTCCTCGTTTTTGCATAGTTCCCCTTTCTGAAATTAAATGCCACAGTGTTGGGCTGTTGAGGTGTTCTTCCCACCACAGGAATGTTAAATGTTATTATATTATGGTCAATATTTCCAAGCGGTCCTGTTATAGTTACCTCTTGGACCAGATCCTGTGCTCCACCAGGACTAAATCGAGAATTGCCTCTCCCCTTGTGGGTTCCTGTAGCAACTGCTCCAAGAAGCAGTCATTTAAAGTATCAAGAAATTTTGTCTCTGCATTTCGTCCTGAGGTGACATGTACCCAGTCAATATGGGGTTAATCGAAATCCCCTATTATTAATGAGTTCTTTATTTTAATAGCCTCTCTAATCTCCCTTAGCATTTCATCGTCACTATCACTGTCCTGGTCAGGTGGTCGATAATAGATCCCTACTGTTATATTCTTATTAGAGCATGGAATTACTATCCATAGAGATTCTATAGAACATGTGGATTCATTTAAGATTTTTACTTCATTTGATTCTACATTTTCTTTCACATATAGTGCCACACACTCCTCTCTGCCCGCACAACCTGTTCTGTCCTTCTGATATATTTTGTACCCCGGAATGGTTGTGTCCCATTGATTATCCCCACTCCACCAGGTTTCTGTGATGCCTATTATATCAATATCCTCCTTTAACACGAGGCACTCTAGTTCACCCATCTTGTTACTTAGACTTCTAGCATTTGTGTACAAGCACTTTGAAAACTTGTCACTGTTTATTTGTCTGTCCTTCTCTGATGTGTCAGATTCTTTTTTATAAGAATGTTTCTCGTCTGATCTGGCCCATACTTTATCCTCTTCCATCCTCTCCTCCTGACTAGAACATACTGTAGTTAATTCAGATTGAAATAAGAGATCTATATTTTGCTGCTAAGACTGGTGGTAGAAATAGGAGAGAGCATTTAGGAAGGAAACATAAAACCACACCAAATTTACCCTGCATTGTTTCATTACAATACAACTGCATGAATACTACAGGAGAAAGAAAAATAAAACAAAACAAAACCCAACAACAGAACAAAATCCTCCTATTAGTATTTTATAGTCTAAAACCAATTCTCTTCAACTGTGTTTCTATTTTAAATATTTATATGGCCCCCAGAATATTGTACAGAATCTTTAGTGTATTTTCCTCATAAAACCCCAGTGTGGTATCCCCATTTTACAGATGCACAAAGAGAAGAAAGGAATGTCTACACCACAAAAAAGGCATGTTTTTAAACTGAGTTAGTTTATCAGCATTTGCTAACTCGGGTTAAAATAGCAGCAAAGCCTGGGCAACTGAGTTTAGCAGCTTGAGTTCAACCCTAGGCTCTAACTTGAGCTGCTAACCCAAGTTGATATGTCTTCATTGCTAATTTAACTTGAGTTAGCAGCACACATTCTGTTTTTTTAAATGTAAACACATGATTGATTTGCCGAAGGAAGTCTGTAGCAGAGTAGGGAATTAAACTAAAGTCTCCTCAATCTGAGGTTAGCACTCGAACCACTAGACCAACCTTCTTCCAAACCAAGAACTATTGACAAAAGGTATTCAGGAACTAATTTCAAAATGCAAATGCATTTCAGAAAATATAGCAAGACTGTTCATGTGTCATTTGCTTTACCTCAATTTTTCAGATTTTTTGATTAAAAAAAAAGTTTGGTAGTAAACCTTTCCTCAATTTTGCCACTCCCCTTTTTTTTTCCATTTTGCCACTTTAAAAAAATAGGAGAACACCCCAAAAATCGTAGATTTTTTTTTTCATAGACAACTCTGGAAAATATATTTTTTGTGAAATTACATATTTACAAGCTCTATTTATAATGGGACTACTTGGTACTACTCAATGTGGGTGACAGAATCAGACCCTAAAAGGAATTAGTGTCTATTACAATGGTTAAGTCTTAAAATGTGAACCATAATGTTGGTCTTATGGAAATAGGATAAACTTTAAAGTTTATGTAGTTGTGCAATAAGTTAAGTTCTGGCAATGCAGTAGTTATGCAGAGAAATGAAATCACTATTATGCTGTTACCTATGGGTCACTCACAGTCATTTAACAATAGCACCTATTCTTTGAGAAATAAAGTATACCAACCAGCAAGCTGGTGTTTTATTTTCAATAGTGTTATCTAGTTTAACTTTACTTGCAAAATAAAAATAATAATCAGTAGATGGGTTCTCTGGGTATTTTCTCATCCATTGGCTTTCACTTCATAGTGTGGCAATGCTAGTACTGGCAGTGGCTAATAGGCTTAGCCCTGGTGTTATACAAAAATTCAGCATCTTCTGATCCAAAAGAAGTATTACAACTGACAAATGAGAGTTCAAAAAACCAACCAACCAACCAACCAACCAACCAACCAACCAACCAACCAACAAACCCATCCTTAAGCGGAATCTGAAAAGAATCAAGCAAAGCCTTAATATAAAGAGATCTGAATCTACTATGGTTTTCTTGAGCTGCGTGTTTAACAACTATTAACAGGAATGGGAATTATAGGCATGGAACAAGGAGCACTATTAGAGCCTTTAAAATTATCAAGGAACAGTTACATAATTTCACACAAGGACACAAATCCAATATAATACCTTGCACAAGAAGATTCAAAGACTACACCACAGTAACATGTTCTATTAGACACAAGAGTTCTTAGACAGGCAATGGATTAAACACTCAAACAAAATCTGGATGGTGACACTGAAAAAAATAATGGAAGGGGCAGTCCAGCAGTGAACAAAAGATATTTTAAAATCAATAAGGTTATTTCTGTCCAGTTATCAGGATTTGCATTTGCTGTAATGGTGCAACATTATTGGAATGCCTACACAGACAATAAAACCTGCCATTTTTGCTTCTTTTGGAACTTTTCGGTTATATATCTATATATTTGGCAAATTTAGTAT
Organism: Emys orbicularis; assembly: GCF_028017835.1. Taxonomy (NCBI): domain Eukaryota; kingdom Metazoa; phylum Chordata; order Testudines; family Emydidae; genus Emys; species Emys orbicularis. The sequence continues at coordinate 151,959,508 of NC_088684.1, read as the reverse complement.
GTACAACAACTGTTTATGAGCCTAAATTATCCAACATGGTAGGGCGCTCCATTTCAGGATCCAACCACAAAGGCGCAGTGGGAGAGCAGTCTTTACCTATAGGTTTTTGCTACTTTGTAATGTTGCAAATGAAATAAAATAAAATAAATAAATAAATAATAATAATAATAATAATACGTATAGTGACGCTGATGCATATTTATATTGTTATCTGGGGAAGAGCCTCAATTTGCTAGTTCACAGTATAGGTTGTCTTCAGACAAGCTAGAACTAATCGTGGAAGTGGCATGAGAGGAAAGCAAAATATGGAAGTTGAGTTTTTTTCCAGAGAAAATGATACTCTGGGCAGACCACTACTAGTAAATAACTTAATACTGATTTTAAGGTGTACTTGATTTGAAAACCAGAATGAATGTGGAGGGTGCAATGGTACTGACAGATAAATATGTAGACTGACCCATTTCTAGGCAAGTATAGCTATGATTCATTTCACTGTCATACTGATATGGCCCTCATCACCACAGTATCTGAGTACCTCACAATAATAAACATATTTATCAAAAGGAAGTATTATTTTCCCCATTTTACAGGTGGGGAACTGGAGCTAAGTGACTTGCACAAGGACACACACAGGAAGTTTGTGGTGGAGCATGAAACTGAATCTGTTTCTCTCAAGAACTAGACTAACACCCTAATCACTGGACCATCCTTCCTCTCCAAATCAAAATCCTGGCTGTGAACAACTCCCAAAACCTGAGGGCATTTGAAATACTACCCCAGATCCAGATCTGAATTTTGCAAATTGCCCCTATCTTTATAATGTACTGACCTGACATCCCAGATCCAAACATCTCCAAACTTTGGTGTGTTCAAAATCAGGATCTGAATCTTTCAGCTTTAGCACATATGACACTTTGGCAAAGGCACCAGCTGTTTCCTCATATGTTTGGGCACGAAAGTTAAACTGTCAGTTTAAAAAGGTATCAGATTAATGGGCTGCCGCCAAGCAATATGTATTCTTCATTACTGTACCTCATTCACTCAGTGAATCCAGTAAGCATGTGATTGGCTGCTGCTATATGAAGCAAGACTGCTATATAGGGTCTTTCCTTTACTTCTGTTCTTTTATGGTTAGAGCCAACACTAGAAGCCCTATGCTGGAGAAAATCAACTTCTTCATGGCAAAATGAAAGAAATATAGGCACGTCTTAGATTTATTCTGTAATTTATCTCCATATAGTGCAAATATTCAAAATAGCCCTTGCAATGTGGATGTGCTTCCATAATACTGATAGTTAAAGTTGTGTAGGGAGCATAAATATATGGTTAAACTCAAAGCCCAAACTCATGAGCCCATCTGACAGGAATGTACACACTTTGTGAATTCAAGTATTTCTTTGGGAAGAGTCAATTAAATTAATTTTATGTGAAGTGATTTCTTTTTGGATTTAGATCTACAGTTTTAGTTTTAGCATTTAGTTCAATCAGTTGATCAAGTGCAATTTTTTATTTTACTTTTTACTTTCTTATAAATCCATGTAGACTAATATATATACTGTATATATTCTTCATCCATGAGAATGAGCCTACATAAATACCAGTGCCAGTCACAAATTTCAGTTCACTAGTTACAAACACTTATCAAGGTAGCAGATGACAAAATACAGAGATTTCAGTTTACCATTAAAGTACATGTTCGGGGGTTCTTTTAAACTTAGTTACTTTGGGAAGTTATCTTTGGTTTTACAGTAGATTTGGTTAGAGCTACTATTTTTAAAGTTTGCTTTTGGGGGTTCCTTCAGGCTTGTAATTTTGTTTGTTTAAATTTTTAAGTGAATTTTATCTTTTGGGCTTTTGGAAGATGCTGAATCAACACGTATAAAGCCAAGAGTCCTCTCTTCGGGCCTGACTCAGTGCTCATTTACAAAGGGCAAATTAGGAGTAATTCCTTTGGTATCAGTGGACTTACACTAGTGCCATGCATCAGGCCATTTATTCACATATTTAGCAACTATGCAAACTCTCACACATCTGGGACTCACCTCCAAAGGGAAGAGAGTAATACAGCTTATCTGATAGTAGAAATGGACAGTTAAGTCCACTAATGGCACAACATTATTTCAGTTTGTAAGAAACCTTGCAGGACCTTTTGTGTTGATGTACTCAGCCATGACACACTAGGGGTTCTAAACAATTATGAATTAAACTGACTTGCATTCTGCATGTTATGATAATTTTATGAATCAGAGTGTAAATTCATCTGTCAGTATCAACAAGGTGCTCTGTCTGCTCCCAATCCATAATATATACTGCTCATTATTGCACAAGTAGCTGCACGACAGTGAATGGGAAGCAGGTGGTGTTTTCTTAGGGAATATCAGGGAATGGCCACTGCTGCAGGCAAAACAGAACTCGTGATAAATCAATACTCTGATCTTCTATGTTTGTATGAGTTTTAATGTATCATCTAATAATTGGGAAACTGGGAAGTTTTCATAGAACAAAATGACTAGAAGTCTCCTTTCTGTTTCTAAAACTTATACATGGACTAGCAATAACATGATAAAATGAGCCAGAGGGGGGGAAAGCGCTGATTAGATAACTTACAAGCAAACCAAAAATTACTTACAGGAATTCTTGTTTAAAAAAGCATGAGTTCACAATGATGTGGCGCTATTCAGGCAAACAATGTGCCTCTATCAATGGACAAATATTCTCTTGATGAAAGGGCTACAAATGTTAGGGTAAAACAAGCTCTAATGTAATGGGGAACTAAATAGTCAGCTGTGGCCAGCTCTGAAGGAAATATTTGTTGTTTCCAAATCAGTTGCTATCAGTCAGAGAACATTCAGAGCACATCTTTTTGGCTGCTGATTACACAGGGATAGGATGAAGAACCTTCCTCAGAGCTGTCAGCACTGGTTGCTTAAAAGCATTTGCATACTAATGAATATGGATGACTCACTAGATAACGCATCTTCCCCTCTAAGTTATGCCTTGGAGTATGAGGGCATGCTGGAAGACACTGATGAATACTAATAAATGAATCCCTTATTTAGGTTGAGGAGCATTTCCTTTTCCTTTTAAGTCACTGATTTGAATCTTACCCAAATCAGTAGTGAATGGAGGTTTTTAACTGATGGCAGCTTGGTAGCCTATGTAAAGTGAGTTAGTAGTTTGTTTGGTTTTACATAGGAAAATGTTGACATAAAGGCACAATCACAAATGAGGTCTTTGATGCAGTTTCTGTGATATGTTTCCTTACTGTATAATATTCAGCCACTAGACATCTCTGTGCTGTGTTGTGTTGTGTTCCAGACAGGGTGAGGTCCTTGGAAAATAACAAAGAAAAAGCTAGAGACACAAGATGGGTGAGGTAATATCTTTTATTGGACAAACTCCTGTTGGTGAGAGAAACAATAAAAGATATTACCCCACACACCTTGTCTCTCTAATATCCTGGGACCAATATGGCTACACCTACACTGCAAAGACGAAACTGTAATTCAATCCATATAGAAACCTGTTTGGTGGTGTCTGCAATTGATAGCAGTTCCATTTAATAAACACTTCCTCTTTAAGAGAGCCTGTTATTTTGCACATCAGGATAATTTCAGTAAGATAAGCGAAGATTTAGTGGAAATGTGAAACCCTTCAGGATGGCTGACCCAGACAAGCAAAGTGGAGCTGTCATCTAACATCTTACATATAATATTAAATTCACTTAAAAATCATGCTGATGGTGACTAGTAAAAATATGCATTAGGAAACCTAATTATCAGCTATACGTTATGGACAGCTGCATATTATAGCCAGTGTTTCTGTTGATCACCTGCAATATACAGTGTGGGATGGATTTTTAAAGTAGCCTTAAAATAACTTTCCCTTTTCCTGACTGCATCCACTGACAAAATTGTGCTTGCAGTTATAATTATTTACAGACACAAATGAAGGTATTTTGATATTTAACTACATGAATTGTGGGCACAATCAGTTTTCAAATGTCTGCTAACATGGGAAGACATAATTTCTGGATGCTGAGCCCAAGAAACCTTTATGTATCTCAAATAAGACACACCCAAAATTAGTGAACTATAATTATGCCAATTTTATTTTATGTCAATGAAACCTGGATGCTAAGAAAGGCTGAAGAACACTGGATTGATGTTTTCATTTCTTGTCAACTTTGTCAGCTGCTCTATATCAAGTGGTAAGACAAGATATAAATGAGGATATTTGAAACCAAACCTAGCCTCCCTATCAGCACTGCTTCGGTTTTGGCAGCTTTCTTGGCAGGGACGTATTATTAGAATGGAAGAAAGACCAAGGAATACTGGTACACAGCTGGCAATCACATGAGCACCAAAAGCTTTGATGGCATAACAAAATAGCCAATGATAGACAAACAATGTAAGTACCTTGCCACAGATCAATCTTGGTATTGCTCGATTTACAAGGAGGCCATATCCCTTTGGGGCTCACCATATTGATGAGGATGACAGTGGATTCTTGAAAATTTGGGCCTATATATTTACATATCCTTATTTGCATTCATAATTACTTGTACATGCTAAAAGGGAGGCCAAGTCTTTAAAATCTTGCTATTTAAATGGTCTTGATAAGGGCTGCGAGTGATTTTGTTAGAGAGTTCATAGCACAATTATGTTTGATCATATGGCAATTACTGATATTTATGATTTCTTACTACTTCTTTCTAAAACAGCCATCTTGGAGACTGAGAAAATACTTGACCTAACCCAATTCATTCATTTTCTTATGTCTAGTTTCCCTATGAAATAAATAGCTTTCATTTTTTTCCAGCAACTTGGTACATTATATTACTAGTTGGCCTGATGTATTTTGTGGATATCTGCATGTAAAAGGGTGATCTGAATTTGACTCATTTCTACTTTATAGTCAATCTAAATACCTCCAGAGGAATTGTTTTAATAATAATTACAGAGGCTAAAAGTTGTGTGGCAAATCATACATTCACTAGACAGATGAAAGGGTGGGGGAAGCCTGCCCTCAAGATTAAATTTACTGGGTACATTACATAATTAAATCAGTATTTAGGAAGCAAGAGTCCTGAATCTGTTCTAAATCAAGACTCCCATGGGGCAACAAGAGTATGCTCCTGTCCCTCTGGTGGCTGTGCTGCCAATGGCTTTAAAGGGTGATTTAAGCAAAGTTTCAAAAGTATGGGGAACATTGAATGTAACAATTGCAGTTACATTCTGAGACAGAAAATCCCATTGATGCTGTATTGTGTGTCAAAATACAGGCCCAGTGGAAGTAAACAAAAGTAAAATGCAATTGCTCTGATACATTTTGAAATGGAACTGAACTGACATGCTTTAAAAGGGAACGGGGGAGAGAGAGAAGCACTGATGCCTTCTAATGGTTCTGTGTGTTATTTTCAGATTTCAACATCAGACCTAACATATGGAGAAACCCAATCGCATCTGCATTGTGGCATCAGCTAGCTCTTCCTTGAAAAACACTGAACATTTCTGTGTTACACACTACATTTTATGTGAGTCACTTGAGTCATGAGCTGAAGCTGAACTGAAACCATTTCAGTTATGACTATACAATGAGCGTCATCTGAAAATTGGCCTCCAGAGAGGAAAGCCCTGCAATGAGGGATGTACTCACTCCTGACATCCACAGCCATGGAGGTGTCTGACTCACTGGAACCAGCGACAGCAAGGATGAGACTGTATTCCAGGAGGATGCTCAGAGATGCACGCTTCTTTCTTGGTACAGAGCCCAGCTCCATGCAGGCTTCTTTCACAGCAGCGCACAGGGAAAAAGAGCAACTGAGTGGGGAGGATCTGATGCTGTACATGTTCTCAGTCCTCCTCACACTGTGGGGCTGTATTAGGAAAAAGCTGGGCATGCAGCTAAGGCCAGCTAAGGAGGGAAGAGGAAAAGAGGTCTCACCTTGAATTTCCGCACATCTCCCCAATACCCAGCTGCTTGGGCTTGTAGCTGGGCTAACGGAGTTGTTCCATGTGGCAAAGGAGTAAAACTGTTACATCTATATGGGATAGATCAAGGGCTATGCTAAAGGTGTTCAGTGCAGCTCAGCAACAGGAGTGTAAATGTAGTCTTAAGTCACCAGATATCTTGGCCCATCCTGGTCACCTGATGCAATTTAGAGTAATCCTGGAGCTGCTGAAAAATATACCAGGCTACTCATGGCTCAGTGGACAACTCTGGCAGCCAGGGAGTACAAGGGTACTTCAGTCATGTCCACTTCCCTCCCTGCCAAGCCCCCTTTGCACTAAGAGGGGCGTAGGGAATCAGAAAACAGCTGGAGCATAAAAAGATTGCCACCATATATACTTAAAGATTATCTAGCACTGGGGCATCCATATAGGTGAACTAGGCAGTCGCCTAGCGTGCCAAGTTAAATGGGGTGCCAAATTCGAGGGGGGGGGAAACAATTACAAATAAAAAATAAAAAAAAGAAAAAGATGAAAAAAAACACAAATAAAATAACGAAGATGTCATTATTTCAATTCCTGTGTGTGTACGGAGCGAATATGAACTATAATTAATTGCTCTACATTTCTGAGAATTTATTAATATGTCAAATCTTTTATTTACTCCAAAAATAAATAATATTTTAGTGAAATTTTATTTCAATTTGTGACATAGGGTCAAGATGACCCACTCTGCAATTTTGATAAGCAATAACTCAGCCACAATGAAACACATCCACCAGCGGCAAGAGCTGCAATGCTAGTGACACCTAACTCAAATATACATCAAGATCGCATAACCGGAAATTTATGTAGAATGGAGATATCGTGAGTTGATACATGTCAAACGGTCATTTTAACACACGTCGCAGGTAGATGGTTAAGAATTGAGTGACTACTGTGGAAAATTGTGTTTCTTTGTGCCAAAGAATAAAGAATAACGTCTTTCAGCATTATAAATCGAAAATGTGAGTATCTGTAAGCGTTATTAAACCTTAGCGATATTATCGGGCTGTATAATTATGAACTTTTCTTTGTTGTAACTGGTTCACATGTAATGAATAAGGTCCATAAAATAAAAGTAACAGTGTTAACGCTTAATAGACTATGAAAGTGATAACGTCACACTCCAACCGGGTAACCATGAGGAAGAGGATTACTTTCCAAACAACCGGTGTCGGGTTATAATGTCGAAAAAGGTCATTTTGTTTCCATGTAAATGCTGTAACTAACTGTTTTATTAGGTATGTGAGTGTATGTTACTAATCATTGAACCTTTAAGCAGTGAAAAGACATGTTGGGATGGCTGCAATGTGGTTTAAATCACCAACCATGTGGTGTATCAGCCATCCTTAAGGTTATAATGCTTGCAGTTGGGAGCACAGTACATAACAATATTCAAATGCCCCATGGCAGAAAGAAGAAAAAGAAAACCCTCAGGAGCTGAGTATCATAAACGAAAGACTGAGAAGGAAAAGGACCAAGCAAAGCAGCAGGGATCCTTCCTGAATGGAAGCAGTTCACAGCATCCAGATGAAGGAATTTTACTTGGAGAGGAGATTAGCTCACATCTGCATGGAAGCAGTTTGGAACATCAAGATGAAGATATTACTTCGAGATGAGGGTAGGTCACATCCAAAAAAAAGCAGTTTGGAAAGTCAAGATGATGGAAACTTACTTCTAGATGAAGGCAGCTCACAGCATCAGACTGATATGGAAGTGTAGAAAATGTATTCACCTTCAGAGACACATGCAGAAATTGAAGTAAATGAAGTAGAAGAAAGAAAGGATGAGGAAGTTATAAACAAGTTACAGTATGAGGACCCAGCTTCATGGCCCAGATGTGATACTAGTGTGCGGCAAATTCTCGTGGAATATGGACCCGAACAAGTTCATGAATTTCCCTTCCCTAAGGATGGAAATAAGAAAATTCTCTTCTCAGCATTACAAGAGGAAACTCATTAATGGGGAAGAAATTCATCAAAACTGATTACAATATTCAGTGTCAAAGGACTCTGTGTTTTGCTTTTGCTGCAAGTTGTTTAAAAATCAAGCAACTGAAACATCACTTACTGAAAATGGTTCGAAGGATTGGAAAAACATATCTTCAATTCTATCTTCACATGAAAAAAGTACAGAACATTTGGAATGTTTTCAAAATTGGAAAGAACTCGAATTACGATTGAAAAAAGGAAAAACTATCGATGAAGAAAATTTACGTGTGATCAAGGAAAAAGAAGAATATAGGCAACAAATATTAGAGTGTCTGATTGCTTTAGTGAGAGTTCTCATTGGGCAAAATTTAGCATTCTGCATCCGTTGTAGAAATGAAAAATTATACACTCCAGGAAACTTTTAAAAATTTGTTGAATACCTAGCTTTGTTTCATCCAGTTATGAAGAAGCATCTATGTAAAATAACTAATCATGAAACACAGATTCATTACTTAGGAAAAAATATGCAGAATGAACTGATTCAAATCCTACAAAATGCCATAAAAAGAAAATTGTAGAAGCTGCCCATTCTGCAAAATATTTTTCAATAATACTGGACTGTACACTGGATGTGAGCCATGTTGAACAAATGACAATGATAATTCATTTTGTGGATATGGAAAAGTCTTCAGATGAAGATAATGTTGAAGTGCTCATAAAGGAACATTTTTTGGGTTTCGCACCACTGAAGGAGACGACTGGAGCATTTATGACTGAAACTATTCTACAAGAGCTTGAAACAATGTCATTATCTGTTGAAAACTTACGTGGCCAAGGCTCTGATACTGGGAGTAATATGAAGGGTAAAGACAATGGTGTGCAAAGGAGAATGATGGAAATCAATCCTAGGGCCTTTTTCGTTCCTTGCAGTGCGCATTCTCTGAATTTCGTTGTCAATAATGTTGCTAGATGCTGTTTGGAGGCAAGCAGTTTCTTTGACCTGGTGCAACGTGTTTATGTGTTTTTCTCAGGCTCAACACGACATTGGGAAATTCTGACTCGCCATATGAATTCTCTAACTGTAAACCACTCAGTCAGACAAGATGGGAGAGTCGCATTGATGATTTGAAGCCTCTTTGCTATGAACTTGGAAACATTTATGATGCCCTAATTGAAATTTCTGATGATACTACCTTTACTGGATCATCTGGCAATACGGCACATTCAGATGCAGAAGCTCTTGTAAATGGCCTTTCCAAGTTCAAATTTGTGACTTCACTCATTTTGTGGTATAATATTCTTTTTGAGATTAACCTCACTAGTAAGCAGCTTCAGGAAAAGAACTTGAACATACATTCTGCTATTCAAAAACTGCAGCAAACTAAAAATATTCTGGAGGAATTCAGAAGTGATGAAGGGTTCGAAAGAACACTGGTAGATTCTCTCGAGCTTGCTGAAGAAATAGACTTTCCGACAGAATTTGAACCAGAGCCAGTTCGCATTCAGCAAAAGAAACAGCAGTTTTCATATGAAGGACGAGACACACCCATTCAGAACCCCAAACAAAGGTTCAAAGTGAATTTCTACTCGCAGTCCTTGGTACTGCTATTCATTCGGTTGACGAAAGATTTCAACAGATGCAGCAGCTAGAGTCAGTATTTAGCTTTCTATATGATATCCACAGCTTGCAAAAGAAAACAGCAAAACACATAAGAGAATTTTGTATAAAACTGGAGTCGGCATTGACTCATGAAAATTCAAAAGACATTGATGCGACAGATTTGTGTAGTGAGCTTCAGGCTTTTTTAAGACGACTTAAGAAACATTCCACTCCTGAAGAAGTACTGTCGTTTGTTTGTGAAAATAAACTCACAGACAGTTTTCCAAACATTTTTATAGCTCCACGCATTCTTTTAATGTTTCCAGTTTCCGTAGCTAGTGGGAAACGTAGCTTCTCAAAGTTAAAATTGATAAAAACATATCTGCATTCAACAATGGTGCAAGAGAGACTTGTTGGACTTTCCACAATGTCAATAGAGCATGAAATAGCTGGAATACTGGATCTAAAAGACCTAGTGACTGAATTTTCAAAACTTAAAGCAAGAAAAGTCATGTTTTAAGAGCACAGAGTGTTTTTTATTCAGAGTGTTTTGTAAATACAGGTTAAAGTTCATTGAAGAGTTTTCTTATTTCTTTCTATATTGGATGTGGTGGTAATGGCAGTTAAAGCAGGATATTGTAATGGATGATTTTGGATTTGTAATAATAAAAATTATAATTAACATTTTTAATGCATTTTTATTTGAAATCGGACTGAAATATCATCTAGCTGTCGTGTACAAATCTATTCTGAAAATTTCATGTCTCTATTTTATCTGATCACTGGTTGGGCAGACGGCCGGATGGACAAACCGAATAATTAAGCCTCTGTTTAAAAAAAATAAAAATAAAATAAAAACACTTAAAAAACATTAAAAGGAAAAAAGGGGCAAAATGTTTCCCAGTTTACCAAAAACCTCAGCCTAGATCTGCCCTTGGGGTTGAGGGGTGGCGGGCACCAATTGCATGGTTCGTCTAAGGCACCAGTTGCTGGCAGCTAGTCTAGTGCCGCCCCTGTCTGGCACACAGATACACTGGCAGGGTGCATTAGAAATACACCAAGGTAGATTAGTAAAGAGATTAATATATGACAGCTGGCACATTTATTTTAACAAAATGAAAGTGCAACAGGAAGATGCTCTGAAAATAAATCAGAGAGCCACATACCACTTTTTATTAAAGTCATCTGAAATTACTCACAAAACAAATCATGAGCAGTCAGTAAAAATAAGTTGTGTGTGTGTGTGTACATATATATATGTAAGCAGAGTCAGGATGAGCTCTACCCTGACATCTGGTGGTAAATTATGGCGAGTGTGGAAAAGAACTCCAGGGGCTAATCTTGTTTGCATAGGCACAGCCACTCACCTGGCATGAAACAACAGCAACTGAAAGTGGTTACTTTGGCTGGTGTGGGATCCCCAGTTTCTCTGTTATTGGGGCAGGAAGAATAAAGTTTTGTTACCCTGATTCTGTGAATCAAGGCCAGTGGAACTGTTGTATGACAGAAGGACTGAGTGAGTCCTTCACCATTACCTAAGTAGCAATTGCTTGACAAGGGGCATGGGTTACAAAACCCAGTGAATTGAGAGAGGATGGGGACAGGTATTTGTGCCTGATGGTATGGGCCCCCTCTGAGGGTTTGAAACACCAATTGCACCACCTCCTCTCTCCACTGTTGAATGTCAGAGCTAACTTTGATTCCATTAGGAGTCTAGTTACAGGCTGCTGAGCTGAATTCACGTTGGGCCAATGGTGCACCAGCACTGGGGCTCCCCTACTATACTATGAGCTGAAATCGCTAAGAGCTGAAATCACAAAAGAGCTGATGTTATTAAGAGCTGAGATCACTGAGTGCTGTGTTAACTAGTGGGGGAGCCTGAAGCTATATTGCTCAGCAGCTGGCAGAGCAATTTGTGGGGACGACTGGAGGAGCAGCGAGCGGCGTGGAGCCTTGCGGGGCCGGTTGGAGTGGCCCAAGGAACGGCGAGCGGAGCTGTTTGCGGGGACGGCTGGAACGGTTCACAGGTCGGTGAGCGGAGTGGAGTGGAGTGGAGTGGAGCAGCTTGTAGAGCAGAGCAGTTCGTGGGATGGCAGGAAAGTGGACTGGCTCGTGGTGAAGGCTGCGGTGGAACCCCCACGGAGAAACAGACGGCTGGCCAGCCTCGGATCACGTAAGGTGCCCCTTAACACCCTGCGTGCCCCCCCTTTTACTCTGGGGCTGCACTGACCAGGGACAGAGACTTTGGGGGTTGTTGGGCTTTTGGGACTTTGGGTGGTTGCTGGACCCAAGAGACTTTGGGGGTGTTGGACTTTGGGGACTCTGGGTGATTTTTGGGTTGCTGGATTCAAGAACCAAAGGGAAAGGACACAGCCCAATTTGCTGGGGTGGGTTTTGCTCATGGTTTGTGTTATGAATCCTGTTTGTGGTGTTTTTCCAATTTTATGCTAATGTCGTTTACCTCATGTTATTAAACATTTTCTGCTACACTCAGACTCCGTGCTTGCGAGAGGGGAAGTATTGCCTCTTAGAGGTACCCAGGGGGTGGTATGTAATTGTCCCAGGTCACTGGGTGGGGGCTCGAGCCGGTTTTGCATTGCGTTATTGAAACGGAACCCCTAGATACAGAACCCGGCCCTTGTTGCTGCCAACTTAGATGGGCAGAAGGGTTACATTTTTATATATATAGAGAGAGATTGTATTAATTATAATTATATTATATTATATTAAAATTGGAGATACATATTTTAGTTGTAGGAAAATTTAATCCTGATTTATACCACGTCTCCCAACAAAAAAATCTATAGGGTTGGAGAGAGTATAAATCTGTGCCAATTATGGTTCATTGTCTACAGATTCTATCCACTATTATATCTGTGATTAGTGAGTTAGTTAATGTTGCTTCATCAGTAGATTGTGCTGTTTCCACAAAGTCAGAAGGAAGCATCCAATTGCCCCTTGAAGTACATGGGTGCCCGTGTGTACCTACTTATCAGAGAATCGAGAGTATTTCCTTTAACTTTGTGGCTCCATATTTTAACTAGTCAATTAGACAGCACAGCTGGGTAACATAGTATGTATCTGCTACCAACTGGAGAGCCTAAAACATACATCACACAAAGAACATCTTCCAGCTGAGACAAGCTTAGTAGATATCATCATGAATTGAGTCAAGGAGGGCTTTAGTTTGTCCCATCTGGTGAAATCCCTGGTAGAGCTGGACTTTGGACCCTAAATCTTACAGATATATTGCCTGAGAACTAAAAGTCACTGTTCAAGTATCATCTTTTGATCAGAACAAAATCATAACAGTGAGCTCCTTTGGGCCCTAAAATTTTGAGTTCTACTCTCAACTTGTGTTCTTAACCTCTCTCTTATTGAACACAAAAATGGCATATGAGGGACATCAAAGGGGTTCAAAAGTCCCACTGCACTTTCCTCACCCTCCCAGCTTTCCATAGCTGGCTCTGCAACTCCCTCCTACCTCATTTCTACTCCTCCACCAGCACTGCCTCTTCACTCTAGCCCTGCTGCTATCTGGCATGTTGCACCTCCACTGTGCCGTGTCACATAGTTGTCGCTCACCTCTATAAACCATTAGGAACAGCTACAACCATTAATCAGATACATTACTGGCCAGACAACTTCTTCTTATGACCAATCTGCCCACAGGGCTCTACTTGCTGCTGTTGATCCCAGGTCCATCTGGACTTCTCCAAGATGATATGTTCAGAGATATCACACCTGATTCTGATATTTCTTCCACCTTTTTACACCAGCATAACTCCACTTTCTTCAGTAGAGTTACTCCTTTTTTACACTGCAGGAAGATCAGACCCAATAACACTGTGCTTTGATTAACATGGAATATTTATTGAAAACAATAGTTCACAAAATCGCCCTTACACTAGAAATGTAAATAATTTAGTTTGCATTTTATATTTGATCAGGTGTGTCCTGATTAGCATTTTTCTGGGACATTGCAGTTATGAGATAGTTTCAAATACTGGTCTGTTAAACATTTTTAGCATTTCTTTCTTCCATCATGGGTGACTTGCAATTTCCAGACATTATGTTTGCTTGTCATCAAATGTTATAACTTACGCAATTTTGAAATTAAAGTTTTCAGGCTTGATTCTACTTCAACTGAATTCAGGGGGAGTTTTGCCATTGATTTGCCCATGATTGGCATTTCATTATGGAACAGTGCGGTGCTCCGTTCCCTTTTCTTCTCTTGCAGTTTATAATGAGGGAGATAAACACCAGCAACATATATTTATGTGGGAACACAAGATTCAATCTCTATTTTGTATTTGTTTGTTTTCTTTATTTGCCTGTGATACACAGGTAATTTACATATATCTTTTTATGACAGGAAGAGATCTGCTGTTATTAATCCTGTATGAATATTTTGAGCAAGCTGCCAGAAGTTAATACTTAGATTTTTACTTTGTGGCGGAATATATTTTTCAAGTATGTTTCAAGAAGAGATGGATCTGCATGGGATTTGAAATCTAGACACAAACCTGGATCTGGCTTTCATGCTTAAAAACCTCTGTTACCCCACCCCAGAACTTTATTGAGAAGGGTGTCTGAAATCCAGAGCTGAATCCAGATCTATACTGTATGGTTCTGTTTCGTCTCGAATGTAAAGACTTATGTTATTCCATTTGAGTCAATTTTCAGTATCAAACATTACACTGGGTGGGTCTCTATATATTCCAAAAGCTTCCACACTGTATTTTACTTTATTATTTGTTCTTTTGCAAGGAAATTGCAGTCTCAAAGATCTCCGATCAGAAACTTAAGAGAAAATTCTCTCTTACTTTGATAAGGCCCCATTAGATTCCTTTTGTGGGCTTGAACTGGGACTCAAAAATATGTTCACTGACATTTTATCTTGACTTTGTAAGTTCTCCTGAAACACATATTTAATCTACATTTTATTGTATGAGAAAGAATTATTGTACCTTGCCAATATATATTTATTTCATTATTTTATTTACAGCCCTTCTAGTAGAATTTTTTCTTTATTAGAATATTAAATGCATTGTTTTACAACCTACCTTAATCTTATGTCTGATTCCAAATTTTCTGTGTGAGGAATATGAAATTCTGGCATTTGTGAGAGGAATGAGGTAAGCAGGAAATCACCATTCCCATCAATCCCATCCCCACTGTTCTATGACTCTCTGAGGTGAACACTCAGACATATCCTTTTCCCTTGGGCAAGTAGGGAAGGGGACAGAAACTATGTTGTAAAACCCTGATCCAGAAAGTTAACTGGCTCTGGGGCAAACAGAGGCCACATGGCAAGCCACGAGCAGCAAGGAAGCTGGATGCAGGAGAAGCCACCAGGGAGTCATGTGCAGAGCAGACTGCAGCAGGAGCTAGTGAGTTGTGTGTGGGCCACAGTGAAACTGATTAACATTATAGCTGGGATCAAGTCTATGTCGAACCTGTGGGGTAAGCGGTAGAAACTGGACCAGGAGCAAGAGACACCTTAAAGCTCCAATTGTATTAGAAGACTGGACTGTAGATGCCAACCCAGGCATTAGACTTGAAGAGCCCTAATCCTTGATTGGGCCAAAATAAGAACTGCTAAGTCTCACTGAGTTGTAACTGTCGACGCCTCTGTACCTAGGGTATTTGTGATCTCTCCCTTTCTTGCCAGCTGTTGTAAAATACCCTTTCCCATAGACATGTATCTGAGTAGCTACTGGAACCCACCAGGGCCAGCACCTACAGTGAGTTTAAAAGGATACTGGATCTGTTTTTCTTAATCCATAGGAAATTTATTGTTCAGAATAGATAAAGGATTGTAGTGTTGCTGAATATGTATATATGAAACATTGTTAGACCATGTAACGGAAAAATATCTAAACTAAATGATCATTGTGCCATATTGATAATCTACTGAACAAACCTGGTAAAACTAAGATAAACTTCATTTAATTAAGTTTAACTTCATTGAATTAGGGCTAACACCTTTGGAGTTCATCATGTTATAAATGCAAATGTGTATGTACTATTGTAAGATTGTATGGACCCTCTTTGCAGAAATACAAGATTAAAACAATCTCTGGAAAGTATGAGGAAGTTCAAAGGTCTTTTTTGGAACAATACATGCAAAGTGGATTTCCTTAGGAAATATCTTGAAGTGAGGGAAATGCAAATTCTTCCCCTCCAAAGCCAACTTTTTGACAATATGTCCTAGGGAGAGAGATCCTTTGAATACTAACTACCTGCTTCTGGAAACTCCATTCAAAGACCCCTGAATTGCAAAACAGGGAACTGAACATGATAGGAGGGTCCTTGTTCTGACCTGATCCTCTGATGAATTTGTAACCATAAGGATGCCCCTGGGGTGGGATATTAAAAGACTGCACTTGCCAGAACCCATGTGAAAGCTGGAATAAACTCTGTTAAGCTTATTGGTATGCACATAGTTTCTTTTATTATTTTTAATATGTTTTTTCTGTAATGTTTTTTACCTTAAGAATAAATTAGGCTTTCATAGAAAAAAAAAAGTGTGGTAGCATATCTACAGCAATTAAATTGTTATCCACCTCTGAAGAGAAAGCAAGCAACCTGTATGTACAGAGAATGACAGAGTGAAGGCAGGGAACTGTCCATCATGGGAATACCCTGGTTAGAAAGGATAGAGATGCAAGAGAAGCCACAAGTGGGGAGCTGAAAGCCAAGAGTGAATGCTCTTGCTGAACTACTGAGGGGAAATAGAGGTGCTCTTGCCCTGAACAGTGAGAATCATATATGAACATAATTATGAGATTCCCTGGAGAACAAAATACAGGAACAGATTTCTCAACTTTTGTTAATGTAGCTATGCCAATTTACACCAACTGAGAATCTGGACCAGCATCTTTAACCATACAGGAAACATACAGTGTGAGATGAGAAGAAATGCTTTTGAAATGAATGGAGTTACTCCTGATTTACCCTGGAGTTTTTGGATTTATATTCCTATCTACAAAGAGACTGTACATATGAGTAGAGTAACCCTGTTGAGGTAAGGACTACTCAATAGCTTCCATAGAGACTGTCACCATAAAAATTTTCCCGATGTTTGCTAAAGCATATATGCTTCTTGTATTGCTTTGCCCATAGAGGTGGAAGGAGAATAGATGAAGCAGCATATAACTAGTCATGATTTCCTTGATGCACTCCTTAGTAGATCAAAGACATAACATGCTTCTGCAGTAATTTGCATAAACAAAGGTAAATGCCTGTGAGAACACAGACTTGTTTTAACATAACTTTATTTATTTTTACTTAACTAAATTTTATGGTGGTAGAGTATTATACTCCCTTGACCCAAAGTTTATAATCAACTTATTTTTATTTTTTCTTCCTAAAACATATTCCATAACAATCTAATTGTGGCATTTGTTTTGCAGTCTTTGATCACAGAGACGCCATACGTTCTCCTACAAAAGATGAGATAATGCATCAAAGGCACGAATGTGATATTCATTTCAGCCTTTAATCATTTCAGTAGGCTTAGAAATAAGAAAATAAATGCTTGCATAAAGTCATTACCAACTCCAGATACAACTTCATTAGCCAAATAACGATTATTTAATACAATGCATTAGAAACACGTATAGCAGTGCGCAAGGAGGAAATACGGTGTAGGACAGTCAAACACGATCAAAACACTTGGAAAAAAGAAATGAAAATTCATGTTAGTTTAAAAAAAAAAGTTAGGGATTGTAAAGGGAAAACAGCAGTACTAGCAACCTCAGCTGAACAGAGTATGATACATAAACTGGTCTGAAATAAATATTTGTTAAAGACAATCTTGACTTTTCCAATTGCCTCATTCTCTAATAGAATTTACTCTCATTTAAAAAAATCAAGCATGTTTTCCCCTAGGAGAGACAAGGTAACATCGTATGAAATATAACAATAGAATAAACAATTTCTAGTCATATCTATGAGTGGATGTCTCAGAGACAGGGGGTGGGGAGGTAATAGGCACCTATATAAGTAAAAGCCCCGAATATCGGGACTGTCCCTATAAAATCAGAACATCTTGTTACCCTAGCTTAGAACCTGCTGTGGGCATTGCGCTAGTCACTCCTTTTTAAGGGGGCTGGGAAGAAATTTTTCCCTTACCACCATATTGGCTTAGATGGAATGTTTTTTTTCCCGCCTTCTCCACAGTGGATGTCAGGGAGGACCTATTATAGTGAGGAAGAAACGGGGTTAGGCTATATGTCACAACTCATTTTGTAAGTGTAGGGCGGATGTCCAGTGCAGGTACTCCATAGGGAAGGTATCCAGTGACCAGACAAATGGCCTAGTAAAGGACTTAAAAAGGAGGTGCTGGTTAAAGGAACAGAATGGAGGGGTGAGAGGTTCGGGGCTCCTTTCTTAACATCTTCCTGTGTGTGTGGGGGGGGGGGTATGGATGGCAAGATCCAAGCCAAGGGTTGGCTGGGAGATCTGGATGCAAAATGAAGGGGGTGGCTAGTGGAAGGCCCGGGTAGTTATTTGAATGAACATGGAGGTGCCTGCACTGTGCACTTTCATCTGCCAGGTAGTCCCAATCATCTAATAATAAAATTGCAGCCTGATTAAATCCATATCAAGTGTCTCCTGACCTTCTTTCGGTATAGCCGGACAATTAGAAACATGTAATTAAAGCAGGGGTTGGCAACCTTCGGCACGCGCCCCATCAGGGTAATCTGCTGGTGGGCCACGAGATATTTTGTTTACGTTGACCATCCGCAGGCATGGTCCCCCGTAGCTCCTATTGGCCAGGAATGGTGAACTGCGACCACTGGGAGCTGCGGGAGGCCATGCCTGTGGACGGCCAATGTAGACAAAATGTCTCAAGGCCCACCAGCGGATTACCCTGATGGCCGCATGCCAAAGGTTGCTGACCCCTGAATTAAAGAAACATTTGCCCCATAATGATTTCTTAACTAGCCTTCTGATGATATTTTCCATGACTCAGTGTTATAAACTGCTATAGTACTCAAAGTCATATGGCAGCAGTCATTTCAAGTATTGTCTATTTTTATTTTATTTGAGAATCCTATGTGTATAATATGGTTCTGGCACAATTTCTTGTCATGAACAATTTATCATCATATCCATCACATCTTAGTGCCTCCACATCCCGCCACATACACATACACACATGCATGTGCAAGACATCCTGGGCATGAACTGAAATTGTTCATGACTCAAGTAATTTTGCCAGATTTATATTGATATGCATACATACATACATACAATAAATAAACTAAAGAACACAATTTTGAAGAAAGAGGAAAACCCTGCGAGTGCCTCTTTTTTGCCTAAGAATGTTTAAATAAGGTACAATTTGTTTTGATCATGGCCCAAAATTTTGAATAGTTTGTGAAAATTTCTCCCAGCCATTCTAGTGCCACAACAAGCCTCAGACCCAGCAAAAATTAGCATGATCCCCATGCACAGATGAGACAAATTAGGGAAAGGAAGCATTGCGAAGAGTCTACAACCCTTATGCACACCATGGAACAAATTTCTCTAGTATTCTTCTCTGTAACAATGCAGAGGGGGGAATCGGGGAAGGAACACTGGTGGTAGAGGACAGGCCTGGAGATGTGACCAGGGGATCCACAAGTACATGAACCAAATTCTTTGTGCAGGGAGATCACAAGCTCAGCAGTCACTATTTTAGTTCTGAGGCTTCTCGTAGTGCCTCTTGTAGGGCAAACATCTTGTAGTGACTTACAGTCTGTCCTGCATTTTGTTGCAAGAGAGATAACTGTTCCATTCTCCCTCAGTCTCCTGTGCAGTCCCATTTGCAAACCTCAACATCTTTGTGAAGGAGGGACCAGAATTTGACTCAAGACCTCTGTCCATTTTTGTTCTCCAAAATTCCATTTTCTAGCACCGCTGGTTAGAATTGAACATTGGTGTAATTGACTGAATACTTCTCCTTCGTCTAACATTATAATATCTGTTAAATTCTTTTATTTAATTAATTTATTTATTTACTTTACCAATTCATTTACCTCCTGCAAACTATAACTATTGGGCCTGATTATCCTCTCACTTAAACTGGTGTAAATCAAGAGTAACTCCATCAAAGGCAAGGGAGTCACTCTGAAATAAAACTGGTGTAAGAAAGAAGAGATTGGGACTATTATCTGCACATGACAACCTACCGTAAAACTAGAGCTTATGTTTTCATGAGACTAATAAGCACTCTAATTATGTTGCTGTATCTTATCGAACAGCTTGACAACACAGAGAAGTGATATCAGCTTACATGACATAGATTGAGAGACATCCTTATCTTGTTCCATGTTACTGTAATTATTGTGACATCAAATGAGTCTATTAGTCGGGCCCCTCTTTCAAAGGAACATAAAAATTTATAGCAATGGTGGAACTGGTTGTTTCTAAATCTGATAAAATTTCAGCTGAGAGCAGAACTTGGCTCTGAAAGATCTTCATTTCCTCTATCTTATTCTCTTTAGCCAAGATATAAGCCTGTTCAAAATCCATTTGTGGAAAGGTAATTGATTTTTTAAAATATCTTACTTTGAACTGGGACGATCTGATCTATATAACACAGATTAAAAATCAGCCAGAGTTTCAATAAACTTTTCTAGTTTTTTAGACTACTTTCTCTCAAGGCAGCCTAATTGTGAAAAGACTATAATTCATGTCTTTTTTAACCTGACATGCCAAAAAGTTTACTTGCTCATAAGTGAAATAATTCACCCTGGGCAAAGGGACAGTACAAGGCTTACACATCATTTAAGCCCCCGCACAGCCCTATATTCAGAGGGCTTAAAGTATGACTTTAGTGATGCATAAGCCTTGGGCTAGCCCTGTACAAAAGGCTGAATTTTATTCAGTATGAAAGAGTATGTGTGATTTTTACTCCAGAATTTATTTTACACTTGATGAAGGCCTTAATATTCTTGTTGACATTCCAAGATTGTCTAATATTTTGGGATATTTTCAAGCACATGACCCATATCCAGTTGCTTAATTTTTGTTCCACTTGATCAGCTTTATATATTGTCTCTTTCTTTTTGGTGAATGTAAAAGATTGTATTTACCCACAGGGCTAAAATTCTCCTTTTAATTACACCAGTGCTTTCAATGGGACTGGACTGGTGTAACTTGGAAAATTTGGTTCAGAAGCATTAAGGCACCCTGAAAATACCAGGGGTAGTAAAGATACACTTATTCTGTAATACAGTCTTTATTCTCAGTTTAATCTAAAAGATGGAAAGTAAAGCTTTAGGTCATAAAAGTAGATAAAAATTTAATATACAAGTAATCAGGGCATGGTTAATTTAAAGGAATTGCTAAATTATGGTAATAAATTTATATTAGGCAAAAGGTATTTAACATTAAAAGAGATAATACAGGAATATGTTTCATGTACTAGAGATTTAAAAATATACATTCTCTTTGGTTGATGTTTTCAGCAATCAACATGCTTAAAAAAAAATAGCTGACCTAATGGGTTCATTATTTGAAGGGAATGTGTCAAAGAAACTCGACTTGCAATTAACAGCACTTTTCAATAAAGATGTGCTGAACAACCACAAAACTATTTAGAGTTTCTCACAAACAGATAAATATTAAAACTCTATATTATATCATTGCAGTCGTATCTGCAGGGTGCGATTCACCTGTTGTAACAGTTGCTATGCGTTTTGAATCCAGCAATTATGAAGTTATATGTCCTCTATCATGATTTCTTAGCATACTTCACAGAGTGAAGTAGTTCCAGGGGGTTGCCTAAATAAGCTGATCTTTTGTGCTAATTTCTCTGAATTACCTTTTTTTTTTCTAATTTCCTGCTCAGCCCATGTTGACTTGTACACCTAATTTCCATTAAAAATAAGAATCAGGCTCTAACTGGAAAATTTGCATATATAAATCCTTGTGTAACTAAAAAAGAAGATACCTCTAAGCATAGCATGGTGGTTTATGCAACATATTTGTTATACTGTACATCACAGTATGACACATTTGGCTCAAATTGTGTTTTGATAAGATTTTTGGTGACTGGGTGTCAACTCCTAATCTGGCATTTCTGGGTTTATTGGCTGTGTCTGGTATTTGTTGTGGGAAAACTATTCTAGTGTCATTAAAAAATTTAATCGCAGAGTCTTATGTCATAGACCTGTAGACAGCATGTGAGCTTTGATACTAAGTGAATGTTGGATGCGATATCACAGAAATGTGCACACTGTCATACAATGGGATTTCGTTTTAGAGCAATTTCATATTAGAGTATGCATTTTTGGTTTCACCACAGTCTGTGGGGGTAAGTTAATACTGCTCACTGTTCTGCTTCATGATTGCCCTGGAAAAATCACTTGTAATGTAATTAAATCAAAACTTTGGTTTAGTTCAGTGGTGGGCAACCTACAGCCCATGGGCCGCACGCGGCCCATCAGGGTAATACGCTGGTGGGCCGTGAGACCGTTTGTTTACATTGACCGTTCACAGGTGCAGCAGGCCGCAGCTCCCAGTGGCTGCGATTCACCGTTCCCAGCCAATGAGAGATACAGGAAGTGGCGTGGGCTGCAAGGACGTGCTGGTCGCCGCTTCCTGCAGCTCCCATTGGCTGGGAACGGAGAACCACAGCCATTGGGAGCTGTGGGCGACCGTGCCTGCGGATGGTCAATGTAAACAAAATGTCTCACGGCGCACCAGCGTATTACCCTGATGGGCCATGTGTGGCCCTTGGGCCGCAAGTTGCCCACCACTGGTTTAGTTTGAACACATACTCACAATATTTTCCCTCATCTTAATTAGCACTTTATTGTAATGTTACTAGGGGGGAAATGAAAAAAAAAAAAAAAGATGTTTTTCTGCAGTGGTTCTTTCTCACCTCACCCCATTACTTATCTTTAATGGCTTGACAAAAGAAAAAGAGAATTCTATCATCTTTTTATGAAAAAGAAGAACAAAAGATGTAAGAATTTTAAATTACAGGATTTGTGTCTACCACCAAGTTACTGTAGCATAGTTGCACAGCACTGGTAAGGTAGCACAGCTGGCTTCTGGCCTTGCAATCCCTTCTCATGAAACTCCTGACACTCTTTTTTTCAGGTACTTGATCTTTCTCCTCCCCCTCCCCCTTTTCCAGTCTCTTCTCTCCTTTAGCTTCCCTTAGCCTGACCCCGCCCTCAGTCTCGCAGCCGATCATTGCAATACCTGTAGGATCTCTTGCCTTTCAGTTTCTCCAGATGTAGGATCACAGATCTAAATCCAAGGAGTCCCAGAGGCACCAAATATGGCATCATGGGATGTGTAGTCCTCATATTGTCTACAATTGAACTGGAAGTAGTTGTAGTCCTTTGGAGCCAATTCACAGTACATAGAGGCCTTATCAAAGCACCCCTGGCAAGGTTTGGAGGGGAGGGGTCTACATCTGCATTATTAATTAAAGCAACCTTTCAAAATTCTACCCACCCACTCCTCAACAAACATATCATTATTATTTTCATCCATCACGTTGGTATTTTAAATCATGATGGTAAAGGACACGCTGGAATACCAAGAACCATTCCACTCATTTTGTGGGATAGGTATTGTCAAAAAGTTTATAGACAAAGGGTTCCTGGATGGACAAAGATAACAGAGAAATACTGGGTACAGCAGGAGTAGGGAAAGTGACAGCTTTCAGCTATCCTCTTGGCTCACAGTGCCAGACTGCCATTTCATCAGCACCTTGTTATCCTCCAGCCATTTTTAGATCCTCAAGACTATTAATGAAGAGCACCCTCACAGCCTACTGAAATCCATAGTAGTTACAGTGCTCAAAACATAGTCACATTGGACCTTTGACCCACTTTCTAGTTAACAAATGGTAGGTATTATTTGCCACTATATAAATCCTGTTTTATTCTTGTGAGACACCAGATTATGGCCCACACGAAGAAAAAGAACCTTAGCAATTAAAATGGCTAATCAACTGCTGTCTGATTTTCTTCTCAAATCATACCAATTTTACATCATTGTATAGCTTTACTGACTTAGTCACGGTTATTTCTGATATACACTGGTGAAGGTGAAAGGAAAGTAAGGCCCAATGAGCTATACCACCATTTTCAGTCTGGCCCATTCATGTTAATAAGATGACTCTGGCATTATCATACATTTAAAAGATGTATTAAAAAACCCTTACTTTTTTTTAATTTGAATAGAAACAGCTCAAATGTTTGGAATCTTAAGGACAATAATTTGGTATTTAGTGGCAGCATTTCTCATGTACAATTTTGAGTAGCTCTGCTGTTATCCAGAAAAAGTATACATTATTTTACATAAAATATGTTCTTTATCTATAACGATGCAGACATGACAATGACCATTACAGTTATTCTAGACTAAGTGGACAATGGAAGTGATTTAAGACATATATGGAATAATTTTAGAATATGTAGTAAGCTGTCAAACACAGCAAGGGAATATAAAAACAATTTTTTTTCAAGTAACTCTTCACATTCCAAAGATTCCAAACTAGCAAATACTCTGGAGGTGGTGGATTTTATGGCTGTTTGACATTTTCTCAATTTTTGATGTGCTAGATTATTGGCTCATTTTTAATCTGTCCATTTTCAGACCAGACTGTACTTAAAAACCTGCACTGGTGCAGCTGTGCTTCTGTAGCACTTAGTGAAGACACTGATATGCTGATGGGAGATCTTCTCCTGTCAGCATAATTAATCCAGCTCTGTGAGAGGTGGTAGATAGATCAATGTGAAAAGCCCACCCACATCGCTTGGGGTGTGGATATATTACACCCCTGAGAAACATAGCTATACTGATGTAAGTTTGTAGTATAGACCTGGCCTTAATCATGTCTCCTAGATCTTTCAATTAAAAACAAAAAACAAATCTAAGGTCTCAATCCTGCACAGACATACCCATGTGCTTAACTTTACACACTGTGAGTATTCTTATTTAAGTCACAGAGCATGAAGTTAAGCATGAGCAGTGCTTAATTTGTAATGAAAGAAGTGCTGGGGCTCAAGCAATTTTTTTACATTCATAACTGATGCAGCAAGTCTTGAGGTGCCGGGGCTATGAACTGCCAAGCCAAGAGGTGCTTGGGCTCAGCCCTGGCACAAATTAAACACTGAGCATGTGCCAAAGTCTTTGAAAGATTGGGGTCTCAGGTCATTTGTCCAAGGTCTGCTGTTTGAGCCCAGATATAACCTTGATTTGAATGAACTACATTTTGACTGTAGGGTTTAGGTAACTGTTAGGATTGTTTCTAGCAAAACGTTTGGATTAGCTTATGTTACAACTTGTTTAGGAATAGGTCTCTAATCAGCTAATTGGAATGCCTCAAAGCAGGAATGGCTAGCAGAGACTGCAAAGGGAAGACTGTAAGGAGCGACAGAACCTGATCTTCAGATCCCTGATCTCTTTCTGTATTGAGATAAGGTCAGCTGACATTAATTGAACATTTCTCTCTAAGAGGCAAAAAAGCCAAAGAGGGTGAAACTTGGCAGTGTTCTTAATGAATGATTTACACAGCACCACCAATTTGTAAAACTTATAGGACAAATAATGCCTTCCCTTACAGTCATTTAACCTTATTGGTCAATGGGCTTGGATGGATGAAACTGATAGCAGAATTTAGCCCTGTGCTTTCTTTTTCATATTACAGTGGAACAGCATGTGAAGGACATTTCATTCGATCCCTCAAAAATATGGCGTTATTAATTCCTTTTAGTATTTTTTTCTTCTCAGATAATTTTAATATTTGGGGTGTTGCAACTTTGAAGAGCTCTAGCAGTCAACACTGACAATCCCAGCTCCTTTTCTTTTGCAGTCATAAATTATTACCATGCATACATGATTAATCCAGGAAGAAGACTTGGCATGAGC
Source organism: Emys orbicularis (assembly GCF_028017835.1). Classification (NCBI taxonomy): domain Eukaryota; kingdom Metazoa; phylum Chordata; order Testudines; family Emydidae; genus Emys; species Emys orbicularis. Next base: position 151,934,093 of record NC_088684.1, on the reverse strand, counting down.
TACACAGTTTAATTGGGGAGTAAATCATGTGACTGGTTATAACTTCAGACAGATATAACAATAAGCCATAATACTTTCTCCCATTGTTTTGTACGTGTAATATAATGCTAAATTAATGCTCATCTGGCAGTCAGCATATTATTGTCAGAAAGCTGCAAATCACTCACAGCAAAAGCTAGCTGTCAAGCAGTTTAGAAAGCTTACATATTGCTGCTATTTAGAAATAGCCACAAATACAGACCCCTATCAGCAAAACATTTAAAGCATGGGCTTATTTTTAAGCACATGAGTAATTCCAACTCCCCTCAACACAGCAATTAATCACATGCCTAAGTCCCATTGCATGTGCTTTAGTGCTATGCTAAATTCAGTGCTACAAAGGGCTCTGTTTTCCAATATGTTTTCACAGTTTATTTATTTTCTAGTGGCTTCTGGGCTGATAGGGTCAAATTCTGTGGGATATACAAACTGATATATGATGACCTTTAGACTCCAAATAGTCAAGTGACTGTATGAGATGTTTTCATATGATTGAGAGATAATACATGGCACCATTGCAGGACTATTGTATGGCGTTAATAATACGTGTCTTTAATTCCTATGAATTAATGTCAGCCTGCCCCTGTAAACACCTTAGAGAATATAAGAAATCAGCCCTGTTGCGGTAATCTAGAAAATAATGCCTATCATACCTGCAATCTGGGTTTTATTTGCAGAATTTTGAATGGGGAAGATTCCTGAACTCACCCCACAGTTCATACCTGTACTGGGAGCACACTGGAGCTTACTCCCTTTACTCCCAGACCTGTAAACTGACATTGTCCCAAACCCAACGGAGGATTAGTGATGCAAGGAGAAGGTGTATCTTCAGAATGACACAAGCTGTTCCCTACATCTTGCCAGATGGTGAATATGGTGCCCTTGAGAAATGAAGATGGATGGTCAAGTGGCGAGGGCCCTAACCCAAGATATGGGAGACCTTGGTTTGATTTCCTAGTAGGCCACAGATGTCCTCTGCGATCTTGGGCAAATCACAATCTCTTTTTGTGATTCTTTGACCCAGCCGTAAAATAAGGAAAATTCCTCACAGTGGTGTTGTGTGAACAAATACATTAATGACCACTCAGATACTACAGTCATGGGAACCTCAAAAATACCTAGGTTTCTAACTATAAGGCAATTACCTCCCCCATAGTGCAATTTATTTCTAATCTTGATCCTGTTCTAATCTTATAAAAGGTAAATTGAAGTAGAGAAACAGAGATGAGCCAGACCCAAAACCCTGTATCTGAAATCTTAATTTCAGATGGGTTCAAAATTCAAAACTAGACTCAGATCCCAATGTTGTGATTAGAGCTTATCTTTAAAATGAGCTGCAATAGAACTGAAAATCTCAGCACTTTAATCATGGGGAACAGCTGAAATCTGGTCCCAAATCTTAATTCAACCTATAGTAGAAACAAATCTATACAGTGTATACTGTGATTAAGTAAGTGCAGATGTTCTTTTTAAGTAATGTTAATGAGAAAACAAATTTTAAGGTGTTATGAACAAATGTCCCCATTACATGCTTTTTACTGCTCCCAAAGTGCAACAACTAGACCACAACACCATCAGAATGAAATTAGATTTCTTGTGGGTTATTGAATGCTCGTAATTTTCACAATGGAACAGCATAAATTTATTTAGTGCAGGTGTTTTTTGTAATTGGGCTGCACTGAGAGAATACAATGTCCTTCAAACTCTCATATAAAAACTAGGGCTGTTGATTAATCGCAGTTAACTCACGCGATTAACTAAAAAAAAATTAATCATGATTACAAATATTAATTGCGATTAATCACACTGGTAAACAATAGAATACCAATTGAAATGTATTAAATATTTTGGATGTTTTTCTACATTTTCAAATATATTGATTTAAATTACAACACAGAATACAAAGTACAGTGCTTAATTTTTTTTTTTTTTACAAATATTTGCACTGTAAAAATGATAAAAGAAATAGTATTTTTCATTTCACCTCATACAAGTACCATAGTGCAACAGAAAAATACTATTTCTTTTATTTTTACAGTGCAAATATTTATAATAAAAATATAAAGTAAGATCAGTACTTGTTGTAATTGAAATCAATATATTTGAAAATGTGGAAAACATCCAAAAATATGTATATAAATGATATTCTATTGTTTAACAGTGTGATTAATCACAAATAATTTTTTTAATTGCTTGAGAACCCTAATAAAAACAGCCATTTTGGGTCAGAAAAAAATGGACCATCCAGTATCCTGTCTTCAAACAGTGGCCAGTGCCACATGTTTCTGCGGGAATGAACAGAATAGTGTAATTATTGAGTGATCCATCCCCAGTCATCCAGTCCCAGCTTTTCGCAGTCAGACGTTTAGTATGGGGTTGCATCCCTGAAAACCTTGACTAATAGCCATTGATGGCCCTATCCTCCATATACTTATCTGTTTTTTTTAACCCAATTATACTTTTGGCCTTCACAACATCCCTTGGTAATGAGTTACATAGGTTGATTGTGCATTGCATGAAGAAATTCGGTCTTATGTTTGTTTTAAAAACGCTGCCTATTCTTTTAATTGGAAGACCTCTGGTTCTTGTGTTATATGAAGAGGTCAATAACACTTCCTTATTCACTTTCTCCACACCATTCATGCTTTCATACACCTCTGTCAATGGACGGCGGGTATAATAGGCCAGGAAAGGCTAAGCTGACCTGCCGCCGGACATCTGAGCCGCGGTGGCCCTGCCCCTTCCCCAAGACCCCCACCATCTACTGTTGCTGTCACCTGACTGCCATGTAGTAGGTCCTCTACTCCACCCACCCTCCGGAGGTCCCCACTGCATGCCATGTCCCTCCGCCTCGGAGGCAGGGGAGTGAGGAGGGACGCGGCAAACCAACAATGGTGGGCGGGAGGGTCTGGCGGGGGAGAGAAGCAGCTTGGACATGTGCTGGAGCTTGCCATGCGCTGGGGGGGCGGGCAGCGACTCAGCCTGGAGTGTCTGGGGCCAGCCCGGTACTTGGGGGAGGTGGCTGGCCCGGTGCTCGGGCCTCCTCCAGTCGCGGGCGGGGGGCCCTCAGGGCTCCTCCTATTATGGTGGGGGGGGCATTTCCAGCATGCAGGGGCGCAGGTCTCTTTTCCAAGCTGAACAGTCCCCATCTTTTTAATCTCGCCTCATATGAAAGTTGTCCTATACCCCTAATCATTTTTGTTGCCCTTCTCTGTACTTTTTTCCAATACTAATATATCTTTTTTTTATATGGCGGAACCAAAACTGCATGCAGTATTCGGTGGTGGGCATACCATGGTTTTATATAGTGACATTATAGTATTTTCTGTCATATTATCTATCACTTTCCTAACAGTTGCTAACATTCTATTAGGTTTTATTACTGCTGATTAAAATAGAGCAGATATTTTCAGAGAACTATCCATGATGACTCCAATGATCTCTTTAAAGATGATCTCTATTGCATGGTAAACCATCCCTTTGAATGTATAGTTGGGATTATGTTTTCTAATGTGCATTACTTTGCATTTATCTACATTGAATTTTATCTGTCATTTTCTTGGCAAGTGATCCAGTTTTGTGAGATGCCTTTGTAACTCTTCACAGTCAGCTTTGGACTTAACCATCTTGAGTAATTTTGTATTTTCTGCAAACTTTGCACCTCACTGTTTACCCTTTTCCAGATCATTTATAAATATGTTGAACAGCACTGGTCTCAGCTCAGATGCATGGGGGACCCTAGTATTTAGCTCTCTCTGTAAAAACAGACTATTTTTTCTGTTCTTTGTTTTCTATCTTTCGGTTGGTTACGGACGTATGAAAGGACCTTCCCTTTTATCCCATGACTGCTTACTTTGCTTAAAAGCCGTTGGTATGGGAACTTGTCAAAGGGTTTCTGAAAGTCAAGGTACAAAATATTCACAAGGGATCACCTTTGTCCACCTGTTTTTTGGCCCTCTCAAAGAATTATAATATATTGGTTAGACATGATTTCACTTTACAAAAGCCATGCTGACTCTTCTCCAACATGTCGTGTTCATCTATGTATCTGATAATTCTGTTCTTTACTATAGTTTCAACCAATTTCACTTGGTACTGAAGTTAGGCTTAGTGGCCTGTAATTGCCAAGATCGCCTCTGGAGCCTTCTTTAAAAAACAAAAACAAAAAAACCCCCCAAACCCTGGTGTTATTTTAGCTATTCTCCAGTCATCTGGTACAGAAGCTGTCTAAAGCAATAGGTTATATAACATAGTTCTGCAATTTCATGTTTGAGTTCCTTCAGAACTGTTGATTGCCATCTGGTCCTAGTGACTTATTACCATTTAACTGATCAATTTATTCCAAAACCTCCTCTTCTGACAACTCAATCTAGGACAGTTCCTCAGATTTGTCACCTAAAAAGGATGACTCAGGTGTGGCAAACTCCCTCACATACTCTGCAGTGAAGACTGATACAAAGTATTCATTTAGCTTCTCCCCAATGATGTTATCTTCTCTGAATGTTCGTTTAGCACTTCAATCATCCAGTGGCCCCACTAGTTTTTGGCAGTTTTTCTGCTTCTGATGTACTTTAAAAAACTACTGTTGGTTTTTGTGTCTTTTACCAGTTGCTTTTCAAATTGTTTTTTGACCTGCCTAATTATATCTTTACACAACTTGCCAGAGTTTATGCTCCTTTCTATTCTCCTCAGTAGGATTTGACTTTCAGTCTTTAAAGAATGTCTTTTTGCCTCTGACCATCTCTTCTACTCTGTTGTCTAGCCATGGTGACATTTTTGGGGTCCTCTTCCTTTTTTAAAAAAAAATGGGTATACATTTAGTTTGAGCCTCTATTACACTATTTTAAAATAGTTTATATGCAGCTTCAAGGCATTTCACTCTTGTGTCTGTTCTTTTTAATTTCCCTCTAACTAGCTTTCTCATTTTTGTGTAGTTCCCCTTTTTGAAGTTAATTGCTGCTATGTTAAGTTTCTTTAGTATCCCCCCCCACACACACACACACACGAGGATGTTACATTTAATGAAATTATGGTCACTATTACTAAGCGATTCATCTATGTTCACCTCTTGGACCAGATCCTGTGCTCCACTTAGGAGTAAATCAAGAATTGCCTCTGCCCTTATGGGTTCCCAGACTAGCTACTCCAAGAAGCAGTCACTAATGATCTTTTGAAATTTTCTCTCCATGTCCCTTCCTGAAGAGATATCCCCAGTCAATATGGGGATAATTGAAATCCGCCATTACTAATGGGTTTTCTGGTTTTGTAGCCTCTCTAATTTCCTTGAGCATTTCACAATAACCATCACCATCCTGGTCAGGTGGTCTGAAGTATATTCCTACTGCTATACTCTTATTATTCAAGCACAGAATTTCTATCCATAGAGATTCTATGGTACGCTTTGATTCATTTAAGACTTTTACTATATTTCACGTTATGCTTTCTTTCACATATAGTGCCCCTCCCCCACCAGAATAACTTACTTTGTCATTCCTATATATATTTTTGGTACCCGGGTTTTACCATATCCCATTGATTATCATCATTCCAACAAGTTTCTGTGACACCTCATGTATCTATATCCTTATTTAATACCAGGCACTCAAGTTAACCCATCTTAGTATTTAGACTTCTAGCATTTGTATACAAGCACTTATAAAGTTTGTTGTCTGCCTTCATGTGATGCTGTCATGGGCAACACTGGAGAATTTATTTTAATATACTGGGAACTGTAATACAAAACATTTAGGAAAACAAATAGGCTATATATATATATATATATATATATATATATATATATATATATATATATATATATATATATATATAAAAATAGTCACAATAGTAACAAGTGGCTGATAAAAGATCACAGAATGACATGTTATAAAGCATTGCTAAAAACCTTTATCATCAGCTTCTTTCCGCATCACTCATGTTCACTTATTTCACAAAGACAGACATTTTTTATCAAAGTACTGTCATACTATTTTCCTAAGGAGCACTTGGCCCTAGTTCTATCTCTGGGCATATCATCTTTCTTTTTTCAATGAGACTGGAGGTGTCCAATCCACGTGGTAAGAGTTTTCATTCCAGACACTCCTGAGGCGGGTTCCCTCATTTATTTCCCGCCTTTGTTAAAGCAGCAGCAGAGGTTGTTGGATGAGACATCCTTTTCCAGGCAGTTTAAAAAAAGTAATGAACTTCTAAGACAAAACTCTGCATTGCACACACCATTTCTCCCCTGTGGAGAGGATTAATGAAGCACATGTGAAAAATGTTAGTCACAACATTCAATACATTTCTGGAAGCTGCTCAGATACCACAGTAAGGAGAGCATTATAAGAACCTGTACATATCAGAACAGGCATTTTCTCTCATCTGCACTGGATCACCATGGAAGAAGAGATGTGGAAGATTGCAGACATGACTGTTTAATTCCCAGACTGGTAAATAAACAGCCACAACACTCTCCAAAGGATACCCCTCAGGGAACCCCACATCTTCCTAATTGCTTAATCACAGACAGAAGTCAATTTGGTTGAGGGCACATTCAGTGTGGAAGATGGTTCAGGACTGTTGATGTGCCAAGACTAAGACCCTCTTCATCAACATCCTGGTACTTAGATTGTCAGCCTTGAGCTACTATCCCTCATAGGATGACTTATGTAGATAGCCATGTCTTCCAACTGGACTGATAAACAAAGCGGTAGTGTCATATGTGAATCAGTGTGCAATGAGAAGCAAATGGAACAAGAAAAGCAACTCTTCTGAAACAGGGAGCTTCTCTGTATTGTTGGGCCAAAACGAATATGAGATCTTAGAGCTCTGCATGAATGCTGGCTAAACAGAACTCAAAATTACCAGGGAATGGGCCCATCAAAAAGTATCCTAGGAGACAGTCAGAAACACTGAATGTCAACCTCTTCACATCAAATCCAAGCCACTGACCAGAAAGGTTGCATTGCAGTTACTAACTGGATCCCAGGGCCCTGGCAAAGGACACATTCATTACCAGGTAGGCAGGGCCGGCTCCAGGCACCAGCCCAGCAAGCAGGAGAGGGACGGCACGTCCGGCTCTTCGGCTGCAATTCAGCTACGGGTCCCTCACTCCCTCTTGGAGCGAAGGACCAGCCGCTGAATTGCCGCCGAAGACTGAAGCGGAGGCGGTAGAGCAGATCGCGATCACAGCTTTTTTTTTTTTTTCTTTTTGCTGCTGGGGCGGCAAAAACCCTGGAGCCAGCCCTGTAGGTAGGCAAAGGATAAATTGTTTGCATTACTTCTACAACCTTCCCTCCAGGCTCAGACTTCAACTAGGACTGCTAAGAGAAAAAAAAAGGCAGCCTGCTGACCCCTCTAGCTCTAGATTGGCTGAGGAGTATGGTTTACAGACCTTCTCCAATTGACCAGAGAATGGAACCTTACTTTTCCGGACAGGGCAGACCTTCTATTTCAAGGACCAGTTCTACACCATGACATGGTAAGGTTTCATTCCAGGGCCTGGCTCATGAACAGCACCATTGGACAGAACAGAGGTCTCAAAGCAGGTGCTTAGTATCCTTCTCGATTCACAGAAAAGCATCTTCAAAGCTCTTTACAGAATCTGAGATATAGTCACTTTATGGTGCCAATCTTAAGATTGGAGCAAAGAATGCACCCCTTTCCACCTCTTTCAGACTTCCTTTAAGATAGGTTTAACAAAGAACTTTCAGTCAATTATTGCCAGGTGCAAACCAGTGCTCTGAGTGCTCTTCTTTGGGGATCAGTCAAGGGATAGCCCATGTATACCTTCCCCAGAGTGAATAGATTCTTTAAAGCCACCACTTGTCTGAGACCCCAGCTTAGTTCTTCTATTCTGCTCTGAGGCCTTAAACTTCTTCTGAATTTTCTATGCTCAGACCCCATTGATCTTTTTAATGCCACACCAGCCCCATACTACTACAGTTGTCTCCTAGGCCATAGTATGCTGTATACTGTTGATGTAGTGTTTAAACACAGACACCAAACTAAAACCCTGGCTCCAAACACTGATGAATTTGGAGAAGTTTGGGTCTTGATCCAGGTATGATACTCTAACCCATGTCTAGTACCAATCTCTTCTTTTGTTTTGGGGTGGTTTTTTCTGTAGTTAAAAGATTTGGGGCCTGAGCTATCCACCCTACCCATAAATCATGAGTAAGGCTATGATTCTGTCATGGCAGTCACAGATTCTGTGATTTACTGGGGCCTCCATGACTTCTTCTGGGGCAGAGTTGGAGCAGCTGTCAGCCCCAGGGTTGCCAGAACAGCTGACCAGTGGCCAGCCCCAGGGCCACCAGAGCAGTAGCTGGGTCAGCTCCTCTGGGGCTGGAACAGCAGAGGTCAGCTGCTGCCGCAGTAGCAGCAGTAGGGCTACAGCAACTGCAAGCTCCAGCAGCGCTCTGTTTGTCCCCCCTCCCCTCCAGGGTATTTTTAGTAAAAGTCAGGGACAGGCCGTGGGGGCTTCTTTATTGCCCACAACAAGTCCGTGCCTTTTTACTAAAAAATACCTGTGACAGAATCGTAGCCTTAATCATGAGAGAAGGGAAGAAAACAGAGAAAATTAGATAGATTTGCTATGATCTTTTTAAAAAGTTCCCAAGTCATTCATTACATTTTATGGAATGTCTGCCAGTTAAACGTGTGGCATGAATGCTTCAACATTGTTGTGACACCATATTGCCTCCGGCTGATTTTTCCCCTTGGTCTTTCAGATTTAAATCTTTGCCTCTTTAAATGCCTCCTAATCTACCACTATTAAATGACTACATACGTTTCAATAACATACAAATGCACCTTGGGATGAACGTATTATGGACAGAGAGTAATTATTTTAACCCAAGCTATCTTACTTATCTGATCATGCAGTATATACACCTGCAGCTTTTTGTTGTTAGAAAATTCCTGATACATCATCAGCCGAGTTGTGTGCTTGCTGGCTCAGGACTAAAATAAAATTGTTCTTTAATTGCAAATATTCATACAAACAAAACTATGCTTATATGAATGTTATTGGAAGTGATTTTTTAGGGATTTAATTCTCCACTTCATTAAACACATTTTACACTAAAATTAATGGAGTATCATCACTGTAAAACTGATGTATTGGAGAGGAGAAGACTCAGGCTTGGGCCTTAAGTCATATTTCATTTAATTAAGAAACTACATTTAACTGACCAAAAAAAAAAAAAAAAAATGGTGCTGGGTAGAAGTGAAAGTACTTTGTTAAAATTAAGTCATCCAATCAGGGATCAGAGACAATACCATGTGAATTAGATGACCAACCACACAATTTAAACAGTGATTTCTGAATATGAGACAATCAAATTAATATTCACTATGAATAGTTTTCAATCAATAGGCTGAAATTTGTTTGCATAAATTCAATAATCATATACAGTGAAGTAAAACATTGCAAATTGATATCTGGAATAAATTCAATAACACATTTCTCACTGGGAATAATTCAACAACCTCTAGCAAATGACCAAATGATGGTTGTTAAAGGCTTATATGAAATGAGTGAACACATTTCTATGTCACAATGACCACAGTCCACGACTAAGCAGCTATGCTGGCAGTCTTAGAAGAGAGGCCACAGATGGAAAGACTCAGGAAGACTTAATATCAACTGCCGCACCTCTAGATGTCATCCTTTAAGTCAGGCTTGAAGCACACTATTCAGGTGTGAGAGAAATTTGAACAGCTGCTGCCTATGCTACACCTGTTCAGTCAATATGAAGAGAAATAGAAGGCTGTCATTCCAGCACTTTTCATGTGCAGTAAAATTCACTTAAAATAAAATAATAAAAAAAAGCTTTCTTGTTTGAACACATGCTCTTGGAGAAGCTTAAAATCTTGCTTGAAATGTTTTTCATTACAAGAATGATCTATGGTTTAAATAAATAAAAAGCTTACTTCTAATTTATGTGCACACAGTTGTAAGCAGCTCATCATAAAGCATGTCAGTATAAAAATCAAATCACTTCTGGTGCTATATATCAATGATTCTGCCAGATATGACTTCCAACTCAAGAATGATTAATATTCAAACCTACATATCAAAGCTCATGCGTTCAACCTGCATTGAGGTATCAATTTGCCTTGTTTTTATGCTTCCGATGAAATCACAGTTGTAGGAATCTGACAGAATGTTTCCAAATTCTCCTCTACATATAATGTACTGGAGTCCATTTGTAGAACAAGAGGATAGAATTTCTGAGTCGTTTAAAGCACTTTGTCCAGAATGGGATTTTTTTTTTGTAATCTCCCTTTTCAATCATTAGCCAAACTGTTTGTTATTGAAAAGCATCTTTGTAATTTTTTTAACTAATGTTTGAAAACTTTTTACTTGAAGTGAATTCGCTCATGCACTTGTTTTGCAAATCAGCTGCTGTCAGCTGACTTGACATTGTAATCACTCTGTGTATCTGTGAAGAATGCTGGCTCAGAAATGGGCATGTTCCCTCTCCCCCAGTGCTGCCTCCTTGCTTGTGGCAGTAGATGTGCTGACCCTTTGCAAACCTTTGAGTTTGGCTGAGGCTTGAGAAATTATATTCTTTTGTACCACAGGTTCCATAATATTAAATCCAGCTTCTGAGATTGTTCAATAATTAAGCTGGAAGAGTCATCCCATAGGAATTTAACAGCATACTTCGTATATTAAATTCTGTGTTTTAGTGGATATACAGGCAATAGTCACAGGTTCCACAATATCTTCCAGGACATCCCATGAGATTACTGGGTGCAATGCAACTCCTTTAATAGCAGTAAAATTAGTTTATTTCACCTTGGCTAAAACCTCTCTACAGTTTAACCCATTCACAGTTGATCTCCACTGAAGCTTCTGTACTGCAATCTAACGTGACAACTTCTCTGAAGTGTTGATGTTCTTCTGTCTCAAGCTAAAATACTCAAAAAATAGAAGTTCACTCTTGGTGCTTTTAAACTGCTTTTAAACCACATTTACCAGTTTTAGTCATTAAGAAAGGACAGCATTTAAACAGTGATGAATGAGATATTGTATTCAGTTCCAACACACTCATATAGATGAAGTGTACAGAAGTTAAACTCTGTTTTACTGTACTTCCCATTGCAAAAAAAATTGACAGCTGTACTGTCAGGGGGATTTCTGCAGTGGTGTTAAATGGAGAGGTGGTTAAATATCTACAGAAATGTTTCCTATTTTATTCTTGTTATAATGTTCAGAGTCTCTCAACCCTCCATCCTTCATCAGCATGAATCATAATGTTTTTAGAAAAAAAATAAACAAGATCCAATCCTGATTTATAAGTTTCCAGTGATGGAGAATTTGGCACAACCCTTGGTAAGTTATATCAATGGTTAGTTGCCCTCACTTTAAAAAAAAAGTGCTTTATTTGTGTAGCTTCAACATCTTGCATCTTGTTATCCCTTTGTTTACTAGACTGAAGAGCCCTCTGTTACCAAATTTCTATCTCCTACCAAGGCAGGTAATTAGAATGCAATCTTCTCTTTGATAAGCTATATAGAACAAGCTCCTTGAGTCTTTCCCTATAAGTCATGTTTTTCAACTCTTCAATCAGTCTCATGGCTCTTCTCTGAACCCTATCCAATTTTTCAACTTCTTTCTTGACATATGGACACAAGAATTAGACACAGTATCACAGCAAAGATTTTGCCAGTGCCAAGTAAAGAGGTAATATAACAGCTCTACTCCTACTCCCGTTTATACATTTAATGATTGGATTGGCACTTTTGGCCACAGCTGAACATGAGCTCCTTATTCGATGCTGATTATCTACTATGACCACCAAGTCTTTTTCAGAGTCACTGTTTCCCAGGACAGAGTCCCCCATCCTGTAAGTATGGACTTCATTCTTTGTTTCTAGAGGTATGACTTTATATTTGACTGTATTTAAACACACATTGTTAGCTTGTGCCCAGCTTATCAAGTGACCCAGGTCTCTCTATCAATGATCTGTCCTCTTCATTATTTATTCCTCTGTAACAGACTGTGCTGACTCAGAAGCTAACTCAGCATCCTGTCATTCAACTCCCCACCTGTTTAAATTAATTGAACTCTGACTGAAAAACAGGCAGTTGGCAGTGGAGACACAGATGAGGGGCTAATTGGGTGGAAATAGTCCAGCAGCTAAGATTACATAAGTAAGCAGGAAGGAAGTGCTAGGAGCCTGAAGGAAGGCAGAAATAGGGAGGACTAGTTGCTACATTTGCAGCCTTCCCCAGAAGTAAGTGAGGAAGTTAGCTACTGATCTATAAATATAATATATAATAAAACATAGAGGTGTTTCAGAAGCCTTGGAGTGGTTGTGGTCTGTGATAAAGGCCTGAAAGGACTCTCAAGGGACCAACCTGTGACATTCTCTCCCAATGATTTTATGTATTCTTCCAGGTTATTAATAACAAATATTAAATAGCATAGGGCCACAAGCTGATCCCTGTGGGACCCACTGGAAACACATTCACTTGATGATGATTCTCCACTTAAAATTACATTTTGAGGCCACTGGGAGCTGCGAGCGGCTGTACCTGTGGACGCTCAGGTAAACAAAGTGTCTCGCAGCCCGCCAGGGGCTTACCCTGAACAAGCCGTGAACCAAGTTTGGGAACCCCTGATCTAGATCATCCACTGTTGATTCATATTTAGCTTGTGATCCACTATGACCCCCAGATCCCTTTCCACAGTACTCCTTCCTAGCCAGTAATTTCCCATTTTGTACGTGTGCAACTGATTGTTCCTTCCTAAGTGGAGTACTTTGCATTTGTCCTTATTGAATTTCATCCTATTTATTTCAGACCATTTCTCCAGTTTGCCCAGATCATTTCGAATTATAATCCTATCCTCCAAATCACTTGCAACCCTTCCCAGCTTTCTTTGTCCACCAACTTTATTCTCTATGCCATTATCTAAATCATCAATGAAGATATTGAACAGAACTGGACCCAGAACTGATCCCTGCAGGACCCTCTCATTATTTCCTTCCAGCATGACTGTGAACCACTAATAACTACTCTCTGGGAACGGTTTTCCAACCAGTTTTGCACCCACCTTATAGTAGCTCCATCTAGGTTGCATTTCCCTAGTTTGTTTATAAGAAGGTCATGTGAGACAGTATCAAAAGTTTTATTAAAGTCAAGATATACCACATCTACCACTTCCTCCCTATCCACAAGGCTTGTTACCCTGTCAAAGAAAGCTATCAGGTTGGTTTGACATGCCATGCTGATTGTTACTTATCACCTTATTATCTTCTAGATGTTTGCAAATTGATTGCTTAATTATTTGCTTCATTATCTTTCCATGTACAGAAGTTAAGATGACTGGTCTGTAATTCCCTGGGTTGTCCTTATTTCCCTTTTTTTAGAATGGCACTATATTTGCCCATTTCCAGTCATCTGGAATCTCTTCCATCTTCTATGACTTTTCAAAGATCATTGTTAATGGCTCAGATATCTCCTCAGTCAGCTCCTTGAGTATTCTAGGATACATTTCGTCAGGCCCTGGTGACTTGAAAAATCTAGCTTTTCTAAGTAATTTTTAACTTGTTCTTTCCCTATTTTAGCCTCTGATCTTATCTCATTTTCATTGGCATTCACTAGGTTAGGTCCAATTGCCACCAAACATTTTGGTGAAAACCAAAACAAAGAAGCCATTAGGCACCTCTGCCATTTCCATGTTTTCTGTTATTGTCCACCCCCCCCCTCATTTAGTAACGGGTCTACCCTGTCCTTGGTCTTCCTCTTGCTTCTACTGTATTTGTAGAATATTTTCTTATTACTCTTTATGTCTCAAGCTAGTTTGATCTCATTTTGTGCCTTGGTATTTCTAATTTTGTCCCTACATACTTCTGTTATTTTTTTATATTCGTCCTTTGTAATTTGACCTAGTTTCCACTTTTTGTAGGACTCTTTTTTGAGTTTTAGATCTCAAAGATCTCCTGGTTATGCCAGGGTCTCTTGCCATACTTCCTATCTTTCCTACACAGTGGGATAGTTTGCTCTTGTGCCCTTAATAATGTCTCTGAAAAACTGCCAACTGCCTTCAATTGTTTTTCCCCTTAGACTTGCTTCCCATGGGATCTTACCTACCAGATCCCTGAGTTTGCTAAAGTCTGCCTTCTTGAAATCCTTTATCTTTATTTTGCTGTTCTCCCTCCTACCATTCCTTAGAATCATGAACTCTAGCATTTCATGATCATTTTCACCCAAGGTGCCTTCCACTTTCAAATTCTCAACCAGTTCCTCCCTATTGGTCAAAATCAAATCTAGAACAGCCTTTCCTCTAGTAGCTTTCTCCTCCTTCTGATATAAAAAAAAATGGTCTCCAATACATTCCAAGAACTTGTTGGAGAATCTGTGTCCTGCTGTGTTATTTTCCCAACAGATGTCTGAGTAGTTGAAGTCCCCCATCACCACCAAGTCCTGTACTTTGGATGATTTTGTTAGTTGTTTAAATAAAGCCTCACCCACCTCTTCTTCCTGGTTAGGTGGTCTGTAGTAGACCCCTATGATGACATGTTGTGTGGCACCAAGTCAAATGCCCTACAAGCTTTATACATCTTTTAATATCTTGCAGTGGTTCTAAAACATTCTAGGTTTCTCCTCTGGTCTAAGGTCAAACAGTGTTCAGGTTAACTTGATTTTTTTCTGTCTAATGTCTCAACTCTCCAGATAATCACTTTCTATTTAAAGGGACAGTGTTGCTACTGACTTGCAATAGATCCTAAGGCTAGAGGTGACCATTATGATCATCTAGTCTGATCTGCTGCATAGGACAGACCACAGAATTTCAGCAATTAATTTGCGTATACAGCCCCTAACTTCAGTTTGAGCCAAAGCATACTTTTCAGAAAGATATCCAGTCTTAAAGAATTAAAAATTCACCACATCCCTCAGTATGGTGTTCTGATAGTTAAATACCCTCACTGTTAAAAAATGTGTTTTATTTCTAGTCTGAATTTGTATAGCTTCAGCTTCCAGCCACTAAGTCTTGTTTTGCTTTTGTCTGCTTGAGCCCTCTACTATCATATCTTCCTCCTGTGTAGGAATTCAAGTCAGCTCTTAACCTTCTCTTCATAAACTAAATAGATGGAGTTTCCTTAGTCTCTCACTAAATGATATATCATTTTGACCTTTTCCAAAATGTTTCTGAGGCTCTCTGAACTGACTGGAACCCCAGCAGCCTGTGAGGTAGGGAGTTCGATAGCTCAGGGATCATGAGAGCTGGGACTTCCAGAGCTGCTGAGGAGCCAGAAGCCTGGAAGCCCCAGCTGTGGGACAGTCTGCCTTCTGAGATATCCCAGAGCTGTGGGGCCAGGAAGCCCAGGAGGCTGAGGAGCAGGAGAGCCATGGAGCTGGGAATGATTTTCCAGTGGAAAATCTTTTTTTTTTTTCTTGGAAAATTGAAATTTTTCTATGGAAAATTTTGATTATTCAGAAAGAGAATTTTCTGTCAGAAAATCAGTCTGATGGAAAATTCCAACCAGTTTGAATTAAAAGGCATGTTGTTTAAGTGAGCCTAGTTTACCATGAAATCCAGTTCACTCTGTAGAACTTACCTTGTCATCTGCAAACTTTACCAGCAATGATTTTACATTTCCTTCCAGATCATTGCTAAATATATTGAAGAGGACAGATTCCCATTAACATCATTAGAAACATCTCCACTGGATGAGGATTCCCCATTTACAATTACTTTCTGAGATCTATCAGTTAGCCAATTTATAATCCATTTAATATGGGCTACACTGATTCTGTGTAGTACTTTTTTTAAAATCTAAATGTATGTCAACAGAGTTACATTTGTCAACCAACCTGGTAATTTTATCCCCCCCAAATATCAAATTTGTATGACAAAACTTATTTTCCATAAAATCATACAGAGTGGCCACTAATTATGCCACCATACTTTAATTCTGTACTGATTGCACCCTATATCAGCCTTTCCATGATTTTGTCCAGTAAGCATGTCAAGCTAACTAGCCTATAATAATTCCCTCCAGACACCTCATTTACCCTTTTTAAATATTGGCACATTAGCTTTTTCCCAAGTCTTCTAGGACTTTCCTGTATTCCCAGATTTGTTAAGTATCAACTTCAATATAAATATAAAACCTCATTTACTGAGATTCATTACTATGCATAAGATCTTCCAGAGCACATGCATCAGTATCTTTATGATATCAGACACTAAGGCCCAGATGATGTCTGACCATTGTGCAGATGTGCATGGGTGGGAGGGTGCAAGAAACCTCCTACACTTGAGCCCATTGCAAGGATGTAGTACAGTTTAGGTGCTCGTGTTAAGGGAGTGTAAGGACTTTACCTGACAGGCTCCAATAGCAGAAGGGGAGCAAGAAAGGTCTGGAATGAATAGGATCCATGCTGCAGCTCCAGAACTAACCAGCAGCACTGTCCCCCTTGCGAGAGAGGAGAGAAGTGGAAGCCTCACCATCTTTCAGGATGGCAGAGCAGCTACATTTGCTATGGGCTCTAGCAGGCATTGTACTTCCAAGAGTTGCTGCTATCAGTGTTGCAACTCCCCAGCTGGGCCTCAAAACTCTGGAGCTTATTTGCTTGCTTTCAAGTGAAAAAATACTTGCAAAATTAGTTAAAATCACATGGGTTTAGTTCTTCAGGGAAGAACTATGATATGGGACAATGGTCAAGAAAAGGTTCATGTTAAGGTCTACTAACATGTCTGACATGTCTTTTGAAACATATTTTTCAAGCTGATTTTTGGTTTTCATCTCAGTGGCGACATTTAACTTCACTTTAAAGGTGACTGCATCAGATGTACAAAACGGTTTAAGCTCTTTCTTCCTAAGGTATGTGTCCTCCTCTGCCCCACAAAATAAGTGCTTTTTCTGCCTTTTTTATTATTTACATTAGAAATTCATGTTTTATCTTCTTTTTTTCATGGTAAAATTAGATGTTTAAAGAACTAGGAGGTTTATGTCACCACAAGTACCAAGCAAGGGAATATAATTGAAAAAGGAAACATTGGATTCAATCCTCAGCAGCAACCAGTATGTGTTGGCTGCAACTGAAAGTGAGGATCCACAAAGAAGCTCCTTGCAATTCTCTGAGTCTGAGGCTAGTTCTATATGATCATTCTCCTGCTAGCATAGTTTAGAGTGGTCCAAACTAGAGCATAGTTTAGAGCAGGCTCTTCTAATCTACTCTATGACTCCAAGGGGCCCATACACCAGCCAGAGATAAGTGGACTATATCAGTTTTCCAGTCATTCTCCCTTCCTTGTTGCCACACATGGACATGCCTCCCTCACTACGGTATTGGTGTAGGCACTAACTATGCTGCCTCTTCATCACTCAGGGATTGTCTCTTGGTCAGTTACATTAACTTTCCAGTCTCTTGGCACTGTCCGATTTGTGCTGAGGTTGTGCTGCAGCCTATTCAAGAGCCCAATCCTGTAAATGCTTAAGCCTTTTATGCGAGTCGTCCAGTAGAAGTTAGTGGTACTACTCATATGAATATATTTATTTAGGTGCTTAACTGTTTGTAGGATCAATTTCTAAAAACTCCTTGGTCAAGATTTCCAGGAGTAGAAGGCTAATGTTAGTTACTTAACTCCATTTTTACGCACCTAAGAGGACTGATTTTCATGCTTAACACTTCTGAGGTTATTGGAAGCTGCTGGATACCTGGCATGTTTGAAAATCAAGGTACTTCTTCAGGTGCATAAATAAGGAGTGAAAAGCCTAAACTTTTGGATCCAAGTTTTGAAAAACTTGTTTCTTGTCTTTTGTTTGAATTTGCTAATGCCTATTTAATACTAATGCTTATCATACAGAAAAACAGAAGAAAAAGCCCTTAATGTTAAAGGCTGAACATCCCCCATCCTTCTTTAAGGTCTGTGAGCACTTCTGGTTCCACATCTCTGAGACTTCCAACAAAACCAGGAGAATGAGCCTTGAAATTAATGTTATTTCTAATGAAAAACCAAACAGAAGACTACAACAATTTCAAGCTTTCTTTATACACTCAAAAGAGGAAAAGTAAGGAACAAAACATATTTAATCTCTTAAGGTCTCTGTTAAACTAAGGTTCATTGGGTATACAATTAATAATATATATTGACCTCAATGACTGAGATGAGTTAGCAGCAGTCCTTCTAGTTGCCATGCAAAACTATAATAAAGGCTTTAGTATCTACTTACAAAATCTCCAGATGGGGTGATTCAACACCTTATACCTTTCTCTCCGCTAGGAGACCTCATTGTTGTATTCTGAGTGTTCTGAATTTATTTTCATAAGGCAAACAAAAAGTTAATATAAATACATGTTTTTGTGAGATCTCAGCAAGACAGAATGTGATTTATGAAGAAAACATAGCAGACCTGAAATCATCAGTGTAAGGCTTTGCATGTTACATTACTGTGGAGGACTGATGAAGTACATGAAGTCAATTTCAGTGCAATCAAAAATAAACATTTCTATAGAGGGCCTCTACAGCATATGTTTATGAAAGAGGGTCAAATAGCAAAAGATACACATGTAGTATGTCTGTCAAAGAGTCAAGGTTATTAATGTCTTTAAGTAGAAGCATTTGGAGGAGAGGAAGGTGACCAGGAACAGTCAACAAGGACTCACCAATGGCAAGTCATGCCTGACCAACCTGATTGCCTTCTATGATGAGGTAACTGGCTCTGTGGATATGGAGAAAGCTGTGGACGTGATATACCTTGACTTTAGCAAAGCTTTTGATACGGTCTCCCAGAGTATTCTTGCCAGCAAGTTAAAGAAGTATGGATTGGATGAATGAACTATAAGATGGATAGAAAGCTGACTAGATCATTGGGCTCAACAGGTAGTGATGAACGGCTCGATGTCTAGATGTCAGTCGGTATCAAGCAGTGTCCCAGGGGTCGGTCCTTGGCCGGTTTTGTTCAACATCTTCATTAATGATCTGGATGCTGGGATGGATTGCACCTCAGCAAGTTCGCGGATGACACTAAGCTGGGGGGAGAGGTAGATATGCTGGAGGGTAGGGATAGGGTCCAGAGTGACCTAGACAAATTGGAGGATTGGGTTCAAAGAAATCTGATGAGGTTCAAAAAGGACAAGTGCAGAGTCCTGCACTTAGGACAGAAGAATCCCATGCACTGCTACAAGCTGGGGTCTGACTGGCTAAGCAGCAGTTCTGCAGAAAAGGACCTGGGGATTACAGTGCATGAGAAGCTGGATATGAGTGAACAGTGTGCCCTTGTTGTCAAGAAGGCTAACAGCATATTGGGCTGCATTAATAGGAGCATTGCCAGCAGATCGAGGGGAGTGATTATTCCCCTCTATTTGGCACTGGTGAGGCCACATCTGGAGTATTGCATCCAGTTTTGGGCCCCCCACTACAGAAAGGATGTGGACAAATTGGAGAAAGTCCAGCGGAGGGCAGCAAAAATGATTAGTGGGCTGGGGCACATGACTTATGAGGAGAGGCTGAGGGAACTGCGCTTATTTAGTCTGCAGAAAAGAAGAGTGAATGGAGATTTGATAGCAGCCCTCAACTACTCGAAGGGGGATTCCAAAGAGGATGGATCTAGGCTGTTCTCAGTGGTGGCAGATGACAGAACAAGGGGCAATGGTCTCAAATTGCAGTGGGGGAGGTCTGGTTGTATATTAGGAAAAACTATTTCAGTAGGAGGGTGGTGGAGCACTGGAATGGGTTACCTAGGGAGGTGGTGGAATCTCCTTCCTTGGAGGTTTTTAAGGCCCAGCTTGACAAAGCTCTTGCTGGGATGATTTAGTTGGGGTTGGTCCTGCTTTGAGCAGAGGTTTGGACTAGATGACCTCCTGAGGTCTCTTCCAAGCCTAATCGTCTATGATTTTAGAAAATAAAGCAGTAGGTCATTATTTTTAGTAGGAATTTCTAACTGCAAAGTAGAACAGGGAAAATAATTAAAATATTTGTTAAATAATTTTCACGATTTTTGATAAATCTGGGATATATTCACATGTCAATATATGTCAATGATATATGTCAAATACTTGAATCATCAACTCCACTCTACAGTTGGGGAATATTTTTTTAAGTAATATTTATCAAATAAAGTATTTGGTCATATTATTAGAGCTGCTGAATATTTCTGAATATTTTAAATTATGTATTTAACTCAGATTCATTGAAAAAACTAAAAGTTTATGCTTATGGTAGGACCTCAAACATTACAGCCAGAGATTAATTAAAACAAAACAAAAATATTATTTTTTGTCTACCTTTTCCATGGAAGTTTTAATTTTTGGTGTAAATTCAAATTCTGAAATTTCTGTTTTTTGGTGTTCAGTTATGGTGTTCAATCACACACACCCAAAAAAGTCTACTCCCAGACCCAATTTTCTATTGAAATATATATTTGATGGAAGTTTTTTGAATTGCCCTGTGGCAGATATAGCAATTCTCTGCAATATTCTTGGGAGGCCTTATTTACTTACATGTAAATATCTTTGGGGTCCATTGTATTAAATAAATGGTTTATGTATTATTGTGGGTTGGGATTGTGTATAACCTCTAGAGAGGTTTAATATGACTGATTTGAGACCTGGGGGTTTTAAACTATTATATTGAACAATGTGCCATACAAGAATCGACTTTCGAACAAAAAGCGTTAAGTTATTTTCCTGGAGTACATTTAGGGGGAGTTGAATGCAAATTCCCCACTTCTGGTTATGCAAAAACCCATCCTTTTGAAACTATGTCCTAAAGAGCAGGCCATTGGCTGTTGAACACCTGTTAAATGAGGCCAAGATCAAAGGCCCAATTTACAGTAAAACCTCAGAGTTACAATCTGACCAATCAACCACACACCACATTTGTAACCAGAAGTACTCAATCAGGCAGCATCAGAGACCAAAAAAAAAAAAAAGAAGAAGAAGAAGGGGGG
The DNA here is from genome assembly GCF_028017835.1 of Emys orbicularis. Lineage (NCBI taxonomy): Eukaryota > Metazoa > Chordata > Testudines > Emydidae > Emys > Emys orbicularis. Next base: position 151,913,139 of record NC_088684.1, on the reverse strand, counting down.
AAGCAAATACAATGCAATACTACGTTAAATGTAAACTGCAAAAAAATAAAGGGAATTTTTTAATAAAAATTGACAAGGATCGAAACTGTTTCTGGGCTTGTGTCATTTAAATTAACATAATTAAAAGCAGCATTTTTTCTACATAGTAAAGTTAAAAGGCTCTATTAAGTCAATATTCAGTTGCAAACTTTTGAAAGACAAACCATAATGTTTTGTGCAGAGTTATGAACATTTCAAAGTTATGAACAACCTCCATTCCCGAGGTGTTCATAACAATGAGGTTCTATTGTATATAAAGAAAAGACTCATGGTGGTTCCGGTTCTGAATCTGATACAATGACAAACAGTTGTGGGTTTTGAAGGACTGACACCCACCAGAGCTTGAGGTTGGGGTTGGGGTGACCTCTGGTAAGCTTTCTACATAAGAACAGCCATATTGGGTCAGACCAATAGTCCATCTAGCTAAGTATCCTGTCTTCTGACAGTGGCCAATCCCAGGTGCTTCAAAGGGAATGAAATTTACTTCTTATAGTGGATACAGTTTATTTTGCAATTTATTGAAATATGGAAAATTATTTATACTTCCCTTCATTTTAAAGTACTCAAACTTTGGGGATGGGCAACAATATAAGATAGATTTTACACTTGTGGTCGTGCTTGATTTGTATGAGGAATTTAGCGGTTTCTTATGGAGGCTATTGGCTGCTGTGATTTTACTGTCTGGCAGTTTCCCCAGTGAATTCTCCCAAGATGTATCTAATAAAAATTTCTGATCATGGATGGGCTCCAGCAGCAAAACTAAGTTCTGGATCTAGTTTAGAGTCCAGACTTCCAAAATTTGGAGACTGTTTAGATCCACACGTTTGGTTTGGCCTATTACAGAGATATGGGTCTGCTGTAAAATTCAGATATGGATGTGAATTTCCCTAAAATTTGGGTAAATGTAGATCAGAGGGTTTTGATTAATTGTAAACTACATAAGCAACAGATTTTTCTTGCAACAATCTGAGACATTGCTAAACTTTATTAGGAATAAAATTCTACTATTTCCACTATCAGCCTTTTTTTTTGTTGGTGCACAACTGCAAAATTGCAACTTGGAACAAATTGTAAACTTTCACACATTTGTTGCAAGTGGAGATTAACCACTTTCCAACAGTTATCCCTCCCTTTTCATACTACAGACAATTTGGTTTTGCATGTGAAAATATAATTATTATTATTATTATGGGGGAGTATAAAAATTGGGGCCAGACTTGCAAAATGACTGTGCAAAATGAAGGTTTGTTAATCTTTTTTTTTTTTTTTTTTTTTAAATAACGTATCTACATCTAGTGAGAAAATATGTTTGCTGTTGAGTCCCCGTCTAATGACAATCATCACTGAGATATCTGACTGTATGTCAACACAGTGAGCAGCTGGCAGTGGCAACAAGTCTCAGAGCCTGATACAACAGACTCGGGCTCACGGGGTTCATGCTAAAAATGACTGCATAGACATTGCAGCTTGCGCTCGAGCTCAGGCTCTGAAGCCTAGGAATAGGCTCAGGGTATGTCTACTCTGCAATAAAAAGTCTGAGAGTACGTCTACAGTGCGAAATTAATTTAAATTTATTCTATTCGAATTTTCTGAAGCGATTTTATACATTCGGTGTTGTGTCCACACAAAAGCGCGTGAATTCGGCGGAGTGCGTCCACAGTACTGAGGCTAGCATCGAATGTCGGAGCGATGCACTGTGGGAAGCTATCCCACAGTTCCCGCAGTCCCCGCCGCCCATTGGAATTCTGGGTTAAACTCCCGCTGCATGATGGGGCAAAAACATTCTCGTGGGTGTTTCTGGGTGTGTGTCGTCAGTCGCTCCTCCCTCCGTGAAAGCTACGGCAGACACCATACTGCCAGCAGATGGTGCAGTACAGTGCACCGCCTGTCTCCTGGTGCTATGAATTCACCTCGCATGTCCTCTCGTCTTTCTATCTACTCTTTTATCTAACCGTTTCCCGCCGCTTTTCAGCTACCGTGAACCGAGCAGCACAGCTTCCGCCGCAAACTCTGTTCTCCCACTCTTGCATCGCTAGCTAATTTCTCCATGTTGTCTGTCCTGGGCTCCTGTGGAAGCTACAGAAGGCAACAATTCCCCGCCATTTTTCGGCCATCATGAACTGAACCGCACGGCTTCCACCGCAAACTCTGCTCTTGCAGCTCTAGTGAGCTTCCCGCCTCCGTGAAAGCTACAGAAGACAACCATTTACCGCCTTTTATAGGCCATCTTGAACCGAACAGCTCTCCTACGTTTTGCGCCCTTTTTCCAGGATTACCTGTGCAGGTGCCATAGCAAGCATGGAGCCCGCTCAGATCTCTGCTGCAGTTTTGACCATTGTAAATACCTCAGGCATTATCCAGAAGTATGTGCAGTACCTGCAAAACTGGGCGAGGAAGCGATGACAGTGCGATTACTATACTGATGAGGACATGGACACAGACGTTCCTAGAAGCACAGCATGTGGCGATTGGGAGATCATGATGGCGTTGGGCCAGGTTCATGCCATGGAACACCGATTCTGGGCCCGGGAAACAAGCACAGACTGGTGGGACCACATAGTGTTGCACGTCTGGGATGATTCCCAGTGGCTATGAAACTTTCTTATGCGTAGGGCCACTTTCATGGAACTTTGTGACTTTGCGCTTCAGGGAAGGGGACAGCAAGACACCAAAATGAGAGCAGCCCTCACAGTTGAGAAGCGAGTGGCCATAGCACTGTGGAAGCTCGCAATGCCCGACAGCTTCCGGTCAGTCAGGAATCAGTTTGGAGTGGGCAAATCTACTGTAGGGGCTGCTGTTCTGCAAGTAGCCAACACAATCATTGACCAGCTGCTATCAAGGGTAGTGACTTTGGGAAATGTGCAGACCACTGTGGATGGATTTAATGTGCTGGGGTTCCCTAACTGCGGCGGGGCGATAGACGGAATGCATATCCCTATCTTGGCACCGGCACACTGGGGCGGCCAGTACGTAAACTGCAAGGGGTACTTTTCCATGGTGCTGCAACCACTGGTGGATCACAAAGACGTTTCACCGACATCAACGTGGGATGGCCGGGAAAGGTGCATGACGCTCGCATCTTCAGGAATTCTGGTCTGTTTGAACAGCTGCAGGAAGGGACTTACTTCCCAGACCAGAAAATTACTGTTGGGGATGTTGAAATGCCTATAGTTATCCTTGGGGACCCAGCCTACCCCTTAATGCCATGGCTCATGAAGCCGTAGACAGGCACCCTGGACAGTAGTAAGGAGCAGTTCAACTATAGGCTGAGCAAGTGCAGAATGGGGGTAGACTGTGCTTTTGGATGTTTGAAAGTGCGCTGGCACAGTTTACTGACTCGGTTAGATCTCAGCACAACCAATATTCCAATTGTAATTGCTGCTTGTTGTGTGCTCCACAATATCTGTGAGAGTAAGGGGGAGACGTTTATGGTGGGGTGGGAGGTTGAGGCAACTCGCCTGGCAGCCAATTTCACACAGCCAGACAACAGGATGATTAGAAGAGCGCAGCAGGGCGCGCTGCGCATCAGAGAAGCTTTGAAAGCCAGTTTCATGACTGGCCAGGGTACAGTGTGACAGTTGTGTTTGTTTCTCTTGAAGTTACCCGCTGCCTATATATATGAAAGGAAATAAAGTCAAACTTGTTTTAAAACCATTCTTTATTATTTGTTGCACAACACATTAAGAGAAATCAGAAGGGGGGGGGGGTATTGGGTTAGGAGGGGACGAGGAGGAGGGGAAGGAGGAGGGAAGGACAAGTCCAGAAACCAAATCAAAAGTTGGCGTATGCCAGCTTTCTCCTGCTTGGGCGATCCTCTGGGGTTGAGTGTGTGGGTCCCTGTGACAGGATTGGGACTCACCACTGCAGCGCCTCCCGCTGGCACGTCTGGGAATTAGCTCTGTCCATGGGTGGCGCCCCCTCCTGGTGGTGTCCCGTCCATCCCTCTGTCAGCATCTGGACCTGCGTTGCTCCCCGTTCGGCGACGTCCGTTTCAGGCCCAGGCCACTGCCCTCCAGCAGTGCGCCTTAGTCCATCCTCACCCCCTTCCAGGGGGGGAGGGTGTTAACAGGAGTCTTTGCACCAGCCTCAGCAGCCTGCCACAAACCCCAAATCTAGCCCCTCTTACGTCAGGGGGCAGGTTGCAGCCTGACTCGGCCACTGCTCCACAGCCCGGTGCAGCACAAGGGGGAAAGGTGGGGGACCCAGGCCCCCCCGCTACTCTGGGTCCCAACCCAGGGACCCTCTAACAGCAGCCTCTCGGCCCTCCTTCTCTCCCCTTGCCTTCAGCCTTCCCTGGGTCACTTCCTCTCTGACCCCATTGCACCCTCTAAGCCCTTCTACTCAGGACCGGTAGTCTGGCAGGTATCAGGCTGAAGCTCCACTCTGCTTCCCTGAGCCTGCCCCGCATTGCGCTGTCCTGGGTGCTGGTCTCCTGCTCAGGAGACAGACCTTCCTCCCTGAAGATCTGGGACAGACTGACTGCTCCCTTCCTGGGCAGCCTTTATAGGCTGAGCCCAGTCCTGATTGGCTCCCAATAAGCTCTTCTTTGATTGTCTGCCCATCTGTGCAGGCCCACTGGCCTGCTGCAGCCTAAATTCTCAGGGAGTGGGGCAGCTACCCCACTACAGTCCCCGTAGCCTCCACCCTCGTGTTCTTGGGCGTCTGGGTGAGGAGGCTATGAAACTTGGGGAGGAGGGATGGTGGTTATACAGGGACTGCAGCGGCAGTCTGTGTCTTGCTGCCTTTCCCGCATTAGATCCACCATACAGCACAGCATGTCAGTTTGCTCCCCCATGAGCTTGTCCATAACATCCTGCCTGCTCTCATCGCGCGCGTCCCTCCTCTCTTCGTGTTCCTGTAATGCTTTACGGGACTTCACAATTGTTTGCCTCCACGCATTCAGCTGGGCCCTATTAGTGCGGGAGGACTGCGTGAGCTCGGCAAACATGTCGTCCCGAGTTCATTTTTTCCGCCTTCTAATTTGGACCAGCCTCTGGGACGGAGTAGATAGGGGCCGCGTTGAAACATTTGCACCTGCGGGAGGACAAAAAGGGAGGGTAGTATTTTAAAAGATACATTTCAGAGAACAAAGGGGACACTTTGGTGTGAGTAAGCCATCACACACGGCCGGGCAACAGAATTCAGCTTGCAGGCAGCCTAGGGGCATGCGGGGTTCTGCTTCTTCTACATTCATTTCAATGCTTTCAAACTGCTGGGCCCCCTTTCCCATAGCAAGCAATGCCTGGTGGGTTTGCCATATAAAAGGAAGGCCTGCGGGCTCTCTGGGATGATCGCTTCACACAATACTCCCCCCCCCCCCCCGCACGGCTCCGATGAGGCTCTGAGCAGGTATGAGCCCTTTAACCTAAACATGAACAGCTCAGCGTGGCTGGGTTTCCCCCCCGCCCCCCACCTCATGGCTCCAATCAGGCTCTCACTCACCAGAAGTACCTTCTCCAGGGTCATGGTCCGAGAGATCGCCTTGGGAATGGGGGGAGGCTATTGGCTCCAGCGTTAAGAATAGTTCCTGGCTTGGGGGGAAAATGGATTCCCCACTTGCTGCCTGTGCACTGTCCTCCTCCTCTTCGTCCTCCAATGACTTCCTCCTCGCTCCGTGCAACTCCCCCCTTGCAGGTGTCCACGTACAGTGGTGGGGTAATGGTGGCGTCACCCCCCATAATTGCATGCAGCTCACGGTAGAAGCAGAATGTATGGGGCTGTGACCCAAAGCGCCTGTTCGCCTCCCTGGCTTTTTGGTACGCTTGCCTGAGCTCCTTGATTTTTGTACGGCACTGCTCTGTGTCCCTGGAGTAGCCTCTTTCCGTCATGGCCCTGGAGACTTTAGCGTACGTATTTGCATTCCTTTTTTTTGAAAGAAGTTCGACCATAACAGATTCGTCTCCCCAACATGCGATGAGATCAAGTACCTCCCGTTTGGACCATGCTGGAGCTCATCTGCGAATCCAGGACTACGTGATCTCTTGTGATGGTGGACTCTGCATGGTCGCCTGTGCTGCTGGACTGTGTTGATGGTCACCTGTGCTGATGGTGACCAAACAGGAAATGAAATTCAAAAGTTCCTGGGGCTTTTCCTGCCTACCTGGCTAGTTCATCGGAGTTGAGAGTGTTGTCCAAAGTGGTCACAAGGAAGCATTCTGGGATAGCTCCCGAAGGCCAATAATGTCGAATTGCGTCCACAATACCTTTAACCCGGGATTGCGATCTCAATTTAAACGCTTCTCCACTTGCCTAGGTGGAGTACAGAAATCGGATTAAAGAGCCCTTTAAATCGAAAAAAACGGTTTGGTCGTATGGACAGAATCTTTTTTTTCTCGAATTAATTCGAAATAATTAATTCCGAAATAACCGACTAGTGTAGACCAGGATTGAGTCTCACAAGTGATGGTGGTTCACAAGGTTAAATACTGCAGTGTAGATGTTTGGATTCAGGTGGGAGCCTGGGCTCTCCGACCCTTCCACCTTGTGGGGTTCCAAAGCCTGGGATCTAGCCCAAACCCAAATGTCTACATTACAATTTTTAGCCCCACAGCCTGAATTCCAAGAGGCCAACTCATCTGACCTGGGCCAGCCCTGGCCACGCTGCTGGTCTTTTATTGCAGCATAGATGTGCCCTCACATCCCAGGCTCCAGCACAGGCCCCAACTACACAGCTATTTTAGCACAAGCCCCAGTGTGTTGATCTAGACTCTGAGACTCACATGTACCCTGAGTGGCTTCTCTGTATTAAGCAACCTACTACTACTGATGGCAGAATTAAGTTGAGACTCCACTGGGAAGAGAATGCCTGCAAATTTATTGATTGATGTGGGATAGAGTTCAAGACTTATAGGACTGGCGGATAATTATTCTTTTCATATTGTAACTATGGTAATTATGCATGAAAAGTAAGACCTCTCCCATGACTAATTTTGTGGTAATTTCTATGGTAAGTCCCAGCTTTCTGCTGTTCCTGATAATGCACACCTTAATTGATTTTGAACAACAGTTTGAATTGTAATATGTTTGCATTATGCTAAAAATTTACATTTGTATTTACTGTTAAGCATTTAATTGTATTGGTATTTAGTGAATACATTGCATTTTATAAGGTGCTAGTTAGAAAATAGCTTACTTATTACGTGTGGCCAAGGCCATGGATACATTTGTCTGGTATCTGGATAAAAAGTTTCTACAATTGGAGGTGCTGGCGTTGTGATGCCTTACTGCAGTATTTTTTGTTGGCTCCACAAAGTATTGCACAATTAGTGCAGAATGAAGGTGCACAAGCAGAGAAGTATTCAACAGAAATAGTGTTAGAAATAATATTGAAAGTAAATAAATTAATTAAAGTTGGTGGGTGTTTGGGGCACTCAACTGCAAGTAGGATCTGGGCCTATGGCACATGGCAACCAATGATGAGAATGTGTTCTGTATATTTTAAAGCTAGTTTCTAAAAATGGTATGGCCTTTTATCTTTGCTGTTGTTCTATATGGTTCTCAATTAAAAAAAAATAAAGGAAACAAGTTAGTAAGAGGTTATTTTGAGCTGAGTGGCTGACAGCAGTGAAATCAAAAGAGCAAAAACGAATCATAATTAAAAAGAAATCTGACTCAGAAACAGAAACCAAGGCCCAATCCCTAGGTCTGGCTGATCTTTACTTGTGAGATGTGGCAGGGATGAGCATGCAATTCTGGGCAAAGGTGATTTTGTATCACCTTTACACATACCCTGATTCGGAAATTGACTGGGGGCCTGTTAGGTCCCTGGCACAAAGAAGAACAATCTGTAGGCTAATTGTGGGAGAAGGCTATGACAGAATTAGACTTACAAAACTTTACCTACAAACTATACAAGAATGATATATCAGTTGTAGCTGTGCAGCAGAACAGTAGCAGAATGCATAAAGGAAAATGTCTGCATGGGGGAGACCATGCTTCAGGATTTGTATGGATAACTAGTCCATTAATAAGGATATTAATGCAATACTGTCATGTGCTGCCAACCTCCACATGAGAAATGTAACAGTAAAATCAGAATGCTGAATGATACAGGAAATGAGCAAGTGGAATGACACCATGGGACATAGGAGAAACAGCATCAAAACGCCATGAAAAACTCCTTGGAATAGCTCTCTATGGAACTCACAAGATGAGATGTGACCCTACCTTGCCCTCCGTAACAGCAGGGCCGGCTCTAACTTTTTTGCCGCCCCAGGCAAAAAAGAAGAGCGCTGCCCCGCCGTAACACCCCCCCCCCTCGAGTGCCGCACCGCACCGCCCAAACCCCCACCCCCGGCCAAACCCCCGGAGCGCCGCGCCGCCCCAACCCCCCCCCCGCCCCCCTTCTAAGCGCCTCGCCAAGCTTCTCAAATCCCTGCCCCCCCCTGAGCGCCGCGCCGCTGCCCCCCCCCAGCACCGTGCCGGGCCGCCCAAACCCCCGCCCCGAGCGCCGCGCCGGACCGCCGAAGCCCCCCCCCAGCACCGTGCCACCGAAACACCCCCCCGCTGCCCGGCCAAAACAAAAAAACAAACAAAAAAAACACCGCGAGCGCCCCCCGCCACTCCAACATTGGCCGCCCCTTCTAAGGTGCCACCCCAAGCATGTGCTTGGTCGGCTGGTGCCTGGAGCCGGCCCTGAGTAACAGACAGGATTTAATTCAGGTACCATGTGGCTGAACCACATACAGCAATAATATAATTAAGTAGGTCACGCTTTATATTAAGGGTGCATTTATAATAGCTTACAAGGGGTCAATAAGTGATTTAAAGCTGCGATAATCTTATTACAAACATATAAATTGCTGTAAGTAGAAATGGTCAAACATTTTTGGTATAATAGTTTGGTTTTTTTTAAATAAAAAATGCCTTTTTTGTCAAAATGGAAGTTCCCACAGGAAATGTCTGTTTTAAATTCATTTTTGGGGGTGTCGGGAGGCTTCAGTGAAAAGTAGGAAAAATAGGGTATTATTGAAATTTCAGTTGCTAAAAACCAAAAAATCTTTGTTTTTTTCAACAAGCCGCCACCTTCTGAAGGGGGAAAAAAATGAAAATAAAAACTTTTCAGTTTTCTTCCAAATTCTTCATAGGAACAAAGAAACATTTTGCAAAGAGTTCCAATTATAAGCACATTAGTAGAAAGTGTTACAGATGTTTATAATACATAGTCTATAAGACATGCGTTTGAGCTGCTGGACTGATATAACCACTGATTTACCATGTAATAAAATATCTATGAAATACTATTTGTTCATGGAATTTTACTATAAAATGTGCCAATTAAGATCAACAACCTTGCAGTATGGATTGCAATAAACAACATAAAAAATGTCAAAAAGGGGTTTTTTTTGTTTAGTTTTAGCTTTGTTTTAAATGAACAAGTTAGACAAACACAACTTGAAGCTAAAAGTTGAGATATTAAAATCCTTAGAATCAGGATGCAGGCTGATCAGTTATACCTTGGCCTAATTTTTTTAGAAGTGACTAAAGATATTGTGCGTCTGACCTGAAACAGCTTAAAAGCAGCCTGAATTTCAGTGGGCAGATGATCAGTGCTTTTAAATAAATCAGACATCTTTACGATGAATCATGTTGTACACCCAAAAACCACTAGTTAGATTTGAAAATTTTAGTTCTTATGTGTACCTTACATGATGCAAACCCCAAAACAAGGATGAGAAAAAATCCCAAACAGGAAACAAATAGAAAGGGACACATGAAGATGATTGAGTGGATAGGAACATGGTTATTCAGGCCAAACAAACGTCTTTTAAAAAATGCCCAAGTGATGCTAATAGAACTCAACATAAACAAACAAATCAAAATTAACTTACTTATACTATACAAGCTGCACACGACTACAGCAGGGCAGGAAACTGTTCCCCATCCCATGGATACTGTCCTGAACCAAGACCAGGACCAGGACAAAATGTTGTAAATATTGACACACCAAAAACATGATTTTTTTTTCATTCTGGGTCAACCAAAATGTTTCATTTTGATATTTCAAAATGTTTCATTTCAAGTTAAACTTTGTTCTCCCTTCTTAAAGCTTTTTTTCCCCACTCTAATTAGCTTAAATTTTTAAACAAAAAGTCATTTCAAATTGGAAGATGAGAATTTTTAAGTTTGGAAATGACTAAATGAAAAACTAACAATTTCGAAACTTTTTTGTTTGACTTTTTTTCAAGTTAGGAAATTCATCGAACCTGACCATGTTTCACAAACAGTTTTGAATTTGACAAATCAGCATTTGCAGACAAAAAATGATATGTTGAAAAATACCTGATCAGCTGTATGCACAGTGCACCAAAATATGTAGTTAAAGTGAGTGAAGGAAAAATATGTATTAAATATGTTTCTTGATATTCTTTGTAGCTGAAAATTATTGGCAATAGAGAGTTTCCTTCAACATGTTACATGTAAGCTCATACAATAGCAGGAGCTCTGAATCTATTGGCATTAAGGACTTTAAAGAAATATCAAGATATTTTATTTCTTTCCCCAAATCACTCCTTCAAAATAATGTGTTATATCAGATATGCGTATGGAAAAGAAAAATAGTGGTAATAAAGAAAGCATGGTTGTAGTTACTTTGAAATTATTTTAAAAGTTCACTGATGCTGATACAAGCATCCATGTCATATACACCTCTACCCCGATATAACGCGACCCGATATAACACGAATTCGGATATAACGCAGTAAAGCAGCGCTCCGGGAGGGCGGGCCTGCGCACTCTGGCGGATCAAAGCAAGTTCAATATAACGCGGTTTCACCTATAACACGGTAAGATTTTTTGGCTCCCGAGGACAGCGTTATATCGGGGTAGAGGTGTACATGAAATTCTTTAGTATCCATCTTCAGACCTACTGCAAAACTACTTTTTATTTCTACAGTCTGATTAGTTCTATAGTATACTCAAATAACTTGTGTCTAAATGATTAATATAAAAATGGTTATTGTGTTTACATACTGCAAACAGAGGCAACCAAGATAAGAGCTGCCACAATATTATTCAATCTAGGAGTTTATATTTTAAATCATTCCATTCTTTCATTTGTCTTTGCAAGTGACTGTACAAAAACAGCACATGCATTAGTGCTGGGTGACATGTTTCTGATGAACAGTAAACTTGCCAAAAATGCATTTTGGAAGCACCAAAACTACATAATAATTTGGATAAAATTCAGCTAATTATTTTGTCCAAAAAATGTTGAAACAGTTATTGTGACCATTTTGAACTGAAACATTTCATTTTGACCATTTTGAAACATTTCATTTTGACTTTTTGTTTCAAAACTGCATTTCAGATAGAAATTTAGTGCATTTTTTTAAAAGGGTGAAAAACACTCAAAAAGAAACACTGGGAAAAAAATCATTTCAGGCTGAACAAAATGTTTTGGTCCACCCAAAACAATATTTTTTTCATTGCCATGATTTTTTTTCATTTCCCCATGGATTTTTCAGTTTGGCCCTGGAATCAAAAACACAAATTATTTGCTCCGCTTTAATGTGCATAAATCAAAGGACGAGGTAGCATTGAAAATTTAACTCAAAACATGATTCTATAATTATAATTTATAGCTCTTACATTTTCTTAAACTATGTAATATTATATCTATCTATATCTATATAGATATAGATATAGATATTAAATGCAGTTGACTACATGGTTTACCATTTTAGATAACTCAGCTGAATAACTTTATAACATGTAATTGTAATGGTTTAGGGCATTAAAAGACAAGCCTTAACAAAAGATACCAAGCTAGAGCTTAACCTTTATGTTTTATCAAGCTTAGTGGCTGAAGGCATATGTGGCTAATGTAGCATCTTACCCAGAATAATGACAGAAGAATCACTGGGGCATGAAACCACAACCTGCAGGGAGTTAATCATGATCATTAATCACTGTGCCACATTTTCGCTTCTTTGTTCTTTGTGAGGAATGGAGTGTTGACAAAAACAGACTTCATTTTTGTTTACAGAATATAAATGAAGTTCAAATCAACATCACAACTTGTTGGTGGGCTGGGAGAACAAAATACATTAAAAAATTGGCTCTCTTTGAAAGACCGGCTGATTCAAGGACTGGAGAGATCACATTATAAGGAACTTTTCACCTCTAGGTTGTTGGTTCATATCTAGTGTTCAGTTGACAGTGTAAAATGAAATTGGTGATCTGCACCCAGTTCATAGCAGAAAGGTGCCCTTATTGCAAAACATATCTACACAGCTGGAGGCTTGTTGGTATTCTCCTCAGGAAGAACACAAAACCCAAAGATCAAGTGCGCACAGAGACTGAACTAGCCTCTCAATTCCAGAGATGGCTTGTGATGCTTCAAGGGCTGAGAGTCACCTTGTTGCCACCTGCCACCAGCAGGAGGGAGTCCAGCCTGTACCTGGCTGGGTGTCGGCTCCCTAACACCACCATGAACTCTCCTTTGGGCTATGCTATCCCAGCATTTGCCCTGCAGGTTGACAATAGGTGCACCCAGTCCCCTACTCCCTTCAGTTTTCCCTGTGGTGTCCAGCCCCTGATCACTGGATACTCACAGAAATCCCAGACATGCAGTTTCCAAGGGACCAGTATACCCCAGTTGACAAGTTTTACTTTAGCCCACCACTCCTGTATCACATGCAGCACTTCAGTTCAGTTTCAGTTAAACATAAGGAAATTTATTTAAGAAAAAAGAGATTCAAATACAAACAACTGTGAGTGAGGGGAAACAAATGGTTAGCTACTGAGATTGGGTGTCTACCCCACATAAGGCCTGACTAGGCAGAAAGGACCAATTAACCCTGTGACAGGCGCACCTGAGGAGGGTCAGGGCTGATAAGGCCTAATGGCGGATGGAGCCTAGCTGAGATAGGTACACAGAGAGGAAGTTGATGGTAAGAGATGGCTGTGGGGAGAAGCTTTGAAGTCACTCGCTAGAGAGGAGGGTGGCTGGCCACAGACAAGGAGGAGTAAACCCTGAGATTCTGCCTTGGGATATAGATTCTGACAAGAACCCAAGTGAGTGAGATAGCCATAGGGAGCAGAGGAAGTTCCACTGGTAACCCAGGGGTGGGCCAGATTATAGGAAGGAAAGGTGGGAAGGATCTCAGCAGAACAGCCACAAGGTCAGAACTTGAGTAGACCATAGTTGCTGGACATAAGGTCCCTGGGCTGGAATCTGGAGTAGTGGGCAGGCCTGGCTTCCCCTACCAACCACTGGGGAAGTGGCAGAGACTGGGCAGTGAAGCAGAAGGCTGTCGGGGACAGTTTGTCCAGTAGGACCTTGATATTACCCCAGATGGGGAAAACTATAGTGACCTGGCTGGTTGACCAAGCCATGCAGAATGAACACCCAGAGTGATGAGGAGAGAGTAGCCTGAGTCCACAGAGAGACCGACCACAGGTTGAGAAAGTGAAGGAGTGGGCATCAGACTGGTCGTGAGCTAACTGTCAGATGGGCCACAGCAGCACTACAACAGTGAGTAGTGAATCACGTGACAGATACACAGTAAAATAATGAAATGGTAACTAGGGCCTCATCTTATTAATAGTCACCTTTCCTATTTAATAAAGCAGATTCTCACCCCAAAGTTCAGTCCTTTGCAGCACTTGCTAGACCCAAGGAGCTAGCACCTAGTGTTTCATGAAGGACCCCACTCATCAAGCTTGTCAGGTCTGAGACAGGAGTTGCTTGTAATTAACCCTTTTGCCAGTTGGCACTGATGGGCTTCTGTGTCTGCCCCCTCCAGATCAGGGGTGAGACAGCTGTGAGACTGCACGGAGAAGTTCGTACTGCTGCTGCTTGAGCTATGCCTGTTCTGCCATTAAACAGAGGGATTCAAGTTCCATGTCTATCAATCTGGCAACTTTCACAAACATGGAATTAAGTTTTATTTTTTTTCATTTGGGAGATCAAGTTTATCAGCTTCTGCCAATCATTTAGATTTCTGCAACTTAGGACCAATGTTAAAAAACCACACCCACACCCAAATTTGTCTTATAAAAGTGAAGCGTAATTCTGGATTTTATTAATATGGGTAAAAACATTCCTAATCAAAATGGGTTTAGGGATTTTATTTTAATACTAGTTTCTTTTTTTCTGGTCAAAGGAATTTTCCTTTCAGGAAGTATTATAAAAGACAAAGACAGACTTACTTATGCAGCTGCAGAGGGTCAGAGAAAAGTAGCATATAAGGATTTTGAAAAGGACTGGATAACTTTGTGACCATTAGTTATTCTTTATACAGAAGGATAATAGAACCACAAGTTTGAGCTCTGGGACAGATATTTCACCCAGGTCACACTACTGAATAATTGGCCAACCTGAAGTAGGGTTTATTGGAAACATGTTTGGCTAGACCCCTGCATTTATCTTAGATTAGGGTGAGTTTGAGTTCTAGCCAGACCTTGTGGACATCAGTACAAACCTACAAAAATCTGAAAGACCACCGCTTGCTACTTCTATTTGCGCTCATCCTCCATGGCTTCAGAAACTCCAGAAACTCCTCACTTTCCACTTATGTGGTGCTCTGGGAGTCCCCATTGGTCTAGCCCACAACTCCCTGTTGGAAATCAGTGGCTCCCAATCTTTGGGGTTTACTGTGAAATCAGGTGGCCACACTATCATTTGTAGTGGGCCTGCCAGATAGGAGAGCCTTTAGGAAAAGGAGGCTGCTTGGAAACCCTCTAATATCCCACCAAATCAAGGTAGCAGAGAGGTTAACCATTCCTTTTCTGGCGCCATCTGGATGCCTAACTGGAGTGAAAAATAGCAACTCAGAAGTTTTAGAATGTGGTAAGCCTTGTGGGGTCTGATTTTCAGAAGTACTGAGCACTCACAATTCTAATAGTGGTCAATAGGAGCGGCAAGTCTTTAGCGCTTCTGATAATCTACTACTGTGGCTTGTTAGCCTTCTGCCAATGGAAAATGTTTGATTTTCCCTCTGCCCAATGGGAGGTCAGGCCAGTCCTGAACCTTCTAAAAGACCCTGTAAGATTGGGAGAGGAACTGGCTCTCTCTCTAGTGGACCCTTCAAAGGAAAAGGATGCAGAATGTGTGTTCGCAGCATCACCAGCAGATCTCTGAAATGGGGCACATATTGCTGGGTCTGTACAACCCAAGTCTCCAATCAAACCAGCCGGGGGTAACCCCCTGAGAATCAAAAGGGAAGCCACACAGCACAGTCACTCCAGGTATCATTCAGCCCTAGTTATAGGGTGTGGGAGTCATTAGCTCTCTCAGAAGTGTCAAATACAGGCCACAGCTGGAGACAGAATTTTATTTTTTTCCCTCTACATGCTAACATTTTTTTGTCTGCTTAATTTTTGTGGCATGCAGTTTGTCTGTTTTACTAACTTGCTAGAGTACCTCTGAATTTCGCCAATATATCTTGTTTGTTTCTTCTGTTCTTTCCATTTCTTTCTCTTTCCTTTACCACTTCAATCTCTTTTTTAAATCTTACCTGCTGTTCCTCTCCATGGATTCTTATTGCCTTAACTCTGTGCTATTTCAGCCTTGTTCTGAATCAAGGATTTGTATTGCTTCGCTTCTTTCCTTTCACTATATGTTATCTTGGTTTGAATGATAACCAGAGTGAGAGAAATGATAAGAGAAAAAATAGCTATGACCAAACAAGACACTTCAACATTCTCACCACACTATTGTAACTTTATAAAATGTTAAAACAGAACCACAAAAATGGGAAATCTGAATATAAAACAGAAATTAAAAAGTACATTTAAAGAGAACATTGTTTGGGGGATAGGACTTCCCATTGATACCGATCCTATTCCTTTGAACAAGCTGCAAATTCAATAGAAATTAGAAAGCACTTACATTTTAAAGCCCTGATCCCACAAATACTTAAGCACCTGAGCAGTCCCACTGAACATCATGCAAATGTAAATTCAGTGGGAGGTTGTTTTTTTTCATTGCTGTTTATGGTTACAGGGCAGAAAGACAGTATGAGTCAGGTCAGAGATGGCATCACTGCTGACACCAAAATAGCACTCTGGTTGCAACAGGAGAAGGTCTGAAGAGGTGCTTTAACTGCTTGTTTTCCAGCAATAAGCATTTCAAACACAATTACAAAGATTATTTCAATGCAATTGGCACATTGTACATAGTTCAGATCAAATGAACTATGATTTACATCTACATGAACTACAATAAATATAGGATGTCAAAAGAGAGGACAAAATAAGGACTTAAATACAATGGAATTATTCACCTACGTAAAGTAAATCAGCTGTTTGCAAGATTACAGCATTATTTCATCCTCTCTTTTGACTTTCTATATTTATTGCATGTTACTTTGATTCTAAATGATGCACTGCATGTCAGAGGTACTGAAATAACATCTTTGTACTTGATTGTTTATGGGATGGTTAATGCAGATTAGACACCATCATGGAGCTCCCCTGTCAGACCCGGAGTGTTATTAATTTTGGTGTCAATAGCGATGCCATCTCTGACTCACAACAACCACTTTCTACCCAGCATACCCCACTGTTTAACCATAAGGAGACAAGAAGAAAAAATCTCCCAGTAAGTTCACAGTTGCATGATGTGAATAATGACTCCACTAAATTGAATTTACATCATGGAAATTAGTGTAAGTAAAGCTGCTAATAACCAAAATACAAGTAGGTTATTTTATTCAAATGCTGGGAGTCTGATTTATTAAAGTAGCCACCTTACACTTATCTTAAAATGTGGATGTAAGGGACTAACAGAGTCTGAAAGAAAAGGCTGACAGAGCACTTCGGTTTGCACCTCTCCTCTCCATCAGCCAGTGAGAAATGCTGCTCCATCACCCTGTATTGATGTACAGCAATGTCCTTCATGCTGGGCAAGTTTTCAGTTACTAGAGAAAACATGTAAGACAGGTATAAGACAAACAATATTTCTTTGTCTCTCTGATACTGCACTGCTAAAGCCTCTGCCAAAACCACAGCTTTGGCAGAAAGACCAAGAAGAAGGAATCCACACTTAAAAGCCTAAACAAAACATAGATGATACATAATTTGGAACTGGTATGCCATAGGGAGGATGATCTCATTTAGTTTCTCTCCCAGATATCTTCCTAAGGTTTTTATTATTTTTATTATTAGTGTCTTGCCAACCTTGGTCATCCTCACTCCAAAATCTTACTTTGGGTTTCTAAGCTTCTGCGATCCAGCAGTCTTCATCTACAAATCTGCCACTGGATTTTGACAAGATACTGTTTGTTCCATAGACCTGAGATTGCTTCTATAGACTTCGGATTTTATGTCCAGTAGAAGCACAGTAACTTTGGGACAAAATAGAATAGCAAAAGCCAGCAGATCACGATAGCAGACACTGCTTTATTTTAATAATTCGTAATCAGTGGCTGCTCACTCTGGAGCTGATAAGATATCAGACAGGAGGAAACCTACCTGCTGCAACAGTTTCGGTCATTACATACTACAAATACCAGAGAGGTAGCCATGTTAGTCTGGATCTGTAAAAAGCAACAGAGAGTCCTGTGGCACCTTTAAGACTAACAGATGTCTGTTAGTCTTAAAGGTGCCACAGGACTCTCTGTTGCATACTACAAATATGAGATGTATATTCAAAATCCCCTCCTAAATAAAATGACCTTCCTGGACATAGCAGTTATTTTCTTAAACCTCTTTTTAAAATAATGCAACTGAGGCCTCTAAATCAGGAACGAATCAATAAATACAAGATTCCTACATAAAAGATGCTAAATTAAGAAAAGAACACGTTGTGAGCTGGATTTCAAATGGCTCCAGAGCAATTACCCAGGGTCAAGCAAAACGTTTCCTCTGCTCCTCTATATGTGCTGCTCACAGATGCAGTCCCTGCAGCTGGAAGGGAGAAGGCTGCTGAAACAGGCAAGGGAATGACAGAGAGAAGGTCTTTGCCTCTGCATCAGACTGAAAAGTGAGACTGGCACACCAGGAGAGCATCTTACTCCATGCAAATGATGCAAACTAGCATCCCCCATGTACAAGGAGCATCTTGGGGAGAAATTGCACCTCTCCCTCTAGCTTTCCTCTTAGGGAACTGTCTCTATACTCTCTCCTATCCAAGAATGTGGCTTTAAAGCCACAATCTAGCCTTAGTATAGTTCACATCTATACTTCATGGTAAAAGATCATGCCTTTCTCTGTGAAGTCCTCCATAAAGCAGCTAGTTCAAAGCTCAGTACTCTACAACCACAAAAACCTTCAGGTGTATTTTCAGAGCTTCAGAGTTTTAGAACTCTCAGCCTATGCAAGATATAGGTCACGATGTAGTTTTCCTTGACATACTCATGATGCCTGCTAATCTTAAATGGCTCTGAAAAACTTCCAGTCATTTTTAGATTGTACTTTTATTTGCACAACCCCACAATCCACAAATACAACATTTTCCAGCTATCTGTCGTTACATAAATATCTTTTTCAGCAACAAAACAAGCATCTAGTCCTTGCTGGGGAGTGCTAATAAACTCCTTGCTAAAAGTGCTTGACAAGGTGACAATGTATAAAAAGAACAAGGAGTCAATTAAAAAAAAGTGAGATTGTTTCAAATAATTTGTATAGGACACAAGGCACAGATGAGTAAAAGATAGCTGTAACAAGTCAGGTGTTAGGTTTACATTTTCCCTAATTGTTCTCCACTTTCAAGATGAGAAGTGTGTGTTAATACTACTACTTGTGTAATCTCTCTGTTTACCCTCTAATAAAACCCCTCTCTTGAAAGATTGAAAGGAAAGCATTAATGTGTGTGTGTGCATGCGTGTATGTGTAACTGCATAAATGCTTTAGTGTAATTTAATTCTTTGTGTACAAACTTAAAATGCTGTTGGGGTATTAAAAACATTGCAAATGTGACTGTATTTATCAGAGGAGATTTGAAATTCCACAAGCACTGTGTTCTATCTGTCAAATCATCACCCTTTTCAGCACTCATTATTTATAAAAACATTTCAAATTTTAAACTGTAAATTTTTCAACGCATCTCTATTTTCTACAATAAGAGTAACATTTTGCTGACTGCCTCAATTGACATGATCTTAAACATGGGAAATGTTCGCAGGGAAGTGTTCCGGAGATGTGGAAAATGCATTGTCAAAACAGGTGTGTGAACTTGCTGACTCTGTACAGTACACTCACAGGCAAGCGTAATGGAACTAAGCTGTTGTAACCTTGTACCACTGTAAATGTTTTTTTGAGTCAGAAAGGGGAGAGGAATAATGTAGTGAAAGAAAAGAAAAGAAACTTCTGCCCAGTGTCTATTCATTTGACCAACTGAGGCTTGGCACCAGTATACGGCCCAAGCAAACAAGAAGGGATGAAGTGGTCATGACACTGCCTGGGTAATAAAGGGGAGTAAGAAAGTCCTAGGAAGAGATGAGGATCAAGAAGACTCTCTAGCAAGAGTAATAGGGAAGTTTGGATCTTAAGATCAGCAGGGACTACCATGATCATCCACTGTGACATCCACATTATATGTACTTAGATCATCACACAGCTTCATTGATCTTTGTAACTGGTAACTGTAATTGCTCTCAGTAACAGAGGCTCACCGCTTGGGTTCCATGATGTTTTGGCCCCCTAAGTATTATTGCTAATCCCAGCTTTCATTTAAAAGTAGGATATGTTTCTAGCTCCCCTCATTGCAGAGACACATTCCAAATGTAAACTGATTGCAAGTGTGAAAAGTTGTCAAAGCAATTTTTCCTAAAAGCAATTGGTGACTCTGTTACCCTGTAACAACCCTCACACATCAGCAGGGTTTTAATCCAAGACCTGGACTAAAACAAACCTCTATCATGGAGAAGTAACTCCTTTAGTTGACAGCAGTAGTGAGCTGTTATCTCTTGTGGGCTAGTTACTAGTGGGATACATGTCACACACTTTACAAACATGCTCTTTCTGCCAACAGGCAGAAAGCCTTGGCTTTGGGGCACACAAACACCACAGCCCCAGATTTGTTGGGAGAGCCTTGGCAGATATGTGGCTATGAAATTATTAATAGTAGCAGTGATGTTCTCCATTATTTGTCATTTCTTCCTGTCAGCTCAGTGAAAGTAGCCCTTGACTCATTCTCTCCAAAGACTTTCATGCACAGGGACTTCAAGATTCCCTTTTGCTACCTGTCATATGTTTGTGAAGCCATTAGGGTAGACTGATATTTTCGCCTAAAGCATCCTCAATATACAAGGATGCTCAGCTCTACAGCTTTTCATCAAACTCTAATTTTGCAGTTTTCCCATGCCTGAACAAGATAACGTTCCACATGAAAGAGAAACTGACTGTGACACAACCTGAATAAAATGTAAATGAGGCTTGCTGGCTGTAAAATTTAAGGGACTAGGTTGATGCCATTTAGAGAAATGGTTGATGCAACACCCTTTACTGGGAATTTACTCCTGGTGTGCCCAATGAGAGTGTGCAACTAGCACACTGACCACTCTCTATCGCACCCTCAGAGCATCAGAAAAACATCTGGCTCTCAGATAGTAACCAGGGCCATAATGAATTTCAACATCTATGGCTGACCAGAAGGCTGTTTCCTTTCCTGTCACAAGAGCCACCGAGAACTTTACATTCTCCAGGTAAGAGTGTTGCAATGACTACCTAGGGTACTTTTGAAGCCCAGCCAAAAGCTATGGCTTATGTACTATTCCTGATTTTCTGGTAATGCATTTCCTGTATACTTGGAATTATAAATACCAGCAAACATATAATATATTCTAGGATATATTTGCTTCTCTTTGCTGCTCTGAGATTCAGATCTCATGGACTCCATACAGTCCTGACTGAGTTCTTATTCAGGCACAAGCCGCATTGAAATCATCTGGACTTTGACCTTGTAACTGATAAATGATTTCACAATAACGTCCGTAATGAGGATGATCACATAAAAGAGAATTCATTTCAATTTAAGTATCTGCCTTCACTGCATTGTTAGCTCGAACTATAACTCGAGTTTTGCCCCAATCCAACTCCCACCCACACGTACAATTCTCTAGGTCAGTGTTTTTTAAACTGGGGTCGCAAGGTTACTCCAGGGGGTCCGTGGGCCCACTGATCAACTCCTCCCCCTCCCTTGCAGTGCCTCCTGCATGCTGGGGAAAAGGTGTTCCTTTTCAGGGTGCATTCGGGGGAGGGGGCGGAAAGAGGTGGAGAAGAGGAGGGGTGGGGATGGGGCCTAGGGGGAAGGGATGGAGGGGGGTGGGCCTGGGGCTGAGAGGGGGACTAGGGTGTCTGCGAAAGATTTTAAATCAAAATGAGGGTCCTCAGGTTGCTAAAGTTTGAGAACCGCTGCTCTAGGTTGAGTTAAGTGGCATTTTTCAAAATGCAGCACGGATGTATCAATTGAAGTTACAACACATCAACTGTTAATCAAATCACTCTACGATGCTAACCAAATCACTGTTTAGCTCCGCTGTTGTTTTGCAGAGTGGCTACCCTCATTCTGTTCTCCCTCAAGCTAGAGTTAACTTGAGTTTACTAAGGTCTGACTTGCACTCACAAGTTAGGTCGACATAGCACCATAGCTAAGCTGCCCTAGCTCTCGGTATAGACATGGCTTCCATCAACTTAGCTACCATCACTCAGGAAAACCCTCTTCTGTCACTGAATAAGGTCCTTTATCTATGTGTCAATGGTATGGGGTTATGCCAGGACACCTGCAGCACTGTAACTGTTCTGCTACTGTCCCTGTAATGTAGACATGGCCTACCTCAAGCTCACTGTTGCAATGACAACAAGCCCTAATTTCATTCTTGCATGAAAGAGTCTCATTAAATGAGCCAGTTTGATACATCTCTGCCACCTTATAGTAATCACAGGAACAGATCGTTTATCGTTAACCACAAGTGGGAGTAAATAGTTGAGACAAACTAAGAAAAAAAATAAAATAAAACCTCACGTGGATAAATAACAGTTACTAAATTAACTGTGTCCTGATGATAATTTTAAAGGAACGGAGTGTACTGAGCTCTGTGATATTCCATCAGCCTCTAATAATAATCTGCAAAGTGATTTTGAAAATTACAATTTGAGTTCTTGGCTATTGTGTCAAGAGTTGACAGGGAATGGAAATGATTTTAAGAATAAGGTCCTTTATCAGTTGGCTCCCAGAAAACTCCCAGGCTATGCACAATTTCCATTCAGTGAATGGCTGTATATAATAGCATCTGTTAGTGAAAAATATCACAGACTTGTATGGTATATTTTAACAATCTGCCAAGCACAACACAATGCAGTAAAAGCCATGTTGTCACTTAAACACCAGATGATCGCAATTTATCTTTAAATTATGGACCCATCGCTATGGGAAGTTCAAGTGAAAGACAGTCTATGGCTAGCAAACTTTGCATTTGACCTCTAAGAAAAGCTGGCTGAGACACCTTTCCTTTGACCTCTGAGAAAAGGCCACTGCCGTAAGACAGGATACTGGGCTAGATGGTCTCATCTTATTATATTCAATAAAGTCCTGGCACTTGAATAAACTCTTGTCTATGAAAGAATGCAAGTAAATTTATATCATGGACACACACATGTTATGCTCCCTTCTGACTGCTAGCAAAGTCCTTCTGGAAGAGGAGTCCTAAAAAAGTGTGCACCCCTCTACATTCATTTGCATATGAAAATATATTTGCACTTTATATCTATACATACACACAGAGATACTGTTCATAAATGACAAAGCCACGTGATACACACCATTGATAGCCTGCCAAGTGTAACCCCTGCCTGCTCGGTGTGGCACCCTACCCCCCTCTACTAGTGGCTAGGCCAGCCAGTGAGCAATGAACCTGTTACAGCCTTGGTTAAAAGAGGTGCGTCTTTTAAGGCAGTAGAGACTCATGCATTAAGCTCAAGAGATCCCAGGTTTGATCCCTGCTGCCAACAAGGGGATGTTACACAAGGAATCCTCTTCATAGAATTTATTCGCACATCTCCAATCCCTAAGCAGCTTCCACCAATCTTTTAAAAATAGCCTACCAGAGAAATATTTCCTCTTTCTCTCTGACCTATCCACCACAACTGTGGAATTTTTCCCTTCAAAATTTACACTGCTATGACGTGTAGGAAGGGGCACATTTGCATGTGAAACAATGCCAGGTTTAAGGTCTGTTCTCTCATGATTTATTAAAGCTAGAAAC
Source organism: Emys orbicularis (assembly GCF_028017835.1). Classification (NCBI taxonomy): domain Eukaryota; kingdom Metazoa; phylum Chordata; order Testudines; family Emydidae; genus Emys; species Emys orbicularis. Next base: position 151,889,950 of record NC_088684.1, on the reverse strand, counting down.
GGGAGCCCTGCTCTTCCTCCCCTCAAATGCACATACACATCTCCACCTTCTTGGACCAAATGGGCATATCAGTCACTTCAAGACTCTCAGAAAACCACCTCCAAAAATCCTCTCCACTGGGGAAGAGTCAGAGAAAGGTCTGGGATCCATGCCTACTGCATACATCTCCTCCCCGTTCCCCACGCCTGCATGGGGAATCCTCTGAAAGGTTAAACTATCATGAGGCTGTATTCTTTTTCCAGCAAACCCCCTTCATCATGTGGACCCTCCCCAGAGTGTGGAAAGTGGGTTTTTCTGGGGCAGCTGCAGATGGAGCCACGCTGCCAAAGAGCCCTATAGAAGGCAGGGAACACCAGAGCCTGTGTGAAGGCACAAGGCTATCATTCATGAGACAGACCTCTAGGGTATCTCCCAAAATCCACAGGTGCCTGTGGTTAAATTCCTGCCTGAGTGTTCTCCATTTGTGTAGACTTCAGTAGGGAATAGCCCCGATAGCCACACCCCTTCAACATTCCAACCCTTCCAGATCTTCCTAAGGAGGTCTGCAGAGAAGGGAAACTGAGTGAGGACAAGGGTCTGGGGGAGGAGGTTCTGAGGACCATCCTCATTTCTATGGATCTCCTGAAATTAACAGAAGGGGAGATCTCTTAAGAATCCTTAAATAGATCACCACTGGAGCCCCCTTGTTACACCTAGGAAGTCTGTTCAGACATCACCCCATGAAACTTAAGAGGGACTTCAAAACCTTAGAAGGCTCCCCACCCCTGACAAACCAAAATAGGGTCATTATCCTCCAGTGAGCCAAACTTAGAGAGAAAATCTTTTATTGGAACAACTACTGCTGATGAGAGAGACAAGCTTTCAAGCTTACACAGAACTCTTCTGCAGACCTGAAGAAGAGCTCTGTGTAAGCTCAAAAGCTTTTCAGACCAATAAAAGATATTACATCACCCACCTTGGGACCAACAAGGCTATAACAACACTGCATGCAATGAGCCAAAATGGCTATTTGGGGGCTCACAATTAAGCTAAGGCTCCTGGTGAGGTGGGGGTTGCCCCTCCTGAGCTTGATAAGGGCAGGGGGAAGAACAATGAATTTAAGGCTTGCTGGGGGCTTTCCAATGCTACAGATCTCTTTAAGTCCACATAAAGGAGGAAAATGCTTTTCTCTCTCTATAGGAAAGTCTCTCCATGAGCCTTTTTATGGGACAAATATCTCTTTTTCCCTATAGAAAAAACTGCGTAACTATACTTTTCACCTCTATCTCATCTAAAAAGAAGGGTAGAGTGGTGCACTTTTTGTAAATGTTTCATTCCGTCTTCTGTTGAGCTATACAATGTTATCTGCTAATAGTATAAACTACATTTTAATAACTCTTGAAACCACACTTTAAATCAACTAAAGTTGAGTCTTGGGCACTACAGATCTCAATCCGGTAAAGCAGATTTGCTCTCTTCCTTTATTTTATTGCTACAAAGTTGAAAAAAATCTAAAAAGAATGTTGGAACAGCATTTAACCCCTATATTAGAGAGTATCGTATGTCAGGAGCCTCTTCTCTGATTAAGTTAGTATTCTGTGAAAATTTCTACCCTGACTTCAGATCTAACCTACCAATTTTGAGACTGATATGATGGGTGGTTTTTTGTGCATTTTAGAGAGGCAAAATCAGGCTTCTAATGGAGACTCATTTGCAACCAGACCTATGAAGCAACTATTGTCATTTCATAACTATCTACTAAAAAATATTTTTTCTGTACTAGACTGACAGCTTGAATAAAAGGACAATGATTTTGGAAAACAGAAGAGTTTTGCAACAAGGAAGTCACAGATGGTTAATGGAGTGCCATGGGAACTCTTGCAACTGGTCCAGCAGCAAAGACTAATGACAGCTTGTTCAGGGCTTACTTTGGCCATTATCAATGGGATGGCCAGATTAAGCATGGCAAAAGTCCAGGGACTTCCTCCATCTGCCAGTCTGCCCCTTAAGCCAGAGATACATGATAGCCAAATGCAACAGTCAGAACATTCTAAGCATAAGAAAGTGGATATTAATACTAGATGAAGCTGAATAGCTAAAGTGTTATGCCAAGTTAATATTCCCCTTCAGTTAACAAGTGTGATTTTATATATGTCATAAGGGTGAATAATACTTCACAAATATTAAAAGACTGAGTCCCTACCTACAAAATAAACAATAGAAAGACCAACCTGAATTTTACCAGCTGCTTCCTGGGAAGAATCAGGAATATAAATTTTCAAATGTAACTTTCAAAAGAGTCTAAAAATCAAACACCCAAAAACGTTAAAAGTATTTGTTTAATTCATGAAATACCATAGGGCCTAGTTTCCACAGCCTTTCACCATATGCAGTCATTGACTGTTGAAAGTTAATATAAAACACTGCCATTCTCATCTGGTAGCATTCTACATCCATTCTGCACTGCTGTAAATGGACTGCACAACCTGCAAGGCACAAAAGAATCAGACCCCAAGTCAGTAAATATACTGTAACTTATGAGACAATCAGGAAATATACATGGGATTTTTATAATGTATAAATATATAAAGCCAAATTCTGCTCTTAGTTATACTGGTGTAATGTAAATCCAGATTAACTCCATAATAGTCGTTATATCAGAGGATATGAGAACAGAATTTGAATGAATAAATAAATAGGAAGTTTTACCTTAATTTTTATTGGCAAATGAAATGAAGTATAGGGATCACTGTACAGGTTAGAACTGGCAATTGATACAGCAGCAGATTGAGATATAGTGGTAGTACAGGTTGGCATTAGTCCATGATGAGCGTGATGATATTAATTAGACCAGAATTAGATTTCTCTTAACTATTCTATGTCTTCCCAACTATATAAGTAGAAAGAAGCAATTTGCAGGTCAGATAAACACAGCTGAACTGCTTGGCTTTCATATTACTTGCATTATACTCAGGTTAAAGGATGTAGTTTTCATGGTATAGAAGCCTTCCTCAAATCAACATTAGGCATCTAGATTACGGTAGATTTACAATAGTTTGCCAATATCCACAGCACTAGCCCCTAGTAAAATTAAGCATGTCCGGTAATGAAGGAATACCAGATCCATCAGAGTAAAATCTATTTGTTGGTGTCATTCAATGCCAAAGTATAATGTATCATGATCTTGTATTTCAGCTGAGAAAAGCAGTTTTTATTTCCCCACAGGGAGTAAAAATTAATTATGGAGATGGGCACATTTGCTGGTCTATTAAATGATATTCTCCTACCCAAGTATAAAATTTCCCTGCTAGGACTGGTGCCTAAGGGAATATAGACTGATTCATTACCTATTGCCCTCAGAGGGTTAATAATTATAAATGACTTTATTGACCATATGCTTCTCATATGCTTATTTGAACCAAGCAATTTACAGCTGCTAAATGCAGGTGAGGGGCCATCACAGCAACTCCTAGTACTGGCGAGGCATGCTGTTTGTTATCAGAGCACCCAGGTTACTTAGTTTCTCTTTAGTGGGTACATTGTATTTTTGAAAGGCCATAGCCCCACCAGTTGTTTGCAGTCTCTCAGGGCTTTAAAGCAGGTGGTGCAATCATCCACCTTATGGCTACAGGGACACAAAGTTATGCGTGTGTACACACACACTTAGCTACAATGCCCATGGAGGTTATGTGCTGGTGTGCCTAATCAGCCTTTCAGCATGTATAATAAATACAAAATTGGATGATCTCTTATGTATAGACTGAGAACATAAGTCACCTGGCATCATCTCTCTTTTGGGTCATTGAGCCCAACTGGAGTTCAGGGAGCCAAGGGATAGAACAGGAAGCTTTTGTGGGCTACAGATACAGCTGTAAAGGCAAAAATCACTTTAAGTAATATTTATATCATCACTAGAAGATTTGACCATTACAAGTATAGCATGTAGGTTTGTATGGGAAGATACTTGTGCCTCAAGCTAATGATCTTCACAGAGGGATTTCAAAAGCAGTATATCAATAATAGGACTATGGGAATCATCAGGCAGAATTTAGTCATACGGCTGTTTCTTACAGTGCATTAGGGGACGGTTGTTTGGATGGAATAGTCAAATCATTCAGTATGCAATTGATAAAGGCTCCTGCATCTTTTCAAAGGGACACAAGGTTCCAAAATGCAATGTAATGAGAGGAGTTTCTTCAGGGCATGACCCTATATGGTCTGCACCATAATTTTGTCCCTATTTACACAACATGCTTCATTTCAAATCAAGGAGGAAAATAAACACCAGAGCTTCCTTGCCTCATAAGTGCTTTTAAAGTTCAGGTCACTGTCTCGAGAAGCGGATTTTGCTAGCCACCTTATTTTTTAATGTGTAAAGCAGCACATTCTTCTGAAGGCAAGAAATGTGTTCTTACACTTGTAGAATAATAGTTACACTGTTCATAAGGTTGCCAATTTTGGTTAGATGTATTCCTGGAGGTTTCATCACATGACAATCTTTAATTAAAGTTTAATCTTTAATTCTTGGAGACTCCAGGAGAATCCTGGAGAGTTGGCAACCATAACAATGAAAACAATGTAAAAGCAAGGTTTATGGGACATTTAACAAAAGACACTGTCTCAAGCTTAGTATGAATGAAAGGGGCACAGTTTTCTCTAGGTATTTAAAAATATGTCGACAGTTGATTGTTTTTTATTGACATGGGCATTATTGGGTTGGTTTAATCTTTTATTATATAAAGTAAATCAGCATATGTATGTCAAATGCTATAATGGGTTTGTGTGTAGTCAGTAGTTATACCAGATGAGATCATACTGTTCAGTGCATTTCCAGAAAAGATTCTTTAAGGGTGTTCATGGCTCTCACTGGTGCAAAGAGAAAGGTAACCAGTCTGAAAAAGACAGTGGTGTTATAGATTTGCCTTATTATAAACTATTATTTTCATCAGACATTACAAATATGATAGAGATGTGTTTGTGAGTTTGCCTGTTGCAGGAAGGTAGAATTTAGCAATGTGAACCTACATATAAACGGCTTCATCCTGTTTCAAATCTTGTCCTAAAAGTAAAGATTTGTTTAAGCTCTTGGAGACCATTCCCTCATTTTGGACAGTCTCCAAGTAAAGGCAGAATTTGATGAATTGGATCTACAAGAGTAGAGCTTACATTTTTTCTGCAAAGGCACAATAACTTAGCTCCCAAGACTGTCCTCTTTGTGATAAGGTAGAGGGAAGTAAGGAGATAGAAATATGGAAGGCTCAGGTTTTACAATAGACAACATTACTCTGGCTTCATTTTGGAAAGCTAGACTGAGTAGGGTTACCATATTTCCACAATCAAAAAAGAGGACAGTGGGGGGGGAGCCCTGCCCTAGCCCCACCCTAGCCCCGCCCCATCCACTCCCTCCCACTTCCCACCCCGACTGCCCCCCTAAGAACCCCAACCCCCCTGCTTCTTGTCCCCTGACTGCCCCGACCCTTATCCACTCGCATGGGTGGCAGGGTTGTAGAAATTTTGGTGGTGCCCAGAACCCCCCCACACCTGCCTAAGGCTCTGGGAGGGGGGTTGGGTGGGGGGAGGAGGTCTGGGGTGCAGGTCCTGGGCTGGGGATTAGGGTGCAGGAGGGGTGCAGGGTGCAGGCTCTGGGATAGAGTTTGGGTGCTGGGTGCAGGCTCCGGGCTGGGGCAGGGGGTGGGTGTGCAGGAGGGGGTGAGGGGTGCAGGCTCTGGGATGGAGTTTGGGGGTGGGAGGTGGTGCAAAGGGAGGGAGTGCAGGCTTTGGGAGGGAGTTTGAGGGCAGGAGGAGGTGTGTGGGAAGGGGGGAGGGGGTTTGGGAGGGAGTTTGGGGATAGGAGGGGATGCAGGGGTGAGAGCTGTGGGTCTGAGGATGAGGGGTTCATGATGCAGGAGGGGGCTCAGGGATGGAGCAGAGGATTAGGGTGTGGGGGGATGAGGGCTCTGGCTGGGGATGAGGGGTTCATGATGCAGGAGGAGGCTCAGGGCTGGGGCAGAGGATTAGGGTGCGGGGGGTTGAGGGCTGGGGATGAGGGGTTCATGATGCAGGAGGAGGCTCAGGGCTGGGGCAGAGGATTAGGGTGCGGGGGGATGAGGGCTGGGGCTGGGGATGAGGGGTTTGGGGCATTGGAGAGGCTCGGGGCTACGGTGGAAGGGCAGGGTAAGGGCAGCCTGTCTTCCCATTAGTGGATGGGGGACACTAGGATCCGGGGGCAGCAGACAGCAGTTGCTGCTGACTCTGGCAGTACAAGCAGGCAAGGGAGAGGCAGGCAGGGAGAGGGGACCCCACGGGGGGGGGAACGCGCGGAGGGGGGGTGGCAGGTGGAGGCCGGGGACCCATCCAACACTCCCCCGCTCCCTGACTGCCCCCCCCCCCAGACTCCCCTTACCATTCTGGCTCCACGTGTAGGCAAAACACGCTGCCCGGTGGGTCGGTTTGTGTGTTACACAGGGCTGCAGACAGAGGGAGGGGGGAGCAGGGGAGGGCTCTGGCTGCTGGAGGCCAATGGGAGCGGCTCAATCGGCCCAGCCGCCCAATCAGCAGCCACACTCTGCATGGAAGGGAGGGAGGGAGGTGAGGGAGAAAAAAAACCCAGACATTTTAACCTTGTTACCAATTCCTCCCGGATGGCTATTTAGAGACGCAAAAGCCGGACATGTCCGGGGAAATACGGACAGATGGTAACCCTAAGACTGAGACTTATTTTTGTTGGAGGAGCAGGGAAAAGTGAGCAATGTTTTGCTGACTAATAATTTACCTCAGCTACAGTATTTGATGAGCTTGTGAAGGGTTCAATCAGTTTTAAATGTGAAAGTACAACATTTTTTGCTGTTTGAGTACAACTATGCTCATTTTAAATTAGGTAGAAATTACTTTTAAAAACTAATGTTCAGTAAGTATTTAGCATCTGGATTTTTTTAAAACAGATTTTATATATATATATATATTAGAGCAGGGGTTGGCAACGTTTGGCACGTGGCTCGCCAGGGTAAGCACCCTAGCGGGCCGGGCCAGTTTATTTACCTGCTGATGCCGCAGGTTCAGCCGATCGCGGCCCCCACTGGCCGCGGTTCGCCGTCCTGGGCCAATGGGGGCGGCGGGAAGCCGCGGCCAGCACATCCCTCATCCGCGCCGCTTCCCGCCGCCCCCATTGGCCCGGGACGGCGAACCACGGCGAGTGGGGGCCGCGATCGGCCGAACCTGCCGCGTCAGCAGGTAAATAAACTGGCCCGGCTCGCTAGGATGCTTACCCTGGCGAGCCGCGTGCCAAATGTTGCCGACCTCTGTATTAGAGGATGGCGAGAATCAGAATCTCAGATCCAAACCCTCTGAACTTTGGGAAACTGCAAATATAAATCTGAACTTCTTGTCATAGGTGCTAGTCTGACTTTCAGAGTCTCTTCCTCCTTGTTGCAGGTTATAAACTCAGTGTTTACAACTGTCACAACTTTATCAAAAATCTTACAATATTTGATGTTTTACTAAATGCCCCAGCTCCTGGATACAAGTGGTTGCATGATTACATGAGGAACTCACCTTTTTTTCTATCTTTTATTTTTATTCTTTAAAAAAAATAAAATAAAATTATGATTCTGGCTATCATAAATGTAAAAAGAAAAGAAAACTTGATAATGTGGCCCACATGCATCCTGAAAGCTTTCAGGGGAAAACAGATGGAAAATAAAAATCCTGAGGTTTTTTTTTTTTTTAAATAATAGTTTAAGTCATTATCATAAATTTTGAGAGTCTGACTTAATTTGTGAAAGTTTGGAGTTGGTAATACAATACACTAATCTTCTTTCCGAATGCATCTTAATGCGTGGCCACCATAATCGGGTAAAAGCTAACATGAAAGATAAGTACATGCCCTTCAGGAAGAGACTTTATGAACATTTACATTTATTGTTCACTTGGATAGGGTGATGGGATAGCATGAACAAAGCCCACACATAAAAATAGACAGAGAAGGGGTTATTTGCTCACACCTGGAAAAAGGCAGAGGGTCTTTCCCTGCCCCAGAGAAAATGTTCAACCTGTCAGCCAAAAATTAGGACTCCCCAGATGGCCTACATTAAAGGAGGGTTATAAAGAGAGCGGGGAGTCTGAAAGGATGAAGGAGGAAGTGTTCATTCTCTTCTCATAGCCCAGGAAAAAAAACAGAGTCAGGAAATTCCCAGAGAAGTCCCCCATCAGCAAGCAAGGTTTAGCTGTGAAGTTGTGTAGCTTGCTACACTTGAGGCTTGTCTGTACTTAAAATGCTACAGTGGCACAGCTACAGTGATGTCCCACAATTCTATGGGACAATGTCCTTAGGCCATTTTATTTCAACAATCCACCATACTGAAAACAGAAGTGCCCCTCCACCCACCAGCAAATGGCCGCAGCTCAGGTCAGTGTTAACCGATTCTCTTCTGATCACTGATCTGCAATCACATTGTCAGAAAGCCTCCTGGGTTTGCAATGGAGAGCAAAAACAGACAGACAATCTGATACCAGGCAACACTGCTTTTAATTAATATCACTGAGAACTGATGTGCCCTCTCCGCTATTGAGGGAGCCCATATTGTTCTAAGAAAACAATAGAAAGACATGGACTCATTTCAAGACTATATTAATACAAAAATGGATGCAAGAGCTATATTTGCATTCCCTTGTCCCTGCCAATATACACAAACATACAAAATGTCATGAAATCAGATTTAGGGTCCAATCCTGTACTCCTTGTTATTGCAAAAGTCCTTAGAAAGTAATAGGTAAATTTCCTGGGTAAGGGCTGCAGGACCAGGTGCTTCAAATAGAACCATACTTTTCCATGTGTTTTCCCTAGGAACATGGCACATGTTAACATGATTTCCTCTTGTTATATGGAAGAGATTAGGAGTGTTCAAAAAACACCAGAGAAAAAATCCCCAATGTCTGGTTTTGGAAACAATAGCTCATAGTCCCAAATTCACTCCAATCCTAAATCTAGTAGTAATATTTGTCTAACTTGGCCTGTGGTCGCATTTCTCTCAGTGGAACTCTATATACTTTGCCAACGAGTTTAGAAATAATAAAGTCACCACAATTTGGATGTATAAAAATAGATACTGACAAGAAATTAGTTTAGTTCCTAGCTATACAAAACTATAATGAAGTAAATATAAAAAAGGCTACAGAAATAACTAAGGCAATTTAAGAATTTAGTTATACAGAAGATAAATAATTGATTCTCTGCTCTCTTATACCAATTTTATGTCAGAATACCCTCATTAATTTCAGTAGAATTACTCCTGGTTCATAATGCTGTAAAGTAGGAAGAGAATCAGGTTCTAGTTCTATGCATTTGGAGAAAAGGGTATTTAGGGTTTGACTTCAAAAGGAGCAGGACTGGGGGCTAAAGATAATGACCTCATTTAGGTGTATACACAGGTTTGAAGAGTATTTTAGAAAGTTTAGATTATATTGCATTTATGTCAAATACAAGAAGTGTGAGGCCCTTAAAGGAATTTACTTAAAATTTCTTTACATTAGTAACACCAGCAATTAATACGTAGATTAATCTACTGAAACAAGGTGTAAGAGAATGTCCTGCACTTTTTTTTAAATGTTTTGAAAAAAAAAGTAGAATAAAGGTGCTAATTCTGCATGAGGTACAATCAGTCTTCTTTTGAGTTAAATGTGTTCCTGTGAGTTGGAGTGGCAAAGTGATGCCTGGGTAATCATTTAATTGCTGTATTATATCTGTCCTCTAGGATACAAAACACCCACATTACTACTTTAAAATGATACATCTATCCCAATATTAGCACTTCAAAGAACACCACCATATTTTTCCACCACAGATATTGCAATGATGCGTACCAAAAGGTGAGCCAACAGGTAAATTAAAAAAAAATTAAAATAGCAGAAATTAATGACAAGTGATGGTGAATATACAAGCAAAACACAGGAGCAAAATATGAGAATGAATTGGTCTTATGTGCTTGCAATTTGGGGAAAGACTCAGCTTTAAAACCTATAAGTTATTATATACATCTATTTTCATTCATATACTATCCTTCCTGAGACCAGGGCATCTTATGATTTACCGCTAGAATTCACTGAGTTGGCACATCTCTACATTCACAAACCCACAAGCCGGCAGTTAAATCCAGAAGTTAAAGCATCATCTACAAGGCAAGCAGTGTGAAGTTTGACCTAATTATATTTTACTATCTAAACTCAAGATTTATTAGTATGGTGCTGAAAATGCACAAATGAACATGTAAAGCAACTCCTACTACAAAAATGCTTAAGAAAGAATAATGTCTACACTGCACATTCCTTTCAGCATAAAGGAAAATACATACACTGTATGTCCCCCTAGCACAGGTATAAATATCAGTGCAGATCAGGGATGGGCAAACTATGGCCCGTGGGCTGGATCCAGCCCCTCAGGGCTTTGGATTCGGCCCACGGGATTGCCACCCTCGTGGAAGGGGGGGCGGGCAGAGGGCTTCGCGTGCTGCCCTCACCTGTGGGTTCCACACCCGAAGCTCCCATTGGCCGCAGTTCCCCGTTCCCGGCCAATGGGAGCTGCGGAGGGCAGTGCCTGCAGGCAAAGGCAGCACTCGGAGCCCTCTTCCCCCCACTCCCTAGGGGCCGCAGGGACGTGGTGCCGGCCGCTTCCGGGAGCAGCACGGGGCTAGGGCAGGCAGGGAGGCTGCCTTAGCGATGCCGTGCCACTGACACCCCGGAGTCCGCACTCCAAACCCATCCTGCACCCCAACCCCCTGCCCTGAGCCTCTTGCTCCACTCCACACCCCTCCTGTACCCTGAACCCCTACCCTGAGCCCCCTCCCTCACTCCATACCCCTTCCTGCACCCCAACCTCCTGCCCCAGCCCTACATTCATGGCCCTGCATGCAATTTCCCCAACCAGATGTGGCTCTCATGCCAAAAAGTTTGCCCACCCCTTGTGTAGATGATGAGGTACCGCTTAGGCAAGTAGAGCAAACACATTTCTGAGCCCTGTGGGTATGTACCCTGGTATGTAGCCTTCAGGGCTCTCTACTCACCCACACAGTGCCTCCCTTTCTACACTTCTATTTTTAGCAGTATAGTGTCCCACTGCTTGAGACTTTCACCAGTGCAGGAAAATGCTTGAGCTCTGGGGAAAGATTCTTGCATTTGGGTAGGCAACAAGGAAAGACTCTGGCAGTGGGGAAGGTTCTGGTGCAGAGGGAGAGGGAATGGTGAAAGGCTCTAGCAGCTCCCCACTGCCAAGCCCTCCCTCTCCCCCTCCCCCCGAGTCTTTCCCTGACATGTGTGATGCAACCTGTTTTTCACTGCTTCATGTAGCTACACATACCCTACATGCCACCTCAGGAGGTATGAGGTGTAAACGTAACCTCAAGATACAGATCACATTCCATTCCTCTGCCCACTAGAAATATATGCAATATTTATTACAGCATCCTTTTCCATGGTGACTAGACACATTTTCAAAATTAAAAAATAAAACAAAACATGACTTATGCATGGGTAACTGGGGAGAAACATGGTTGCTGCCTACAAGAGTTTTAGGAACCATTTTGTCATATTCTCAGTCAAGAAAATACAAAGCTCCCTTTCTATAAAAACAAGTCAAACTAAATAAATATCTTTCATCAGTCCCTTTAGCTCACTAGACCAGGGCTGGCTCTAGGTTTTTTGCCACCCCAAGCAAAAAATTTGCTGCCCCAAGCTCCGAGAGCACAACTGCTCAAGCAAGTTGGCCGGAATGCCGCCCCTGGAATTGTGCCACCCCAAGCACGTACTTGCTTTGCTGGTGCCTAGAGCCAGTCCTGCACTAGACCCAGGTGCTGGTAGATTGCCAAAAGGATTGCATTTCTGATAAAGGATCCCTAAATTGAGAAGGCCCTGGAAGCTGGTTTTAAAGTGTTCAAAGACTAAAGAATGACAGCAAGAACCTTTGGGCTGCTGTATTTAAGTACAGCAACATAGTGGGGGGTGAAAGTCTGTTTCTCAGATAAGAGAGCACCTCCATGATGTTATACAGCATTGGTGAAGTACCTCTGACACATAGAATCCAAATCACATGCATGCTGAAGTGACTGTGATGCCCTCATGCTTTACACTTGGCTGTATTTTTATTCACTTGGCCTGGGTTTTGCCAATCCATTTCTTCTCTTTAGTAAAGTACATGATGCAATAAGCAGAAAATACCTCCTCAAATAGTAGAATAGTCAGTTGATTGGCTGAAACAGGGTAATTGCCTTAAGCAATTTCCTTTGCAAAGTAGCATAGTCCTGAAGCTCCCTGAGATTATTTCCGGAAGGAAATGTGTACTGCATTTATAAAGAAACTCTGAGAAATATTTGGCAGTGATGTGCCTTGGGTGGGGATAGACTTCAGGCTACTAAATGGAAAACTTTCCTGGCTGAGGCGTTCAGTAACATCTCATGTGAAAAGGGACACAAGACAGATTTAAACAGTTTGACTTCTATAAACTAGACCGAGTGTAGGTCAAACGTGGGCATCTCTGGAGCATTAGGAAAATCATTATTTGCATTACTACATGTAATGTTCCCAGCAGTTATCCCCTGGGTGTTATATTTTTAATTGGCAGAGGACTGGACTTCAATCCTGGAGTTTACTTTTTATTTGATTAAAAAGAAAACTGGTAGAAAATAATGAGAACTGTTTTATTAAGAGAAGTTCAGAACCATCAGGCTGTGGGCTTAGTAATTGTTTTTGCTGTCTGCTACATGGATGTTCAAAATACTCTGAAAGGGTTTGTGTTCTTATTGAGCCTTTTAGTATCTGATTGGAGACATCCAGGTAAAGCCAGCTGAACAAGTATTGTGGTGATGAGCTCCTTACAAGAATCTAAACAACACAGAAACCTCTTCCCATCCTCTGACAAGTCTGCAGGGCATTAGAACCATACAGGAAAGAGTTAAGAGGCTCAGGGAATGGATGCTGCTGTGCCTCACAAACCCACTATGCCCAGATGACAATCATAAAAGGAGGGAGGAGAAAAGGGAAGCTAGAGTGGGGGAAAGTCACAATTTAGATTCAGAAGGGCCTGTTTCCTTGCTTGTACACCAGCAATAGGAGGTGACTTTATCTGGACCTGTTAGTTTCCTAGAGAGGGAAAAACTTTGGTTCTTGAAACTACTTTCATCAGCAGTGAGGAAGAGCATAGCTTGTGACAGGGCCCCAATTGCTAGTACAAATAGGGGAGATCATCTCTGCACAAACACTGAGGTGGGTAGTTTGCACCTTGATCCAGGAGCTCCTGGGAACTAACCAGGCCACTTAACTTGCACACAGCTGCCCAAGGGCTTGTGACAGCCAAATAATAGCTAGAGCACTTGTCTGCTCCAGCAACAACCCCGCCACATTCTCCAAATGCCCCTTCCATCCCCCGGCCTTAACTATTGCACCATGGCCTCCTGCAGGGGTTAGGGTAGAATCAGCAGAGCTGATGTTGCACCTACCAGAGGGGCTTTCTTTACCAGGGTTATTTACCAGGTATTTTATAGCTTCCTTGCAGCCACTTTGTATCAGTGTAACAAAGTGGCTTCATGACAACTGTCAATATAGCCCTAGATGTTTTATTGGAATAAGATGTGGAGAAGGAAGATCAGTTGCCAATTGCATTGCTGATATTTCGCTAATTAAATTATCTACTTAATTATAGGTCTGTGTTTGAAAATTATCAAGAAAAGCTTTCTTGTTCTCTTACATGAGTGCACAGCAGTAATGGGCAAACCTCCAAAAGCTTTGATGTTTTGGAATGGCATCCAAAACTTTATCTGGAGCTAATTGAAATTTGTCACGTCTCAGAATAGGGTAGGATAGCTGAAGAGAGGTGGCTTTCCTGTGAGGATTTGTACTTTCTGGTTTCAATTGGGTAGGACATTTCACAACACTAGTCTCCTGTATGATAATTTAGTATATCCAGATACTGTCCCAGCCAAAACTGGAATGTGAAGGTTATGTGCTTTTTTTTTTTAAGTTAAACTTGAGAAAAAGTTTGGATCTGAATTTTGGATGAAGCTTTGGGTCATGTTTAAGTGCCTTTGTACATCACAAGAAATCAGTAAATAATGGGCCCATTCTTACTCCCAATGAAGTTAGTGGCAGTTTTGCCATCAATTTCAATTGTAGCGGGATTGAGTCTATGGTTCTACACCCAGCAGTACATTTTTTTATCATCCAATTGAGGCTGGGGCTGATAAGAACTATTGTCTGGATTTTGGATGACTGGCAGTGCAAAAAAGGAAAACCCATTTAATTGTCTCCATTTTTGTTAGAAGAGGAAAACAGAAGCCCGTTTACTCCAAGAGGAAAAAGATTAATGCAACAGTTTATAAACCAATATACTGCTACTCTCCTCTATACCATACGTAATTCCCAGTGGCCACCTGGCTAGTCTATCATCTTCACCTATATGGGCCATGTACAAGTAGGACTGCTGATCATTCTGCAGTATTAAGAACAAATGTACTATCCTCAATGGAATCAAGCAAATAGTTAATCGTCATGCATTCTTAGTAACTGAAGTAGTCACTACTTCAGAGCTGGCCAGGAAGCTCAACTTACACCAATTTATATCAGGGATCTTAAATAACTGGAAGGAATAAAATATACTTGGGGTACTGTCCTTAGCCAACTACTGGAATTCATGAAAAATACTTATTAAAAAAAAAGGTATACATAATTAAAGGAATTGCCATGGCTTTGTTGTTGCTATAAACAAGTTAATTTTCTAAGGTACAAATCTGCCAAGGAAGGACAGCCAACTAAAAGAAGTACTTCTCACTATCAGCTGTTCTGCAGGACCTTGCTGATGTACTTTGTACTCCACAGACCTGCATCATTAATTATTGTACAAAGGAAGATTTGTCCGTGCATTGTTCTAGACCTCAACATATTCAGTGTTTTTGCAAAGCAGTAGCATTTTGTTACCTCTGTTCTAAAGGCTTTGAAATTCAAGTACATCCAAAATTTGTAAAAGCTTATCTCCAGACTGTTCTTCCACACAGTTTAATAGTATTTTTCTTCATTATACACAGAAAAGTATTTTTTTCTTTCTCCATATATTACAGCTAGTCATGTTAGGTGTATAGAATAACTGTACATATTGGAGAAAACAACCACCACATTTCATTGCAGGATTCAAACATCTGATAACCAACTAAAGTTCATGCACTGGGTTACACAGAACTTAACTAGGGGCCACATCCTGCAACTGGATCTACACAGATGGATCTTTGTGCCAGTATGGAGCCTGACTGAACACACCTGGTTTCTGCTTTGGTGCAAAAGTCCATCCACACATCTGATTGCAGGGTGGAGGCTACATATACAACAATACAGAACAGGATGGGGGTTTGCATATATTTACGTACAAGATGATGTGAGGAACAAAAGATAGAGCTAATATCAGCATTGGCTTATTCCTGGGCTTCTCAAGTCAGGGGTTGTAAATAGCTGTCAGTGAGTCATGACCTGTTCTTTCCACACTGCTAAATAGGATGGAGGTCCTAGGTAGACCTGACATAGCTGGGAACAGGGGTCCCAGCTTTAATTATTTTTTAATTTTTAAAAGAAACTGGAAAAAATAACAGCAACAGACCCAGCTTCATGTGCATAATATATATATATATATATATCAGCTCTATTAAAATGAGTCTTTAACAGTTTTCATAATATTTAAGTTATTCTTGTAAACTTCTTACTTATAGCAATGATAGTCTGAGACACATGACAATCTTCCCCCGCATTGACTCCAAGAAAGCAGAAAATGGGGAAAATGTTTCCTGTTAAGCATATCTGGAGTCTTATTTGGAGACGTCTGAATAATTGTTTTATACATTCATCAGTGACAAATGTTTTATTCATGCTTAGCAGAGCATCCCAGACAGTTGCAGGTTTCATTAGCAGAGTGACTTCTGTTTATCATACCACCTTACATTTACACAGTAGTTTTCATTCAAAAGTAGTTCCAAGTGCTTTACATAGTGTGTATATTTAAAGGATAAAATTCACCAGCCAGTAAATTAGAGACATCTCTGCAGTGGAATACAGTAGACATTGTGGCAAGAGCTTGTGTGTGTGTGTCTTTGAAGAAACCTGGCCGTCCTTCATGCAGCCCCCATTGGCCTGGAGCAGCGAACCGCGGCCAGTGGGAGCCGCGATTGGCCGAACCTGCGGACACAGCAGGTAAACAAATCGGCCCGGCCCACCAGGGGCTTTTCCAGAACAAGCAGCGGCCCTAGTTTGAGAATCACTGATCTAGAGCATCCCTGATAGGTATTAGTCTAACCTGCTCTTAAAAATCCCCAATGATGGTGATTCCGCAGTGGGCAATTTATTCCAGTGCTTAACCACCCTGAGAGTTGGGAATTTTTTTCCTAATGTCCAACCTAAACTGTCCTTGCTGCAATATAAATGCATTGCTTCTTGTCCTATCCTCAGAGGTTAAGGAGAACAATTTTTCTCCCTCCTCCTTCTAACAACCTTTTATATACTTGAAAACTGTTATGTCCCTCCCTCAGTCTTCTCTTTTCCAGTCTAAACAAACCCAATGTTTTCAATCTTCCCTCATAGGCCACGTTTTCTAGACCTTTAATCATTGTTGCTGCTCTTCTCTGGACTTTCTCCAATTTGTCCGCAGCTTTCCTGAAATGTGGCACCCAGAACTGGACACAATACTCCAGTTGAGGCCATATCAGTGTGGAGTACAGCACAATGATGGCATTTAAAAAAAATACTACTTTAATATAATTTATTTGGAGAAAAATCTCCCAGTCAGTATATATTTTTCTACAATATTTGCCTAAATCAAGTAGAAAGATTTTGTTTCTAGATTTTGGCACTGAGATTTATGAATGGGTTTTTCATAGCCTTTGGACTGCTCAGTTTCAGTCCCCAGAGCCACCTCCGATACTGTGCAACAGTTACCAATGCTGAGGAAGCTGTTGAGGAGTGACCTCCTGCATGGAGGAACTGTGCAGCAAATCTGCCACACAATAGGATGTGTGCTGCTAGTGTGAGGGATCCCTCAGTACAGAGAGGGCAACAGTGCTAACCACTGATCGCTCTAAGTATACTTATTGGTATAATCTCCATTGGAAAATATTTTCACTAGTTAAGCTAACTTCTGTTACTTTTCGTCTAAGTTTCAGCTGCCCTGTATTGATGTCAATTTGCTATGTTAAATAATACTATATACAGAAATAGGACCGAATATTGCAAGTAATACTCAAGGACATGCCTATGGAATAGTGTATTCCACTCGGGTGGCTTCTCAAGTCAGGTAATACTCAGCATGACCAGGAGCTTCAGAATCTGGCCGAAAGTGACTTCAGTGGGATTACTCACATGAGTAAGTGTTTTCAGGTTTAGGCTGATAGAGAAAAAGGGAAATGAAGAGTGTAGCATTTTCTCTATGTCTCATTTCAAACAAATAGCATCCACTTTAAAGCTCACTGTCATCTAGTCTCTCCTTCAAATAGAATGTTGCATGTCTGAAGAAACTACCTAGTCCATATTCCAAACAACGTAAAGGTTCTTATCAGGCAGCTCAGTCAAATATGAGTCTTTCGCTAATCATATCAGAGCACTCATCAACTATTTCTTTTCATGACAGCTCCCAGGAAATGTTTCTGGAATGAGCAGATATGTAGCATCTTTTGGACATTTGCAGCAACTAATATTAAATGCAGTTGTCTTGTTTTTCTTGAAAGTATTTCCCTACACACACTGGACGGACAGCCGGATGGATGGATGGACGGACACACACAATACATTTAAAACATAGCTGTATAAATCAGCAGCAGCATCAGGACTAGCCTCCCAACCATCGGCATGCATGCAAATAAATCAATAAATATTTTCCAGTTGTTCTGTCTGATTAAAATAGTTATATGTTCAGAATAAACTCATCCAAGCAGAACTTATTTAAAAATGAGTATAGGAACCAATAGCATCTATCCAACGTGGCCTGCTGTGTGAATAGTATAGGAAGAAAGAGCCCCCTAATGGCTTCAAGTTATCTGTGAAAATAAATAGATTTCAGTTTCCTGAGTTCCTGGTGGAAAGCAGAAGCAAAATGAGTTTCTGAATGGGAAAAATTAGTAATTTGGGTAAATGGTTGATATTATTGAACCAAAGCGTGAAATGGAGTGATCAGTCAAGATTCTCTGTGCTCAAAAAATCAATGGAAATGAACAGTTTAGACTAGATAAATCCAGTTTGAAATGAACACATGTTTAAGAGGTAAATTAAATTATTTAAACCAGGGACTGACAAAAGTGAACCCTTATGGTGTAAAACTTATGCACAGATGCTATCAACACATTTTAATAGCACAATCTCAAAACCTAAAATAATGTGAAGGCTTTGGATTTTTTTCCTGTGTGTGTTTTTTTTTTTTTAATAATTATTCAAGCTGAGTATTGCTAGTAGAAAAATAAAATCCTTGTAATTTTCTTTTAGAATTTCATGATGACCATCAATGTGTTAATGTTTTTAGATACTTGTTTGTAGGGGGGCTTGTTGATATTACACCCCCTCTTTGATTAAATTAAAACTGATGCTTATTTTGTAGTTTTTTATGGGAGGGGAAATGCCATTGAGGGAAACAACCAAGAACAATCAGTGATTGCTCTCTTTCATAAGTGGTACATTTAAATTTGCACAGGTTCAATAAACAAGCATAGATAAAAGGGAGAGGTGAAATGTGAAAGCTTTCGGAGAGCTCTTAGTCAAAGCTATGCAAAAGTAGTATTCGTAAATGTTACCCTCGGTGCTACATATTTAAAGAGACAGGCGTGTATTTTCATAGCCGCCTAAGGGAGTTAGGGGTTCGGCTCCTAATGAAATTCAATGGGAGTTGGGTGAAAAATCCCAGCCACAACTAATATACGTGCTAGCTCTACTCCCTTCAGTATCTGACACGTATACTGTGCTCTGTTTACATTGTCAGTAGATAAAAGAAAAAGCATTTCTCTCTCTCTCTCTTACTTTGGGCTGGATTCTGACACTTACCTTGTACAGTACTGTATTCTGGCCGGCAGTCTTATTTATTCTATTGGGACTGCTCATGTAGTGAGGCCCTATTCAATGCATGTAAATGCCGCAGAATCTGGCCCTAACTGAGTCCACTGTTAAATGTGAAGAATATCACAGGAGGAAAGGCTAGTATTACCTATATGCATAAATTGTGTTTATCAACTGTAGACAGACACTGGGACTATTTAAGAAAGGAGAAAGCTGAATAGAATAGACAGATACTGTTTTTTGGTTTTTTTTAAGGCTTGTCAGTTTGCATTTGTACATTTCTAGCAATTTTTTTCATAAAGTATATTAAAAATGAGCCCAGATACCTCTCTCACCCATTCAAGTGTGCACTCTCGTCCTTTATACTAATGCCAATTTCAAAAATTTATCTGTGACCATGTTGCCCTACATAACTAGTTTTTAATTAATATTTAAGGTCTACAAAATATGAAGAGTGAACTGAATAATTATGAATAAGGTATTTGGTGTTACTTGTGGGGGTTTTGTAGTTACCAGGTGAAATGATATTTAATACTTTCATGTTGTATATACAACACTCTATAGGCAAAATATTTTGGGGGAGGAAAAATGGTAATTGCAGCATATCTATTGTTGGTTTGCCATCGCCGGGGTAGACTGAAATTTAGGGTTTAAAAGCACAGACATTTTAGGATCAGTAACCTTCTGTGAAAATTTCTTAACTAGATGACCCACAGGAAAGTTGTGCCTGGTTGTGAGAATAACTGCTCAAATGCTTGGATTAATGTAGTGACTACTCCACTCTACTCAGATAGAAAATTAAAGTGTCTGGAATACAAAAAAATCCTTTTGGTTGGGATCAAGAAGCAGAAAGCACAAACAAACGAACATGAAAGGTGATGCAAATCATCACAGTTAGAGAGAATATGATATGAATGTCTTTTGTTTGAAGTCACAGTGCTGTCTTTTCAGCTTTACTCTCCTGTCACCTATAATCCCAAAGTCAATCAACTTCCTGACTGCTGCATAGCCTAAAGCTCGATTATTTCTTTTCTAACCTATCACCTTCCATAGAGGTAATGAAACTGTTTCCCACCAAGCTGAGGGATGTAATATGTGAAAAGTTTACGCAGAACAAAAGACGCTTTAAGGGAGTGTAGTGTCAATGTCACATCAAAACCGGCAATCAGCCCGATAGGACTGGCACATCAGGCACAGAATAACTGAACATCCGAGGATTCATGTTTCAGCTCCTAAGCCTTGGTCTTTTCTTTGCAAGCAGAACGTTAGCTATAATTGTCATATCTCTAATAAGATGGCAGTATAATGCCATATCATATAAGACAGATCATGTTTGTGAAGCAGTAGTTAGCTTGCCGTCAAAAGACAGATTTTGTTTTAAACTACTGACAAGCACTGTGAAATGCTCCAGTGAAATGCCTGCCTTACCTGGCTGCACAACATGAACAGCCAAGAATTAATAATACAAGGGAGCCTTATTGCTATGCTGTTATTGCCCTAAACTGCTTAGCATCTGTGGGACAGTTTACATTATAACATTGCACAAGTAGATAGAAAAATGTCACTTAACCAATTCATTTTCACTTAGTTGGGGGCAAAAGTATAATCAAGATTTTTCACAATCTAGAGCTCCTTCCTAATCCTCTCTCTGTGCATGCATAGTATTTGATACCTATCCACCTGAGAATGAGAGAATTTATATGCAATAAATACATACTGTACATGAAGCCAAAGCTTGTAGGTATTTTTAACATGCAAGGTATACAAAAGAATAATGCATTTTTTTATTAACTGCTGAGAAAGGACAAAGAAAATCCTTACCTGGAGGATCAAACTGTGTATATCATCAGTGCTGTGTGGGTTTAGTGGGGAGAGGGCAAATTTTTGTTTTCAGTAATGAACCTCTTCTTCAGAGATGCAGCTTGTTAAGAGATAAGTAAAATGAACTATTCCAAGGTCCAGTCTATCATCGCTTGCACAGGCTTGAGGCTGGCATCCTCTCGTGAAGGAAAAAGGTAGCTCAGTAAGTTGTCCACTGAGGGAGCTAGGTATCAGTGTTATCAGGCACCAGCAGTCACATACTGATGCTATAGTACATACTCTCTCCCTCTCTTGCTCTCTCAGCTCTGAGTCTAAGCTCCTTCTGCTGCTGTATAATCAATCTAGCCTGTCTGAATCTAATAGGCCTCTATTTAACCAGCCAATCAATAGAAAGGATTCCAGTGCTGGACCCCAGGGTCTTTTCCAGAAGTGGTACAAACTATAAGAGTTTTGGCAGCAGTTTAAACCAAGTATTTTTCAGTATTTTATCCCCCTTAGAGAGAGAATGTTTAGGAGAGCCCAGTTTCAAAGCTAGCCTTGTCTCTGTGCTCTCTCATGTGAATTATATAAACACACACTGTGCTGCAGCAGCATTCTGAAACCTTCCCCTATCTCTCCCATTTTCAGTGTTTCGGAATAGAAATGCTAGAGGTGGATCTGAACAGCAACTCCCTGATCAAAGCATTTGAAAATAGGGGTGTTTAAAATCCAGTTCTGAGTTTTGGAATTTGGGACTATCTCTAGTAAATAGAGAAAAGAAGTTTATTTATTGAGATATCCCATCTCCTAGAACTGGAAAGGACATAGAGTCCAGCCCCCTGCCTTCACTAGCAGGACCAAGCACTGATTTTGCCCCAGATCCCTAAGTGGCCCCCTCAAGGATTAAACTCACAACCCTGGGTTTAGCAAGCCACTGCTCAAACCATTGAGTTATTCCTCCCTACTAAGTAAGTATATGCTGACTAGAAGGGAAACATGCCTTGCAGTCTTATATTTATATCCCTCTGATTTTGAACCAGGCTCCTTTCTTATGCCCTTCATACTTTCATTTGTTCTACAACCACTACTTACAATACCCTACAGAAACTTACAAGTAAAACATTGGGAGGGTCACTGTGCATAACTGAGCATTGTATCACCACAAAATTCTTTAGCCTGAATAGTTCTACCACTGATTTTGGGAAACTTTACAAGAAAATGGGGCTGCAAGCTGGTGGTTCTGGATCACAATTGTGACCCAGTTTTGATTCTGAAACAGATTGATGGGTAGCTGCTGCTACGCTTCTGACTCTGCAGAATTGGTCTCATTGACATAAGGTGATCCCGCACCTCATCATGTTGATAGTACCAGAGAAGCTGCTCTCTTGCTTACAACTACTGACAATTATCGCTCCCAGCAGACATTTAAAAAAAGAAGAGCCTCCTAGTGAGCAAAAACAGACAGTGTGACTTCATGAACCATGTTGCCCTATTCCAGGACTATGGAGCATTTGCTGACCCAGATCTTTCCAGGCTGAGTCACAGTGTATGTGCATGCAACTGTGCATATATAGTCCCACGTGAAACTGACTTGCAGTAAAAATTGTTCAACTGCATCTGTATCAACACTATCACTAATATTCCAGGAAATTACCTATTAAGCCACAGTTCATATACACACCAGCCTCAACTCGCCCATTACCACCAAATATAATATCCAGTTGCAGATTTCTCAGCTCCACACTATACTTCTTCTCAGCTCCAACATATCAACAACCACAATGCACACATCTAGCTCCTCACATTCATATTCAAATGTGCAACCTGAACTCCAATCCTAGGTAGCTGAAAATAAATCGCCTTTCTGTAATCACAGTGGTGAAATTTAGCATTTTACATGTAAATGAAATATTATATGATCAAAATTATGGTTTTTCATGAGTGAAGAGCTTGTTGTGTGAGGGAGTGAGAGATCTGTGGTTACCATATGGGGCAGAAGACAGTAAACTGAACCATTCTTTGGCCCATGAGAGAGGAGATTTGGGGTGGGGGGGAATTAGAGAGGAGGAGAAACAGACACAGGAAGCACTGTGGGATCTGAAGTCTGGGATGGTAGGGGGTCCACATGTCTGTGCTTCAAGGATTCCTCATGGATTTTTTGCCTGGTGCATTAAAGGAATACTTCCCCACTTCTCCCTGTATACTCCACCCCTCAAGTCCCTTCTGCTTTTGGAATGTTTGTTTACCTTTAAGTGAAAATCTCAACACAAACTTAACTGTGGAGTTACTATAGACACCATGTATACATACTGAACACATACTCATGTGCATCTAGCATAAAAATGATGTCTTTGGCCACCACACAAATACAGCCACTTCTGGGGTGGAACATAGTACTCTTTTAACAATACCTAGGAAAGATACTCCACACCAGAAGAGGTTAGGATAGGAAGCACACATTTTTAGTTGAAAATACAAAGAGAGGATGTTTAGCAAGGCAGAATTATGCACAGATGTTTTACACCAGTGTGCAATGTAGTAGCACAGAATATTGAATCTGTGTGCCAGCAAACAGTGTGAATTAGAGCTAGGCAAAATCAGATTCAGAATAAAAAACATCCTTAGCCTTTCATATGTATCTATATTCTGCTTATATTATTCCCTGAGGAGAAACAGTAATAAATAGCTCATTAAAAGCCAGGTGGCCTAATTGCTGTGTTTCAAAACTAAGGGTGTGTGTGTATTTGTATATATATATATGCACGTACACACATATCTCTGCAGTAGTAAATTTTCATGTTATAAATACTGTTTCCCATGCACTTTTACCTCCCCCCCACACACATATCAATATATAAACAGGGCTCATTTTCCCCTGAATTTTGAGCCACACGTGATGACTTTGTTTGTTGCCTGTGTCACAGTAGAGCCCCAAAGCCCCAGAATCATGGCCCCATTGTTCTCAGCATGGTACAAATGCTTAAGAAGACACAGTCCCTGCCCCAAAGAGATGGGAAAAACCAAGATTATGACAAGCGGTTCATTATTGCTTTTCAGGAGAAAATACAAGCTGCATAGGGATATTTATATCTATATGACAACATATTTATATAATAAATTTATATTTATATGCAATAAATACATACTGTACATGAAGCCAAAGCTTGTAGGTATTTTTAACATGCAAGGTATACAAAAGAATAATGCATTTTTTTATTAACTGCTGAGGATCCTGGCCTTCTAATACTTCCAGTGGGAGAAACCAGCCCTCATATCAAATGACTTTTCCCTAAGCAAAGAAACTGTTACAGAAAGTGTCCTAGGAGGTATGTGAACAATACAAATACACAATACATTCAAATATTCTGTTATTTAAAAATATAAAATCCTGTCTTTTCCCCACAATATGGGAAGGTATTAAAGTAGAGATTCAGTAGAGATATAAGTCGGCACAACTCCATTAAAGTTAAAAGGCAGGGAGATACAGAGGCTCCTTTGCCTTTCCAGTTTGTAACAATAAGGATTAAAATAAGATTATAATATATGTGAATATGTCATTGCTTCAGCCATAAAAAAGGAAAAACATAACAGACACTTATTAGCTGAAAATTAAGATACAGCCAGCAGCTACCAAGTGCGAAGCGCTTCCTTTAGGGCTCCAGCTGCTTGTCTCTGCCAGATTTAAAGAGCCAGGCCCAGAAAGGCATGCTGGGAAAAAATGCCTATAAAAGGTCAACACTGCAGCAGAGTTTATGAATCTTTTAGGTGTTGTGGGAGTTTTATGTACAGTGTGTTAGAAGTCTTCAGTCTAATGTAGTTTGATCTTATAAATGGGTTGGATTTAATTGTGTCTCAGGTATATGACCAGTGTGCTAAAATCTTGGACTTAGTTTTGCCATGGGTACATCTAGAGGGAATAAGGCTGTAAAAGTAATTGAAGCATTTCCCTGCTGTCAATGACACAAAGCAAGGACTTAATCCTAGGTCTCCCTCATGTATGCCTTAAGTGTGCCATTGGATATTCTGAGGGAGGGTCTCTCTCATTCTCTTGGAGAAGCTGTTCTAACCACCAGGCTATACATTTGTGCTACTGAACCTTATAATATTTAACTTATTTATAGAAAGTGGAACAACTTCAACAGAGGAGATTAAGAGCACCCAACACCCAAATAGCCAATAGGGTGGTGATTAGGGTACTCCTGTAGGTCAGGGGACACCTGGATTGACATGCCTGCTGCAGAATAGATATTTAAACCTGAGTGTATCCCCCCAACAGAGTCTCCTTACCATTGTGCTATTGGATAAAAGAGGGTGGGAGTAGGAAGGAAAGCACCCTTTTTTTTCTATGTTGTGAATGCCCAAAATCAAAAAGATTTTCTTTCATTCAACAAATTTGTTGGTTTTTGTTTCACCAAGAAAATATATATATATATATATACTTTTGGGTTGCTCCTGAATGATTTTTTCCCAGTTTTTTTGTTTTTGCTAGCAAACCAAAAAATCAATTATTTGCTCCAAGTATAACTCACTGGTCACTGTGAGTGGGATCCACAAAACGACTTAGCTGTTGAAATGCTCAGAATTATGTTGCCTAACTTTTAGACACCTAGAAATGTCATAGGAATAATACTATCATTCACAAAGCTGAGTTAGGTGGCCTATATAATGAATGGGGAGAGTGCGGCACCTAAGAATGTGATTCACAAAAGCCAGCATACTAGGCAGGGAACCACCTAAGGTAGCTAATGGTTGGCATCTCGTAGAGGGGAATGTGCTAAGCTGTGCCGCTCTCTTGGAAATAGGCACTTAAATCTGGACTGTAGAGCGGCACCTAGCCCTGCTTAGCAATCCACAAATGGGAACCAGCTGCCTAAGTCATTTTTTAAGGCAATGACTGAGGTACCTGCCTCACTCTACACAACATGACCACAAGAAGAGTGGTCCTTATAACCCACTAGTTAGAGCACAAACCTGTGATGTGAGAGACTGAGGTTCACTCCTTTCCATAGAGAGAGCTAGGATGTGAACTGTCATCTCCCACATAGTAGGCATGTTTTTGAACCACTGATCTATGGAATAGTTTGATGGGGGAAAGCCCTTCAATCTCTCCTGTTGAAGCTGTCCCACGGTGGCTAAATAATGAAAGTGATTAGAGCAGGAGGATTGGACCTGGGCTTTCCCACATCGCAGGTACATGCCCTAACGACTGGATGACAGAATCATTCCCTCTATTGCTCACTTGCTC
This sequence comes from Emys orbicularis, assembly GCF_028017835.1. Lineage (NCBI taxonomy): Eukaryota > Metazoa > Chordata > Testudines > Emydidae > Emys > Emys orbicularis. The sequence continues at coordinate 151,863,873 of NC_088684.1, read as the reverse complement.
TAGCTCGCTGGCCCAATGGAATAATTTCAGCAGCAGACATTGACAGAGCCCCACAGCAGACTATCCAATAGATCAATGGCTAGAGAGCTTTTCTGAGATGCAGAAAAATCAAATTCAAAGCCTTTCCCTGCCCCCTGGGAGGGGTGATGGAATCTGCATTTCCCACATCCTAGGGGAGTGTGCTAGCCACTAAGCTAACAACTATAAGGTGAACACCCTTCCCCATCATTCTGCAGGTAGACTTTGAATGGGACCTGAAAAGGCAGACAGCCCCTGAGCACAGCTACTGCTGAGGGCCCTGCATGCAACACCTATCTTCCTTCAGTTTCTGAATCACTCTGCACCCCTTCCACCCTGGAGGCATAGTGCTGAGCTGATTTTTGGGAGCACAGCTGTGTCCTTAGCAGATAAGCATCTCTCATTTCCAGCACCTCAGCAAAAGGAGAGAGCCTAGGGGTCTGCACCTAGGCAACCAGCCTGAACTTGTGAATCATCTGGAGGCTTAGGAGGAAGATAGGTGCAGGTGCCTGGAGAGAGACAGCAGTGCTCAGAGGCCTAGGGAACTTCTACTTTGAAAACTTAGGTGCTGACTGAATTTAGGTGCCTATAGGGTTCTAGGAGAGTTTTGTGACTGTAGGCATTTAAACCTGAGATTTAGGTGCCTTAGTGTGGAGTTTAGGCACATAAATATTTTTGTGGATGGAGGCTTTTGTCACCTTCTGTGCCTGAGCTATAGAAGATGTGAGTCCGTTACAGCTATTACTCTACAAGTCTTTATAGCTCAGTCAATGACAACTCATGCTGTAGTTCAGGAGGTCCCTAGTTCAATCCTTGTTAATGGAGAAGTCTTATTTATTGGAGACTGACTTAGTTTTGCCATAAAATTAGGTCTACCAAGCTGATGTCATTGACTACCCATCAGTGAAAAGTAATATGTCCTCCTTTCTTGCTATATATGTGTATATATATACACATCACATGCTGAAGTGCTTTTCTTCAGGATGAACATGATATAAAAATAAAGGTTTTAAAATTAGTTCTTTATCACTGTTAATGTTTCATATATTATATAATTTATTTTAAGAAACCAGTGCTGCTCTCTGCAGGCCAATCATTTAAATAGGGTTTTACAAGCCTGATTTTGAACTTAGTATTAGGCAGAAGCAGTAGCCTTTTCTAAATTAAGGTTGCATCAGCTTCCACTATAAATCTCTATTTCATCTGTCCTCTTCTCCTCCATCTTTGGGATGGAAAACTGATTTGGTCTGAAAATTACCAGATCTACTTTGAAATCTTATACCTGTGCATAATGCCTAGCACACTAGGGCCTGATCCTGAATCTGGCCTCCAGGTACTTTGTGTGCTATAATACAATATAAAGGTTAAGTAATATTAACAAATCCAAAAGAACATTATTCTTCACAATCTGAAGAAAGTTCATGAAATGCTTTTAGACTATAGTTCCCTAACAAAAATTGACCCTGAATTGAAATATTCAATTAATATTTCTGTGTGTTCATCTTGTTCAAAAGCCTTTGTCTACCTCTACAATCTTTCCTTGTGCTATGCTTAAAACTACACACAATCTCATGGACTGGCTCTATATGAAGCCCCAAATCCCCTACCATCCCCATCACTTTTTTTAGATAAAGAAAGGATCTCCAACATAACAATACTGCTTTCAAGAAGAACAGGTTCTTTGTGAAAATGCCTAGATTTCTCAAGGAGCTTTGGTTTAATGGATGAATGAGTGTTTTTAATGAAGATCCTGTTCTTCATGAAAATAGCTGCTTCTTTGTCAAAGATCTTCCTCTACAACAAAAGGAAATGCTGCTGGGCTGGGAAAAAAAATTGTTCTCTCCACCATGCCAGGGCCTGATAGATAGAGACCATATTGCTGGGGTTAGGAAACACCACTGTACTGTTCTCCTAAATTGTTCAGAAATAGAGTTGACTGATTTTTTTTTTCAAAATCAAGATGAAAATGCAATAAAAACAACTCAATCATTTATAGCCAGAATAAAGGCTATCATGTTCTGAAGAAGAGACATTAGGAAGCGTTAGGAAAAGGATAGACAGAAAATACCATATTGCCTCTATATAAATCCATGCTTCACCCACATCTTGAATACTGCATGCAGATCTGGTGGCCCCATCTCAAAAAGGATATATTGGAATTGGAAAAGGTACAGAAAGGGGCAACAAAAATTATTAGGGATATGGAGCGGCTTCCATATGAGGAGAGATGCATAAAACTGGGATTTTCAGTTTGGAAAAGAGATGACTAAGGGGGAATATGTTAGAGGTCTATACAATCATGACTGGTGTGGAGAAAGGAAATAAGGAATGTTATTTACACTGTCTCATACCACAAGAACTAGGGGTCACCAAATGAAATTAATAGTCAGCAGGTTTAAAACAAACAAGACAGTATTTCTTTACACAACGCATAGTCAACCTGTAGAACTCTTTGCCAGAGAATGTTGTGAAGTACAAGACTATAACAAGGTTCAAAAAAGAACTAGATAAGGAGACTAGGTCCATCAATGGCTATTAGCCAGGAGGGGCAGGAATGCAAAACCATGTTCTGAAGTGTCCCTAGCCTATGTTTGCCAGAAGCTGGGAATGGTTGGCAGGGGATTGTTCACTTGATGATTATCTGTTCTGTTCATTCCCTCTGAAGCACCTGGCACTGGCCACTGTTGGAAGACAGGATACTGGGCTAGATGGACCATTGGTCTGACCCAGTATGGCCGTTCGTATATTCTTAAGAACATATTTATTATGCTTGATAAGAATTCAGAGTTTGCTTATGATGTGCATACTGTAAGATTTTATGCTGTGATTATTCATTTCCTTACTTTTAAGTGGAGAGATTTTACAAACAGTGTGACTGGTAGTAATGTTGCCACCACTTGGCACTTGGACTGGTTTTAAAAACAATGCTGTTGGGGTTTTTCTGTCTTGGTTTGTTTTGGGAATTGTTTAGTGCTTGAATTGGGAAGGAGACTGTATGGGGAAAAATTATAGGAGCTGCTTTAATATTTTCCTCTCCTTTATACTATTTATTTGTATTACCATAATGCCTAATATTTCCCATACTAGAAAATTTGGGGCAGAATAGTTTTTGTCAGAAAATGCTGCATTTTTTAAATGGAAACTTTCCACAAGACTGTACCCATTTCACTTAAACTTTAATCAGGAAAGGTTTCTCAGGTCCAGGATGGAACTTCTAGTTGAAAGAGAGGTAGACATAACCATGACTATCCCAGAAAAGGAAGTACCCAAGAGGATAAAAACACTCCCCTGAGATGGGACCTGCATTCAGTCCTTTTTTCTGAATGTGGCAGAGAAGGAACTTGAACCAGGGACTCTCCTACAGCTAAGGCAAGTGGTCTTAGCACAGCAGTCTATTAGCCACACTGGTGTTGGGGTGGCCAGCTTTGTTTTTTTCACTGAAAAACTCCAAAAGGTCTTGGTTTCATTCTCATGCAGAGTGGGAACCATTTTCCATCCAGCTGTAGTCCTGACAGCTGATCAGACGTAATATGGTAAAAGTCAAGGGTTTTTGTTTTTTTTCATTTTTCCTTTCAGACTTTCTTCTCTTTCTCCCTTCTCCTTTGCACAACTAACCTCCTTCCCACAATGTCATGTGATGTTTGTCTGTCCATTCCCCTTACACGTAAAGGCAATTGCCACATCCATGTTCCTCTGGAACTGATTTCACTGCTCCTGATATTTAATTTAGTCATCTTTATTGTATCATTAATTATGTGAAGGTTCCTAGAGCCATGGATTGGAATCTTAACTAATTAAAAGAAAATCTAAATAAACACGAAGCATATCCCTACAGGAATATTGCTACTAGGGAAACAACTGAAGTTGAGTAGACCTTTAAAAGTGATGCAATTGTGACAGCTTCCCTCTTAGCTGACACAAGAGGGGCTGAATTGGGGCTCTCCGGAACTAAAATCTGGAGTTGCTACAGCTTGAGCTTAAGAACCAAGCTGCTACAACAAGGGACTGTAACAACTCATATCCTCTGTGGATTGGCTCAGAAGTAGACTTGTAAACAGGGCCAGCTCCAGGTTTTTTGCCGCCCCAAGAAAAAAAAAAAAAAAAAGGCCGGAGTGCCGCCCCTTGAAAAGTGCCGCACCAAGCACATTGGGACGCTGGTGCCTAGAGCAGGCCCTGCTTGTAAAACACACTCAGCAGCAAGTTAATACTTCCTCTGCTTAAAGGAAGCTCAACCCAGCCCCTGAGGGCCAGAATGGTTCAAATTCTCAATAAGCCCTGTCACAGGGCACCTCTGCTGCCACCTACTGTACTGCCTAGCCAGTTCATGTGGTTCACAGTCACAAATCAGGTGTGTATTATTCTTTCACCAAGGGCTGTATTTATTTTTTCCTTACAAATCAGCACAGTGTAATACAGGCTTGTAATAAGGAGCTACTTCCTTACAACCTTCATACCTTAACCCAGGCTCATCCTCTAAGTTTTCCTTCTGAACCTCTTTGTTTCCTGTTCCTCCCACTTATATCCTCCCAATTAGATTGTTAGCCGAGTGATTATCACCTAAATGGTCATAATCCACCCCACCCTATTTATGTAGCCAAACTGAAGCAGGAACCTCTAGAACTAGAAGTGTAAGATGCTAAAGTTGGGGACTGTAACAATTGATGTCTTCTGTGGATTGGCACAGAGGGGGACCTGTAACCCATTGTTGAGTGTGGGTTATGCTACTACCTCCATAAAATTAGAGGTAAGTGGAATTAAGATGAGAGCTCCCCTCTTCCCTCAGAGAATTAAAATTAGAGATTCAGATTAAGGTATTTTACTTTGGAATCCACATGATCTTGTGCATATATCCAGAACTCTCTTGGTTGACACATAGACAATTACAGTCTCAAGAAAAGACCAGATCTTAGTTCCCTGAAGCCAACAGGGTATAACCATGACTGTATTACATTTCTCAGAAGTTTTTGCTACTCCTTTTACAGTTTTAATTCTGTGTCTTCAATCTTCCAGTTCCCCAGTGTCTTGACATTTTTCTTGAATCTACTGGTTCTTCAACTGTGCAGTTCCATAGCATCAGATGCTGAATGCTTTATTAACTTCCTTAAGAAAATAAAGGGATGCTTGTGGGTGATTCTGTTTTTCTACTAAATCTTCCTCTCAAATCCTCTTCCAAGTTCATGTTTATTTCACTTTCGGATTGCACAGAAAATGCTCTAGTTCGGTAGTTATTGAGTTATAGAAACATTTGAACAGACCAATGAACTAAAACTCAAAATGTTTTGTTGAAATCACAAGTGGCTGTACATCATTGCAAACGTTTATGCTTTGTCCAAACCAAAGAGAAACTGTTCTGTAGTGCCATCTAATGATGTTAAGCAGGCACATTAGAAATGAGCTTCAAAAGGTTTCATAGCAACTGTTTGTAATATTGAGATACAGTATCACAGGCCATGAAAATAGTCTTCAAAACAACTTAGTAATTGGGTGATGATTACCTACCAAAGAAATGTTACCTCTTATTAATAGAATGGCTGCTCTGTCCATTACTTTCCATACTTGAGAAAATAGGTATGAGATATTTTAAGTAGGGCTGTCGATTAATCACTGTTAACTCACTCAATTAACTCAAAAAAATTAATCACGATTAATCGCACTGTTAAACAATAGAATACCAATTGAAATGTATTAAATATTTTGGATGTTTTTCTACATATTCAAATATATTGATTTAAATTATAAAACAGCATACAAAGTATATAGTGCTCACTTTATATATATTTTTTACAAATATTTGCACTGTAAAAATGACAAAAGAAATAGTATTTTTCAATTCACCTCATACAAGTACTGTAGTGCAATCTCTATCGTCAGAGTGCAACTTACAAATGCAGATTGTTTTGTTTGTTACATAATTGCACTCAAAAACAAAACTATGTAAAACTTTAGAGCCTACAAGGCAACTCAGTCCTACATCTTGTGCAGCCAATCGCTAAGAGAAACAAGTTTGTCTACATTTATGGGAGATAATGCTGCCCGCTTCTTATTTACAATATCACCTGAAAGAGAGAACAGACGTTTGCATTGCACTTTTGTAGCCAGCATTGCAAGGTATTTTCATGTCAGATATGCTAAACATTAGTATGCCCCTTCATGCTTTGGCCACCATTTCAGAGGACATGCTTCCATGCTGAAGAAGCTCATTAAAAAAAATATGTGTTACCAGTAATTAAATTTGACTGAACTCCTTGGGGGAGAATTGTACATCTCCTGCTCTGTGTTTTACCCGGATCCTGCCATATATTTCATATTACAGCAGTCTCGGATGATGACCAGCAAGTTGTTCATTTTAAAAACACTTTCACTGCCGATTTCACAAAATGCAAAGAAGGTACCAATGTGAGATTTCTAAAGATAGCTATAAAACTCAACCCAAGGTTTAAGAATCTGAAGTGCCTTCCAAAATCTGAGAGGGAGGAGGTGTGGAGCATGCTTTCAGAAGTCTTAAAAGAGCAACACTCTGATGCGGAAACTACAGAACCTGAACCACCAAAAAAGAAAATGAACCTTCTGCTGATGACATCTAACTCAGATGATGAAAATGAACATGCATTGGTCTGTACTGCTTTGGATCGTTATTGAGCAGAACCCATCATCAGCATGGATGTATGTCCTCTGGAATGGTGGTTGAAGCATGAAGGGACATATGAGTCTTTAGTGCATCTGGCATGCAGATATCTTGCAACGCCGGCCACAACAGTGCCATGAGAATGCATGTTCTCACTTCCAGGTGACATTGTAAACAAGAAGCGGGCAGCATTATCGCCTGCAAAGGTAAACAAACTTGTTTGTCTGAGCAATTGGCTGAACAAGAAGTAGGACTGAGTGGACTTGTAGGTTCTAAAGTTTTACATTGTTTTATTTTTGAATGCAATAAATTTTTGTACATAACTCTATATTTATACGTTCAAATTTCATGATAAAGAAATTGCACCACAGTATTTGTATTAAGTGAATTGAAAAATACTATTTCTTTTATTTTTACAGTGCAAATATTTATAATAAAAATATAAAGTGAGGTCTGTACACTTTGTATTCTGTGTTGTAATTGAAATCAATATATTTGAAAATGTGAAAAACATCCAAAATATTTATATAAATGGTATTCTATTATTGTTTAACAGCACGATTAATCGCATGATTAATTGTGATTATTTTTTTAAATTGTGTGATTAATCGCAATTAATTTTTTTAATTGCTTGACAGCCCTAATTTTAAGTCGGTAATTGACTAAGCGACAGCAACAGCTTTAATTTTATGCAGTCTAATATCTGATAAGAAAGTGTCCAAACAATCTTAGAACCTGATCCTGCATTTCTCTCTCAGGCAAAACCCTCATTGAAACCACAGGTAGTTTTGCCCATAACAAAGTGCAAGACTGGAACTATAAGGTACATTACTATATCAGACTCCCCTCATTGCAAAAGAACATTGCAACTGCATCACTGCAAATACACATAGTAAAGACATGTCCCTGGGTATTTACAACAATAGCGCAAAAAAATCTAGTAAAGTTAGAGGGAGAAAGAGTTCACATGTCTACTGGACTCTTCCTTTTCTCAAGGCCACAATACATTGATTATCAGATAGATTATACTAGGAGGATGGTTGGGTTTTGTTTGTTTGTTTGGGAGTGGGGTGTTGTTGTTTTTTGCACTTTTGGATTTTTTTTCATTTAAAATATCATTCTTCACAGATCAGACTTTACTATAAGTCTTTCCTAGCATTTACCCCCCCCCCCAAAAAAAAACAGGTTTGCTCACAGCTCTAGTCTCCTGTGGATATGTCAGATAATCATCCTTGAGCTGCCCCTTCCTAGCACTAATAACTGCAGAGGCAGAGGCACACTGTAGACAGCTGTAGCTCAACTCAAATCTCAAATCTCAAATTATAGAACTGTAGAAATAAACAGTTGCTGCAGTTAGCATTTTAGGCAACAGTTAAACAAGTCAACATGTAAGGGAGTCTTAAAAAAAAATTCCAATGTTTTTTGCATTACCTTAGGAGCAGCATAGTCATGTAACCTCCAGTTCCGGGCACCCCAGAGGACAGAAAGTGACAGTTTGGCATGCCAACCAATCAGCCCCCAAAGCTAATTTTGCTGAGGATGGACTAGATCCTTACCTGGTGTAAATCAGCATAGCTCTACTGAATTCAGTGACTGACTACATTTGATTTACACTAGCTGAGACATGTTCCCAGTAAATGGAAAGTTACAGTAAATATCTTAACCTTTACCTCCCCTGAATCTCAGTTCCTTACCATTATATGGCAATGTATATACTCAGTAAAAAAAGGGAGAGCAGCAAAGTGGTTCAGGTTTCAGAGCAAGTACAACTACTGGAGAGGAAGCCATGCAGCAGAAGTACTGCCAGCACTACCATGGTTGCTCCAAAGAGCCCAGTGTCATCAGAACACAACTAGTCCTGAGTGTGCCCCACATATAGTGGGACTGACAAATGATAATGCTGCTGCTTTCCCCCCTCTGATTCAAGAGGTCTTGTAGTGTTCTATTCTGGCTATGGGCATCAAATGGATAATGAAAAATGACCTGGAAAGAGGTGAAAGACACTGGAATAATAATAAATAATAATATAATTAATAAAAAACTAGACTAAGGCTGATTGGATGTTCAAAGATCTGGTCATTTAAAATCCTGACCTACCAGTTTGTGTGCAGATCACAAGCATTATGATGCATTGCTTTGTAGTGTAGGAAAACTCCATTGCTTCTCTTGCTGCTAGTGGTGCTAATAACAGTGGGGCTGATAACAGTGGGGTATCTGATAGAGCACCTCCAAAAAACCTCCTCATTGATGCTACTGATTATTTGGATTTGCTTGCCCTTCTCTGCTGCTTCTATCATCCTTCCCTTCCAGTCCCATACTGACACTTCAAGATGATCACATGAAGCCTTCTGAATTGAGCATATTCAAAAAAAGAGCCTTCATAAGAATACTCACTTGCATCAGTGTATATATAAGCCTTCTTTTTTGACTCATAAATAAATGTTCAGTCCTACAAATCCTTGCAGAAAATGAATAAAAAGGGTCAAAGATAATTCCATTTAGAATTCAACTGAAATGTAGTAGGAATTTGCATTTTCAGTGTAAGCCATCTACTTTATGCCCCATCCTGCAAAGACATATGCATGGTCTTAACTTTACTCATAGTTCATAAAGTTAAGCCAGTGTATATGTCTTTGCAGGATGGTGGGTTTAGTCTGCATATTTTGCCCATAATTCAAGTTATTCCTTTGATGAATATTTAAAAAAAAAAAACTTTCTGCTTCCCAGTGTAATAATTATTTTCTATATTGAGATATTACACTTAGAAAACAACCCACTTTCTGGCATTCAAAACTCAATTTACTGCTAAACTCAGTTGTCTTGTTTAAAAAAAGCAACCAGGCCGTCTCATTCAGTGTGATGTTAATAAATTATCTGCAAGGGTCAGTGCCCCTTGGCTGTTTAGCTCAATGTTTAGAGCAGCATGGGCATGATTTTTGTAGAAGCTTCAATACTGGCTATGGACTGAGCTGTACCAGGGGAAAGAATTGTGCCCAGGCCTGGAAGGCATCCAGTCTGAGGAAAAAACATACGGAAACATCTTTGAGGGTGAGATTATCTGTATTCAGTTTGATTAGACATAGATTTGCGCGTTTTATTTTATTTTGCTTGGTGACTTACTTTGTTCTGTCTGTTACTACTTGGAACCACTTAAATCCTACTTTCTGTATTTAATAAATTTACTTTTTACTTATTAATTAACTCAGAGTATGTATTAATATCTGGGGGAGGCAAACAGCTGTGCTTATCTCTCTATCAGTGTTATAGAGGGTGAACAATTTATGAGTTTACTCTGTATAAGTTTTATATAGGGTAAAACGGATTTATTTGGGGTTTAGACCCCCTTGGGAGTTGGGCATCTGAGTGTTAAAGACAGGAACACTTCTGTTAGCTGCTTTCAGGTAAACTTGCAGCTTTGGGGCAAGTAATTCAGACCCTAGTCTTTGTTGCAGCAGACGGGAGTGTCTGGCTCAGCAAGACAGGGTGTTGGGGTCCTGAGCTGGCAGGGAAAGCAGGGGCAGAAGTAGTCTTGGCACATTAGGGGGCTTCTGTGATCCAACCCGTCACAACAGGTTCCTAGGTAGAAATTTCACGTCTCTTGTTTGAACCCTGACTCTAAATCCACCCAGTGTGTGTTGCCTAAAATTTGCAGATTTGAGATGCAGGAAAGGGGAGATTACAGTAGAGATCGTTAGAAAGCCAACATTTACCAACTCTTACAACATGATATACCAGCACTGTCCATGGTAGAAAATGTCCAGTCTTATTTGTTCACATTCCAGTGACATATCTGTGGTCAATCATTTTCATGTGGTTGTGAGCACTGCCAACATTTCCCACATATCCATAACTGAATCACCACAGTGTTCCCCTCTGTTTCCCATAGGAGATATATGTGGTAATTGTGAGAACTCTCCTGGCAAATACTGACTTTTTAATACCGTTGCCTGTACTCACTACCTAACATTTTCTTCATCTATCATGTGTTTACACATGTTTAGGCCATGCACAACTGGTTGCAGGTAGCAGGTTGTTCAAGCAGTAGTGTTATCAGCATTGAATCTTTGGACACACTACTCTAATTTTGAGCCACTGCGCATGTGAAGAATTCACGTCAAATGCAGAATATTTTTCCGCTGCAGAAAATACGTTGAGCTGGAGAGGCCCCACAATTACAGCCTTCACTCACCAGGGGCTGCTGTGGCACCACAAAAGAGGGCAGCTCTGTTTGGGCCAGAGCAGCCAGCTGTGCAGAGGGAGGAGAAGATGCTGACTTCTCACAGCACCCTGCCTGTGGGGCCAGGTGAGGAGGCACGGGATATTAAGGGGATGGACAGTTTGGCATATGGGGCTGTAGGGTGTATCACAGACTGAGCTTCAGAAGGGGGTGAGGGACCAAGTGGGGTGGGGGACAGAGTGAGGTGGGGGCACAGGAGGTAGTGGGGTGATTGTATTGAGCTAGGGGCTGAGTGGGGGTGCAGGGCCACATGGGGAGGAGGCAGGGATTTCCTCACCCACCCTGAATTTCCCCAACACCCCCCAGTGGTCTACTTCCAGGCTTGGCAGTTGATAGCCCTGGGACCTCTGGGCTTGACATATCAGTTATGAAAGTAACAAACATGCTTGAGCCCCAGCACCTCTTTCATTACAAATTAAGCATTGGTCACTCTCAACTGAACTGACCTTGCTAGGCACTGGGGGTTGGATAGCAGATCCCAGTGCAGGGAGAGAGAGTGGGGCATAGGTGTGTTGCCTGGTGGTGTGGGCTCTGCCTAAAAGTCACAGGCACTATTTGATCTGCCCCTCTTCCCTGTTTAAAGATAGAGGCTGATTAGGCTCTATAGGTAGTCTTTTTTTTTTTTTTTTTTTAAGTGACCACTAGAGCTGAAATCAAGTCAAAGGGCTTAGCCCTGCTGCGGGACAGAGTTTCTGTGGAAGAGACAGCCCAGCCTGCACTAGCAATGAGGTTCCCCCACTGAGAGCTGAAATCATTGAGACCTCATGAAACTTTGAGAGACTGACTCACAGAGATCATAGTTGCAGATGGCGGCAGAAAGTGACAGTGCAGGACCATTGGGGACAGAGCGGTGGAGTGAATGGTGGCACGACAGACAACAGCAGCCAGAGCAAGTGGTGAGGTGCTGGAGGAACAAGCAAGATGGGGGTGGGAGGAGAACTCACATGAAAGTACCTTTGTACTCTGGGTCTCCACTGACCAAAGACAACAACGATGAGTGGGGTGCAGTGGAGGGAGAAGGGAGGGGCACATCAAAGGAACATTTGTTTGTTGACTATATTTTAGTGACTTTGCTCCAGAAGGCTAGATTTGTGACTGGGAAACTTTATATAAATATACTTTTTCCAAGTAGGCCAACATTTTTTTAAAATGCATGATTTGCTAAGGTTGTTATCTCACATCATTGCTACCTCAAGAGGTCGTTATCTTGTGGAGTTTCTGTACTAAACTTTTTAATTATAATTATTTTTTATGTCAGAATGGCCATATTGAGTCTGACCAATGGTCCATCTAGGCCAGTACCCTGTCTTCTGAGAGTGGCCAATGCCAGGCAGTTCAGAGGGAATGAACAGAACAGGCAACTATCTATACTCCATCATCCACTCCCAGCTTCTGGTGAACAGAGCCTAGGGACACTCAGAGCATGGTGTTGTATCCTGCCCATCCTGGCTAATAGCCATTGATGGACCTAACCTCCATTAACTTATCTAGTTCTTTTTTTAACCCTGTTGTAATTTTTGGCCTTCAACATCCCTGGCAAAAAGATCCACAGGTTGACTATGCATTGTGTGAAGTACTTCCTTTTGTTTCTTTTAAACTTGCTGCCTATTAATTTCATTGAGTGACTCTGGTTCTTGTGTTAAGATTCTAACAGCAGCAAAATTCCACTCCGGCAAGTCCTACTCCCCGCTGTCCCCTGAGCACTCCTCAGGAGCTGATTGATCGAAATATCCCTGGAAAGGGCCCCTAACTTCAAGATCTCCCCCGGGAACAGGTGAACTGCCTCAGTGCCCTGGTTCTAGCAGCGGAGCAGCCAAGACTTCACGCTCTCACCCTCCCACTGCCTGAATTGTGCCTGAAGGCCCTGGAGTTGTTTGCATATAGTCCCGGATTATCTATGTCTGTTGGGGGGCTGCTCCTTGAGGCCCCTTAGTTTTGTTAATAACCTGGGGCTGGACCTCCTTTGCACTGCCTCCCTCTGCCTCAGTCTCAATTTTGCCTTCCCATCCATCATTGTCATCACTGGAGTCCCATATGTTCCTGTCCCAAATCTCGGGGTCCCAATCCGATGCCATAAGGACCCTAACCTTGGACTGGGACACGGTGGGGTGGGGGTTCTGCAGGAAGCGGCGATGGCGATCCCAAGCATAGCAGATCGCCATAGTCTCAGCTATCTCCTGTTGCTTGCAGGCCCTCTGCTGAGCCGCTTCCAAAGCCTTAGCATGTTATTCTTATCCATGAGAGCTCGCTCATCATCCACCAGGATGCTTTCATTCTTCTCTAGCTGCTCGTTATGCGCCGACAGCTTTTCCACCATTGTCAGGAACAACCATCCCCACCCCCAATCATTATTGAATTTATTATGCCCATATAACTCGATTGCCTCCTCCATCTGCTCAGCCAAATTGGCCAGGATGAGGGGAACTTCGTCCCCATCCCATCCAACTGGGGGAGCCACCCAGCATAGCAGTTTGGCCACTGGTGCCCAGCGGGAGGTACTACTCTAGCTGGGTATCTTGTCGGTGGCCAGAACCCCACATCCTCACTTACCCCACATCTGGCTACACCTCCCGGAGGTATCACCGAGTGTATTCTGCCGACTACGCCAGGTGTTGGGCCAAGGTAACTTGCTGTCAGTCCCAAAAACAAGAAGTGTTTGTTAAGCCAGCTGAAAAAGTACAGAGACTTGATTCTTCCAAATCTACAGAAGCGACTTCTGGATTCTACTCAACCTCTATGTAGCTTTTACGGATGTCTGTCTTATAAAACACTGACAGTTGAGTGGAGTGAGGCACTAACAACAACGGGGTTGCCATATGATCAGGACAGAATAAAGAATTTGAACACAGAGGGGAATATCATATGATGAATGAAGATTTGACTTCAACTTCTTCTTTATCATCACTAGTGGTTTGACCTAATCTTTTTGCTATGTTTCCTGGATGAAAGAAGTATTAATTCATCTCTTGCTACTCCCAGTCACAACAGTCTCAGTTGAGTTCTTTTCCCTCATTGAATAGAATACTGTGTTCTCAAAGAAGTTGCCTTCTGCTTGACCATGAGCATATCACGAAGGACTAGAAGTACCACACAAGAAACCACACAAAATGAATGCACTGCATTCAGGAAGTTCATTAACATAGTTGTTCAAAATTACAACAAGAAACCAAGAAGGATGCAGAAGTAGTGCTTTATAGTAAGCCTGAGTAGCCAACTTTAATTTCTGTGATGATTTTAAAACATGAGTTAAATCTAATAAAATGATTGTTAAACATTTTTTTCAATTTTTACTATTGTACTATACAGCCTACCGTCATCCTCATGATCTCAACCCTTGTCGCCCCTCACCCCCCTTATATAGTCAAACACCTCCCCTAATTTCATTTCCTGGGAAAAACATTGGGAAGAGGGGTGGCTGAGTGGGAGTACAGGGACATATGGGGATGGGGGGGGGGTTGCAGGAGCACATGGGGATGGGGAAGATGTGCCTGACTGAACAGGAGAGGCTAGGAGTCAGTCAGGGTCTTACATGGGGAGGCTTCCCAGCTCCCTAACCTCCCCAGTTCCCTATGAACACCCCCCCCCCAAAAAAACCCCAAAACTATTCCATACTTCTTCCACACACACAGAACCCTCCAGGTTCACGCTCAGTCTCCTTTCCAGGAATTACTTCCTTCTCCCTCAGCTCTTCCATTACCCCACACTCGTCCAAGCCTTTCCACTGCTTTTCAGGGGTGTGGGAAATGAATTTCTATATCGTAGTTTAAATTAATTAGTACTCACATTTCTATATTAATATGCTTAGTAAGGAATCTGTTTGTCAAAAAAAAAAAAAAAAACCTGAACGTTTTTCATTGTCTGTACTGTTACAGACATACTTGTTGACCTGTATTTTGAAATAAATTACCAAACTAATTGAAACCAGTGTAATTATATTGTTATTTTGACAAATAAAATATGTAGAATTTTAAAATATTGTGCACATACTGTTTAATTTGTGTGTAAAATGTTCATTCTACATGTTATTCCTGTGGGAACTCTCCAAGTTGGATGCAGCTAGGAAGTGGAGATTTTCCATGTCTAAGGGGCAGGCATGAGACCAGACTGTGGAGGATCAATGGGAGTTTTACCCATTGTGGTGGAAGTCAATATCTGATACCTTCATCAATCCACTAATTAGCATTGACATGCTAAGGTTTGCCAAATCTGTAGACACCCTTTCACTAATTGTTGGAAAAACTGAGAAACTTGAAGAATTTCTTCAACTAGTGAACTATAATATTCAGGAAGGGACAGATATGTGCCCCTAAAACTTACCAGCCATCCCCTCTTCTCCCACCCCCCCACCACACACTTTATTTTGCTTCCACGACCATCTGTTAAAAAACAGCTATGATTTTATTTTGTTTAACAATGTTGTGGCCTTTTATACTTAAATTTTAGATATTTCTGAAATCTGTCTTCATTTGGACATATCCTAGGCAAAGTAATTCTACTAGTAGTGTATTACTTTGAGAAACAGAGCCTTTTTTTTCTTATTTTACTATCTTGTCAATGTCTTCAGAAATTCTGGAAAATAAAAAGGAACAAGTTAAATTTTGCTGAAAAATCCACATTCTTGGGAACTTGGTAAATACAAAGAGTGTATTAGGCCAAGAATCTGTACTTGTAACAACGTTGAGCAGTCTGTGGTATAGCTGTAGCTTTGTTGGTCCCATGACATTAGAGAGGCTAGGTGGGAGAGGTAATATCTTTTATTGGACCAACTTCAGTTGGTGACAGAGCCTCTTCTTCAGGAGCATGTGGCTCGAAAGCTTGTCTCTCTCACCGACAGACGTTGGTCCAATAAGAGAGAAGCTTTTGAGCCACACAGAACTGAAGAAGAATCTCTGTCTCCAACAGAAGTTGATCCAATAAAAGAAATTCTCACCCACTTAGTCTTTGTAATGTTGAGCAGGTAATTTATGGTAAAATGTAATGCACTTTAAAGAACCCAGTAAGATTTTCTCTTTTGAGACTTGTGATTAGGTTCTTTGCTGCATATTTACACACACAAAACAGGAAATGTCATCTTAAGAGAAGGGCCTTTTTGTTAGACTCTTCAGCAGTGATTTTTTTTTTTTTTTAAGTATTCTTGTGGAGTGAATAGCATTGTGGAACTATCATGTTTCTGCTATTTCCTTACATAAAGGGAAAGGGAAAGAAACAGCTTAGTATCATTGCTCCACTTTGTCTCCTTCCCTCATGCAGGAGCCATAGGCCTTAATCATTTGGATCTCCCTAAGTGAAAGGGGAGTGCTTTTCTCACATTACTGTCCCTACTCACTTTCACCCTGTGGATGTCCCTCCATGGGTGCCCAACAGAGAAGGGATTCCATTGAGTTTTGGTGATGGAGACGTGTATAGGAGAAATGGACTGATCACATTTCATGGCACTACACTCTACCAGATCTCTGCATAGAAATTAGTAGTTCACTCTCAATGGTAGTTCTCAGATTGATTCCTGGGTTTCACCATCCATAGTGTATGCACCTTTATGATTCCTTTCCCTAGACTTTATTTGCTTTGACTGAGGGAACTGAGTTTAGATGGATGCCTAAGTTAAAACTTCTCCCTCCGTGTTGTCCTTCACTAAAAGGAAGCTTTTCACTTCAGGCTCATCTGGCTTAAAAATGCTCTTATAACAACCCAGGGAGCTCCTTCAATGCCAACTGGCAGTGAACACCCCAGCCCATAACTCACGTCAGGCCTGACATACTCCTTGCTCCAACTCACTATGGCCATAATCTGTATCTAAAAGGTGTCATGTAAGGTATCATATATAAGTTGATAGCATGCTGGTCATTAATATTATTGTGTGAGGTGTGCACAGGTGGAGTATACAGATTTATAGATGTGTGCTGGAAATATGTTCTTAAAATGTGTTTGGCAGACAGTACAAAAGCCCAGCTAGTCCTAGACAAAGGAATGTTTCACCTGCTTGACAGTGTCTCCAAGGTAAATTGAACAAGACAAGGCCAGAAGCAATGAAAGTTCTTTGACATATAAGGTAAACTAAACCACCAAACTAGCAAATGGGGGAGATGGCCATTTAATGATCACAATGGGGGATTGAGTATATACCTCAGGAAGCCTTCCTGGCCCTTGAAACAGAGGGACCTTGGGAAATATAAGAAGAAACAGCCATTTTGGCATCCATCACTTGAGGGACAAGAGAGGCCAGAGCTTTTGAAATCTGAGAGAGTTAGATCCTTCAGCCAAGTGGGCTGAAGTCTCTGGGAACTGACTATAAAGAAGAAACCTGCTTAGACAAAGATTGGAACTTGCTAAAGTTACTTTTTAGTCACTAAAAAGTGTGTTTGTAACCTTTCAAACCTTTTGCTCTTATTTGAAAACACTGAAACCTATGTTCTTTGTTAATTAAATTATTCTTGTTTTATTACAAAACCATGTCAGTGTTATACTGAGGTAAAGTGTGAGTCATCAGTTTACCTAACAGGCTGTTGTATGTCCTGTCCCTTTGGAGGCAGCAAACCTAATAACTTCTGTGATTTTTTTTCCCAGTGAGAGGGACTGGAAACTGCAGGAAAATGTCTCTGGGAACTCAGAATTTGGGGTTCACTGAAAGGCTAAGTTTGGGTTGTCAGACTCCTGAAAAGTTTGCTGGCAAGGCAGACAAGCAGGTGTGTCAAGCACTTGACACATAGCTTAGCAGCAGCAAAGCTCACTGTTGCTGAGGCAGAGGGGTAACACTGACTCATAGTGCTGGGTGACCTGAGCAAGAGGTCATATCCATACTTTACAGCTCAAGAAAACCTTATTCCCTCAGTCAAAGAGAATAATAGAAATATGTAGTGTCTAGATATCGTAAAGGAGGAGAAAATGTTTCCTGGTGTCTTAGAGAAGCAAAAATCTTTCTCTCTAGAGCTCATGTCTTTCCAAGATTATTGTTGACAAAGGGAATTTAGTCTGAGTGAGGAATAACTAAGGACTTTCAGATTAAGGTTTTTGGCAATAAATAGCATGTTACAAAACATGCTCCTGCAAATTGGAAACATACTCTGAGTTTTAAGGGGTCATATTTAGTCTTCAAAACTAGTATGGCAGCCCAGATTGCTACTCTAAAATGGATTTACTAGGACAGAGATTTCTATTTTTCTTCTGTCAATAAATGAAGGAGCTACTGGTTTTCAGTCGCTTGATACCCATCCAAGATGATCCTTCAGCTGCTAAGAGATTAAAATGCTGGTTGATCTTTCTAGCACTTTCTCCGGCTAGAAAATCTGTATTTTAAAGTAATAATTGCAGATGTTTCTTAACCTCAGTGGTCTTACTGGTACTGTAGTGACCATATACTCTTCTCTAATTGTTTTTTTAATCACCTTTTCTATCAAGCATTTTGGGTTTTATATTATGTCTCTATATAGGGGTATTAAGGAATTACTAGAAATGGAGACCTGACTCCAGATTAGGTTTAGGACAGTGGTTCTCAAACTTTTGTACTAGTGATCCCTTTCACATAGCAAGCCTCTGAGTGTGACCCCCCCTTATAAATTAAAAAAACAAAAACAAAAACACTTTTATATATTTAACACCATTATAAATGCTGGAGGCAAAGTGGGGTTTGGGATGGAGGCTGACAGCTTGCAACCTCCCATGTAATAACCTTGCGACTCCCTGAGGGGTCCTGACCGTGAGTTTCAGAACCGTTGGTTTAGGATGAAGTTTGGGTTCATACTTGATACTGAGGTGTTCTTGCAAGATTCTGCCCTTAAAAGATGGAAAATCTCACAAGGTCAGCAGCTTTTATGAGCATTTGATTTAATCCAATCTTGAAAGGGTCTTTTTTGTCTTATTCTAAATTTGGCCAAGACCCAGAACTAAAACAGATAGGGCATGTTTAGCTGCAGGGGCTTTGGATCACTTTTTTTCTCCACCACAAAAAGCAAGTGTTTGGATTTGACAGGTTCCTGGTTTTGGCCCATATCTAATAAAAACATTGCCAATTCCACCAAATAAATACAGATTTTTTTTTCAGGGTCACTATCTTTTTCTTCCCTCCCTGCTTTTGACATGGGATCATTTTTGTCCTTTGTATTCACATCACACATGGCTGGCAAACTATGGCCTGACCTCATCACAATTGGGTCCATGACTTGGGGTCCTAGATGCTACAGTAATGCAACTACATTATAATAATCCTTCAAAAAGCTAAAGGAATCTTCAGGATTCCATCCTAAAACTGAAACCCATCTTCCTATTCCCAAAAGGTTTTAATGGTTTGAAGATCTAAAAAGTCATTCACACTACATCTTAGTCAAGTATCTATATCTATATATATATATATTTTTGCTAGTTTAAATAATTTGTTTGATAAAGGTTTCTTGAGATAGGGAGATATTTAAAAGTATTTTATATGTGCCAAAAAATCTTTTCAAGGTGCATACTGAGCTATACATTGACTGATTCGCTTCAAGTTATTTGTCTTAAAATTGACATTTCTGTGTTACTTTAAAATGCTTTTTCAATTTGATTCATTTCTCTAACATTCGAAGTTACCGACATCAAAAGGGCTATAAGCATAAGTAGAGATTGACTGATGTCTGAATGAGGCCAGCATTGTGTAGGTGTAGAGACTGTGTATTTTCTAGTGAAAAATGTTATAATAGAGTATTGTGATGGTACTTACTAATTTTAGTTCTCTACATTCATATTCTGATTTTTCTAGAATAATCTAAATATATGAACTAATACTCAGTTTTGAGCATTTATATCTTCTGGAATGGCTGCTTCCACTTCTAAACACAGTTAGCCAAACCTATATGCATACCATGAAAAAGTATCTGAACACTTGTTTGAATAAAAAAAGTAGAGGAATGCCTTATGATCTCCCACAAGTGTATGAACTCCTACCCCTCTGCCCAAGTTGCATCTCATCAATAACATACTGGAGTTCTGATTGAACAAACACCACCCAGGGCCCATTCATCATCATGTCAGGACTCTTTCCTCCACCCACCAGGTATGGCTCCATCAAGAGACTCCATTGTCAAGTGTACTTCAAAAAACAGGTATAAGAGGATTAGAAAGTGCAAATCATGTATTTGTTATTGCATCTGGTGCATAAGCATTGGCCTGGAGTCTGTAATCCATGTCCTTGGCATGAAGCAGAACTGGTGGCCCTATGAGTGGTTTCTGATCACAGCCCAGGCTCTGCAACATCTGCTAATTATGGATAGGGCTTCTGGTTTGGGGGTTTATTAATTTCATTTTTCATGATTATTCTTAGCAATATTTGAGTTCTATGTAGATGTCCAAAAATTGTGGCTGGGGGGAGGGGAGGCTGGAACTTTCTTTGTATATACTGTAATGTATATTTTATACATTACCATATCAACTATTGTAATAAGTAATTTTAATAATTCACTAGGGACCATTACTGTGTACAACTGTTTCAAACAGCACTATATTAACGTGCGCTAGGGAACCCTTAGTGCACAGTGAGTCTACACAGACCAATTAATGCACATGTTAATCTTTAGAAATCACACCCCCAAAACGCCTATTATGCCACTGTCTAGACAAATCCTTAGATACAAGTAACCATTTCTTGTGGTTAGTAGGTAAACACCAATTTCTTTTTTTTTTGTATGGGGGGGGTTGTTTTATTGGCGTTTATTCGTTAAAACCTAAAATCAGAAGTCCTGCTTATGGCTTTGATGCTTATGGCACGGTGGTGAGATGGGATTCCCCCCCCCCCCCATGAGCTAAAAATACAGGTCAGTCCCTTTCAGAGTGGGATAGAGCTCTCCAACACCTACCATCACAGAAACTTGTGACACTGCTGCGGACTATTCTTTTGAATAGCCCCAAACAGTGTTTACAGATGATGCATCATACCTGCTGTGGCCTCTGGAACATTCAGGAGGTTAGTCTTGTGCTTTGTTTATTTTCCCAGGTTCTTGTATTTTTGCCCTGAATAGCAGTCTGTGTCTGCAACAGGCTGACATGACCCTCAGGTTCTATCCACTTCACATAGCTGAGCCCCTACTCTCCTTCTTTGCCCTGGCAGATTATAGAGAGTTCTGTGTTTCTGTCTAACGTTCTATTTATGCAACACTTGAGCAAAGAACGTAGGAACCTGTTTTAATATCACTTGAACAAAGTGACTAATTGCCTCCCTTCCTTTCATAATCTGTTCTGATGGCCTTTTCAATCCATTCAGATGCTGGTACTGTCCCCCCAGAGAATAAATGCTGCAATGAGAAGGCTGAAGTGACAGGAGGAAACAAAGACAAGAGGGCGAAGCGATCACATTTAGAAACAGGGAAAAGTACCTGGAAACCATATAAAGTATCAGTGAGACTTAGAAAATCCAGTTTAGCTGGTGCTCAGCCCAAGTAGAGCAATGATACTTCCTGGTCACCCACAACCAAAAATGTCTTCAGAGCACAAGCATTGCTCAAAAGTTGCTTTGAAAATCCCCCCTTATTTTCTAAGCATTGAAAAGTGGACAACCCGTTCCACTGCAGAGCACACAGTACCTTTGAAAATTCCCCTCTATGCAATCTTATTGAGCAACATGTAGAAATCTGTTCACAGTTTACTTGCATTCAGAACATAATTGAATAAATTGAAGTAAATAGTATGCTATGAATAGCTCTCAGCTGTACAATTAATAGAATTCTGAGACTATATTATACAGTGCTAATTAAATGCAAAATAAAAGTCAAATTACTATCGTATAAGCTTTGATGTGCATCTTCAAGTGAATGTAATCCAGTAGCTAATTTTTTTTTTAACTTATTGAGAAATAAATGTCAGATGTTGAAATACATAACACGGGGTAGACTGTTTTTCTTGGTGGCAAGGTCTCCATTAATGTGTGTGGTTGTAGCTGGTGACTTTTTTCCTCTTGCTTATTGGGTGGTTTAATATGTTCCTGGGTAATGAAAGTCCAAAAGAAAAAAATCCAATGGCTGAAACACATGGTTTATGGACGGTTCTTAGGGCTGCCGGCTCTTTTCTTGAGAGTCGGTGCTTCCTTCAGCTCCTCTCTTGCTGCAGAAGAGTGGAGAGAAGCTTCCTCTCACCTTCTGTCAGAAACTTCAGCTCCTCCTTTCCAGGCCCCAAGTACAAAGCCCTTTATGCCTCCTTATCCAAGGCCACTTCCTCGGGGTCCTCCACCCTCTCTGGAATCCTCTTCACATACTCTACTTATCCTTTCAAAAGTTTCATCTTCCAGCATTCTGAATCCTCTCTGAAAGCTATTGCTACCTTGGCTTCTTCAAAGAAATTAAAAGACATGGTCTATAGCTCTAGCTCCTTCAACAGCTTACCACTGGTGGAATACGCCACCAGTACTGTTTGTTCATTTGCATGCTCATGTGCACAATCGTGCTCTCTCTCTCTCTCTCTTTCAAAAGCATTTTCTCCTCCCAGCTCTCCAATGTGTACATTGGAGATACCCACTGTCACCACCTGTTCCTCAAATAGTTCTGGTCAAAACTTTTAGAACAAATTACTTATTTATCAAAGTCCTTTTTAAAAATCAAACACTTTCATGAATTTTTTTAAATTTCTCTATTTATGATCAAATTGAAAAATTAAGGGTTTTTTTTTTCTGGTTTGGGTTTCTTTCTTTCCTTTTTTTTTTTTTTTGGTTTATCACTTTTCCTTTCTTTGCTCTACCCTATTTCCCTTTCAGTGTCAAAAGTGTGAGAAAAGGGGAAGGAAAGGTGTGAGAAAAAGAGGAGGAGGATGGAAAAGAGAACTGAAAAAAAGGAAAACATTTGACAATATCTACTGAAATTATTTTGAATGTGCGTCAAAAATGGCTAAGAAATTGCATAATTGTTCACAAATTATTTTTCCCATTTTTTTGACCAGCTCTAGCCTCTAGGAGTTTGTCTGTTATGAGACCAGAGATAGATTATTTGCTCTTTCCCATTACTCTTTGTAGGCTATTACAAGTTGTATGGTCCCTCTAGGAACCACCTCAGAATGCCTTGGTTTTGCTGAAACAGGAGGATAGTACTGTAACTATGGCCTTTCCTTAAAGGGACAGTATTTCCTTTTACATGCCTTAGTAACTACATTTCTTTTGAGTGGAAGAACTATCTGAAATATTTTCTCAGTGCTTTCCCCCCTCCTAGACTCCTTTTTTCCTTTCCAATGATTTTTGTTGTATATTAGTCTAATTTGAGAATAATTTTTAGTGTGTTCCTTCTTTATCACTTCATCACCTGATGTCATTTCCACAAAAAACACATGGAAATAAGGATTAATGAAAGTAATAAATAAATTAAAACTGCAACTAATTCACATGCCACTGGTATATTAATGGGTTTCCTAATTTTCTACTTTCACAGTAAAAGAACACTTTACCTGAACAAATAAATTGCTTTGAAAAGCACTATGTACTTGCAATACAGTGATTTAATTAAAAATCAATTGACTACATAAGAACCAATTACTTTATTCTTTTAAATTATATTTAATAAAAATAAATCAATGCCTCTTGGTTTGAGTGCATGATTCATATTTTTAATAAGCATATGTTTTATTTCCTGTTCAAAATTGCAGATAAATATAATATAGGGGCTGAGAAGTGGGATGTAAGTTTAAATATTTAATTGGTACCTGAACCACAGCTCATTTAAGTCATTGAGAATGTTTCGAACAACTTTAACGAACTTTGGATTAAAGTTTTCATCACTCTGTTCATCATGTATGCTAATTTTGCTGTTTTGTATTGTAAAAGGTAAAGAAAAGAGTTTGTTGCTTAAGTGAGACGCCGTTGAACAAAATGTTGCTGATCTATTGAAGCAGGAATTTATCTTTTCATGTCAGAGCCTTTGCAAAATAAACAAGTGCCTGAGTGTGGCGGGTTTTGTACCTCATCAACCCCTTTGATTCAAGGAGGGATGAGGTTAACCCCACCTCCCTGCATCTACGTCACTCTTACTACCTCCCCAGTAGTCAGGGCTGTATGGCCCAATGGCCAGAGTCCCTTAAATCTGTCTCCCTGGGTAGTATAGCATGGCCTAGTGGCCGGAGTCTATATAGTGCACTCCTAAAGCACCAGAGCCCAATGGCCAGATTCTGTCTACACTCTCCTCCCCTGGCGGGATAGCGCGGCCTAGCGGCCGGAGTCTCTATAGTGTGCTCCTAAGGCAGCGTAGCCTAATGGCCAGAGTCCCCCTAAGTTCTTTTCCCCTCGCAGGATATTGTGGCCCAGCGGCCAGAGTTCATCTATCTCCTTAGGGTGAGAGAGAGGTCAGTGAACTATGTCATCACAAAACGGGGGGGGTAGAGATCCCCAGTAGGGGAGCCTGGGCCCACCCACCTTCACCAGGCTCCGACCCAGGGCCCTGTCAGTAACGGTGTGATCTGCCACGGGTCAGCGAGGAATCCTACCGCAACACGCTGCCCTCAGAGTGGTGGGAGATACCACTCCCTTCCCTTCCATGGGTCACTTCCTACCAGTCCTCCAAACATAGCAGTCCCTGTGGCATCAGGGTCTTCAGGTTCCTCAGCACCCGGCGCTCCCTGGGGTTCCAACAGCTGCCAGTCTCTGGGCCCGCTTCCTGGCTCCTCAGCTCCCTCCAGTAAGGGTTGCCACTGCTCCTGGGCTGGCGCTTTTTTTTTTTTTTTTGGAAGTGGGCGGGCGGAAGCTACTAAAGGACCCCCCCTCTCCAGCCTAAGGGGAGGATCTACAAGACCCAGAAACCAACTAAGTTTGGGGGACAACTAATGTAATAACAGGGACAGGAGTGTGGTCAAAGGGTCAAAAGAAGGGAACCTTCTGCTGGGCGTCCTCTTTCCCCAGCCACCAGCCCTGACTGAGCAGTTCTGAAGGCTTTTATGCTTGAGTCCCGGTTGGAGCATGCCCAGCAGAGCCTCAGGGGCGTGGCTTCCTCTGCCAGCAGGGAAGGGTTAACTATCTCAGTCCCAGTGTGGGGCCAGTCCGCCCCGTCACACTGAGTCTTTCCATTTTTACATTGCAATACTCATAACTTTCTGTAAGTCTTCCCAGAGGGAATTATGGATTCACCCCACTAATACCTCTGGGCATGGACACCACTTGGTTTTCACTGAAGTGGCTTTAACTGACGGAAGGCAGAAAAGATGGCTCCTTCTTATGAGAATTATATGTATTGCTTATTTATCTACATGGACCCCTTATACTATACTGGTGGTTCTCAACCTGTGGGCTGCATGCAGCCCAATTAGCACACAGCTGTTGGCCATTTGTGTGCTAAAGGCTTCCGGGCAACGCAGCAGGGTCCAGGTTCAGGGCTGGCTCCAGGCACCAGCCGAGCAAGCTCGGGCTTGGGGCGGCAGATTCTATGGGGTGGCATTCTGCCCAATCCTAGGGTGGCACGGCCGCTTTTTTGTTTTTGTTTGTTTGTTTTGTTCGCCGCTCCGGCCGCCCTGTAGGGGGCGGCGGCGCGGAGGAGGGGAGCGCCCTGCTGGGAGCGGGCTGCGCGCTCCGTCTGCCCCAACTGGTGCCAGGTCTGTAGTAAGCCCAGCAGGGCAGTCCGCGTCCTTCCCTCCCCGCCGACCGGAGTGGCGCGGAGCCTTCTCTCTCTCCCCCCGCTCCCTCCCCCCCGCAAGCCGGGGCACGTCTGCAGCGCAGGGAGTCCCCCTGCACCCTGTCTCCGGCCACCCCGCAGGTTGTTGGTTTTTTTTTGCTTTGCCGTTCTGGCCGCTCAGATTTTTTTTTTTTTTTTTTTTGCTTGGGGCGGCAAAAAAGCCAAAGCCGGCCCTGTCCAGGTTCCTGGCTGCCGCCCATCCAGGGCTCTGCTCCTGGCCCCATTCTGTGGAGGGGTCTCTGGGCAGGAGGCACTGGGCATAGGGCTTTGTGGGTGGAAGGGGGTCGCTGTAGTTCTCAACCTGCAGCCCAGGTAACACATTATGGGCTGCATATGTGGCCCACGATGATAAATAGGTTGAGAACCACTGTACTATACTGATAAGATCCTAATTAATTCCAATAAAAATAATACGGAGGCAAGGCACTATGGTTGGGATTCACCTGGGGGATTTACACTGAGCATTGCCCTGTCTAACTCTTAGGTGCCCTACCACCAAATGGAATCCACAATGTTGAGTTTAGGCACTCACCTTCCCTTTACAATATATGGGAGAGTTAGGTGCTTTAGATCGGGATCCATAGAAGCCAACATGCTGAATGAAGAGCCACTGAAGTACCAGTAGGAAATACCATGGGTGGGGGGTTAAACTCCACCCCCTCAAAGTGACTGTCATCCCCAGTCAGGACTCACAGCCGTGAACTTCCTCCTGCAGTTAGGCACCTGAAAAAGGGCTGGCCTTGCTTAAGAAAAACAGAGGAGGAGTTGTTGTGTCCTTTCTACCCTATAGCCCAGTGGTTAGAGCACTTACGCTAGAGGTGGTAGGAGACCAAGGTTCAAATCCCCCTTCTGCCTGAGAGGAGCAGGTACTTGAATCCAGATTCCCATATGCTATGGGAATGCCCTAACCACTGGATTATCTGGTAAAAGGGGTGGGGACACCACCACCTATGTTTTATTGGGGGGGGGGGGATCCATTAGATGTGCTGAGAGGATGACTTAGATCATGTCTATAAGATTAGGCCCTGCAGGAAAAATACCTGCATGGAATGCCTAGCTTGTAAATCACATGCTCATTGGCAGAAATTTGAGGTGACATTACCAGTGGAAACTTTGGTGCCTATTGGGTTAGGGGGCAGTTGAACATGGGGGCTTTGAGAATCTACATTTTGGACTTAGGCATCTAATGGACACGTTAGGTGCCTAGGTCCCTCCTGTGAGTTCCATCCTATTCTGCCATATGAGCTGCAATGTGGCCTAATCAGTAGCTTCCCTGGAATGGGACACGGGAGACCTGAATTCTGTTCCTGGGCCTGGTGGGTGACATTTTGCACATCACTTCCTCTCTCTCTCCTTCAGATTCCCCATCTGTAAAATGAGGATAATGATACTTGATTCCTTTGGAAAGTGCTTTAATATCTATGGATGAAACATGCTATATTAATATTGGCGCCAGGGAGGGCTCCATTGTAAGGCTGATTTTTCACATCGTTCCAAACCCCAATTTTAAGGTAATACAAATGTTGAAACCATTTTAAGGTAAAGTCTCCAGAGACAGGATAATTTCCCCAGAAAATCTAGAGGAAACTGAGCAAGTCAATTTTTGAGATTTACAGGCTTAAAATTGTCTCTAGTATTTTTGCAAGTTTTCTTATGTTTCTTTGCCTCTTCTCTGAACCCCTCCAAATTAGATAACACTACATTTTGGAACAACAGCAGCAGTAATAAAATAATTAAGTCCTATTTAAAAACTGTCCTTCATTCTCACACAGTGAAAAAGACTCTTTCCTTTCCTGGTGATCATTTGACTTTTTCCACTGTCATCATTACATTTCACCTCTCATGACTTGTCCAATATTTTGTGGACAAAGTCACAAAGACCTCAGTATCACTCAGAGCAATGAAAGCATAAGTCTTATTTAACCATGCAGTGGGCTCTACCTCATGGATTCATCTGATTATATAAGAACCTGTGTTTTCATTAAAGCAATGATTTAAGCATTCACAACTGTAAAGAAAATCTTGAAAGAAAATGGCCGGAGTGTAACTAGTGCAGTGATGGCTGTAGACAAGCTGAAACAACAACTTTGAGGGGGGTGAACCCTCCATGGGTTGTGAACTCTAAGATTGCTGCTTTGGGGGACCCTGGAAACACCACAGCCAGAGAGACTTCTGCTGTGGGACAATCTTACCTACCCTGGCATATTAGCTGCTTATGTTGGCACTACATGTCATGATGTGGGGCCCTTCTTCTAAAAAAAAAAATCTCTCCTTAAACCTGTTTTTTTCCGCCAACTACCACCCCAATTGTCTCCTCATGTTCTTTTCCAACATCTTGGAATGGGCTGCTTCTATAGGCGGCAGGTGAACAGGCTGTTGGGGGAGGCTAGCCCTCAGCACCTCGCCCTCTGCCCGTGGCCGCACCCCGTCTTTCCCCCCCCCCACTGGAGCCTAGAACATGCACACACCCCTGCTGCCGCCACCCCCCCTCACCTGCTTACCCCCAGCTCCAGGTGGCGTGGCTGGAGCGCCCCCAGTGCTGGGTGGGCAGGCAGGCGGCATGACTGGAGCACTCCCAGCCCTGGAGCGCTGGGCGGGAAGCATGGTCCCAGCGCCAGGAGGTTTGGCGGTGCAGCATGGCACCAACCCAGGGGTGATGTGCGCACCGAGGCCCCCAGCCTGCCTGCCCCAACCTCTGGGTCACAAGGGAACAGCAGGCAGGAGGGGGTCTCGGGGTGGAGCATGGGCAGAGCCATGTCAGGCTGTTTGGGGAGGCAGAGCCTTCCCTGCCTATGATACCCGCCGCCCATGGCTGCTTCTCCTCAAATTCTTCCTTCCCTGATCCAGCATTCTATTCACACACCTTCCCAATCTTGTTTTCACTTATGTCTTTCTACTCAGGCAATGGTTATGACATTATTAATTATTTATTTGTGGATAAATCTAAAGGTTTCACTTCTGTCCTCAGCCTTCTTGAACTATCACCTGAATTTCACATTGTGGATCATACTCTTCTCCTTTAATTCCTTAGCACATGCTGTGTGGTTTCTCTGATTTTGTACTCCCATTGTTTTCTTCCTAATCACAGCCCTGGAATGTTAAAATTCCAACAACCCTACAACAAGGGAGATTTTTTTTTTAAAGATAGGAACTGTTGTTTGAATTCACCCTGCAGGGCAGAAAGTCCTCTAAGGACCTGGAACAATTTTAAGGTGGCATAAAAGTAAATGACTGATACTTTAGAGTACCATGAAAGAATAATATTTCTTTCTCATATTTTCTCTTGCAGCAGACGGTGTTCCCAAGTGCTTTGCTCTGCGTCCCCCTACCCTTTTCTTTTTATACTTAACCTCTTGGAGAAATTGTTTCTTCATATGACCTACTGTACCACTGATGATACTCAATTGCAAACCTCATTAAATTCATTTCCCCCTATCTTTACAACTTTATTTCTGCCTGTCTTCTCTTCAGTTCCTCTTGGATAAAAGCTAATTATTGTAAATTAAATACTGGCGAGATAGAAATTTGTTTTCTTACCCTCTAACTCTCTCTTTATTCTCTGCTGACTTTTTTTAACATCAACAATATTCCCATTAGTTGTTTTTTTGTTTTTGTTTTTTTTACTGCTAAGAACATCAATTGAAATCATGGCCCCTTTGGAGTGTATGCCAAGACTTCCGTTGACTTTTGTGGGGCAAGATTTCACCTATCCATTTTATCTATAGAAGTAACACTATTTTTCTGCGCATATTTCTGAAGTTGCTAAATCATAGATACTGTCTAAATATCTGAAGTTTCTAGAAGTTTCTTAATGTTTAATACAGCACTTACCAGATGCATATATTTGTGATCTCATGTCTCCAGTTCTACAATGGTCTTCTGAAATCCACTCAAAACTCATATAGGAAATCCAGTTTTTGTTTTACCTCACTACTTACGTTTCCCTTCTTTCTTCTTTTTGCCACCCACCTTTCCAAAATATTCACCTGCCTGGGTCAGAGTAAGAGCTGCGCGGGCAGCTGTGGGGAGCTACGGACCATTCACTTGCTGGGGGCGGGGGGCTTTAGGGGGTGGGAACACAGATTGTGGCCTACTCTCAGCCCCTCCTCCCCCACAGGCAGGTGGAGGGGCCTGGGGTCCCCAACCCAGCTCCAGCTTCAAGTTTGGCTGGGGGGCAGGGTGTCAGGGGGAAGAGGAGGGGCAGAGCCCCCTACTCATACCCCCCCACACTTTTAGGCAGAATCTATCACCCTTGCTTCTATGTCTCTGCAGATCTCACCCTCTCCTGTACAGGCTCATGACAGACAAAAACCAACCTCCTCCACCACCGTCCCCCTCATTAGTATCCAGCACCCATCACTGGACACTCACAGAAATAACCAGGTAAACAGCCCTCTTGCCGCCCTGCCCCCTGCGCTCTGGCCGCCGGGGGGAGAGCGGAGCCCCAGCCGGGGCTTGCCGCCCTCCTCCCAGGGCTCCGGCCGCCCTCCCCGCGGCCGCCGGGGGGAGAGCGGAGCCCCGGCCGGGGCTCGCCGCCCTCCCCCGGGGCTCCGGCCGCCCTCCCCCCCCACCCCCGCAGGGGGGGGCGGGGCGGCCGGAGGCTTTTTTGCCTGGGGAGGCAAAAAAGCCAGAGCCGGCCCTGAGTGTACACACAGCTTAACTGGTACAACACAGGATCAGGTCCTTTATAACAGCACAGTAATGGAATCTACTTATAGTGAAAATAAATAGTTGTTTACTAAGATTACGATATAAGACATCTTTTCAACATGATTTTCCCTACTAAGTTTTACCTTTCTCCTTTTTGTTTTTACTGGGAAGCACTTGTTTTTTTAAATAATAAACATACTGTGATCTGTCATGTGAGTTTCTGAAGGAATTTTGTGAATGCTGACATGCTGAGGCCCCTTTAAGAACACGAATGTAATCTCTGAACTATATATCTGAATATTATTGATGCAGTCCCATGAGGAAGGAGAGTTCTGTTGGGAATTACTACATCTTGTTAATGATGGTCTCCTATGTTCTTTCTACAACTAAAAAGAAAAAGAAAAAAACCAGGAGATGAAGGAAATTATGTTACTGTCAGATACCTTCATAGTCTTATTTGAATTTCTGGTCAAATTGTTTGTAGCATCAAAAACAAATATCACAGTTACTTGAGATATAAGACTTGGTTCTGTTTATATAAACCACTGGCGCGTGTGTATTATAAGTCCCCTTCTGTGCTGACCGACAGAGGATATGGGCAGTGATGAGCTGCCAGAATGTTAACAACCGGTTCCCTAACAGGTCTTTGGTGGCACTTCGGCGGCGGGTCCTCACTCGCTCCAGGTTTTCAGCAGAACTTCGGCGGTGGCCCCTTCAGCGGCTGGAGCGGCTGGAGCCCCAGGCCCTTTAAATTGCCGCCAAAGCCCCACTGCTGGAGCCCTGGAGTAGCGGTGGCGGGGCTCTGGCGGCTATTTAAAGGGCCCAGGGCAGTAGCTGCTGGGAGCCCCAGGCCCTTTAAATTGCCGCCTGGGGAAGCTGGGCTTCCCCAGTATGGCGCACCGGCTCTTGCCAGTACGCCGTACCGTGGCGTACCGGCTTACTTTCACCTCTGCCCGACCCCATCCACCAACCCCCCCCGTTTCCCGTCCCCTGACTGCCCCCCCAGAACCTCCGCCCCCCTCCAACCGCTCCTTGGCCCTTATCCAACCCCTCCTCCCAGCCCTGGCCCGGCCCCCTTACCATGCTGCTCAAAGTGGCAGGAGCTGCAGAGCTGCCCAGGAGCGGTCCAGAGCACTGGCACCGGGCTCTGCGAAAGGAGGGAAGGCAGGGGAGGGGCCGGGGGAGCCTCCCCATCCGGGAGCTCAGGCAGGCCGGACAGGACAGTCCCACAGGCCGGATGTGGCCCACGGCCCGGAGTTTGCCCAGCCCTTTAACATCCGGTTCTAAACTGGCTTCTAAATTTAACAACTGGTTCACGTGAACAGGTGCGAACCAGCTCCAGCTCACCACTGGATATGGGTTTTTGAGCCCCACCTACAGACCCTGGACTCTTTAACTCAAAAGAGTTAGCAGCTTTCGCATCTAGTTCTGGAGGTCTGTGGGTTTATCTCCAAGGTGGCAGCCATAACATTTACACAAAGGAATAAAAATGTTCTGCAATACCTATCAGTACTCATACAACCTTATATCAAAAAACCAGTCTACAAAGGAATTAGAAACAAAAACTCAGGAAAAGAATTAGAAAGTTGTCTCTACTGAGTTTCAGGGAAACAAAAGTTCAAATATTCAAACTTCTAAAATATCTTCCTTTAATAAACATTCAGCCACAAAAGGTTGAAAGCATCACAAATGGCCTTTGTGTATATTCTTTGGACAAGCTGTTACTGTTAAATATCTCTTGACACTGTTCATGTTAAATGAAGGACTGTTAAGATCACGTGCTATGTATCTTTGCTGAAAAGAATGTGAAAAGAAATTTGTTTTGCATGCATCTCCGCTGCCCCCAGCAATTGCTTTAAGTTCTATAGTTGCATCTGTTGAAATGATATAACTTAAATACACCTCCCGTCCCCCATTCATGAAACATTAAGGGTGCACATTTTAGTGAAGGGAGAACTAGATTATTTTTTTTCTAACACGAATAATTCCCCCACATTGGGCTCAATCCTCTATTGCACTGAGTCTTCATGGGTCACATCTCAGGGGAACATGTGGGTGGTGGGGATGAAGAGGAAGGTGCTTCTTAACCACCTTTCCATTGCTTTGATTATAGACCAACTGGAGGCCAATATGGCCTGCTCTAAATTATGCTAGTTTCAGCCACAATGCTGGCCAGGATTTAGCAGACAACTGTGCACTCCACCCTGCCCCTGACATGCCTCCTATGCAGAGATGCTACCAGCTTTGCACTAGCTGAGGATTTCCCTATGTCAAAGGTCATCTTCAATGGCAGGGCAAAGCAGTCCAAATGGAACTAATGGTTAGGCTACTGTGAATAATGTGTTTACTAGAGATAAGCCTTACCAAAAGACTCTCCAGATTTTGGATTGCTTAAGTTCCAAAATTCTCCTCTATATTTTATCTCTAACATATTTAATATGCAAAGGTATTACATACAAAACAATGCATTTAAACAACTTTATTAAGGTTGCAAAGCCAAGCACTCAGAATACAAAATCCCAGAATAAAGGTTGCTTCTGCAACATTAATTCATTCCCCTTGTGCATGTGCATTATGATACAGTCTTTAATTACATGAGCACATACTATTTTTTAAAGCAGGATCCCTACCTCATTCAGTGCACAGGCTGGACCTGTTCTGGGGAATGAATCAAGCTTGTGTAGTAATCCCTTCCTGGACTTCTGGCAGCAGTATCCCCTCTCCCTGGCTCTTTGTCCCTTTGTCCCAGGTTTCCCCCCCCCCCCCCCAACTGACCCAGTTCTCCCTTCATATCCACAACTTCTGTCTCCCTCTCCTTGCCCCTCTTCATACGCCACTGTTTTCTAGTCCCAGTATCCCTGTCCAGCCTCCCTCAGTTCCTTATCTTATCTCAGTGCTTTCCATCCCCAGTCAAATAGCTCCCAGTCACCTTCATTTGCCTCACCAGGTCCAAGTCCAAATCTTCTCCACTTCTAGCTCCCAGTTTCCTGCCCAAACAGTCCTAATCTCACCATACTCTTGTCCCAATCTACTCATTTCCCACCCAGGGTTGGGCTTCTGTTTCCACTGCATTCTAATCAGGTGGCTTCCTTCCAGGGGCAGGGGTCATTGAGAGCACAAGAGAGACAGGCTGTCTGCTCTCAGTCACTCTTAAAAGTGCAGACTCTTAATTTCATATTCAGTTAGAAGTATATTTCCCCCCGATGAGCATTTGTGTCCCATTAGCACTAATGGGGGCTATGCATATATATGGAAGGGAAATACATCTCACAGACCTAATTCTGAGCAAGAGGAAGAATCTGGAAGTCATTTATTTATTAATCTATTTCTCTTCTTGCATTAGTCTTTCCATTAGGTGACACTAGCAGTACTGATTTTGTACAGATTGCAAATCATTAACTGCTTATTTTCTTAATTCTTTTTCTGATTTGGATAATGTCTTTCCTTCTCCTGCTCATCTCCTTTCCACTCAAAGTGCTAATTTTCCTTTAAAATCTGTTTCTTCTGCTGAAGTCAGCATAGATCTAAACAAATTGAATTATTCTAAACAACGTACTTCCAATGTGCTCACAATGGGACCAAAACTTATTGTCCTAAAATGTCAAGTCACTTAATTTCAGGACTGTAACTTTTTTTTTCTCTGTTTTGACTTCTTTTGTGTGTGTGTATGTGTATGTGTGTGTGTGTGTGTGTGTGCCTGCCTTGTAACATGGTTGCAAATCTGAATATTGTACTTACTTATTTCTGTTTTTCCAAAAGCCATCAATAAATTCACTTTGCAATGAAGAGAGGAAATATGTGTAGAAGTATTTCGTGTTTAGTTAGCAAAAGCTTTCCATTCCATTTAATTTCTTATAAATAAGCTGATCTCTAATGCCAAAATAAACTTCAAGCAAGCCTCTTCTTAATGTTTCTTGTTAGTGATGGGGCAAATCCCAACCCCCTGATCCTAATACATCTCAGTGACATATGGGGTGAAAATTGTTCAAAATACCAGCTTGATTCCCAGTTTAGGCTCTCTTCCTTTCCATCACTCTTAATGACTCCACCATCCTTATTCACGCACACTTTCAACATTGGTGTTATGTTCAGTTCTTTCCTTTATTCACCTTTCTGTGCATTTCTAACAAGATTCATGGAGTTTAAGTCCAAGAGGGACCATTAAATCATCTAGTCTGATTTTCTGTAGGTCACAGGCCTGTAAATTTCTCCATTACCCCTATTTTGAGTCCAATAATGTGTTTGACTAAAGCATACCCTCCAGAAAGGCTTTGATTTTAAGACATCAAAAGGTGGAGAATCCATGATTTCCCTTGGCAGTTTGATCCAATGGCTGATCACCCTTGCTATTAAAAATGTGTGCCTTATTTCCAATTTAAATCCAGGTGGGTACTCTCCTTCTGTGCCTTATTTCCAATTTAAAACCACTGGTGGGTATTATCCTTGTTGCTGCTAGATTAAAGAGCCCTTTAATACACCGTATTTTCTCCCAATGAAGGTACATATGCAGTGTAATCAGCCCACCTCTTCATGTTTCTGATAAATAAGATATGAGCTTTTTCAGTTTTTCACTGTAAGGCATTTTGCTCAGCCCTTGAAACATTTTGGTGGCTCTTTTCGCCACCTTCTCCAATCTTTCAACAACCTTTAAATATGTGGACACTGCAACTGTATGCAATATTCCAGTATCAGTCTCACCAATTCTGTATACAGAGATAAAATTACCAGCCTACTAGAGCTGGGCAGGAAATGGTTTCCCTCCCCCAGGAAAAAATTGTGATTACAAAATATTTTCCCATTCTGTGCCAGGATGCAACAGAGGCATTTTGAGATTTTTCATGAAAATGGGAGTATGATACCAGAACAGCCAGTAGCCAAGAGGTTAGGGCATTCATCTGGGATATGGGCATCCCAAGTTCAGGTTCCTACTCTGTCTGATTCATGAGCTGGGGTCTCATCAGTTGTATGTAATAGAAGAGGAAAGAGACCTAGGCGTGTTTGTTGATGATCTCATGACTATGAGCCACCAATGTGCTGTAGCTGCAAAAAAAGGCAAATGTGATCCTAGGATATAGCAGGGGAGGCAATTCCAGTAGAGAGAGGGATGTATTAATGCTATTGTACAAGGCATTGGCAAAATCTCATCTGGAATAATTTATATAGTTCTGATCACCAAGTTCAAGACAGATCAATTCAAACTAGAGCAAATGTGTAGGTATAGCTCTTGCTAGGTATGAGTAAATTTGAATATAGCTTGATCTGAGTGCAAGGTTAAACTGTAAACAGAGGTGTGACAAGATGTGTACCGGAGGTGGTGTATGAGGGCTAACTGAATTGATAAACTTGAAATGTAGATAAGGTGAGGACATAAGCAATTGGTCCTTACACAATCTGCAGAATGATTTGTCCTGATATGATCTGTACAATGTCCAAGCCAATTAGATTCAAGAAGTATAGATGTTAGTAGCTGGGGAAAATGTATATAAACTGTGTAGTGGGTCATATGACTTGGGATAGTGGTATCACCCTATACCTAAACTCCCTGTATCTGGGCCTGGCTAGCATGGGCATCGATCTGTTACATGCCTAATAAAGATACCTGAGAGATGAGCTGGAATCTAATTGAGTTTTTGGATCCCAGAGATCTGGATGACCTGTCTCGATAAAACCAGTGGAAAAGGTCTCACAGAAAATCCCAAGAAGAGGCAGAATACAGCTACTACAATGATCAGCACAATGGAGAGCCCATCTTACAAGAAGTGACTAAAAGAGTTTGACTTGTTTAATTTAGCAAAACAAAGGCTGAAAGGAGATATGATTTCTTTCTATAAATATATTGGGGTGTGAATACCAGGGAGAGTGAAGAGCTGTTTAAGCTAAAGATCAATGTTGGCACAAGAACAAATGGGTATAAACTAGCTGTGAATAAGTTTAGGCTGAAAATTAGAAGGTTTTTTACCACCAGAAGAGTGAGATTCTGGGGCAGCCTCCCAACAGGATTTTGGGGGGCAAACAACCTAATTATTTTTAAGAGCTTGATAATATGACTGGGATTGTATGAGAGTGTTTCCTGTGATGGTGGAGTGCTGGCCAGGGCAGTTCTGAGGGTCCCTTCTGGTTCATGTCTTATGATCCTAAAATCTCATGCTTCAGGGCTTCTGATGGTCACCTATAGGGGTCAGGAAGGAAATTATTTTCCCCAGTGTATTCCGGCATGGTGCTTTTTGTTTTTATTTTTGTCTCCTTCCTCTGAAGCATCAGAGATGGCCACATCTGGAAATGGGACACTTGATGGGGTGGGCCAGTGCTCTGAGGTGGCACAGAGAATTCTCTTTCTCAGGTGCTTGACTGGGAGGTTTTGCTAACATGCTCAGGGTCTAACTGATCACGATATTCAGGGTCCGGAAGGAATTTCCACCCAGGTTAAATTGGCAGTGATGTTGGGACTTTCGCCTTCCTCTGCAGTGTTGGGCCTGGGTCACTTGCTAGGATTGTCTGGGTATATCTCCCTAAATCAATTCCCTGCCATTGCAGGGGCCATGGGCATTGATGCACCCATGTCCCTCCGATTCTCTGCCCGTGGCACACAATACTTTAGTCTCCTGAGGGTTGTAATAGTTTGGTCTGATTCTGTATGTTGGCTTGGTTTGTGAGTGCTGGGTGGCATTGATGGCCTGTGATAGAGAGGAGGCCAGACTCGATGATATGATGGTTCCTTCTGGCCTTAAATTTGATGACTCTGATTCCTAGATTCTTTTCAGAGTCACTGCTTTCTGGACAGTCCTCTGTAGGTATGGCCTGCACAACTTGTTCCTAGATGTATGACTTTGCATTTGTCTTTACTGAAACACATTTTTTGGATGGGCCCAGTTCACCAAGAGATCCAGATTGCTCTGTACAACTGCCCTGTCATTATTTACCATTCCTCAAAACTTTACATCATACACAAATGTAAGTAGCAGTGATTTTATATTTATTTCTAGATAATTGATACTGTTGAATAGTGTCGGGCCTAGTAGTGACATCTAGAGAGCCTTACTCAAAGCACCCCATTCAATGGTGAGTCCCATTTGATTACTTTATTTTTAGTGCTGTTAACCAGCCATTCTTAATCCACTATATGTGTAACTTATTGACAGTGTATAGTGATATTTTTTAATCAGAATGTCATGTTGTACTAAGTCAAACACCTTACAAAAGTTGAAGGACATCTACACAGCTAGCTTTTGTCAGCCAAATGTGTAACATCCTCCAAGAATAAATCAGGTTTCTTTGACAAAACCTGTTTTCCATAAAACCATGTTGACTGTTACTAATTCTATTTCTATCATTTAATTCTTTATTGACTGTTGAATCAGATTTTCCATTATTTTGTCCAAAATTGTTATTAGGATAACTCAGCTCCATCCTGCCTGCTCTTTTGAATATTGGTACACTAGCAGCATTCTCCCAGTCTTCGGGAATTTTCCTGGCATTCCCAGATTTATTACAAATGAGCATCAGAAGGCCAGAGATCTCCTCAGCTAGCTCTTCTAGGATTCTGGGGTACAATTATCTGGGCCTTCGTTTTTTCCCTAATGGCCATCATATTACAGTTGAGTTATCATATGAATAGTAAAACAAAATTTCTGTACCAGCTCATTCTGACAAACACCCCTCCCTGGCTTATGCTTCATGTCAAACTGAGAGTGCACTTGTAGTTTATCTCCTGTATAAACTGATACTAGCTACTCTGCAGCCAACTTTACTGAAGGGAAGCTTGGGCAAAATGTTTTAGATGGTAAGATTCAAACTGTTTTATGTTGGTGGAATTCCACAACCAAAAGCCTTAATCTCAAAAATAAAAAAGCCCCCGGTCTCAGCAAGTTACAGCCTATGCTGTGTTAGAGTGAACAGATCTATCAACAAACTTACATGTAGTGTGAGCCCACGACAGGGAATATTTCATACACACAAATCATGTACATCTTTTTCTGTCTTTATTTGCAGATGGTTAGTGCTTCTCTAATTTTTTCTGTTCATCAGTTATAGGGACACAGTTAACTCTTCAGCCTCTCAGACTGTATTGAGAGAACTATAGTAGTTCTTGTTCTTCTTCTTGTTATTTTATGGAGTCATTTTAGTGCCCATCACTGAGTTGTGTATCAAAGCTCAAATTAGTTATCTTTTGCCAGCAGAAAGCTGTTTCACTTGCTATTAATGATACATAAACAATTGCATAATAATGCTCCAATTTATTAATCCTTTTTCTTCTTATTTATTTATTAATAGCACTGGTTATTTTTTCAGATCTTTTGAATGATACTTTTTTTTTTTTTTTTTTTGCTGCAGTCTTTGATTCTAGTGTGGGTGTTATTTGTATAGTATTGTAGTTTTTCACTGGAATGTTTTGTAAAATATCACAAAGTGAATAGCATGCATTAAATCAGTGTTATTGTCTTAGTTGAAAACAATATGCAACTGCAGATTATATTTATCCTTATGCTAAAGATGCATTATATATTTGTTGTGAATGGAATTAGACTTTTTTTTTTCTTTTTTGGTAGTACAGCAACATATGCTTGATTCTCTATGGTCCTCACAGGCATTCTTGTGAAATGTTTCCATCACACTGCAGGATTTTTAATTTTTTTTAAGATATCTTTGTCAAAGCTTATTTGTAAGGAAATGAAAATAGTTTCAATCCAGAGCTGATGCTAGCTCACTGGGGGCCCTAAATAGGAATATTTTGCCTCCCCCCCCCATACTAAAGCAGGCAAGGTCTTATAATAAAAAGCGAATAGGTGGCACCTTGAACTGCTGGGGCCTTAAGCAATTGCTTAGTCTGCTTATGCTTAGTGCCAGCTCAGTTTCAATCACATCCTTAGATTTTCCAATATTCCACCTGTAAGAAGAGCATATTTTAATTTCCCACCCGTGTTCATAAAGGATGTTAACATAATAAAATTAATCATTTAGGGCAGAGGTAGGCAACCTATGGCACGCGTACCAGAGGCGGCACGCGAACTGATTTTCAGTGGCACTCACATTGCCCGGGTCCTGGCCACCAGTCCGGGGGGCTCTGAATTTTAATTTAATTTTAAATGAAGCTTCTTAAACATTTTTAAAACCCCTTATTTACTTTACATACAACAATAGTTTAGTTATATATTATAGACTTATAGAAAGAGACCTTCTAAAAACGTTAAAATGTATTACTGGCACGCGGAACCTTAAATTAGAGTGAATGACTCTAAATGAAGACTTGGCACACTGCTTCTGAAGGGTTGCCGATCCCTGATTTAGGGTCTGGTCTTGCAGCAATGATGCCAATTGTTTTTAGTAAGAAGGATGTGTTAAGAAAAACTGGCAAATCACACACAGAACAAGTGGATCCCTTCTATAGTCACGCTTAGGGCTGGCTGGTCTACACTACCGCTTAAGTTGATGTAACTTACTTCGCTTAGGGGTGTGAAAAAGACACCCCCCCGAGCAACACAAGTTAAATCGACTTA
Source organism: Emys orbicularis (assembly GCF_028017835.1). NCBI lineage: Eukaryota > Metazoa > Chordata > Testudines > Emydidae > Emys > Emys orbicularis. The sequence continues at coordinate 151,824,252 of NC_088684.1, read as the reverse complement.
AGTGCTGTCCACACCAGCACTATGTTGGTGGGAGTCGCTCTCCTGCTGACATAGCTTCCACCTCTCCTGGAGGTGGAGTAATTATGTTGACGGGAGAGCACTCTCCCGTTGGCATAATGCATCTTCACCAGATTCAATACATGAGCACAGCTGCAAGAGTGTAAAATATGCTCTTCTTGCACAGCTGCCAATGTAGCACTGTAATGTAGACTTGTCCTGTAACAGTAGCATTAAAGTAGACTTTTTTTCTATATTTATATTGTGTATACTGATTTTTTTCATCTTTTACATGGAAAAACATTATTATATTTGTGTAGAGCACTGGGCTATCTAGACTATCTAATTTCTCACATTAGTCTTTGTCAGGGGTCGGCAACCTCTGGCATGTGGCTCGCCAGAGTAAGCACCCTGGCAGGCCGGGCCAGTTTATTTACCTGCTGACGCAGCAGGTTCAGCCAATTGCGGCCCCCACTGGCCGCGGTTCGCCGTCCCAGGCCAATAGGGGTGGTGGGAAGCGGCGCGGGCAAGGGATGTGCTGGTCGTGGCTTCCCGCCGCCCCTATTGGCCTGGGACGACGAACCGCGTCCAGTGGGGGCCAAGATCAGCCGAACCTGCCACATCAGCGGGTGCTTACCCTGGCGAGCCGCCTGCCAAAGGTTGCCGACCCCTGGTCTATGTCTAAGGGATTATAGCAAGAGGAAACCCTGCCTCCCCCAATTGTTCACCCAGACAATGGTGCAAGTCTGAGTACAAGAGGAAAAAAATTATTCTTGACCCCAGCAGGCAATTATCCATGCTTTTGTGAACATACACATTTAATAAACAAGGACCAAATTTTGCTCTGTAATACATATGCAGACATCACATTTAAGCAGGGCATCTGGATGAAAATGATTGATAAAGGAGCCAACTGGAATAAGGACCAGAAAAAAAGAAAGCCAATGGAAATAGGGCAGAGAATTGTGACAACGGGGGGGAAAAAAGAGAGAAGGGAATGCAGAGAAGCCTACAGTTTGTGTTTGGGATTAGACATAGGCCTAAACTGCAGAGCTCAGATCCTGACTGGAACTTCATAAAAGTTCAAACCCATGGAGATCTGGCCACTACAGATATAAGGATTAAAAATAAAGGCTGGATCTGCATTGATATCCAAGCTTTGTCCAATGTCTGGGTGTGTTTCGGCCATTCTCTTGTTTGTGAGATCATTAAAATGATATGAACTACAAAGGTTGCTAACTCCTGCTCCAGACCTTGAACTTCACCACTTTGGTAGGGCTTTCTATTGATTGATTTAAATCTCAAATCAATGGATTAACTATTTTAGGAAATTTTAAAAATACTTTGCAATGGCAACATCTTACATAAACCTTCAGGTCCACTTGTAGTGCTGGGGAAAAATAACTTGCCAGCTATTTCTGCTTTGTTCAGTCATTGCATATTGTGTCTAGCAACAAAGACTTTTAGCAGTGAAAGACAGTTTCAGCCTTTTCTCCTGAACCCACAGAACTGTCAAAACCAATCATATACACAATAAGATTGCACTGCAGTATTTCACAGGCACTAATACTTTTATTCTTCTTTTAACCTGACATTGATTTTTAAGACATACGGTATTTTATCACTTAAGGAGCTATAATAATGTGCTAGCAAGAAGTACTGCTATTTTGTAATTTGGAAATAACTGGACTGTGTCCCTATTCATTTGATTAGTTAATAACAACGTCATTCTCTAATCTATTTAGGTACTTATGACAGCGATGAAGGACATATATCTGAGCACCTCTCTGGTATTTATGGATTTAGCCTCATAACACCCACAAAGTCAGGAAGTCCTATCAGTGACATTTTACAAATAAGAAACTGAGGCACAAGACATTATGGGTCAGATTTTCAATGGTATTTATGCACCTAAAGATGCAGACAGATGCCTAGTCGGATTTTCAAAAGCACCTAAGCAGGTTAGTCACCTAAACTCCCCCTGAAATAAATAACTTGCCCAAAGTCACACAGGAACTCTGGCCTGGTCTACACTAGGCGTTTATGTCGAATTTAGCGCCGTTAAATCGAATTAACCCTGCACCCGTCCACACCACGAGGCTATTTAGTTCGACATAGAGGGCTCTTAAATTCGACTTCTGTACTCCTCCCCAACGAGGGGAGTAGCGCTAAATTCGACATGGCCATGTCGAATTAGGCTTGGTGTGGATGGAAATCGATGGTAATAGCTCCGGGAGCTATCCCACAGTGCACCACTCTGTTGACGCTCTGGACAGCAGTCCGAGCTCGGATGCTCTGACCAGCCACACAGGAAAAGCCCCGGGAAAATTTGAATTCCTTTTCCTGTCTGGGCAGTTTGAATCTGATTTCCTGTTTGGACAGCGTGGCGAGCTCAGCAGCACTGGCAACGATGCAGAGCTCTCCAGCAGAGATGGCCGTGCAATCCCAGAATAGAAAGAGGGCCCCAGCATGGACTGATCGGGAAGTCTTGGATCTCATCGCTGTGTGGGGCGATGAGTCCGTGCTTTCCGAGCTGCGCTCCAAAAGACGGAACACAAAGATCTATGAGAAGATCTCGAAAGCCATGGCAGAGAGAGGATACAGCCGGGATGCAACGCAGTGCCGCGTGAAAATCAAGGAGCTGAGACAAGGCTACCAGAAGACCAAAGAGGCAAACGGACGCTCCGGATCCCAGCCCCACACATCCCGTTTCTACGAGGCACTGCATTCCATCCTTGGTGCAGCCGCCACCACTACCCCACCACTGACCGTGGACTCTGAGGATGGGATATTGTCCACGGCCGGTTCCTCGGACCTGTTAGCGGACGGGGAAGATGAGGAAGGAGATGAGGAGGACGAGGCAGTCGACAGCGCTTACCAAGCTGATTTCCCCGACAGCCAGGAGCTCTTCATCACCCTTACAGAGATCCCCTACCAACCCTCCCCAGCATCTAACCCGGACACAGATTCAGGGGAAGGATCAAGCGGTAAGTGCTTTAAACATATAAACCTTTATTTTTTACAAAACTTGAATATTAAGACTAAGAACAATCTGTGAATCATGATTTCTTCCCCCTGGGCGCTTAAGTAATCAGTAACAACTATTTAAAAAAAATCAAACAGTGTCCGGTTGTGCATGATTGTGCTGCCCAAGCTGCTCCACTCTTTAGTCCCTGCTACTGCAGCTATATTAGAATACTGTCTATATGTCCTGGGATAGAGCAGTAATCCTCCACGGACATCTCCACAAAGCTCTCCTGCAGGTAATGGGATAGCCTGTTCATCAGGTTCCTGGGGAGAGCGGCTTTACTTGGTCCACCGAAGTACGAGACGTTCCCGCGCCAGGAGACAAGCAGGTACTCTGGTATCAGTACCTTGCATAGCATGGCGGCATAGGGCCCCGGTCTCTGCAGGCTTTCTCGAAGCATCCGTTGGATCTCGGTGTCCGGGATCCTCATGAGAGTAATGTCGCTCATGACAACCTGCTTTGAATTAGGTAGGGGACTGTTAGTATTGGGACTGCTTGCAACAAGTTCCTTTACAGAACTGTGACCGCCGGTTTACAGCCACGCGGTGGGGGTGGGAGAGGGCCAGCATCCAGGGATCTTTCCCTGGCACATCCGCGAGGGGGTGGGACAGGGCCAGAGTTCCTGCTTGGCCGATTGCTGGCAGCACAGACTGGCAGTGCTTTCAATGTGAAAGGAGGCCAGTGGTACTCCTAAAGTTTTAAGCAGCCACAAGTCTACGGGTTACCATGTTTGCCTGCTACAGAGAGTACCGTGTCCTGCCCCGCTTCCCAGATCGGCAGTGCAAAAGCCCAGGCACTGAAGGCGAGGTTCGAAAATTCGACCTTGTCCTGAGTGCGCATGTGATAGGTGTGGTTCATGGTCTTGTTCACAGAGAAAGACTATGTTCTTGATTCACAACTACATTTATGTTTCAGAGGAATTCACTGCCTTTTCCTCATTCCCACAGCCACATCTGCGACTGTCTCCCAACCCAGCCTGGCATCACACTCCCAGAGGCTAGCGCACATTAGGCGGAGGAAGAAGAAGACGCGAGAGGACATGTTCTCAGAACTAATGGGCTGCTCCCGAGCCCAGGCAGCACAGCAGAACCAGTGGAGGGAGAATTTGTCCCAAATACACCGGACACACATGGAACGTGAGGAGAGGTGGCGGCAGGAAGACCAGCAGGCGACTCAAACGCTGCTTGGACTTCTGAGGGAGCAAACGGACACGCTCCGGCGCCTTGTTGATGTTCTGCAGGAACGGAGGCAGGAGGACAGAGCCCCGCTGCAGTCTATCAGTAACCGCCCTCCCCCGCCACCAAGTCCCATACCCCCCTCGCCCAAAGTCCAAAGAAGGAGGGGCGGCAGAGTCCGTGAAAACTCTCACTCCACCCCTGCAGACTGCTCAAGCACCAGAAGGCTGTCATTCCACAAAATTTGAAAAGTCCTTTCCTGCCCGCCTCACCCAAGCCCCCGTCCAACTTTCACCCCCCAGTTTCCTGTCTGGTTGTTAATAAAAAATATGTTTCTGTTCATTACTGTTTCAGTCTGGCTCTTTTGAGGGAGAGTCTGTCTGAAGGGGGGGAAGGGGCTTGGTAATTGGACAGGACAGTCACCTTTAGCAGGGTACAGAGGCGGGGGCAGGTCCAGCAGCAGGGCACATACACAGTGCAGTGACTAGTTACCCTGGTCAGTCTGGGAGGTGGTTTTCATGTTCTGTGGGGGGCGGGGGGGGGTTAGTTGCTCTGTGACTTTGTGGCGGGGGAGGGCAGTTACAGATCATATGCAGCGGTCCTTGTCCTGGATCACAGAGGCACGCAGCAGGGGATCTGTAACCCTCCTCCCCCTGCCATAAAGTCACATAGCCCCCACATACACGCAGTCCCACTCAGGAGGGCTGGCAGGCTCCGTTGAAACAACCAGTCCGCCACTGTGAATCCTGTCATTCCTGGAGTTTAGAAGGATCATTTGCATCAGTACACTACACCCGCTCCCCACCACAGTCTGCGTCCCCGGTTTCAAAGATTCCCGCGAAAACAGTACTAAAGACAACGGTGTTCAATAACAAAAGTAAAACTGATTTTATTTTTTTGGAAGGGGATGGAGGGGGTCTGTAACTGGAGAGGATAGTCATCCTTAACTGGGTAAAGAAACGGGTGCAGGTTCAGCTTCTCTGTACAGAAACTTAAAAGTCACTGGTTACCCTGCTCACTGTGGAACCTGGCTTTCAAAGCCTCCCGGATGCACAGCGCATCCCGCTGGGCTCTTCTAATCGCCCGGCTGTCTGGCTGGGCGTAATCAGATGCCAGGCTATTTGCCTCAACCTCCCACCCCGCCATAAAGGTCTCCCCCTTGCTCTCACACAGATTGTGGAGCACACAGCAAGCAGCTATAACAATGGGGATATTGGTTTCGCTGAGATCACAGCGAGTGAGTAAGCTTCTCCATCTCCCCTTGAGACGTCCAAAAGCACACTCCACCACCATTCTGCACTTGCTCAGCCGGTAGTTGAAGAGTTCTTTTTCAGTGTCCAGGGCGCCAGTGTAGGGCTTCATGAGCCAGGGCATTAGCGGGTAGGCTGGGTCCCCAAGGATCAATGTAGGCATCTCCACATCTCCAAGAGTTATTTTGTGGTCCGGGAAGTAAATACCTTCCTGCAGCCGTCTAAACAGACCAGAGTTCCTGAAGACGCGAGCATCATGAACCTTGCCCGGCCATCCAACGTTGATGTTGGTCCACCAGTGCTTGCAGCACCATTGAAAAGTAGCCCTTTCGGTTGATGTACTGGCTGGCCTGGTGGTCCGGTCCCAGGATAGGGATGTGAGTTCCATCTATAGCCCCACCGCAGTTTGGGAATCCCATCGCGGCGAAGCCATCTATGATGACCTCCACGTTTCCCAGGGTCACTACCTTTGAGAGCAGTACCTTGACGATTGTGTTGGCTACTTGCATCACAACAACCCCCACGGTAGATTTGCCCACGCCAAACTGGTTCGCGACAGACCGGTAGCTGTCCGGCGTTGCAAGCTTCCAGAGGGCTATGGCCACTCGCTTCTGGACAGTCAGGGCTGCTCGCATCCGGGTGTCATTGCGCTTCAGGGCAGGGGACAGCAACTCACAAAGTTCCATGAAAGTCCCCTTCCGCATGCGAAAGTTTCGCAGCCACTGGGATTCGTCCCAGACCTGCAGCACTATGCGGTCCCACCAGTCCGTGCTTGTTTCCCGTGCCCAGAATCGCCGTTCGACAACGTCCACATGACCCATTGTCACTGTGATGTCCTCGGAGCTGGGTCCCGTGCTTTCTGAGAGGTCTGTGCCCCTCTCAGAGTTCAGGCCCTCACCGCGGTGCTGTAGCCTCCTCGCCTGGTTTATCTGCATCTGCCTCTGGGAAAGGTGGATGATAACCTGCGAGGCGTTGACAAGTGCCACAACTGCAGCGATGGTCGCAGCGGGATCCATGCTCGCAGTGCTGTGGCGTCCACGCTGTCACTGACCCGAAAAGTGCGCGAACTGATTTCCCGCCGGCGCTTTCAGGGAGGGAGGGAGGGCGGTAGTGACAGACGGATGACGACAATTACCCAAAAGCACCCTCGACCCTTTTTTTTTTACCCAGAAGGCATTGGGGGCTCGACCCAGAATTCCAATGGGCAGCGGGGACTGCGGGAACTGTGGGATAGCTGCCCACAGTGCACCGCTTCCAATGTCGACGCTTTCCCCGTTAGTGTGGACTCACAAAGTCGAATTACTGTCCTTAGTGTGGACACACAAGTTCGACTTTGCAATATCGATTCCACATATTCGATTTAAGTGAAATCGAAATACCCTCGTAGTGTAGACATACCCTCTGTGTCAAAGCTGGGAGCAGAAACCAGGATTCCTATAGCCCAGTGAAGTACCTTAATCATAAAGTGATCTGTTGGGTGAAAAATGAGATCTAATTCAATTTAGGGTCAAACAGTTTTTTAGCCTTTATTATGTACATTTTAATTTTTTGATAATGCTATTATCACACATGAATTATATATTCATGCAAAAACAGAAAAGGCAAGAAAAGTAGTTTGATCAAGAAATCTCTGCTGGGTACAGGGTGACTCTCTTCAAATCTCTGGTCTCTGATGTGTTTGCCTTGTGTCTTCTCCACTGTTATTGTTAATAATCTATCTTTTATCCGCAGTTCCATAACTTTGCACAGACACAGTTTACCAAGTTAACTCATCTGTTTACCTATCTATTCTAAACCCCTAATTTATAAACAGTCTCAAGCATAAATCTTAATAACTAACATAAACTAATACATTTTTGCGTATCCTCTAAAACTTACTTTTATCTGTCTACTTCTGTCAACCCCACTGGCTCCATCCAGTTCTCATCTTACAATAATTGGTATTCTTCTTACTGGTCTGGTTTTGTGGCTTTGGGTTTCTTGTTAGCATATCTTCTTTGGGGGAAAGGGGTGTACCTGAAGCTAATAATTCCCTCTTGACACTCTGCTTCACCCTGCTATTTACACCGGCCAAGGATTTTACAGATAAGACACACAAACTAGGTTTCTGATCTACAAACTTTCTTAGCAAAATCCAAAGTGCTGTATCTGCAGAAATACATGCAAAAATTCCTTTATAGTTAATTAATTAGTGCATATATATAGTTAACTAACACAACATTACCATTTCTCTAACATATCTTTCCTTCTCTAACACTATATTCTTTATGTAATATCTCAAACTGTACCAGTAATCTTTTATGATGCAAAACATATCAGAAATTATTCCAAATGATAATGCAATTTTCATTATTTTGATCAGCTTTTATTACATATATCAGACATATAATGTATCTAACCCCATTAAGAGATTTCCTTACGGCAGCCTACAGATACCATAAAAACCAAAAGCATTCTTAGGGGTACATTTTCAGGAGAGATATGCATTGTTTTAGCAATGTGTGTGAGATTAGTCAATGGGATCCCACATGACTAAAACCATATACACCACATTGAAAGTTCACCCTGTATGTGGTTCATGGCCTTATGTAATGCTTATCAAGGAAAACAATAATGTGAAATAAACAGTTGCTGAGGAGCTTCCTAATTAAAATGGGCTAATGGTTTAGTGTGTATTTAAGGATGTAATCAGTCTCTGAATTTTGGACCTGAATTTAATGCAGGCAAACCTCTTTGAAGTCAATGGTAATTTAACCTGAGCAGGGACTGCAGGCCTGGTCCCTTGCAAGTGCTTGAAAGTTAACCACAAGTCCTAGATGAACAATTTGCAAGGAATCATTATTAGATGAAACCTTATAAATTATCCACAAACAGGCTTAGATTGTTACTAATATATTTGTTTGATATTGTTGGACAGGATTATTATTCAGCAAGTAATTCTTGCAAACACAAACTTGCTTGTGTGAATAGATATTGATGTTATTTAATAATTACATTGCAGTCTGACTCTCACATTTGCTTGCTACCAATAACTTGTCCTGAACCTTGGATGAGGATTACTTTAAATCCCTCCTTTTATTTGATCCTCATGGTAGAAAGAAGGGAAGATATTTTTATAGCAGGTTCTTAGTTCAAAAAAATAGTAACAATGTTACATTGAGAGAGATGAGAACACAGCATAGTTAAGAACACTGTCCAGGATCCATGAAGAAAGTTAGGTATTTCAAAGCCTAATTTTAGGCACCTTGAAAATCACTGGAATTCACAAACCCTGGGTTAGGCTCCTAGGCTCTCTGAGACAGGTGCCTCAAAATGGGATCCACAGAATCCAGCACGCTAGGCAGGGAGCCACCTAAATTAACCAAGAGAAGATGCTGATGAGAGGAGTGAGTTCTAAACCCACCCCGCTTAGGGATTTAGGCACTTAGCTCCTGGCTTCAGGAAGTTACCTATCTTGGTGATCCACTCTCCTGGAGTATGGCAGCTTTGGTGCCTAAACTGTTCTAGCAAGAAATACTGGATGAGGAGGGGCTGCCACCTCCCTTATAACTTTTAGCCCACTAGTTAGACCACTCAACTGGCATCAATTCCTCCCCATCAAGCAGAGAAGGGAAGGACTTGAACAGGGATTTTCCACACAGCTCAGGAGAATGCTTGATCCACTGAGCAATGGGATATTCTGAGGTGGGGCTCCTTCAGTCTCTCCTGTTGAAGCTGTTCCACTTTGGATCAGTACTTAACCAGTCATTAGGGCAGAGAGAGAGAGACAGACTGTAGAGCTGGTTAGGACAGCCTCCAAAGTGGGAGACAACTGTTCAAATCCTCATTTCTAGCTGGTAGAGGGGGAATGACACCTGGGTCTCCCACATCCTAAGTGAGTGTATTACTCACTGGGCTAAAGTATACACAGGAGGCCGTGTTGGTGGTCCTCTGGATGGATGGATTTTGAATGGGCCCTAATCCAGTGGAAGTAGTTTAAGCCTATCAGATCAAGCCTCACAGATGAGATAAGTGTTTCCCCACCTATCTTCACTTGGTGGCTGTGCCCGGGGTCCTAGTGGGGAGCCAGCTATGGTCACCCAATTAGGATGAACTGCAAAGAATGGGGCATCCAACTCCCCCCAAAGCTGGTGGGTATTCCAATACTTAGATTCACCAAGCCAGCATAAAACAGCTTATTTATTACCTCACTGGTTACTCAGAAGTCCAAACAACACAGTTCCCTTAAAGTGATCCAGCCTCAGGCCTTCATCCAGGTACCCAAGTCAAATATAATGAAAATTTCTGTAGATCTTATTTCATCATATAAAAGAAAAGGTTCTACCAGTCTCAAAGGATCAGACCCGTTACCTCCCAGGTTAATGAATGTTTCAGTTCTTACCCAAATACACGCTACAGCCAATTCTTATTAACTAAACTAACATTTCTTAAAAAACAAAAGAGAGAGAGTATGGTTAAAAGATCAATATACAGACAGACATGAGTACAATTCATTGGGGTTCTGATTCACAGCAGAGATGGTGAGCTTTGTAGTTGCAAAGAATTCCTTTAGAATTCAGTTCACAGGTCAGAGGCCATTATCCAGATCTCATATTCAGGACGTACCAGCATAACTGGGACCTCAGTCTTGCGACTCAAACATTCCCTGACGAAGCCTAAGTAGATCTGAGATGACAGAATCAGGACCCAATGATCTTTTATACAATTTCATGTCTTTTGATGAGTTGGAATTCCTCAGGGAACAAAAGGTAATTAGGATGACATTGAAGGAGGTCTATCACCTGTACTTAGCTATACGGATTAACATAAGGCCATTTGCTTGTTCCTCCACCATTCACAGTACATTTCAAAGAGAGATGAATACTGAGATATCCCGTGTTTACAATTCGTTTACATGATAGGATGTTCTTTTGACCTCTGAATTATCAGAATACAGCATAGACAGGGACTGTTGATTACACTGTCCACCCTACTCATACATATGTAAATACACAAAAACACAAACATTATCTCCCCACATGTCTTTTGAGGGTTATTTATTTTGCAGGATGTTTTACCCTTTCTAGCCATGCAACACAGTGGCTTCGGCATCCAATCATCTAGACTGAGGCAGCAGTGCACATGCTTAGAGACAGAAACATAGGTGCCTAGGAGACTTTTACAGTGAAAATGTAGGAACCTCATGGGCAGCAGTTATAATAGACCAGGGGTCGCTCAGTCTCCCCTGGTGCTGCTACCACCACTGGACCCCCAGTTGCGGGGTTTGGTGGAGGAAGTTTTTGTTTTATTATGCCCCATGCAGGTTCCGGGATGGCTGAGGAGGCAGTATGTGCTATTTAGCTTCCTGGGTTCATCAGTAATCTCCCTGGACTCCAGAGAGATTACTGATGAACCCAGGAAGCTGAGTAGCAAATACCATTTCATCGGTCACCCCAGAACCTGCATGGGGCATATCAAAACTTCTTCAGGACGAGATGCTTTTCCCCGGGGTGGCTTCGGGTCTGGGGAGGGGAGGTGCAATGCAGCTGCAGATGGCCCGGGGCTCCTCTGGGCAGGTGGGGGGGGCTCTGGTCTTTGGTTGGCCTGGGGCTCCTCTAGCCAAGGGGGGACAGGGGATCTCGGGGCTCTGGGTGTGGGGGGGGGCACAGAAAGGGCGGAACTGGGGGCTAACCTCTCCGAAAGGGGGCTCCACCTGCCACCCATGGGGCACCGCGTGAATTTAAACACTTACAGGGTTAGGCAGCGGCCATTTGGGGATTTTATATATTGCAATGGTCCCTAAAATGGGAATTTAGACACCTAAATCTGGGATTTAAGTGCCTAATTCCTTTTGTAGCTCTGGACCATTGTGACAAGTCAAGGATACTGCAATCTACAAAGGATTAAGATGTCCCCTGCCGGTCACACAGATGCTTGAGAGGGAGTATAACAGGAAGGGGAAGCTGGGACAAAGGGGACTAAGAGCAGTGCTTAATTTGTAATGAAAGAGGTGCCCGGGCTCAAGCAATTATGTGTCGGGGGTCAAGCATTTTTTTTTTTTTTTTTTTTTACATTCATAACTGATGCGGCAAGCCCAGAGGTATCAGGGCTATGAACTACCAATCCTGGAAGTAACTGGGCTCAACCCTGGAAAGCCATGGCACAAATTAAGCACTGACTAAGAGGAAGAGGTGTTTTTCTCTTCTGTCCTGTCTGGTTGAAGCAGGAACTGCCTAGGGGAATTAATTGCCATTGTTTTTCAATTGATTTGTTCGTCTTGTGATTGTTCTGGGGACAACTAAAACAAGGCCTGTGGAAAGGACATTAGAAACTAATGTCTGAAGCTTTAGTTCTCATTCCTGGCTGGGGAAACTGCCCACTTCTCTACTCTCTTCACACTTTCTATCCTCTCTGTTCAAGTTTCTACGTGCAATGTGCGTGTGGACAGTTAGGATGGCGTTCATAGAATCATAGAATCATAGAATATCAGGGTTGGAAGGGACCTCAGGAGGTCATCTAGTCCAACCCCCTGCTCAAAGCAGGACCAATTCCCAACTAAATCATCCCAGCCAGGGCTGTGTCAAGCCGGGCCTTAAAAACCTCCAAGGAAGGAGACTCCACCACCTCCCTAGGTAACGCATTCCAGTGCTTCACCACCCTCCTAGTGAAATAGTGTTTCCTAATATCCAACCTAGACCTCCCCCACTGCAACTTGAGACCATTGCTCCTTGTTCTGTCATCTGCCACCATTGAGAACAGCCGAGTTCCATCCTCTTTGGAACCCCCCTTCAGGTAGTTGAAGGCTGCTATCAAATCCCCCCTCATTCTTCTCTTCTGGAGACTAAACAATCCCAGTTCCCTCAGCCTCTCCTCATAAGTCATGCGCTCCAGACCCCTAATCATTTTTGTTGCCCTCCGCTGGACTCTTTCCAATTTTTCCACATCCTTCTTGTAGTGTGGTGCCCAAAACTGGACACAGTACTCCAGATGAGGCCTCACCAATGTCGAATAAAGGGGAACGATCACGTCCCTCGATCTGCTGGCAATGCCCCTACTTATACAGCCCAAAATGCCGTTAGCCTTCTTGGCAACAAGAGCACACTGTTGACTCATATCCAGCTTCTCGTCCACTGTGACCCCTAGGTCCTTTTCTGCAGAACTGCTACCTAGCCACTCGGTCCCTAGTCTGTAGCAGTGCATAGGATTCTTCCGTCCTAGGTGCAGGACTCTGCACTTGTCCTTGTTGAAGCTCATCAGGTTTCTTTTGGCCCAATCCTCTAATTTGTCTAGGTCCCTCTGTATCCGATCCCTACCCTCTAGTGTATCTACCACGCCTCCTAGTTTAGTGTCATCGGCAAACTTGCTGAGAGTGCAGTCCACACCATCCTCCAGATCATTAATAAAGATATTAAACAAAACCGGCCCCAGGACCGACCCTTGGGGCACTCCGCTTGAAACTGGCTGCCAACTAGACATGGAGCCATTGATCACTACCCGTTCAGTCCGACGATCTAGCCAGCTTTCTATCCACCTTACAGTCCATTCATCCAGCCCATACTTCTTTAACTTGGCAGCAAGAATACTGTGGGAGACCGTATCAAAAGCTTTGCTAAAGTCAAGGAATAACACATCCACTGCTTTCCCCTCATCCACAGAGCCAGTTATCTCATCATAGAAGGCAATTAGTTTAGTCAGGCACGACTTCCCCTTGGTGAATCCATGCTGACTGTTCCTGATCACTTTCCTCTCCTCTAAGTGTTTCATAATTGATTCCTTGAGGACCTGCTGCATGATTTTTCCAGGGACTGAGGTGAGGCTGACTGGCCTGTAGTTCCCCGGATCCTCCTTCTTCCCTTTTTTAAAGATGGGCACTACATTAGCCTTTTTCCAGTCATCCGGGACCTCCCCCGATCGCCATGAGTTTTCAAAAATAATGGCTAATGGCTCTGCAATCTCATCCGCCAACTCCTTTAGCACCCTCGGATGCAGCGCATCCGGCCACATGTACGGCGTTGTACGGTTCGAGGCAACTCTTCTTTAAACCAGAACTGTGATGTGACATGGTGGTGTAATAATATTTGGTGTCATCCCAGGCAAGCCTTTACAGGAAAGCAGTTCATCAGGCAAGATGTTGAGATAGCAAACACCACACCCAAATTCTATAGGTAAATCCAGGTGTCGTCCTGGCTCCTGACAGGCAGAAAAAAATTCCCACAAATCTATGCTGTGTACTTTTCTCTACACTCCAGGTTTTATTTATTGCACTATATATACAATTAAAACTATCTTTATTCATAGGTTACAGAAATGGAATAAATCAGCAAAGCTCCACTGAAACCAATAGAGATGTATCACTTGATGCCAGCTGAAGAACTGGCACTACAGATCTACTGATATTTCCTTTGTTTTTGCATTTACCTCAGATACTTTGGCTTGTGCAGTCCCATGACATGTATGAATTCATGCAGAGCAATAGAAAAGAGTGGCTGTTAAACAAGGTGATGGTGATATTCTACACCTCAGACCTGACATGTGGAATAGCTGTCAAATGAAAGTTTAGGTGTACCTCATCGTGCATTAGGGGTTGTGACAATCATTTCAAACACAACTATCACATCTAGCAGCCTGCAGCAAGGGATAGAAAGGATGCCGGTGCTGCTTTTTTTGTCTGTGTCAGATCAGTTGGCATGTACCGTATATTTTTGGATACTTCAGAAAATATGTGAGTTAAAGTGCATGGAGGTTGCCAGCTTTGTGTTGGAGTCACTTGTAACAACTCATTGTCAGAATGGTCCATGCTTAGAAGGCTTATGTGTGTTCTCATATTCTTTGTTTCACTGGTGCAGTAAGCCTTTGAGGGCAAATTTCCCTTTAGTAGATTGTAACATAGCAAATCTACTGGGAAATGCTGAATAACAGTTGTGAGAATTGCTTCTCGTCAGTGATTCAAAACCAGGTGCTATTTGGGGCCTTCTACTAGTCTACTGAGGTACTTATTGTTATTTGTATTATCATAGCACCTAGGAGCTCTAGTTGTGGAATAGGACCCCCATTGTGCTAGGCACTGTACAAACACAGGACAGACTATTGAGAAATGCTACTGTAAAAAAAAAAAAAAAAAAAGGGAAATCACAAAAATGTGTTCAACATTTTATTCCATCTGGCTTTTTATTCATTGAAGATTTTTTTGGCTGAAATTTAAAACTTTGACAAATTCACCAAACTTTTGAAATGTAATATTAAACTGGCTGCCTAGCTGGTGCATAAACAGGAAAAAAATCTCAAACGTTTTTCTATTTTTTTATCAGATTTCAAAATTTCAATTAAAACATTATTGCAAAATTGAAATTCAGAAATATTTTGTCAAGCTCCATTGCATAACAGTTATGTCAGGACCAGTGTACCATAAATATGTCATATGGTCCATGACCCTGATTCAGGAAAGCACTGAAGTGCATACTTAAAGCTTATTTGCTTCTTTGGGACTAAAGCACATGCTTGAAGTTAAGCTTCCTTCCAGAATATGGATGCCTTCCTGAATCAGACTCTGTCTGTCTAATCAAAACAACTTAAGTTTCAAACATTGAATACTCAAAATGAACTACTCCCAAATGAGCTACTGGCCAAAAATTATTCAGAAAATCTTTTGGTGAATCATTTTGAGAAACAAAAATGTAAGAGAATATTCATCCTTTGATGGGCATTTTGTGAAGAGAGAGAGAGAGAGAGAGTCAAAAGTCACTGAATAAATTATGTTATGAATAATGTAGTTCTACTCCCTAATTAGTCCAGGTAGAATACCAGTGCTATATGTTCTAAAAAATTGAGTCCCTTAACTGGAAAAACAGATATAAAAATGAAAAACAACCAAAGAAAACCAAACCCAACCAACCCTTCCCCCCACCCGCTCAAACCTCCACCATAAAACAGCAACCTTGCCAAAACAGGACTACAGAATATAGATGTCTGGTGAAGGACTTTTTTCACCTTGTCTAGGTTTTGAAAGAAGTCTCACTCAGGAGAAGGAATTTTATGGTTGCACCAAGGAATTCACTGTTGCTAACAATGTTGAATTGAAGTGTCTTCAGTGAGGATCTTGAACTCTTTTGCTGTTGAACTCTTCTGAGAACATTACTTTCCTGTTGGTCATAATCATCTATTCATTGGGTGAAGCACCAAAAGCTAAATCCATTGGCTTCACTGGATTTGCACTGATGCCAATGGTTATTGGATTGCACCATAAGAATACGGTGCCAAACTTTGACCCATGAAGGTATCAAATCTTGTGTATTGCTTGCTAACAGACTGCTAAAGCAAAACATGATAAAGCCAAAGGATTATCCTCCTTACTTTTCCTGATCGGTACTTTAACTTACAACTACCTGCTGCCACTGTCAGACACAGGACTCTCTAACTCTGAATACAAAGAAATGCTGATTGCATCTTCAGTAGAGTCAAAGGAATCTATTGTATGCTGAATAACAGGAATGAGGATGATATACTCTAGCAGATAGTGACTTCTCTTTGGAGAGGTGCCATTTATTCCACCAACTCCAAATTGTTGTTAGACAAGCAGGGAAACTTTACACTTGCAATCTTGTAAAAATATATGACTGCTTTTGATCAAAACTAATTGAAACTGAAACTATTGTGATCCACATGCTGTGCAGCAACCTTCCCTTTTTATAGCTGCTGACATACTAGCTGGTTATTTGAGAGAATTGCTTTACCACTGACTACAAGAGGAAAAGAGATTTTTATCTAGACAGAGCAAAACTGGTTACAAATATAGCTAAAAATTGGTTAAAATACTTTGGATTAACTTTTTCTATATGGTTGGACCAAATCTTAGCCTTTTTGAGGTGCAGATAAGTAAAAGATATTCACAGATTGCAGTGACGCTGCCACTTAAAAATAAACAATCCCATGTACAACCACAGATTTCACTCAAACAAGATTTTTTTAAGACCCAAAGTCTTCTGTGGGCACACTTCTGCTATGCACAGGTTGGGAGCAGGCTGTGAAAAGCCCTTGTGCTTAGGCTGGACACCTCTTGTGTGCCATGGAAAAATGCTCTGCCCATGCATCCTCTGCAGGGGTATAAGCGGGGAGTTTGTGGATGCTGGGCAAATCAGTTTTTTGTCTTGTTTTGGGTTCAGAATCAACAAACAGAATAGCTGTTTGGTGGAATGAAAGTCAGAAAGTTTTTGGTTTGGGTCAAACAAAACAATTTTTTTTTCATTTTCAATGTATCTTTTTTCAAAACTTTTATTAAAACTGAAGTATGGTTAAAAAGTCATTTAAAATCAAATTAAATCATATTGTTTAAAAAATCAAAATGAAACATTCTTGTTTTTAATTTTTTTTAAACAAAATATTCAGGAAATTTGACAATTTTCAAAATGTTTGTTGGCCCAAGTCTGCATTTTTTGAGGGGAGAGGATGGAGGGAGTTTTGTTTGAAATTTTTTACCCAGCTCTAGTGCAGTCAATAGATTTGTAGTTTGTAGAGACTGAGGTATGTTGGCCATTAAGGCTTCTGAAGTTTGTGGTTTGTTGTAGTAATTCTACTTAGTGCTTTTAATTCATAGATCTTGAAATATAGTAAAGTAAATATCACCTTATATATAGGGAAACTGAGGCATAGAGAGAAGTTGGTCATTTACCAATGTCACACAGTAAGTCAGTAACAAAGCTGGGAAGTAAGTCGTTCTGACTTTCAGTGTGGTGCTACTGGATGACATTTAAATTCATGGCTCTGCAGTATTGTGGAAAGGATTCTGTACACCTAGTGTTTCTAAGACAATTCTTGCAGAAAACACATTTACTGGGCCTTTTCACAGAAAGGAAGCATTTGTCTCACAGGCAGGAACTTCTATAGTACTTTTGCACAGGTTTAAAGGTTTATTCTGATTAGCCAGAGACACTAAGGAGATCCGAAATGACACATTCAACCACCCAAAAAATTTTGTCATATTTGCTCCTACAAAGTGTTTGTAAAACATCATAAAATGCAAACTGGAAACTTTACTTCTCTATATTGTGTAATTGGAAAGATGGGATGACCAGCTCTGATAGAAAAAGCTGTGTTAGCAGGGACAAACAAACTTTTAGCAAAATAAGTCTTAATTTTCTTTGTCTGCGATTATAAAAATGATTGCTCTAGAGAACTAGGAGCTCTAAGGTGATTTGGCTAATATGGAGGATTTGAAGGAAATCAATGAAACACTCTATAGGAATGTGTCAGAATTTTCTGATTAGCATTAAACAGTCTAAATGGACAGTTGGTAAGAACAGAAGCATTTCAGCTGACATTGCAAAAATATCTTCAACATATTCTTTATGTACATGAGATTTGTTTAGTGGATATCACATAACTGGTGTATTTACAATACATAACACAATCACACATTTATTTTGAGTGATGAGGGACAGACGTGGCATTCAGGCCATATACTTTATTTAAAATACTGTGAGTAACTTTCTGTGGAATGCCAGGCACCCTTACATTTAATTGTCAAACTTTACAACATATTCAAAAAGTAGTTATTTAATCTTTGGGCTATAACTTAGCACAGCAATAGCAGATCTGTAGGATAATACATGTAAAAATATACAAAGCACATGTTCACTGTGAAAGTGCAGTAAACTTGAAAGCTTGTATAATAGTAGTGTGATATTAACTGTAGTGTGCTTTTGAAAGAGACCAAAATGTTAGTTTTAATTCTTCAGTTGTTTATTATCTTCCCAGTTTCAGAGCAGAACAGCTTGCAGGATTGGGTCCTATATACATTCAGTACTATTAACATGTAGATGGGTTTGGAGAGGGATAGTGTAATGTGGAACTGGTGCACAGGACATTGCCCAAGCATTTTTATATACTGATCATTCAAAAGTTTTATTCGGTATTTATATGTACAACCTTCAAATAATCGGTTTTAAGGAACGTTGTACAATATAAATCATTGCAGAGACATGCAAAAGAATCAGATTTCATAATTCCATCATTTAAAAACTTCATTACTGTATAGAGCCGAGGGTGGATAAAACAGAATAAATTCAGTGAAAATGTTCATTTCTTTAACACATTTTTATTAATTCTCAAAAAATACTTTCATCAAGGTACATGAAATAATGAAGGCAATAGTAAAGAATTATGAAATGCTGCTTTATGCCCTATCTAATGTTGTTATGAAAACAAGGTGATACTCATGACTAAAAAGCAGTACATTTTAAAATGAACCAAGGGAAATGCTCTCCTATAGTCACCCTCTTGAACTGACTTCTGCAAGAGATTATCAAGACACATAGTGTAGCAGGATTTATAAAAGGTAGGATAACATGGAGACTATTAAAGTAGCATCTGGAGTATTGTTAACTCTTTCACATCTCCTTATCCTCTACTGTATTCTTCAAATTATTTATGTCCTGCAAATGTGCTGGTAAGAAAGCAGTTGCCTTCATCTGGATCCCCAAAGAGATGCCTTATCTTAGAAACTGGTTCTAATCTTTGCAGGGTACACAATTGCTGTTAGTGCACTATCCTCTGAGAAATCAGCCTTAAGGTTGATAAGATGGTCCTGCGGGGCTCTGCACAAATATATACATTAGGAAACATATGCATCCTCTTCTGGAATTTATTTTTTCTCCTTATAATGGCAAATACTTTTTTTTCCCTTCCCCCCTCAGAAATATTGGATCAATTGAACCTTTTCATTTTTATTCCTAGCCTCTTGTGTGCTGAATTGTTTTTGGCTATTTCCTGGTACATGACAGCTGTAGGAACATCCTCCTCCTCAAAGCAGTGTACCTCCTAGACAGGAGTTTAGAGCAGGGGTGGGAGAACAGGCCTTGCAGAATTTAGAATGCATGCAGACACTGCAGGTATACATTTACAATTGGACCTAAAAACAGATCCCTTGTGTGGTAAGGTGTCTATTTGTGGCTTGGGGGGGGGGGGGAAACACCTTCCTGGGGGTGTTCAATTTGCATGTTCTTAGTGTTTCTATTCTGTACACAAAGCATGTTGCCAGTCGTAGCCCTTCAAAGTGACATAAGTTTGACACTGTGCAGTTCAGCAGCCTTGAGGTGTAAGATTGTCAAAAGCCAAAAAGGCCAAAAAGCAAACATAAATGTAAAAGCAGCGTGAAGGCCCTATTCTTCCCATGTAGGATACAAAAAAATCCCACTAGATATCAATGAGTTACTTGAAATCTCTAGGGGGTGTTACCCAGGGTTTTCAGAACCCAAAGCAGTGGTAACTTAACTACTTCTCTCCAGGCCGTGTCAGGAACAAATCAATGGGGACACAACTCATCCATCGATAAATGATTAATAAACTAGAGTGCTTTTGCCTAAAACTATTTTTAATTAGTTTTCAAGCATGCACGTATGTTGTAGCAGTAGGTTCAGAACATTCCAAGCATTTATAGTTACCCCAAAAGTCTGAAATGGTTTTGAGGAATCAACAGCCAGGCTTCTGGGGACCCTCCTGTCTGACTGGTGGGGAACTTAGGTGTCAAATCCTTGTCCAGAGAAAAGCTTCCTTGGACTGCTCCAAAGCACACTTTCTAACTAAATTTTTTATCCAGACAAAGCAAATAACTCATAATAGCCCCTAATTTCCCTAGCAACAGCCAATAACATTTCATTATTCTCCTTATCAGCAAAGTATTTCTAGTAATAACAACAATAAAACTTACATGTCGGAGGCACCTAAAACCAAGTTCAGTTGTCCAAACATTCCTTCTATTTCGACAGTACCTTAACTTCTTGTCCCAACCTCCTATTCTGTTTACCAGAGCTGCAAACATGCAGCTGCATGGCCTGGCCTCTCAGGGCCTAACATTATTCTTAGCTATGTGATGTTTGGTTTTAAGCTGGCAGTAGCTGAACACACAAGATGGCCAACTGCAGTATTGTCAAATTCTGGGGTATATGCAGGAATGTCAAATTTGGGGTCTACATGGGGAGGGGAGAGTTTATGGGCTAGATCTTTGGACTCTCATAAATGTGGAGTAAAGGGGACTAAAAGATGCCTTAAGGCAGCAGCTGAGGATTCTTCTATTGTATGTATTTTAGTATGCCTAAACCTAAGCCTATGTCACCTCCCACTTCACTAGTATAGTACTCAGTACATCTAGGGGCTAAAGGGTGGGACTTACATGACTTTATGGCACCTTACTGGCCCTCCACAACCTCCCGCCAGAGGTTTTTGGGCAGTTTGGTAGAGGGGATCCTGGCAGTGATCCAGCCCCTGATATGCTCCAGGACTAGGGGCAGGCCTAAGGAGTTTGGGGCCCCCAGAAAGGTGCCATAAGCCGAGTGCTTCTCTGACATCACTTGGCATCTAAGCCTGTATTCCTTCAGCTGCCATTTTAATGTGGTCCTAATTTTCTACATTCTCATGCTACTGGAATTCGCTTCAATTGCAGGTAATGGGTGTCTATTTAGGAAGAGAGTATTACAGGCAAATAAACAAGTACAAGCACAATGTAAATTGACATCTGTAGATTCCAAAGGTTAACCACATTACCAGTGTTTGTTTAATACAATAGAACAATTGTAATATAAAAATACAAATATAGTAGAAGCAGCACAAACACACATATGAAAGCTTTTTTTTTTTTTTTTAAAGGAGAATTAAGTTATTTTCATGTATGTGCCTTGCTACTGGAAACTATAAGACTGAGTTTGACAATCAGAAAAAAGGTGCATCAATAAAAGGGAAATTATAATTCATTAATAATAATTTATTAATCTCTTGGTTGTTTATTTGAAAAAAATACACTTAAGTACAAATACTTGCTGACGTGTTCCTACTCTTATCACTTCTGGCTTTTTCCTCTTTGGGTTTTATACGCAGTGGTTCCATCTTGTTCTTATTTATGCGTGGATCCTGCAAAGACTCATGCACCAGTGCAGTCCCATTGAAATTAATGGGACTATTCATGTAAATAAAACCAAGTTTATGCATCTTTGCATACTCAGGATCTTAGATTGTAAAGTCTTTTTGGGGAGGAGTGGGGGAAGGGGCAGGACAAGCATTGTATCTTATTTCATGGCCATGTATCCTACAAACTGCTCTGTGTAGCTGAATCCATGTGGCCTCACTGAAGTCAATGGTGCTCCATACAGATGCAAAGAGTTTTCTGCATGGAGTGTTTGGGTAAAGGTCTATGATTGTGCCATGTCCAGAACAATGGGGCCAAATCCTGTTTGGGCCAGTGGACACTACTGCAGTACAAATAAAGGAAACTCAGTGAACTCAAGAGAATAGAAAGCCATATCACTCCCCTTCTTGTTCAGGAGCACTTGTGTGTGTGTGTGGGGGGGGGGGGGGGGGTTGGTTGGGGGGCAGGTCCTGTCTCATTAGTTTGAATATTCTCCAAAAAGGGCCTTTGAGTTGATAGGCCAGAAAAATGTGCTTTTTTCATCAGGAATGACCCAGAGCTTTGCTAGGAATAGAATAGCAGTTTATGTGCTTGCTAAACCAATTTATCTCTTGAGGTACAGATTTTTTACATCTAGTGTATAGAAAGGACCTCTCATATTAGGGAAAGGAAGTCAGGATTTAGTTTTCTTTATAGATAACACCACTAGCTGCTTTCAGGATGTTTTCTTCATCCCATATGTTAGTGTAATTATGATCATGTTGGCTAAATTATCCTTGTTACTTAATATAGTATCTAGAACAAATAGCTGATCGGTAATAAGATAGTCCATTGTCAAACTGGGGTAAAACTTAAATATGTATTGGGCAAAGGTGTCCAGTTTTTCCTCAGACTGTACATGCCCTATTGTAAATAATGCTTTGTAGTTGGTATGTTCCAAGAAGTATCTTTAAATGACATTTAAGAGGAAATCTATTTCTTTTACATTCCAGACATATTGTTTCCTCACTTTTCTTACAAAAGAACACATACTGACATTTGCAATTAAAAAAAAATATCAAATTTAAAACCGTTATTTCAAAATTAAATATGAGAGAGAGTGAAGGGAACAGGGAAGGGAAAAGTATATGATTAGGAAGCACATACATCTTTATTGTGACATTGAGAGGAAACTTGAGCTAGTGGTTAAAATAAGACTGCGCCTCAGAAGATCTTGATTCTGTTCCCAGCTCTGCCACAGACCTTGGGAAAATCATTAAATCCTTCTGTTTCCCATCAGTAAAATGGGAATAATAGTACTACCTTTCTCCCATCCATTGCCTTGTCTATTTGCTAAATAACTGGGAGTTAGGAACAAGCCGTCAGTTTATGCCTCAAAGCAAGAGGGATTATGTCCCTTACACATTTTTAACCCAATTTGTCTGGCTGCCTATGTTGATATAAAAATATAATGCTTTTTAAAACCTTACTAAACCTCTGGCTGCAATGGTAGCGAATGGCAGTGAGTTCCAGAAGCAAATTATTGATTGTGTGAAAAAGTATTTCCTTTTATTGGTTTTAAATTTATTCTCTTATTTTCATTAGACGTCACCTGTGATACTGGCAGATCATATCATACTAGAGTGTATTCAGGTCAATTCACTTGTGTATTAGCGTGGATGAAAGTGATTGTTAAATGCATAAGAGCATATTTGGTTTTGAAAACTAAAGCAATGTTACATGCATTGTTTTTACTTATCTCTGTCGTGTTATAATGTAATAGCAAGCATTTACATTGTAAATACCCCTGTGACTATATAACCCATCAGACAAGAAAGAAGCCTCATGAAATGCAAATGAAAAACTTTAACAGAAAAATGCTAATTTCAAAGCAAGTGGCCATTGTGTGAGATGACCAAAGGTCAAAGACTCAAAGTGCATTCCTCACTCACCATCATCAAAGGAAAAGCCCCTGTGGGTAGAGACGCTGTCAGATTGCTTTTGTCAAAAGAAGCTATAAGTATGAATACAAGGAAAGAGTCTTAATCTCTGGACTGTTTGGAAATTTACAGGGAAGTGTATCAAATACAAAGCAGGTATCCCCAGAGACAATGTGTGTACCCTGAAAAGACTTTTGGGAAACTGGCAGTTTATTATATCACTGCCACCACTTGGAATTACAAACTGTGACTCACCTGTTAATATATTTTACCTGCTTTAACTTGTCAACAATTCTCATTTCCTTTTCTTAACTAATAAGCCTTAAGTTAGTTTACTATAGAATTGGCTACCAGCTTTGTCTTTGGTGTAAGATCTGGAATATCAATTGATTTAGGATAAGTGATTGGTCTCTTGGGACTGGGAGCAACCTGATATGGAGTGATTTTTGGTTGAAGTAACCTCTTATCACAAAGTTCAGTTTCTCTGGGTGGCAAGATAGACTGGAGAATATAAGGGAACTGTCTGGGACTCCCTCGTAAGACTGATTTAGTGATCCAGGAGTTGACATTTGCTTCTGGTCTGGTGAAATCTAATTATAGAACATGCCACCAATTTGGGCTGTCTACCCTGTTTTTTGACAGTCTGCCCCATTGCCTGATCTTTAGATTATGTATTAATTATACTGATTACTTAAGAATCCCCAGTAATCACTTTGAGTGTTGACAGGTTCTTGTCCCAAGATCAGGCTCAGTATTATTCAAATTATTATCTGGTTGGGAACCCTGATGCTCACAGTTGCCACACTCACACTATAGGAACTCTTTTATATTTACAAATATAGTTTGTTAATACATTTAGCACTGTCACAAACATCCCAGTTTAGTAGGTAGACAGAGATAATACAGAATGTACATCTGCACATCCATATACTCACACCATCTCCTGTAGAACAGCCTGAAATGTTAGCCATCATCTTCCTCATCACCATCACCTTCCCCATCATCACCAGTGGCTATCATTTTGGCACCTCCCAAGGACTACATCTCTCTCTCCCACTGCCATTTATCTGTGTAAAGTTATCTGTTCAAAGTTCATAGGCCTCAAGCCTTATGCTAACTTGCTGATGTGAATGTCTTAAAGGATACAGGCCTGTAGGTTTCTTGCATTCCTTTCTCTTAAGTTTCCTATACATGATTGTATTTAAACACTTGTTACTTGACTTCATATTTTCCTTAATAGCCTCTTGTGGTTAAAAGCTTGTTGAAAGTTCAGATCAATTATGTAAACTGATTATCTTTTAAGAAGTATTTCGCCAACATCCTCTAATAATTCTAGAAGATTGGCAAAGCATGCTTCTCCCACTCATAATCCACCTGTCAGGGATGTTCTAGGCATACTTTATCCTGCCTCAGTGCAGAGGAATGGGCTAGATGACTTCTTGAGGTCCCTTCCAGCCCTATATCTCTGATTCTATGCTGGCTTGTCCTTATCATATGATTTTCATGTAGGGGAGTTATAACTCAGAAATAATAGTGGGGTTTTTTTGTTTTTGTTTTCCAAACCAGCTTCTCTTGAACAAAAGTACAGGACTGTAACCGCAGTGCCTTCTTTTTTAAGTTACCTATAATGTTTGTTTGCTTTCCACTCTATCTCTTTGAAGGGTGTGTGTGTGTGTGTGTGTGTGTGTGTGTGTGTGTGTGTGTGTGTGTGTGTGTGTGTGTGTGTGTGTGTTTTTCTCCCCGCAATTTGTGTGGGCCAACTATGACTTCCAAGAGTTAATGCTAAGTTATGGGAATATTTTATAAAATGCATGAAATATCTTTCAGGGGCTTCACCATTCTATTTCTAGCACTTCAGTGGAGTCAGTTATATGATTTTAAATTTCCTTTCCAATTGCCCAAATAAATCCCTGTTTCATGGTTGTCAGAAATCCTAAGGAATGAGAGCAAAACCCATCACATTTAAAATAGGCTGTTTTCAGTATCTTCAGTGAGCTTGCCTCTTTCAGTGTAAGCAAGACAAAATCATAGCGCTGGAACTTCCAGTGCTTCAGGTGACTGGCACCCGGTGCTATTCATAAAATGCCGATAGATCTGCAACATTCTCCCAAAGCCCTTTGTTAATATGACATTTTTAAACCAATGTTACAATACTTGCAGTTAGATGGATTAGACTTTGAGGCCACACTCATTAAATGCCTGTTACATGCTAATTAAAGTCAAACTAACCACGTTTCTTTTCTACAGCACTTAGAGACTGGACTCCCTCCTCCCCGACATACTCACACCTTTCTCTCTTATATATGAATAATTGTTAAAGCAAATATATTTATACTGCTGGTGTTTGAAGAACAGCTTACTGAATACTAATTCTGGCTCACAACTATCAGCAAAGACGCTTTCTGAACATATGTTTTTTTCTCCTCAACTAAGAAATAATTTACTATACCACAAGGAAGCTGTGGCTTCCTCATTGGAAGACACTGCACTGGAAATGAAATAGTTGTATAAAAGCTTATTATTTCAAAGATGTTTGTAGCTAATTGCTTGCAGTTACTTAGACTATTTGCTTTTACCAGCCTCGCTGCAAATTACTCATGATGGACCAAATTCTGCTCTCAGTTATGCCAATGTAAATCTGGAATAAACTAAACTGAAGTCACTAGCTGAAAGTGAATTTAAACCAGCATCATTAACTTGGTCACTTTTCACATCCTAAATATCTTATGGTAAAATGTAATGAAATAACATGATGTTAACATATGCATTTAAGGAGAAAAAATGTAATTGAAAATTCAACATTTGTTCAATTTACTTATTACTGGCACAGCAATGCATTACAGTAGCATTTAAAGACCTCAACTAAGAGCAGACCCCCATTGTACTAAGTGCTGCACATTTCCATGTGGTAAGGTTGTAAATCTGCCTTTGACAAGACGGGGGGGGGGGGGGGGGGGAGGGGAGGGGAAGGGGGAGAAAAGGATAAAGCAGTATTATCTCCATTATACAGATGGAGAGCTGAGGGTCAGAGATTAAAATCCCAATCCTGAAAGTGATATGTGTTGGTGGCCCCCTGCACCCATGTGGAATCCCAGTAAAGTCATTTGGACTCCATCCATGTACATAACTCTTCTAGATCAGGGACTATGTGATTCGTCTAAGATCACACAAGGATTCTGACAGAGACCAGGTCTCCTGAGTTCCAGTCCAATGCCTCCTTCAGACCTTAATTTCTGCCGTTCTGTACAGTTTAAGTTTAATTTGTTTGCCAAATTCCTCTGAAAATAAATCTGGAATATCGTTTATTTTTTATTAGTGGCCTGGTAGCACTGATAATATACTGGGTACTGTCAACATACACATGAATACATATTTTCTACTTTGAAGATAGTTTACAAAATTAAAACAAATTAAAAAACAAACAAACCCCTCTTTAAATCCTTATTACAACTCAATTCCACATTTAGCTCCCCCCAAAAAGTGACTGACAGTGCAATAGAATGAAGAGTTCCCTTAAGGCTAGCTTATCGTGGTAACACACAATCCTCGCACTTCTAGAAATTAGCTTGGTGCATGACTTCTGAGAGGAGGAACAGACTGCTTTTAAGAGGATGGCCTGTGTGACACCCTGGCACCACAATATTCACCACTTTCGTGTAATTAGGATATGTTTTGTACAAAGTATGCCTTCTGAGATATCATTCTAAAAGTCTGGATCTGGTAGACAGTTAATATCTCATTGGATTGTATGTGCTATCATCGTATGTGAAGTTATGAAGTTTGGCTATGTATGTGTTACTGAAACATGTTGTGAGGATGAAACACCCACAAACAGCCTTTCAGGTACAACAGTAAAAAGGCCAAATAATGTTAATGGCTTATTGAACCACAAGGATTACCCCAGGAACTGTGTACAATAGAAACCTCTCAGAGGTAGCACTACAAAATGGCAACTGTTTGACCCAGGTCACAGCAAAAGAGCTTTCCAGCAAGTGGGAAGAAGATATTAAAGGGGGGAAATGACATCATGGGGGGGACCTCATTCTCCCTACAACAACACACCTGGAAACACCTGAGGACTAAAGACTGAACAGGGGGGAAGTGACTGTCCCAAGCGAAATGGGATTTCTAGCCTGTGTATGAAAATATGGGAAACCCAAGCTGCGAAGCCAAGAATCTGCCAGCCTGTTTATCACTCAGAATATGAATTAGCAAATTCTCACCGTCTCGTACGTTAAGCTCAGTTTGTGGTTTTGTTTATTTACTACGTAATCTGCTTTGATCTGTTTGCTATCCTTTATAATCACTTAAAATCTATCTTTTTGTAGTTAATAAACTTGCTTTGTTTTGTCTAAAACCAGTATGTGGAAATCATAACTTGGAGCGGAAATCTGTGTATATTCCACTCCACATTGAGGGAGGAAGCAAATTTCATGAGCTTACACTGTACAGTTCTCTGTGCAGCACAAGATGGTATAATTTTAGGTTTGCACTCCAGAGGGGGGTGCGTGCTTTAGGAACTGGGAGGTGCCTTAGTTGAGCCTTCCCATGCAGAGCTGAACTCAGCAATTGTGTGTAGCTGCAGCTGGGTGTGTCTCTACTTGTTTGTGTGCTGGAGGGGGCTTGAGGGCCTGTCACAGTAATACAATGTAAAGGGAGCCCAGGCCGGTGGGTCAGGTGGGCTCAGTGGTACCCCAGTTCCTGGTGGCACCCTGAGGGAAACCAGTCACAGCCTGTGTATATTTACCTTCAATGTGACAGTACACGGAGCCTAACGTGCACAGGGCAGAAGGTAGCTGTAGGGAGGCATAAGCTGGACTCCTATGGTTTCTGCCCCTGCTTCCCTCGCAAATCATTCAGGGATGCCTCAGGTTGATGCAAACACCAGTGCTGTTTCTTTACAGCTGTTCCCCACCACCACTTTACTATCTATGTACAGGTTTTTCACAGCCAAACTTTGCCAGCAGCAGGCCTAGCCAGTAGCAGACTAGAGGGCCCCGCTTCGCTCCGCCCCACCCCACCCCTCTCTGTGCCTGGCCTTTCTCTGACCCGCTCCTCCTCCTCCTCTGGCTTCCTTCCTGCCAGCCTTTATAGCCCCTATCTGATTAGGGTGGCAGCTGTTTATCATTGCCAGACTGGCACAAGGCTGTTCAACCATCCCCAATCCATTCCCCTTGATTTGGGTTGGAGTGGCACAGGGCTGATTAAGCCCTCCTTACTCAGCACCCTGTCACACACCTCCCCCCTTAGGTAACCACTAGGTTTGTCCTTGCCCGTCCTCCCTCTACCTGTGGGGTTACTCCAGGGGAGTCCCTCACCTCCCACTGGGTGCTCCCCGGGGTCATCCTTGTGGGGTTCGTTCATCCCCCACCCACAGAACGTACACCAGATAGGAGGTGGACGGCCCCACAGATCTTCACAGCCACCCCACAGATCTTCACACCAGTCGCACCCCCAGGTTTGTCCTCTTGGCTGCTCCCCCTTTCCCTCTGGCAGGGGACTGGGATCAGTCCCGACCTACCCAGGGCCTCAGGTTCTCCTACCCTGTCCAGTGGGGTCTGGGTCTCCTTGCCTGGGGGCTCTATTTTGAGGCACTCCTTGGTTCCTCCCCATCTACTGCTTTGTCTTCCCCATTCAGGCTCTATTGTCTAGGGTTTTCTTCTGTTTTTTCCTGAAGACCATGGTCTTCCCCCTCCCTTCTTCAGGGTCCTTCCCCTTTTCCTTCCTGGAGGTCTCCCCCCACTGCCTCCTTTCCCCTTTGGGCAGGTGTTCCAGTCCATCCCCAGTACCACTGGGTACGGTAACCTCTCCACTACCCTGACTCATTTCCAGCAAAACCTGCCCAGGCTTCCAGGGGCACCTCGGCCATGTGACAGTGCTTCCTATCCCCATGGACGCACTCAAGTTTCATCCTCAACCCGGGGATAAGCCAGTGTGGCTTTACCAGGCCCCTGTGGATGAGCAAGCAGGCCGAGGCTGTGTCTACCAGGCCCCTCGGGGGATTCCTTCTCATTCACACTGGAATGGTGGCTAGTCCTCACTCATTCAGGGACACCTCAGACCGATGCAAACACCAGTGCTCTTTATTTACAGCTGTTTCTCACCACCACCTTGCTATCTATGTACAGGTTTTTCACAGCCAAACTTTGCCAGCAGCAGACTAGAGGGCCCGGCCCAGCCCAGCCCCTGCCCCTCCCCTCTCTGTGCCTGGCCTTTCTCTTCCCCTCCTCCTCCGGCTTCATTCCTGCCAGCCTTTATAGCCCCTGGCTGATTAGGCTGGCAGCTGTTTCTCATTGCCAGGCTTGCACAGGGCTGTTCAACCAGCCCCAATCCATTCCCCTTGATTGGGGCTGGAGTGACAGGGGGCCGATTGAGCCCTCCTTAATCAGCACCCTGTCACAGTAGCAAACTGTGTCAGAAAAGTGGGCAAACCCATACAGTGGAGAGAACAGGAGATGCACTACCTACTCCTGGAGATCTATCAGCATTGAGGTTGGGGCGGATCTCATTGTAGCCTGCCTAGGAATGATCGCAGGTTGAATTAACAGCAGTGCTCTGTCCCCCTCACCCTATGCATCTGTTTCAATGAAGCTGTCACTTGGCACCTCAAGGTGGTGATACTCTTGAGGGAGCCAAACTGCTAAGGGAATGGGGAAACCAAGGAGGAGGCCCTTGGCCTGCCCCTGACCTTCCTAAGAATCCTACGACCTCTGCAGATCTTTGAACATTTATAGGCTTAAGAGGCCAAACCCGAAACTATTTTCAGTGGCTATGAGGTGGGAAACTTTGCCTCCTGCAAAGAGAGAATTATTTATGGGAATCTGCACAACTACACACTTTGTTGCTTGCCTTGCTATGAAAGAAAATTGCTTAAGGAAGCATATGACCCATGGACACATTTATATAAGTATCCTAAGAAAGGTATTACAGCCTTTATTTGCATTCAGTAATAACCCTTTCATAGTAGTTAACATTACCTAATTAAATATATCGATTTCTGATTAGTACCAGCTAATACTACTCATAGGCTTGCTGTCTTTTTCTTTGTGCACCAGCAAGAGCTCTAGGTGAAACTCTGCCCACCTCCACATTTATTTTAATTCTGATCTTTCTGTTTGCACAGCACCTAGCAGAATGGGGTGCTAGTCCATGATTGGGACTCCCAGAGACTACTGCCATACAAATAATAAATAAAAATAATCTTTAAAAATCCTCCACAAAATCCAGAAGAACATGCCTTGTAACTAAAACTAGTTTGACACTTCCCAACAGGACATTTTTCCATCACACAATGTTGATTAATCAAAATAAAACATTCTGTGGGGACATGTTAATTTCAATAAAACTTCCAACAGAACCCAGGCAGCTTCCAGGAGATTTGATGTGGGATGAAAAATTTTCCAAAATCTCAAAACTTCTCAAAATGAAATTCAGTTTTCCAACCAGCTT
This sequence comes from Emys orbicularis, assembly GCF_028017835.1. Lineage (NCBI taxonomy): Eukaryota > Metazoa > Chordata > Testudines > Emydidae > Emys > Emys orbicularis. The sequence goes on along the minus strand of NC_088684.1, from coordinate 151,793,563 downwards.
CACTTGTAACTCAAGCAACCTTCAAAGTAACTAGAAGTCCTTAACTTACATGGACAGATTCTCCAATCTGATAAAACAGCGGTTCTCAAACTGTGGTCCATGGACCACGAGCTCCATTCAGGTGGTCTATGGATAGCTCCCTCTAAGGTGCGTGCATGGGCAGCCGCACACAAGAGAATGAAGGGCCACCCACCTAATTAGTGGAGCCATACAGACATGGCTCCACTAATTAAGTGCCTGGACCCTGGAGAAGATGCACATGTAAGGTGAGGTGGTGTGCTTGGGGGGAATAGGAGGTAGGTGGGAGGAGGCAGTGGGGTGAGAAGAAGGGGTGGGGGACTTTGGGACATGCAGGGCTGTGCAGCCAGAAAAGGAGGCGACTTTCCCCAGCTCCAGGGCTGCGGCTGCCAGGGAGACATGACCCTCCTTCCCAGCCTCAGCTCTGTGGCTGCTGTGGCAGGGGAGAGACCCCCCTACTTCCCAGCCCTAGTTCGGGGGCTGCCGTGGCGGGAGAGAGAGGGCACATCCATTGCATTATAAAGGTAAGACTACTGATATGAAAATATGAGTTGTGTGCTTTTATTTGTAGAGCAAAAAATGTTGATTATTATTAAGGTTTTTTTTATATATATAGCACTTTTATCCAAAGTGCTTTACAATAGTTAGTTAACAGTACAAACAGCATTTGGAAAGATCATTAAGTGGTCCGCCGAGACCCTCAACAATTTTCAAGTGGTCCGTGAAAAAAAAAGTTTGAGAACCACTGTGATAAACCATATGACCTGGTGCAGCCCTAACTTGCACTGGGGATGGGCAGCTCTGAATTGATCAGCTGCAATGAGGTTTGCAACTGCACCCCTCCCTCTTTGCTCTGTCCAAGCACATCTTGGATGGAGTGGAGCATCAAGCCCATTAGGACAAATGCTTTCAGAAGCTCTGCTTTGGAAGTGCCCAATTCTGAAGCCTCTACTCATGTTGAGTAGAATATATTCACATGAGTAGTTTCATTCATTGCAGTGTGAGTGGTACAAAATCTGTCCCTAATTTAGTGCCACTGTAGCTTCTGCATATATCAACAATGCAAAAATCAATTGCACAAGTACAAAATTACTCTAGCTTGCCTGAATGTGGTGGGGCTTTTTTTCCCATCATGATCTGGTAAATATATTCATCATTGCTATGGGCTAAGATATTATGATATACCTGCTAGTAGCTTTTTAAGGAACATTTGCAGCATAGCTAGCCTTGACATCACCAGTGGCTTTTCAGAATGTCGCGGGCTTGGGTGCTCATGTCATTTTTGCTCATGCAGTGTCAAATAACATTGATATTTGATGCAGAATTCTCCTTGATACTCAATATGGAAAACATTCTGACTGGCATACAAATTGTTTTTTTTTCCCCTGAAGACACACTAATGTACCTAATTCAATTGCTTTCCTACACTTTTCATTCTTTTTGCAGAGTAAATGCAATTAGAACTAGAGCGGCAGCGAGCTGTTTAGATCCACACTCTGGCAAACAGAAAAAAAATAACTGCAATCTGAAACTTGTTTCACTGTGGTCTGAGTGAGGCTTCCTAACTCTTCATATACCTTCCAGAATGCTTGGTATTTAACTGCAAGTTAATACTGATATTGACAGAGAAATTATTTGTGGTTTCAGATCTGTTCAGATATGCACCTAAAATCCAGATGCTTCATTAAGCTTATCCAAAAAATCCAGTCTTCATTGGCTTACAAAAGTGAGTGGGAAATTTCATGAGAATCAGGTGCTCTCAATGTGATATATGCCATCATGTGCCAGCAATGCCCCTCTGCCATGTACATTGGACAAACCGGACAGTCTCTATGCAAAAGAATACATGGACACAAATCTGACATCAGGAATTACAACATTCAAAAACCAGTAGGAGGACACTTCAATCTCCCTGGACACTCAATAACAGACTTAAAAGTGGCAATTCTTCAACAAAAACCTTCTAAAACAGACTCTAACGTAAAACTGCAGAACTGGAATTAATTTGCAAACTGGATACCACCAAATTAAGCCTGAATAAAGACTGGGAGTGGATGGGTCATTACAAAACCTAATTTTACCATACTAATTTCCCCCTACTGTTACTCACACCTTCTTGTCAACTGTTTGAAATGGGCCACCCTCATTACCACTACAAAAGTGATTTTTCCTCCCTTGGTATTCTACTGTTGAGAATAGCCTAGTTCCACTTTAATTGAATTGTCTCGTTAGCACTGACCCTCCACTTGGTAAGGCAACTCCCATCTTTTCATGTACTTTTTCATACCTGCTACTGTATTTTCCACTCCATGCATCTGATGAAGTGGGTTCTAGTCCACGAAAGCTTATGCCCAAATAAATGTGTTAGTCTCTAAGGTGCCACAAGGACTCTTCGTTGTTTTTGCTGATACAGACTAACATGGCTACCATTCTGAAACTAGTATTTCTTGCTTCTCATCAAGACAAAACAACTGAAAGACCATCCTTTCCAGAGCTAGTTGAAATTTTTCCACTGCATTTTTTTTTCCCATCAGAAAAAGCATTTTCACCACGATGATCCTTTTTCTGTTGGGGAAAATGATTTTTGAATAAATTTTTCAATTTTCCAAAGTAGCTTTTCTAAACAAATCAAAACATTACATTTGCAAATGTTGACTCAGACCAATTTATTTAAATTGTCAATTTGACTTAATATCACTTCAAATTTAAATATTAATTCAAAACGAAAAATTTCATTTCAAATCAGTATTTCATTTCAAAATGTCTCAACTTTTTTATTTTGACATTTCTCAATCAAATTTTTTAACTTTACATTCAGCTAACATATTCAATAGTTTGTGTACAAAATGTGTTGAATATCAGAATGTCCTTTGGGAATGAATTTTCATTTTCTGGAAAGCTCTAATCCTCTGTCACACAATTTTGACAATTCCAATTCAGCATCCAGGCAGAAATCTCCAATTCAGGAGTAGGTTTCAATGGAAAATAAAGATTGACCAACCTTACCAAATTCAAAAAGGAATCATTTCAAGTTTATTTTAATTTTAGGAGCATGTTCCAGCTGGTTTTTAAATTAACTAGCCCTATTTTTTTTTACCATACTTTCATTATTATATCATATCATATATCATATCATATTTACTTGTCACCACTTTTTTGTCCTTAATGGGGTTGTGACGGGGCAGCCCCGCCCCACACTAGCCCCAGCGACATCAGACCAGTAGCTCTGACAGAGGAAGTCCCGCCCCGTTCGTACTGGGCATGCTCCAGATGCTCACTGAGTATAAAAGGAGGGAACTCAGCTCAGTCAGGGCTGGCGGCCGCAGGGGAAGGACCTAACTGGGAAGCTCCTGCAGAGGACCAGCCGACGCTCTTGAAGCTGCCAGGAACAGAGGCTTCTACAGGCCGGCACGAACCCCTACTGCGGGAGGAACCAGAGGAGGCAACGGATCCGGAGACTCGTGGAGAACCCTGGGATCTGTGGGAGATCCCAACTCCCAAGCCGGTAGGGAGCGACCCGGGGGAGGTGACGGACTGGTACCTTGACCCCGGTAAGCCTCAGCGTGTTTCGGTAGGACCCCCTTGCTGAGCCAGTAGTAAGGTCCTACAGCCCTGCAACCAGGGGTGCTTATATGGACTTTGGCCATTACGCCGTGCTGCCCTGCAACCAGGTGCGGTTATATGGACTTTGGCCATTAGGCCGTGCTGCCCTGTAAGGAGGGGCGTAAATCCTCACACGGGTTAATTTGAAAAATCCAATCCAGCAGTAACAATAAAACCCCAAGTGTGAAATAATTATAGACACAGAAGTATCATTCCACTTATAGCCACATATACATTCACCTGCTCAGAGTGCAAAGACCCCATTTAGAAGTCCATCCCTCATCAGCAAAGCACGTACATGGAACACATTCTACATGCAACAGCCACAGATAGCCAGGGAAGCTGGCTATAGTAGCCAAAACTCGCTTTCCTATTACTGAATACGTGAAGAGTATAGAATGTGCTATTGTTTAAAATGAAAGATTACGTGACAGTGTTATGGCATGGATTCCATTCATCATAAATATTTATGAAAAAGATTTGGTGACCCACAAAATGTTGAGACCTCAAAAGTGCCAGAGAACAAAAGGAAGCACAAGAGGCGACAGCACAAAAAATGCAAAGAGAAGAAATCTAGAAAATAAGCATTAGACTAAAGAAGATGCAGAGTTCTTATGCTCACTGTCTGACCAGAGTGCTTCAAAATACCATGAGAAGAATTCCTCTGACCAGATGATAGATATATTAATGTAGTTCATCATTTTTGACCTTTTCAGGGGGAAAAATGAGAGATGGCTGGAGAGAAGATTTTAGTCTGACATTTAGAGGTTATAGTCTAAATAGTCAATACTGTACTGCATAGAAGCAAGACTTCATGTCATGGGTTGTGCATATGATAGAGGAAGAAATTATTTTCTCTTTTAATTATCATGATGGAAAAGAAATAAAAAGATTCCAGGAACAGCAATGTGAAAAATAGAGCTGGTTGGGTAATTTTTTTTGACAAAATATATTTTTTCTTCTTCTGACTATTCATCAAATCCAGAAAGTTTTGTTGGGAAGGTTTCTCAGGTCCAGGGTAGAGGAGGAAACACAAGCTAGTAGTCTCCAGCTGCAGGCTAGTGGTTAGCGCACTCAGCTGGGATGGGGGAAACCTAGGTTTAAATAGCTACTCGTCATGATTTGAAACAGGGACTTGAACATGGGTCTCCCACTTTCTAGATAAGGACCCTAATGACTGGGGAAGTGGGTCTCTGTCTCTTGCTTTTTCACAAAAATTTCAAACGGTGTCATTTTCATTCCAATACGGAATTGTGAAATCTCAATTTTTTTTAATTAAATGGAATCCTTGCTTTCCAGCCATCCCCAATAAGAAACTAGAAACTAGAAATAAAAGAAATAATCTGTATATTTGGCATATTAATGATAATTGAGAACTAAAACACACATTTCACATTCTTTTTTGGTTTTGGTTTTGTTGAAATAGTGAATGCCAGGATGTTGGAGATGCAGACTATGAGACTGACAAAAACTATAGATGGCTACAGATGAAACCCACTGTGTTAGTATAGCAACTGAAACATGTTGCATTTGAAAATCAGTTTATCTATTTTTTTCCCTAAGGTAAGATTTTCTCTTTTTCACAACTTTTCAGTGCATCTTTCAAACTCCTCTTGATATCAGTCTTATGAAAGTAATAAAACATTATCATGAATCACCTCTATATTATTCGAGCAAAATCAAAAGCCAAATGTAGGTAGTTACCTCCTAATTTGTTCTTGTCTCTTCTGTAGAAGAGCAGATATGAGGCTAAATAGGCAATTCAAAAGAACATGTGTCCTGCTTGACCTTTGCAAAAACTTACTTACTGGTACTGTGTTGATTTTCTGATAGATTAGATTTGTTCAAATATAGTTCCACCGATTTTTAGTTTCATGTAATGATGGAAATAAAATGGCTGGCTTCTACAAGTGTCTATTGTATTTAGTACTATTAAAGTTGTGCATAAACTCCCCAAGTAAGATCAAGCGCCTGATCCTGTGCATAGGATAATAAGTGATTACATTCTAAGGCCCCGATCCTGAAAACACATGTGGTGTGCACCTTTAAACCCTGAATAATCCTATTGATGTAAATGAGACTATTCATGTGAGTTAAAATATCCTAGTGTATAAGTATTTGCAGGAATCAGGATCTACATGGACAAGACAAAGAGTAGGAAAAAGTAGTAGTTTCCCTATTTGACTGATAGGGAAGTGAGGCACTAAGGCCTGGTCTACACTAGGAGTTTATGTCGAATTTAGCAGCGTTACATCGAATTAACTCTGCACCCGTCCACACAACGAAGCTATTTAGTTCGACATAGAGGTCTCTTAAATTCGACTTCTGTACTCCTCCCCAACAAGGGGAGTAGCGCTAAATTCGACATGGCCATGTCGAATTAGGCTAGGTGTGGATGGAAATCGACGGTAATAGCTCCGGGAGCTATCCCACAGTGCACCACTCTGTTGACGCTCTGGACAGCAGTCCGAGCTCAGATGCTCTGACCAGCCACACAGGAAAAGCCCCGGGAAAATTTGAATTCCTTTTCCTGTCTGGCCAGTTTGAATCTGATTTCCTGTTTGGACATCGTGGCGAGCTCAGCAGCACTGGCAACGATGCAGAGCTCTCCAGCAGAGATGGCCATGCAATCTCAGAATAGAAAGAGGGCCCCAGCATGGACTGATCGGGAAGTCTTGGATCTGATCGCTGTGTGGGGTGATGAGTCCGTGCTTTCCGAGCTGCGATCGAAAAAACGGAATGCAAAGATCTACGAGAAGATCTCAAAAGCCATGGCAGAGAGAGGATACAGCCGGGATGCAATGCAGTGCCGCGTGAAAATCAAGGAGCTGAGACAAGGCTACCAGAAGACCAAAGAGGCAAACAGACGCTCCGGATCCCAGCCCCAGACATCCCGTTTCTACGAGGCACTGCATTCCACCCTAGGTGCGGCCGCCACCACTACCCCACCAGTGACCGTGGATTCTGAGGATGGGATATTGTCGACGGCCGGTTCCTCGGACATGTTAGCGGACGGGGAAGATGAGGAAGGAGATAAGGAAGGAGATGAGGAGGACGAGGCAGTCGACAGCGCTTACAACGCTGATTTCCCCGACAGCCAGGATCTCTTCATCACCCTTACAGAGATCCCCTGCCAACCGTCCCCAGGCGTTAACCCGGACACAGAATCAGGGGAAGGATCAGTCAGGAAGTGTTTTAAACATGTAAACATTTATTTTTAACAGAACAGGAATATTAACAATATTAACAATGGGTTTTTCATGATTACTTTGCCCTAGGCGCTTCACGTTTCAGTCCTTGGCAGTGCAACTACTGAAAAAAAATCTAACAATGTCCGATTTAGCATGATTGGTTTGCCCTAGGCGCTCTACTGTTTAGTCCCTGCCAGTGCAGCTACAGTAAAATCCGGTCTATATGTCCGGAGATAGAGCAGAAATCCTCCTGGGACATCTCCACGAAGCTCTCCTGGAGGTAATTGGAAAGCCTTTGCATCAGGTTCCTGGGGAGAGTGGCCTTATTGGGTCCTCCGTGGAACGAAACGTTTCCGCGCCAGGAGACAAGCAAGTACTCTGGGATCATTGCCTTGCAGAGCATGGCGGCATACGGCCCTGGTCTTTGCATGCTTTCCCGAAGCATCCTTTCTTTCTCCATCTCTGAAATTCTCATCAGAGTGATGTCGCTCATGGTGACCTGCTTTGAATTAGGTAGGGGAATGTTAGTATTGGGACTGCTTGCCTGTTCCTTTACAGAACTGTAACCGGCGGTTTACAGCCACGCGATGGAGGCGGGAGAGGGGCAGCATACAGGGATCTTTCCCTGGGACAGCCGCGAGAGGGTGGGACAGGGGCAGAGTTCATGCTTGCCGGATTGCTGGCAGCAAGGACTGGCATTGCTTTGAACGTGAAAGGAGGCCAGTGCTATTATTAAAGTTTTAAGCAGCCACAAGTCTATGGCTTACCATGTCGGCCTGCTACACAAATTCCGCTGTCCTGCCCCGCTTGGCTGATCTGCACTGCAAGACCCCAGGCACTGAATGCGAAGGCCGAAAATTCGACCTTGTCCTGAGTGCGCATGTGATAGATGCTGTGCATGGTCTTTGTTCACAACTAAATTTATCTTTCTGAGGAATTCACTCCCTTTTTCCCATCCCACAGCTGCGACTGTCTCCCGACCTACCCTGGCATCACACTCCCAGAGGCTAGCGCAGATTAGGCGTAGGAAGAAGAGGACACGGGAGGACATGTTCTCGGAACTTATGGGCTGCTCCCGAGCCCAGGCAGCCCAGCAGACCCAGTGGAGGGAGAACTTGTCCCAAATGCACCGATCACACATTGAACGGGAGGAGAGGTGGCGGCAGGAAGACCAGCAGGCGACTCAAACGCTGCTTGGACTAATGAGGGAGCAAACGGACACGCTCCGGTGCCTTGTGGATGTTCTGCAGGACAGAGCCCCGCTGCAGTCTATCTCTAACCGCCCTCCCCCGCCACCAAGTCCCATACCCCCCTCACCCAAAGTCCCAAGAAGGAGGGGCGGCAGAGTCCGTGAAAACTCTCACTCCACCCCTGCAAACTGCTCAAGTACCAGAAGGCTGTCATTCCCCAAAATTTGATAAGTCCTTTCCTTCCCGCTTGGGTCCATCCACACCCAAGCCCCCGTCCCAGTTTCATCCCCCAGTTTCATGTGTAGTTGCTAATAAAAAATATGTTTCTGTTAATTACTGTTTCCATCATGTTCTTTTAGAGGAGAGTCTGTTTGAAGGGGGGGAAGGAGGTTGGTAATTGGACAGGACAGTCACCTTTACCAGGGTACAGACGCGGGGGCAGGTTCAGCAGCAGGGCACACACACATTGCAGTCACTAGTTACCCTGGTCAATCTGGGAGGTGGTTTTCATGTTCGGGGGGGGGGGGGGGGGGTTATGTGACTTTGTGGCGGGGGAGGGTGGTTAGAGATCTTATGCAGCGGTCCTTATCCTGGATCACAGAGCCACGCAGCAGGGGATCTGTAACCGTCCTCCCCCTGCCACAAAGTCACATAGCCCCCACACACAGAGTCCCGAACAGGAGGGGTGTCTGGCTCCATTGAAACAACCAGTCCACCAGTGCGGAGCCTGTCATTCCTCGAGTTAAGAAGCGTTCTTTGCATCACTACACTACACCCGCTCCCCACCACAGTCTGTGTCCCAGGTTCAACACTTTCCCGCGAAAACAGTAATAAAGAAAACGGTGTTCATTAACAAATTTCAAGTGATTTTATTTTTAAACGTGTGTTGGAAGGGGGTGAACGGGGTATGTGACTGGAAAGGATAGTGAACATTAACCGGGTAAAGAAACGGGGGCAGGTTCAGCTTCTCTGTAAACAAACTTAATAGTCACAGGTTACCCTGCTCACTCAGGAACCTAGCTTTCAAAGCCTCCCGGATGCACAGCGCGTCCCGCTGGGCTCTTCTAATCGCATGGCTGTCTGGCTGGGCGTAATCAGCAGCCAGGCTATTTGCCTCAACCTCCCACCCCGCCATAAAGGTCTCCCCCTTGCACTCACAGAGATTGTGGAGCACACAGCAAGCTGCAATAACAATGGGGATATTGGTTTCGCTGAGATCAGAGCGAGTCAGTAAGCTTCTCCATCTCCCCTTGAGACGTCCAAAAGCACACTCCACCACTATTCTGCATTTGCTCAGCCGGTAGTTGAAGAGTTCTTTTTCAGTGTCCAGGGCGCCTGTATAGGGCTTCATGAGCCAGGGCATTAGTGGGTAGGCTGGGTCCCCGAGGATGACTATAGGCATCTCCACATCCCCAAGAGTTATTTTGTGGTCTGGGAAGTAAATACCTTCCTGCAGCCGTCTAAACAGACCAGAGTTCCTGAAAACACGAGCGTCATGAACCTTGCCCGGCCATCCGACGTTGATGTTTGTAAAACATCCCCTATGGTCCACCAGTGCTTGCAGCACCATTGAAAAGTAGCCCTTTCTGTTAATGTACTGGCTGGCCTGGTGGTCCGGTCCCAGGATAGGGATATGAGTTCCATCTATAGCCCCACCGCAGTTTGGGAATCCCATCGCGGCGAAGCCATCTATGATGACCTCCACGTTTCCCAGGGTCACTACCTTTGAGAGCAGTAGCTCAACGATTGCTTTGGCTACTTGCATCATAACAACCCCCACGGTAGATTTGCCCACGCCAAAGTGGTTCGCGACTGACCGGTAGCTGTCCGGCGTTGCAAGCTTCCAGAGGGCTATGGCCACTCGCTTCTGGACAGTCAGGGCTGCTCGCATACGGGTGTCCTTGCGCTTCAGGGCAGGGGACAGCAACTCACAAAGTTCCATGAAAGTCCCCTTCCGCATGCGAAAGTTTCGCAGCCACTGTGATTCATCCCAGACCTGCAGCACTATGCGGTCCCACCAGTCCGTGCTTGTTTCCCGGGCCCAGAATCACCGTTCCACAACATCAACATGACCCATTGCCACCATGATGTCCTCGGCGCGGGGTCCCGTGCTTTGTGACAGGTCTGTGCCACTCTCAGACTTAATGTCCTCACCGCGCTGCCGTAGCCTCCTCGCCCGATTTCTCAGCATCTGCCTCTGGGAAAGGTGGATGATAAGGTGCGAGGTGTTGACAACGGCCATAACTGCAGCGATGGTCGCAGCGGGCTCCATGCTCGCAGTGCTGTGGCGTCCGCGGTGTCACTGACCAGAAAAGTGCGCAAACTGATTTCCCGACGGCGCTTTCAGGGAGGGAGGGCGGGAGTGACAGTTGGATGACGACAGTTACCCAAAAGCACCCTCGACACATTTTTTCCCCAGAAGGCATTGGGGGCTCGACCCAGAATTCCAATGGGCAGTGGGGACTGCGGGAACTGTGGGATAGCTGCCCACAGTGCACCGCTTCCAATGTCGACGCTTGCCCCGTTAGTGTGGACTCACAAAGTCAAATTACTGTCCTTAGTGTGGATACACACGTTCGACTTTGTAATATCGATTCCACATATTCGATTTAAGTAAAATCGAACTACTCTCGTAGTGTAGACATACCCTGAGAGATTAATGGACTTGTTGAAGGTTACAAAGGAAGCACAGAGGAGAGCTACCATCTGAACCCAAATCACCGGAGTCCTAGTCTAGTGCCATAACCCAGGCCCATCCTTCCATTTTGTTTTGTTATGTTTTATTACAGGCACTAATGAGTACCAGTACCAGTTTACAGGCAGAAAACGTATTAATCAGAATGAATGTATTATTTTAATAGACAATGCAATTTTTTTATTCAAAAAATATTTCAGTTTCCCTGTTTTTGTATTTTTAAATCAAGTTTTATAGGTACATCCAGCTTCTTTTAATTATGTATTTCATTTTTGTGGGGAAAAACCTAGTAACCTCAAAAGCCATAATTTATAATATAATTAATATAATTATAATATATAATATAAAAATAAGGTCTTCATCTTATCTGATTTGTGAAATGTTTTTGAAAGCTAAGGTCTGAATTTTAACATCAGTGCATTTAATGGCCTGATCCTGGAAGTCTCTATGTTCAGAATTCATGTAAACTTCAATAGGATTTGTGAGTGTGGAGGGGCTGCAAGATTGGACCTCAAATGTCCTATGTAAAAGTGACCTGAAACTACGGAGACCAAGCCTGACTATTCTTTTTACTAATAGAATGTATCTGGGCTGATGTCCGTATGTCTCCTGGGGGTGTTGTTGAATCCCTTGCTTCTGTTAGATGATCATATAGCAGTAGTTTTTAGTAATGCTTTTAACTATCTGAACCTAGATAGGAGTTTGTGACCATTTGCTTCAACTGCATACTGCACTTCTGTGATCCATGCCTCATGACTGGATTACAGCAATGCTCCCACCCTGGCGTCACACTTTAGGTCAACCTGGAAACTCAAGCTAGAGCAGAATGTGACAGTATGCCTATTAAGCAATGTTTCTTGGTGGCAGCATGTGGCACCTGTGCTGTATGACTTGCACTGGTAGACTATTGTTTTCCAGACTGTATTTAAGGTTTTGTTTTTTCTTTTTAAACCCCTGAGTGGCTTGCTGCTTGAGTGACCATTTCTTTCCCCATGCCATACTTCTACAGTTGCCATCAGCAGAGGCACTGGGATTCGATTCCCTTCATTTTAAAAGATAGGGTGCTGGGGGTAATGCACTCTTCATGGGGGGCCTTCTGCTCTGGAACTGGCTTCCATCCCTGGTGCAGAATGGCCTGAGTCTGACCTTCAGGGCATTCTCCAAGGCACATCTATTTGTGTGAGCTGCCACAGAGTGGGCTTATATGGCAGGTTGTTCCAGGGCAAAGAGGGAGCTGAGTTCCAAGCTTCAATCCAATGAAACAAAGGTAGATGGAAATACAAGGAAGACGTCATGGACACATCAGCAAATGATTACAAAGAGTCTCTGATATGGAACCCATGTGTCTGCTCTCTTAGCAAGGAGGATGAAATATAATTTGCCACCTACCACAAGCAAACTTGCAGGAGTGGAATCGGAGAAACAGAAAAATTCTGGGAGGTCAGCCTCATTCTATTTTCTGAAAAACATCTCTTCAAGGGGGAAGGCACTTGGGAGCCATGGTGTTTGAATTAGGCCTTCCAACCTTCTAGATTGATGGGCTAGAAACTGCTTCTAGTAGCACAGCTCGGATTGAGAGCTCTGCTGCTGTTGGTAGGTTTGCTTGCAGTTGCTCAGTAGTGACTGTGGATAGGACAAAGCTTGTGTTAACCCAGGTCAGAGCTGAATTAAATGCCAACCAGAAATCTGGTCTGTCTGCAGGAGAAAACACTCCCTCTGCAAGATAGGGAGGGCAGGGACAATGCCATAGAAGCAGCATTCTCCTCCATGCACATAAGATCATCCTGTGGAGGGACGGTGTGGGCCAGGAAGAGGAAACTTATCACTCACTGGGCAGAAAGCCCGCAAATAGGATTGTCAACTTCACTATCACCAAAAACTCTGACACATTTTTCTCCCTGGTAATTGCAATAGGCCCCCACCCTCCTAATTCAATCAAGCATCCATATGCGTGTGAATGCATACACCCACCCACACACCCGCCCAGCCACTATAGAGTTAAGGTGGAAGAAAGAAGTAGCAGTATGTATTCTTTCCTATTTATTTACAGAGAGACAAGGTGGGTAGTTTCTCCTATTGGACCAACTTCTGCTGGTGAGAGAGACAAGCTTTGGAGCTATACAGAGCCCTTCTTCAAGTTTGGGAAAGGGGCTCCCAGCATCACAGCAAAATGCAAGGTTGAACAGATTGTTTACCAAAAGTAGTTAGCACATATTGTAAGGGAGCATTCAAGGCAAAGAGGCCTATTAACACCCCCCCCCCCCACCAAGTCATAGGGAGGAAAAGGTATGGGGGGGAAGCAGCTGAGGGGGAGGGTTGTTGATGGATTATAGATTGTTGTAATAAGACATAAATCCAGTGTCTCTATTCAGTCCATTCATTTTAGTATGTAGCAGTTATGAATTTAAGCTCTCAGGCTCATCTTTTGAAAGTGTTATGCAGGTTTCCTTTGAGGATGAGGACTGAGAGGATAGCTATAGAGTGATTGCTTTGTGAAGAGAGTTCATCCACAGGTGATATGGTGTTTTTGTCTTTTATCAATTTCCTGTGTGAGCTCATTCAAGAGTGTAGTGATTGTTTGGTTTCACCCACATCATTGCTACTGGGTTATTTAGCTCCCTGGATAAGGTACACCACATGTTGTGATAGGTATGGGTAAGACCCATGGATCTTGAAAGGTGTGGTGTGGGGGATGTTGATCATTGTATCAGTGGAGCTATGTCTACAGGTTTTTTCAGCTGTTCTGGCAGGGTCTGGTGCCGCTTTGAGTTGGTGTGTCCTGGTCTGTAGAGAGCGTGCGTCTAATGATGAGCTTAGAGAGTTTGGGGAGTTGTTTGAAGACCAGAAGAGGAGGTACAAAAAAGATTTCTTTCAGGATGGGGTCCTCATTCAGAATGGGTTGCAGATATTTTATGATACCCCCTATGGGTTCCATTGTGAGGTGGTTTGTGACAGCTAGGGGTTTGCAGGTGGAGGGGGTTTTATTTCTGTATTGAAGTAGGTTCTCTCGGGGTACTTGGGTGGCCCATCCCATGATGTGATCTACATCTCTGGTGGAGTGTCCCTGTTTGGTGAGGGTGGTTTTCAGTGTGTCAAGGTGTACATCCTGGACTTTCTCTTTGGAGCATATTCTGTGGTATCTGAGTGCCTGGCTGTAGATGATAGATTTCCTGGTGTGTTTGAGGTGGTTACTGGAGCTATGAAGGTAGGTGTGGTGATCTATGGATTTCTTGTCTGTAGAGTTCTATTGTTGAAGCAGATTGTAGTGTCCAGGAAGTTGATGTGGGGTGGGAATGTTCCAGAGAGAGAGTTTAATGGATATATGGTGGTTGTTAAAGTTATGGTGGAAATCTGAGAGACTGAATACAGACTCTGGATTTATGGCTTATTACAACAATCTATAATTCACCATCAACCTGTTTCCCCCCTCGCCCCCCCCCACACACACCTTCCTCCCTATGACTCCACGGGTAGGGAGTGGGGGGTATTAATGCGGCACTTCACTTTGAATGGTACCTTGAAATGTGTTATCTTCTTATGCTAAACAATCTGTTCCTGCTTGTATTTAGCTGTGACACTGAGTAATGGTATGTCTAAAATACAAAATTATGTCGACCTAAGTTATGCTGATGTACAGTCACCTTAGTAATTAAATTGCTTTTGTCTGTCCACACTGTGCTCCTTGTGTTGGCGGTGCACGCCCTCACCAGGAGTCTTGCACCGATTTAACTGTCAGTGTGGGGTATTGTGGGATGGCTTCTGAAAGATAGCAACAGTCAATGTAAGCAACATTGTCTCCACTAACACTGCATCGACCTAACTATGTCAGTCCAAGCACTATGCCTTCACAAAGGTGGAGTTATTAAGTTGGCATAGTGGGCGAGTTACATTAGTGGTAGCGGCATTTTAGTATAGACACTTACAGAATTAGGTTGACGTAAACTGCCTTGTGTCGCCCTAACTCTGTAGTATACACCAGGGCTAAGTTTCATGGACCTGAACAAAAGCTCTGTATAAGCTCAAAACGTATCTGTTTCACAAACAGATGTTGGTCCAATAAAAGACCCACCTTGTTTCTCTAATATGCTGGGACTGACCCAGATACAACAACACTACATGCTATTTACTTATAGACTTTTCTGTGGTACTTATCTTATTATCTGAGGGTCTTCTATTCCCTCTTCAATAAATTATGAGGCACTGAATATTTGTGTTTGGTGGATTAGGCTAGGGATTTATAATCAGCCCAGATAAAATAACAGAGGTCCTAAATGTTCACCCATAAAACATACCAAGCCTCAAAAGAACCTTTCTTGAAGTTTAAAAAAATAAAACACAGTTGACTTCTTCCCTCATTATTTTTCTTTTTGGTGTTCCTCTGCATTCCTTGTCCTGGGCGGGATTGTCAGTGAGGGTGCAGAAATACTGTGAAAAGGACTTGTGAAAATGCCACAAAGTACTTTTAAGAGACCTACCCTACTTTTACAGGCCAGAGAAAGTCAACACTGTCTGAATTAATTAACACAGAAACAGTAGCGTAGCTGGGGGGGGGGGGGGGGGGGAGTGGCTGCTCCCCCTGAGCACATTACCCAAAAGTGGTGCCTTTTTAACTCACTCACAAAAAAACATGCCGCCTGCTGTGACGCGGTCTTTGGCGGCGGGACCTTCACTCGCTCCGTGGGGCTTTGGCGGCATTTTGGCAGCGGGTCCTTCAGTGCCACCGAAGACACCCGGAGCTAGTGAAGGGCCCGCCGCCGAAGACCCAGAGCACCGCCCCATCAGTAAAAGCGCCGCTGGGTGAGTAAAAGCGCCGCAGCGGGTGGCACCTTTTTTTTGTGAGTGAGTTAAAAAGGCACCACCCGCTGCGGCACTTTTACTCACCTGGCGGCGCTCCGGGTCTTCGGCGGTGGGCCCTTCACTAGCTCCGGGTGTCTTCGGCGGCACTGAAGGACTCGCCGCCGAAGCCCCACAGAGCGAGTGAAGGTCCTGCCGCTGAGGTGCTGCCGAAGACCGGGTGAGTACAAGCTCCACAGCGGGTGGCACCTTTTTTTCTGATCGCTCCCCCTGTTCCCTCCACCTGGCTATGCCACTGCACAGAAATGCACACTGTTGAGTACTAATGTCATTAAAACATCTGCATATGCCATGGAAGTGTTAATCATTTTCAGATCTGCCCAGCCTTGCTCAAACCATGCTTCCCTATCTTATTTTATTATTTGTTTTACTGTAGGAAAAGGAAAATTAGGCACTAATTTTGTGCTAGTGTTCCTTAGTAAAT
The DNA here is from genome assembly GCF_028017835.1 of Emys orbicularis. NCBI lineage: Eukaryota > Metazoa > Chordata > Testudines > Emydidae > Emys > Emys orbicularis. The sequence goes on along the minus strand of NC_088684.1, from coordinate 151,777,588 downwards.
GAATCATTACTCCCCTCTTCTCTTTCTTCCTCTTTGTCTGTGATGAATCAATAGTCCAAACAAAGGACTATTTGAAAAAGACTACTTCTGTTAGTCTTAAAGGTGCCACAGGACCCTCTGTTGCTTAGTCCAAACAAAGGCTCACATGTCACACAGTAAAACACAGATTAATATACATGCATGGGGAAAAAAGTAATCTTATTTTTCTCTTAGTCACAGTTTTTTGTTTAAGTAAAGGCTTTTGCCTCAGGCCGAATACCCAAATCACGTGTCTGTCCACCAACCAGATTCAAATAGTTAATGTTTTGATATGCTGTCTTTGGATATAGCCCTTCCTTGACTTCCCGCTAATTGATTGATGAGCCTGATTAAAAGTTACTTTCCCATCTGAAAAAAGAAAATGCTCCAGTACTTACATAAGAACATAAAAACATAAGAACGGCCATACTGGGTCAGACCAAAGGCCCATCTAGCCTAGTATCCTGTCTACCGACAGTGGCCAATGCCAGGTGCCCCAGAGGGAGTGAACCTAACAGGCAATGATCAAGTGATCTCTCTCCTGCCATCCATCTTCACCTTCTGCCAAACAGAGTCTAGGGACTCCATTCCTTACCCATCCTGGCTAATAGCCATTAATGGACTTAACCTCCATGAATTTATCCAGTTCTCTTCTAAACGCTGTTATAGTCCTAGCCTTCACAACCTCCTCAGGTAAGGAGTTCCACAAGTTGACTGTGCGCTGTGTGAAGAAGAACTTCCTTTTGTTTGTTTTAAACCTGCTGCCTATTAATTTCATTTGACGACCCCTAGTTCTTGTATTATGGGAATAAGTAAATAAGGAAAAGTTATCTATTTTCTCTACATCACTCATGATTTTATATACCTCTATCATATCCCCCTTAGTCTCCTCTTTTCCAAGCTGAAAAGTACTGGCCTCTTTAATCTTTCCTCATATGGGACCTGTTCCAAACCCCTAATCATTTTACTTAAAGCTGTTTTATTCAGAGAAATTACTTATTTTGAATGAAAGGCAGCAGAGCATATCACTGCCAACATATCATATACTACTGACCTGGTTTTGCTGACATATGTCAATTCCATCAACCTAAACAATAAAGTTAAACTTAAAAGTCTTCTTAACTGTGGAGGAGGAGTGCGCATAGATTTACCATACATCTGGGTTTTTCCAGATATGACCTGGTTTTTGGTAGCCTGTTCTCCGTCCAGGTGGATTTTTGAAACAAGAGTCAAAGTCTGGGGTTTTTTGCAGCGCAGACGTTGCAGCTCAGAAAGAACCGCGATTGGTCTGCTTCCTGATTGGTCCCTCCCCTGCACCTGCAGCTGATTGGTCCATTCCCAGCCTGAAATATGGTAACCCTAAGTGCACAATACTACACAGGAATGAGAGGGAGATGTCATGCAAAGTTGGCTTTAAATGTCATCTGCTGGGCTCAGACCTGTCCCCTCAGTGTAAATTAGAGGAATTCTGAGACTGATGGGCATTATACTGACTGTCAATGACCCCAACCAGCCATTACAGCAGCTGGGGATCAGGTCCCTGGGCCAAGACCCCTACACTGCCAATAGGGAACAGGATAGTGTAGATGCCACTACAGTTTTTTCTATGCTATTGGTACATCTACATGAGTGTATTCCTCCTAGGGTCAGCTATGTCTCTTTAGGGCTATTGGGCATTAATGATGCAGTGCAAAACAAGCTGAATGCAGCTTCGAGTGAAGTAACACTATGAAGGAATACTGAATAATGAACTGTCTCTAATTCTGTTTTAGAGCAGTAATTGGTGATAGTACAAATATCTGATAGAGATTAAGTCTGTTCTTAGAGCTTTTCCTTCTCAATACTTTTGTCCTTGCTGTACTCTCCCTTTTAAAAGGGTGCCTTCTTGCATGGTTTCCTGGCAAAACAAAGCACACCTATATAAGTGATAAATCAAATATTGGCAGGTGCTGTTTGTACAAACAATGGGGTGCATCAAAACCATCCCCTTAAATACAAAAGAGGTTTTTATAGTATTTTTCCAAAAACAGTTTGCAGTCGTATTATTGCAGTATTCTGGGCTGGTATATTTGGTTAGACTATTGTACTCCTTAAAAATAAATAAATAAGAGCCATTTCAAATGGCCACATAGAGAAATAAGATTCCTTTTTCAAAAATCCATAACGATAATTTAGATTTCTCCAATATCACTAGTCATTCTGGGGCCTGATTCTGGCTCCCTTATTCATGCTGTATAGCATTTTCCTTCATGTATAATCCCCCCTCCCCCCGCCCAAGTCTAGTTCTCATGTATAATAAAACCTCTTTACACCCCACTGGCACAGTAAAGGAGCATTCAAGCAACACCCACTGTAAGGCCTTTTGATATTGCCGGCTCAGTGTAAAGCAGCCATGGTGTAACTGAGAACCAAACCCAATGAGATTAAGGCTTTGTCCATACTAGACTCTTTTTCATTATATTTCCCAGCATTGTTGTCATTGGTGCAGATCCACTCATGGCAGCAATGGAGGGAGAGCTAGTGTAGACAAGCGGATGGTGACTACCTGGTGATCATCCTCAGAGAGCTCTGGGAATAGGGTGACCAGATGAGGGGAAGAAAATATCAGGACACATGGGGGAGGGGGGTGCCCGCCAGCAGAGCAAAATAAATACATAAATAAAAAGCCGAGTCCTGCCCCGGCTGGACAAAAGCGGATGGTGACTACCTGGTGATCATCCTCAGAGAGCTCTGGGAATAGGGTGACCAGATGAGGGGAAGAAAATATCAGGACACATGGGGGAGGGGGGTGCCCGCCAGCAGAGCAAAATAAATACATAAATAAAAAGCCGAGTCCTGCCCCGGCTGAGCAAAAAAAAAAAACCACAGTGCTGTCGGCGGTCAGGATGCGGGACAGACACCGAAATATCAGGACGGTCCCAATTTTATCGGGACATCTGGTCACCCTATCTGGGAAAAGCAGCTTTCTCCCATGAGCAGTGAGGCCACCTATGGACCAGTGCAGGAGTGGGGTTAGGGCCATGGTCCCACTTTCTCCCTTTCTCTATCCCCATCCCCCTGGAGGTGCATTGCAGCTTCAGGACAACTGGAAGAGAGTAGTCCATGATCTCTTCTGAACACCAGCACTAGTCACCCCATAACTAGGCAGCTCTAGCATACATCAAGTATGTATGCTTATCAAGTAGCTTGATAATCATAAACTCGTAGCTACCTTCTGGATGGCCTCTCTTTTGTCCTGCACGGGAGATAATCTGTCCCAATATTCCTGCTCTGAAGATCTTGCAATCTAAATCATAAATGTTAATTTGTTCTTGGAAAATGTAGTGGGATACTAATAACTTAGAATTTCTTCAACTTTGGCATAACAGAATTGTTCTAATTTCATAAACTGTGAAACCAATGTCTACTAAGAACATGACTTATCTCCAGATTTTATCTTCACTTTACCTATTTTATCTGCCATGTTCATTTTGCTCACTTTCTTTTTGTTGTGCTCTGCATTTATAGCAGCCTCCTCATTCACATATGCCAGGCCTCCAAAGATTTCCTGAAAACCCACCTGCTTTATGAAACACTGCAGCTAACATATAATGACCATAAATGGTTCTTTATATTTGTTTACTGTACTAGTTCTGCCTTTAGATTTTAAACTATTGCAAAGCTTTGTATGTGGTTACAGTGCTATGTAAAAATAAATAAAAAAAACACATTGCATAGTACAGCTGCATGATTTTTGAAAGCAGAAATCTGGAGACCAGATGTAAAACTGAATGAAAGACAAATTAAAGGCAAGGTTTGGAATAAGAACTGATGGCTCATTCTGCTCCCATCTGCCCAAATCCTTGTAAATTCTGTTGTAAAAAGAATTTGGTGGAAATGTTGATGGCTATGTCTTAGTGCTTTGATTTTTTTTTTTTTAATGACAAAGCATGGTCATTGAGGTTTGTTAAAACCAGGCATGTGATTGGCGTGGAGGATTGTCAGTAAAATGCTTCAAAATGCAGAACTTTGTATTCTTGTTCTTGGAGACATTCTGCATTGGTGGGGGTGGGAGGAACCTAAATAAATGAGTCAATTCAGAAATCAGAACTTGAATCCATGCTCAAAAATGGCCATACTAGAACAATCAACAAACTTTAACGTATCAGTCAGAATACTTATCATTTTAAAGGAAAAATGTAAGGAATAAATAATCCACTTTTGTTTATTCCCACTCCTGTGACAATGCCATCCATTTGCATACCTCACACCTGGATATCTGAAGACAAATTCTTTGCAATTTTGCTGTTTCTGATTGTAGAAAGGTCTTAGGCCATGATCCAAAGCCCATTGAAGTCAATTGAAAGACTCCCATTTACTCCACTGGGCTTTGGCTCAGGCCCTTAATTGGGAAAATGTCTCAGTTATCTTGCTGAACCATAGGTGTTTGTCACATCCTCTCTGTCATTGTATTCCATCACGTATCTGCACGCTGTTCTCCCAGTGATATAGCATCACTGGCTAGTTAACATGCTTACTTTTCCCAGAAAGTGGAGTCAAATGATAAATGTGTGATTTTGAGCTAGATCTCAATAGCATACACCTTTGTAGTCTCCTTTTGTGGTCTTTTGTCTGACAGAGTTTGTATGTCCAACGTCTTGCGAAGACTGATTAGAAAGCTTTCCACAAAATTAGCTGAGATGAGGTGTTCATGGTCAAACTTTATTCGATATTATGCTTGGCTCTGGAAAGACACCTCTATCCTTTCTTAAGATAATCCAAATTTATGTTTGGAGGATAAGGAAGATAAGCAGAAGCTGAAGGTGCCATAATAATTTGTATCGATCACGACAGTTCAAAGTTGGCTTTTAAAGCCAAATTTTCCAAAAGTTACTCCAAAATTGTTAACTCACTTATCTACATTTTTCACATTTTTTGTTTGTTTGTTTCATGAGAAGTCTTTTTTGTTGGGTGGGTTTTATCCCCTCTCTCAAAAAGTAGCTGAAATGTGTTTCCTCAATTTCCCCCCTCCCCCCCAAAAATATTTCACTTTTAGGTAAAATCAAGCACAGAAAATTTTCACCTGAAAATGGGAAAGTTCCAGATTGTTATTAGCAAGGCTTTTAAATGCTATGATTTCCATCATAAAAACAAAAAACCAAACCAACCAACAAAATAAAAACCCCAAAACACAACATGAGTTCTGGGGTTTTCCTAAAAAGAACCAGGACATGATTCTCAAAAGGTGTAAACTGGAATGATTCCACTGAAATGACCTTTGACAGTAGTTTGCTATGTTTATATGTTGTCAAACTATTATAGCTTATTTCACCATTCAATAACTTTGGCCTAAATCACACTGAAGTCAATGACAACAATTTTGCACGTTTTAAATGGAGGAAAAATATTAACAATCAATTTGTCAGGATTTTTTAAAAACTAAAAATATGATTTTTGCAGTTTTGCCAGGACAAACAACTAGCCTTTGTTATTAGCCACTGTTAAACAGGGGGTTCTACTGGATACTATGTAACTTTAAACAAAGGAGAATGCTGCTAGCTCCCACTAATAAAATCCCCAGAATGTTAACTTAGAAACACATTTTACTTTATTTCTGATGAAGTAAACCACCAGGCAAAGTTCAAATTATACCAGATCAATGTATTTGTATTTTTAAGTCTAGTAATGATAGGGTCTCAAATTCAATGAGAGATTGAGTATAATGTGTAAAACTCTTCTGCTTTATTTAATATACAGAATGACAAGAGCAAAAAGAACATAACACTTACATCTTTGAGGATAATTTGAGAGTAGAGAGGATTTTTAAAAAACATAGTGGATAGGAGAAAGCCCTTGATTTGGTCTTTTTAACAAACAGCCTACATCATTGCAGCTGAAGAGCCTGGATTCATATGCATTATTTTCTTTTAAACCAGGATACAAAAAGGCACAGTTTGTGCTTTACCTAGCAGCCGATCTAGGTTTTCTGATTTGGAAGCCTGGAGGCATCTGTCACTGTTGGGAGCCCCATAAAGAATTCAAAGGTACATCACCACAGGGCTATTTCTTCCTGAATAACTTACCTAAATTTCAACTGCTTGGCTGTTCTCTCTATCCTGAAATAAAGACTATACCTTTATCTATTTGCATTTGATAGGCATTTATATCAGAAGAGGAAGTTGCAAACATATGATCGCCATGTGGAGTATAAATCAGGTAAGGAACCACAAATAGCAGATACTCTTAACAGGCCAGTATGCAGATGAAAATCACTTGAAATTGATGGTGCATATGATAAATGCAGTAAGGCTTATGCCTCTTATAACAACACAATTAGCCAAATTTTAAACATACAGTTGTAGAGGTAGAACCCCAAGTGTGCTAGAGCAGTTCTCAGAGCGCTTACACCTCACATGAAGACATGACTACTATGTGATAAACGTCTTTATTTTTGCAAGCATAATAATTGCTAAATGAATAATATAAAATATATACTAGTGTAAGTGCTGCAGTTTACAATGTTTTTTGAGTCCATGGTAACAAAATAATACAGCCACACTATGGTGTGATAGGATGTAATAGACTGTAATCACTGCACTTTATTAGGGATATGTATTTATGTAGATCATTTTAAAAACACATTATACTATTGATAACTAGTAAGCATTCTATAGGAACTGTTTTGATCTCTTGACTGAATGCTGTAATGCCTAAAAGGTATCCAAATACATAATGATGTACTTGAACTTAGCAAACTATTCATAGTAAACAACTTATTCACTGAGTATAGCCTCTATATAGCTTCCATAAATGTGCCTATTCTACAAACTATTTGTTTGGTAAATGCAAACAAGCATATTTAAAGTCTATGGATTGATCACACATTGTAAATGTGAATAATGCTTTGAGAATTACATATTTGCAATTTGACATTTGAGCTGTGTGATCCCTAGAGTGACATATTACAGTTTCTGTTCCCTGATTCAGCAGTCTATCACTACTAAGCAAATGCCTAAACTTAAGCATGCCTTTAATTATTTGCTTTTACTGATGTGATATAAACACATACTTGAAGTCAAACAATAAGCATGTGCTTAAGTGATTTGCTGAATTGAAATCAGGATAACAGTAACTCTCATATTATGGTCTTTGCACAATAAAAGTTAATGTCCTATTAGAGAACAGAAACAACACCAGTGGCTCTCCATAATTAAGATTGCATTGATATTCCATTATAAAGCACTTAAACATTGGGATTTAAAAATGAGCTTGAAGTACTCTGCTGAATGAGGGTCATAGCCCTGAGTAAGGACTGCAAGATACTAAACTATAGATGGAATCTATCTATTCTATTCTTTAAAAGAGAATTTTGTTTACTCAATGAGCGCCATACCATCCTGGGTTTTTTTGGCTAATACCTCTCTTTAGATATATAGAAGAAGATCAGTATGCAGATGTAACTACAAGGTGTTCTAATTTTGGTAGTTAAAAGCTCTGATGAATTCTTTATTTTTGGTTCATTTAAGGAATGACCCATCAGACTATTGTATGAAGCTATTGTAGTTTTTATATGAATTTACTTCCCTCTATGCAATTGACATTTGCTATCACTTTACTGCTTCTACTTAACACAGGTTGATCAGGTTGCACCTATCCTTTTGGAAACTATCATTTAAGATGGCTGTTTCAGAAGAATAAAACCCCTTGTAATGAAATGCTGTACTTCAGAAGTATTGCAGGTTGTCTTACTTGAATTTTTAAAAAACATCATAATTAGAATTTAAAGTCTCTCTCCTTATGCTCCATTCTTTCTGTTGAGATCAGCTGGGACGTTCTCATTGATATTTAAACAATAGTGGATATGGGGACAGGGTGTTTTCTATGAGGAGGGCTTCAATTCTGAAATTCGATTTTCATTCATCCAAGAGAGACCAAACTTATTGACTTTAAAGGCATGTTGCAAGGTCTCTTTTTTCCTAACTCAGGCATGGTCTACACTACCAACTTATGTCAGTATAACTATGTCACTCATGGGTGTGGAAAATCCACTCCCCTGAGTAGGATAAATATATTTCCCAAAGGGAAAACAGGACACCACGTGGGGCTAGCCCTCCCCCTAACCCCCGCAAAGGGTTTGCCTGAGCTGCTCACCGGAGTCCTGCCCCCTCCAGCCCCGCACAGGGCTGGCATCGCGGCTTGTCTGAGCCCTGCCTGACCCCTGCGCGGGGCTGGTGTTGCCGCTAGCGCCCCCCCCCCCACCCCCTGCACATTCCTCCGTACCCCAATTTTTTTGAAAAAGTGGGCATTTGTCCCATTTGCTCTTGCCAAAAAAGTCAGAACGGCCGGGACAGGGCTTAAAAAAGGGACTGCCAAAACGGGACATATGGTCACTGTAATAAATGAAGGGGGGCGGGGATAGCTTCTTTTTATGGACACCCAGCCAGCCAGTTAGCTATAAAGTTCCTCTTGGTGGCTGTTCTCTGCTTGTTTTCCTGTAAAGGGTTAACAAAGTTCCCCAGATAAAGAAAAAGGAGTGGGCACCTGACCAAAAGAGCCAATGGGAGGGCTAGAACTTTTTAAAATGGGGAAAATCTTCCCTTTGTTTGTGTGTTGTGTTGCTCTGGGGAAGAGGGGAACAGAGGGCAGCAGGAATGCTGTGTAAGGCTTGAACCAGGTATAAAAATTGATCTTTCATACCTAGAAGAAATAATTTGGATAGAGAATGTTTAGTTAGATGCTATCAGGTTTATTTCTTATTTTGGCTTGTGGATCTCCTCTGTGCTAACCCCAGATGCTTTTGTTCGCTTGTGACCTTTAAGCTGAACCCCCAAGAAAGCTATTTTGGGTGTTTAATTTTTGTAATTGTTTCTTTTAATATCTAGCAAAAAGCCTAAGTTCCAGATGTATTTTTTCCCTTTTTGTTTTTAATAACATTTACCTTTTTTAAGAACAGGATTGGATTTTTAGTGTCCTAAGAGGTTTGTGCATTTTGTTTGATTAGCTGATGGCCACAGCTAATTTCCTTTCTTTTCTTTCTCAGCTCTTCCCCGGGGGGGGGGAGGAGAGGGTGAAAGGGCTTGAGGATACCCCACAGGGAGGAATTTCCAAGTGCTCCTTCCTGGGTTCAAAGGGTTTTTTGTTTTTTTTTTGCATTTGGTTGGTGGCAGCATTTACCAAGCCAAGGTCAGAGAGAAGCTGTAACCTTGGGAGTTTAAAACAAGCTTGGAGTGGCTAGTATTAATTTTTAGAATCCTTGCAGGCCCTCACCTTCTGCTCTCTGAATGACAGAGTGGGGATTCAGCCTTGACAGTCACCCTAGCCCTGAGCGATGCAGTTATACACACCTTACTCCCAGTATAGACAGTACTATGTCAATGGGGGGCTTCTCCCGGTGGTATAGCTACTGCCTCTCGGGGAGTACGTATGCTGATGGGAGAAGTTCTAAGTGGAGCAGTACTGATTTTTACAACAGCCAAGGATAGATTCAGCACCTTGGACCTGCTCCTCCGCCCCCTGAGCAAAATTCCAACTGACTTCAATGAGTGCAGGATTGGACCTCTGAAGAGTTAGGTGGTGGTCCAAGATCTAATTGGATTTTATGACGTTTCTTCTGTCGGTAGTTGTTCTAAGAAACCAAGCTTTGGTACCCAAACACTTTATGAAAATGACATCCTTCTCTGTCCTGGGAGGCAAGACCTACTGGGCTAGTATGGAGCAATGAGAATTTGTTGGCTGTATTTTCCTGATGATGGCGACAAGGAAAAAAATGAAGGGAATGAACACAAGAGTTGCTCATTTCACAAGATGAAGGTGGCATATAAATATCATGAGGTTTTCTGTCTCTTTCCAGGTGTTGTGAAGAAAGTTGGTTACTTTGGACACACAAAAAGTTCCTCACAGATGCAAGTCAGGAGTGCCCTACATAGATGTTATAATCAGAAATATACTCAAACCTAGCTCCCACTCCCCTGTAGAGAGAGTCTTATCTAATTAGTTTGTGGATATAGCTTCCTTTTGATGTTTGATTGTGAATCTCTCTCTCCCTCTCTTCCTGCTATATCAGTTGTTTCTGTGCTTAGAGAGCAGCTTTTTATACACCCTGTAAAATATCCAGTGGGTCTTGCTGTAGCATTAATAAACTGAATGCCAGAAAGCTGCACTTTCAAAATGTCACTTATTAACACAACCCTCCCACTACTCAAAACAAAAGCCCAGAACTAAAATAATCAAGAAAAAGGTCAGTATCCACTACATGGCTTCCCAGCAGGTGCACCATTTACCTTGTACGGGAAGTACAGTTACTGGGAATTCATAAATCAATCCAAAGAGGAAACCTCTGTTCTAGTGTTTGAACAGACACCAGCTGACTCCCCCGCTACAGTAAGTCTCTTTTCAATTCCTGTATGATACACCTGTCCAAAGTACTGTGACCTAAACCCCTTTCCTGGAAAATAAATTCCCTCAGATGTCACAGTCACTCTGCTTTCAGGAAGATTACTCCCACTGTATGGCAATGTCAGAAGAAAGACAGGAGATAATGGATACGGTTTAATTAGGCTGCAAGTTTATTCAGTTAAAGTATCTGGGAGTACCTGGCAATACATTGTACAGTGAAGATCATAATATTTTCCTTAATTCTTTCCACATAATCCCCAAACTGGTCCCAGCAATCCTGTTGCATGGACTTCACCATCCTCTCCTCTTCCTCCCATAAGAGGATTAAGGGGACTAGAAAAGGAGTGGGTTGTGTCCTGGGACTAACAACCCAAGCCTTCATTCCTCAGCTCTCTTAAGGGATGCTTTACTTTACATAATTTCCCTATCTGTTTTATCCAATAACTGTATCCCTTCCATAATGAGTACCTGCACTGGACATCAGCCACAAGGAAGCACCACCAATTATGTTTGTCTGTCTTTCCCACACACGCACCCACTCACCCTTCCCAGGTATTCACTGATTTCTTCCTTAATATCAGACAAAAATATACCTACCCCTCAAATCAGATGTGTATCCTATCCTCCCTAAATAGCTTGGGTGCCCAATAAGATCTATCTGGTTATGGAAATATCAATTACAATTGGTTATGTATGATTTTAGCCACCTCCCTATCTACACGCCTCTGGTTTTCTCCAGGACTTCACAGGGTATAAACATCCCATCCCACCTCCACAATTTCTGGCCAGCTGGATGGGCCCCCTTGACCTGGTCCAGACGTTTCCTGCTCCTCCCTGCTCCATACAGGTAAAACATTTTCCAGTCCTCCATCTGTTACCAGTTGATGGGAGAGCCCTTAAAGGCACAATAGTTCCTTTTCTTCTCGCCATCTAGACAAGGACCCATGGCATAAAGCTGCAGTGAGCACATTTCTAGCTCAGGTCCCCTTTCCCAACTAAACTAGCAGTCTGATCACACCCAGAGTAACTTCATTTGATATGGACGAAAGTGCAGGATAAAAATCGGCTGTTCAGACAGAGCAGCATAAGGTAGGAAAAAAGAAGAGACACACACCCGGGACCAGGAGGGTTATCTTCAAGGTGACCAGATACGCCAGCCCTCAGGTGAATAAAATGAAGTAGTGAGAAGAGGGGTTAGAGAACAGTATTACCACAAGGCTCCTGTCTCAAACCTTCACTTGCTCTGAGGGAAAAAAGGAAGGGTGTTAATCTGCCACACACCCTCTATGATGTTCCTACAGCAGGCTATAGATGTTCTGTGACTATTTTTTTCTTAATATAGACAAGAAGTCGATTGGAAACAGTTTGCTAATGCTCATGCTTCCTTGACTTCTAGATACTTCAGTCTTAATTTGGTCTCCCCATGTTTACTACTAGATTCCCCGATACAAATAGTGGTTAGGCCCCAGTTCTGCAATGAGCTCTGTGCAGGAGTGGGGGTCTGCTCACATAAAGCTAATGCTGGGAAAGGGACCTTAGACCACCAGGCATAACAGGCTGGCATCTAGCATTATCTTGCTCAAGTGAAACTCAGAAGTTTTCATGGAGAAACTACTTCTCTTGATAGCCCCTATTTTAAAGTTGCCTTTTGTTATTTGGCCATAGAAATGCCAGAACATGGTCTAGACAGCATTGCTGGAAGTTCCACTTCTGAGGAAGAAAGGCCTCACTTAAGAATGTGTTTTATTATAATGATAGCTTTTCAAATATATACATGTCTTTGAACAGACAACAGCTCAAATTCACGTTGCCATAAGATATGTGGTTTTACATCTGTCAGGGTTCCCTCCCCACTCTGAACTCTAGGGTACAGATGTGGGGACCCGCATGAAAGACACCCTAAGCTTATTTCTATCAGCTTAGGTTAAAAACTCCCCAAGGCACAAATTCTCCCTTCAACCTTGGATTAGGTAACACTGCCACCACCAAGTGATTAGACAATACTCAGGGAAAGGACCACTTGGAGTTCCTACTCCCCTCTAATATCCCCCCAAGCCCCACACCCCCTTTCCTGGGGAGGCTTGAGAATAAACAAGGTGAGCACAGACCAACAGAAAAAGAACTTTATTAGAAAGAAAAAAGGTAAAAGAAGCACCTCTGTAAAGTTAGAATGGAAGATAATCTCACAGGGCAATCAGATACAAAACACAGAGGATTTCCCTCTAGGCAAAACCTTAAAGTTACAAACAAAAAACCAAACAAACAAAAAACAACAACAACAACAGGACTACACCGTCCTCTTAGCACAGAGTAAATCACAAGCCAAAACAAAAGATAATCTAACACATTCCCTTGCTAGCACGTACTAATTCTATAGGAGTTGGATTGCTTGCTTTCTTGATCTGTCTCCTGCAAGAGCCAAACAGAACAGACAGAACAAAGTCTTCCCCCCCCCCTCCAGATTTGAGAGTATCTTGTCCCCTTATTGGTCCTTTGGGTCAGGTGTCAGCCAGGTTACTTGAGCTTCTTAATCCTTTACAGGTAAGAGGATTTTGTGTCTCTGGCCAGGAGGGATTTTATAGTACTGTATACAGAAAGGTGGTTACCCTTCCCTTTATATTTATGACATCTTTTTGTTGTATAGCTTTTTTCAAAGATCTTATACATGCTTTTGTGGCTGGGTGAGATTAGATTTAGAAGCAGAGTCATGTGCAGAGATCTGCACCATAAACATCTTCTGGCTTATATATAATTTAGGAGAAAACTCTTTAAAGAAAACTCTTCCATGACACAGCATAAATAAATGAAAGACAAGGTTGATCAGATATCCAACAGGTTTCTCAGCCATCTTGGATATTTTGGTCCCTTTATTTTATTTGCAGAGGGGATTTTAGACATAACAGAAGACTTAAAGGTATTTTCAGTACAGTAACAAATGAAAATAATAGCTTTGAATACATTTATTTGAGACCCTGATATTTGCTGGAGATAAGACTGTTCGGGGGCTAAATGAACTTCAATTTAGAAGTTTAGGGGGGGGGGGAAACATGTATACACCTTTTGCATCTCAAAGTTTGGATGAGACCTGACACATACCAGTGATCTCCTCCTACTGAGGAGTAGCTACAGTCAGTCTCTTCTTCTTCAACAGGATTTGTAAACTGAGAAAAATTTAACCATGATTCTTCATCTTGAGGGGAATCTTGTGAATGTAAAAGTCTTGCCATCTTATTGATGCAGCATAGAAGTAACCCTTTCATTCAGATACAAGTTTATTAGGCAGTAGGGCAGAGTAATGGTTCAGAGGAAACTCTCCCTCATTGTGCTAGAAACTATTTTCACTCTGTACTGTACAGCCTATTTTTTCCCCTGTAGGGAATGGTGGGGAGGAAGAAGTGGAATAATCTTTCTGCTTTTATGTTATCATAGAAAAGGGGAAGAAAGGAAACTGTCTTTTTGTTTCATGTTTACACTTTCTTTTTCTGTGATGGGAGAAAGGAAAGAAGTCACCTGTTCCCTTTATTTTCTTTTGAGTTGTGCTGCATTTCAGTGAGGTTGGCAGAGAATGGTTGAAATATCAGGTAATTCCTCTTGAGCTAAATAGCTTCTGGCCTGAGAGAATGAAAAAAAGAAAAGAAAAGAATGCTGGCTTCTCTAAGATGCAATCCCTGAACTTACTGAGCACTGACTCTGAAACTTTGTTTTTGAAAGCATTTGATTTGGATCTCTGAGGCAAACAGCGCACTGAGAAGCCACAGAAAGTTGGCAGCAAGAACAGTTCTCAGTTTGGTTTCCTGCTGAGCTTCGTTTGAGCACTTTGCTCAATATGATTGTCTTTACAAGAAAATAAATGTAAAATACATGATTGTCTTTACAAGAAAATACATGTGAGGGGCCTCAATTAGTTTTGGGGAGGACTCTGACAACAAGGCCCTAGAGGTGTAGACTAAACTGTGTTTTCCTCTTAAAGAGTGTCTACTATTCTGTTGTGATTTGTAACATAATAAGAACAAAGGAACATAAGAAAGGCCGTACTGGGTCAGACCAAAGGTCCATCTAGCCCAGTATCTGTCTACCGACAGTGGCCAATGCCAGGTGCCCCAGAGGGAGTGAACCTAACAGGCAATGATCAAGTGATCTCTCTCCTGCCATCCATCTCCATCCTCTGACGAACAGAGGCTAGGGACACCATTCTTACCCATCCTGGCTAATAGCCACTTATGGACTTAGCCACCATGAATTTATCCAGTCCCCTTTTAAACATTGTTATAGTCCTAGCCTTCACAACCTCCTCAGGTAAGGAGTTCCACAAGTTGACTGTGCGCTGCGTGAAGAAGAACTTCCTTTTATTTGTTTTAAACCTGCTGCCTATTAATTTCTTTTGGTGACCCCTAGTTCTTGTATTATGGGAATAAGTAAATAACTTTTCCTTATCCACTTTCTCAACATCACTCCTGATTTTATATACCTCTATCATGTCCCCCCTTAGTCTTCTCTTTTCCAAACTGAAGAGTCCTAGCCTCTTTAATCTTTCCTCATATGGGACCCTCTCTAAACCCTTAATCATTTTAGTTGCTCTTTTCTGAACCTTTTCTAGTGCTAGAATATCTTTTTTGAGGTGAGGAGACCACATCTGTACACAGTATTCGAGATGTGGGCGAACCATGGATTTATATAAGGGCAATAATATATTCTCAGTCTTATTCTCTATCCCCTTTTTAATGATTCCTAACATCCTGTTTGCTTTTTTGACCGCCTCTGCACACTGCGTGGACATCTTTAGAGAACTATCCACGATGACGCCAAGATCTTTTTCCTGACTCGTTGTAGCTAAATTAGCCCCCATCATGTTGTATGTATAGTTGGGGTTATTTTTTCCAATGTGCATTACTTTACATTTATCCACATTAAATTTCATTTGCCATTTTGTTGCCCAATCACTTAGTTTTGTGAGATCTTTTTGAAGTTCTTCACAATCTGCTTTGGTCTTAACTATCTTGAGTAGTTTAGTATCATCTGCAAACTTTGCCACCTCACTGTTTACCCCTTTCTCCAGATCATTTATGAATAAATTGAATAGGATAGGTCCTAGGACTGACCCTTGGGGAACACCACTAGTTACCCCTCTCCATTCTGAGAATTTACCATTAATTCCTACCCTTTGTTCCCTGTCCTTTAACCAGTTCTCAATCCATGAAAGGACCTTCCCTTTTATCCCATGACAGCTTAATTTACGTAAGAGCCTTTGGTGAGGGACCTTGTCAAAGGCTTTCTGGAAATCTAAGTACACTATGTCCACTGGATCCCCCTTGTCCACATGTTTGTTGACCCCTTCAAAGAACTCTAATAGATTAGTAAGACACGATTTCCCTTTACAGAAACCATGTTGACTATTGCTCAAGAGTTTATGTTTTTCTATGTGTCTGACAATTTTGTTCTTTACTATTGTTTCAACTAATTTGCCCGGTACCGACGTTAGACTTACCGGTCTGTAATTGCCGGGATCACCCCTAGAGCCTTTTTTAAATATTGGCGTTACATTAGCTAACTTCCAGTCATTGGGTACCGAAGCCGATTTAAAGGACAGGTTACAAACCTTAGTTAATAGTTCCGCAACTTCACATTTGAGTTCTTTCAGAACTCTTGGGTGAATGCCATCTGGTCCCGGTGACTTGTTAATGTTGAGTTTATCAATTAATTCCAAAACCTCCTCTAGTGATACTTCAATCTGTGACAGTTCCTCAGATTTGTCACCTACAAAAGCCAGCTCAGGTTTGGGAATCTCCCTAACATCCTCAGCCGTGAAGACTGAAGCAAAGAATCCATTTAGTTTCTCCGCAATGACTTTATCATCTTTAAGCGCTCCTTTTGTATTTTCATCGTCAAGGGGCCCCACTGGTTGTTTAGCAGGCTTCCTGCTTCTGATGTACTTAAAAAACATTTTGTTATTACCTTTGGAGTTTTTGGCTAGACGTTCTTCAAACTCCTCTTTGGCTTTTCTTATTACACTCTTGCACTTAAGTTGGCAGTGTTTGTGCTCCTTTCTATTTGCCTCACTAGGATTTGACTTCCACTTTTTAAAGGAAGTCTTTTTATCTCTCACTGCTTCTTTTACATGGTTGTTAAGCCACGGTGGCTCTTTTTTAGTTCTTTTACTGTTTTTCTTAATTTGGGGTATACATTGAAGTTGAGCCTCTATTATGGTGTCTTTAAAAAGGGCCCACGCAACTTGCAGGGATTTCACTTGTAAGATGAGGAAGAGAGATTGGATATGTATTGAGGTGGAAGAACCAACACTGTGAAGCTTTCCTGAAGTGAGAATGAGTAGTAAATGGAGCTAGTGTTGAGCTGGTACATTAAAGGCAACAGAACTTTTCTAGTATTGAAGCCAGACTGGTGCTACAGAGGACTTTCCAATATGGTGGTAGTGCAAAGTCCCAAAAGCCACTTCAAAGTAAAAGAGGCTGCAGCTGAAATAAAATGGGTTCAGGTGAAGCAATAATCCTGTTGTGAAGAAAAAAAATATTAATTTCATTTCTGCAGAGGAGAGAGGAGCTGATAAGGGAAGCAGCTCAACTAGGGTTTCTGCAGTACAGTAACTTGGTTACTATAGCTTCCTGTTAATACGAAATCTGACACATTCCTGTCTCCAAGGAGACCTGTTCTGTAATGAGCCTCCAGAATGGTGTGTGTGACTCCCATTACATTTGACGCTGAAACCAAAACCTTTTTCAGATGTCACCTTTTCTGCAGGTGTGTAATATAAAGACACATACATGTAAGTGTAAATGATGTGCTGTTGTTTCTCTGTCCGAGATGGGAGGAAGGAATGGGTGGATGGTGTCCAGATGCAATATCCTATCATATTTTTCTAAAGAGACTAGGTCTATACAAGTTAACTTCTTATTCTATTCCATTCACTGTAAAATCTAAGCGTCTTTCAGGAGTGCCTTAAACAATGTAAATAACATCCATCAAGTGTGGTTTGTTCTTTATCATTTCACCAGGGTCTTAGGGTCAGATCCTCAACTGGTATATATGGGTGTAGTTCCACTGACTTCGGTAAGCTTGTCTCCTCCAAGACTTGACCACTAGATTTGCCCATACTTTGTAGCAAAACAGTAGACCTGTTTAAAAAAAAAATAACCTAAAAAAATATTTAGGATCAGATTCTGATCTCACTTTGCCCATGTAAATCCAATTGATCTCCACTGACTTCAGAAAAGTTACTCTAAATTTACACCAGAGTTTGAACACTACAAGGGGCAGATCCTCATCTGCCATAAATTGTTGTAGTAGCTCCATAAAGGATCTAAATTCTGATATTTGTTGAAAGATCATATTGTCTCTGAGAACTTGAAAAAATATGAATAAAAGTATATTAAAATTAGAATGGGGAAGAGTTCTATAATGCAAACTTTAAAAACAGTAATATTACTGAAGTCAGTGGAATGATGCCAATTTACAGCAGCTAAGCATCAGGTAATCTGCTGTCATTTCTTTATCTGAATTAATCTTTGTTCATGCCTCAAATCAAGGTTTAGGAAAGTGCATGATCATACTCTACCAAACTGCAATCACTTTGGGGGAAAGCAAAAAGCCTATTCGGTTGTGTACTTTATCAGCCAGGCAACAGCATCTCCTGCTCTAGATAAGTGAGAACCATTTAGAACAGTATACATTAAAAGTATAAATAAAAAGGGAGTGTATGACCTCACTGCTTTAAAATTCAGTGTTGCTCAGGAGTTTGCCCACGTTTAATGCCCTAGTGTTCAATATAGAATGCTGATGTCCTAAAGAACACATGAAAACACTTTCCTGCAATACTAAAGGTTGTTACTTGTTGTCATGGGAACGACAGGATGGTTCCCAAAACAAAAGATACCCTGTATTTATTGGGAGAAAGGAGGTCATATGGGAGTTAAGCCTGGCTGAAGAAGCTTCCAGAAAGATCATATACATTTGGGATAAGCACCATAATTTTTAGCTGATCCTTTAAACAGAAGCTTCTGAGGTTCAGCCTTCACTAATTTTTGTTTTCCTTTTTCCCCCAGGAACCAGTCAACAGTAAATATGTATTTCAATATGGTGTAATGATGTGTTAGTGAACTGTGCATATAATTCATTCAGCACAATTTCTTGTGGTGGTTTGAGCTACAGTTAGATAACAGAAAATGACACATGTAGCTTTATTTTCCCAAAGTCTCCATGTTTTTCACTTTGGCCTTGGCTACACTTGAGAATTCACAGCGCTGCTGCTGTGTAGTCGCGCCACCAGCGCTGCGAGAGCTGTCTCGCAGCGCTGCAAGTACTCCATCTCTCCGAGGGGAATAGCTTGCAGCGCTGCAAGCGAGCGTGCAGCGCTGCAGGCGCTGATTACACTGGCGCTTTACAGCGCTGCACTCGCTGCGCTCGGGGGGGGCATTTTCACACCCCTGAGCGCAGTAAGTTGCAGCGCTGTACAGCGCCAGTGTAGCCAAGGCCTTTGAAAGAACAAAACAGTAGTAGCTGCCTTTGGGTTCATGATGCTATAAGTGTGAATGTTTTCTATTAACTGACAAAGCAGTTCAAATGTCAAGCAAGAAGCACTTCACTTCTGATATGCAGATAAATGGGCTGGCAGCTAAACTGAAGCTTTTCATGGCATTTTGCAGCCCAGTGATACTAATATTAATCCATGCTTAATAACAACCATTAAAAATCCTAACTTTTTCCCCTTGAGTAGTAAGTTAGAATTTGCACGCCAAAGATATTTTCAAGACTGCTGTGACTAATGCTTTTCGCAGCTAAATCTCCATTAGTAAAACATCAGTAATCTTTAGGATCATAATACAAAACAGATGAAAATTTCAAATGAAAAGCATTGAGTCTTTTCTTTTGTAATTTACAAGTGGCAATGATTCAAGCAGAGTTTTTTCACTGCTGTAGAGAAGCTTTCTAATTTGAAGTGGCTCTCCTAGAGTTATTTTCAAGTACATTTTAGCCAGTGCTTTATTTGCTAATGTATAGTGTTTGTATATGAAAGGTTCTCTACAGAACAAGGAAACTTGCATAAAATTCCTGTGTGGAATGGATGACCTTGTTTTCTCTTTAACTTCAAACCCACTTGGACTTCATGGATTTGAAAATTCAACTCCAACTCAATATTGTCAGGCTTGCATTCTACTTGATAAGGAACAGAATGGATTAAGTTGGGAGGAAAATACAAATGAAATAGGGTGAAAATGGAGTAGATTACAGGCATGCTGAAAAACCTTCAGATAGACATTGTAAAAAAAAGGTGTAGGGAAGAGATTATTTTCTCATTTATGCTAATAAAATCCAATTGCCCAATATAAAATTTTTATATAGGACTCCTACTTCCATCACTCTAACTTCCTGGAGGTTCTTCTGTTCTTCATTTAGGTAGAAAAAGAAATCTTGCAGTATAAATCAAGTCACCCTTAGAGACTGATTGGGGCGGGGAGAGAATAAATATGAAATAAATGCAGAGTTCTTTTGTCAGTTCTAACTCACTCCTTATCCAGGCAAGTTTCCACTGATATTAATGAAGTTTATCCGGTGAGGCACTCAGGATTTTCAGGCTTGCCTAACTTACAGAGGAAAAAAATGTTATTCAGCATAGTTTGAGGTTTTCAAAGCACAGCTCTCCATGAGGTTTTTAGTCCTTAGTGATAACCAAATATTGGTTCATCTATTACAAAAAAAATTTGTTTTAAATCTATTAAAGAACTTGATTCTTACTCAGGCCAAGTTATTATGGGCAGGGCTGGTAGCATTGACTATTATGTAGGTTGCCCAACACTTTCCATTCTCAGACCCTATTTTCAGTTGCTTATAACTTGGTCATATTTTAATTGTTCGGGCTGAAGTTTTACATGCTGGGTGTCTGAGGTTAAATCATCTTAGAAAAATTCAACCAAAAACAGGTCAGCTGTTTCAGAGAACAAGGCTAGGGGGAAAACATATTGAAAAACAATGTAAAATAAAATAAAATAAAATCTGGTAACCTTTTTTTGGAAAATTCTAATGCCTCCATACTTTGGAGCAGGGAATTGAAATTTAGCCAGGGGTTGGACTTTGAGTCAGGGTTGCGCCTTTTGGCATGCCTCTGAAATACCAGCCAAATTTGGCCAAGTTATTTGGATTTGGAAAAAATCACAGTTCTTACATGGTCAGTAGAATCTTCGAAGATTTCATCCAAACTAAGCATGTTCGAGCCTCTCTGTGCTGACCTGACTGCACAAGCAACATCCCTACAGAGCCATTGAGCATGCTCCAGGCCAGAGATAAGATGGCTCAGAAGGACTTTCCCTTTCAAACACCTTTTTATTTTTTCCTAATCAATTTACTTATTTTCCTCACCTTTAGAAAATTAATCCTTTTGAAGCTTCAAATTAATATTACTGGTTAGGACTGTCCTCCGCTTGCCCAAAATGACTACAAATGGTTTTAACAGTCCGGTCATTCAGATTATCCCACCTGGTTTCAATATTGCCAATTTATTCTTCCCATCAATGAGAAGTTTCAATTCTTCTTCCTTATCGCCCAAGACTCCTAGCATTGCTATATAAGCAATTTCTTCTCTTTGTATTCTTTGCCACCTCTAGTCAATGTGGTCATGACACCTTGTGTTTGAACTACATGTGCCTCTTTAGCACCGTTGTGATAATTAGGCTGACAGATTTACCCTAACTGAGCTCAACTGTAAAAAGTATATAAAAGTTCATAAGATGTCACAGTAAGTCTATAATAACAAATGTTAATGGGAAACGATACAAAAAGGAGACAAAAACTGATTTAATCAAAATAAAAAGGACTACTGATATAACTTAAGGACTGTGTTGAGATTGTCCTTGGTAAACAAGACAATGTGGGTCCTGAAGTCAGTGAACCAAAATTGGTGTATCAGAAACTAGGTGTGATGGGAGGACAGAATAATAAGGGGATGAGCTATTTCAGAGATCTCCATTTTTGAGTCCTTAAAGAAAGATTTTTTTGGGGGGGTGGGGGGGAGAACATGGAAGAACAGACAGAGGCTACTGGAGCAAACTTCTCTATCATGGCTACAACCCCCCCACCATTTGCTGGGACCCTGGGCTTTTGTAACCCTGATTTTGAGAGATGTTCTGGCCAGACTGTGCTAAAGAGAGAGAGGGACTCGGGCAACAATTGAATAAATGGGCTGTCACAGAGTCCCTGGTGGGCTGGGTGGCCTAGTGGTTAGCAGACCCCAGTAGTGGGAGCAGTGGTAGGGGAGCCCAGGCCTACCTACTCTGCTGGGCTCTGACCCAGGGCCCTAAGAGAGTCAACAGCATTTGGCCTCTTAAGGGCCCTTCTGAGTTACCCTGTCTGGCTCACTTCCTCTCTCAACTTCTGGTCCCAGATAAGTGAAAAAGAAACCAAACCATCAGCCCCAATCATGCTCCGCATATAGTCCTATTCCCTCAGGGTGGCTTCTCCAGCTGTTCTGCCAATGAGCCTTCCAAGTAGGTCTGTCCTCCTCCCGTCTGCATGGGGTTGATCCCTTTTCAACCCTGTTTTCATGTGGAGCATGTTCTGCACAGCTAAAGGGGCTGGGCTACTTGGACCCTGTAGTGGCCTCTAACCCCTTCTGCCCCACAGTGGGGTTTGTATACCTCATCACATGGGCCAAAGGTGTTAATGTAACCCAGTCACTGTCCAATATTAAACAGTGTTAAACAAGGTTCAGGGTTTGGAATAAAAGGACCTCAGTCAGCTTAGTACCTTGACAGATACATCACTAAAAAGTCTTTTAACCCTTTATTAAAGATACAGAAAAGAAGGAAAAACAGTTAAAGCCCTTGAAATTCAAAGTATTAAATAAGACTTTCATTTTAACTATATCCTTTGTTCTCTTGTCCTTTACCTGGAGAGAGTTTTAGAAGGAAAAGAACAACAACCCTTGTTTGAGAAGTTCTTAGGGGAAAGAGAAAAGGTCAATTGAGATGGGCTGAAGCTGATGTTTCTGCTGTTGTTAAAATCTGACCCAGTTTTATCCCAGGTGGTGTTTGGGATTCAGCTAGAGCTAGTAGGGCTGGTGGTGTCCTCCAGATCCCTCTCTCTGGTCTGGTCTGGTCAAGAATATCTCAGGATCAGGATGACAAAGGCCTGTAGCCCCAGGAAATGGTGGGAGTGACAGCCATGATGGCGAAGCTCACTCCAGTAGCATCTATCTGTTCTTCTCTATTCCCCCTAACCCCCACAGTCTCTTTAAGGACCCCAAAAGGGAGGGATGGGTTGAATGTCCCATCCCTTCATTCTCCTGGCCACCAATTAGGCCTAGTTTCTGACACATCAGTTTTGGTTCACTGATTTCTGGATCCACATTTTCTAGTTTACCAAGGATGATTTTAACATAATCCTTGAGTTTTATCAATAGACTTTTTGTCTAGATTTATTATCTCCCTGGCTGGTTTTCTTGCACTTGTTTATAATGTTCATTATTGAAAATAACTTGACCTATTTTTCATGGTTAAATCCCAAGTAGGCAAACATTTCATAGACCAATTATCACAGCCACTTCCTCCTGATCACCAGCTGAGACCACCCAATTCCTCCCTACCCCCAGCATCATCTCCCTTCTAGCCCCACTCTTCATCCCATGGATCACTCACTGTAATTCTCTCTCTAAGGGCTGCTTTAGATCAGTGTGGCTCCAGGCTCTCCCACCCACTATGCTGTGCTGTGAAGCAGATCCGATCAGCCTTGTCCTGTAGCCACCAGAAGTGGGGATTGGGAAGAGAGTCTGTTAGCCAGGGACCTCCCTGAGCCAACCAAATTAGCCCCAGGGCTCAGGCCCTCTATGGGGGAGGACAGAGAAATATGCCCCCCTTCTGAAATAAGTCTCCTCTAACACAGACACCATCAGAAATTAGGACAGTGTCTGTGGAGGCAGGGGAGCCTGGATTGTGTGGGGGAAATGTTCCCATATAGGAGGTCATAGATCATATGGGGGTTGTGGATTGTCCAGGACGAACCTTCCTAGAGGGGGATGCCCTTGGTACCAGCTCAAATGGGGAATATTTGTACCTTATCTCCATACTGGAGATGCTCCATGATGACCCAGAGAGAAGCTTCCTCCAGGCCAGGACCACCACCTCATCCCCATGGATGTGGAGTGAGGGGGAGAGGGGGCTGCAATGGAGAAAGGTGGGGGAAAGGGTGACTCCTGCTGCTGCCAGGGGGGAAGGATTGGGTGTAGTGAGGAGAGAAGGATTAATGTGCCCCAAAGATGCCCTGAGCCACATTGGCTTCAGGGACCATGGCATAGAGGGCCCCATGTTGTCCCAGCCTGTCTAGGAAGTGCCAGACCACTTCCTGCCCTGGGGAGGCTGGGAGCTCTTCAGTGGTCGAGTAGGGCGATGCCTCCTGCTGCACCTCATGGCTGGGATCTTGGCTTCTGTGCTTCCTGGAGAAGAGGCCCCAGAGCTGCCTTGCTCAGCTCCCATTCTGTGCTGGGTCCTGCCTAACCAGCTACATCCTGTACCACCTCCATTTTGGCCTAGATGGTGTGTTGGTGCTGCTGTGGGAGCTGGTTTCCTCCTCCAGTTTGACAGGCACTTGCACCTCTTGGCCTGGATCAGAGCTGCTGGTGGGAGCTGATAGGACAGGCTGCTCCCAAAGCTCCCCCATACCGCCCAGGCACTGTGACAGCAGGGGATTATCATCCTTTTAGAGCAGGTTTGGTCAGTGTCCTTGGGTTCCTGGCATTGGGCAACGCAACGGGATGCTGCTGTGTAGCACTGCAGTACCGCGTTTGCCAGCAGCACCCAGGAGACATACGGTGACAGTGAGCTGAGCGGGCTCCATGCTTGCCGTGGTATGTCGTCTGCATGGGTAACCCAGGAAAAAAGGCGAGAAACGATTTTTTGCCATTGCTTTCATGGAGGGGGGAGGAGGGCTGATGACATGTACCCAGAACCACCCGCGACAATGTTTTTGCCCCATCAGGCATTGGGAGTGCAACCCAGAATTCCAATGGGTGGCGGAGACTGCGGGAACAGTAAGCCATGTCGTCAGTCACCCCTCCCTCAGTGAGAGCAACGGCTGAGACTCGTTTCACGCATTTTTTCCATGATACGACATACCATGGCAAGCAGGGAGCCCACTCAGATCGCCGCAGCAGTTATGAGCACTGTAAACACCACACGCATTATCCTGCAGTGTATGCAGCACTAGAACCTGCAAAAGCAGTCGAGGAGGCGACGGCAGGGCGGTGATTGAGAGTGATGAGGACATGGACACAGACTTCTCTCAAAGCACAGGCCCCGGCAATTTGGCCATCCTGGTGGCAATGGGGCAGGCTCATGCCATGGAACGCTGATTCTGGGCCCGGGAAACAAGCATAGACTGGTGGGACCACATAGGGTTGCATGTCTGGGATGATTCCCAGTGGCTGCGAAACTTTCGCATGCGTAAGGGCACTTTCATGGAACTTTGTGACTTGCTTTCAGTGCAAGAATACCAAGATGAGAGCAGCCCTCACAGTTCACAAGTGAGTGGCGATATCCTTCTGGAAGCTTGCAACGCCAAACAGCTACCGGTCAGTCGGGAATCAATTCGGATTGGGCAAATCTACTGTGTGGGCTGCTGCTATCAAGGATAGTGACTCTGGGAAATGTGCAGGTCATAGTGGACAGCTTTGCTGCAATGGGATTCCCTAACTGTGGTGGGGCGATAGATGGAACGCATATCCCTATCTTGGCACCGGCCCACCAAGGCAGCCAGTACATAAACCGAAAGGGGTACTTTTCAATGGTGCTGCAAGCACTGGTGGATCACAAGGGACGTTTCACCAACGTCAACATGGAATGGCCGGGAAAGGTACATGACGCTCGCATCTTCAGGAACTTTGGTCTGTTTGAACAGCTGGAGAAAGGGACTTACTTTCCAGACCAGAAAATAACCATTGGGGATGTTGAAATGCTTATAGTCATCCTTGGGGACCCAGCCTACCCCTTAATGCCATGGCTCATGAAGCCATACACAGGCACCCTGGACAGTAATTAGGAACTGTTCAACTATAGGCTGAGCAAGTGCAGAATTGTGGTAGAATGTGCCTTTGGACATTTAAAAGTTTACTGACTCGGTTAGACCTCAGCAAAACCAATATTCCCATCGTTATTACTGCTTGCTGTGTGCTCCACAATATCTGTGAGAGTAAGGGGGAGACATTTATGGTGGGGTGGGAGGTTGAGGCAAATCACCTGGCTGCTGATTATGTGCAGCCAGACACCAAGGCGGTTAGAAGAACACAGCAGGGCGCGCTGCACATCAGAGAGGCTTTGAAAATCAGTTTTGAGTGGCCAGGCTACGGTGTGAAAGTTCTGTTTGTTTGTCCTTGATGAAAACCCGCCCCCTTGGTTCACTCTACATCCCTTTAAGCCAAACGTCCTCCCCTCCCCCCTTTGATCGCCGCTTGCAGAGGCAATAAAGTCATTGCTGTTTCAAATTGATGCATTCTTTATTAATTTGTCACACAAATGGGGGGATAACTGCCAAGGTAGCCCGGGAGGGGTGGGGGAGGAGGGAAGCACCAGGTGGGGTGGTGGAGGAGGGGAGGAGGGAAGGACAAGGCCACACTGCACTTCAAAATTTATTTATTGAATGCCAGCTTTCTGTTGCTTGGGCATTCCTCTCGGGCGGAGTGGTTGGGTGCCCGGAGGCCCCCCCACTGCGTTCTTGGGCATCTGGGTGAGGAGGCTATGGAACTTGGGGAGGAGGGTGGTTGATTACACAGGGGCTGCAGCGGCGATCTGTGCTCCTGCTGCCTTTCCTGCAGCTCAACCATATGCCGGAGAATATCAGTTTGATCCTCCAGTAGCCTGAGCATTGCTTCCTGCCTCCTTTCAGCACGCTGACGCCACCTATCATCTTGATCCCGCCACCTGTCCTTGCGTTCATTTTGTGCTTTCCTGCACTCTGACATTGTCTGCCTCCACGCATTCTGCTGGGCTCTTTCAGTGCGGGCAGACTGCATCAGCTCAGAGAACATTTCATCGCAAGTGCATTTTTTTCACCTTCTAATCTTCGCTAGTCTCTGGGATGGAGATGATACAGGGAGCGTTGCAACATTTGCAGCTGTGGGAGGAAAAAAAAGGGAGAGTAGTATTTTAAAAGGCACATTTTAGAGAACAATGGGTAGACTCTTTCATGGTGAACCAAGCTGTTAATATTACATAGAACGTGTGCTTTCTTTACAAGGTCGCATTTTGCCTCTTATATTGAGGGCCAGCCGGTTTGGTGTGAGAGATCACACACGCAGGGCCAGCGGGCAACAGAATTCACCTTGCAGGCAGACATGGTAAGCCAGTCTTTTGGCTTCTTTAACTTTCATAACATGTGGGAATGGTTTCAAACAGCAGTGCCCTCATGTCCCATACCAAGCACCCGTTGGGTTGGCCATTTAAAAGGAGGGGCTGCGGTTTTCGGGTTAACATGCATCACAAACCCAACTAAACCCCTCCACCCCACCCTATTCTCTGGGATGACCGCTTCACCCCTCCCCCCACAACGGGGATGATTTCTGTTCAGCCACAGGCAAACAGCCTAGCAGGAACGGCCACCTATAAAATTCCCCTATTTCAACCAGGTGACCATGAATGATATCACTCTCCTGATAATACAGAGAGATAAAGAACGGATGTTGCTTGAATGCCAGCAAACACCGGGACCATACACTGCCATGCTTTGTTATGCAATGATTCCAGACTACATGCTACTGGCCTGGCACGGTAATGGAGGACGGAATAAGGCTGCCCTCCCCAGAAACCTTTTGCAAAGGCTCTGGGAGTACATCCAGGAGAGCTTCATTGAGATGTCCCTGGAGGATTTACGCTCCATCCCCATACATGTTAACAGACTTTTCCAGTAGCTGTATTGGCCGCGAGTGCATCCCAAGTCTTCAGGGCAAATTAATCATTAAACACGCTTGCTTTTAAACCACGTACAATATTTACAAAGGTACACTCACCAGAGGTCCCTTCTCCGCCTTCTAGGTCCGGGAGCCTGCCTTCGGTGGGTTGGGAGGGTACTAGATCCAGGGTGAAAAACAGTTCCTGGCTGTCGGGGAAAACGGTTTCTCCACTTGCTTGCTGTGCACTATCTTCAACCTCCTCCTCATCATCATCTTCCTCATCCCCAAAATCCTCATCCCTGTTGCGTGAGAATCCATTGATGGAGTCCATGCACAGGGCTGGGGTAGTTGTAGGCAGTGATGAGCTGCCAAAATCTTAACAACCAGTTCCCTCCTCACCCTGCGAGGGGGGTCGTGGCCCGCCCCCGCCCCCTGGGACCCCTGCCCCATCCACCCCCCTTCCCTGTCCCCTGACTGCCCCCCGCCACTCCATGGCCCCCAGCGACCCCTGCCCCATCCAACCACCCCTTCTCTCTGTCCCCTGACTGCCTCTGAAACCCCTGCCCTGACTGCCTCCCACCGCCCCATCCAACCCCTGCTCCTTCCTGACTGCCCCCCCCCGGGACCCTTGCCCCCATTCAGCTGGAGCGGGCCACGCCACCACCGCGCAGTGCCTGGAGCACCAGGTCAGACCGAGCTCGCAGCCCGCCGCCCAGAGCATGCGCCGGCGGTGGGGCGAGCTGAAGCTGCGGGGGAGGGGGAACAGCCGGGGACTAGCCTCCCCAGCCGGGAGCTCAGGGGCAGGGCAGGAAGGTCTCATGGGCCACCGTAGTGGGTGCCCACCCTGTCCCCCACCTAAGAGCCAGAGGCACCTGCCAGGGGGCAAGGTGGAGAGTCCCGGCGGTGCTTACCTGGGGCGGCTCCCGCGAAGCATCTGGCAGGTCCCTCTGGCTCCTAGGGGCGGGGTAGCGTAGCTGGGGGGGACCAGGGGGTTACCTGCTGTGGCACGGGCGGCCCGCCTCGCGCCCCCCCCCGCCCCAGCTCACCTCCGCTCCGTCTCTGCCTCCCTGGGCCTGAGCGCGAAGCTGCTGCTTGCTTCTCAGCCCTCCCAGGCTTCCCACGCGACCAGCTGATTCGTGGGAAGCGGGGGCGGGGAGGAGAAGCGGGGCATAGCGTTCAGGGGAGGAGGCAGAGGCGGAGCGGAGGTGAGCTGGGGCCGGGGGTGGGGAGCTGCTGGAGCTCACGGAGTCGGTGCCTAAGGCGCCACTTTAAATTTAAAAGCCCTGTTAGAACCGGTTGGACAACCGGTTCTAAAAGGCTTCTAAATTTAACAACCGGTTCCCGCAAAGCGGTGCGAACCGGCTCCAGCTCACCACTGCCTTAACCTATGTCTGAGCTATTGAAGTCCTCAAATCATGGTTTCAAGACTTCAAGGTGCAGAGAATCCTCCAGCACGCTGGAGAGGAAGGCAAAAAAAACCCCAGGGCCTCTGCCAATCTGCCCTGGAGGAATATTCCTTCCTGACCCCAAATATGGCGATCAGCTAAACCCTGAGCATGTGGGCAAGACTCACCAGCCAGACACCCAGGAAAGAATTTTCTGTAGTAACTCAGATCTCACCCCATCGTCTCTCTCTCTCTCTCTCTCTCTCTCTCTCTCTCTCTCTCACACACACACACACACACACACACACACTCTGTGTCACAGAGTATGCTCAGTGTAGATGGAATCTTTGGGAAATTTAGTTGCTAAAATCAAAGGAGTCTCTGCTGAGCATATGTGAACTGTGATTTATAATTTGGCCAAATGTAAGCAGTTTTTCATGGTATTGGGAAAAGCTACATCCCTGACCCAGAGGCCAACTCCCTGCTCAATTTCAAATCCCTGCTCCAAAGCTGGGGGTTGTTTGAGCTTTTCAAAGAGCCGATTTCCAGCATCTTTTAACATGGGGAAAACAAAATCTTTTTTCCTAGTCCCATTCTAAGGAAGAGCTGAACCATTTGGGCTGTATTTAAAAAAAAAAAAAAAGAATCAGCTTGAGTCAGACACCCACCATGGAAAAATTTAGCCCAGAAGGTTAAAGTTTGACAACATTATAAAAGCGACTGAAAACAGAATCTTACAAGGGGACACCTCAGACAATGTTATTACAAGGCGAAGCTACCAGCCCTGCTTATAATTATACAATACTTACATACTGTATACATATTTGAATTTTTAGATTGGGACTTGATCACTACCTTGAAGGATTGGGCCCTTAACCCATTGATCCACTCAGTCTAGTATCATGCCTCTGAAACACCTGGCACTTGCATTGTCAGATGAAGATTTAAAACAGCAAAATTTACTGCAGCAAGATCATTGCATAATGCCGTGTATGGGAATGTGTCAGCAGGAAACAGCCTTCCTGCATGTAATCCGCAGCTCCTGAACATCTTATGTCCTGAAGCCTGAGATTTATTACATTAATTCATTGACATTTAGAGAGCTAAATAATCCTAACATTTTGGGGTTAAAGAAGTTCCGCTGAACATAAATATTTCAAGTCAGCTGCTTTTTCCAAACTTTCAATTTTTTGACATTGAGGGGAAAGAAATCAAATTATTATTTTCTTTTTATTGTTACAATGAGTCAGAATGGAGACACTGTATCGCAATTTCAATGTAAAGACATTGATTTCAATTGCATCATATGGATAGTTTGAATAAATCTCTGCTTACAGTGAATTTTTTGAGTGGAAAAAAACTGCTGTAAGAAGGCTCCATTGTATAACAGTTTATACGCTTTGTCTATTCTCTTTTTATTCTGTCTTGTCTCTGATTGCTAAAGACAACAATGAAAATAATAATAGTACATAGTGGGACCACTGGGTGTTATGTTAAGTCCCCGTGCACTATATCCCAATTAACTATTTAGCATACACTCTGCTTTTTATAACTTCATTATATTTTCTTGACTGTGCTTGGGTGGGGAATGGGAGGGGGATTGCTTTAGTAAGTCTGTAGCTAAAGAACAGTGCAAATAGTTACCAAGGACGATGATTTGAAAAATATACATTGACACGTTGGCTTATGGATCTGAGTGGATTGGCACAGTTGTAAGCAAAGGCAAAATTACTCCTTAGGGGTCAATAAGACAAGGTGCATGAGGGAAGGAAGAAGGAGTCTCACCAAAATGAGACAATATGGACAAAAACCCAGAACTTAGGATTTAAAAGCTATAAACATGAGGAAACAAGTGGTAGATGAGAAATAGAATGCAAATTCAGTAGGTGTATGTAAGGTATCATGGAAACTATTATATATTTGTTTATACATTTCCATGATGTGTCTTTTCTTACACCATATATCCCCTCCACTTTTGTTACTGCTAAACTAGTGTTGAGAGCTCAGAGGAGAACCCAGGCAGTTTATGGGGGCCTAGGGAACCCTTCTGTGTAAATGTTAAAAAAGTGAGACAGAGATGGAAGAATGAATGGAGCAGGGGCTACATTAAAATAAAGCCAATGAGGTTGAACTGAGCGAGTTATCTGTCAATCTATTTCAGACCTAATAGTTTATTGAATATGTATCTTGCAAGGGAGATGAACAATATATATTGGCATTTTAAAAGCTTCTCTTTTAAAAGCTACTGTTATTGTTTTTTGTATATTTCTGTTGTTGTCACAAACAAAAAATGTAATCAATTTTCTTTTAAGATATTCTGAGTAATTTCCCAACAAAACTGATTTTCTACTTGGACTCATATTGGTAGTCTGCAGTGCAACTGAAACCCCAGTGAAATCAATGGAAATCATTGCCTTGCATGTAAGACTACTTTTGACCTGAACCTGAGGTTTTGCAGCATTTTTAGAAGCCCCCTGATTGAGAATTTGGGGTGCGAACTCACAGCTCAAGGTGAGTGGGGCTAAGATGGTGCTAAACCACCTTTGCATCCTCTCAATCCTGTGCTGCTCCATGACCCTTAGCATAATATTGAGAGCCCTGGGTGCCTGTCTATGGGCTGCAGTGCTATGCAAAATCTCCACAGCCCTGAATGCTGAGGCCCAGCCCTAGCAGCATAACCCTCCCACCCCTAGCTATGTCCTCAGCACACTCCCTGAGCCAGATCATGTGATGGAGTCATTGGAAAGCAGCCTTATGGCTGTCTTCTTCATTGCCTGGGGAAATCGGTCCCTTTTAGGGTGCCTTTACTTCTTAAGCTTTTGGGGCAACACTTGCGATAGCTTCAGCTGTGGGGAAGGAGAATCTCCCCCATCTAATATTTTTCAAAACCAGACGCCATTTTATGTGAGGTTACAAAGCTTCTACAATCCAGTTAATGTTCTCCTGTCCCTAATTTAAATCACTATTGAGTAAACAAGAGATGTAGGACCAGACCCTTAACTGGGGCAAGTCAGTGCAGCTCCAATGACTTCAATGGAGCAATGCTGATTTACCCCAGCTGAAGATCTGGCACATTGAATTTAAATGCAGTATGCTCATAAATAGACTTTTCTAAAGCATATTTTTCCTGTAGTTAAAAACATTAGAACTTTTAAAGACAACAGCTTACATTGCAGATAAAAGCTATTTTTCCATATTTTTCTTTATATGGAATTCTGTTTAATATAATTTAATGTAAAAATTAAGCATCATATTTAATTGGAGGAAAAGTTGTACATGGTTCTACTGACATATGGATTTATTTAATATTTTCTATTATAAACCAATTAAACTGGATACCTTCCCTTCTGTTTCAGCTATTTTGCAATTTTCCTTTTAGAAACAATATTATTCATTATTAAACCTAAAGACTATCAAGGGATAGAACATGATTTTTCAGTGCCATTTCCATTTTTTATATTCAATATGGCTGGATAATTAATATTTGCACATTGAATCATCCTTTTCCATTATACCTCTCCCATGAATTTTCAGGTTTTATTTTTTCAAATCAAACAAGACAGTGCCTATTATATCAAGCTAAGATTCATTTTTAGTGGCCAGCATGAGGGCACTTCTCAGAAAGCAAGTCCTCCTAAAGTGAGAGATTTAAACCTGAAAGCTCTGCCATTCCCAAATTAAATGGGATCAGCAATGATTTTGTACTCACTGATTTAAATATAATTAACAGTAACTGTTTGCTTTACATCCAGTTTGAGCCTGAATGTTATTAGTCATCGCTTCACTCCATATGACAGCAGATCTGGGATGAGCTCCAGTCCTGCAATAAGCACTATGAATAGCCCTTTGCACCACACAGAACCTCATTGACTTCAAAGGGGTTTTGTGCAATTGCAGGGGTCCATGCATGTTTAAATGAATGCAGTAACAATGAGACTCATCCAGATTCCTCCTCAGAGGAGTCTACAATCTGTAACTGAATTCCTTCCTTGGCCAAATTCAACAAAGTGCTCAAGAATGCAAAATGATGTCAGTTACTATACCTAAAAAGTGTGTGTGTAAACTCTAGCTTTGGGGTGGCTCTGATGATGCAGACAGAAAAGAATAATGACAGAGACAGAATGGAATGTGTACTTGTGACTGTGTGGTCCCAAAACAAGTGGTCCCTAAATCATGTGGGACTGGGACAGGTGCTCCTGCCAAAGGCAGTGCGAGCCCAATGGGGACCCTACCCCCCAACACATAATAAAAAATCAATAGGGGACCCCATTGAGCTGCTTAGTCTGCGTATGCCTACCACTGGCTCTGGCTCCTGCCTTGGGCCAGCCCTTCATGAGAGTACAGATTTGCACAATATGTATGCACACATTCATAAACCAATTATTCTGGGAAGAGTGAAAACAAAAATAGACTGGGTGAGCAGCTTAATACACAAAACACTGCCGCAAATGCAGGTGTTCTTATGAATATTTACACTATATAAAAACTAACTTTCTCCCCCCACACACCATTTATGTACTCTGTATAACATTAGCTTTTGCAGAAATTATGCAATCACTTCATGCTTACAGAAAAATATCAAGCACTTTTCAACAGAAGGAGCACTATATTAGTGTTTGTCTTAAAAAGAAAAATCAATATAAAATAATATACCCCATCCCATTTTCCTCTTCATTCTATAAAAAGTTGCCAGACTTGTTCAAAACCATTCACCTTGCCCTGTAGCAAAGCTTTAAGTCTTTCATTGGTAGCAATATCTAAGCTCTGTTGATTCACGATCCTTCCTGTGGGAAGGATTTCCAAAAATGGGCCATAAGGAACTGACTCTAATGTTGAGTTGTTAGATAAAGGTCATGGTGAGTCAATAACTGTTAGTAAGAGAAGGATATAGACAACAGATTTGTTTACGACATGACTTTGACTTTTACAGCCTTGTTGTCCTCATGCTTAACCTGATTTTACAGGGGTGTAATACTGCCTTCAGTACAGTGACTCCTGATTTACACTAGTGTAAGTGAAAGGAGAATCACGCCAGTAAAGTTTAACAGATTGTGTTCATTTAAAGTGTACAGAAATATTTTGGTTCCTCCTTTGAACACACATTACCTCTTATTGTTTGTTTGGTCTTTGTTGGTTTTAAGACATTGTCAAAGTCCATGTAAATTTTCTGACAATTTCTGGAATTAAGTGACAGTTGCAATTTGAAGGAATATAAGAAGAGTTCTAGGCAGAAGATATTTTGGGGTTCATGTTGTTCTGATTTTGGTCATCTGCCTCTTCTTTTGTTAACAAACAGAACCCTTCATCCTACTACTTCTTCCATGCCAAGCTCATCCCCAAATATATATTTCCTACCTCTAATCTGTGTTTAGTGACTCTAAGGGTATGTCTACACAGAAAAAAAAAATCCAGCTGGCCTGTGCCAGCTGACTTGGGGCTCATGGAGCTCAGGCTGCCGTGCTGTTTCATTACTGTGTAGACATCTGGGCTTGGGCTCTAGGACCCTGCAGGCTGGGAAAAATCTTTCGTCACAATCCAATAATTTTAATTCAGACATGCTACTATGTACTGGGCTTCCCAGTTGGACTGCATCTCCCATGGTGCACCGTGGTTTCCCCACTTAGTGATGGGAGTCCCTGCCTATGGTGCGTTATGGAAGATAATGTTAGGCTAGGAAGCCCACCCCAGAAAGGAGAATGAGGGAATGAGGCACCCAAACTACAGCTCCCAGGGGCACCATAGTAGCATGTCTGAATTGAAATATTTAGGTTTATGGGTGTTGAGTCTTTTGAAAAAAGTCAAAATTCTCCATAAAAAGCAAACACTTCTGTAAAAAAATTATTTAACCAAATATCCAATTTTCCATCTTATAAAAGGCTTATGGAAGAAATTCAACATACTTACACTAATTTTACACAGGTGTATTTTCATTGTGGTTATATTGATGCAATGTAATGGAGAATCAGGCCCTGTGTCACTGTATGTGTCATTGGCTTCACCATTTTGACCACAAATGTAGAATCTGTCCCCTTTCTTAATGACAATAGGTTGAATACTCAGCCAAATAACACGTATCCAGGTCAAGACTGAGAAGTAGAGCAGGGCAGAAAAATTCTGCTGAAACTTTTTTTTTTTGGTCTCAATTTCAGCTGAGTTATGGCAGAACCCAGATTCTCTGATGGAAACCGACCTGGTTTCCTGCCAACTTGACCTCTGGACTCCTTAGCAACCCACCATGTTCACTGCCTTGGAGTCAGAGATGCCAGGGCTTCCATAGGTCAAGGCTTTGGGGAAGATCTGCCATAGGGACTGTGTTGGAGTTGGAGTCACCAGGGTTTCCAGGGTCTGTGACTTTGGGGCAGCCTGGATGGGCTTTACTGTAAGAATGCTTCCTTCAAAGGAAATTCACCATCAGCTCTATAGACAGAAACAACCACTGGCAGTCTCACATATGCAGTAAACAACTTGTTGCAAAAATAAATATCTCTTTTTCATCACGTATCATGTTCACTTTCTGATTTGCATAACAAATAGCCAGTCCAATTTTGTAGTTGCTAATGATTCTTTGCATTGCATAATATATAATCTTGGCTATCTGTAAATATGTTACTGTTATCAGTACAACCATTTATGTGAAACACAAAATATAACAGAATTTAGAACTATGACATCTTGCTGCATACTCCAGTAAACTGGAGATTCTGAGCACTCTGTCTCCAAACATCTTTGCAACATTCCAGTAACAATGACCAGCAAATAATGGAGTAGTAATTTGCTTAAGGCAAAAAAAATGGACTAGACTCAACATTGCATAGAGTATGTGCAGAGACAAAAACAGTAAACAAATAACAGCTTTTGCACAATTATCTCTCTTGCAATGTTTTGAACATCTCATTATGTCAAGTGCAGTGATTTGCTGAACAAATATTTACACTGTCTTTCTCTATCTCTTTGCTAATGACAACCTATTAAGTTCTGATTAACTATTCTTTATTGTCACAGCTGGGAGACACTGCACTCTGAAGTTTTGCCTGTTTGAATAGAAAATAATCCTTCACACCATGGAAGTTTTTAACAAAATTGAGGATTGCTTCATTAATGCATCTTTGATTGTATATTTTCCAACAGGAGAGCTTTAGGAATTTTAAGCAGAGTTTCTATAACTGATCATTCTAAGGAAGCTTTCAATGCCCTGTCACAAGGCAGAGATTCGAAGTTGAATTACTAAAATGATGACTTGGGACTTAATCCTTGAGCTTCACTATGTACCTTTTTTGATGTTCTGGTAGCACAGAGGAGCGATATACGTGGCTTAGACTGTCTCACCACACCCCTCTCCCAGCTGGCGTAAGGGGCATTTCGGGGCAGCCCTATTGTTTGATGGCCTCTTTTGGGCCATTACATCTGGGATATGCGTAGGCTTGGCAGGATTCAATTTAAATCATTAGTTACTAGTAAATGTTGATTTCACCTGATACACAGAAATAAACAAACAAACAAAAAAATCCATCAGTAGCAGTCAGTGAGCGCAGTAGCCCTCGCACCTGGTGCCTGCAAGAATATTGTTTCCCAGCTCCACAATTTTTTAGGGAGACCCCTGCAACCCCATTGTGAAATGGTGAAAAATTAAAATGGACAAAAATCTGGAAAAATGGTTAACAATAAACATAGATATTAACCATAAAATTTACAAAAACTATTAAAAAATTATTTAAAAAAAGAATTCTGTCAGCTCTAGATATGTGTAGTAAAATGTTTGGCATGGGATTAATTTCATTATCCAGTGTATTATAGGATGGAGCCATGTTCCACCCCTCTCTTGTTTCCTGGTTTGTACATGGAAGTCCCCCACCATGTACACATGGTTATGCAGTTGAATAAATTAGCAAGTTCCTACTGCGAGTAGACAGTCTGTATCACACTGAACAGTGCCTTCACAAGAATATGGTTTAGAGCACCTCAAGGATTGAACTCTCCCCCACCTGATCCTGAAAAATGGGCAAAGACTCCAGTGTTTTCATCCAGTTCTTTACATTTTTTCCCTCTTTTATTATTTCCTCCAGGTTACAAATTGGGGTATTAGAGAAGTTTTAGAATTCCTCTGAACTACTCAGAGTTGACCACTGCTAGAAAGAAACATTAAATTAGATGGAGCACTGAACTGGACTAGGTAATTGTTCATGTGACTGGGACCTGGTAGAGCAGTTCTACAAGGACTAGAGCAGACCACCAGATGAGTGCCATCCCCTGATGTCACTAGGCTAACTCTAGGATGGACTTGACCCACAAGTAGGGTTTTTGATGAGTGGGGTTGTGGTGAGACTGGATTCTGGATCTCTATAGCCTGGACATTTAGACTGAGGGGTGGACCAACTCCTAATGTCTTAATTTGGGTTGCTCGGTTTCTCATATGAATATATACATATATATTCCCAGGGTGAGGGGAAGTGTCATGTTTCTTTTGACTATGTTCTCCTTCCCCCTCCCCAAATAAAAAAGATTCCTGGGTCCCATGTTCCCAAAGGACTCTTCAGTGCTTGCAACAGGAGGGGGGAAATATCTGCAAAGGGGACCAGGAAAGTATTATTTTTATTTCCCAAAGTAAGAAATAAAAGCACAGCTCTCAGTGGGCTGGGGGCCTCAAGACATAGATTTATTCATTATTCAGGAAGGACCCTAAGCACATTGAATCCTGCCCTTGGTGCTGGCATTGGCACTTAGCAGAAGAGTTACATATGCTTCTATGTGTCCATATGACCATCCCAATAATAAGCTGCCTTGACCAAACAAAGCCTTTTCTGCAGTTGTCCAAGCAGGGGTTGCAGTTAAGTAGACACATTCAAGCTGTGTGACATGGTCACAACAGCACATAAAACCCCAGGAAAGTCATTTGTCTCTTTGTTCAATTACAAGCTCAAAACTCAGACTAGGTTCTCTGCAGTGTCCTTTTGAAGTTCATGTGCCTTTAGATCAAACCAGGCAGATTAAATATTCCTCTTGAAAACTAAGTGAAATGAAAAGCATTGCATGATTTCCTTGTAGAAACTCAGCAATGACAGTTTAGTTCACTAAAGATTTTGTGTTTGGGGTTGTGATAATGAAGGGGAGGAAGGGAGCTCCGTTTTATGGACACCCAACCAGCCAGTTAGCTGTAAAATCCCTCTTGGTAGCTGTTCTCTGCTTGCTTTACCTGTAAAGGGTAAGTCCCCCAGGAAAAGAAAAGGAAGTGGGCACCAGACCAAAAGAGCCAATGGGAAGGTAGAACTTTTTAAAATGGGGAAAGAAACTTTCCCTTTGTCTGTTGTTCTCTCTGGGCTGCAGGGACACAAAGCAGCAATGCTGTAAGCAGCTTTAAGCCAGGTATGATTATAGGTTATCAATTCATACCTGCTCATCTGATGCCTTACATATGTAAGTAAATTAGGGAATGTCTAGAAAGATGTGATTAGGGTTATTTCTTATTGGCTTGTGGATTCCTCTGTGCTAACCCCAGATGCTTTTCTTTGCTTGTAACCTTTAAGCTGAACCCCCAAGAAAGCTATTTTGGGTGCTTGATTTTTTGATTTGCTCTTTTAAAATCTAGCAAAAGCCTAAATTCCAGATGTATTTTCTTCCTTTTTGTTTTTAATAAAATTTACCATTTTTAAGAACAGGATTGGATTTTTGGTGTCCTAAGCGGTTTGTGCATATGTTGTTTAATTAACTGGTGGCAACAGCTGATTTCCTTTGTTTTCTTTCCCCGGAGGGGGTTGAAAGGGCTTGAGGGCACCCCACAGGGAGGATTCTCAAGTGCTCCTTCCTGGGTTCAAGGGTTTTTTTTTTTTTTTGCATTTGGGTGGTGGCAGCGTTTACCAAGCCAAGGTCAGAGAAAAGCTGTAACCTTGGGAGTGTAATACATGCCTGGAGTGGACCCAAAGAGGATCCCTGCAGTGCTGAGGACTTGCCAGAGCCACTGGCTGAACAGGGTGCTGAAGGTGCTGCTGAGACTGCCACTGGCTATCTACCCCGGGGAGATGGAGGACACCAACAGAACTGAGGTACCAAGGAAGGGGTCGTAGGAAGTATCCCAGTTCAGCATATTTTGGGCTGGTCCCCAATGACAGTGGAAGAAAACTGTTAGGACCCTGGGCTGGGACCTGGTGGAGTAAGGTGGGTACAGGTCCCCCTACCTCCTGCTGCCAATCTCACCCCTGGGGTGGCAGCTTCCCCACCTTAGGCCAGGAGGCCTGCGTTTGTTGGTCATCTGCCAGAGCTAGGATATGTTTGGTGATCTGCCCTGCCTGAGGGCCTGAGCCCCTAGACTGTTTGGTGCTCCGCCCTGCCTGAGGGCCTGATTCCCTCCAGTGCTTTGTGCACACCCTACCTGAGGGCCTGAGCCCCTAGATTGTTTCTTGCTCTGCCCTGCCTAAGGGCCAGAGCCCCTTTGTTGCTCAACCCTGCCTGGGAGCCTGAGAACATAGACTGCTTGTTGCTCTGCCCTGCTTGTGGTCAGGGCCCTGGACTATCTGCCACTTGGCCCTGCTTAGAGGACCAGGGCCTTAGAGGCTGCTAGCCCCCCGTCCCCCATCTTTGCCTAGAGGGACCCAAGAATGCAGGGGTGTGGTGTCCCTCTGAGATTGACAGGCAGGCATGGCCATGCACTTCTACAATTCCACAAATATGGTCAGATTTCAAAAGTCCTCTACTACAGTCTACAAGGGGCTATTCTGCTATCCAGGCAGGCCAGGTGATGACTAAGGCAGAAAAAAAAAATAGTGGCTGTGGGACTGTAGAGATTGGACAATTTTCAGTTGGCATAGGGCAACTAAGATCACTAGTGCAAGTGCTGACAATTACGTTTGAATACTTCCCCTTAGAAGACTTGGGAAGAAACACAGCTACATTACCCCATCTTCAATTAACTGTCCAGAAATGAAATATTCTGTTCATTTCAGAATCCAATTTTGAACGGCCATTCTTGCTTTTAAAACCTTCATGAACATTGTCCTGTTCTTCTCATGAACCTCACTTTTCTTTGCTCCTCTGCATTCGCCCTCTTCTCACTGGGCACCTCCCTCTCTCTCTTATTTATTTTGTTGTTGTTGACTTTTTCCACCATCTCTACTCTGTTGATGTGACAGCCTTTACCTCCACATCTCCCAACATGTGACATCATGTGTGTGTCTCTCCCTTACTAAAGACCTGCTCCAAACCCCACAAAAATCCATAGGAGTCTTGACTATGATGGACTCTGAATCTGATCCTACTTCTTTAATGAGCTCTCATTTGCAATGTATGTCTTCCCCTCGTTGG
The DNA here is from genome assembly GCF_028017835.1 of Emys orbicularis. Lineage (NCBI taxonomy): Eukaryota > Metazoa > Chordata > Testudines > Emydidae > Emys > Emys orbicularis. The sequence goes on along the minus strand of NC_088684.1, from coordinate 151,737,640 downwards.
TGCCATTCAAGCCAGTAGACGGAAAGAAATGTTGTTGATTAACTTTATAATTTAGGTGTTTTAATTCTGTATGTAATTTTGGGATGGAGTTTTGAGATGCTGCACAAAATAAATTTGCATTGTTAAGAAGTTTTCAGACCAGACATCAATTAAACCTCAGGATTCATTTCCCCTTCTAGGCTGCAATAAATACCAGATGCCCTTCACTAAGGCTGACACCTTGAAACTCATTTACATTAATGCTGATGTGTAAATGAATAGTAGAGTTTCTGGCATATGGTGCTGGTTTTGCAAGAAATTCCCAAATATAGCTCATTCAATGTTATTACAGATCTTCCATTAGAAAGTCTGGATCTGCTCCTGGCATCCATTAGGGCGACTCTACACTGCTCTGGTGATAAAAAGTAGCCTTAATGCTGTTTTAACTTACTATCAGGGATTCCTTGGTATAGGCGAATCCTTGGGTGTTTCAGAGTCAGTATAACCAGCTCTATATCACCTACTTCAGAGCCCTAGCACTTGAAACATACCAGAGGCATGCAAAGGAGAGAGAGAGAGCAGATGTAAAATGCTGTCAGCACTGTGAATGGAGCTCCCCTCTGTTTTTTTTTCTCTCTGTTTTTTTCACTTTCCATTTTGATTGTTTTTCCTTTCTTCCTGTTCTTATTGCAGCTTCTCCTAATGTTTTAGTCATATCTGGTTAAGATTTTCAAAAAATATATATGCAAAGTTAGGCTTATGCAGTCATATTTAGACACCTGGACCAAGAATTTCAAAAGTGATTATTCTGTGTGTCCTATCTGACACACCTTAAGAGGGCCTGATTGTTTAAAAGTGTTGAGTGCCCAGGAGCTCAAATTGATTTGAATGGCAGTCACTGGCTGCTCCACACTTTTGAAAATCAGACCATTTATTTAGTTGTCTAACTTCAGGACCCAATTTTAGCTATGTAGTATATTAAATAAATTAGGTAAATTGGCATAAAGGGGCTCTAAAGGTACTAGATCTGGCTAGAGGAGAATTCCCCCAGCAGAGACACTGAGGAAGACAGCCACAGACTGTCCTCCAAGGAACTCCTAGTAAACCATGGTGTAAGGGGTATAGCTAGGATCAAAATGGGTGATGAGTGCAGGGCTATAGTATGTAGTGCTTAGGAGATCCTAGGTAGTGCTGCTGGGAAGCTGCTGTAACGGACAGTCCCCTTGAGAACCTAGATTTAACTGGAGGCTGCTAGAGCAGCCCAGAATCAGGAGAGTGCAAAAAAGATTAAAGTCACTGTAATTCACTCTTCTCTGAGCTGTGAGATGCAGAATAGAATCTCACCCACAGTGTGTGCATATAATATATATAGAGGTGCCAGGCATGTAAAATAATAAATAATCCTTCCTCTTTGCAAACAGGACAGATGTGTAATCAGTTCAAGGGAGTCTCCGATCTGCTTTCTTCTGCTAAAGTTTGGGAATTCTCAAATGAGACACAATAGTGTATGTTGTCATTCATGTGCCTGTTATTTCGGTATTTGTAATTTAATAGAGTTCGGTAAACCTAAGATTAGTCTTGCTCATTGTTGGGCTTTAGGCAGACCTATGGGGAAACCCTCTAAGATTATCCAAGGGTTTGCTTGGGCCAGGAAAAAAGTAATTTTAAACAGCTGTAGGCAACTTCTTAGAGTAATAAAGAGTTCCTTGCCCCCATATATACTAAATTAAACTTACTGACTAAGGTTTCAGTATATGGAAAATTTTAAGTCATTTAATTGTTCTCCAGTTCCTACAATGTTATTAATGCTTAATAAATTATATTACTGTTTGTCCGAATTCCTTAAATTAATCATATTCAGTTCATACTGTAGATAGAAAAACTCTTTCTAATAAGAAATTGAGGCCTCTGTTGAGTTTCATGTGTAGGTGGCTGGGTTGTGTTAAGTGGCCTGTGATGGGACATGGAGAGAACATTTTTGAATTGCCTATAAACCAATGCTAGGAGCCTGGGCAACAAACAAAAGGAATAGGAATTGTTCATTTATTAACTTAAATTTGATCTAGTTGGTATCACTGAAACACAGTGGGACAATTCACACAATTGGAATGTTAAAATAAATTGTTATAACTAGGGCCCTACCAAATTCGTGGTCCATTTTGATCAGTTTCATGACCAGAGGGTTTTTAAATTGGTGAATTTCATGTTGTCAGATGTAACTGTGGGGGTCCCAACCCTAAGGGTACCCCAGAGGTGGGTCTGATCTCCCCTCCTCCTTCCACCCAAACAGCCATGCAGGGGAAAGACAAGTCCTGTCCCTCCCCAGCCCTGCGGGGACTTGCAGCTAGAAGCTGTCATAACTATAAAGGGAAGGGTAACAGCTCTCATGTGTACAGTACTATAAAATCCCTCCTGGCCAGAGACTCCAAAATCCTTTTACCTGTAAAGGGTTAAGAAGCTCGGGTAACCTGGCTGACACCTGACCCAAAGGACCAATAAGGGGACAAGATACTTTCAAATCTTGGGGGGGGGGGAAAGGCTTTTGTTTGTGCTCTTTGTTTAGGGGGTTGTTCGCTCTTGGGACTGAGAGGGACCAGACATCAATCCAGGTTCTCCACATCTTTCTAACCAAGTCTCTCATATTTCAAACTTGTAAGTAAAAAGCCAGGCAAGGCGTCTTAGTTTTACTTTGTTTTCTTAAAACTTGTAAATGTACCTTTTACTAGAGTGTTTATCTTTGTTTGCTGTACTTTGAACCTAAGACTGGGGGGGGGTCCTCTGAGCTCTTTAAGTTTGATTACCCTGTACAGTTATTTTCCATCCTGATTTTACAGAGATGATTTTTACCTTTTTCTTTTATTAAAAGCCTTCTTTTTAAGAACCTGATTGATTTTTCCTTGTTTTTAGATCCAAGGGGGTTGGATCTGTATTCACCAGGAGTTGGTGGGAGAAAGAAGGGGGGATGGTTAATTTCTCCTTGTTTTAAGATCCAAGGGGTTTGGATCTGTATTCACCAGGAGTTGGTGGGAGAAAGGAGGGGTATGGTTAATTTCTCCTTGTCTTAAGATCCAAGGGGTTTGGATCTGTATTCACCAGGGAATTGGTGAAAGGTTTCTCAAGGCTTCCCAGGGAAGGGAATTAGCTTTGGGAATGGTGGCAGCGGACCAGATCTAAGCTGGTAGTTAAGCTTAGAAGTCTTCATGCAGGCCCCCACATTTGTACCCTAAAGTTCAAAGTGGGGAAGCAGCCTTGACAGAAGCCTCCGGCTGGGGCGCTCCCAGCAGCAGGGGGAGATTGGACCCACCTCCACAAGCCTCCTCCTGTTGCAAGAACCTCTGGGGCTGCTTCCCAGGCCCAGAGCTTCCTGCATCAGCGGGAGGCACTCAGAAGTAAGTCTAATCTCCCCCCCGAAAGTGGCCGTGCAGGGGATGGACAAGTCCTGTCCCTCCCCTGCCTGGCCAGGACTTGCAGGTAGAAGACCCCGGCTAGGGCGCTACCAACAGCAATAGGAAGATCAGATTTCATGGGGAAGGGCTTATTTCATGGTCAACAACATGTTTTTCATGGCTGTGAAATTGGTAGGGCCCTCTTTATAACCTATTTTGGAAGGATTGAGTGGACAAAAATGGAGGGGCAGTGGATCAATGTCCTAACAGATAAAGCACAAGATGGGGTATTAGTTGGTGTCTGCTACAGATCACCAAATCACACTAGGAAAAAGGATGATCACCTTCTTAGGTACTTATCTACAGCATGTAGGAAAAAATGCTGTGTGATCATGGCGGACTTCAATTTGAGTGACATATGCTGGAGGTCTCATGCTGCCAGTACTAAATAAAGTCCTTGGAGTTTCTAAACATTATAGATGTCAGTTTTCTGACTCCAAAAGTTTTGCAACCAAGATGGGGGAGTTCTCTATTAGACCTTGTATTAACATATAGATGACCTGAAAACTAAAAATTAATGGTAGCTGAGGTACAAATGGTCAAGATTTGCTCACATTTATAACATGTAAGCAGAATGAAGTCCAGGCCAGCAATATATAGAGAGAGTTCATATATATATAGTGGGTATCTCTGGAGGATGTTAAACAAAAACTACTAAATTTAAACATTTTTAAATCAGCAGGACTGAATAACTTGCATCCTAGAGTTTTGAATGAGCTCCTCATGCAGCTCTCTTCACTGTTAATGTTGATTTTCAATAAACCTTGGAGCACTGGGGAAGTTCAAGAAGACTGGAAGAAAGGAAATTGTGCCAATTTTTAAAAAAAGGGTAAATGGGATGAAGCGGGTAATTATAGGCCTATCAGCCTGACATCAATCCCAGACAAGATAATGGAGCAGATGATACAGGACTCTATTAATAAAGAATTAAAGGAGGGTAATGTACTTAATGCAAATCAACATGGGTTTATGGAAAATAGATCCTGTCAAAGTAACTTGATTTTTTTTTTTTTTGAGATTACAAGTTTGGTTGATAAAGGTAATAATGTTGACATAATATACTTAGTCTTTTTTTAAGGCATTTGACTTGATAGGGCATGGTATTTGGATTAAAAAACTAGAATATACAATTAACATGGCACATATTAAATGGATTGAAAACTGGCTAAGTTATAGGTCTCAATATGTAACTATAAACATGGAATCATCATTGAGCGGGTATGATTCCAGTGGGGTCCCATAGAGATTGGTTCTTGGCTAGTTAACATTTTTATCAATGACCTGGAAGAAAACATATAATCATCACTGATGAAGTTTGCAGATGACCCACAAATTGGGGGAGTGGTAAATAATGAAGAGGACAGGTCAACGATACAGAGTGATGTGGATCGCTTGATAAACTAGACACAAGCAAACTAGACACAAGCAAACAATATGTGTTTTAATACAGTGCTCCTCAAAGTCGGGCCGCTGCTTGTTCAGGGAAAGCCCCTGGCAGTCTGGGCCGGTTGGTTTACCTGCCGCTTCTGCAGGTTCGGCCAATCACGGCTCCCACTGGCAGCGATTTGCCGCTCCAGGCCAATGGGGGCTGCGGGAAGGGCGGCCAGCATATCCTTTGGCCCGCGCCGCTTCCCGCAACACCCATTGGCCTGGAGCGGCAAACCGCGGCCAGTGGGAGCTGCGATTGGCCGAACCTGCGGACGCGGCAGGTAAACAAACCAGCCCGGACCACCAGGGGCTTTCCCTGAACAAACGGCGGACTGGCTTTGAGAAGCACTGTTTTAATATGTCTAAATACAAATGCATACTTCTAGGAGCAAAGAATGTAGGCTATACTTACAGGATGGAGGACTCTAGCCTGAGAAGCGGTGATTCTGAAAACAATTTGTAAGTCACGGTGAACTGCCAGATGAACGTGAGCTCCCATTGTAATGCTGTCACCAAAAATGCTAATGCAATCTGGGGGAATCCCGAGTAGGAGTTAGAGATGTTCTTTTACCTCAGTATTTGGCACTGGTGTAATTGTTGCTGGATACTGTGTCCAGTTCTGGTGCTCACAGGTGAAGAGGGATGTGATAAATTGGAGCGGGTTAAGAGAAGAGCCACAAGAAGGATTTAAAATTAGAAAACATGCCTGATATTGACAGACTCAAAGAGCTCAATGTATTTAGCTTAACAAAGGAGGTTAAGTGGTGTCTTGATTATTGTGTATAAGTATCTACCTGGGGAACAAATATCTAATAATGGGCTCTCAATCTAGCAGAGAAAGGAATAATATGATCCATAGGCTGGAAGTTGAAGCTAGACATATTCATCATTAAAAAGATATATTTATTTCCAGTTTGAGAGTAATTAATTTACAACAATTTACCAAGGGTCGTGGTGGACTCTCCATCATTACCAATTTTTTAAATCAAGGTTGGATGTTTTTTTCCCACCTAAAAGATATGGCCTAGGAATTATTTTAGGAAAGTTCTGACCTGTGTTACACAGGCAGTCAGACTGTCTGATCACAATGGTCCCTTCTGGCCTTAGAATCTATGAAATTTATGAACCTATGAATATACGAGAGACCAGATTTGGTGATCTGGGGATCCCTATGACTTTAGTTATGGGACAAATTATAAATGCATGCATAGAACCATATCACTGCTTTTAAACCTAAGGTATACGAAACATGTAACCCAATAAACCAACATAGGATCATCAGATCAGAGTACAACAGATTACCAAATTTACTCCATATTTTCCACATTCTGTTCTGACTTTGCATTAGTTATGACTTCCATACAATTCTTTGCAAGAAATCAATATATTTGAATAGTTTTCTCCATTGTTGTAGGAACCAAGCTATCTTCGAAAATACACTCACTAGAACTAGTCAGAGATTTTATGAACCTGCAGTATTTGTTTGATTGTATTCATTTAATTTTTTTGTGAAGCTATTTTTAATCTGTGGACTGATGACCTATAATTGACTGTGAATATTAGACTTTGGTTATTCTAAATTCCAGCTTTGTTAGTTGTGATTGGTCACATAAGTCACATGGTATTGTTTCTGTTCCTGGACTGAATTAATGTTACTGTTTGTATCAAAAGGAGGTCTTAGAGACATTGCTGCTCTGAATCTCTGAGCAACGTAGTAGATAAGTAGGGTCAGGGAATTGTATCATGTTTAAAATCTTATCTTTTCTGAGCCAAACAAGCTTTATCTAATGCATCCTTTCTGGAAAAATAGGTTACTGTAACTGTAATTGCACTTCATTGTGGGCCATTAGAAACAACTTTCCCTGGAATCTTTAGAGCCAAAAACACTTTTAGAGTGGAGTGGTAGGCTGCAACCACTGTTGAAACCAATCACTAGAGGGCCATAATTCCATGCACTAGACCAGTGTATTATGGAGTTTGAATAGATGAAGATTTTACACTTGAACATCTCTTAGGCAGCTATTTGTGTAGCTTTGATGTGGTCTTACGTGTGAAGACAGAAGTCGGAGTTTTGTCTGGGTCACTTAACAACCCACTTTGGCAGTGGGTGGTGGAAACACAGTTGCCGTTCTATGTCAGTGTCCCATCCCTGGTGTACAGGACTGGCAAGGGTGCAGGACCTAGCTTCAGCAGAGGAGGATGCTACTTTCAGTAGCTCATGGAAAAAGCCATCCAATAAAATACCATCCTCAAGGCATTGGAAGCAGACTATTAGAACTGTTTCATTAAAAGTAATGGTCTGAGCAAAAACTACTAAGGATTAGTTATATTCTCAGGACACAGTTTTTGCAAAGCTGCCCACAGTTTTTCCAGTGAGTGTCCTAGTACTCAGCACAAGAGACTACCTCAACTTTGATGAAAGTTAGTATGCCATCATACTGTCTCAGAAGCTTAAATAGGTCCTGAGACAATGGGAATCTTTACTTTAACAGGGCCCCAGTGACTCTTTGAATTTACTGCATCACAAAATGAAAATGAAGTCGCCCTAATTCACTGGATAACTATATAGAAACATCTCAGCTAAACAAGATGGACTTGTTTTTAGACCTCAGTACAATGACTAAAACTGAGACCCTCGGGGAAGAGAATCAAAGACTGCAAAGAGTTTGCATCATACGCAATTGAAGTGCATACAAATGGTAGAATGTAAAATGGAATTTAGAAAATGTTTGTGGGGAATTTTCACCAAAATTGCTTAATATGAAGAAGATTACTACACACTAACAAGAAAGTCAGGTGGCATAAGAGGCAGCAGATTAACAATGACACTAATTGCAGTCATTACAACAAGGTTAAAAAGATTACTCAAGGCCAAGTTGTGATACCATTACTCACAGTCGTTAGAACAGTACTGTGTGAGTTGCTCATTGGCAGGAAGATATTATTCAGTGTGAATAACAGTATTGTAATCTGGCCTCTAGACTGACAATGATTTGGGGGCAGGGTCTGTTTCTTGCTATGTAAACGTACACAACCTAGCACAATTGGGGCCCCAATATCAGTTTTGCTATTATAATACTACAATCTGAGTTATTTGGAAAAAAATACTTTTCCAGACGTACATCAATTAACATACAGAAGATGCCAAATTGATTGTTGTGCTTACAAAATCCTCTATAGCAGAGGAATGCAGGACTGATCATTATCTCAAGCAAAAATGTGCATGCCTACTAGAACACTAAATCTGCTTCTTCTCTGATTGGAAGGTAAGAAAATCAAGCTTATGGGGAATTAAAGGGCTTTGACTAAGCCAGAATATTAGTTTGTCAGCACTGTTTAGCAGTCTAAGGCATTTTATCACTACAGTATAACTTGGAACTATTTAAAATTATGTTCTGTTTCATCTCTATGATCTTATGAACTAAAAGCAGCTTCTCTGATAGATATCTAACTACAACGCTAGTTGTGAAGGTCTAGGGTTAGATTTTGACTTGGACTATTCACTCATAGAGGCCTAAAGAAATCTCAGACATACCTGATGTTCTCTTCTTCCTCTCCAACACAGAGTAAGGAGGAAAGGAAGGGAAAAAATGCCATCAGCAAGCTACTTCCTTCCCCATCTCCAGAGCAAGGGAGGAGTAGGGAGAGGATTGCACCTCAAGGAGGCATGATTCCTTCTCTGTGCTGCTCCAGGAGTGGCCACTTACATGCTGCCCAGTACACAGGATTCAAGGCTACGGCACAATCTAATGCTAAGTTTTTAAGAACAATTATTGCACATTTCTCCTCACAAAGATTACAGACGTTTCACCTTTTAAAATGGAATCAAGTGTGTTGATACCTTTTTAACACTCAAAACTACTACTGACATTCTTTGGCTAAATATGGATTTATATAATTCCACAGAAAAAAATAAATTAAGAAAATATTAAGGCTCTGTGTAGCTAAGTCAGGAAATACAAAAGCCAAGGTTACCTGGGCAACCTGAACTCTGCCCCCAACAGCATATAGATATTTTACATAGTTTTAAATACACAATTGCATAGTGTTTCTCACATACAATATAATATACCACTTTATATGCACCAGGATAATATTTTGTAGTAGTTTGTACTACTTTTTGTGCCGAACAAACAGAATTCATTAAAGTGGCTCACATGAAATCCATTCAATAAATGGTACTTGGCCATCAGGGTACAGATGAAATGTAACAGTCATAATGGAAACTGGTTGACATACATATGCCTCCTATGTTTGCACTTGTCATAGAAAAGTTAAGTTCAATGCCATTCCGCAGTACTTCGATAGTGAAATTAGTGCAAGTGCAGAATAATGAAAAAATATTGAAGATGCTACACTTGTATCTGAAGACACAATCCAAGTCAATGGGGCTGCCTATGGATCCATGTTCTGACTGCAGGATCATGCCTGAGGGTTACAGAAGAACTTTTATGACTGTTTTTTTTTACTGAAAATAGTATGTGGCCATGTAATAAAAGGTTGTAGGATTGACTGGGTGTTGTACTGCCAAAGGAATTCATCCGGGTAAGAAATAAATTTAAAAATACAATACTATAATAACTTTGTCTTGTCAGCCTTTAAGGATTAAATGGCAAAAGCTTTAGCTACAGTAATTTAGTATGATAGTTAGTGAGCATCATATTATCCAATAGTCAGCTAATCTATATGAAATATAGGGAAATTGCAAACAGCATTAGGTAAATCATCTTCCACTTAACACTTTCTGCCTTCTTATGCAAAAAGAAAAGTTTCATACATAACAAGATAAGTTCTATCTATTCTGTTGCAGCTTATAAAATGCTATATCCTATATTAATACAGAGAATTTAAGAGTTTTCTTCCACTACCAGGAATAGAAATTCAAAGTGGACAATAGCTAATGATTATACGACATTAATATATTTGCAGTAGCTAGCAGCTTTAATTACAAGCTTTCTAAAAAGGTCTCAGGATCCCACTTTGAATCAATATGTACAGACTACAGGGACAGTTTAACCTACCATATAGAGCTTGAGAATTAGATGGAACATACTGTTTAATGTAGATTTTTCTTGATTATTCTGACAAACTGACTGCACCAGTGATCTTATTGGGGAAGTTATAATCTTTTGCTATATTACAAAGCAAAAATTAGCAGCTATTCCTTTGACCAGGAATGGTAGCTACTTTGTGTGGATTATACTAACTTTATGCATTACAGGATTAGAGATTTTCCCTCACATTTATTTTAAAGGCAAATTGCGATTTTGAGTTAGGAAGATTTAATTCCAGGAATAGTAAGGTTGAAAAGTTCACTTTTCCCCAAAATTAAGAAATCAATGTACTCTTTCAAGAAGATATAGAAGATTATACTACTCAACCAATAACAAAGTCCGAATGAAAACTGACAGTAAGCCTGATCCAATTAATGCTGAAGTCACTAAGGCCTGGTCTACACTAGGAGTTTATGTTGAATTTAGCACCGTTATATCGAATTAACTCTGCACCCGTCCACACCACGAAGCTATTTAGTTCGACATAGAGGTCTCTTAAATTCAACTTCTGTACTCCTCCCCAATGAGGGGAGTAGCGCTAAATTCGACATGGCCATGTCGAATTAGGCTAGGTGTGGATGGAAATCGACGGTAATAGCTCCGGGAGCTATCCCACAGTGCACCACTCTGTTGACGCTCTGGACAGCAGTCCGAGCTCAGATGCTCTGACCAGCCACACAGGAAAAGCCCCGGGAAAATTTGAATTCCTTTTCCTGTCTGGCCAGTTTGAATCTGATTTCCTGTTTGGACATCGTGGCGAGCTCAGCAGCACTGGCAACGATGCAGAGCTCTCCAGCAGAGATGGCCATGCAATCTCAGAATAGAAAGAGGGCCCCAGCATGGACTGATCGGGAAGTCTTGGATCTGATCGCTGTGTGGGGCGATGAGTCCGTGCTTTCCGAGCTGCGATCGAAAAGACGGAATGCAAAGATCTACGAGAAGATCTCTAAAGCCATGGCAGAGAGAGAATACAGCTGGGATGCAACGCAGTGCCGCGTGAAAATCAAGGAGCTGAGACAAGGCTACCAGAAGACCAAAGAGGCAAACGGATGCTCCGGATCCCAGCCCCAGACATCCCATTTCCACGAGGCACTGCATTCCATCCTAGGTGCGGCCGCCACCACTACCCCACCACTGACCGTGGACTCTGAGGATGGGATATTGTCGACGGCCGGTTCCTCGGACATGTTAGCGGACGGGGAAGATGAGGAAGGAGATGAGGAGGATGAGGCAGTCGACAGCGCTTACAACGCTGATTTCCCCGACAGCCAGGATCTCTTCATCACCCTTACAGAGATCCCCTACCAACCATCCCCAGGTGTTAACCTGGACACAGAATCTGGGGAAGGATCAGTCAGTAAGTGTTTTAAACATGTAAACATTTATTTTTAACAGAACAGGAATATTAACAATATTAACAATGGGTTTTTCATGATTACTTTGCCCTAGGCGCTTCACGTTTCAGTCCTTGGCAGTGCAACTACTGAAAAAAAATCTAACAATGTCCGGTTTAGCATGATTGGTTTGCCCTAGGCGCTCTACTGTTTAGTCCCTGCCAGTGCAGCTACAGTAAAATCCGGTCTATATGTCCGGGGATAGAGCAGAAATCCTCCTGAGACATCTCCACGAAGCTCTCCTGGAGGTAATTGGAAAGCTTTTGCATCAGGTTCCTGGGGAGAGCGGCCTTATTGGGTCCTCCGTGGTACGAAACGTTTCTGCGCCAGGAGACAAGCAAGAACTCGGGGATCATAGCCTTGCAGAGCATGGTGGCATACGGCCCTGGTCTTTGCAGGCTTTCCCGAAGCATCCGTTCTTTCTCCGTCTCTGAAATCCTCATCAGAGTGATGTCACTCATGGTGACCTGCTTTGAATTAGGTAGGGGAATGTTAGTATTGGGACTGCTTGCCTGTTCCTTTACAGAACTGTAACCGGCGGTTTAGAGCCACGCGGTGGAGGCGGGAGAGGAGCAGCATACAGGGATCTTTCCCTGGGACAGCCGCGAGGGGGTGGGACAGGGGCAGAGTTCATGCTTGCCGGATTGCTGGCAGCAGGGACTGGCATTGCTTTGAACATGAAAGGAGGCCAGTGCTATTATTAAAGTTTTAAGCAGCCACAAGTCTACGGCTTACCATGTCAGTCTGTTACCCAAATTCCGCTGTCCTGTCCCACTTGTCTGATCTGCACTGCAAGACCCCAGGCACTGAATGCGAAGGCCGAAAATTCGACCTTGTCCTGAGTGCGCATGTGATGGTCTTGTTCACAGAGAAAGACTATGTTCTTTGTTCAACCAAAAATTTATCTTTCTGAGGAATTCACTCCCTTTTTCCCATCCCACAGCTGCGACTGTCTCCCGAAATACCCTGGCATCACAGTCCCAGAGGCTAGCGCAGATTAGGCGTAGGAAGAAGAGGACACGGGAGGACATGTTCTCGGAACTTATGGGCTGCTCCCAAGCCCAGGCAGCCCAGCAGACCCAGTGGAGGGAGAACTTGTCCCAAATGCACCGATCACACATGGAACGGGAGGAGAGGTGGCAGCATGAAGACCAGCAGGCGACTCAAACGCTGTTTGGACTAATGAGGGAGCAAACGGACATGCTCCGGCGCCTTGTGGATGTTCTGCAGGACCAGAGGCAGGAGGACAGAGCCCCACTGCAGTCTATCTCTAACCGCCCTCCCCCGCCACAAAGTCCCATACCCCCCTCACCCAAAGTCCCAAGAAGGAGGGGCGGCAGGGTCCGTGAAAACTCTCACTCCACCCCTGCAGACTGCTCAAGTACCAGAAGGCTCTCATTCCCCAAAATTTGATAAGTCCTTTCCTTCCCGTCTCACCCAAGCCCCCGTCCCAGTTTCATCCCCCAGTTTCATGTGTAGTTGCTAATAAAAAATATGTTTCTGTTAATTACTGTTTCCATCATGTTCTTTTACAGGAGAGTCTGTTTGAAGGGGGGGAAGAGGGCTGGTAATTGGACAGGACAGTCACCTTTACCAGGGTACAGACGCGGGGGCAGGTTCAGCAGCAGGGCACACACACATTGCATTCACTAGTTACCCTGGTCAGTCTGGGAGGTGGTTTTCATGTTCTGAGGGGGGGGGAAGGACTATGTGACTTTGTGGCGGGGGAGGGCGGTTAGAGATCTTATGCAGCGGTCCTTATCCTGGATCACAGAGCCACGCAGCAGGGGATCTGTAACTGTCCTCCCCCTGCCACAAAGTCACATAGCCCCCACACACAGAGTCCCGAACAGGAGGGGTGGCAGGCTCCGTTGAAACAACCAGTCCACCAGTGCGGAGCCTGTCATTCCTGGAGTTTAGAAGCGTCCTTTGCATCACTACACTACACCCGCTCCCCACCACAGTCTGCGTCCCAGGTTCAACACTTTCCCGCGAAAACAGTAATAAAGAAAACAGTGTTCATTAACAAATTTCAAGTGATTTTATTTTTAAACGTGTGTTGGAAGGGGGGGAACGGGGTGAACGGGGTATGTAACTGGAGAGGATAGTGAACATTTACTGGGTAAAGAAACGGGGGCAGGTTCAGCTTCTCTGTAAACAAACTTAATAGTCACAGGTTACCCTGCTCACTCAGGAACCTAGCTTTCAAAGCCTCCCGGATGCACAGTGCGTCCCGCTGGGCTCTTCTAATCGCCCGGCTGTCTGGCTGGGCGTAATCAGCAGCCAGGCTATTTGCCTCAACCTCCCACCCCGCCATAAAGGTCTCCCCCTTGCTCTCACAGAGATTGTGGAGCACACAGCAAGCTGCAATAACAATGGGGATACTGGTTTCGCTGAGATCAGAGCGAGTCAGTAAGCTTCTCCATCTCCCCTTGAGACGTCCAAAAGCACACTCCACCACCATTCTGCACTTGCTCAGCCGGTAGTTGAAGAGTTCTTTTTCAGTGTCCAGGGCGGCTGTATAGGGCTTCATGAGCCAGGGCATTAGCGGGTAGGCTGGGTCCCCGAGGATGACTATAGGCATCTCCACATCCCCAAGAGTTATTTTGTGGTCCGGGAAGTAAATAACTTCCTGCAGCCGTCTAAACAGACCAGAGTTCCTGAAAACACGAGCGTCATGAACCTTGCCCGGCCATCCGACGTTGATGTTTGTAAAACGTCCCTTATGGTCCACCAGTGCTTGCAGCACCATTGAAAAGTAGCCCTTTCGGTTAATGTACTGGCTGGCCTGGTGGTCCGGTCCCAGGATAGGGATGTGATTTCCATCCATAGCCCCACCGCAGTTTGGGAATCCCATCGCGGCGAAGCCATCTATGATGACCTCCACGTTTCCCAGGGTCACTACCTTTGAGAGCAGTAGCTCAACGATTGCGTTGGCTACTTGCATGACAACAACCCCCACGGTAGATTTGCCCACGCCAAAGTGGTTCGCGACTGACCGGTAGCTGTCCGGCGTTGCAAGCTTCCAGAGGGCTATGGCCACTCGCTTCTGGACAGTCAGGGCTGCTCGCATCCGGGTGTCCTTGCGCTTCAGGGCAGGGGACAGCAACTCACAAAGTTCAAGGAAAGTTCCCTTACGCATGCGAAAGTTTCGCAGCCACTGTGATTCATCCCAGACCTGCAGCACTATGCGGTCCCACCAGTCCGTGCTTGTTTCCCGGGCCCAGAATCGCCGTTCCACAACATCAACATGACCCATTGCCACCATGATGTCCTCGGCGCGGGGTCCCGTGCTTTGTGACAGGTCTGTGCCACTCTCAGACTTCAGGTCCTCACCGCGCTGCCGTAGCCTCCTCGCCCGATTTCTCAGCATCTGCCTCTGGGAAAGGTGGATGATAAGGTGCGAGGTGTTGACAACGGCCATAACTGCAGCGATGGTCGCAGCGGGCTCCATGCTCGCAGTGCTGTGGCGTTCGGGCTGTCACTGACCAGAAAAGTGCGCAAACTGATTTCCCGCCGGCGCTTTCAGGGAGGGAGGGCGGTGGTGACGGTTGGATGACGACAGTTACCCAAAACCACCCTCGACACATTTTTTCCCCCAGCAGGCATTGGGGGCTCGACCCAGAATTCCAATGGGCAGCGGGGACTGCAGGAACTGTGGGATAGCTGCCCACAGTGCACCGCTTCCAATGTCGACGCTTGCCCCGTTAGTGTGGACTCACAAAGTCGAATTACTGTCCTTAGTGTGGACACACACGTTCGACTTTGTAATATCGATTCCACATATTCGATTTAAGTAAAATCGAACTACTCTCATAGTGTAGACATACCCTAAGAGTGCTTCCATTAACTTTAAGGGAGATTGGATCAGGCCCTATTTCATTTCCAATTTATATATATAACTAGTGATTGACTCTGAGATCAATGGCAGAAAACTATTGCCTGATGGAGAAAAATAAAGTTTCAGAGATTGCTGCCTGAAATCAAAGGCAGAGGTTAATATTCCATGACTGATGTCCAAGTTTTTATAAGGTCACCTCTCACTATGGTAGCTGAATGTATGACAAAAACTGCTATTGCCCTTCCTTTTATTAAATAACCTCCCTTCTCTCCCTCCTTAATTTTCATTTGGTTGTTTTAGGGAGGTTTTGAATTATCAGTTGGTAAGGAGAAGGTCTTTAGGTCCTTCTCTCTGGATGGCAGGAGAAATCTTTGGAATGTGAAAGTTTGACTCGAGGCGTTCTGTGACCCCCAAAAGGAGAAGGCTTCAGGGATGGTGCCAGACTGGGTTGTCTGTCACTCCACTTCATCTCCTTCCCACTCATCTGAAGCTCATACAGAGGGAGACAACAGGGTTGCCTGGCCAGTTCCTATTGCTGAAGAGATGAGTAAGAGGGACAGTCTTGCTGCACTCTGTTCCTCTCAGTGGATAAACATGAGCAAGAGGGAAATGGCTTTCTTGGACAATTCTAGCAGCTTTTTTTTTGCTTTAAATGGCCCCTTCTGATGCTGACAGTTGTGTATTGGGGTTCCAAGAGAGGTGCAGCTGTTTTTGAACTGACTGCTTCTTGTTGCTGCCACCCTGGCCTCACAAGCGTCGTGGTTAGATATCCTCTCCACATCACCACTCTGAGTCCAACTGAAGAGATCAGTGTTGGCTGTTTTGCCTCCTCTGTAGACTTTGTGCATCAGATTGAGGGTCTTTGTACATTTGGATAATTTTGGATGCACATCTGAGCTCTGAACCGCTCAAGGTCTTCCTTTCTCTAATTGATTTATAACTAAAAATATATTTAAAGCAACATTTCAGTGCACAGAAACAATCTGATTTCATTGTATGCAGTAAATGGAAGTTCACTATATCCAGTTTCACCAGAAGTGAGTTCCAGACTGTATTAAAATAGTTATATGTAGAGTCTTCTCCCAAACATAGCCCTTTTGTGCTTTAAATTATTTTGTGTGTTTTGAGCATTGGAATGCTGTTTTAAGCATACTCTAGCAATTTTCTTGTGCCATCGTTTGGTGTGCCATCTTTGGTACATTATGTCAGTGATGTATTCACAGCAGGCAAAAAAGAAAAATGTTTAGTTTTGTTAACCACTGTGATGGTCATGAATTGTACCCTTATTTCTTGATTACAGTTACTGTCAGTTTTGGTCATTCTGAGAAAGCTTTTGTACATGAATCCAAGATTCATATGGCCAGAAATGATTAAGGTCCTGACTCTGCAAAGACCTAAGCATGTGAATAACTTAATGAATATACAGGATCCTATTAAAGTCAACAGGACCACTTCCTGCACAGAGTCACAGTCTTCGCAGGATCAGGGCCAAAGACCATCAATGATGTTCTTCTGTTAGTGTTCAAGAAGTTCTGTAAGACAACAAATGGCAACCATCTCAAATAATTTTGTTCACCTCTAGTATAGGTATATTCTGTCTAGCTCTATATTTTGAGACTACAGGTTAAACATTTCTTGAGACTTCTGAAAGGGATTAACTAACTTCCTTTTATTTGTGTTAAATTTGTAAACATATGGTTTAAAATGTGTTTATTAGAAACCAAAGAAAAGAAACCCATAAACTAATGAATCTGTGGAATAAAATTGCCAAGCTTTAAAGGAGGATTGAATTCCACCCCACTTTTAACATACCTTATTTCATTCCTGGCTGGAAACTAGCAGTGAAACAGTGGAAGGTTTGCCATTGATTTCAATTGGGCTTGGATTTCATCCTGGAAGGGCAGCGTGATTAAACACCATGAGAAAAGCTGTGCTCTGAGGGGTTTTTAAGCCATTCTAGTAGCTCCCATAGGTTTGACTAGTTCAAATAAATCTCCAGTACTTTGGATGCCTATTTAACTGAACCCAAATTTTGCAACTATTGAGAGTCACACATTGTAGACTAACATATTTGAAGAATGCACTTGATTTTTTTTTCATAATAATAATTAATAGAAGGGGGAGACGTGCTTATATCTTGGCCCTTCACTTGTTCAACCTTTGCTTCCTAGTCATGAAACTCACTGGATGCCTGAATATTTTGCTAAGGGGAAAGAGGTAGTTATGTAGAGGGGGATAATCCTGCATATCTGTATTTTCCCTCTGTGCCAGGGTGGTAAAAATCAATGCTTTAAAATAAACAAATATCTTTTTATTATTAAATCAGACTTCCCCCCCCTTATTTAAATCAGATTTGTTTTATTCAAATTGATTTAAAAAATGAAATACAGGCTTATATTTTAGAAATAAACCGATTTAAAATTAAATTTGATATTGACAACCTATTGACAGGCCTAAACTACCTTTTAAAAATTGTTTGAATAATTTTAAGCCGTAAATGTTTGCTGCAAAGTTTTAAAGAAAGTCAAGTCACTGAACTGCTGGAAGTCCCTGGCTGGGCATATTGGAGCAGAGAATGTTGAAATGCTAATCCAGCTTTTGACAGGAGTGGGCTCTTCTGCAGACTGAGAGATAATATTTTCTTAATTTTAGTTTATTCAGCTAGTTCAGTTCAATTACTAGTTCATTCAAAGTGAAGAAACCAATATGGAATATTGGAAAAGCAGGAAAGATGGTATTTCTCTTCATGTATGAATAAAAACTAGATGTGAGAGAATAAGATCTACTAGTTGTAAAATCTTGAAGGACATGGTGACCAGTTTGAGTCACCAGAATTGACCAGTTCAATTCATTAAGTACAGATAATACTTCCTTCGTTTAATAAGTGCAAAATGTTTTGTGGTAAACTATTTTATAAACTTTTTTTCTTATGTGTTCAGAACATTTCAGGTAATTGAATTGAATTTTAAAAAGTAGGTTTTTTTCATCTTGCATTTTAACTGATTTTGTATTTCCATCCAAATGCAGCTTGACACAAATCACAAGTTTAAAATTAATCTAGTAAATAAATGCAACATTTGTCATTAACATAATAAAAATGTAAAAATTAGGAATCTGAATAAATGTAAGCTAAGCTTATAAAATTGCTTAAATATGTATAGATATAGTGTATACGCCTAGTAAGCAAAAAGAAGCACCACGTTAGTGCAAAGGCTATATTTACTTGCAAATCAACCTGCTTTAATAGTTACCAACTAATGAGAATCAACCATTCTTTAGGAAAATAACTAAAGTACAAATGCAAAACATGATTAAAAACTGTGATTTATATCAAGATTTCCTGCTTGCTGATTTAAATCATGATTAAAATTGGACATTTAAATTGCTTTGATTTAAATCAATCCACCCTCCCCTATGCTGTGTCTTTTTTCCATAAGAGTGCCAAGGCGTAGCTCTTTCCTGCAGTACACATTCGTTGAGCTTATGGTTTTTCAATATAGTTCATGTAACCCTTTCAGACTGAGTAAACCAACTTTTTGAGTGAATATCAAAAGCTTTGCTTCATCAAACAGGGTTATTTCAGGGTTGCTGCAGTTGCTGTGGCCAGAAAATATACAGAATGTATGCATTGTTTTGAAAAACAAATGGGTGTGATGTAAGTGCACTGTGCCTGTCACCTGGGGAAACTACTCTCTAATTATTCTGCAAGCCACCAAGCTCCCCTGGAAGGCAAAACTGCCTGAGTGAGTGAAATAAGCAGAGACATGGCAAAAATAAAATAAAATCCCCAAAGACTTCAAACCTTTTTTATTAGCTTTCTTATTTATATTTTGTATTCTCATTTCCAAAAAGTTTGTACTAACGGCCTCTCTTCTTCAACAGTAGAGAGAATGAGTCACTAAAAAATGTAAATTTCTCTTCCGTGAATCTATATTTTGTGCCATATCCAGTATATAATTACAAAGGAAAAGCCAAAGTGTTTTGGGTGTCACTAGGCAATATTCTGCCCTCAGTTATGCCATGCATCTTGTAGGGATATTAAAGAAGGTACTAACAGTGATTCCCCCAAGTGACAGTGACCCCCTCATAATTTGTCCCCCACACTTTAAAATCCAACAGTTTCACCAAGTACAAAAATCTCTTGGGTCTTCTGTTAAAACTTGTAAGCTACTGTCTGTAGAAACCATTGATTATATCTATCCTGTGAAAGATACTTAACTACTATGTAAAACTTACAAACAAGTTAACTGACTTTGTTCTTGAAGTAATTGATACAATGCAAACAAACACTATAAGCCCGTTAAGTGACTTTCACTTCATTCAAGGGCTCCTAGGACAGACCCCCCACCCTCTGTGATTAAAGGGCCGGGAGTCTCAAATGAATTAGCACACACCCTGAAAGTGGTGGAGACAGTAAATTAAAATATGGTTAAGATATGGAATGTATGCTGATGAATGCTTGATATACATGAATGGTTAGGGAGGTGCCAGCCTAGAAAGGAAGTATCGATCGGCCGAAGAATGTGTCAAGTGGATGACCAGAAAACCCCCGGAGGGTAAACTGGGATCCACCCCATCACCTGGAAGGATGAGAAACACAAACTTTGGACAGTGTGGAGCCACCAGGAATGTGCCACTTTGGACAGGAATGTGCCATCTGCTGATTGAGTCAGCAACAGCAGGATGAAACAGTTCCCATAGGCTAACATAGGAATTAATTCCTATAAGAATGGACTCTAAAGACTGATGACTTTGAGTCTCTGGTTCTGCTGCCAACCTCCAGGAGCATCAGGTGCACCTGACACAGACTCGGCTCCATCCTCATGAACAAGATACCTGGCCAGTAACTTGGCATGAGCAACTTCTAGGCTGGTAACTATAACACCTATACAGAACTTGAATGAATGATTGTGTGAATGAACCTCTCTCTCTCTCTCTCTATATATATATTGTGTGTGTGTGTGTGTGTGTGTGTGTGTGTGTGTGTGTGTGTGTGTGTGTGTGTGTATAAGAAATAAGTAGTCAAACAACGTTGTTTACTTTTATCTTTTGCTTTATCAGTATATTTACAATAAATGTGGCATCTTTGCCTTATCCCTCTTAATAAGATCCTGCTGGTTTTTATTCTATTGGTATAACAATCTCTTGAAAGCATAAATTCTCCCAGTACAAGGCTGTACTTGATTTCACACTTTGATATACCTGAATTCTTCTTTTTTTCAGTATGGCTTCTTGGCATGTGAAATGTTTAGATCAGATGTGAACATACTGTTGATTTGCAGTAATTTGCCAATACTTTGGACATCAGCCATTAATTGCTAAACTCAAGTCTCTTAAATTAAAAAAAAATAACACATAGAAGTATCCAAGCGAGCATGAAGGCAGAGGGATGAGTAAATTACTTCTATATGGAAGGAGGTCAGGATGGAATGAATTGACTTAATTGTAGACTCAGGGTATGTCTAACTTGGAGCTGGGAGTGTGATTCCTAGGTTACATACACATACCCACTCCTGCTCTCATTGAGCTAGCGTGAGTATAAATAGTAGTGTGGCTGTGGCAGCACAGGCAGCAGTGAGCAGCAGCACGCGCTAGCTGTGCCAATTACAAATGTGCCTGAACCCCGTGACTATGTATTCAGCACAGCTTTGCCTTTGCTGCTGCTCACTGCAGCCCATGCTACTGTGGCTACAGTACTCTTTTTAGCACTCTAGCTTGATGAGAGCTGGTATGTGCATGGGAGTTGGGAATCACATCTTAGTTCCAAGTGTAGATGAAGCCTCATATAGGGTCAGACTCTGCTCTGAGTTACACATGTAAGTCCAAATACTTGAGTCCTACCAAGCTATGCTTGGTGGTGGGAGTGGAAAATTGTAGCTAAATGTCTTTATAAAAAAACAAACAAACAAAAAAACTCCCTAGATCATTGGGCCAGTTCAGTCTCTGATGTAAATTAAAGGAGCCTCAGGTCTGCTCTAAGTTTCATCACCCCCAGGGGAGCCATTCCACAATCCCAGCATTGCAAAAAAGCAAAATGTCATACCCCACAAAGTCCCCTGTGCTATGATTGGTCCAAGAGAGGGAGGTGTAGAGCTGGCTACGTAAAAAGAATCCTCGGTTGCCCTATTAGGAGCAGTGAAAACAGATGTGCCAAGGTAACGACCTAGCCCATATAAAGTACTTATGTTGCATTAGGAACCACTAGTGTGGAGCCTTGTGCATTTCCACTTAAGTTGACAGGAGCCTGCACCAGAGTAGTGGTCTGTACTAGCAGTTCCCATTGCAGGAGCTGGCCCTAGGTAAAGTCATTGGGTCTGCACAAATTTAACTAAGAGCTAAATTTGGCCTACAGCATTCCAGAGATGCAAAAATATCTGTTAAGTTCATCCCTGTCTAGTGTAAGATACCTACTTCAGTTCTTTCCTAACAAAACTGATACAAAATTGAAGGGGAACAAGGCTACACAGACCAGGAAGATTAAAATTCAAAGTGAGTTGAACAATGTTAGAACACGTAGAAAAAAAATCATACAGTTTTTGTTTGCTTAACAAAACAAGCAAACAAAAAATACAACCACCACCAACAACTAAGGGGACTAGACTTTAAATAGTCAGATGAGACAAAGTTTGAAGAAGAAAAGGCTGGGGGAATTCTAATGGACAAAACTCTAAAGCCATGGGCAGAGAAATGTGTCATAAAGAAAGCCAGCACAATTCTGAGCTACATCAATGCAGGTTTTGAATATGTCTAATGGAATTATTCTAGCACCACATAAAGAAGTAATGAAAGTATTTTAGAATAGTATGTTCAGGTCTTGTCATCGTTTTCTTATATTAAATATATTTATAAAAATAGAGAGGGCAAGCTGATGAGGGATTTAGAGAGAGATTTTCAAAAGGCCAGAAAAAACTGAGCCTGAATTATTTTGAAGAGAAGATTAAGGTCCTATTGGAATACTCGCCAATTCTGAAGGAGAAACGGAGTAGACTAGTGTGGAACATTTTGAGCATCACTGAATGAGAAGAAATCTGCCCATATTTTAATTAACTCAGACCACTTTTTGACCGTACCAGTTTAAAGACTTGTAACATATCTTCCTCTTATAGTAGTAAGTTATAACTGTTCAGTGGGCCAATTTTTACTCTCAGTTGCATGAGTTCAACTCCCATTCATAGCTAAGACATAAATGCGAGTTGAGTGTCATAGATCCTCTTGATCTTTGTCAGTCTGGGTAGAAACCTCAATATGGCTGTGGCGCGGCGATGACTCACCTTCGCTTCCTCATGTCTCTCAAATCTGGGCAATAGTCCCACAGTCCTTGCCCTTGCCCCTTGTATCAGTGGCGGACCGCCTATGCCCACATTCTCCACCACTTGTGGCAGGGTGACGACTCACTGGTGCGGCGCCTCCTGTGGGTTGTCCAGGGAATTAGCTCTTTTCCAGCTCCGGAGCACCCTCTGCTAGCCTGATGTCTCGCCTGCCGCTGGCCCCGTGTCCTTCCCAGACCCCAGTGCCCTTTGTCCAGGGGCTCTGCCCACCGCAGTACCCCCTCAGTCTGGGTCTCCCCTCCCAGGGGAACCCCCAACCCCCTATCCCCACCTTGCCACAGTGGCTACTGCCAGTCACCATCTAGCCCCCCTCACTGGGGCAGACAGCAGTCTGTAAACCCCTCATCATCGGCAAGGGGGGTTGGACCAGCTGCCTCTGCCTATTCCTGGGCTACCCCTCTGCAGCCCTAGTACCCTTTTGTGGGCCCTTGCTCAGCCTGCAGCCTGGGGCTTTGCTAGGCTGGAGCTCCCCAGCTCCCTCTGCCCTTCCCCAGCACTGCTCCACCCTTGATACCGTTCTCAGCTTCCCAGGCAGCCAGAGTCTCTCTGTGTCCTTCTGGCCCCCCGCCCTCGTATAAGGGCCAGCTGGGCCCTGATTGCACTGGCTGCAGCTGTGGCTGCTTTCCCAATCAACCCAGCCTTTCCCCTGCCACAGCCCTCTCCCAGGGCTGTTTTAAGCCCTTCAGGGCAGGAGCAGGGTAACTACCCCACTACAATGGCACAGAGATGGCATGTGTGTGTCTGCTGTTTGTCATTATAGTTCACAGTCTAATGATCTGGCAATGTTGCCGTCAGGTCTATTTATTAATTAATATAATATTAGATGAATAAATGGCCAAAACAGAGATTGCAACCATTTCTTTTGGAAGGGGACCTCACTTCCATTATTCATGTCATTGACCTGTTAAGATTAGACTACTGGAATGTTTTATTCAATAGGAAAGATGCCAGTGGATGGCTCTTAAGAATATGTAGTGTATGTCTGGGTTACCACTAAAGTTTATTGTTGTTCACTGCAAACAGCTTACTTTGGTAGCTCTTTATGTATCTTCTTGACAAGCATCTACATGAGATCTCAAGTCCATTTGAAAAAATAAGCTGGTGCTGACTGCCTGTTGTCTTACTGGGAACATGGGCTGGAACACCAGCTGCCTGCTGGTATTTGGGTGCAGTTGAAAAGCTTTATTTTTGATCTATAAAGCTAGGAAATATCTGAACTGCCTACTATGGAGAACACCTCTCTCTCCACACCATGTTGCCTTAGTGGCAATCAGCAAAGGCTCTTGAGCTGGAACTCCCTCAGTTGATGGTACTGCTGGAAAGGCACTTTCCTGAGAGCCACATAGCTTTCTCAGTCACTTTGCCTTTCATTTACAATAGCCTGAATGTGCTGAACATCAGGGCAGGCTGCAGAACTCATCTGTGTGAACTAGCTTTTGATAAGGTGTGAGCACAATAATGGTCAGTAAAGATTGTGGGTTTGAAGGGTGAGGGTTGGTGTTATATTTTGATTGGATGTTTTTTAGATACATGGTGATTGTGGTGGGAATAAGGTGCTGCATCTATATTTGTTATTGGCTATGAAAAGTGCCTAGAACACAAGATAAGTTGCCCTTTCACTTTGCAATAGTATAAATCCAAAGTAAATATGAAGCTTTCAGTAAGGAAAGACATATATTTATTCTCTGTAGGCCACAATCTGCAGATATTGTGATGCCCCTGAGTCACTTTGAGGCCTAGATGATCTCTCAGAGAGTGATCTCTAGGTTTTTAAAGGTATGTTTTATCTCCTCTTTTGTAACTGTCTTCTGTCAAATTACCAGAAATTCCCAGTGCATTTTCTGTGTAACAACTTTATTTCATAAGGTTTCTTTTCATTATATGACCCTATATAAAGCCTACGGAGCCAATATTTCAAACCAGTGCTTGAAGCTAAGCACCTAACTCTGTATTGAGGTACCTAAAATAAAAATGTTCTGCTAAGTTGAAAGGGAACTTTGTGATCACTGCATCTCAGATAATCTGACCATTTTTACTTAGGTGCCTGGATATGGATTTAGGTGCCTGACTTGAGGCCCTAAGATTGGAATCCTGGGCATATACATCTGTTTCTTTGCTCTTTTGCACTTTGTGCAGACATTCACCTCTGTGTAAACAGCTAGCAGTTCTGACTGGTAGCACTTTTGTTCTGACTTGTCACTGACTCTACATAGGTGTTAATACCTGTGAAAGATGCAAGTTTGGCGGGAACCACACATTTGATCTGTGATACACTCTTGCTGCAATTTTTAAAGGAATTACTCAGGGATCTTTCTGAATAGCTGTTACCCAAGTGTATCCAATGGGGTGGATATGTTTGTCAATAATCAAGGCAAAGGGAGTATTTGAATCACTGTCTCAGGCTATGTCTGCACTGCAGTTAAACACCCATGGCTGGCCCGTTTCAGCTGACTTGAGCTCACACGGCTCAGGCTACAGGGCTATAAAATTGTGGTTTAGGTGTTCGGGGTCAGGGTGGAGCCTGAGCTATGGGATCCTGCAAGGGGGGAGGGTCCAAGAGCACAAGCTCCAGGGCGTTCTGAGCATCTACATGACAATTTTATAACCCTGTGGGCCCAAGCCCCATGAGCCCGAGTCAGCTGACATGGGCCAGCCACAGGCGTTTAATTTCAGCGCAGACAAACCCTTTCAGGTCTGACAAGCTAGGGAGTGTACGCTGTAATTTGTTCATCTATTAAAGGTGTCCAAGCTGTCTCTTAAGAGTAACTATGGAATGGACCTTAGATGGGAAATCTGGAAAAAAGGCTTGAGACAGATTCAATGGGAGTCTTATTTGCATAAGGAGTATGAGATTGGGCCAAACATGAATTTTACCAAAAACAAGACTATGTAAATTTAAAGCAACTATTGCTGAAAAGACGGCAGATGGGGAGAGGATTTTATAAGTTGTATAAATTCACCATCAAAGCTGCTTTCACATGATGTAATTCTGAAAGAAAAATTATTAGCAGGCACATACAGCATTAAATATTTGACTGCATTAATTGACCACCTTTTCTGCAGACAGGAGTACCAGGTGATTAAAAGATTAATTACAACATTGAAAGGTATAATGTATTCATAAGACTATAATGAGAGACCTTCACAGCTATATAAAATTCTTTGGAAGCAAATTCCTAATAGTACAAAGAAAGTCACAAAGAGTGGAAAGTGAGCTTTGCTGACCTTGTTAAGATTGTCAAATGTTATAGGTATTAAAGTCCCTGTTATAACATTAAAAGGAAAGAGAGTGAGTCTGACTTCATAAAAGTATTTTTAAAGAGTATTTTAGTGTCTCTCTGCTTCACACAATGTACCCCTTCTTAATGTGGACTTATGAGCCATATATTTTTATTAGCTATAGTTTAGAAATTCAGCTTAATGTACCATATTAAAAAAATATTCAGCGACTGGGGAAAATCATGAGTTTATCACTGCTGTTAGAAGTTCAGTTCTTGCGTTATATTGGCCATCTCCCTGCGTTTCAGATATTTTCCTTTCTTCGTTCTCTTTCTCGGATGCACATATATATATTCATGTACTCACTGCACCATCTTGTTGCCTTGGCTTCTATGTAAATCCTTCCAACAGTGTTGTATTGACACTAAATTTCACACCAATGAATTGCTATTAAAATTATGCACATTTGTATAGTAATATCCTGAGTTGTTGGAACTCAAGTCACTGTCAGTTATTTCCACACACCCTCGTGCACATAGCTGTAGGCTAAAGTAACTAATTTCAGTAAACCTTGACTGTAACAAGTTTGTTTATATGTAATTGATTATCAGAGATTGATCAATTATTTTTCAGACTAAAAAGTAACACATTTGTTTTCTTTACAATCATGTAATTCTTGTTCCACTTAGGAGTGTTGATATCTTGGCAAATGTACCCAAAATGTTCGCAGCCTTGATGTTGCCACTTCTTCATTATTTACCACATACCTGTAGAATTCTCTCTAGTACGCTGGTCCCAAAACTTCAAAAACAGAGGCCTCTATCACTTGGGCAGAAGGAAAATTTCTCCCATTATTAGACTCATGTTCTTTCTTGGCTGCAACCAGCCAATGGCAGTTAATGTGCTCACAAATATTTCCACTGAAATCTGTGGAGTCTGTAGCGGGTCCATAATGACCATTGGATCAGGGCTGGGCCTCAAGCTATCAACAAAAATCATTAATAACTTTGCATAATTACAACTTACTTTCTTACTGTCACTGTGGCATGAGTTATCTTATAGATGGACAGTTTGAAGGGATAACACCAGCTATTTTTGAGGAACCAGAAGGCAAATCTGAGACAAGTTAATTTCAAATCAGGGTAATTTTCTTTATTGCTCAATCAATTTTCTAACAAAAAGCTATCAGAGGGCAAAAATAGGGTTTTAAAGTGGGAGCTGCAGACACCCTAACTATATTACTCTCCATAAGTAGGGCCCTATGTAAATCACACTTTTTTTCTTTAGAAAATTCATGACAGTGTAAATGCCAAAGTATTGAATTTCACAGTATTTACACTGAACAAAATTTTAAGGTAGATGTAGTTAATTTCAAGGATGGAATGAGTTTTGGAGGTAACTGTGAAAGATATGGCAATTTTCTGCATATTCTTGAGACATTACTGAATTAAGTTTAGACATCTTTGAGGTCCATTGTATTAAATGCAAATGTATGTATTATTGTGGGCTGAGATTGTATATAACCTCTCCAGAAGGGGGAGATTTGATTTGAGGTCTGGGAGTTCAAAAGACTATCCAAAAAAAGTGCCAGACAAGACTGGACTTTTGAGACAATAAATGTGAAGTGGATTTGCTGGGAAATATAACTAGGGAGAGTATAATGCAGATCCATAGAATCATAGAAATGGATGTCTGGAAGGGATCACTGGTTATGCAAAAAACGAGTCTTTGGAGCTGAGGTCATTGTTGATTATCTCTTCCCAGAGACTGGAGATCATAGGCCCAAACTGTATAAAGAAATCACTCAACTGCCCAGTCAGAGTTTTGATTCTGAATCTGAGACAATCATGAACTTGTAACCACAGGGAAAGCCAAGTTGTGGGTTTTGAAAGAATGACACTTACCAGAACACAAATTAGGATTTGGGGGAGGGGTGACCTCTGGTAAGCTTTTTAGCGTTCATGTAGATTCTCTGATTGTTTTTAATATGTTTTTCTCTGTAATGCTTTCACCCTAAGAATAAATGAGCTTACTTAGAAAGAGCTGTGTGGTAACATAACTGTTAACTATAAAAGACAAAAACATCCTATCACTCCTGGGCAAACACTTTTCACAAAATGATCACTCCACTCCAGATCCACAAAGAAAACATGCACAACACCTTCCAAATATGAGTTTGGGAGCTTAAATTCATGACTGCTAAATACTAAAAATCAGTGTCATTTGAACATAAGAATGGTCCCAGTATCCTCTCTTCCAACAGTGATCAATGACAGATGCTTCAGAGGGAATGAAAAGAAAAGGGCAATTATCAAATGATCCATCCCCTATCGTCCAGTCACAGCATCTGGCAGTCAGAAGTTTAGGGATGCCCAGAACATGGGGTTGCATCCCTGACCATCTTGGCCAATAGCCACTGATGGACCTACTCGCCACAAGCTTACATAATTATTTTTTTAACCCAGCTATAGTTTTGGCCTTCAAAACCTGCCCTGACAAGCAGTTCCACAAGTTGACTGTGCATTGTGTGAAGAAGGACTTCCTTTTTTTGTTTGTTTTAAACCTGCTGCCTATTAATTTTATTAGGTCACCCCAGGTTCTTGTGTTATGAGAAGGGGTCAATAACACTTCCTTATTCATTTTCTCCACACCATTCATGATTTTATAGACCTCTATTATATCTCCCCTTGGTCATCTCTTTTCCAAGCTGAAAAATCCCAGTCTTTGTAATCTCTCCCCATATGGAAGCTGTTCCACACTCCTAATCATTTTATTGCCCTTCTCTGTACCTTTTCCTTTTCTAATATATCTTTTTTTGAGATGGGGTGATGAGAACTGCACATAGTATTCAAGTTGTGGGTGTGCCATGGATTTATATAGTCACACTATGGTATTTTCTTTCGTATTATCTATACCTTTCCTAATTGTTCCTAACATTTTGTTAGCTTTTTTAACTGTCGCTGCACATTGAGCAGACATTTTCAGAGAACTATCCATAATGACTCCAAAATTTTTCTTGGGTTGTAAATTAGACCCCATCATTTTGTATATATAGTTGGGATCATGTTTTACAATATGCATTACTTTGCATTTACCAAAATTGAATTTCATCTGCCATTTTGCTGCCCAGTCACTCAGTTTTGTGAAATCCTTTGTAACTCTTCACAGTCTGCTTTGGACTTAAATATCTTGAACAATTTTGTACCATCTGCAAATTTTGCCAACTTGCTATTCACCCCCATTTTCTAGATCATTTATGAGTATGATGAACAGCATTGGTCCCAGTACAGATCCTTGGGGGGTCCCTGCTATTTACCTCTCCCCATTCTATAAACTCACATTTATTCCTACTCTTTGTTTCCTGTCTTTTATCCAGTTCCTGATCCATGAGAGGACCTTTCCTTTTATTGCTTGACTGCTTAGTTTACTTAAGAGCCTTTGGTGAAGGACCATGTTAAAGGCTTTCTGAAAGTCCAATTACACTATATCCACTTTATCATCTGTGTCTACATGTTTGTTGACCACCTAAAAGAATTCTAATAGATTAGTGAGTCATGATTTCCCTTTACAAAAGCAGTGTTGACTCTTCCCTAACAAATTGTGTTCATCTTTGTTTCTGATAATTCTGTTATTTCCTATAGTTTCTACCAATTGGCTTGGTACTGTAGTTAGGCTTACTGGCCTGTAACTGCCAGGATCTCCTCAAGAGCCTTTTAAAAAAAATTGTGTCACATTACATATCCTCCAGTCATCCGGTACAGAAGCTGATTTAAGTGATAGGCTACATACGACAGTTAATAGTTTTGCAATTTCATATTTGAGCTCCATCAGAACTCCTGGGTGAATACCATCTGGTCCTGGTTATTAAAGACACTGAATGTATGGCTTATTACAACAATCTGTAACCCACTAACCTCCCCCTTTTTTATCCTGTGACTACAAGTGTTAACTGGTCACTTCATCTTGAATGGTCTCTTACAATATTAGTTAACTACTTATGCTGAACAATCTGTTCCTCCTTGTATTTAGCTGTGACATTCAGAGTACATATCACAGACCTGAAGAAAAGCTTTGTGTAACTCAAAGGCTTGTCTCTTTCACCAACAGAAGTTGGTTCAATCAAAAATATTACCTCACCCACCTTGTCTGTCCATTATGTGGTAGAAAACCTAACAGGAAAGGAATGGGAATCAGAGGACAGGGATCAGTCCAAGCAAAACACTTACACCTGTGGGGAAGGATGCCATCAATGAGAATGGGAAAAGCAGTATCTTATCTGTGGGCATCTGGGTAACTTTGTTCAGGATTGGCCACTCCTCCCACTGAGGCCCTGCAGAGTGCTGAAAGGCCAAGTCGAGCCCCAGCTCAGAGTTAACTGTGTGACTGAATTTCTGGAGGGAGAGACTCATACAGCCAGTCCGCTGGTGGCATATAATTTTTATGCTGAGCCATTTGCACCCCAAATCACCACCCACATATCATGCTGCACCTTCCTTGGTGCAGATCTATCCAATCACCAGTGAGAATGGAAGGTGGTAGTCAATGGAGAGACATTCATTGGATGAAGATATACTGGGCTGCTAAGCTCATAATTAAGCCCCATCGAATACTCCAAGGGTGGGAAATATGGGTTAAAGTTCCTGGTGTAAAATCCTTTGCTTTACCTACAACACAGATTTCTATACAGATCCAGAAAGGGTTAGGGGTATTGGTTATAGGAATGTTGTCAGAAGTCCATATGCTTCACTTTTGGAGAATGATATTATGACTTTAAAAGCAGAAGGAGTAAATCAGACCCCTTCAGTTAGCTCCAGACTGGCAAGAGATGGTGTTTGCCAAAATGCAAATGGAGCAGCTGACAGGGAGGAAGGTGAGGTGGGGGTGGATCCCCCTGCCAGTATCCAAGAAGAATCAAATTATCTTCCCAGAGTATGCAGAAATATAATTGATGGGGTAGGTGGGGTAAGACAGTCTTATGCTTCAGGGGAGTGACACAATACCTGGTGACTTGAAGGGAAATTCTCTGGGTCCAGAATCCCAGGCCAGGGAAATAGGGTCTCTGCCTTCCCTTACAATGGAACAAGGGGCAGTATAGAGCATGGTGATGGCTCAGTCTCCAGCCAAATCTAGGAACACTGCAGCAGCTGCAGAACACTGACAAATCTACGACATTGCAGAAATGCCCTAGTAAAGTGTATCACAGAAAAGAGAGGGAACTTCTTCCCGTAGTCTCTGACTGCCTAAAGGTTTGTAAAAATGTAAAGGACCCTAAGCCTGGTGGGCGAAGAACTGTTGTGCACCTTGATTCGGTATGTGGGGATCAAAGGCTGCCCCAGTGGGGTGGGAGATCAATACTTCTCCCTCTTCCCCCAGAGATTCTGATGTTAGGTGACCAGAGTCCCTGGGCCCTGACCTATGATGAGGTGGGGCAGAGAAAGGAATTTGGCCTTGGGAGATGTTTAAAGAACTTCCCTTGCTCAATCATTCCAAATTTTAAAAATAGTGCCTGGTTGAACACCACTTCAGAAGGAGGCAGCCCTGCCTTATTTCTCCCTTTTGTACAAACAGTTGCTTCCTAGAATACTCCTGGGAGGTGGGGCATCTCAAGCCTCTGCTGGGGGAGCTAACACCTTGAGGGACAAAGGGACATGACAAGCAGTCCCTAGGAACTGAATTTGAGGTGGGAATTGGAGGACCAGGTCTCAGCTTCACACCCAAAGGTTTAGTGGTGATAGAGGTAAGATGGGGCACAAAAGAGCTCCCGCTACAGATCTGTCCCATAGGTTATAATGGGAGAAATTATATGGGATGGTTGTTAAATGACTTGGTATGTGTTTTGGAAGGATGTATGCTGGCTTGCTAGCAGAATGTTTTATATGCATAGTTAAAATATGAAATTATGAAAGGCAATGGCTGAAATGCCATTAAAGGAATAAACCTGTATGTTCCCCTAGGATGTGGGTCAAGCACCCTAGTTTCACCCACTTCTTTAGGGTGGAGATGTAATAGGTATGGTAATTTCTTCCATATCCTTGGGACACATTATTGAATTCAGTTTAAGTATCTTTGGGGTCCATTATATTAAATGGAAAGTTTATATATTATTGTGGGCCGGGATTGTATCTAACCTCTCTAGGGGCAGATGAGATGTGAGGCCTGGGAATTCAAAAGACTATATTGAAAATGTGCCAGACAAGAATGGACAAAAAGCGTAAAGTGGATTTGCTGGGAAATATCCCTCACCTCTGGCTATGCAAAAACCCAGCCTTTTGAAGCTATTCCCTGAGGAGTGGGTCATTGTCTGCTGATTACGTGTTCCTAGACAGTGGAGATCAAAAGCCCAAACTCTATAAAGAAATGGCTGAACTGCCCAGCAGGGGTTCTAGTGCAGAATCTGAGACAGTCATGAACTTGGAATCACAGGGAAAACCCATCTGTGAGTTTTGAAGGACTGATACCTAGTAAAGCCCCAATTTGGATTTGGGGGTGACCTCTGGTAAGCTTTTTAGCATGCGTAAAATTTCTTCTGTTGTTTTAAAAATGTTTTCTCTATAATCCTTTCACCTTAAGAATAAATGTGCTGCTCAAAAAGAGCTGTGTGGTAACTGTTAACTGTAAGCAATACATTGGCCACAGCCTCTGCAGAGAAAGCAAAGTGCAGACTCTAGCCTTTTAGGCAATCTGGCTTGCTGGGGATAACATGATGTAGTCAGGGAACCGTGCAGCCTTAAATATTTTCTGGTCAGGAGGGAGAGAGACATGAGTCTCTGCCCAATAGATGTGATGTCTGAGAGCTAGAGACCTTTACATGGGTGCTCTTGGTAGTGGGGGAAACAGGTGAATTTACCCTAAAACTGTGACAGTAACATTAGTCAATGTTACTTGTAAAATTAATTCCTCCCTTGAAATTGACTAGTTAAAATATATATTTTTTTATATTAAAGACTTTGTTGCACACATTTTCCTTAAAAACAAAAAAAAAGTGGTTTAGGGACATGGTTTGGGGTTTCATGATTTCCATGCCCTCCATGAAATTGCGATCTACACAGGGCCCTATCCATAACTTAGATTTTAAGTGCATAACTATTAAGACAAGGGTAAAGAACAAAAAAACTTAAAAATAAATAAGAAAGTTTGTTTTAATTCTGTAATTTTTTTAAATTTACATTGTAATTCAATGTATCCCCTTTCGAAGACCATCATAAAGAAAGTCAATATATCAGTGAAGAGCAAGCTCATTGTTGAAAGCAACATAAAGCCGATGGAAGGTAAGAGATACAACTTCACTCCTTTTCCTATATACATTGCTCAGTATTATCCCTAACAATATACCCTAGTATTATCCTTGGTGGTGATGACCAAGCAAAGAAATACTTAAATGATGATAGACTATTCTGGAACCTCACAGTAACCGAACTTTGTCCTTTGTACCTACATAATTAAATAGGGTGCACAGGGATGGGGAGAAAGGGAAAAATGCCATCACTTAGGAAGGCATAAGTGACTGTGTTTTTTAATTAAAAATAAAATGGATAAAATAAAATATCCCCACTTTGACTCATGCAAGTGCACTACTGAAAAAGAAACAGATGCTAAGTGTCCTTCATTTTTTGAAGGACTAGACTAAAATCTGCAAAACTGACAAATTAACCTCAAGACGTGTTAATTTTTCCAGCTTTAGTCTATTTATTTTTATTGGAAGAACCCAAAGCTGATCAGTGAAGGTATTTATAGCTTACAATACCTAGCATTGGCCAAATGCTTTGGTTTGGCATTATGAAACATTTTTATTCCAGTCTTACACTCAACGAAGTAACTTCTCTATGTCATGTTATATGAATTCATAGTCCTTAAACTGGAAGCATTTCTTTGTGTGTGTAACTGTAGTTTTTTTTGTAATAGTCAGACTTCCACAGAGCTCAGTTCCCAGTTTTGTCTGCATTATTTACCAGGAAGTATACCAGCTCTGTCTGAACTCCATACAGTCTATACAAACACCTTATGATTGAATAATATAAGTGCAAATATACATTTTTACATTCTGTATGGTAATTAAATGTGTATTGAAGTAGTTTTGTCTATTTTTATTGTATTCATTATTTCCATTAGTAGCCAAAATCCCTGATCAGAATTGGAGCTCCGTTGTGTGAGGGACGGTACAAACAAATTTCAGTGGATAAAATGCATCCATTGTGCCTTCTAGATGCCTCTCAACAAAATACAAAAGCACTTGCACTATGTTAAGCGAAATGTGATATTTAAATTTCCGTTGAATTAACACATAAATGATTATCCAAGTCACTGTTCTTACACTGTCCTCTATTAGCCTCTATGCAGGACTGCTCAGAGCTGCAAAACACATTACTTGCTAATAAAATTTGGCCTGACTGAGGTCTGAACTTGCTTTCAGTTGGCCTCCTCATCCCTGGCTTTCCCCTTTCTGTTATGTCCACATTTAAGAAAGATTTACTGTGGGATGCAGCAGCTTCAGGTTAATCTCTGCAATGAACCTGGCTAGATGATCTTTTCAAATCACATGTACTTCTACATACAATATGCCATCTGTTGGGAAATCCTATCGGACCACGGAGCTTGTTCCTAAAACAACAAAATACACTTACACTAGGCATGAAACTAGTCCTCTTGGTCCTTTAAAAGTAAAATATTTGTAAAGTGCTTCTAATCTTCCCTTTCGAGCAAAAATATAATGCTACTGCTATTGATATCTGAGTAAAATGGTTTGGCCAAACTCCCACTGTGTTCCTGAAATTGCAATCAGCAAAGGAAAACTCAGCAAGATATTTAGGCAGAAGCAGGAAATTGGGTAAGAACAGGCTTCAAATAGACTTCTATTTAGAGTATTTATGTATTTTTTTGTTTCCTAATAATAATTAATAATGGATGATAACAAGAAGTACCAGCTTTCATGCCAAGTCAGGTAGTAAACGTGTGAATGTTTAAAATAACTAGAGATGGGACCAAACTGTAAAGTTCAGAGACCACATTATGTGTTGCACTATTTGAAAGGCACAACCTTGGAGCAGGAAACACCAACTTTTACACTCACCAGTCTGGGCTGCTCTGGAGGTCAAAGTGGCTGCAGACATAGGTCTTAGCAGTAATGAAAATCTACAATGAGGAGCAGTAACCAAGCCTGCAGGTCACATATGATGGATTCTTGGAGGAGTACCACCACTTTTTATTTTCTCCCAACCTGTCTCTTAAACATTTCTTCTGCTAGATCTGATTCTTATAATTACCAGAAACCTGTTATTTTTTAATAGTTGTATTTACTCAAAATAGCAAGGGTTTAGCTAAAAATTATAATGTATATATAATTCATTAAAATGGGGGAAAAGGGGGTAAGACTGGTGTTTAAATATAATTAACACTGTATATTAAGAAAGGTTTAGATAATTCTACTTCCCTAAAACCTTAAAAATGTGAGCTTCAAGACTATAGTACCTGGTGTCTCAGCCACTGATACAATTGTAATTTTATTTTCTGTTATGGCCAACTGTTCCTCCATCTCAGGATTCCCACGGAGTTCACTCTCTCCCCCATGTTATCCTACATCTATGGGAAGCCAGTGGGAGAGCTGGTGAGACAACATAGTTTGAAGTACCAGCAGTAGGCAGACACCATCCAGCTTTGCATTTCCTGCAGACCAAACATATACAGGACCATGTTCCAGCTTTCCTAGTGCCTATCGGTAATCAGCACCTGGATGAAGTGTAACAGGCTAAAGATGAACCCAGGTGACATTGAGGTGATGCAAGTAGCAAGAGGGAAATGCATTCTCTATAACATATCTACTGTCCATGACCTCTTCTCTCAGGTTGTTCTTGATCTGCAAACTTTTCAGTCCTCTGGACTGTTCAGTGCTACTGGAAGCCCAAGTAGCATAGATGGCAAAACACAGCCACTTTCTGCAGCAAATGAACAGAATGCACCCCATCCTATTAGACTTTGTAAACCACATACTCCAGACTTGATTGCTTCAATTTACCTTGTGAAATCTCCAACTGGTACAAAACTTAGCAGCCAAATTGAGCATACAACCTAAGTGCTCTGTTCTCTGCAATGGCTCCCTTTTGAACCTAGTTCAAGTGTTCTGATTTGATATTCACAGCTCTCTTTGGGAGTGCCCTTGCTATTTGAGACACCTGACTGACCTTTCCTTTTCGTAAGGTATCCCTTGATTATCTGAGAACAGATAACCAAAGGGATGAAAATGACATAAAAATGGTACTGTGATGAATGTAAATTTTGGCTTCAAATCTCTGATGAAATACAGCACTTTCCATTTTACCACATAGATATCACGAAGAGTAAATTAATTTTGCACTTTCAGGAAATTAACACACACATTTTACCAATTTGGTTTTAAGTTTCTGAAGTTTTGCATTGCACGATGAGCACACATTACACCATGTTCCTGTCATGTATCATATTAAGAAGAAGAAAACTCGTCAAGAAATGTGGACTCAAAGCGCATTCCTGATTTGACTTCTTATTGTTGTTTGATATGGTGCTGTATTGTCCTTTGAACATACTCAAAAATCCAGCATACTGTATCTCTAATGTGATATCAGCTGTAGTGGAAAGTAACAGGAAGGAGTCAGCTATATTTCCCGAGGCTTCTCATGTATTAGATTTTCCCCTCAGTAACCTTTCCAAATTACTCACAAGTGGTCTTATTCTAGATCACACTGGCACCTAACCTTTGTAAACTTGGACACTAGAGAAAATAAAAAGCAATGTATAAAAAGAGATACAATCTTCCATTTCAAAATGCTGCTGTATCTGAAAGCAGCAAGGATTTCATGACATATAAAGTTCAAAGTTGAGTTGATTTTTCCCTTCAACTACATTATCTTTTAGCCTTGATCATTTCTCATGCCTGGTAAATTTCTTTCCAGCTTTTTAATGGCCAGCACTTTTTTCAAGCTTAAATGTTGCATTCATTTTAAAACAAGCACAAAACTAATAGACATAAATGTAAATTTGACAGGAAAAACCCAATCCCCTTTCATGGACAGAGAATACAGTAATGTTAGCTATGGATATAATACAGATCCTAAGAGCAGATCCTTAGATGTTATAATATAGCATGGCTCTGGGGCTTGAGCATCTACACTCATCTTTAGCTCCAGTTTAGGAGTTGTTGAATCTGGGTCCCACCTTGGGACTTCAGCATCTACACTGCATTATGCAGGTTTGAATCCAACAACCCATATCCCAGATTTCCTAGATCGCTCCCCCAATGTGGCCATTCTAGGCTTTTGTTTGTGGTGCAGTGTGGGAAAGCTACTCCTGAGCATGAGTCTACACTGCTTGAACCCTGGGTCCTGGTTTGACTCAGACTTTACCCCCTTAGAGTCCTGGGATCCTGGTTCCAAGCCCTGAGTTAGCATGATTTGTGTGTAGACAGAATAGAATTGCCAACCCTTCCGGATTGGCCGGGAATCTCCTAGAATTGACCTCAATCTCCCCGTTGCTATTGAAAGCAATCCAGGAGATTTTAATAGGCCAAAAGTCCGGTCAGTGATGCAGCAGGGCTAAGGCAGGCTCCCTACCTACCCTGGCTCTGCGCGGCTCCCAGTAGCGACCAACATGTCTGGCTCCTAGCTGCAGGGGCAGCCAGGGGGTTTCTGCATGATGCCCCCACCCCAAGTGTCAACTCCGCAGCTCCCGTTGGCAGGGAACAGCTGCCAATAGGAGCTGTGGGGGTGGTGTCTGCAGGCAGGCCAATTATCAAAATGATGCAGCTTCAAATTTACAAAGATATCACAATGATAACTGACCTATCCCTCTTGTACATGTGCATGAGAATTCTTTTAACTTTGCTCTGAGACTACTCTGTACCCAAAGAGGATTAAATGATAAGGACTAATGCCAGCATTATTAGAAGATATATTAATGGAATCAGATTGCCTCATATATTCTCATTGCCACTGTCTAAGGTATAGTTAAAGGGCTGTAAAATAAGGACCATGAGATTTCCAAACTATCTCTGACAGAGATATCCACTTAAGATATATTAACTGATTATTTGATTTACATTAGATCTGGTTGGACACTGTAAACTAGGTTTGGGGATCATTCATTTGATTTCAGAATAGCTGTTTGATTCAGGTGAACTTATTGCTCTTGAACATCCCCATGAACAACTCTTTTGTTTGCACAAAAGTTTGAGGAATGACTTCTGAAGAATTCTCCTATTAGCATGTAAACAAGGGTATTTGTATATGAACAAGAGTAGTTCCTAGTCATTATTTGTTCTATCCCTTTATTCTCCAGTTTTTTAAAAAAGTTTCAACATAAATTGTTATTGCAGTTAGTCAAAAGTGTTGTGTCAGCCAACCTTCGCTATTTCCATAGCTTTCATGTTGATCATTTAATTTAAATGGTATCTTCTCTAAAGCAGCAAGATCACTGAAATAGTCAAGTCTAAAACATTTGTTTCATTAAAGAAATTCCATAAACAATATGACTGCATTGTCTGCAACTAAAATTCTGGGCCAGATCCTCTTTGTGCTGCTTTGGTGGTGAAAAGGGAACTTTAGCTGTTGTATAGCAAGTCTCCCCTCCTAGTCCACAGGGAAGGGGATATGTCAAAGATATAACAGGAGTGTGCTTCACTGTGGCAATTCCTGCCAGCATAACAGCCCCTACGAGGTACAACTAGGCATTCTACCCACTTTCTCAGTGATATAAATGATCGCAAATGATATTTTCAAATAGATGAGTGAAAACACATCAAACTAAGACAGACCACAGATGTGTGTGAATGCTTGTTCTCCACCCCAAAATTATTTGCTGTATCTGCAATATTAAAAGTTTTATTCTGTATCATTTACCCAGATGGGAGACTTATTAATGCAGATCAGAGTGCAGCTGCGCTTGAAGGAAGAGGTATACTTCTTACTGTAGCTCACAGTGTCAGGGGCTCTTTCTAAAAGGTAAGGTGCAAAATTGCATATGCAAGACCTCCCATGGCATATAGTTGCCATGACATTAGATACAAATTGGATATGTGTGCATGCTAATTATGAATATTTGCATATGGAATGATCTGACTTGTATATGCAAGTGAAGAAACAGAGGGTGCAAATTGGTCCAGCGATAGAGTTCACAACTTTGTAAAATCAGGCTTTGTATATCTTTGGCCAAACTGCGTAGAACCTCCCAGTAGAACCTCCCAGTTACAAACACCTCGGGAATGGAGGTTGTTTGTAACTCTGAGATGTTCATAACTATGAACAAAACATTATCGTTGTTCATTCAAAAGTTTACAACTGAACATTGACTTAATGGAGCTTTAAAACTTTACTATGCAGAAAAAAATGCTGCATTTCCTTTAATTTTTTAGTAGTTTACATTTAACACAGTACTGTACTGTATTTGCCTTTTTTTTCTCTCTCTGCTGCTGCTGCCTGATTGTGTACTTCTGGTTCCAAATGAGGTGTGTGGTTGACTGGTCAGTTTGTAACTATGGTGTTGGTAACTCTGAGATTCTACTATATGAATGTTAAGAGCAGTAGCATATCCATGGCATATTGTACCTAGAGCTGTTGACTCTGATAATGCTTTCACTGGAGCCAATAAGAAAACTCCTACTGACTTTGGGCATAAATCTGCCACTCTTATTTCCTATGAGTGCAGCATGATAACACTGCAAAACATTTCAACAGTGGAAAGGTGACTGCAACCCCTTTAGTGTGGGATACAATAATCAAATATAGATCTCTTGGGCCCTGAAGGTTCTGTCTGGCCTGTCACAAGCAGCATTCTTTATTAATCCAGATTAGATGATTAATGATCAAGCCTCACAGTGAGAGATACAGACTACATTACGTCTGTTACAATAGAAAATATTTCTGCTAGTGTTCTCCTTCCTTATGCTACAATTCACTCTGCCAGAGTGAGGCCTGAAGTCACAGCACCAGTTCCTGTAGCACAAGCCATTCTTACAATGAATTACAAAACAAATAGACATTTTGAATGAAATTCAGCTATGGGAGAGCCTGTACAAAGCGTATGCACCATTTAAATAGTGTCATTGGGGTAGGGGAAAGGAGAAGGACTGCCAGATTCACACAGTACCTTTTAAATAGTTGCAGTAGAGGGTTCATAGAGGCTGCTGCCACTAATTTTCACTCTTCATGGCCCTGATAACTTGGAAAAGCAAGAGTTGGGACTATACTAGTGTCATGGCCAGCCTATAGATTAGGGAGTGATTCTGTATGCTCCAACTTTATAGAGTTCTTCATACAAAGTCTGAAGTGAAGTTAGAACATTCTCTCGCCTCCAAACCGTTGATCTAATCCTGCATCTGCTTCCTGGGTGGAAATCCAGGAATCTGGATTTCAGTTATTTTAATGAAAAATACAGAGCCAGATTCTGATCCCAGTTGCACCATTGTACATGTGAGGTGACTCCACTGAAGTCAATGGTGTTACCTGACTGTAACTAAGAGCAGAATCTGACCCATATCCATTAGAGGCCTGACCCTGCACCCACTGAAGTCAATGGAAAACTCCTTTTTAAAAATTATTTCTATTGTAGTAGCACCCAAAATGCACTGGGTACTTTCCAAACATAGGGGGAAACTCAATAGGAGATCAATCCCTAGACAAAACCCTAGCCATTTATACTAAGGTGACAACATAACTAGTAGAATAGAATGTTACCACAGCCAGGAGAGAAAATTACCTGTCCCACTGAAATCTTTGTGGTTCACTGCTTCTGTCAAGCAACATAATGTGCTTGTAAATGTAACCTGACAGAAAACACAACAGAGCATCAGCAGCTTGATAAAATGACCAAAATCCAAACAGTGGCTAAGTGACTGCCAAATCCTTCCAACACTCTTCACGGCACAGCAGCAGAAAGAGTTAGCGCAATGCAAGAAAAAAATCCCAGAATGACAGGAAAACAATGACTTGCTAAAGAAACTTCCCATTGGCTGTGCCTATCCCAGCTAAAACATAGTATTCCCGCCACAATTAGTGTGATCAAAGTGGTTAAAACAATAAACAAGATCCTTAAGAAGTGCTCTGAGACAGGCAGTGGTTTGTACACAATTTTCTGTGACATCTTGAGCAGTTCATATGAAGCTAGTTTTTAACAAATATAGCACTCCAGCCAAAGGAGATTGTTCAACTAAAATATTTATTTTCAGAGGGTTTTTTTTTTTTTTTTTTTTTTAATTCACCAGGATAAAATTGAATAGTAGGGAAGTGCAATGAAAATAAAATTTATTTGCTCCCGCCCTTGAAAAAATAGGTTCTTTTTCATGGAATCACAAGTCCATAGTGTATCATCCCCCTTCTGTTTAAAAAGGTTGGCACAAGGAAAACTATTCCGCAAATCTCCATGTATTTTTTAATTTTTCAACAGCTCTACCACATCTCCTTAGAGAGGAAGGGTGAATATTATTGTAGAGTGTGCTGGTGATATGGCCTTCAAGACTCATGTTGGACTGAATTCCATGGGTAAATGCATGTCAATCTCCATATATACTTCATGGAGGATAGGTCCATCAATAACTATTAGCCAGGATGGACAGGAATGGTGTCCCTAGCCTCTGTTTACCAGAAGCTGGGAATGAGTGACAGGGGTGGATCACTTGATGATTACCTGTTCTGTTCATTCCCTCTGGGGCACCTGGCACTTGGCACTGTCGGAAGACAGGATGCTGGGCTAGATGGACCTTTGGTCTGACCCAGTAGGGCCATTCTTATGTTCTTAGTGTAGAGATCCCTTGTAAATCCACCTCTCCTGTAGGTTTTCCTCCCAACACTGGCATCGTGGCCATCTTCCTAGCCATACTGCCATCAGCTGCCTAATTACCCTTCTATTGGGGAGGTTCACCAAGCAGGTAGTGGAAGTTGAATGCTGCTTTAAAAGCATGAAGTTTTGATTTAACTTCTGTTGTTTGTAGCAAAGAACGTGTTGTGCAGGGCAGCTGTTCCCCCAGCACCAGGGGTGAAAGTAAGGCAGTATGGGCCGGTACGGCATACCGGTAAAAAGTAGCC
This sequence comes from Emys orbicularis, assembly GCF_028017835.1. Taxonomy (NCBI): domain Eukaryota; kingdom Metazoa; phylum Chordata; order Testudines; family Emydidae; genus Emys; species Emys orbicularis. Next base: position 151,695,908 of record NC_088684.1, on the reverse strand, counting down.
GCCAGTACCGGTCCATACCTCTGACTTTAAAGTACTGATGCAGCAGCGCTTTAATGTCGTTGTCTCTTCCCCGCCCCCCACCCCCCATCCACCAACGGACGGGGTGGGGGGTGGGAGTTCCTGCCCCAGGGCCACGATTTAAAGAGCCCCGGGGCTCCAACCGCTGCTGCCGCGACGCTGGAGCCCCGGGTGATGCGGGCTAGGCAGCGCAGATGGGCTGGCTGGGGGACGCTGATACCAGCTCCGCCACTTCTGCCTGAGGCCCCGCCCCTTCTGGGGGAGAGGGGAGGAAGGCAGACCTGGCCCCGTACCGGTAAGAGCTCCATTTTACTTTCACTCCAGCCCAGCACCAACCTTCACCAGGACCAAGGCCACTAATTCTGCTATGTTCCCTTTGTGAGTTAGAAGTGGCTATGTGATAGAAGAAGATGCTACCACAGAGTTGCTTTTCCTCTCTGTGTTATCCATTCGGTGGGTTTTCCTTCATTTTGTTTTCCTTCTTTACCATAAAGCAGAAGACTGCACATGGGCCACAGAGATTAGAGATAGGAAAGAGCTACCATAGTAGATCATCTTGTCCATCCATACCCATACCCGTGCAAAGCTTTTTCTTTTAAAACTCCTTTACAGTATGTTCTAGAATCCCCATAGCGAGTGGTAAATGATGTATGAAATGAAACATTCATGCCCATCCAATGCATAGAGAATTCAGAAAAAATATTATTGTCATTGATGAGACATATTATCTTATTTGCCATAATATCTGGTAGTTAGACAAACTGTCAAAAGAGCTCACCAGGCTCAGAAGCTTTAAACCAACCAACCAACCAACCAACCAACCAACCAAATAAACAAAAAATAAAAATAAAAGAAAAATGAGGGCAGGTAGATTTTTAAAGCCAAATAGTCTACTCTGTGAAGAAGGAGAAGGAAAACAAAATCACTATTGTTATAGTATAGCCCATGTGCTAGACATCATCTCAATTCTGCAGTCAAAGAGAAGCGGGACACCTTCTCAGAAGATGGATGTTGTTGCTTTGGAGATGGAGCAATGTAAGGTGAATATGATGATTCCGAGTGATAAAAAATATATATTTTTGGATAGAAGTTGGATCCTTTATTATGTGAAAGGTAAAGATTAGGGTCTATTCTTAAAAGTATTCAAAGTTATGAATAGAGAAGAAACAAACTTAAAATTTGGTAAATATTTTCAAAATTTGTGACTGTATCCCTTGCTTTTTTAAGGAATAATCCAGGTGTGGTAGGACCTCTACCTATCATGTGATAGGTGAATAAAGGTAAATACATTTGACCGAGTCCCAATCTTTTGTTATAATCCATTCATTTGTGCCAATTAGATTTGCTTCCATCCCTAAAACTCATGTTGCTTAGTATATAGTACGGTAGCTGCTATGTCCTTTAACACGCTGGGCCTAATCCTGTTCTCTGTTACCGCAGTTTAAATCTCAACACTTGACACCCTTGGCCTGGAAAGTCCATTGTTTCCCTGCAGAAGTATAAACAAAGACTGAGTGTTCTTGCAGCTTCCAAGAAGAACATCATAAACTTTCAATTCTCAAAATCAAAAATTATAAAAAATAAAAGAAAATATTCTGCAGTGCTATGTTTTACTTCAAAAGATCAGATGTCTTGCAAGCTGTTAGTGGTCAAGGTATTGCTGAGTGATCAGCATCTACAGGCAAAGATGGTTTTGCAGATTAAAAACAGGTCTGGGAATTTAGAGGCCTGGGTTCTATTTCTAGCTCTTGCACAAACTTCCTGTGTGACTTTGGGCAAAACATATAACTAATCAGTGACTCAGTTCCTCTATCTGTAAAATAGCAATAATAATATTTACTATGTCTCACAGTGGCATTGAGTAGGGCCGGTAGACATTTTTCCATCAAAACTGTTTTGAGGTGGAAAATTGGGGTTTTGATGAAACATTTTGTGTGTGCGCGTGTGACATGTCTGATTTCTGTATAAGATTGACTCTCTGGGTTTTTTGTTTGTTTGTTTGTTTGTTTTTTACAAAGGCCTGAAAACTGAAAAATGTAGGCCAAAGCCTGATTTTTTTTTTATTTGGCAATGCTATCACTGTTCCTCATGCCCCCATCCTCTTCTATGAGCCAAGATGCATCACCAAGTCTCAGCAAGAGGCGGGAGACTGTGGTGTACATGGGATATGTAGTTCAGCCAGACAGGAAATTCTAATTTTTATTTTTTCCCTAAAAGGCAAACATTTCTGCAGAACTCATCCCCACCCCCCAAGTCCTCTTTTGACCAGCTCTGAGTGTGAGACTTAATATACAAATGTTCATAAAATTGTTTTGAGAAACTCAGCTTGAGGGCCAAATTCTGCTCTCAGAAAAATTACTTGGATTTCCACTACTGTAAATGAGAGCAACATTTGACCCAAATCTCTAACTCTATGTCTAACTGTAGCTAACATGTCTTTCTGGAGACTTGTGCAGACTAATTTCATGCTGACAAACAACAACATGTAATGTAAGTTCTTACCAATTCTTTCCATTACAGAGTGAACAAATGGCTACTGCTGAAAACCTACATTTTCATCTTAGTAATTGAACGAAGCATACAATAAATACAATTCTTGTATTTATTTACTCTTGTTCTGTGCTTTTTCTAACTTGGAAATATGGTGCTCCTGTACTAATGTTGATTCTCCACCTAGTAGGATCTGATCCTGTATTCTGATAAAAGTCAGTCTCATTAAATAGTAGTGCTGGGTACAGCCACCGAAGCCCTCAACAAGACTCACTGGAAGCACAGTCTGCAGATCGAAAATCAATTAGCATTCTAGCTTGCAATAATTACCCACAGTATGGGAGGCTTTTCCAAGATGTAGCTTCACTGTGCCTAATAATAGGATTCTTTAAACACTGATAAATATTTTCATGGACACACCAGTGCTCTCATTTCAACTCTGTCATTTATCTCAGAAAGGGGAAATAAACGTCCCTCGCACATTTTTTCCCCATAAAGTAAAGTACACTGCTGTTCTGACAACTTGTAGTGTCACCTAAAAGTCACCTTGAATCATATTTTAATCAGCTGGAACAAGGCAACATCTCATTTATTTCTGCAGTTTCCTTGCTCTGCAATGCACTGATTGCCGAGACATAGAAATCCAAATTGAGCTCTGATTAAAATGGAATGAGGATGCAGATGCTGCAGTTGGTTTGCAGGGACATATTGTCCTGTACTAGGAAAGGTCAAGGTGACTCAAGTTCTAATTATAAAAGAAAGATTTGGAATAGTTCTAGGATATGCTGCTCTCATAATTGTTTATTTTGTGACAATCCAAAAATGTCTTGCTAGGTAACTTACACAAACAGGGATAATTTTAGTTTCCTTTATTGGTATTAGAAATGCTTGCAAGACTGAATAATCAATATATTTAACATACTATCTCATTGCCTGATGCTGAGTCAATAAGAGTTTTACTCTTGGCTTCAGTGGGAGCTTATCTTCTAAGTGCAGACAGGAGCAATGCTCACAGAGATCTGAGTTTCCAGCGAGATATGGTGTATTGAAGGGTCATTAACATCTTGGGAGATAAATGGTTTCTTTATATGTTCTCACATTTTGGACCAAATATAGCTCAGACAAAAGGGGGCATAACTCCAATTGAAATCAGAGAGAGCTGTGCCCACTTTTGTTAGAGCTAAATTGAATGTGTTACAATAATAATAATAATAATAAATAATTAATAGTAATTAATAATAAATTAGTAATTAACATTATTTGTGTTACTGGGAGGAGGGAGTTGAGCCACCCATGTATCTGTATCATGGTCAGTGGACCTGGAGTCAGAGGGCCATAGACTGGAAGGGGCTGTTATTGACTCGACAACAAGGACCATGGGAGTTAGGCTGGAAGCAGCTCAGTCACATGGACAAAGTGCATAGTAAAGTTCTACTTGTTCAAATTAACCTGCTTTCAGCCTAGCTCTTTGCTAATGAAACAGTGAAAAAATATTAATTTTAAGGTGTATTTCTTTTAATTATTCCAATTTCCCAGCAGAAGTCAGTTCAATGGTGGGGTATTTTTGTCTCTCTCCTTTCCCTCCATGCTTTCCAATAAACTGACTCAGTTATATGGGGAGCATGAGCTGGTTTCAAGGACTGGAGTTTCCAGCGGAGCCAGTTTTGGAGAGAAGTGATGAAAGTTCTTCTTTGTGCACTTAGCTGGCTCTGAGAAAAGGGAGCAAAAAAGAGGTTGGGTATGTCCTCTCCTGCCATATACCACGTGGTTTTCCTGGGGATGGAGATGGCTCAAGGATGAGAATGTCCTACTGTCTGCAGAGCCAACTGGGACCCACCAGAGTTTGAGCAACTTCCACCAGCAATGGGGAGCCTCGGTTAAGTCCACCCCTGGAATGGATCTCAAAGTACTTCTTCTTCCTGACAACACAGTGAACATGCCAGTGACTTTGAGAACATACAACATGCATAGGAAGCACTTTCCACTCAACATTGTAATTAAAACTCAAAAAGCAGAAGTGAAAAATTTTGTGCATAAGCTATTTTAAAAGGACAATCTATTGAATGTTGTTGAGGTGCTGAAGCAAAAAACCTCATGTTTTCCCAAGAGTGAAATATTTTTCATTTTTGCCTTCAATGGTTTGTGAGAAGAAGGTTATTTTTTGTGTTCAGTAGTGAATTATCATTTTACCCAAAAAGTTTTTGTTCTTTTTATTTTATTCCCTTCAAGAACAGTGGGAATGTATATGCAGAAAATGCTGAAATTCCTCCTTGGATATATTTTGATGCTTGCTTAGGTGTGGTATTTTGTCACATTTGCTACAAACAGCCTTAGGGCTTGTCTATGCTTGAAATGCTACCGCAATACAGCTACACTACTGTAGCACTTCAGTGTAGACACCACCTATGCTGACAGAAAGGATTCTCCCATCGGCATAGGTAATCTACCTCCCTGAGAGGTGGTAGCTAGAAAAATACTTCTGTCAACCTAGCACTGTCTCTTCTCGGGGTTAGATCAACCTAACTACACCACTCAGAGGCATGGATATTTCACCTCCCTGAGCGACGTAGTTAAGCCAACTTAATTTTCTAATGTAAACCAGGCCTTTTTTTCTTTTGGTAGAAATAGTAAAATTTTGCTTTCAGTAAGACATCAACTATCACTTCTCATAAGGAAACAATAATAGTTTTGCAAAACTATTTATTTGCTTGTAATAGCTATCTGAACCATAGTCTGTCAACTTGGGTATGTCTATACTACAATGTAAGCCCAGGCTTAAACTCAGGCTCAAGCATAACCCCCGTTCAATCTACACTCAAATTGTGCTAACCTAGCACTTAGACCCAGGGTCTCATGACCATGCAGTTGGAGGATGAGTCAAGCCAAGACTCAGGGTTTGAGCTCTATTCCTTTGCAGTGTAGGTGCATCCCTATTTGACTTATGTCTTGGGAACCTTCCAGGGGTATCTCACAATTCCATGGGCCGATTTCCTTAGTCTTCTCTCACCCAACGATCTCCAATTAACTCAATTGAAAGTGGAAGCCACCCTCGCTTGGAATACAGTAGCAGCTCAGTGAGTGAACGTTAACCCATTGTCTTCTGATCACCGAACTGCAATCACACCATCGAAGAGCCTCCTGGATTTGCAATAGAGACTGAACCAAATAAGCCTTTTGCAAAGTGAGCTGCTTCCTGGTCTTCAGAGCACAGCCACATTTTGGTGAATCTCTGATGCGAGGCCAGTAAAACTCTGGACTTCAGCAAAAGCACCAGGAATGACCATCTGTACCAGAAGATAGCTAAAAAGCTAGCAGTGTTGCACATTTTCCGGACAGGTTATCAGTGCAGGGAGCATATTAAGAGGGCGATGAGCAAGTATTGCAAGACAAGGAACAAGAACCCCACTTCGGGCAACTTGTCAATGTCCTGCCTATTTTATGAGGAGTTTGATTGGGTGCTGGGCACTGTGCCCAGGATGGAGCCAACTGTGCTTCAAGACAACCTGGTGAGCCGGAATGGTACCCTGCTGGCCCCTGAATCCAGCATAGGGACTCATGGCAGCCAGCAGAAGACTCCAAGTGAGGAGCATCAATTGACTCTGTTTATGAAACCGGTCCAAGAGCAGGCTGTGGATCAGGTACAACAACAAATTATAGGTTACTACTCAGAAGAGCTGTTTAACCCTCCCTCCCTGCCCCTCAAGGAGCATGCTGCTGCCGAGCCTGCAGCAAACCCGGTCCAAATAGAAGCTACCCCACAGCCCAGCAAGTTTCTGACTCCAATTTGCAGTTTATTATTACAGTGATGTGAGGGATTTCTGCTCTAAGAAGCAATGAAAAAGTTAGGAAAAGCCTCAGCTACCGGCATGTGTTGGCAAATGGTGGATTGTATCACAGCGCCTTGACGTTCCCCCACCCTACACCATGTGGAGTTCAAAATGATGCCTGGGAATTTCAAACATTAAAAAACAGCTTTAAAGAATATTTTCTCCGTTAAGTCACAGATGTTTGCTAGAGTCATTCATGTTTTCCTTTCAGTCTAACGGGCTTGAAATTTGCCACTCTTTAATCACTCCACAGTTGACGGAACTGCCTGGAAACAGTGAAGTGTGTGTGTGTGTGTGTGTGTGTGTGTGTGTGTGTGTGTGTGTGTGTGTGTGTGTGTGTGTGTGTGAAACAATCTTCTATTTCCAAATGAGTCCCTTTCAGTTAGAGGTAATCCATGCAGTCTGTGGGTCACAAAATCATGTCTCTCAAGTATGAGTGGGATTTCCGTTTTTGGCCAAAACTGTGCCAGGACTGGGGAAGAGGAAAACTTTAGATTTCTACATGTTTACATGCAACAATAACAGGGTAAGCCATGTGTGTGAGCTAATGCAGCATCCTGTTAATTTCCTCATAGATTCTGATCCAATCCTGGTTACTGATAGCTGCAAACATTTCCTGAAGAAGGAACTCCAGGGAATTAGTCACATTAATGGAAAGGGCATATTTTTCAGGCCCTCCTCAATAGCTGACTAGCCCATTCCATTCACAGATGGTCTGTTCAGTCACTATGTGTTTGAATAATTTTGCTGCATGCACTGCAGGTTTCCCACCAGCAGCGTGAAATAACGTGTCCCTTTTCCAAGAAGGCATCACAAGAACAGTTATGTCTTCCAAAATGTGAAAAGTCTGAAATGATAGAAAAAGTTGTATGCAATTTTTCTAAAATAGAAACAAGTTTGCATTTTTAAACTTACTATTGTTTCTGCACTTCTGTAATTGTGATTAACCAGGCTGAGTCCAGAGAGATTGTGGACTGAAACATCCCCTTCACAATATATGTTGTCTCAGTTTTGAAATGTAACATTTTATGTCCTTGATATTGCACAAGAATTAATTCTAAGCTCCTCCATTGAGCTACTTTAGACAATAACCCTCGTTTCTTGCCCTATTTCACTCCCCTCATTCTCTACTTCCAGCTTCCCTGGCCCTGGCACAATGTATCTTCATGGACCATTCCAAAAGGAAGTATTTCCGTGACGAAGTTATGGATGGTCAATGTGCTTGGGAGGGCAGAATAGCAAGTCCTGTACCAGAAGGAGAGGGACACAAGACTGGAACAATGGCATGCTGACAGGCAGGAGGAAAGGCTCAGGCTCATTATGCAGGTGGACAAAATGGTTTCAGTGAGGGAGCATCTGCCAGTGCGAGTCTGCCTTGGCAGGGTATTCCTCCTCCTTCTTCTGCTCTACTGTGAACTCTCTCAGGTATCTTTGGTGGGACAGAAAACACTGCTGACATGTTCACCAGTGCCTTATGGATACTCTGCCAGTTTCCTGACACGGGAGTGAAAGCACCAGTAAGAGAAGTTATTCAAAAGGCACCTCCTCCATATTGCTGCTCTGGTAGCACACAGACCAAAATGATTGCTTGGCAGACTGTGTTGATGGGCTGTTCAAACTTTCAATAATGTGTAGTGCAGGCATTAAAGTTTTCTCACAGAACATAAGGATTATAGAGCTACAGAGACAACATTTTGGGAAGGCACTAAGGACTCTGGGATATGGTTGGTTTGACTTGGGTCTGCGCCCTGCAGTGTGGATGCTAAGAGCCCCATGGTCAAGCCTGGGTTAGAAAAATCTTAACATAGGGTTAAGAAACAGTATAATGCTCAAGCCCAGGGTTCCCTAACATGGGTCAGTTGGCTTGAGTCCCACTAACCCTGGGCTTACATTTAAGTGTAGACATAGACATACTTTAAGAGGCATGGAGAGATGGTTTGGTTGGAAGTAATCTTATCCTCCCACAAGCTGATCTTTGCACCACTAAGGCCCTGAAATCTCTGGGAGCTGGCCATCATGAGCTTTTCAATAGTTTTTAATAAAACCTGCCATATGTTGATTAGTACTCAATTTTAAAATAGATTAAAGAAAAATTTGGATATCAAGATACTGAATATCTCATACTGACCATATTGTAGGTGGCTTTTGATGTGCAACACACAGACTGTATGGATGGTCAGAGCTATAGGAGAATTGCTTTTTATCTACACATTATTTAGCTAGTGCCAATTGGTTGATAAATTGTATAAGTCAATTGCTTGACCACACTTTGGTTCATTATGAAATGTACTCAAGAGATCAAATAACTAATATCAGTCAGGTTTATTGCTAAAAGCCAATAATAATATAGTACAGGAAGAAAGGCTCCATGCAATACCAGTTTCTGGGAAGCCATCCCTTGCAGCATTGTTAGATTCATCTCACACAGGAGTGCTCCCAAAGTTACACATTTAAAGTTCTTTTTATAGTCAATATGTTTGCAAGTAAAAAGGTAGTGTGTGTGTGTGTGTGTGTTCTCTGAACTGAGATTTAACTAAACAGCTTTCTATCTTGTTTTCTCTGGTACCATGGTTTGTATCTCTTGGTACATGCATTCCAGGTACCAAGTGGTTTGAAGGGACCTCCTAGGTTTGTATGAGGGTAGAATACATTATCTATCTATCTATCTATCTATCTATCTCTCTATCTATCTATCTCTCTATCTATCTATCCTGTGAAAGTAACTCACTACTGTTGCTATGGTAAAACACACATATCTCCTGTTCCTAACAGTTTTTCTATACACTTAAGCAAAAGCTTACTTCAGCCAATGCACGATACTTGACATGGGAGAACAGAATTGTGGGAAGAATATAATATATTCAGTTAACATAACTGCCCAGCACTTACACTAGTACTTTGCCTAATGTACATGAATTAGCTAACAAAAGTGGGGAAGGAGATTTATTAACAAATTTGAAAATATGGGGCCAGATTCTACACCATTGGATGGCCTCTTAACTTTTTTCAACCTGTGTAAAGGAATGCTGAATCCAGAGAACCTGAGCAGGTAAGGGGAATTCCCAGTTGACCTGGAGCTTCTGGCATAGGAGGCATGACTTAAATTTCATTTTTTTCAGTCATTGATGGAAATAAAATTAGATTGCTCAAGTGTATGCAGAAACCCAACACAAAGAAGGCAAGAAAAATGACAAAGTTGATCCATTTGTAAATATCTCTGGCATTTTTCACAAAATATATTTTTGTGGTATTCACCAGATCTAATACCTATTAATGATAACTCGGATTGTCCTGGTCCTGTCACCCAAAATCTGGCTAACATGCTATATGATAGTGAAACAGCTATTTTTTCCATCTGCCTGTGAACAGGTTTCAAACTCCTTGAAGGCAGAGTCAAAGCTGGTCTTTGATCTGTCTGGGAGTCCAGTGATTTGATGGCTTAAGGGGTATGCTGGCCATGAATAAGTCATTCAGGAAAATTACAAATTCCATTCCCTAGACAAATCTTTGTATTGTAGTGTTGGGCGTGCAAGGCTGAAGGCTCATGTTACTTTGGACAAACAGAGAAGAGATCCTGAAGGAGTTTTCTACATGGATTTTTCAGATTCTGACCTTAAAAATTATCTCCCTCAATCTGAAATTAATACTAATATTAACTCCCTGCAAAGCCTCATTGTGCATATTTCTTATCATCTCATAGTGACTAGGTGCCCAGATTCCAGTACTACTAACCTTCCTGAAGATCACCATGACCAGGTGCATTTAAAAGAAAGAAAGGTTTACTCTTTATTAAGTATTCTGTATTTTATTAAAGTACTGAGAAAATGATTGTCTAGAATTTTGCTTGTATTTATCATAATTTAAAAGTCTGAGCAATCAGCTTTAATGTTTGTTGTACTAGCAATTACTGTCAAGCTTTTACACAGATGGCACATTGTTCTTCTGCTAAAGAAAGGACCTGTCTTTGAAGAATTAAAAACAACATTGATTGCTTATATACTGAATATTCACAATCTCAATTTCTTTAAGCACATTGATATGAAAACACATTTAGATAGTAAATTAGCCCTTACCCTGCCATACTACACTTGTCACTGATTTCTGAAGTATAGAAAGCAGTGTTGCAGCCTTTTAAATAAAAGTTCAGAATACTGTTTGCTGAATGAGGGAGGATGGTCTTGTGATAAAGATTTGGACTGTGACTCAAAATATCTGAGGTAATTTCCCTGCTCTACCTCAGACTTCCTGTGTGACCTTGGTAGATCACTGAATCTCTTTGTGCCTCAGTTGCCCGTCTGTAAAATAGGAATGATAATGATGCATGTCTTCATCCTTTGTCTGTTTCATCTATTGAGATTGCAAGGACTTCAGGACAGGAACTGTGTTTGCACAGGCCCGAGCACATAGGGGCCCTGATCTCACCTGAGGCCTTTAGGGGCTTCCATAATTAGGTGTGGAGGGGATGCATACCATTTCAAAATAAGCCATTTGCACACAGTGATGTCTGAAATATCCCAGTCATTTCCTTTCCCAAGTATAGGGGTGTGATGCTGCTGGCAAATGTAACCTCTGTTGTTATAAGTTTAAAAGTAATTAAGGAACCAACAAAGTCTAGGATAATAATAATAATGGCAAAATACTGGCACAATAATAACGATAATAATTAATAATGGGTTTTCCAAGTATTAATTGGTTGAATTGCACATTATGGTATAATTCAGAGAAGGAATTTATTGATTCAAAAATATTGCTTCTTAGAATATATTATGTTCTTGCCTACAAGAATGGAGACGATTCTCAACATAGCCTTAAGTAATACAGGGAGTGAATACTAGAAACGAATGTAGTTATCTCCCCTAGGAGTAACATACGGATGATCAACTTCACAGAGTAGATTTTAGAGCTATGAAAAATAATGTTAACAGGAGGCTGAAGGGTAAACCCCCCAAAACCCATGTGTAGCCCAGACAGGCCCTGAATGGTTTAATGTGGACCTGAGATGCCAGTTATGTTAGCTGGATGCACCTGGAGGGAGAGGCAGACTAAGTGATCATGAAGCCCAGCTGGGCAGAAGTAGTCTGGTTATTATAAAGAAAGGATGTCTATAACAGAAAGGGGTTGTAGGCAGGACCAGCTACAGGGTTTTTGCCTCCCCAAGCGGCGGGAAAAAAAAAAAAAAAGCCGCGATCGCAATTGCCATCGGCATTCTGGCGGCAGCTCCACCGCGCCACTTTCTTCTTCGGCGGGAATTCGGCAGGAGGTGCTTCCCTCCAAGAGGGACCCGCTGCCGAATTGCCGCCGAACAGCCCGACGTGCCGCCCCTTCCCCTTGGCCACCCCAAGCACCTGCTTGCTGGGCTGGTGCCTGGAGCCGGCCCTGGTTGTAGGTAGAGACTTTGTAGTTGCTCTTTCTGGAAACAGAAGGGTGGGGGGGAGGGAGAGAGAAGATCTGGGATTATAGCCCTGAAAGATAGGTCAACCCTGAGATGCTGTAGGGATGTAAGCCTGCAAGAGGCTGTGTAGGAAGAAACCCAGAGAAAGCAGCAAGGGGTAGGACTGAACAAATCTTGGCTGCTCGTTATAGGGTCCCTAGCCTAGAACTCATTGTAGAGGGAAAGCCTGAATTCCTCTACCAGCTACTGGAAAAGTGGCATAAGCCCTGATTCTGCAGCCAGAGACCTGTCACCAGGCCTTGGAATTAGTTGTTGGACTTTTGTTTGATGAACTTTGTTACCCCAAAAAGGGGCTAACATCAACATTGTGACTATTGTGATGGGCTGGAGAGCCAACTCACAGAAGAGACTCCACTGCTGCAATGGAATGACTGTTTGCAGGGAGCATCAGAGTATAAGACAGCTGCTATGCCAGGCCTGGCCAGGATGAGGCATTCCTACCATGAGTGAATCCCTTTCCACTATGGAATCAGACCCATATGTTAGAAGCACAGATGTTTTGTACACTAATGAGCAAAAAGCAAAGTTAGGATGGAGAGAAAAAAAATTACTGGGATAAGCTAATTACAGGAAATTACTAAGGGCTGAAGAAATATCCTGTGAAAGGGGGAGGGAAGGGAGTTCTCTTCTAAGAACACAAATTATTCCTTCTTATTTGCAAACTGGAAGATAGAACTGGTCAGGTATTTTTGTTTTTGTTTTTTAACTTTCCATAGAAAATTCTTTTTGTTGAAATCAGCAACAACAACAACAAATCAGCTGAAAATCTAAATTTCTCTTTTAGATGGAATGTTTCAGGTTTTCCCATGAAATGTTGCATTTTTCTGTGGAAAGTCATGCAGTGTGGCTTCTACCAGGAAAAGCTGTTGGAGAAAAATATTTATTCAAAAACCTAATTTTCTGTCAAAAAACAGCTTCAAGTGAAAAATTTGTCAGCCGTAGAAGAACATATCTTAAACACAGTGCTTCTTTAACATGCTAAGGTTCTTCCAAAAAGTTAATAAATAGTTATATAAGGTTATTGGGCCATCATGTGTGATATTTTTCAAGAGCTCAGTGTTGATCTAACTTTACCCTTATAGAAGCCAACAGAAAACTCTCATTAATTTCAAATTGGAGCAGAACTAAGCCAATATTATGGTTTTATTTTTGAAAATCTAGCTGAATGTTCCAAGAATAATTATCAAGTCCTTTAAAAAATATTATTAATACTTAGCTCTTATGAAGCACTCCTATGCAATAGACCTGTAAATGCTTTGCACAGGATTGTGAGTATCTTTATTCCCATTTCTCAGCTGGGAAAACTGAGTTACAAAGGATGAAGTGATGTGGCCAAGGTCACACAACAGGTCACTGACATAACTTGAAATATAACCTAGATTTCCTGATTCCCAATCTGATGCTTTGCCAGTGCTGCCTTTCACTTCAATTCATGGTGCATAGGTGTAAATTGACTACACAAGATGCAAGACAGTGGAGAATCAGGTTCAAACACTTGTAGTGAATAGTGATTTCTCAGAGTAAAAGAGACACAGAGGAGCTGTTCATTTGTTCAACTTAAGGAACTGTATTGGGGCTAGTATTTTTAATACTGTGATGGGGGTGTATAAACAACACACCAACCGGGAAAGGTTCAACTGCACCTGAGACCTATATGAGCCCCATCTTGTTACACTTGGAGGGTATGCCCATCTCAGGGAGGAGTTAAAAGAAAGGAGTTTAGTGCAGTTAAGGGGAGGAGGTACAGAGGAGATGTGGTCCACAGTTCCCTATCTCTGGGAAGGGCCTGATAGAAGCCAGGCTGAGGGAGAACTGTGGGAAAGTTGCAAGGGTGGAATTAACTCCTATGGTGCACCTTGAAACAAGGGCAGGACTCCACGGTGGCAGCCTTGTGGTTGAAGTTCTGTAAAATAGTGGATCATGGGGAGAGCCTGAGATGGGAAGTTATATTTTTTTGTCCCTTGAATTTTGCTAAGGGACTCCAGAAGGCAGCCCTGAGAGCTACTGCTGCTCTGGAAGAAGAATGGGGCTGAAGAGGAGCCTAGGAGGGGTGGAAAATACTATGTTCATTACCACTGTTTTGTTGGGCTTGGGCAATATTTGTTTGGGACACTGGAAGGCGTTGAACTACTGCATGATCTAGTCTGAGGGCCCACCAGAGCATTGAAGACCTGAGGAGGAGAGTAAGGTATTTGCTGAAATGTTGTTACATCCTGAGGTGGAGCTCCAGGCTAGTAAAACTATAACTATCACAAGTATTAAAGACTTGGAGAAAGAAATGGAAACTGAGTTTGTAAATGTACTGATGGTGATACCAGCTTCTGTTTTTACTATTATCATTCAGGTGGCTGTAAATACACTAGGGAATTATGCAACATAATAGATGAAATTCAGCTTAAGTCAATGTTCCTTTGCAAAAATACATTACACTTCTCAGATATGCTGATTGACTTTGAATGTGTTGGAGTCTTTGAATGGGAAAAGAAGTTAGGAGTCATTGCATATTTCAGTGAAGTGTCCAGTGTACAATAGTGGCTAAAAATTAAATAAGATGCTTGCATGCATTTGGGAAGTGACATAAAATGATACAGAACGTATTATGGTTTACCTTGTATTGAACAATATGTCTTCTGGGGTTATCTAATTCAGTCACCATTTTTAAAAAGAGTCAGTTTGAAAATTTTAAATGATTCAGGGAAGAGAGATAAAGCTAGCTGGAGGTAGTGATAGGACTTCTATATGATGAGAGCTAGCAAAAACTAAGTTCATTTAGATTTGATAAAAGTAAGAGATTTAGGGGAGTTAATCTGGGATGTACAAAGTCATTAAGGGTATACTGGACACTTATTGGTACCACCTCTATCTCTCACATGAATGAAGGATAACTAAACTAACATGCAGTGATTTTAGCAAAAATAAAAAGGAATTAGCCTTTGGACCAGCAGAATTCACTGCTGTAAGAGGTCATTGAGTCAGATAAACTGGGTCTGATTACATTTACAGCTGTGCAAACTAAAGGCTAATCAAACCTCATGTTTCAGGACATAAAATGACTATGTTCTTGGAACCAGGAAGAAATTTCTTCTTCACGTACAGGATTGCACAATTTAGCCAGCTGCATTATAGGAATGAACTTATTCACAAATTATTCTTCAAACAAAACATTCTTTTGTCATCATGCCCTTTAAGTAGACTAAAGACCTTGCATTCTTGTACAGAGTAAGAAAATATACTGGGAGAGATCAGTTCCATGCTTCCATCATCCTCTGTGATACGAATATTTCTGGGAAACGAAGCTACAGTGTGTTGTAGTTGCATGCAATTAGATGAACTCTGAAATCTTTTCCTCCTCATATTAAGGAATGGATAGTAATAGATGCTATACACACAATACCCTTGCCAAGTGTTGCATAAATGAGCAAAAGGGAATTTACACTTTCTATATCATGAGGCAACATTGCTTATATATTTAAACATCAGATTTCTTCAGTAGCTTTTCATCTACACAGGCAGGACAGAGGTCTAGTAGATAGCTTGATGTGCAAGCTATCAATGTCAACACAAGTGGGACATAAAGGACTATTCTACCCCTATATATGGATATATAGATCTGTTTGGTTAATGGGACAACTCAATATGGCCCCTCTTCTGCTCAAGGGTGGGGAAAAATCTTGGCTATCTGAATGCTTCCGATAGTTTAGGGTCAGGAGTTAAATGGACTCCCACCAATATATTACATCTTTTTCCACATGTAAGATACAATTCAATATTTCAGGTATTAAGATCTTCAGAACCTGCCATGGGAGCTTCTACTAGTTCTACCTGAACTTTTGGATCTTCTCTCTAAGGAACAAGGCCAAATTTCCCATCCAAACTCAGAGTTGGCTTGCAATGCTGGTTTCTTGCCTAATACTTAATGCTTTAAGTTGGTACTTGATGTATCTCTCTACAATCGCAGCAGGCACTTACTAGGAAACCTTGTGCTTTAGAATTAATGTATATTTTGGTAACACTGATGTAGAGCAATCAGCATCCTCTTTCAGAGACAAAAAATATAATGAAGCATGGAAGGGCGGCAAATATCAGGACATACTAACAGCTGCTGCAAATCAATTTATGCTTTGATTATCCAGATTACTGACTAGAACATATTCTAATTTTAGACTTTTTTGCTACTATCATGTTAAAGATAACATATCAAATCCCTGTTCAGCCTTTTTGTTATAAAATATAGTAAACCATCATTAGCTTGACTTTGTCCATGCACATCTGGCCCTCTAAAGAGAAAGCAGATTCCTCTGCTTCCCAGTACATTTCTTTTAGAGATTTACTGTTTGGCTTCTGAATGGAGACTACACTATATTGACAGATGTGTGTGATAGCAACCTACCATAGCCTGTGAGTGCTGCACACTATAATGAGAACTCTGATCAGAAATATATTTGACTAATAATGAATCTTTTGTGGCATTGAAACGTCTCACTGTGATATCTTATAAAATAATGTCTTTGAATCTTTAGAAACAAGACTAAGTCTTTAATATATAAAGAAAAGTTTTAATTAGCTAGGGGAGGATATATGTGTCATTTATTCATCCTTGGTAACAAATGTAATTCAAAATGTACACCTTTATTTCAAAGCTATTTTCGAAAATTCTTATTTGGCATTTCCTTTAATGTATTTTTTTTCACTCAGTGTTTATGAATGACTTAAAAGATTTGAAATTAGAAAAGCCATGAATAGGTTTTTCTTTTTAATAGCAGTCTTCACAGAAACTGTCTTATCTCAATACACATGCAGTAGTGTTTGTTAAAATGTTTTAGGTCTCATTTTTGTTTCTCTTTTTTGTCTTGGTTTTTGTCCATTGCATATGTCAAGCTCCCCCACCAATATCTTTTTTTCTATAAATAGGTGCCATTTTTCCATCCTTGGTTATGTTATTCTGTTAAATTGTCATAACCTGGGAACATTTTAATATATATCCAAGCAGTGATATGAGAATTCAGCCTGACTTTCCAAAAGTACCCCTTCATGGAAGAAAATGAGCTCTTAAACCTAAGCACTGCATCAAAATTATTTTGGTCCCCAAACAATTTTGTATATTGTTGCTGTATATTTAGTGAGTCAGTCAAGAAATGCATGTACGCTGTTGTGAATAGCCACATTTTCTATGTCCTATCATGGTGCAATTTTTACTTGATAACTTTGCCTCATGAAGCCCATTTTAAGAGTGAGAATAAATGGTCATCAGGTTATCAGCTGGAAACTAGGAAACTGCCATAGATCATTTGATAGCTCATGCTGTGTGTAAATTAACCTCCCATCAGAAATACTTCTGTCTGTGTTAAATTCCAAGAAATAAGCATGAAAACTGGCAAATAAACAGTATAAAAAGTTAGTATTACTTCTATGCACTCCAATTGTTCACTGTCCCAATTTGCTTGCTTGTATTTTCTGGATCCTTGTCTTTATATTTAAATGTTTACAACATAATGTGTTTTCTTTAGGGGGAAAAATGTTTTAAAGTGCTTGGTATCTGTGGTTTGGTTTTATTTCTTGTAAACCTTAAGACACCATAGCTCTTCAAACCAAATTAGGAAAACAGCGTTATTACTTTCTACTGTATAAAAGACAGCTTGGTGTGGGAATTTGTGTTTAATATAAAGCATTTGAACTTTATTTTTGTAGTGATCCATGCTTCATCATATAAAGACAGTTTTTAATGAATGTCTTAACTATGGAAAATGCTCCATAGCTTGTGAAAATATCTATTGGGCCGGTCCAGTACTTCATTACTCACGTCCTATGTCAAAGTAACATCATTAAAAATATTCATGAGCCATAGATGTTAACCAAAGACTAGGTTGATCCTTTGATAAGAGTATGTGCCTTCTCATTAAGGTAGTCTCAGGGAATGGGGCTTGGGCAGTCAGACTGGAGGAGGCTGAGCCAGAATCTATAGCCATGAACTGGGAGCAGTGTGAGGAACAAGACAGGGAAGTAGGGAGCTGGGACTAGGAGCAAGACAGTCTCAGCAGCTGGTCAGAGATCTGTCTTGTTGCACAGAGAATTAGAGGTCACAGGATAATTTGCCAATCATCTTTACCATGCACAGCACTTCCTACAGTGACCGGTCTCCCAAGAAGTATGGTGCATTGACCATCGTAGCAGTAAAGAAGCAGTGCCTCCCTAGAAGCCTGCCAACCTGGATTCAAGTCCCACAAATCTTTACAGGTAGTATGCTAACATTCTGTTGATTTTTTAAAAACTGACAATGAGGAAAGAATTAGTCATCAGTAGCTCCATTTTCAACACTTACATGCAAATTAGCTCTTTAATCCATGCATAGGAAGCCCAATCAAGTAATCAATTAAGTGAGTGGAAAGAGTCTATTGACCTCAGTAAACTGAACTGGTTTGGGACCAAAATTCCTAAACTCAATTCACAGGGGAAGGATTACAAAAATCCTTCAAGCATGATGTAAGGATTGTGCCTGGAAGATGAAATATCTCTAAGGCTATGTCTATACCAGAGGTCGGCAACGTTTGGCACGCGACTCGCCAGGGTAAGCACCCTGGCGGGCCGGGCCAGTTTTATTTACCTGCTGACACAGAAGGTTCGGCCGATCGCGGCCCCCACTGGCCGCGGTTCACCATCCCTGGCCAATGGGGGCGGCGAGAAGCCAGCACATCGCTCGCCCGCGCCGCTTCCCGCCGCCCCCATTGGCCCGGTACGGCGAACCGCGGCCAGTGGGGGCCGCGATCGGCCGAACCTGCCGTGTCATCAGGTAAATAAAACTGGCCCGGCCTGCCAGGATGCTTACCCTGGTGAGCCGCGTGCCAAACGTTGCCGACCCCTGGTCTATACTATGGACCTTACAGCAGCACAGCTGCACCATTGCAGCTGCGCTGCTGTAAGGACTCCTGCGTAGTCGCTTTATGCTGGCAGGGGAGAGCTCTCCCACCAGCATAATTAAACCACTCCCAAAGAGAGACAAGTAGCTATGTTGGCAGAAGACGCTCTCCCACCGACACAGCATTGTCCACACCGGCACTTTTGTCAGTGACACTTATGTCGGTCAGGGTTTTTTCATACTCCGGACAAGTTTTGCTAACAAAAGTGCTAGTTTAGACAAAGCCTTACTGTGCATGATCCTTTATGTCCCTTGTCTTAATCTAGAATAACTGATTGTTGCATCTTGCAAAAGTGAAAAATCATGCAAGCAAGTATAGAAATGAGAATCATGCAGGAAGAAGGGGAAAACCATGCCCTTAACTATGGAGCACTTTCCCCTTAATTACCAACAACATTTAAACAATTTTGTACTCACTGCAGTAGCACTTTCTTTGCATTGCTTTAGAAGTGAATGCAAAAAGATGCTAGTGGACCTAAACCGAAAAAGTCACTAGCAGTCATGGCTGATCCTGACTTGTCCTTCCCTTTCCATACTATACTGCACTAGTTCTTTCCCACTGAGCCATGGCGTCCAACAATTCTGGGGCTCATCTGTCCCCCGACAATGTCCCAATTGATTGCTGTGAAACCTTTCTAGAAAAATCAAACTTGTAGTTAAATATGATTTGAGCAATGTAGATCACTTGTTGCCCAACTGAGAACTTGTTACAACAGGAGTCCAAAGTAATTATGAGGAAGAGGTAAAATGCCAGCCCTTAAAAAGAAAAGGTACACATGGTCCTGCCCCTTGAATTTGCAGACACAGTCCTTGTTAGAAGTGGCTTAAGTGACCACTGGTTAGATGGTCAATAGATATTATTTTTACTGTTGAAAAATTGATCAACAGTTCAAAAATGTATTTTGTTATGACTCTGTAGTGGCCATTTGGACTGTCTGACAAGCTACAGTTTCTATAAATAAAGATGTTTAAGAGCTTACAAGTTAAACATGAATAGGTATTGGAGTGTAAACCATGAACAATTTCTCCAAAATACTCTAAGTACAAGAAATTTCTCTCAAAAAATAAGAGTTTCGATCTACCTATATATTCTCACAAGTCACCTCTACACAGGCTTCCTAGTGCAAATTCCTAGTGAAAGGTTTTTCTCCCAATTCCAGTCAACCAATCTTTGGAAAAGGACAGCCAATATTAATCTGTTCATTTGGGCCATAACTCATCCAAACTGAAATCAACAGACCAGAAACCAATGTAGACCAGTTGAAGAATTTTAATGGCTATTATCTTCCCCTAGCAAAGATTCAGTCACATCCTTAGGATAAATATTTTTTTTAAAAGAGCACTTTTCAATTCTGCTTCTGAGAAAGAAGAACTCATACGTGAGGGATTTAAATGTCTATACATTTATTTCTAATAATTGTGAGTCTGTCCTGTCATTCTATTGTTTCACGAAGGTCATGACTAGAGTTGGTCGAAACTCAGAGTTTATATTTTGCAGGAAATTACATCAAAATCAATGATTTTTCACAACTAAAAAATTCAATTTAGTTGGAACAGCTTTTTCTGATAACCTGTTTTTTGGCAAAAAATAAATTTCCAACCAGTTTTAGTTATGACCAGACAACTGCAGAAAGACACAGGCAGGGTGAGCAGCAGACACAGAGCTGTGTATATCATGACAGGGAATGGTATCTTTAAAAGGAAGAACTGAAACCAACAGAATAATATATTGTACTTCCTCATCAGGAGTGGAGGATAGCAGATGTTTGTGAAAGCTACATCAGTGGAAGCTAGAGGGGAAGCAGAAAAAAGTAGTTAGCCAAAATTTCCCTTTCAAGTTGGACTAACCCTCAATTAGCAGTAGATCTGTTTTGAAAGCTTTGTCTAGTAAACTTTTCTACCACTGAGCCTGAGGAGGAGGGAGAAAGGGCAAGGGACTTTATGTATGTCGTAAAATGATTCTTCACACTCATAAGCCAAAAGTGGTTGACTAGGTTTTGCTAAAATTTTCCAAGGGAATAAAATCGTCTTTGAGTTGATACCAGCCATGTGATCTCTTCCACTCCTGTTATACCAAAAAACAAAAATCAAGACCCTGAACAGTTAAAGTAAAATGGGAGTTTTGCCAGGTCTTCAATAGAAGCAGGATTGAGTCCCAAATGAGTACATTTCTAGGTGCTTATTCTGATTTAGTTTCATCTGCAGCATGTTGGTTCTTAGCTTCCTGGTAAAGTGCTATTAATACTGACTCTTATGTAGCACATGCATGTACAAGCTCATTTCTTTTCTTGCACAGACTGTTTGTTTTTACTGATATTTTCAACTTGGCTGAATAGAAGGAAAATGTTTGGTCTAAACAGATGGTCCAAACTGAGTGATAACTACATCCAGGAATAGCAAAATACTAAACACAAACTGAGTGAGACATATATTGCCATATTTCCATTACCAGAAGAAAATTGGATTGAGACACTTCTATCAGAAATATTTGGCTTTCAAGATTATGTACAAAATATAATTGTCTGCATAGTGCAGTGGTTAAACAATATGGCTATCCCAAACTCATGCCAATAATATCTTGTTATTACACTGTCTTATATTACTGTTATGCCTAAAGCATTCAATTAATATTTGTAGGCATTGTAAATGTACATATTAAGATAGTGCCTGCTCTGAAGAACTTACAAACTAAATAGACAAAATATGATAAGGAAACAGACACAAAGGTGAAATGACTTGCCTAAGATCAGCCAGCAGGCCAGTGCTGGGAACAGAAATGAGGTCTCTTAGACCCCAGTGTAGGACCCAACTGCTGGACCATATTGCTTCTGATAGATTGGCTTTATGCTGCACTTATGGCTGACACAGAAGCTCCACTCTTTCCAATGCCATCCCTATTTGCATAAAGCTCTGTGTTCCTTACTTGAATAAAACGCTGTGCCAGAAGTATGAAATCAAGCAGTGGCGACTAATATACTTTAAAGGGTTAATAGTACCGTAGGACTTCTGCAAAAACACAAAAGTGCATATTTGGGACACAGTTTTCTTGGCACTTCTTTGGAAAAACCTTATATCTTTTGGTTTTTTGTGTATCTATTTTAAAATTGTGATGGCAAAGCTTATACAATAGGTGTTAAAAGTGAGAACTGGAAATACAAGTGTTAATTAAAACTGAAAATTTGTTCCAAGCTAAGCATATCATTGTTTTAAATGCTTGTGTGTAAATGTCATTATCTTCAGAGGAAATTGTGATGCAAAAGATCAAAAACCCAGGAATTTCAGCAGTACTTTGCTTTGAGTCGTTAGTCTCTAAGCTGAAGGTCCAAAGAAAACTAACTTGAGGAAAGCAAAATGCAAGATAATTCCATAAACTTTTGCAAAGCAAAACCAATACATTCTTGCACAGATTTCATTGAGGCTTGTTCTGAAATGCTAATTTTAATGTAAATTGAATTGTCTAAGTTGCCCTAATGTTATAAAAATGGGAGAAATCCCAGTTTCCCCCCCCAACTTTCTGTGACTGGTAATTACTTTGCAGTGCTGACAGTTACAATGCTGTCTAGATGGCAGGAAGCATTTCATTAAAAATGATTTTCAGTGTGTGTGTGTGAAAGAGTGCTTAAGTGTATGTCTAAAATATTTTTATCCCAGAACAAACTCAATGAGTATATACTGACAGTTCACTATTTCAAACTCCGATCCAGATAAATATAGTGGGGAAACTAATAATTCAAAGTTAGGAAGTCTTGCTGTAGTTTTGCTTAAACTGACAACGTAAAACTAAGGTCAATTCAGATTCAGGCTTGCTTATTAAAAACAGTGGTCATAGTTAATTTTGAGTCTGAAACCATATAATGGCTCCACCCCACCTCACAATACTAATAGGTTTTTCTCTTGCACTTAGAATTGACAAGTTGTCAATGTTTAGTTCTATGTATGCTATGAAATCAGCTTTATTAAGCACAATCAGAGCAAAAGAAAAATTACAACTTGCCTTTAACAATTGACCCCTGTACTCAGAAAACTTAATTTCTAACAAATTTCCTTATCACCATGGAAAACATTACAATTACTGGAAAGATACCATATTATGAAACCAAAGTTTACTCAGTCTGAATTAAAACATGTGCAAAAACTCATTAAGCCAATTGGATTTATCTAATCAGTGTTAAAGCTTATTAAATGAACACAAAATCACAAAGGAGGTCGTTATCAGTTCAATTTGACCCTAACTTACACTTGAGTATCTTAATGATTATATCAGCAACTTGAGGCTTGGGATAATGGTGAGTTTTGACCTTGCTTGTTAATGCTTGTCATTAGGCAGTATATTTTTAGTGCAATGCACAGTTACTTGCAATTCCCATGAACATTAGTGTGAGCTGCTCTGCTTAACTAAAGCTGTGTTAAACTTTCACAACGAAACTGAAAATCCAGTTAAACTTGTCAGATTTGGGGTTTCGTTATGAATTCAAAACTCCAGTCCCGTCTCCACATTTCTGAAAAAAATTGTGCAGAAGTTCAAGCAGATCTGAGTTCAGGTTCCAATCTGAAACTAGGAAATTTAGGTGGGCTTAAATGAGATTGGCCGTAGTTTTAGCTCAGAGAATTTACACTTCTAGAATATGGCTTTGTGATTTTGATTACGGAGGAACAAACAACTGTAAAATCCTCCATCCATATAAAATACTTCTCTTGTCAATAAGCCTGTCTTCTTCTTTATAAGGTAATTGAACTGTGAACGATCTGCACGTAAGAGATGAGCATTACTGCAACAGGAATGGTCTGACAATGAGATGGCTGCATATATGCAAATAGTTATTAGATAAGGTGCCCTATATGGCACTCAAGAATGTGGCCTATGTCTTGGGTTTTGTCAGATTAACAAAACTTCCTGTGCCCTGGAAATGTTCCTCTGTATAACTCTTCACATGGTGCTCTTACCAATACATCATACTGGAGCCACTTAACTTCTGGTTAGAAATCTCAGAGAAACAATTTTGTTTTAGAATGATTTGTGCTTTTGAATTGTATTTTTGATGCTACAATTTAGCCAGAGATTTTTTTTTTAAAGCTTCCTACCTGACTTGGATACCTGATTCCTATTACTATTAATGGGAAATGCCAATCTAAATCCTATTGGCAGCAGAGAACACCTCACACTTTTAATATTAAACATGCTTGTATTCTCCTCCCACACCCACAAGAAAGAGCAAATACTAGGGGGCACAGTCTTGCCAGCCAGATCGCAGTTATGACTAGTATGCCTAGCTTCAGGACTCCTACTAATGCAGCCCAATATGCTGTTAGCCTTCCTGGCAACAAGGACACACTGCTGACTCATATCCAGCTTCTCATCCACTGTAATTCCCCGGTCCTTTTCTGCAGAACTGCTGCTTAGCCAGTTGGTCCCCAGCCTGTAGCGGTGCAGGGGATTCTTCCGTCCTAAATTCAGGACTCTACGCTTGTCCTTGTTGAACCTCATCAGATTTCTTTTGGCCCAATCCTCCAATTTGTCTAGGTTACCAAGCTTTATAATCTGATGCAACAGTACTTTATGCATGTCATCATATGCCTGCATGACACTGGCCCCATCCATTGATCTCCCCATTCTAAATTAGTTGACTGTGAACTGGTAGCATTCAAGGGTGACTAGCTTCCCCTCCACAGGCATGAGGCACCATCTGTTGGTACACTGCATCTCTGGATTTTTTATTTTTATTTTTTTTTAGCACTTCTCAAAAGAGGTTGCGTTTGCCTGAAATTTTCTCATGACTGTTGATCATCCTAGGTCTGCAGAACGATCCTTTCCCATTAGTCTACGCTGGCTTCTCAAGCCCAAATACAGCCCTGCATTGTGTGGAACAGCTCCTCTAGCAGCAGTTTCTCTGTGTCATCCTTTTTGTCCTCGTCCGCCTTCCTCCACTGCTGCTGAAGCTGCTGCTGCTGCAGCCACATTATCTGCTCAATGTAGTGGTGGGTGAAGTACAAAACTAAAGCCATCCAGCTTCGAGAGCTGAATTATTGCCCAAGTATTTGCAGTTGCCAGCATAGCGGCACAGAAAATTTTTGGGTCCATGCTGGCCACCAGCAATTTGAAATTGGCACTAGCCTGCCCAAAGCATGGGACAGATTGCAGAATAATGGGATTTGGAAAAAAAAAATTATCCCACGTCTGAGAATTTTACTGGCTTCTGCCTGACTCTACTATACATCCCATAATGCACAGTGAGAAAAAAATGCAGAATTCACACTACTCAGCAGCGAAGCAAAGAACCACGGGATACACTCCAAGAATGCCACATGCTTAGAACACAGCAAGCCCCTGCCCTGTGTACACAGTGATGTGAATTTACAGAGCACACAGCCGTCCCATGTGAACACTATTAGTATGGCTTTTATATTGTGCACTAATATATCAGCTAATATGCAAACTAATCCTCTTGTGTTATATATAAAATACATATTTAATGCTTTTCATCAGTAGGTTTCAAAGTGTTTCTCACAAGATTTAAAGATGAAACAGGTGACCATTGTGGGCTTGGTCAAAGCACAGGTCTAAAATTTGAACATCTGCCTTCTTTTCCTGGTTTTACCAGGAATTTTCTATATAACTGATATCTTTGCCTCCATTTCCCCCATCTGTAAAAAGGATGTAATACACACTTCATAGGCATGATGCAGAAATACATTCATTTTTAAAGTGCTTTAAGTTATTTGGATAGAAAGTATTGTAAAAGTGTAAATTGTTACTACTGAAAGATAGGATGATCAAATGGCCCAGTGATAGCGAGAATGAAAACACATAGTGTGGCCACTTATCTGTATATGCTTGGGTTCCTTATGATATGGATAACCAGTTCAGTACAAACTATTGCAAAACTAGTCATTAATCCCCAATGCACCAATCCTATATCTCTGTCATTGTCATGTTGATAGACACATCGGCCC
Source organism: Emys orbicularis (assembly GCF_028017835.1). NCBI lineage: Eukaryota > Metazoa > Chordata > Testudines > Emydidae > Emys > Emys orbicularis. The sequence goes on along the minus strand of NC_088684.1, from coordinate 151,670,257 downwards.
AGATCCTCAAAGGTACTTAAGCACCAACTCCCATTTATTTCAAAGGCAGTTGGGCCCCTAAATTCCTTAGTGGATCTAAGGTATTTAGGTATTAATATTTCACCTGTTTTCTGAATGGTTGAGCATAACTCTTTAAAATCAGGTTTCCAGTTATAAACACTCATGCATATTACTCCTGGGGGAACTGTGCAGCACTGCGTGTGCACAGAATGCATGTCCCCCACAGATTTCTTTGCTTCCCCACAGAGAAATGACTTTCTGACAGGGAAGCAAAGGGAATCAGCAAGAGCAGTCATGCACCACTCCCTAGCTGCTCATGTACATTGTTTCAGGCACCCAAAGCAGTTGGCAGAGAGGTAAATCACCACAGGGCTGGGGAGCCTGAGCCAGGATCAGCTGCTAGTCCCAGCTAGGCTGGAGGCAGGAGAGGACAGGACTTTCTCTTCCCCTGGAAGGAGTGGCTGGGGCTGTGTCATATCCCCGCACAGAAACCTCCCCCAGCCAGGGCCGCCCGGGGGGCAGGGGGGGGCAAGTGGGGCAATTTGCCCCGGGCCCCACAGGGGACCCCACAAGAGTTTTTGGCGGCAAGTCCTTCAGTGCCGCCAAACACACCCGGAGCGAGTGAAGGACCCGCTGCCGAAGACTCGGAGCTTCTTCCGCTCTAGGTCTTCGGCGGCAATTCGGCGGCGAGGGCTTCTTCCGCTCTGGGTCTTCGGCGGAAATTCGGCGGCGAGGGCTCCTTCCGCTCCGGGTCTTCGGCGGCAGTTCGGCGGCAGGTCCTTCACTCGCTCTGGGATCCACTGCCGAAGTGCCCCGAAGACCCAGAGCGGAAGGACCCCCGCCGCCAAAGACCCCAGGCCCCCTGAATCCTCTGGGCAGCCCTGCCCCCAGCTGCAGGAAGCACAGCATCCTCCCCTGCTTCCTGGCCCCATTGCTCCTCAGTTGGGGGGGGGAGGGGTCACTGTATGGGAAGCTGTTCCCCCATCTGCCCAACCCCCATGCAGCCATAGCTCCCATACTCAGACACCTCCACCAAGCCTCACCCCATACACCCAGAACCCCCCTAGCCCTCCATACCTGAACCCCACCCCACGAACCTCAACCCCTGCATCTGGAGCCCCCTGCACCCAGATCCTCTGCCTCTGGACCCCCACCCTGCACCCAGATCACCCCCCCCACCCCCACTGAGCTCCTGGCACTCAAACCTCCACCCTGATGAGTCCCACCCCACTGCACCACCTGGAGCCCCCACATCCAGATCTCCATGCCACTGACCTCCAATTAGCTGCACCCAGTCCCCCACCCCACCAAGCCCCATTCCCCCAGCACCCAGCCCCCTTTCTGAGTCCCCCACATCCAGACCCCTCTGCTGAGCCCCAACCACTTTCCCCTTGAAGCCCCTACAGAGTTCCATTGCCCTTGCACCTGTAACCCTCCCAATGAGCCTCTGTGCATCCAGATCCCCCACACACACCTAGAGCCCCACACTGAGCTGCCTGCATGCAGATTGTCCCACACAGAATCCTGTCCCCCCACACTGAGTCCCTGCACACTTGGATCCAGCCTGGTTGAGCCTGCCTGCCCCACACCTGGTGCACCTGGCACAGAGGGGCAGGGCCCCAGGGTGTTTATGGGGCAAGCCCAGGGCTTGTGCTGTGTCAGGGTTGGGTACAGCCTGACCACTGAGTCCATGTCCCAGGGGTGGAGGGGAGGGGCTGCAGGGTGATCTCCCACCTTTGTGCAGCCAGTGGCCTGTGCTTCCCACTGCCATTCTGGAGCTTCTGCATGTATTTATTGACAAATATAACTTGCAGAATTTTGCAGTATTTTAAAATATTTTGCAAAGAATTTTTAATTTTTTGGCACAGAATGTCCTCAGGAGTAGCATATGAATTAATATGCTCCCCCAAATAATCTCATGGGTAAAATTCACCCCTTCAGAAAAAGCCAGTATGATACTTGTATATCACTCAAGTCCCATTGGCTGTTTTGAGGGGATAAGTAAGACTTATTGGGGCACAGAACTTGTGCTGGCCCTCTCTAAAAGGAGACCTTCTTGTTTACATATTTAAAATTCAGTATTTACCCAAATATTTCTACCAGTAAATTCATATGGACTAATGAGATGTGAACACAGTTGAAGCAAATTCAAGTTTCTATTCAAATGCTCAGATAAGATCCATTCACCTACCTCTCATTATTATGTACACAGTTATATATTGCAGCCAAATTCTGCTCTCACATCCGTATAAATGTGGACACTCAAAGTTCAATGGCATAACTACAGATTGGCATAACTGAGAGAATGATTAGGCCCAAGTTGTATACTCCCTTTTATCAGGCAATATTTAAAATTCATATCATTACAAATTAAATGTCATCTAAGCTATTAAAAATGTAATGAATTAGAGGAATATGGAATTTAACAAGATGCAGTCAATCTTTTTTTTTTTTTTTTTTTTTTTTTTGCCTCTGTGTCTGGATGTAAACTGTAAAATTATAAGGAAGAGGCTGTACCAGCTTATTGGAACACAGTGCCTGATTCTGCCATTCCTTAGTAATGTATCTAGTTTGAGAGACAGCAATGGAACTACTTGACTTTGAGTGGGCTGCTCAGTGTTTCCAGGATTAAGCCCTTTGTGAATTTCACCTTTATGAAAAAAAAAATTCAATGTAAAATATGGCTGCAAATCCAAATACTTCACCCCTGAAAACAAAGTTTAGATCCTTACTTTGTCATCTCTTTTCTCCAACATTAGAATGTGTGCATCATTATTATTATTATATGACAGTATACTTCAAGAGGTAATTGCTGATTTCCATCCAGTAAATACTAAAATGTTAAAATCAAAGCAGATTTAACATCATTCAACATTTAACTGACAGAAGTAATTGAGCAAGTTCTTCCTTTTCAGATATTTTACTCTAATCAGGCTGTCTGGTTTTTGACAGTCAATAAGAGGACTATAATACAACCCAAACTAGCCCATAAACGTGCACTGCCATGTGAAATACAAAAGCTTAGAATAATTACAGGGAAAGTGCTAATAACAACACATTTTATGTAGTAAAATGTTAATTTCCAGGTTGGTGATGAGACTTTTTTTTTTATTTCATTTTTGGAATAAACAAATGTAGTAAACACAAACTGGGGAGCAGAGACTGAATCCTTTCTTCACTCTTAGACAAAAATAAAACAAAACAAAAACCTAGTCTGAATTAAAAGAAGCTCCATTTAGCTTCATCCTGCCTTTTCTGGGCTGAGATTTCCCATTACCCAAGAAGGAATAGTGTGATCTAAAGTTTATCCATAGTTGAGACATCAAGAATGCATTACCAATATGGAAGATGAATTGACCAATTCTGTTCCCATTGAAGGGGGTGGCAAAGGCTCAATTGCATTTAATAGGAACAAGATTAGGACCAGAATTGTTGAAATATATGCACATGAATGGTCATTTATATAAAAATACCAGCACAGCCAAATGAAGAGGGTCAGTGTGTTTGTTTGGTAGGGGCAAATATTAAAAATTGGCATCTTGATCCTCAAGCTTGTGTCTCATCTGTGCTCTTCGGGATGACAGCAGTCAGGATTCCAACAGCATCATGAGACCCATAATCCTGGACTTTGACAGGATACTCAAGTGTGACTAAGATTCTGCTCAGTCTTCATTCATTCTCCTCAGTATGAAACCGTCAGAGGCCACAGCACTTGAGCTACCCTTACCCAGTTGCACAGTTCCTGTCACTTGTAACAGGCACCGGGTCCAGAGTGACCAGCATCAGTAATAAAACGCTCTGTGGGGAGGAAGGGAAACCTCTACCTGCTTTTCGTTGCACCACCTAAAATTCCAGATGTCTGTCGCTGTCCTCATTGGCTCCTTGCCATTCACAAAATAAAATTAGAAAGCTGAAAGTAGAAATGAAGATCAGATTACTTCAGAATAAATGTTGTGAAAATCCTGACCTAGAGTGACATACCCAGGGTACAATCCAGACTGAGTAGCAGTGTCACCCCTGCCCTCTAACCTGGGGTGCACTTTACACCGATTTACTGCTGTAGCCTCCAATCAAGACTGCTCAAAACCAGCCTCCAGCATTTAAGTGACTCCCAGCTATGTCTGTATGTGTGCTGTAGCCAGCCAGCCACACCTGGCTATATTGCAGGTTGATGCCAAATCAGTCCTAGATTTTTCTCCCAGAAATGTATATCTTGTACTGCCCAGCCCTCTCCTGGACACTACAAATTCTTATAAAGACTGTCATTTTATGAATAGAAATTATACGCATACATGTTACCACGAATGGTGTTTCCCAAACATTTCAATTCAAACACACTGGATTAGATAAAACAAGTTTTTTAACTACAAAGAGAGAGGTTTTAAGTGAGTATGAGTAATGAGGCATAAAATCAGAAATGATTACAAGAAAAATAAAGATAAAACACTACTGATGCCTAATTTAACAAACTACTTTAAATTCAAAGCAAAGTTTTTCTCACTGCTCGCTTTCAACAGTTTTATTGGCCAAACTTCGTAGGTCAGGACCCCTTCTTCTGTTTAATGGCTGCTTTCTGTGTGCCTTCTCATGCAGTGAATTAAGGGGCAGAGATAGAGAGAGGAGTGATGCCTTGGGGTATCTGCCCCATCTTTTTATAGTCCTGTCCCCACTTTGAGAAGCATTTTCAGCTGGCAGCAAGGCGACAAGCAGTCTGTGTGGAAGGGAGCGCCATGCTATTTCTTTGCTAAAATGTAGATTTTTTTGCCCTGTCCCCTTTCCTGCCAAAGGCTATTACTTGCTAAGTGGCTGTTCTATCAGCCTTGCTTACACTTGGCTGAGGCATCAGCTTGCCCTTTGTCTCTGAGGAACAAGGTTGGCCACTCCTCAGACTTATCTGGAAAAGATACTTTTAGTCGTGATCTCAATTTATGTTTATAACTTCACCTATAACACTGCTACGTGCATTTTGGCATGATATTGATTAGTAAATTCAGGTTTTTCAAAATGATATCTCCTAAGGCATATTGTGTACAACGTTTACTACAAAAGTGTGTATGGTGTGGATGCAGGCTACATTCTGTCACACCTAGGTCTAAGTCTATCCAGTCTCCTTCAGGATTTCAGAGCTTTTTAAGTGACAAAAGAGAGATGAAGAAATAAGATATTCTCATTTCTAGATTTGTGCCTGTCACTTTCTCCCACTTGACATAGCTATTCCCCTTTCCATGAAAGGGTCCATCGCTGGTTAGCTTGCAGTCTTAGAGTCCTTTTGCTCTGGAGGCCATCGGAAAATAGAATGATAATAATAATTAATATGTCTGCTTGTGCATTAGCAGAGGGATGAAGCAGTTGCAGGAGAGATTCTTGTGATGAGGTGGTTTAATTGGTCTAGTTATAAGCAATTTCTGTGAGGTGCAGTAGGGTAGACTGGCTACTTTTGGGGCTAATTTATACTGTAGCTCCCTTAGTATAGTGGTTTTAAATGTCTGTTAAGGGCTCCCAGAGATAAGAATGGGCATTTTTTGATGTGGACTTGTATTTAGAGTGGAAATAAAAATAAATCCTAATATTACCCAATGGTTACCTTGAGTGGCCAGGTATCAAGTTGCTTATTACCATAATGGCAGAGAGGTATCCTTTGTATTTACATCTTGACAATGTATACACCTTTGTATACACCTCAGTAAGAATAAAGTTTGTTTGTATGAAAATCGAAGGGATCTTTCATCAGTGGCAGTTGATTCTTTCAAGCTGGGTCAGCCACCTTTTCAGTTCCAGTTTTAATCAGAATTGGGCCCAATCACTTTGATCTCTCTTACACAGGTTTTTACACCAGTGTAACTCTTTTTGACTCCAATGGAGTGATTCCTCACTCAAATATGAGAGGAGAATCATGTATGGGAGAGGGGAATGATGCCCATTGTATTTTTCCATGATTGCCCATTTATAACTCATAGTAATTTGTATCAGATTAGGAGTTGTAGGCTGACAAATATATAGGACTACATAAACAATTATTCTAAACCAACAAGCACAATGACTGGACAAAAATTAAAATAATCCTCAGTCAAACCTTTGCCTGCACACTAGGGAGGCATATGGTGTGTTCATAAATGGTACCATGCCCTTTTTGCTGCTATTGTTGTTTCTTTTCTAGAAAACTATAGCGTAGTTTCTGTAGTCATTTACCATAAGCCATTTTTTCTAACTTTCTGGCTGACACATTCTGTATGCCTTTGTGAACATGACAGGTTGTGCCAGTCTTATTAGGAGATGTCCTGCTCCTCTGGCAGCTCTGCCTCTACTGAGCTAGCGGGCCAGCCTCTTATAGTTCCAGTTCCTGTCCCGCCCCTCTGCTTCAGGCGGTGTGGCCTGGGTATCCCGGTTCTGCCCACCAGGGGGTGGTCGCGGTTCTCTCCTCATCTGTCAGGGAGGGAGACCACGTCCCCTCGCTACAGCTATACACTTTGAAAAAGAGTAACCTGATCCAATCCAGGTCATACTGTAACCTGACCATACATAGGTTCCTTTATTATTAGGGCTAGTTAATGTATTTAATTTAACATTATACTTACAAACAATTAAAGCTAAGAAGTATGTTTCCATTCATTAGCAGCTTCAGATTCTGTAATATATTTTTACTGATATGATTATTATACTATTGGCTTAGGCCACATTTTTCATACAAAGTTCTTCTTCTTTTTATTTTATTTTATTTTATTTTATTTTATTTTATTTTATTTTATTTTTGGTGAAAAATGCACCAAATCACTTTGAAAAACTGACACGAATTTGAGTTTTTTCTTTCTTTTTTTGGGGGGGGAAGAGGATTTAAAAAAAAAGTCATCTTTGACATTTTTAAAATAAAATGTTTTGATTTTTCTGTTCTAAACAAAAGTTAACACTTTTAATAATAAAATGTATCAGAATTACATTAAAATGCTCAAAATCTAAGCAAAACATTTTATTTCAGGTCAAATAAAATATTTAGTTTGACCCAAAACTGATTTTTTTTCATTGCCAGCTAATTGAAAAATCCATTCTTCACACAGAGCTACTTTATAGTGTACACACTTGGGTTTTGTTTATTTTAAATGTGAGGGTCAAATCCTGAAAAGTGAGAAGCACTGCAACTTTCACTGAAGTAAATAGGTTCTCTGTAGTTGCCCAGTATATCTCAGGAGTTAGCAATTAATAAATGTGACCATTACAAAATATCTGGTTACAAGCAGTATAATTTAATATAACAAGTTTTTCAGTAGGCCTGAGTATCTTCTCGCTTACCACAGCTTTACACTGGAGTTACTCCATATTTCAATATCGGTGCCCTTTCCATATTTCAATATCGGTGCCCTTGATTTATGTTGGTGAGGGAAGAGAAACAAACCCAATGATGTTAAATCATTAACACTTAAACAGTTGTAATATTTTTGAGTCAGGTGTACCATTTGCTATAAATGTACACAACTACTGTACTTCACTACAGTCTTAGGGCAGATAATTATTAGGACGGTAACCTTAAAATTAAGCTGCCCAATATTCAGGGATATGCAAAGTTATTACTAAATTGTGCCATGTTATTATATTTTATAAGTGGCTATAACTCTTGTTTAGTCGTAGTATTTTATTTGTGTTGGGCAGTCTGGGTACAGTTACTCCAGCAAAACTAATGATATTTGCAAAATGTGTCATGGATATTTGATGACCACATGTGCTCAGGAACTTGGAATTATGTTACATCCTATATGTAGTCTCTCCGGCAGCCCAGTGCCACATAACAACCATGGTAGGACATTTATTTTTATACTTATGTCCTGACTCTACAAATACTTATGCCCTAGATTATGTGAGTTAACCTAGATCAGGTGAGTAACTCCTGTGTCTAAAATGGTGATACCCTCCTGCTTAATGTAAAACAGTGCATAAATGATTAAAAGATTGGCATGTTAGGTGGAAACGTGTTGATTACTGAATCACTATCACCACCCTTGGCTATTCCCTAAGGCCTGGTCTACACTAGGAGCTTATATCGAATTTAGCGCCGTTACATCGAATTAACCCTGCACCCGTCCACACCAGGAAGCTACTTAGTTCGAAATAGAGCTCTTTTAAATTCGACTTCTGTAATCCTCGAAAACGAGAGGAGTAGCGCTAAATTCGAAATGGCAATATCGAATTAGGCTAGGTGTGGATGGAAATCGACGGTAATAGCTCCGGGAGCTATCCCACAGTGCACCACTCTGTTGACGCTCTTGACAGCACTTAGAGCTCGGATGCTCTGACCAGCCACACAGGAAAAGCCCCGGGAAAATTTGAATTCCTTTTCCTGTCTGGCCAGTTTGAATCTCATTTTCTGTTTGGACAGCGTGGAGAGCTCAGCAGCACTAGCAACGATGCAGAGCTCTCCAGCAGAGTTGGCCGTGCAATCTAATAGAAAGAGGGCCCCAGCATGGACTGATCGGGAGGTCTTGGATCTCATCGCTGTGTGGGGCGATGAGTCCGTGCTTTCAGAGCTGCGCTCCAAAAGAAGGAATGCAAAGATCTATGAGAAGATCTCTAAAGCCATGGCAGAGAGAGGATACAGCCGGGATGCAACGCAGTGCCGCGTGAAAATCAAGGAGCTGAGACAAGGCTACCAAAAAACCAAAGAGGCAAACCGACGCTCCGGATCCCAGCCCCACACATCACGTTTCTACGAGGCACTGCATTCCATCCTAGGTGCGGCCGCCACCACTACCCCACCAGTGACCGTGGACTCCGAGGATGGGATATTGTCCACGGCCGGTTCCTCCTCGGAAATGTTAGGTGACGGGGAAGATGAGGAAGGAGATGAGGAGGACGAGGCAGTCGACAGCGCTTGCACCGCTGATTTCAACGACAGCCAGGAGCTCTTCATCACCCTTACCGAGATCCCCTACCAACCGTCCACAGCCCTTACCCCGGACACCGAATCAGGGGAAGGATCAAGCAGTGAGTGCTTTAAACATCTAAACATTTCATTTTAACATAAGTGGAATATTTATATTGTTAAGAATGGGCTTTTCAGTCACTCAGTTAAACATAGAAACTTTTATTTATAACAAAACAGGAATAATAACTATATCAGTAATTTGTTGTTCATGATTTAGTTGGCTTAGTAAACTTTTTACTACTAACTATGTATAGAAAATCAAGTACTGTCCGGATATTCATGATTAGTCCACAACACGGCCCCTCCACTCTGTAGTCCGTTATGCTCAACTTAAAGGAAAAGGCGGTCAATGTGCCCGGGAATGGACAGACAGTCCTCCTGGGATAGCTCCGCATAGCTCTCCTGGAGGTACCGCTCCAGCATGCGCACGAGGTTCAACGGCAGGGCAATCTTGTTTGGTCCCCCGTGGTAGCACACGTTCCCACGCCATGAGTCCATGAGGTAGTCAGGGATCAGTGCGCGGCACAGCATGGCGGCATATGGCCCAGGCCTCTGCATGCATTCACGCAGCATCCTTCCCCTCTCGGTCTCCGAGATCCTCATGAGGGTTATGTCACACATGACGCCCTGCTTTAAATTAGGGAGGGGAATGTTAGTATTTGGACTGCTTTACAGCCACGCGGTGGAAGCGGCAGAGGGGCAGCATACAGGGATCTTTCCCGGGGACAGCCGCGAGGTGGTGGGACAGGGGCAGAGCTCATGCTTCCCTGATTGCTGCCAGCAGAGAGTGGCCTTGCATTCAGTGCGAAAGGAGCCCAGTGCTACTATTACATGTTTAAGCTGCCACAAGTCTACGGCTTACCATGTTTTCCCGCAGCAGAAGTAGAGGTGTCCTGCAACGCTTCTCTGATCGCAACTGCAGGACCCCAGACACATAAGGCGAGGGCCGAAAATTCGACCTTGTCCTGAGTGCGCATGTGAAAGGTGCAGTGCATGGTGTTGTTCACAGAGAAAGACTATGCTCTTTGTTAGCAACTTCATTTATCTGTCTCAGGAATTTACTCCCTTTTTCCCATTCCCACAGACACATCTGCGACTGTCTCCCAACCCAGCCTGGCATCACACTCCCAGAGGCTAGCGCAGATTAGAAGAAGGAAGAGAAAAACTCGTGAAGACATGTTTTATGAACTTATGGAGTGCTCACGAGAGCAGGCAGCCCAGACGACACAGTGGAGGGAGAACTTGTCACAAATGCACAGAGCAGTCATGGAACGGGAGGAGAGGTGGCGCCAGGAGGACCAGCAGGCTACTCAAACCCTGCTTGGACTAATGAGGGAGCAAACGGAGACGCTCCGGCGCCTAGTGGATGTTCTGCAAGACCGGAGGCAGGAGGACAGAGCACTGCTGCTGTCTATCTCTAACCGCCCTCCCCCGCCACCAAGTCCCACACCCCCCTCACCAAAAGTACAAAGAAGGAGGGGCGGCAAGGGCCGTTAAAACTGTCAGTCGGCCACTGCACACTGCTGCAGCAATGGAAGGCTCTCGTTCCAAACTTTGAAAAGTCCTTTCCTACCCATCTCACACTAGCCCATGTCCAAGTTTCCTTCCCCCCCCCCCTTTCATGTGCGGTTCGTAATAAAACATCTGTTTCTGTTAAGTACTGTTTCCGAGAGTGTCTTTTGGAGGGGATTCTGTCTGAAGGGGGGGAAGGGGTTTGTTACTTGGACAGGACAGTCACCTGTAGCAGGCTACAGAGGCGGGGGCAGGTCCAGCATCAGGACACATACACAGCACAGTCACCAGTTACCCTGGTCAGTCTGGGAGGCGGTTTTCTTGTTCTGGGGTGCGAGGGGGTTGATCTGTGACTTTGTGTCGGGGGAGGGCAGTTAGAGATCCTATGCCGCGGTCCTTATCCTGGATCACAGAGCCACGCAGCAGGGGATCTGTTACCCTCCACCCCCTGCCAGAAAGTCACTTGGCCGACACATACATCCAGTCCCGCCCAGGACTGCTGGCAGGCTGCGTTGAAACAACCAATGCAGCACTGCGGAGCCTGTCATTCCCGGACTTTAGAAGCATCATTTGCATCAAAACAGTAAGCCCGCCCCCCGCCACAGTCTGCGTCCCCGGTTTAAAACATTCCCGCGAAAACAATAAAAAAGAGAACCTTGTTCATTAACAGAACAGAACAGATTTTATTTGTTGGGAAGGTGGGGAAGGGGGTATGTAACTTGGAAGGATAGTCAACAGTAACTGGGTAAAGAAACGGGGGCAGGTTCAGCATCTGTGTCCACAAAGTAAAAAGTCACTGGAGACCCTGTTCAGTCAGGAACCTGGCTTTCAAAGCCTCCCTGATGCACAGTGCGTCCCGCTGTGATCTTCTAATCGCCCTGCTGTCTGGCTGGACGTAATCAGAAGCCAGGCTATTTGCCTCAACCTCCCACCCTGACATATAGGTCTCCCCCTTGCTCTCACACAAATTGTGGAGCACACAGCAAGCAGCTATCACAATGGGGATATTGGTCTCGCTGAGATCACAGCGAGTGAGTAGGCTTCTCCATCTGCCCTTGAGACGGCCAAAAGCACACTCCACCACCATTCTGCACTTGCTGAGCCGGTAGTTGAATAGTTCTTTCCCTGAGTCCAGTGCGCCAGTGTAGGGCTTCATGAGCCAGGGCATTAGCGGGTATGCAGGGTCCCCGAGGATGACTGTAGGCATCTCCACATCCCCAACAGTTACTTTGTGGTCCGGGAAGTAAAGACCTTCCTGCAGCCGTCTACACAGACCAGAGTTCCTGAACACCCTAGCGTCATGAACCTTGCCAGGCCATCCAACGTAGATATTGGTAAAACGTCCCCGATGGTCCACCAGTGCTTGCAGCACCATGGAAAAGTAGCCCTTCCGGTTGATGTACTGGCTAGCCTGGTGGTCCGGTGCCAGGATAGGGATGTGAGTCCCATCTATAGCCCCACCGCAGTTTGGGAATCCCATCTCGGCAAAGCCATCTCTGATGAGCTCCACGTTTCCCAGGGTCACTACCTTAGATAGCAGTAGCTTGACGATTGCCCTGGCTACTTGCATAACAGCAACCCCCATGGTAGACTTGCCCACGCCAAACTGGTTAGCGACGGACCGGTAGCTGTCTGGCGTTGCGAGCTTCCAGAGGGCTATGGCCACTCGCTTCTGGACAGTCAGGGCTGCCCGCATCCGGGTGTCCTTTCGCTTCAGGGCAGGGGACAGCAACTCACACAGTTCGAGGAAAGTCCCCTTCCGCATGCGAAAGTTGCGCAGCCACTGGGATTCATCCCAGACCTGCAGCACTATGCGGTCCCACCATTCCGTGCTGGTTTCACGGGCCCAGAATCGCCGTTCAACAGTATCAACAAGACCCAGTGACAGCGAGATGTCCTGGGCGCTGGGTCTCATGTTCTCAGAGAGGTCGGAGCTAGTGTCCGACTTCATGCCGTCACGGTAGTGCCGTAGCCTCCTCTCATGATTGATCTGCAGCTGCCTCTGGTACAGGTGGAGGAGAAGCTGCGAGGCGTTGAGAACTGCCACAACTGCAGCGATGGTCGCAGCGGGATCCATGCTCGCACTGCTGTGGCGTCCGCGCTGTCAGTAATCAGAAAAGCGCGCGAAATTATTTCCCGCCGGCGCTTTCAGGGAGGGAGGGAGGGCTTGAGTGACGGACGGATGACGACAGGCGCCCAAAAGCACCCTCGACACATTTTTTTACCCAGAAGGCATTTGGGGCTCGACCCAGAATTCCAAAGGGCAGGGGGGACTGCGGGAACTGTGGGATAGCTGCCCACAGTGCACCGCTTCCAATGTCGACGCTTGCCCCGTTAGTGTGGACTCACAAAGTCTCACAAAGTCGAATTACTGTCCTTAGTGTGGACACACACGTTCGACTTAGTAATATCGATTCCACATAGTCGAATTAACTAAAATCGAAGTACTCTCGTAGTGTAGACAAGGCCTAAGTTTCCCTTGGAGGTCTCCCATCCAGGTACTGACTAAGCTTCTCTCCTGTTTAGCATAAGAGATCCAATAAGCCCATAGCCTGATGTACAGCTGCATAAAATAACTTTACAAAATCTAAGTAATAAATATTGTAAATATGAAACATTAGCTGCACCCTTATTGAGATCTCTGAGTTGATTCCAATTTCCTGCTAAGAGATGATTTGCAACTTTCAGTAGCACACAGTGCTAAGAGCACAGGAGCCAGCACAGTGAACATAAGAACGGCCATACTGGGTCAGACCAAAGGTCCATCTAGCCAAGTATCCTGTCTTCCAACAGTTGTCAATGCCAAGTGCCACAGAGGAAATGAACAGAACAGGTAATCATCAAATGATCCATCCCCTGTCCCTCATTCCCAGCTTCTGGCAAACAGAAGCTAGGGACACCATCCCTGCCCATCTTGGCTAATAGCCATTGATGGACCTATCCTCCATGAATTTATCTTTTTGAACCCTGTTATAGTTTTGACCTTCACAAAATACTCTCACAAAGAGTTCCACTGGTTGACTGAGCGTTGTGTGAAGAAATACTTCCTTTTGTTTGTTTTAAATCTGCTGCCTATTAATTTCATTTGGTGACCCCTAGTTCTTGTGTTATGAGAAGGAATAAATAATTATTTGCTTATTTACTTTCTCCACACCAATCATGATTTTATTGACCTCAATCATATCCCCCATTAGTCGTCTCTTTTCCAAACTGAAAAATCCCAGTCTGATTAATCTCTCCTTTTATGGAAGCCGTTCCATACCCCTAATCATTTTTGTTGCCTTTTTCTGAACCTTTTCCAATTCCAATATATGTGAGTGAAATGTGAGTAGAAGAACAATTAACACAATTTTTTTACAGTAAGGGATTATTACATCTTGTATGCTGTAAATAGATAGAGATAGATAGCCATGGTAGACTACACATGCCCTCACTGAAGAAGAAAACATTCCAGCAATCAGCATTACAGCTCGTTATTGCTGATCTCTGACCCTTTACATGGGCTAACACATTTTGACTTGGATTTTCATACAGTTCCCTAAACACTTTAAAGAAATCTAAATTCCTTTGCATCACCTATACATTCCCCCCTTTCTTCATTCAGGTAGATTAAGAAAATGTTTCTTTGTTTAATCTTTTCATAGACAATAGCGGATAATGTATGCCAATAGCTAGCCTCGGACTTTCTCTCTAACTTCTCTTCTCCCACAACTCAGTATGACTCCAAATTATAATTATTTTCTTGGACAAAAACTGGATATGGTACATTGATGCTTTAGCTAAATAGAGAAGTTGCCATCATCTCTGTACACAACAGAATCCAAGCTGTTGGTTCTCCATCCTCAGTACCTGGATACCTTTCCCTTTTAATAAACTAAGTGATGTCAGGGGCTTCCCCCCACTTAGTTTGTTTAGATTATTCCACTCTTTGACTTTCCTCAGGCTTTAACTTGTTCCATTCCTTCCAGTTGCACTTTACAACTGCTTATGGTCAAACAGCTTTCCAGCCCAGCTGAATGCTGTAAATAAATAAATGGAGAGAGGGATATTATGGGTGTTGTTTTATGAAATCCCTACATTTGATTCCTTTACAGAAGCTGCCTCTTGTCTTTCTCAAGCAATTAAACAAACTAAATAAAAACATTGCTTCCTGAAGTCCTTGAGCAGGAACATGTAATTTTTAGATCAGGCCCCGGTCAGAAAGGCAACAGTTGGTGAAGAGGAAAATCTGATTGACTTCTCCCAGAGTGAAACACTAATGCAATTACCTGAGGAAGCTGGCCTTGCTCAAATATTAGGTAATATGCTGGAAAAGAGAACAGGGGAATTGGATGTACTCCAGTTTTCAGTAAAGGCTATACACAGTTCTTTCCCCTCAACATGGTATACCTTTGAATTAGTCTTAAGCCATGTAAACTAAGGAACAAGTTTGCAAAAAAAAAAAAAAAAAAAAAAAGTAAAGACTCACAGCTCTATAAATAAATGGCCAATAAGCCAAAAGAGTAAAAATAAGATCAGAAGCAAGTAAACCTAAGTGATTAAAAAGCAAACAAACAAAAGCTGAGCATCTAAGCTATTTTCACAGACAGTCAACTCTCCGCCCTTTAAATCTTCTCTTCCTGTTTTGGTATTATACTAACCATGCCTCAACGGACCTTTTTAAAACTAAGTCTGATCATTTCCAACTCACCTTGGGGATTTGGATGCCCAGATTTCCTGGGAAGTTTGGAAAATCTCAGCCTAAGACTGCAGTTGCAAAAGTTGCAGCCATGGGGATTTTCTCTTTAGATGGAGAGAATAGCTAAATCGACAGCCTCATAAATACTTGGAGGACTCATCACATCACCCTATGAATTTTCACAGGACCAGTAAAATCCCCCTCCCACTTCTGAGTGAGTTCCTCCATGATTAATACAATTCCTCCTTTATTTTCCCCCCCAGACCATAAAAGCTTGCCTTCATCCTGGCCTTTTCTGCTTGCAAAAAATGGATGTCATGCCTGCTTAAACCCATCAGCACTGTTCACTTGAAGGAACCCAGAGAAGTCCCTTCAAATGAGAAATGCATGGTTGTAGCCTTGCAGGAGATGATGGGGTATTACAGATTAAGGGGAGAGGAAGAAGGGAGGCACCAAGGAGCTGCCACTATAGGTAGAATTGTTCCCTTGGCAAACCTTCATAGTTCCTTATATAATAGGGAAGTTCTATGGCCTGTGTTATACAGGAGGTCAGACTACATGATCACACTAGACCCTTCTGGCCTTATAGTCTAAACATTTTAATACAAATTCCAGAGGCATTGATGCCTTTGGTTGCATCAGTAATCGTGCTTCATAGTATTTTCTCCTTTTGGAGTGAGGAGGAGCTGAAGGCAGTATGGCTGTGGAGTGAGCCATGCTACCAGAGAAAAAAAGGGTCATGGGAAGGGTAAAGAGAGATCACACAGATCCCCTAAAATCCATAGGATTTAGAACAGGATTGTGAGAGTATCCTCAGAATTTGCATTGGTCAAAGGCTCTGTTGCTTTTTCCACCATCCCCTCCCTTTGCAACCCTGCAAATTTCCGCCCCTGACAGCATAATAGATTAAAAACTACATGTGATTCATCTATAATTGTTCAAGGATATTTTTTGTTTCTCGGGGTGGAGGGTGGACGTTTCTTCAAAGAATGGGATGAGTTAGCCTTTAAACTTTTGCATTGTTGTGGGCAGCCATTACATTACATAATACTTATTTTGCTCCCACAGCAATAACCTACACTCCAGACTATAAAAGGATATACTGTATATAGAAATGTTTTCCCTATCACATTGTGAGACTGTTGAACACGAGCAATACTGACTATTATCCATACTGTCTTAGTTAGCTATTATAGAAAAATGGAAAATCATTTCTAATGTAAACTCAGTAAAGAAAAAAGTGTTTTTTAGCACGCTGCCCAAAGCCTCTAAAAATATGCACACACCCCTCAGATAAACCACATTAAAGCCCAGAGTTCAGTTGTGAACATGAAATGTTTTTCTTAAAGCCTTCCTCAAAGCTCACTAAACTCAATATAGAGGAGTGTTGTCAGGTTCTACAAACACACACATAATTGATTTATTTAAACATCAGCTCTAATCTGCATTAAAAAGGAACCCTCAAAACTAAAATAACAGCAAAAAAGAAAATATCATTGGCCCAAAAAGGCCACAGGAAGAATTAATAATACCTAGTTCTTACATAGAATTTTTCATCAGTAGAATTCCTTACAAGAGAGGTCAGTATCATTGTCCTCATTTTCCAGGAGTGGAAACTGAAGCACAGTGAGGCAAAGGCCCAGATGCACAAAAGTACTTATGCACCTAAGCTCTAGACTTAGGTTCCTAAATCTGGGTTTAGGCACCTGAGTCCCATTTTTAGGCTCCACCACAATTAAATGCTGTAGCCATCAACACTTACTTAGAGCTTATGTTCTTGCAATAAACAATTTCCTTGATGCCTATATTTCTGCCTTTGGGCATGCATGCTCTACCTTGATCTAGCGTCCAGGTGCCTAGCTCCTGCCTAAGCCCTAGAGCAAATAACACATTGCAGAAAATAGGCTTTCACCTTCCTAGACTTGAATGTTGGACCCAATGCAATAGGTGTACTCAGCGCACACCTACTGGATCGACCTGCTCAAGAGAATCCACACAAAATGGGGGTGGGGGACAAGAAGGAGGTCCGGTGATTGTACCAGAGAGAGGGTGAGGGAGGAGAAGGAGGGCCAGTCATTGGGGGTGGGGAGAAGAGTATGGACAAGTGTGAGAATAACTCTACAGCCAAGTGGTTTGAGTACTCCTTTGTGATTTGGGGCATCTAGCATCCATGCTCCAATCTGAGCTGGAACAGCTTCAACAGGAGAGGTGGCAGCATGTCCCATAGTCCTAGCCCAATGGTTAGGGCACTCCCCTGAGAGGTGGCATATTACTCTTCAGATCCTTTCTCTTCATCAAGTGGAGAGGGGACTTGAATCAGGAGTCTCCCACAGTACATGTGAGTAACCTAAACACTGGGCTAAAAGTAATGAGGATGCCCTCTTCCTCCTCCTCCTTCATTTCTCATCCCTCCTCACGCCAGCTTCTTGCAAAAAAACACTTAGACACCTAACTTGAAGAAAAGGTTCACAGCCAAAAATTACTAGCACAGATAGGCACCTCCCTGCAGCCTAGACTTCAATGCCTGTCTCCTTCAGAAGGTTGGGGTTAGCACATACCCCTCTTGTTGGCATCTCCCACTGGCTGTCTGCCTAGTGTGCTGGCTTTTGTGAATCACAGTCCAAGGCTTCTAACTCTACCCATTCATTGTATAGGAGCCTAAGTGCCTAATTCAGGCTTTGTGGGTCACGGTGTTGTTCCTGTAATTTTCTAGGCTCAGCATCACAAAATCCAAATATCTTTGTGAATCTAGGCCAAAGTGATTTGCCTAAGGCTCCCCAGCAGTGCAGTGGCATAGCTGGGAACTGAATCCAGGTTTCCTGAGTTCTAGTTTTCTCGAGTAGGAGCCACAGTTCTTGGAATAGTTACCTCATGTAGCAATAATCTTATACCCTTTTACTATAATATAAATATTCGGAGTAAGTTTAGGAATATGGTATTGGTGTTTAGGCCCTTTCTACACTAGAGCTCAAGTGATATTAGCAAGAACCATGTTTAAAAATATTTCACAAGAACTGTGTTATTTGTGTAAACCAACCACAGACCTGGACTGGAACATGGGTTTGTAAAACCGTACTTGTAATATGGTTTATTTCTGTCTACTTTGAAACCACATTATCAACCTGCTAGTTAATGCCATGTGTAGCAGGGTGGTTACCCTGCTCCTGCCTGGAAGGGCTTAAAACAGCCCTGGCAGAGGGCTGCAGCTCTAAAAGCTGGGCTGATTGGGGAAGTAGCCACAGCTGGGCCACGCCCCAATCAGGCCACAGCTGGCCTGTATAAAAAGGCTGGGAGCCAGGAGCTCAGCAGTCTCTCTTTGCCTTCAGAGAGAGAAGGGCCTGGCTGCAGTGAGCTAGAGACAGAGTACCTGAGTGGAGCAGGGCTGGGGAAAGGCTGAGGAGCTGGGGAGCTCCAGCCTGGATAGCCCCAGGCTGTGGCCTAGTAGGAGGCCAAGAGGTACTGGGGGTTGCAGAGGGCAGCCTATGGTAGGCCAAGGCAGCAGGTCCAAACCCAACCTTGCCTGTGATGAGTGGCCTATACTGCAGTCTGCCCCAGGGAGCGGGGGCTAGTTGGTGACTGGCAGTGGCCTTATTCTGAGGTGAGGTAGGGATAGTGGGTGGGGGTTCCCCAGGGAGGGGAGACCCTAGTACTGAGGGGTGTACTGCCAGGGGGCAGCACCCCAGATACAAGGGCACTGGGGCTGGGAGGGACACAGGGGCCAGAGGACAGGTGGATCACTGGCCTGCAGGGGGTGCTCCAGGATGCTGGAAAAGCTAATTCCCGAGACTACCAGCAGGAGGCGCTGCAGGGGTGAGTCCACTCCTCTACACCATGTTTGAACTCTAGTGTGGACAGAGCATTAATAGTTATCTTGATTTATTTCTTTAAATAACACTAAAAAAGTACACAACCTTCTCTACACCAAGAAGTAGAACTTAAATGATGAATTTTTAAATTAACAGTTTCATACTGAAAGATGCAATTAAGAGCAATAGGCAGCAGTCCTAGTCAGTGAACCACAGCACCGTTGGGGCAATCATTGTCCTGAATGGAAAACACCATCAAACAAGACTACCAAAAGGTTTGACTGCCAAACAAAATTGGCATAGTTATCCAATATCCTGACATCCAGTCCTGTGATGCAGCTGCAAGATTTCCCAGGATAAGTGAGGCTCACTTCATTCCAGACCTGTCCTTGTAAAATGATCAGGAATTGTTCAGAATGATGGAGGACCTAGCCTTACACTGCCATATAGTGAGTTTTGGAGACATGAAAATGTCTGGAGTAGCAAGTGATTACTTTTTTCTCTGTCTTCTCCCCACACCTTCGGGAACATTTTTTTATCTAATTGTAATAGGACCAGGGATGAAATCCTTACCCCCATTTTATTTTGATGTAAAGGGGCCCTAACAGCTCTGCATGTAGCTTAGGAAGGATTGCCTTGGTTCAGGCACTCTAGAAGACAGCCATGAGGCTGCCTCCCAGTGACCCTTTTACAAACCCTGGTATAGGGGACATGCCAGAGGCAGGACTGGGGGGTGGAACGGATGTGTTGGGGTAGGGCTGCAGCACTCATCACTCTAGAGATTCCAGGAAGCACCATATGACGGCCCTGGGAGGCTGCTGTAATATAGATAGGCCCCCAGGACCATTTAAGTTACACCAGAGGCCTCTATTACCTGCAGTACAGACAAAGAGTGGAAGATGGTAAGTTAGTTTAAAGCCACCAAAGCACCCTTTCTCTGGACTGCAAGTTCTGTCCTGTACCTCTAAGATCCATAGAGCAGTATCTCATCCGAAATCCTATTCAAGTCAATGGAGTTGTGCTGTTTTACACCATCTAAGGATCTGTCTCTGACAGCTCAGTTTTAGTAAAAATTCAGATATACTTGAAATTTGGATAGGTGAAAATTCAAATAAACAAAAATCCAAGTGAAATGAAAAATAGTAAGACTTTGTAATGCTTTATGAGAAAAGAATTTCTGTCTCCTTGTCCACCTCAATTATATATTGCATTCATTGTTGTGGCTAAAATGCTTCCAGGGGTAGGACTAAAATGATCATAAGGCAATATCTCATGCGGTGCGAGGATACATCATTTTGTTTTGGACACCAGAGAAACAAAGTCAGGAAAAAGAAATGGAAAAGCAAAACAAATTGGTTCTGTGTACGAAGGCTTTACAAGAGAAACACTCAAAGGAAACACATTTTACCTGTAATGGTAAACATTATATAACCCATAATCCTTTTAGCAATGGGCTTATTTCCAATAACAGTAATTACAATTATTAGCTTCTTAAATTATTATTTTGAATTTGTTTTCATTTGGATATAAAGCAGCAACAACAAGACATCCATGAATTTTAATAAGACCAGCTAATTTCTATTGGTTGAGGGAACATCAGATCATTTCACCCATATAAATACCTGTCTTATCCTCCAAATGAAAAATCATTTAACAAACAAAGGTAATTTATTCCTTAAGAATGTTAACAGTGTGGAATTTAAAATATTATAGTTTTGATGATATACTGTAACTCCAAGAATCAGGCAAAAATAACTTATTTAGGAGGGATTTGAAATAGAGACTGAAAACGAATTAGACATATACACACTACGGATGGGTTTTTCAAATGCTCTCATTTGTTTTACCATTTACTTTAACAGGAGAAGTGTTAGAGCTAGATCCACAAAGAGATTTAGATGCCCAGCTGCCTATTCTAGGCACTGCCCTCTAAAATATAAAGCCTCAGAACTCCCTCCCCCCCCATCAGCTGCATCTAACCCTAAAATCACCTAAAGTCCCTAAGTTTCTGCTAGCAAAGTCCCCTATGTGCCTACAAATCTGCCACCGTACATATGCACAGCTACCTAAGTGCTGACACCTGGTGCTTAGCTTGCACCTAAACCCGAGCAAGATCCTCAGACTTGGCATTCCCTCATCTATCTTGCTTGCAGAGCCTGTTCCAGTTGTGTTCAAAGGCTGCCTTCAAACACATCTCCTGGCTCAGGCCCTGCACAAAACACAGGTGGTAGCACTGCACATCTCCATTTTACCCAGTAGCTCAATGGTTAGAAAACTCTCCCAGGAAGTGGGCAATGTAGGTTCAAATCCCCACTATGTGTGAGAGGAGCACTTGAACTCAGGTCTACTACTTTCTGAGTGAGTGTCCTAACAAAAGGATTACTGGGTATAAGGGGTGAAACAACCACCTTCTACTCCTCCTTGTTTGGTTGGTGTGTTCATTTTTTTTTTCCTTTTTTGGGAGGAACGACTGACCTGGCTTAGGTGCTTCACTCCAGGAGAGGATTCACACTTGTGAATTCCAATTGGACAGAGGCTTCCCTTTGACCCAGACTTATGCGCCTATGTCCTTGAGAGAGGCAGGACTTAGGCCACACCCCTCTCCTTCTCATTTCCTCTTGGTTAGCTTAAGCAGTTCCTTGCTCAGCTTTTTGGCTTTTGTGGATCCCATACTTAGGCACCTAACTCTCCCCATGCATTGTACAGGGAGTCTGAGCACCTAACTCAGGGGTGTGGATTCCACTAGGTAGCAGGGCACCTAATGTTAGGGGTTGCAGTGCTGAGCCTTAGTCCCTTTTATGGATCTAGCCCTTAGTGTAATCCTGAGATCTTCTGAAAATCCCACTTTAAAGCTTTCAAATACACTTTAAACATCCACATTGCTTTTTTGTTAATGGAGTTCTTTTGTTCTGCAGTTTACAATCTAACTGCAAGAAATATACAACTAACGTGTATTAAAAAAAAATCACAAGACAGCAGATA
The DNA here is from genome assembly GCF_028017835.1 of Emys orbicularis. Lineage (NCBI taxonomy): Eukaryota > Metazoa > Chordata > Testudines > Emydidae > Emys > Emys orbicularis. Next base: position 151,648,368 of record NC_088684.1, on the reverse strand, counting down.
TGCTATAAATCATTAAGTGCCTGCAGGAATATCCAAATTGTGTAGTATGGGCAGACATCTTATAACTCATTAGATAGACAACCTTCATAAATGAATTGGCTTATTCATAAGTATAAAGGTACATATTTATTACACGTAATAGGAGCTGGGCAAGTGTTTTAGGTGAATAATTCAGTAGAACTTTAGTTTGCAAATTTGTGAATAGACATATGTTTGTACATTTCTTCATTTTTGAATAATTTGATTAAATGCTTCATTGAACATGTTTAACCTATGGGAAACTTTGCTCACCGCAAGCACTTGCTCTTTGTTGTTATCCCTCTGACACGTAATTGGTCACTTTAGTCATTGCCAATCCCTCACTGGATCAGTGTAACTGTAATGAAGCGGGGGAGGATGTGATCATGTTACTAGTGGGCAGATTATCTGCTGGTGAAAATTGTCATTTACTCCTGTTGAAAATCTGTTCCTGGCCTTTGGATTCTCTCAAGGAAAGGTTGGAAACAGTCTGTTAAGCAGAAAGGCTAGGCTGGCTGGATTAGGGAAGTTAGATGATATTCAAAACTGTTTTTCTTTCTAGGTCTCTTCAGTCAGATTTTGCCTGAAACATCAGTGTTGGGAAAAAAATCCTTTGTAATGTATTACTTTTCTCTTATCACTTTCAAACAAAACAATTGCATGTATATGCATACTCTTACCCATAACTGCGCTATTTACTAATTAACTAGTAATTGCATTGTGCAATTATGATTGATATAAGGTGGGAAACTGAGTCATGAATCCACCCAATTCAGCCTCAATACATTTTTACCTTTTATTTATAAAATTTTCAGACCAAATTATTGCCACTTATAGATTCTGAACATATATTTAAATAGACAATATACAAATAAGACGGAACAAGTAGGGGCCCAAGTTACTGAGTTCCTGGGTACTGTAAAACTCTCCTGCACTTCATGATGGTCATCTCAGTCTCAGGTCTGGTCCTTCAGTCTCATTCCTTCAGTTTTCAGTCTGCTATTTCTATAACTCGGGTCCTTTTGTTCACTGGCTTTTATGGCTTTCCACATTACTTATTCATTAGCTTTCCTCCAATCAACATTAAGCAATTGTGGCTTATATAACCCTTACAATATACATGCACATACTTTTTTGCTATCTACACTATTTTCATTTCATCATGTCTTCAAGTCACCTTTCTCCCATTTCCCCCCAAACATAGGGACTTTTAGCATTGTTTTGTGTATTTTTATTTCACTAATTAACTTACTCTTATCTCACTCTTCTAACACAATAACAAAACATCACCTTTGTCTTTTCAGCTGTGAGCATTATCTAAACAAAGTGATGGAAAAGAGACTGGCAAGACAACACTTATGCCAGGCAAGAACAAGTCAAAGCCTGGTATAAATATTACCCTGTCCAAACTCATTCACTATCCATAATTCTAAACTATTAGATTAATCCAACAAACCCCTCATTTTTACCATTCAACAATTCTTCACCTTTATATATGTGAATATTACTAATGTAATTCAGTATATGTGAATCATCCTAAATTCTTAATTAACTTTTTTTTTTATTTTTTTTATTTGAGTAGGAGAGTTATGGGGGTGACATGACCTTTAATGTCTGCATTTCTTTATTTCCAAACACAGGTTTTCAGGGGATATTTTGTTCAAAGTCTAGCATCATGCTTGTAAATTATTAAAAAAAAACCCTTGTCAGTAATTTTGTGTGTTGCATTTTGAGGCACTTGTTTAGTTTAGGGTCTTGGTATTCAATAGTTCCCCTCCAAAATGGTATAATGATATACCCTTCTATGTCACATTTGTTGTGTTGTTGGTAAGCGCTTTATAGTGATAGTCTATATAACTCCCAAATCTATTTATTGTATTTTCTAATCTCTGGTGGTCTGTCATGTATCAGAATTAATATCAGTCGTGACAAAAGATGCTAACTGCAGTGTACATGGTCAGGTAAATTTCTGAGGTAAGATCCCTATAAAAACCTCCATGTCATGATTTTGGCCAGGAGAAAGATGAATATTTCAACAAATGTGTCCCCCTTTTGTATTAATTAAGCATTGTTTTCTTTCTTACAAACTTTACTGGTCATCAACCCACAGTGAATGAGAGATAGCAAAGAATGGAAAAAAGGGTCTGCAAAAATGATGCATTTATTGTTCATATGGATATCAGGGGACTATGCTAACATGGGTGCTGTTGCCATATAGGGTTTGAGCTCCCAATATCCCTCATGGTTCTATCAAGAGGAAGAAAAAAGCATATTGAACTTATGTAAAACATGACCTTAAAGGGAATGAAAATATATCAATGGCATAACCCATTTTTCCAGTTGAACAGGGTGGTTTAATCTCATAATCAAGTACTGTAATATAGTTGTAGAAACTGAGTTAGATACCAAACCACAGAACATAAGAAGCTGAATGTGATGAATAAGTGGGGTATTAATTCTTGGTAAGAAAAGTACAAGAGAAACAAAGAGAAAATGTAACTCTGGCAGGACTATTTGTCAGATTGGTAATGGTTGTGCTGACATCAATAAAGCCTGATTGTTTGAGCTAAGTTATCTGGAGTCTCAAACTTTCATGATCACAAATTATGAACCCTAACAACACTGTCAGTATAACTTTATCATCACAACCTGGTACTTCTGCTAGTGGCAGACCATGGCGATCTTTTGCCCAAATTAAAAAGAAAAAATATTGATTTTTTTTTTTTGAAAAATAGTTTGTGGGGGAAAAAACAGGAAATCTACTTTCATCTTTGCACATCATGAATTTTGACATTTCCCCCCACAAATTGCACTCGGTCACAGAAAGAATTTTAGCTGTGAGACTAGAGTTAGTTTTCCGCAAACATTTGTAAAAACACAAGTTTGTTTGAATTAATGTTCACGAAAATGCAATGCAAGCACCAAAGGGGTATACCGCATGCTTGCCCCACAACCAAGGGGTTAATGCAGGTACTGCTGGCCAATGCTGATTGGCAGTCTCAAAGCAACTGTCTGGGACAATAAAAAGAGCTGGGAAGCAGAGGGGTGGGGTGGCTGCCAGAGGAGTGAGCAGACTGGAGAAGGGAACTCCTGCCCACAAGCTGCTGAATAGCTGCTCACAGACAACATCGAAGAAGGGACGAATGGAACTACAAGCTGAAGAGCCTATAGAAACCAGGGGAAATAGGAAGGCGCTCAGGGTATGGCCAGAGTTGTCGAGTCCTGATTCTGCCTGTCTAGCTTCAGGGCCCTGAGCAGGTACCCAGTGGAATGAGAAGGCTTGGTTTCCCCTTCCAAGTTCTGAGACACATAAGAATAGAGTGGGGTTTGCAGGTTCCCCCGGGCATTAGGAACTGACTGATGTTCCTACCAGGCTGAGTGAACTCAGGTGCCATGTGCAGAGCCAACTCACAGATGCAAAAAGGAGTAATCTAATTCCACAAAGTGTTCATGGATAACTTTCCCACAATATTCACGCATTTCTATACCAATGGCCAGGCATGATGACTTACCCAGCAATATTTTCAAATTCAGTTACATCTATCTTGTGGGGGAAATTGTGTGAGCTAGTGCTTACAGGATGGGATAGGACTTGTGAATCCCAATACTTGGCTCTGCCACATACTTGGGCTCTGATTCAGAAGAGCAGCACAATTCAGGAAGGAAGATTAAATGCTATCCTGAATTGTGGCCTTAGTGTGGATGCAGGACAAGTCCTTTTGCTTTTCTGCTTCATTTTCAGTATGTGTAAAATAATATTGATTTAATAACAATAGTACCCCCAAAAAGACTTAATGTTTGTAAAACACCTGAAAAGCCAAATATATTTTCTTAACTTTTGTAGGCTATAATTTGGTTTTAAAACTAGATTTTATAACTACAATATAATCAGATGAAGTTAAGCAAGATTTCGACTTAATATCAGGAAAATGTCCTATGAATGAGATCTATTAAGCTCTGACGTCTTTTCCTAAGCCATATGGTAGAATCTACATTGCTTGAGACATTTTAAAAAAAGAGAGGATTGATGACATTTTCCATCTCTGACTTCTGTGATTCAAATCTAGATTTCCAGTGGTTCACCAAGCTCTTATCTTTGATATTTTCAGACTGGGCAATGTGTTAGCTCCTGCTTCTTAGCAGGAGAAAATAAAATATATATAAAAGGTGAACTTTGCAGGAGGACATGAAGATAAGTTATTATGTTTAACAATATAATTTTAATCATTGTGCATGTTAGTTGGAGGCATAATATATTTAATGCTTTTACCATGGCTCAAAGAGATTAGGCAGCAAATTGAAAGAAAGGAGAATAACTTTAATTTAATGATTAAAAAAGAAGTCTTGCACATTATGTTAATTTTGCACATTTTTTTTAAACAGCATACTGCATTTATTTTTATTTATGGTACCTTTAAAACTCCAGTGTCTGATAGGAAGTAGTTCTATAGTGTTTAATTGCCTGCAGCTGCATGCTTTATTGTGGAGAGGAACTAACTCATTGAGAAAGTGCAAGGCAGGAAGAAAGTATATATTGCAGGATGGATTCTAAAAAGACATGTTTCAGAGTAGTTTTTTGTAACAGCATACATACTACTTTCTCCTCTCAGCTGGGTTCAGATAGATATAGAAGATTATGAAATAGCCACATTCACAACATGTTGTGAAATGTTCCATATGTGCTGCAACCTTTTACAAATTGGTTAGAAATGGACATAGAAGGACAATGGACATTGAACACTACTGTAATAGGGTCAAATGTTGGTATGTAAAAGCTGAGATAATGTCTTGAAAGCATAGTGAATTTTGCAAACTCTTCAGATCCTTATATAAAGAAAAAAATATAAAGTTAATGTTGGGAAGCAGACATAATAAACCAGGAGGAAGAATAAAACAACAGAAGCACCACTAAAAGCAGTACGCTATCACATGCAGTTGCAATCTCCCTCATCACGTGTACTAGGGAAGATCCACTCAATTAACTCCATGTTTCAATAACAGATGCCTCCAAGGATATATAATGTCTCAAACTTGCGATTAAACGTAGGTGAAGATTAATATAAGAGCACATGGACTTAATCAGCGAACAAGAGTGGCTGTCAACAAGAGGCTGTCTATAAAGAGTAAAGTGTGAGAGCACAGAATGTCTGGATTGAAGTTGAATGCAAAGCCATCTCAAGCATATGCAAGGAGGAGAGGTGGTTGCAAAATGTTAAGGCTAGCAAATTGTTTAAGGACTATTTTTATTTGTGAGTAACTCCTAAGAAGAGAGATGGAGATATTTTCCATCTTGCCTAGTGCAACAAAATACCTCAATTTGTCTCTTGCTGCAAACTCTTCAATAAAAAAGAAAAGCAGGAAACCCTCCATTATATTTGGTTATACAAAATGGAAGTTATCTATTCTGAAAACGTAATTGTAAGGTTACAGGTATGTGAATAGGCAATCCAAACTCTAGCTGCAAATCAGGCCAACTAAGTATTAAAATAACCCTCCCGTTGTTCTTATGGTGTGAGCTTTGGCTTCTTTTAAAGTAGACAGGGATAATATTTGCAGTGCCAGAGGTACACATTGAAGGGGGGGAAGGACAAAATTCTAAGTAAAATTGGCACAGAAACTGCATCTTTTGACCCACACTCATCAGACCAGTGAAGGCAAAGAAGGCAAGACAGCTACCAGCTTTGTCAGGTTCCAGCCACATCCTTAAGGAGATTTTATTCAGTCTGGAGGATGATTGTACAGGGTTAGAAGAACACAAATGCCTTTGGGCGGGAACTGTGTTTTCCTTGGTTGCACAAAGTGTTCCACTTTGGATTTTGTGACTGCAAAATAACAGAGCTTGCTATAGAGCAGTGTTTTTCAACCTTTTTTTGGGCAAAGGCACACTTGTTTCATGAAAAAAATCACGAGGCACACCACCATTAGAAAATGTTAAAAAATTTAACTCTGTGCCTATATTGACTATATATAAAGTAATTCTCTTGAATAGGAATCAAATAAACACAAAGAAAGTATTTTATAATTACTTTATTATGAAATAGTAAGTAAACAGAAATATGAAAAATTATAAAATACTTTATTCAGTGCGCAACCTGGGCCTGTTTGGCTGAACACAAAGCTGATATTCTGGCTGGAATCCAAGAAAGACACACACGTAGCTCTTCGTCAACAGCTCTCAGTCTCTCTCTGTATTTAGTTTTTATAGCAATCATGCTTGAAAAGCTCATCTCACACAGATATGTAGTGGAAAATGGGAGCAATGTCAAAATAGCTTTGTTTGCCAGAAGGGGGAACTCCTTGGCAGTATCCAACCAAAAACTGTCCAAAGGTAGATCAGCAAATCTTAGCTTGAAACCACGATTTTGTCTCAGTTCAGTTAGTTCCTCCTGCTCCTGTAAAGTCATGTCCTTTCCACCAACTGATGCTGAGCTATAAGGGTCCCTAACCCAGTCAAGGCATTCAGTGGAGACTGAAGAGAAATAAAATGACAACTTCTCCTCGAGAGTTTTTAAATGTTTAACTATTATCTCACACAGTGCAGCAGTGTGAACACCTTGCCATTGCTTGGTGAGTGTGAACATTTCAAGATTGCCACTTTCCACGTGTTGATGCCAGAGTTGCACCTTTGAACGGAATCCATTTATTTTATCTGTACTTGTAAGCAGGTTTTCATTTCGGCCTTGCATTCGTGTGTTCAGTTCATTCAGATGATGAAATATATCTGCCAGGTATGCCAGCCTTGCACACCACTCATCACTTGCAAGCAGCTTTGCGTAATCTGACCTCTCATTTGTCAGAAATACTTTAAGTTCCTCCCGCAGCTCATACACACGAACCAAGACCTTGCCACGCGACAACCACCGGACCTCCGTATGAAACAGCAAGGTTTTATGCTTCGCTCCCATCTCCTCACACAAAGCTGCAAATATGCGACTTTTCACGGGTCGTGACTTTACAAAGTTTACCATGCGCACAACATCATCCAACACATGAACTAGGTCTGCTGGTAAAGTCTTGGCTACGAGGGCCTCACGGTGTAAAAAACAATGCGTAACAATCACATCTGGATTTCTTTCCTTCACTCTGCTTACAAAGCCTTTGGTGCGCCCGACCATGGCTGCAGCTCCATCGGTGCAGACACTTGTGCAGTTTTCCCACTTAAGTCCTCCTTGTTCAAGGTATTCTGATGTGACCCGAAAAATTTCTTCTCCTGTTGTTTTTTCTGGCAATGCCTTGCAAAAAAAGTTTTCTCTAATTGCATCACCATCAACAAAACGCACATTGGCCAAGAGTTGAGCATGTCCACTGATATCAGTAGACTCGTCAAGTTGCAATGCAAATTTCTCACTGATACGGATCTTTTCCAAAACCACACTTTCGATGTCTGCAGACATGTCATTAATACGTCTGGAAATTGTGTTGTCTGAGAGAGGGACTTTGGCTATTTCCTTAGCTGCTTCAGGTCCGAGCATCTCCTCTACAATAGCTTTGCAGGCGGGAAGTATTAATGTCTCTGCCACAGTGTGCGACTTTTTTGACTTGGCTATAAGTTCAGCAACTTGATAGCTAGCTTTAAGAGCTCTTTCATTTACCTTTGTGGTTTTTCTCATGAAAGTTGCCTGTTTCCACGCAGGCGAACAAAATAGTCCGCATTCTTGTTTTGAAGCGAAGGGTGTTTCGTTTGGAGATGGCGTTTAAGTTTGCTTGGGACCATAGCACTGTTAGCTAGCTTTTCACCACACACCACGCACAGTGGAGTTGGTTTGTTTGCATCTCCGGTGAAAGTAAATCCAAATGAAATATAGCTTTCGCTATATTGCCTTGTGCCAGAGAATTTGCTTGAGCTAACCATCTTTGCTTTCTTTTGATCCCCACTCATACTTGGGCTCTCATCTGGCTCCAAATTTTGTTCAGAGTCCAGTTCTTTCCTTTTCAAAAACTTGTCCATCACTGCAGTATCTCACTGTCACTCAGTACTTACTGCGCTTGTCTCCTCCAGATAGCCGCTGTCCGTCACACTCAGCACTCTTCTGCGCATGTCTCCATCCAGATCCATCAGTCAGCGCTCTTCTGCTCATGTTTCCTCCAAATCCAGATCCATTGGCGCTCTTCTGCTCATCGGCGATCTACTGCGATGTCTCCTCCTGTCCTCCTCCTGTTAGTGTAACAGTGACACCGGAGCTATTTATAGTCCTTAACATCAGTGGTGGGATTCAAAAATTTTAGTAACCAGTTCCGACATTCAAGCATGGTTTAATATTTTTTTCCCACGGCACACCAGGCAACATCTCGCGGCACACTAGTGTGCTGCGGAACAGTGGTTGAAAAACACTGCTATAGAGAGGCTGCAGGGGGCACTGTCTCCCTGCTTCTTCCTTTCTGCTGTCTCTGTAGCAGCTCCACCCTGCCACCTCATGGAAGGAGAGAGAGAGGTTCGAGCCCAGCTCTCAACCCCCAGCAAGCTTCCAGGGGGAGAAGAAAGGTGCTGAACTGTCTCGTTTGGGACTAGAGTTGCCAACCTTCCAGGATTGGCCTGGAGGGTCCAGGAATTAAAGATTAATCTTTAAAGATTGTCATATGATATCTCCAGGAATACAGTACATTCAACCAAAATTGGCAACGCTATCAGGGACCCAGAGAAGCACCTAGCACAGGGTGGCTTCCTTCCCCACACAGCCACCTAGAGTAGCCATAAGGAGGAACTGGAAGCTTCAAAAGAAGCCTTCAGATCCGTAGGAAAGTGGATGGAGGGCAGAGACTCAAGTTGCTGTGTAGAGAGATAACTAGCTTGGGGAATTGCATGTTGGAGAATAGAAGGACTAATTGCTTCCCCAGCATCTCCAGTCTCCGCAAGAATGCAGAGCTGAGCACTAAGGGAGCAATCATATGTGTAAAGAGAGCTAATCATTTTTCTGTCAACTGTGCTGAACTCCCCACTTTGGCCATATGCCTCAGAGGTGAAGGAGAAAGAGAAATGGAGTGGCTGAGCAGCACCGGAATAGGTAGTTGGGAAGGTTGGGGTATGGGAAGGCCAGCAAGTGTTTAGAGATTACAGGAGACTAGCAATGAAGCCAATGGAATTATACCAGGGATGCACCTAATCCACAATTCCTGCTAGAGTTTTATTATTATTATGTATTTATTTATTTATTGCATGCTGTACCTCACCAAGAACAGTGAAGAACATACAACTTCTAAATTCAGTATTCAGATGTTCTGGAGCTTTCTCACTGGCACAGGCACAGCCTTCACATTCACTCTTCCATCATTGCTGTTCATAAGCGTCATACAGTCCTGTTCCCTTACATAGTGAAAATGAGATATGGTTCTGTTTAACTGTTGAACAACCTTCAGTCAATCCAAGTGTATCACCCATCCTCAGTTATGCTTTTCTGAAACATAATCAAATCTTTTGAAATTAAAAAAAAAAAAAAAAAAAGCACAAGGACTATCAGTAAGTGGAGAAAATCCAATAGGGTAGCTAGGATTTCATATCTCATGTGAGATTCTGCAACAAACAAACATAAGAACTCTGTACTTTAAAAAAGTGTTGTATCCCTGCTGGAAAATGTAGAGAGATCGGCAGTGTTCCACAGGAACCATGAAATCCTCATTGCCATTTTGGATTTCTTTCTCAAAAGCTGTGAGTCCCTGTAGCAGTTCTGAAGCTTCAAAGGCTTTGTTTTCAGTTGGGATGACAGATTTGAGCTTTATTGCTTATGTTCAAATATGCCTTTGTAAATGAAGGAAAAAGATCCTTTAAAAGTAGTCATGGGGATTCGTTCCTTCTGAGGGATGAATCAAAAATGGCAGCCCAAGCAAGTCACTGTAGAATCTTTTTCATTTCAAATTGCCAATTTATAGTTAAGCATTGCATAATTAAAATCTAAATATATACTCCTAAACAGCAATTTATTCTATTTTATAATTTAGCAGTTAGTTCAGTAGATTACCCAAGTTGCACACGCTTCTGAAAAAGAGGGACATTTGATGTAAAGTATCTGGTTAAGAATATCATTCAATAACAGCCTGCAAATCCTACCAGGTGACTTTTAAAAATAAAGTGCTTGGGTTTAAAACTCTCAAGGAAGTCATTTTGATATTGTTACATCATTCGTGAGCTTAACACGCTTAGCCCTGGTCTACACTATGAGGTTAGGTTGAATTTAGCCGTGTTAGGTTGATTTAAAAATGAATGAATCCACACAGCCAACCCTGTTGCGTCGACCTAAAGGGCTCTTAAAATCGAGTTCTCTACTCCTCCCCGATGAGGGGAGTAGCGCTAAAATCGACCTGGCTGGGTCGAATTTGGGGTAGTGCAGTTTTGCTCCCACACTTAATTTTGTGGTTATAGAATGAGAGGCACAAATTGTTTCCAGAGAATAGTCCTGGTCTTCAGACTGGTTGAAAATTTAGGTCTTATAGTCCACCAGCCTGCAACATTACCAAAAACACTGTATTTTAGATTATGCAGAGCTGGTTGATAGATTGTCAGACCAGTTTATATGATGATAATGCTGGTCAAACTCTCTATTGTCTGGAAACTTAGTTCATTTACTATGGCTAGGTCTACACTACCCGCCTGAATCGGCGGGTAGAAATCGACCTCTCGGGGATCGATTTATCGCGTCCTGTTGGGACGCGACAATCGATCCCCGAATCGACGCTCTTACTCCACCAGCGAAGGTGGGAGTAAGCGCCATCGACGGGAAGCCACAGAGGTCGATTTTGCCACCGTCCCTACAGCGGGGTAAGTCGGCTGCAATACGTCGAATTCAGCTACGCTATTCGCGTAGCTGAATTTGCGTATCTTAAATCAACCCCCCCCCCCCGTAGTGAAGACGTAGCCTATATGAGTGCCCCTGAACAATAATTTCTGGGAGCAGGTGTGGTCTTTTGTCAAGTCTGCCATAAACATTGATATTGATTTACCTATGTCTCTGGGTATATTAAAAGCCATGATCATACCAGATAATATGGAAATTGACTTGAAAAGATGGGTGGATATTTTATTAACACTAGTGTGAAAAATTATACTAACGGGCACAATCTTGTTCAAATGGACAGTCAAATGTAGTTTAACCTTGAATGTTCAATCTTTGGGCGTGAAAGGCATCTACTGAGAATAATAAGCATCCCAATGGCTTTCTTGATAAATGGTCATGTCTGAAGTGATACTTTATTATATTAAGCAACTTCACATGACATATCAAGCTAAGAAGAACATGTTCGTATTTGGACACAAGTCTGTTCTTTAACCTTTTTTTGCTGGTCATGTACTGCACCTGCGGTTCTGCTGTTACCTATTGACAGCCCAGTGAATTAAAGGGAAAGTTGTGATGTTTCATGTACTGTTAGCAGTACAGTGTGGGCTCTATGATAGGCTTGAGTTTTAGGATGCAGAAGCTTAACAAATTCCTACACAAAAAGCTTCCTTAAGGCCAAGCTAAGTCTGCATACCTGTGTTTTAGGTGTATGTTACCTTGACAGATTATCAGAGTAGACAAACAAACAAACCTAAACCAATCTCTACGCACATTGAGAACTCAGGCGTTAAAGATGAATTTCAGCAATAACATGTGGTCACCAGGGATGCTGGAAATAGGGGTGGCAGCATGCCTAGTCTTGAAGTAGTTTCAATCATATACAGGGTGTAAAGTTTTGTTCAATGGCTTTCAGCACCCCCACTATAAAAATTGTTCCAATGCTACTGGTAGTCACATTCAAGCTTAACTTCACCCCAGCAAAGTTATGCCAAGATAGTAATTTCAGATTGATTAAAAAAGCACTGTATAATGTAGGGTTTTTTTTTCTGTTTGTCCTTTGAAGGTCTGTGTGTTGAGTTCCAGGTCTCTGGATGAAGTAAATTAGGAACAAAAGTCCAGCTCTCATACAATAACATCTAGAGTACAAGGTGATTTTCAGTTGTTCTTGGGAGTAAATATCAACATATTGCCCACCGGCAACTGTGGATATCTGTACTTTTAAAAGATTGTACGAGGTAGAAGAATAGAAATGGGTCATGGTGCCATCTTGGTGTATGACTTAGTCACATTTATTATGAAAAACTTGTGGTTTTAAAATGGCTTTAATAACATAGGGCATCTTAAGAAAATATATCATTGCAATTTATAATCAGTTGTAATTTAAAAGAATATTTCAGCCTGTCAGTCTACCCTTTGAACAGTGCAAGCTAAGTGTTGTTCTGCCCACACTGGGAGAGGCTGCCATTTCTGCTGAAAAGTTTAGTCTTGTAATGATCGCACAACTAGCAGTAACACAGCCATGCAACATCTGTCTCCAGCATGGAGCTTTCCTTTGTAAAATGACTAAACTAACAAGGACAGTCAATGTGGATACAGGAGTCACCAGTAGATCTGACTCGCATGCAGTCCAAAGTAATGAAGAAAAAACAGAAAGGGGTTGTGGGACCGTGGCCATGTCTATATAAGCAAATTGCACCAGTTTATCTTAAATCTATTTTTAAACCAATTTAATTAAACTGATGCAAATCTCTGTGCAGACACTGTCTTTGTTGTGAGTTCCTTTTTTTATTTAGTTTAAAATGTTTCCTAATTGACTTAAACTAAACTGAAATTAGTGTTCATACTTGTCACGCTGTCTGGGGTAGCTCACAACTGTGAGTGCCAATCTCAGGGCAGACTGTCAGAAAACAAGGTAGCCACCCCAAACTTGTGGTATACTGTATCATTAGATTTTACCAAGCCAGTAACAAATGTGAACTCCCGGATCACTATACCAGTGTGACCATGGAATCATTCATGTTAGGCTCTCCAGCCCATTTTGCCACCCAGATAAACTGGACTTTGTGGTAATGGCCCCTTATGCCAAATATCACATTACATTACTCCCAACCCAAAGGGTCAGTTAGTTACCCCAGGTCAATGAACACTCTCAATCTACACCAAAGACAATGCTGGCAGCCAATTTCTCTAGTAAACTAACTGAAGATGTATTACCTAAGGGTATGTCTACACTACAGGATTAATCCGAATTTATATAATTCGAATTTAGGAAACCGATTTTATAAATTCGAATGTATTCGGCCACACTAGGCACCATTAATTCGGTGGTGTGCGTCCAAGCTACCGTAGTAGCATCGATTTCCAGAGCGTTGCATTGTGGGTAGCCAATAACATCTAATTGCCAATAACATCGAATTGCGGCCACACTAACCTTAATTCGGATTAACAATACCGATTTTGACGCTACTCCTCTCGTCGAGGAGGAGTACAGAAATCGAATTAAAGGGCTCTTTAATTCGAATTAAATGGCTTCGTTGTGTGGACGGGTCAAGCGTTAATTCGAATTAAAGCAGCTAAGTCCGAATTAAAGTCGTAGTGTAGACCAGGCCTCAGAAAAGAAATAAGGGTTTTTGAGAGGTTAAAGCAGGTAAAATACATTAACAGCTGAGTCAAAATTTGTAAGTCTAAAATGTTAGCACAGGTGTAGTGCTAGTTTTCCATAAGTCTCCCAGGGTTACCCAAAATAATTTTGGGTATCTGTCTGGCATCTGGAATGCTCCCCTCTGAGTGTCCAAACAATTCAGAGATGCAGGATCATTCCCTTAAACCAGTATTTATAGACCCTGCTCACAGAAGACAATATGAACAGTGTCTTCACCCACATATGTTCTTCCAGTGACAAACAATACACAATGCATTCCCATGGTTGCTTAAGGGCCGGTCCTTTGAAGTTAGCACTCCTCTTGGATGAGCAGTTTAGACAATAGGGTGCAGATAAGTGAGAACAGTACCAGTATGCATGTAGTTGCAGTCATCCAAACAACCTTTCATTAGTTGTCATGAATTTACACATCAAGTAAATTCTCAGTTTAACACTAACACACATTTTTGATCAAGGGTTATCTAATCACAGGGTAAATGCAATGTTATGTGATAGCCATCAAGAACATGTAGGTAGGCGAAATAATCCCTATTAACACTTCCTTTGAACACAAGTGAATCGGTCCATGCATACTAATACACTTAACATTTCTTTGATATTCACACACAAGTGAACTGGCCTACAAGCTCTAAACTGAGCTGGCCCGTTAGAGTCACAATACACTTTTGCACCTGTTTAACTAAATAGGTTTAAAACAACACCTTAAATGAAACTGGTATAATACTGTAAAGTAGGCAAGACCAAAAATCAAGCACACTTCTCCAAATCTGCATGCACACAAGTTGGCACACACAGGGACGTATATACCAATAGAGCATACAGACGGAAATCACCAGATAACCATTCCCCTGGAGACAGAAAAAAGGGAACTTTCCCGTTTCCTCTTCCTAGAAGCAGATTCCTTCTCAGGACAGATAGACAGTTTCTTAATATAGGTTTAGTAAAAATAAGAGTCAGGTCTTAATAGCATATAATTCTCCCAATGAGGGCCATGTAGTTTTTCCCTCCCTCCAATGGATTCTATTTCTCTTATTCTCCTAAGGAGGTAGCACATGCTACCAGGGGCATTCTATTTCAATGTACCTGGAACATTCAGTAGCAGTCATGCGGTTAATATTGCAGTAGAAGAAGCAGAACTAATGCTAAAATATTTGCTGTGCTCATAAACTGGCAGTTACAGTAGATCTCAGACAACTCAAATTATTTCCAAATAGTTTGACACATCTTTATTTTAAACCAGCATATGCTGCATGGAGCTTCTTCAAACAAAATGAATGCTTGAATGAACAGAAAAAAATATTGAAACAGCTCAATTTATCAGGCATAAAGAAATGAAGCCAACCTCTTCTTATATCAATATTTCAAAAAAGTGTTGCACTATCCAGATAGCTAGATGGCCCCCATTATTATGCTATTTCAGTGCCTCACAAGCATTTATGGATTTAACCTCTCAACACTCCTATAAGGAAAGTGTTAATGCCCCTATTTTACAGATAGAGAACTGAGGCATAGAAAGATCAAGTGACTTGCCCAAGGTCACTCAGAGTTTCTGCAGAGCCCAGATCACCCAAGTCCCAGCTGAATGCTTTGACCACAAGCCATCCTATATCACTTAAGGACACCATTGCTGTCTCGCTGGACATTATACAGTGAGTTAGAAAATGTCATCAGTACATAGAAATAAAAAAATACTGGGCCAAATTCAGCCCTAATTTAAACCTAGGCAGCTCTTTTGTGAGATTAAACAGAATTGAGTGAGAATTGAATTTAGCCCATTGATTTTGTGTTTTCCCCTCAATTCAGGGTATACTTTTGGGACTTGTACTCATGCAGGAACAATTATTTCAATCCCATTCAAATGGAGGAAACATTGATGCTGGCCTGCTGTCAGAAATACAGTACCATGGGATTTAGTCCCACTCAGACTATCTCTTCTTGTCAACTGCAGAGGGTGAAGATGGGGAAATGTGGCTGGGATGAGTGCAGGAGAGAGGAGTGATGGGAGGATTCTCCCACTGAATCTGTAGAATTGCTCCATGACTGCTACTGCATCCCTAGCTAACATGTTCCCTTCATGGTGGGACTACTGAAGGATCCCTGTCGGAACAGATCCTCTGGCCTCAGCCAATCCAGAACCCGATTTTTGCATACAGGGAGCCACTGCAGGGACTGCACAGTACTTGCCTACACATGCAAATCCTAATGTGCTTCCTCCCTTCTCGGGCATGACAGATCTGCTAACGTTCTGTTGTTATGGACTCTCGGCTCCAATGAAAATGAAGGAAGCATTTGTCCCTAAGTGCCCTGAAAACTAGGCAGAGAAGAGCTCAGCATAAAGCTAATATCTTTATGCCCCTTCATAAAGTCCTGCTTATCATCCCAGGTTTGATGTCACCCACATGTGGAAGAATTGGCACCAGAAGCAGAGAAATAGTTGTGTGAGCTGTAGCACGAGTTGGGTTAGATCAGGGGCGGGCAAACTTTTTGGCTGAGGGCCGCATTGGGTTTTGTATGGAGGGCTGGTTAGGGGAGGGGGTCATGGCCAGGCCCCCACCTCCTATCTGCCCCCCTGGGACTCCTGCCCCATCCACAAGGCCCGCTCCATGTCCCCTGACTGCCCCCAGACCCCTGCCACCCCATCCAACCCCTCCTCTCATTCCTGACAGCTCCCCCCAGGACCCCTGCCCCATCCAACCACCCCTTCTTCCTGTCCCCTGACTGCCCCGCCACCCCATCCAACCTCCCCATCTTCCTGACTGCCCCCCCAGGACCCCTGCCCCCATTAAACCCCCTGTTCCCCCCAACCCCTATCCACACCCCTGCCCCCTGACCACCACCCCGAACTCCCCCACCTTCTATCCAACCCCCCCTGCTCCCTGCCTCCTTACCACGCTGCGTGGAGCACCGGTGGCTGGCAGCGCTACAGTCGCGCTGCCGACACCACGCAGCACAGATCACCGGGTCAGGCTGGGCTCTGCAGCTGCGCTGCCTCAGGAGCTCACAGCCCCGCCGCCGCCCAGAGCATTGCGCTGGCGGCAGAGCAAGCGAGCTGAGGCTGCGCGAGAGGAGGGACAGCAGGGGAGGGGCCGGGGGCTAGGCTCCTGGGCCAGGAGCTCGGGGGCTGGGCAGGACGATGCTGCGGGCCGGATGTGGCCTGCGGGCCGTTGTTTGCCCACCTCTGGGTTAGATATTTCTGTAGAACTGTGGAGCTTCCCCCCGTTAAGCAATGCCAACAAAGGTGGCAGGCACAGCTGAATGGTCTCATGCTTTCCCCCTAGAAGGTACCAGGCCATAGGTGAAGATGGACTGAAGCAGCAGGACACCTAAGGCATTTGCCACGGGAGAGAGTCAGCTTTACAAGCTCCATCCTCCCTCCCTCTGTTTAGAAGCATCAGTGGGGGAAGCCTGATATATTAATGGCAACAAGAGCACTTCCAAATTATCTGCTAGGGCTGTTAGTGCACCATCACACTGCCCTCCCCTCTCCAACCATGTATAAACAAGTGATGGGAAAAATTAGAGCAGTCTCTTACTAGTAATGTAGCAGATGTGCAAGTAGATCTATAATCATAGAAGATTAGGGTTGGAAGAGACCTCAGGAGGCCATCCAGTTCATCCCCCTGATCAAAGCAGGACCAACCCCAACTAAATCATCCCAGCCAGGGCTTTGTCATGCCAGGCCTTAAAAACCTCTAAGGAAGGAGATTCCACCACCTCCCTAGGTAACCCATTCCAGTGCTTTATCCAGGGCCGGCTCTAGGCACCAGTAAAACAAGCTGGTGCTTGGGGCGGCACATTTTTAGGGGCAGCATGGCCGGCGCCAGACCACCCCTGCTGCCCCTAAAAATGTGCCCCGGCCGCCCTAGCTCACCTCTGCTGCTGCCGCTCGCGCGCCACGGTGTGCGAAACAGCAGATTCGCGTGCCGCTGCTCCCCCTCCCTCCCTCCTAGGCTTGAAAGCCTGGGGGGAGGAGGCAGGGCTGGGGGTTTGGGGAAGGGGCGGAGTTGAGGCGGGGCCGGGGGTGGGGTAAGAAAAAAATGGGGGGGGAGGGGGGCGGCCAAAATTGTTTTTGCTTGGGGCGGCAAAAATCCTAGAGCCGGCCCTGGCTTTATCACCCTCCTAGTGAAATAGTGTTTCCTAATATCCAACCTAGACCTCCCCCAATGCAACTTGAGACCATTGCTCCTTGTTCTGTCATCTGCCACCACTGAGAACAGCTGAGCTCCATCCTCTTTGGAACCCACCTTCAGGTAGTTGAAGGCTGCTATCAAATCCCCCCTTACTCTTCTCTTCTGCAGACTAAACAAGCCCAGTTCCCTCAGCCTCTCCTCATAAGTCATTTGCTCCAGCCTCCTGATCATTTCCCTTGCCCTCCGCTGGACTTTCTCCAGTTTGTCCACATCCTTTCTGTAGTGATGGGGGGGGGGCAAAACTGGACGCAATACTCCAGATGTGGCCTCACCAGTGCTGAATAGAGGGGACTAATCACTTCCCTCGATCTGCTGGCAATGCTCCTACTAATGCAGCCCGATATGTCGTTAGCCTTCTTGGCAACAAGGGCACATTGCTGACTCCTATCCAGCTTCTCATCCACTGTAATCTCCAGGTCCTTTTCTGCAGAACTGCTGCTTAGCCAGTCGGTCCCCAGCCTGTAGTGGTGCATGGGATTCTTCGGTCCTACATTCAGGACTATGCACTTGTCCTTGTTGAGCCTCATCAGATTTCTTTTGGCCCAATCCTCCAATTTGTCTAGATCACTCTGGACCCTCCAGCATATCTACCTGTCCCCCCAGCTTAATGTCATCTGCAAACTTACTGAGGGTGCAATCCATCCTATCAGCCAGATCATTAATAAAGATGTTGAACAACACCGGCCCCAGGACAGACCCCTGGGGTACTCTGCTTGATACCAACTGCCAACTAGACATTGAGCCATTGATCAGTACCTGTTGAGCCCGACAATCTAGCCAGCATTCTATCCACTTTATAGTCCATTCATCCAATCCATACTTATTTAACTTGCTGGCAAGAATACTGTGGGAGACCATATCAAAAGCTATGCTAAAGTCAAGATATATCATGTCCCCGGGTTCTCCTTCTTCCCTTTTTTAAAGATGGGCATTATATTTTCTTTTTTCCAGTCGTCCGGGACCTCCCTCGATCACCACGAGTTTTCAAAGATAATGGCCAATGGCTCTGCAATCACATCAGCCAATTCTCTCAGCACCCTTGGATGCATTAGATCTGGACCCATGGACTTATTCATGTCCAGCTTTTCTAAATAGTCCTTAACCTGTTCTTTCACCACTGAGGGCTATTCACCTCCTTCCCATACTGTGTTGCCCAGGACAGCAGTGTGGGAGCTGACCTTGTCTGTGAAGACTAAGGCAAAAAAAAATCATTGAGTACTTCAGCATTTTCCACATCATCTGTCACTAGGTTGCCTCCCCCATTCATTAAGGGTACCACACTTTCCCTGGCCTTTTTCTTGTTGCTAACATACCTGTAGAAACCCTTCTTGTTACTCTTCACATCCCTTGCTAGCTGCAACTCCAGTTGTGTTTTGGCCTTCCTGATTACACCCCTGCATGCTTGAGCAATATTTTTATACTCCTCCCTAGTCATCTGTCCAAGTTTCCACTTCTTGTAAACTTCCTTTTTGTGTTTAAGCTCACCGAAGATTTCACTGTTAAGCCAAGCTGGTCACCTGCCATATTTGCTATTCTTTCTGCACATCGGGATGGTTTGTCAAGATAGAGATATTCACCAGATATGTGTTAGCCCTAACACTGGCAGTGTCTCACTGCAGGAACTGATTTTGCAACACTCTGTGCATCTGGTGGGATCTTTGCTCTCATTTATGAAAAAGGGATTCTGCCACTTTGCTCTGAAACAGAGTATTCCTCTTTTGTTTTGCATAAGGATTGCTGCTCCATTTGCTTTTGTATATAGCCTGGTATGATTTAAATATTGGTGTTTCGGGACTATCTGACTCTGTCTCTCTCTCACCTCTGCTATCCATTTCCACTCTACAGTGGTTTTCATAATAGTGCTAGCCCCCACCAGTTGTCTTATGTGTTAGAAATTTCCTGAGAAGTCAGCTCTTATGAGATTTCCAACCCAAGAAGGGGGAAGCTCATGGCTTGACTCAGAAAGCAGAATATGGTTACCAGCTGTGAAGTTCCCCTGTGCACTGTCTATACTCTACAGAACACAAGCCCAGAAGAGCCTATGAATGTCACTGGTTTTGAATCCACCCAAGACAGGTTGGTTCAGAATTAAACAAAATGTGTTAACCTGTTGTTCTCCAATCTTCCTGCCCCCTCATGTAAATCTAATATATACATGTATGGAAGGTGGGGGGAGGGTTGGAAATATTTTGTGAAATAAAAGAATATGTTCCATACTCTTTCCTGTGCTGTTCTGTGACTCCTCCAGGTCTGTCAGTCAGGAGCTGGGACATTGCCCATAAATCATTAACTGATATGACCAGAGGCCAGACTGGTCTCCAGGCACATTAGAACAGCCTCAGGACTGCTCTAGAAGAGGTCTCTAGAGCCTGCTATGCTAGCCTAGGATCACCAGACCGCACAACACTGCAGTTTTATCCACCTCCCCCATCCTGACATGCTGCCTTACCTTCAACCTACACCAAAGATATAATGGGGGAAGCAGATGGCATAAAGCTAGCTGTGCCAGTATTATACCAGCTGAAGAATACCTCATGCTAAGGAACTCCACAGCTGCACTTTTATGGCTGGTTTAAGGTCTTTTTGTTGTTGTTGTGAGGATCTAGCCCAAAATGTCTGCCGTATTTTGATACAACAGCTCATAGGCTACTTTATTGTTTAGGAGCTATCCCCGTAATCACATTGATGTGTGTACGTTTATTTACCCTTGGGAAAATTCTTCTTCAGTAATATTGATTAACAGAACCCAGATATCATGGGGAAGAACACCATCAAAGTGCATGTATAATAAAAAGAATTAAAATACTCTTTAGATCTCATGCAAAATAGCTCACACTTTCATTATTATCATTGAAATATTTTGATATGTAGCCAAAACACTGATTACAAATCAAGCATTCACATCCCAAGAGATGTGCATTGTCTCTGTGTTTCAGTCTGCTCCTTTTCTCATTTACTGGCATGTTTGGTTTTGTTTTTTGGGTGCCTCTTTGCTTCCACAGCCCATTTGACTGCTTCCATTGGAATATGCAAAAAGGCTGTTAAACTCTGCACTGTGCTTGAGCCCAGGCCTGTCTCCACCCCTAAATTAATTGCAATAGTTGGGGGCCATCAAAGGAGGTAACTGGCAAATACCCAACACATTTGGTCTGGTCTGTAGGTAGCCAGATTTCTGAAAACATATCACTCTAGAGCGAGACAGGAAAGATTGCAAGAATTGACAGTGGTTTTCTGCCGTTATATCTAATCAGTCCCAGCATATTTCCATGGTGTACCTCCGTCAAGCTGTTTAATTTGGAGTCTAAATCTCATCTGTTTGCATAGGTTTACAGAGTGTAACAGTATAAGAGTGTTCTTTTCATATATCTATTTGAGACATTTTACAATGCACAGTTGTTGGAATTTGTAATTATTCTATACGTTTTACTGTAAGAGAGCTCATTTCCCCCCCCCCCCCCCCCCTGATATATAGCTGAGCTCTACAAAGAAAGAAACTGGCAGGACACATGTTTCTCAATCGTAATCAGGGGTCTTGAAACATTTTACATGTTAAAGTTCCATGTGTTTGTGTGTGTCTTGCAAAACTTGATCTTATTCCTTTTGCAAAGGCTATGTAGACAGAAGAACTAGCTTTATACAGCTTTTAATGGGGGTGGAGGGTAGGGGGATTCTGTTTAATGCAAACGTCAGATTGTGCCATCCTTACTCATGATGAGCAGCACCTTACTCTGTGAGTAGTCCCATCAAACTGACTGGGACTACTCATTGAGTAAGGCTCTCTGCAGTATTAGCAATGGTAATGGAATCTGGCCTTATTCCATAGTTATTATGAAAATTTTGTTTCAGTGGAAGACCTCTGCATTTGGTATTTCACTTCAGCAATAATCCATGACAAAAGAATGGGAGAACATTGAGGAATTGGCTGCAGTCTGAATACAAAATTCCACTGTGATGTATTAGAATCAAAAGTGGTGCACTCATTAAGACAAATACATATTTTCTGTATACCACAGAAAATACCACTAACTTTTGTCTACATGTAGTCTTCCTGTTTGTATGTTCCTTTCTTCATACAATAAGTGATATTCCTTGAAATGTTTATATATGTGGATATGTACATATTGAACAGAGGCAAATTGGTTGTGTCACAAAAATCCTTTTAATGTCTCATCGTGAAAGGGCAAAGTCTTCAACCTGCTCTCAGCGTGGCACAGACAAACACTGGGCTAGGTTCCAAAACTCAACCTCCTTTTGTAGTTTCCCTTTATATTTAACAACACAAACAAAACTTAGCTTGAGCTTTTTTTTATGAACAGGTGGATTCTAGTGTTTTCCCTCACACAACAAATCCTTTTCACAGCTCTCAGCACTGGTAACTTGTCTTTGTGTTGGGGAATTCTATTAGAACAAGGAAAGATGAATGCTCCCATCTCAAGCTGTGGATAAGAGCAGCACCATCCTGCAAATATGTCTTGCAGAATGTCTAATCCTCTTCCATAGTGTGAGATGGAGAGCCATTTTACTGGAGCTGAGACCTGGGGAGAGGATCTGGTGTTTAGAGTCTGATTTTTCAAAAGGTCAGGAATGCAAAGGCACATAGAAAAGTCCAAGTGCAAATGTATACCTATTTTTCATGTGCAGTTACCATAGTTGTTCATGCAAATCAAATATTTGTGCAACAGCACCGATGGTAATTAGTGCATGCAAATATGTAGCAGTGTTTCTGCCTTGATATTTGTATGCACAAATACCTTTTTGTGTGTAAAATTACTGGAAAATTAAGTGCAAACATTTACACTTATTTTTGCATGAATATTTATATACCTGATTCTTAGGTTGGATCTGATTTCAGTATTATCTTCATACCAATCTGTTTTTTTTAAACTAAAAGGCAGAAAAACAATTCTGCTGCACAGATCCTAGTCACTGCATAGGTATGTAACATAAATATTAATATATTTTACATGAGGTGGTACTACTTACTGGAAAGGACACAGATGCTTGCAGCACTATTATACCCACATAATCAATGCAGGCCTAAGGTGTATTTTTATTTGCATTGATAGGTTGCAATATCTGCAGCTGAGGGATGGTCAGCTTTATGCACAGGAATATTGCATTTCAAGCAGAAGCATTTTATTTGTTTAATAATGTAGGATTATTTATTCAGTAGGTGCCAAATCCTGGACCTATACATTGTAGGGTGAACTGGTAGCGACCTCTATATTTAGGTTGCCCAAACCCTTCTATTATAAATTATGCTTGTAAAACTTTCTGAAAAATTCTAAAGCCTCCATAGTTTGCAGCAGGCCTTTGAAATTTGGCAGGGAGAGAAAGTACTTGGGCTAGAGAAGTGCCTTTTCTTAATCACATGGAATTCCATTCAGGTTTAGCTGAGTTCTAAACTGTTAAAGTAACCTTTTCTCTTTTGTCACTTGTGCTCCACAGGAAAATTCTGGTAATATGCCAGAATAAATGAAAACAAACATTCTAAAGCCTTGGACCCTGCTGCCTCTAATGCAGCAGCAGCAACACATTGCACTGGGCATACCTGGATGTTGCCAGAGCATCTGTAGCTGCAGATGGTGAGATGGAGGAAGACAGCTGGACCAGGCTTCCTTGTCCCTTTATCTTACCTACCACACCAGGCACATTACCTCAATGTCCCATCTATACTCATTCTCTCCCTTGCCTGAAAATGAACAATCCTGGATGTTGCTACTGTTGTGGATATAAACAAACTCTCCAGAAACCTAGGAATTTATCTATAAAATACCCCTATGTTTAAAAATGTTATTTAGGTTACAAAATCCTCAGAAGTTAGGAAATGCCATTTTAACTGTTTCCAGTACAATTTTAATTCAGCCCCCTTGTGTGTAAACACTGAAACAATTTTAAATAATGTAATCACATCCTATTTTTTTCCCACAGGACCTCTGTTTCATTCAAGTCACAAGTTGGATACACAAGTGGGCTGAATTAAGTTTGCACAAGCAACTGTAAATCTGGCATTCCCTAACTTTCAAATGTTTGACTTTGCAGCTGAATTTTATTTTAATAACATTTTATATTTATAGTAGATTAAAACCCCATAACCATTAAATGATAAAAGTATAAAATTAACTGGACCTAATAGACGTGACTGGATAACAGAAGTGGATCTGAGTTGCAACGTTTGGATCAGTATGCAAACACAGTGTGTCAGCTCTGGGATTTCACCACCTCCCATCTACAAGGGAAAGAGACAATAGATTAAATTCAACCCTGGCATTATTGGGCACAGTTTCTTTTTACTACAGTGAGAATGACATCTGATTAGCCTGGGCTCAACTTGACCTGGTAAGATGAATGGTGGGTACATCTGTGATAACCACATGAGCTTGTTTACTAGAATTTAAATATCTGATGCAGCTATAGTCTTTTCATTTTACTCTTCAGATAGAGCTAAAGACCAATCAAATTGTAAAACAACTTCTCTTAGAACTGGCAGCTATATGAAGAAGTTAAAATAAAAATGAAAAAGCCGCTATGACATTTTATACTGCAGGCGCTAACATAAGCTAACAAAAAATTTCCTCCTTCTAGTTCCACCTCAGGGCAGTGGCAGAGACATTTCTGCTTGCACTCATGAATTCCAAGCTAGTATGAAAATGCTGACTGTGCTCTTTGCAAGTGGACTGGAACTAGGTTCTGACAAAAAACACATTCTGGGGAAAAGTCCTTGAGTTAGAGACACTTGCATTTGTATTTTCACAGTCATTTTGCACTGAACTGGAACTTTAGTATGTACAGGAATTTTTTCTCCCATACTAATAACAGGATATTTTCCATGACCAGGGATGGGATTTTAACGCTGTGACCAAAACTGATTTTCATTCCGGGTCTGACAGTTTCTTCAAATGTCTGTGGTGCCAGAGTGGAACAAGACACTGCTTCATCAATGGTATTTTATTCACTTACACTTTCAACATAAATTTGTATTAATTGTCACTTAGGCAGAGCTGATTTTTGAATGCTGTAAAATTTGATGATGAAGGAGGCCCCCAATTTGCAAATCAGTCCATATTTAATGTGAGACTTTGGAGTATGCTGGTGAGTGAGAGACAGGAGTATTTGTGAGGAGGAAGAGAGTCAGGGAGGGGACCCTGCAAGAATAACCTTTCTGGGGACTGCCAAAACCCTGAAGCCAGAAATGGGTAAACTGTTCAGACAGATGTCTAAGGCACAGGTCAGCCATATTCCATTACTTCAAATGAAACTTGAGCATTGTAACTTTGATTTGGAAAATGCAGGATTATTAACGGAACTACGCAAATTCTTGCAAGTTTGGTTCAAAAGGATCTTTTTTTCTTCATGAGAACCTGCCAGCATGCCCTAAACTTTCAACAAACCTCATTTTTCCCACTGTTAAACCTATAAACAGTTTGGCTTCAGTGGTTTCTGGAAACAGGTGTGTGTTTAGGCATGAGCCCTGATGTAACAAGAGAACTGATCTCAGGATAGAACAAGGGGCTGTAATTAGAAGAGCCAGACTATAAAATGGCATTGAGTAGTTTCCACTAACTGGAAATATTACAGAAGATAATAACAAAATGGAAAGGCAACTGCCTGCAAGAGTCAGACAGAAACAAAAGTTGGAAGATAATGTTTTATGTCTGATGTGTTTTAGAGAGACAAGGTGGGTGAAATAATATCCTTTATTGGGCCAACTTCTCTTGGTGACTGAGACAAGCTTTTGAGCTTACTCAGAGCTCTTTTTCAGGCCTGGTAAAGGTACTCAGAGTGTCAGCTAAATACAAGGTAGAACAGATAAGAAGTTAACACTGGTTGCAAGAGACCATTCAAGTTAACACCTCTGCAGCTGTAGGACAAAAGGCAGTTATGGATTCCAGATTGTTGTAATATCCAGATCAGACAGATCAGTCCTCTCTCTCTCTCAGAAAAACCAGGTGTAAATGGCTTCTGTGGAGCCCCGCTGGCACTCTTGATCACATGGGATAAACCAGTGTAATCAGGAAAATAAGAGAAATACTATCTATCTGACTTCCCTTCCGTGATGTCACTTATCCCAACAAACCAGGCTGAAACTAAATGTAGTGATACAAATTCCTGCACAGATATGTAGAGTTTGCAGATAATTACAAAGCGGCTTCAATCTCAGGCTACATCCTCACTACAGGGGGGGGTCGATTTAAGATACGCAAATTCAGCTACGTGAATAGCGTAGCTGAATTCGACGTATCAGATCCGACTTACCCTGTTGTGAGGACGGCGGCAAAATCGACTGCCGCGGCTCCCAGTCGACGGCGCTTACTCCCACCTCCGCTGGTGGAGTAAGCGCGTCGATTCGGGGATCGATTGTCGCGTCCTGACGAGACGCGATAAGTCGATCCCCAAGAGATCGATTTCTACCTGCCGATTCAGGCGGGTAGTGTAGACCTAGCCTCAGTAATAATTCTCTGATGTCTTTCCACAGTGGTTCAGATGACCCTCTTGATCACAGAGCCAGTCAATGAAAGAAGGGTGCAATAGAGAACTCAGAACACAAGGAAGCTTCTACACTGTGGGTATCCCCGGCCCCAGGAACAACAACTCCTCCAGATCCACACACTCTTATAATTTGCCACTTTGGAAGCTCCAAACCTTGCTGTGAATGTATTTAGACTGGGATATTCAAAAAGTCCTGGTTCAGTTGGTAGTCAGTGTCAAGTTCCAGCCCAGCTCCTTTATCCACAGAAACAATATGGCATCCAGATTCTAGGATTTTTAAGTAAATACCATAGGGTTGGGCTCTCTGAATGGATGAGTGTTTGATAATTCTGCCCTCCTGAAAGGAGAGGCAAATACCAAACAAGGAGAGCCAGAAACTACTCCCACTATATTATGTTTAGTCTCACTGATTGCTCACACAAGCTTGGATACCCTGATGAACTTTACCTAGTAGAAGGCCTTGGGCCAAAGCATAACTATAATAATTACTGAAGGGAAGGAAGGAGAGACGAAAAAGATCTGTTAGCACAAAGTAATGATATACTAGGGAGGAGGAGGGAATTATGAGACAAAGGGGAAGAAGGGAGAAAGATAGAAAGAAGATATCTTGGGGGTTGATGTAACTAAGGCCAACTGAACACAGGAGAAGTGAGTAAATGAAATGCATATGTGAGAACACTATAGGGAGAAAGAGCAAAAGGAAACAATATGGTTGAGGAATAAGTTTGCTTGAATGAAGAATCAAGCTTAAATTTACTGATTATTTACATGAGACAGAGAGATATTGAGGAACAGAAAGAGGGTGGAGGGAGGGTTGGAGGGATACAGAAAGGCAGACATTATCCTGAAAAATGATTGAGGAAGATATTCAACAGAAGATTGAAAAATGTTAAATGTTAAAATATTCTAATGAAATGTCTTTCAGTAATAGTTTATTCTGTCTTATCTAATGGAAGGGGGAGCAAATTGATTTCCCTATCTCTGGGATAATTCAACCCTTTCTCTGGAGAGTGCTATTTTATTCCATTGCTGTCAGGAAGGACTTTTCTCTTTTGTTCATCAAGGAAATTTGAAGACTGAAATTTTAGGGCCTTACGATGATTACCAATTTTAATTGTTTAAATTTTGTTTCTGGAAACCAAATAACAGAATTAGACCTCAGTGAATTGCATGCAAAGTCTTCTGTTTCACACAACAGCCATTTTTTCTGTTGTCATGTTCAGGAAAATGTGCTTAGGATATTTTTTTCTGACAATAAGAAAATAAATGTTTTCAGATCTCTAGAACTTAAATATGGCTGAGTGGATTTTGCTTGTTTGTTGGGGGGGGGGGGTTGTTTTGTTTATTTAACACAACTTCCTTGAGGAGAGGAAAGATGAACAATCTTAGTTCAAAAGATGAATGTTGTGGAAAATTATGAGCATGTGAAAAATAGGTTATAGGGAAACACTTTTGCAGCCTTCACTCCTGCAGCTGTTATCTGGCAACTGCTATAATGAAGGAAAAAATTAACATCTCTATTCCCTTACTGAAACAAGATTCAATAAAGCTGTTATGGTTCCCTCCAAACCTAGGTGAGCAGCCTCAGATGTTAGATGAAGAGTGACAATATTCCTATGTTCCATGTCTAAGTTGCACAATACTTACAGACACTTTTTATGAAAAAAATATAAAGTATAACTGTGTGTATGCGGCAGGATGCAGGAAACTACCTGGTTCCCAATGAACAAAGTGTTAACTGAAGTTCAGCTCCATCTTTACCCTCAAAATAATGTGTTCAGGAGTGGGCTTGTAAGATAGTCTTTTTGGGAAAGAGGTGAGATTGGGGAGAAAATGCTATTTGGAAGGTAAGTATCCACAATCAGCGTCAGAGACTCCTAGGTGTGTTTCCTGGGGGTTTTTGTTTGTTTTTTTTACTTCCTCCCCTCCCCACTCTCCATGTTAACATCTTTAATCCTTAGGGAAAAGATCTTTTTATTCTTGATCCTGCACTGAGGTCTACATGAACAGAGGTCCATGGGGTTCTGCTCACCCCCAGTTCAGTATGGGGTCAGGTCAGGTAGGCTGGCAGGTCATAGTCTTGGTTTATAGTAGCCTCTATTTACAAAACCTATAGTAGGCATTTCTGATGCACCATCACTTTAGTTGCTAGGTTCCCCTATGACAATGGTTCTCAAAGTTATTTGATCAGCCCCCCTTCTTTGCGTCTAGTTGTTTACGCCCCATCCCCACAAGTACATATACCACCACCCAGCTCTGAAGGCCGAGCAGTGAGCAGCAGCTGCTAGCTGGGTGTGCAGAAGTACGGGCAGCAAAGTGAAAAGTGATATTTGTAATAACATTTCACAGCAGACTTAGCACCCCATTGCCACCGTTACTTCTGCACTGCTGCTGCCAACCCAGGGCTGACAGCCAGAACCCTGCTGCCTCGGGGGGTTGGAGAACCCAAGCCTGGACTGATTTCTGGTGAGGGATTGAGGTGACAGGGAAGGAGAGCCTGAGTTTGGATGGTGGGGCTCTGGCTGTCCCCTTTATTCGCACCTCCTGGGTGTGCACACCCCTTCTGCACCAGCACCAGCCACCCAGGGCTGAAAGCCAGAACTCTTTAAAAAAAAAAAAAAAAAAAAAAAAAAAAAAGCCCACAGCCCGTGCCTCACTTGACACATTCCCATGCTTCCCTTGGGAGGCCTGCCCCATTGTTTGAGAACTGCTGACCTATGATGTGGAATATTTTCCACTGGATGTGTGTCCAATCATCTTACTCAATTTTTATTTCTTTGCTATACTTTCTTTTGACCTGGTTTTAAAATAAAACAGAAATGTTTGATGAGGCTCTGGTAGTGTGAAAGGAGAGTTGTTCTTCTAATTCTAGTGTGAAAAACGTTCTCCACCTCTTGAACAATTTATATGCAGCATATACTGAAGTATGTATTGATCAATAGTGATTTATTTATGTGCTTTTCTGTTGCATTCATCACTATAGTGTACTATTGAATGTAGCCACATGACATGACATTTTAGGGTACCCTCAGAAAAGGTAAGTGACTTGCTCAAAGTCAAACAAGAAGTCTGTAATGGAGCTGGAAACTGAACCAGTCCCCTGTTTCCCTCTCGAGTGCCTTAATCAAAACAAAAATCTGTTATTATACATTATTCTAACAACATTTATGGCATTAATCACAAAACAGAAAATGTATAGGGAGAATTTGCATCCATTCATAATGCTGTAACTGTCATTATATTGATTTTTTTTTGAGTTATTCATGTATTGAAGAGAAATTGCTGATTGGGGAGCAGGGACTCATATGGGATCCATGCTACAAAGAGTTAACTTTGGTTTTACACAACACAGAAATGCAGTAAATTCTGTCCTGTAGTTTCCTGCTTTGATCAAAGGCTAGTACTCCACAGTAGTTGTCCTGTGGGCCATTAGTCCCATGTTTACTGATTCAGTTTTGGCTTTGGACCAGGGCTAAGACCTCCCAACTTGAAGTCTTTTTTTTTCTTACAGATAATATTTCTTGCATTTAAAAGACATCTTTAAAAAAATCTTGACAAGAACAGATTTAAATGTAGCTAGAGCTATACTTTGCAATCAGCTTTGCTTTGAAACCACGTTTAGAATATCAAGTGAATTGTTTCTCTTCAAAGGGGTAGTTTTATGATATAAGTGTGGACAATTCTTACAGGCTAAGATTTTACTTTGGGTTTATTTTTGTTAAATATGTATGTATTTTTTAACTTTTTGCAACAAAAAAGATATTTCAAAGTTATAATACAGGATTTTGGCTCAGATACTACAAAGGAGCCTAAAAAGGTGCCTAAATACCTGTAAGGATCCAAACCTTACAGTCAGGTTTTTTTAATGAGTTTATGTGACTCCTTTATTCTGCTTGGATCTATTAAAGACCCTATGTCAGTGGAGCAAGTTAGAACTGCCTGTTCGCAGCTATGAGGGAACTGTGCAAAATACCCCAGGACAATGAGTCTCAGTGTCCACGTCAGCTGGCTAGCATCCACGCTGTGGAACTAAAAAGAGCAGTGTAGACTTCCCACTTGGGCTGGAGCCCAGACTCAGAAACCTAGCAAGAAGGGTGGGCCAGTACTTACCCATCAAAAGTATCATATTTGGTACTGAGTCATTCAGGGAACGTGGAGTACATCTCTCTGAAAGGGGTGCTGACTTATTTTTGGCCAGTGTTAGGGAGGGAATTATTAGCTATTTGGGAACCTGGCTCAGGGTCAGAGGGGATGGGGGGGGGTGATCAGGAGGGCAGAAGGCAGCCAAGTTAATTGCTGGTGCCTGCTTATGGCAGGTGTCAAGTGTGGGTGCTCATTATGAGGGGACACAGTTCTCTGATAAACTGGAGTTGGAATGAACTTAAGGGAAGACGTCCCCTAAAGAAGCTGGGAGTGGGCTTGGGGATCCTAATGTCAGATGCAATGGGGAGACAACTCTTTCCCTGGTTCCTTAATCCTCTGTGACCAAGGTGCCCCATTCTGGCAACAGATGTAGGGTACGCAATTATGAGTCTATACCCAGGAATTTGCCTAGACATGACTAGATGGGCAAGTTTCTCCTGTGATTGCCATATTCAGGATATTTCACTGAAGGAGGTCATGCGTGGTCTCTGCTGAAAGTTAAAAACATGTTGGTTGTCATGGTTATTGAGGGATGTATGTAAGGACAATATTTTAGGACTTATATGATATGTAGAACATGATGTTCCAAAGCTGCTGGAGGTGAAACTAGTCACCACGAACCAGATGGTTTTTAGAGCTAACCCAATCAGGAGTGAGAACAATTGACATCTTTTAACCCAGTCCACCGAGTGTTTAGAATCTAGACCAGGTGCATGCTTGAGCCTTTACAAAGCACAAAAGAGCCCAAGAAAAAGATCTTGAATAGTAGGGCCATCAGGGATGAACTGAAATTAAGGAAACACCCTGATTATGAAAAGAAACAAAAGGTCTGGAACTGTACTATAGGGCAAAGAAGGTCACAAGATGTCATCCATTATGACACTCTGTCTGCATGAGTGTCTTACGAAAAATGGATTCCAACTCTCTCGATTGGACAAGAACTGTCTGTAGTGACCATTGGGCAAAGAATACCTTGTTACACAGGAAAGGAACTTATTAATAAGTATAGACTCTAGATTGTGTTTTATATTTTTCTTACAGCTGTAAACATATTTCCAATCCTCATACTTGCTTCTATTTGAATAGTTATCTTACATGTTTTCAAACTTCTGTTTGGTTTTACTACAGACAACTAAATTGCTGTGTGCTAAGGAGAGTGTTGAAATGAGATGAAGCTAGTTGTAAGGACCCATGGGTTCCTGGGCAGCTCTCACATCTGGCTGCCACTGGGCAGCTCACCAGAACTGTTGGAAGAGAGGGGCTAGTAGTGCTCCCAGAGGCACTGCCCACAATGATTCTGATTGGGGACAATGACTGGGCCCACCAGTTGGCCCAGCCATACTATTTAAGGCAGAAGGAAGCACAGGATGTTGCCTGACCGACTGAGAGACCTCTTCACTGGCTGCTGCACTGGATCTGACTCTTGCTTGATCCCTGGTTTCTGATTCTGGCTCTGATCCTAGCTTGGTTCCTGATTCTGACTCTTCCCCCTGGCTTGGTTTCTGGTTCCTGACTGTGGCTCTGACCCTGATTTGCACTATGCTTGACCTCCCTGCTTTGACCACTAGGTCATACTGCCCATGTCCCAGTCCTGGGGTAGCTCTGCCAGGCATAGATCCAGCATAGTTCCTCTTGCCTAGCAATGTAGGCACAGGCTGTGCAGTTGACTGCTCAAACCAGACGTTGCAGGAGCAAGTGCTCCAACTTTGCACTGAGAATTTGGTGATTTGGATCCAATCTTATGCACCACCACACCTGAACCAGCACCCATGATCCCCCTGCCAAAGCATTTTCATGGGGATGCCAAAGAATCAGTGCCACTTCCAGGTCCTTCCTCACCCACAAACACACTCCTTTGATGCATCCATGTCAGACTAGAGAAGCATTGGACTGGGCCTCCCCTTTACTTATGACTTAGTCTGGTGGTGTCTAATTGGGGCATCTTCTAGCAGGCAATATCAGCCATCTTTGATTATCCCAATTGTGCTCACACCACAGAAGCTGCCCTGTGTACACTCCAGCAAGGTCAAGCTATAGGTGCTTCCTATACTGTGCATTTCCCATGGCTCACCTCACATGCAGCCTGGAATGAGGAAGCCCAACTGTACCAGTTCTGGTGAGGCCTGTAAGAAGAAATCAAGGATAAGCTGTCCCAGATCAAGACCCTGGCAGATCGGGATGCTTTTATTGATCTTACCACTTGCATCAATAATTGATTGCGGGAATGGCAGGAGGACAGAAGCAGAATGAACCATTTCCCAGGGACCATGAGCGAGAGTACACAGCCCCATCTTGACCCCCAACTCCCCTCCTAGTACAGAGATCACATTGTATTTAAAAACACCAAAAAAGAAAATAAATGGCCTACCATCACACTGGTAGCATGACTGCCCATAGAATTTATGGCATAGCATTTATGCAGTGTTGAAGCCCAAGTTAGCCACCCTGTGGGTTTACCTTCAAGAAAACCTGACCAAGAGATTTATTCACAAATCCACCTTGCCCACTGGGTGCCAGTACTCTTTGTGAAGAAGAAGGATGGAAGCCTCAGATTGTGTGTGGATTACTCGGCTGTAAACCAAATCACAATCAGGAATGATTATCCACTGCCACTCATCCCCGAGCTGTTGGACCTTGTGGAGTCTGCCTGACCTGCCAAGGGGAGTACCATTTGGTATGCATTACAGCAAGGAATGAATTTAAAAAACTGCTTTTTGAACAATATATGGTCACTGTGAATATCTCCTTATGCCATTTGGTATGAAAAATGCACCCATCACATTCCAGCATTTCAACAATGATCTGTTTGGAGATGTGATGGAGCAGTATGTGGTGGTATATCTGGATGACATTCTGATTTTCTCTGATGGTGCAGAGCAGCACACCCTGCATGTCCTCGAAAGGCTACACCAGCATGGCCTAAAATGCGTATTCATTTCTGCCCCCAGACTGGTCCATCCTGATCCCACGTAAGCCTTCACTGTGTAAACAGGATCCTCCAATGTGACAATCAGGGAAGCACTTTCCCAGAGTTGTACCCAATACCCAAAAATGTATTGGATCCATGTGCTTTCTATTCCAGGAAAATTACCCTGCAGGACAAATCTATGAAATCCTGGACAAGGAGCTACTTGTGAATAAGACTGCCTTTAGGAATGGTGTTACTATCTTGAGGGGGCCTGGTACCCAGACCAGGTGTATGCCAACCATAATAACTTGGAATATCTGTGCAGTGCTAAGGCCCTTAATCAACAACCACTTCGCTGGGCCCTGTTCTTCTCATGCTTATATTTTATTTCCTGTCACCTGGGCCTAAAAATAGCAAGCCTGATGCAATATCCCTGAACAGAGAGAATCTTGCTGCCTGAAAGGCCCAAGCCCTGAAGCCTCAATCATCCTCAAGCTCCAGAACTTTCTTTGGACAGTCCCCTGTCAGGACCTCCTTACCTAGATCTGGTTGGCCTCAACCAAATTATCCCCGCAACAAACAGGAAGCATTAAACTAGGAGGCCTCCAACATCTATAATGGGATATTCTATGTGTTCTCCCTTGAGGGCTGTCGCTCTGCAAGCATGCCACAGCTTCCCTCAGGTAGGGCATTCGAAGACCCAGCAGCTTGCTGCACAGTTCTTTTGGTGGTGCCTCATGCAAGTCACAATACAGACGTATAAAAGCAACGAGGAATCCAGTGGCACCTTAAAGACTAACAGATTTATTTGGGCATAAGCTTTTGTGGGTAAAAAAGCCACTTCTTCCTACGAAAGCTTTTTACCCATGAAAGCTTATGCCCAAATAAATCTGTTAGTCTTTAAGGTGCCACCGGACTCCTGGTTGTTTTTGTGGATACAGACTAACATGGCTACCCCTCTGATATTTAATACAGACCAATATCGTATCCTGTAACACCTGTGCCAACATGCCACCTGATAAAGAACCATGAGGTACCATTCAGACTCTGAGCAGTTATCTCCCTAGACTTCATAGTGGAATTACCTGAATCCAACTGATTTATGGGAATCCTGACTGTTGTAGACCACTTCTCCAAGATGGTCCACTTTGTTTGCTGAATCGGCCTGCTCTCCTCCTGTCTCTGGGTGGACCAAGTTGTTCACCATCCTGGTCTTCCATCTCCAATCATAGCCCACAAGTTGTCTGCTGTTTCTGGTAGGAGGCCAACCTAATGCTCCAGCCACTCATCCACCTACTGCTCCCAGACAAATGGCCAAATGGGGAAAACAAATAAAAATCTGGACCAGTATCTCTGGTGCTGTATAAATTATCACCAGAATGATTGGTCTTCTCTACTACCCTTAGAAGAGTTTGTGTACGACAACACAGAACATGCCTCTATAGTAAAAAGTCCTTTCTTTTCAAATTATGGGTTCCACCCTCATTTCCATCCAGAGCTATAAATAACTTCCACCAACCCCTCAGCTGCAATCTGGGTACAACTGATATGCCAGACCAAAGAGGACCTGAAAACCCAGCTGAAAGATGCTAAGAGAAGTTCCGAACGCTATACAGATCAACGTCAGCAGCAAGACCCTGTATTCTCTGTGGGCCAGAAGATTTGGCTTTCAACCAAACACATACACATGCATAGGCCATCCCACAAACTAGAGTACAAGTTCTTTGACCCCTACTAAATTCACTGCCAAATCAATCTAGTCATCTTCCATCTCCACCTACTTTAGTCCCTCTGAATAAACCCAGTCCTTCACTACTCCCAATCATCCCTCCCTCCGGTGCATGTCCAGGATCAAAACGAATATATCATTCATGAAACTCTCAACTCCAAAAGAAAGTGGGTCAAACTTTAGCATTTGGTCAACTGGGAGGGTTACAGACCAGAAGAATATTTCTGGGAGTCTGCTGACAACATACATGTCCCCAGTCTAGTGAGGGCCTCCCATGACTCTCATCCTGGGAAATCAGGCCCAAGGCCTCCCTAAGGGTGCCCTAGGGGATGGAGTGAAGTAAGAGCCCCAGAATCTTGAACCCAGGCTCACACTTTGGCTGCCCCTGGGAAGCTCACCCAGAACTACTGGAAGTAAGGGGCTTTTTTTACTATTTAAGCCAGAAGGAGGCACAGGAAGTTGTCCAAGGAATTGATAGGCTTTCTGATTGGGTGCTGCACCAGACCTGACTCTTGCTTGATCCCTATTTCTGATTCTGGCTCTGATCCCTGGTTTGAATCCTGGTACCTGACTGTCTCTGACTACCAGGCCTGATCACCTATGCCCTGGCCCTGACACTAGTGAACTGGGGACCATTACATCCATGGAGGAAGTGGATCTGTGTTTAGTGCGGGTGTCAAGAAGTTGAAGGACTGGGCACTTGTAATGAAGTGGCATGTAGAGATTGAAGGGATCTGAGCCCCAGAGCCAGAACAGCACTCTGGGGCTAACTAGTTCTATAGATTTTTAGGTTATCTCTAGGTTATCTCTGCTCTGCTCTGCCCTGAGGACTCACCTAGGGAAACAAAGGGCGACGGTGTGCAAATTGCTAGCTGCAGAGGGAAAGAGCCAGGCTTGTAAAGCCCAGATTATTGATTTGTGTTGCCAGTAGCCCGTAGTTTGGGGCACATTTCACAAGTGGGAAAAAGCAACAACCTCTTGTGCTATAAGTAGGTATTAGTGATTTATTCTGTACCCCAGAGGAAACTCTGAAAATGGCACACCCTCCTATCAGGGGAAGGTGGTGAAGTCCCAGCAATTGGCTGAAACCAAGCTTGGAGGGGTGGAGGACTGATGGTAGCCTTCCCCAAATAGGTGGAAACAATTAAGGAAGAAATCATGACCTGCACTGTACAAGTTACTGCCAGATAATCCCCAAAGAAGTTAAGTTCATAAAGTTGTGGCCTAATTAAACCACATCTCTTGCTTCTTGTCTTTCTTCCTGCATGTCCAGGAGAATATGTACCCAATGATAGTGAACTTAGAACTGTTTGATATAACTTAGAACCATTTGGCCATGAAAACCAGGAAGCTGTAACAAGCTCCCTGAAGTGCCATCCTGCATCTAGCAGATCTTTGTTGCAGGAGAGAATCTTACCCTATATTTTTTTCTAGTAAGGTAGGTATAAAATTATAAATCTATTTCCTTTTAGCTCAATAATTTTCTTCGATCAATCATACCTGTGTTCCTTTCTAGTACAAACAGGACATGCTTATCATCATCTGGGTCTAAACAAACATGGAACTTTCATTAACTTTGACATTTGAATGCAAAATAAGTGGAGACTAGATACCATAGTGCTGTTTTGCTTTGAATCTATCCTTAGAGGAAAGTGCATGTTGGTACGTATAGCCACCCAAAGGGTATAGCCCACCAACTGTACAACCATCTTTTGCATATATTTACTTAGCCTCCTGGGGAGAAAACATGTTTAGTCTAAATTTTGAGCCAGCAAGAAAGATAGATTATATAGCAATGAAGCCCTACTAACGTTCTGGGAAATATTTGAGAGAGGATAAAGAAAAAGGCTATGCAGCACTTTCTCTAATACCGTTTGTACATGTTCTTTGACTAAAATTTCACAAAAAGAATTAAAGGGGGGGAATAATCCATGAAGTTAATGACGGGGAAAGGATATGAGTAATAAGATAATATAAAAGGCTTAACAAGGGTATAATAGATGCTTTGAAATTAGTGTTTTCTGATAAATTGCTTATAATAAAGTCAATGTTATAGGGAATGTTAGTGGATTACATTTCACACAGGAAGGAAGTTTAGTTGCAATTTCTATACAATATTACTTATACTCCTCCTGTAGCTCAATACTGAATGCAAATTGAGTCATATACTAGATGCATTCCTACAGTACAGGCATTAATGGCTCTATTCGTTATTATTTTGTTTCATGTTATTCTGTGATGCATCATCTGTTAGAATTGCAGCACCTTTATTCTGTCTGAAATATTTAGGGGGTCAAGGATCTTGAAGCTTATAAGCTAACTGAAATCATGGGAATGGATTTACAGACTTCTGGTCCTACCTCATCAAAAACCATTCCAGCAGTGGAACACTTTAATCTTCTAGATGTAAAGGTTCATGTCTCAGAGTCAAATAGCAAATCAGAAATCATGCTAATAATTAGACAGGACAAAATATTTCCTTTTGTATTCTCTCAAGAAATTTTTTAGACAGGCATTCAAATCAGTCTAAAGCTGGAGCAAATGTACTCTGCATCCACAAACTGACAGCCTGTTTTATGTTTAGGGCCCTACCAAATTCGTGGCCATGAAAAATGCATCACAAACTGTGAAATCTGATCTTCCCTTTGTGAAATCTGGTCTTTTGTATGCTTTTACCCTATACTATACAGATTTCACAGGGGAGACCAGTGTTACTCAAATTGGGAGTCCTGACCCAAAAGGGAGTTGTGGGTGGGTGGGGTCACAAGGTTATTTTAGGAGGGTTGTGGTATTGCCACCCTTACTTCTGCGCTGCCTTCAGAGTTAGATGGCCGGAGATCAGTGGCTGTTGGTCAGGAACCATGCCATCCTTACTTCTGCGTTGCTGCCTTCAGAGCTGGACAGCAGGAGAGTGGCAGCTGCTGACTGAGGGCCCAAATCTGTAGGTAGCAGCACAGAAGTAAGGATGGCAATACCATACCATGCTATCCTTATTTCTGTGCTGCTGCTGGTGGTGGCTTTGCCTTCAGTGCTGGACTCCCGGCCAGAAGCCACTGATCTCCATCTGCCCAGCTCTGAAGGCAGCGCTGCCGCCAGCATCAGTGCAGAAGTAAGAGTAGCAGTACCATAACCCCCTCTACAGCAACCTTGCGACCCCCCCTCCCCCAACTCATTTTTGGGTCAGGATCCCTACACTTACAACACTGTGAAATTTCAGATTTAAATAGCTGAAATCATGAAATTTATTATTTTTGAAATCCTTTGACCATGAAATTGACCAAAATGGAACGTGAATTTGATAGGGCCCTATTTATGTTCCACAGAGTTAATGCCACAGAGCATGAAAGGCATGAATAATGATTAGACTGAGCAGGTGCCAAATACTGGGACCATTGCCTGACAGAACTCAAGCTGCCAGCCATTGTAAATGAATACAGTAGAATGATACTAGGAAATAAAATATCTTCCCCCTTTAGTTAAGTAACTCATACAATTTGCTAGACACTAGTTTATTTAGAAAAAACAATATGTCATGATTAGGGCTGTCAATTAATCACAGTTAACACATGCGATTAACTCAAAAAAGTTAATCATGATTTAAAAAATTAATCGTGATTAATCACTGTTTTAGTTGCACTGTTAAACAATAGAATACCAATTGAAATGTATTAAATATTTGTGGATGTTTTTTCTACATTTTCAAATATATTTATTTCAATTACAACACAGAATATAAATTGTACAGTGCTCACTTTATATTATTATTTTTCTTACAAATATTTGCACTGTAAAAATGATAAACAAAAGAAATAATATTTTTTCAATTCACCTCATACAAGTACTGTAGTGCAATCTCTTTATCATGAAAGTGCAGTTTACAAATATCGATTTTTTGTTACAAAACTGCACTCAAAACCAAAACACTGTAAATCTTTAGTGCCTACAAGTCCATTCAGTCCTAATTCTTGTTCAGCCAATTGCAGAGACAAACGGATTTGTTTACATTTGTGGGAGATAATGCTGCCCACTTCTTATGTACAATGTCACCTGAAAGTGAGAACAGGCATTCACATGGCACTTTTGTAAGACGTGTCACAAGATATTTATGTGCCAGATGCGCTAAAGTTTTACATTGTTTTAATTTTATGTGCAGTTATTTTTGTACATAATTCTACATTTTTAAGTTCAACTTTCATGACAAAGAGATTGCACTACACTACTTGTATGAAATTAATTGAAAAATACTATTTCCCTTTTCATTTTTAAAGTGTAAGTATTTGTAAAAAAATTAATATAAAGTGAGCACTGTACACTTTGTATTCTGTATTGTAATTAAAATCAATATATTTGAAAGTGTAGAAAACATGCAAAAATATTTAAATAAATGATTTTCTATTATTGTTTACCAGTGTGACTAATTGCAATTAAGGCTATATTTTAGTCACAGGTATTTTTAGTATAAGTCATGGACAGGTCATGGGAAGTAAACAAAAATTCACAGCTCGTGACCTGTCCATGACTTCTACTATATATGCCTGACTAAATCTTGGAGGGTGGGTGGTTCGGGGGTGCTGCGGGTGCTCGGGGGTAGAGCGGCCTGCGGGTGCCGCATATGCTGGAGGGAGCGGCCCGGGGGTGCCACAGATACTGGAGGGAGTGGCCTGGGGGTGCTGCGGATACTGGGGGGGGGGGCACCCCAGGGGCACACAGCGCAGTAGCCCTGCTGGTGCTGGGCGGGGCAAATAGCAGCACGCAGCCTGGCCGGGAGCCCCACGGGGACTCGGGGGGCACAAGTGGTGGCGTGCATCCCGGGACCCCTGCTGGTGCTGGGGGGAGGGGTTGGCGGGGCCGGCAGGTTTTCTACATGGTTCCGCGCTTCCCCAGAAGTGGTGACATCCCCCTCGCTCAGGTCCTAGGCGGAGGCGTGGCAAGGCAGCTCGGCGCACTGCTTCCGCCCAGAGCGCCAGCTTCGCAGCTCCCATTGGCCGGGAATCGTGGCCAATGGGAGCTGCGAGGGTGGCCTGCAGACAAAGGCAGTGCGCAGAGCTGCCTGGTCACACTTCAGCCTAGGAGCTGAGAGATGGGGTTTTTGCTGTTTCCGGGGTGCCCCCCATAGTAAGCGTTGCCCAGAACCCACCTCACCCCGTCCCATGCCACAACCTTACTACCTCCCACCAGGGCCGGCTCCAGGCACCAGCTTAACAAGCAGGTGCTTGGGGCGGCCAAGGGAGAGGGGCGTCACCTGCGGCAATTCGGGGGCGGCAGGTCCCTCGCTCCCTCTAGGGGCGCAGGACCTGCCGCTGAACGGCTGCCGCCGATCGCGTCTTTTTTTTTTTTTTTCCCCCAATTGCCGCCGGCAATCGCGATCGCGTCTTTTTTCTTTTTTTTTTGCTTGGGGCGGCAGAAATGCTGGAGCCGGCCCTGCCTCCCACACCCAAACTCCTGCTGCTGCTGGGGGGGGGAGGGGCACAGTGGCCTGAGAGTGCCCCAGCAGCGGCTAGTGCGACTGTTGCAGGTGCTGCCTGAGCTGCCTTCATGCCAGGCACACCGGCCGCTGCAGAAGTGACGGAGGTCATGGAAAGTCATGGAATCCGTGACTTCCATGACAAACTTTCAGCCTTAATC
Source organism: Emys orbicularis (assembly GCF_028017835.1). Taxonomy (NCBI): domain Eukaryota; kingdom Metazoa; phylum Chordata; order Testudines; family Emydidae; genus Emys; species Emys orbicularis. The sequence goes on along the minus strand of NC_088684.1, from coordinate 151,607,837 downwards.
GTGATTAATTTTCTTAATCGCTTGACAGCCCTAGTCATTATTTATGTTTATCATCACCCTGATCCTTGTCCTATATGTATCCCTGTAGCCCTTTCCCAGACAGACTTCATCTGCCTTTGGCCCAAACTCTCAGCTAGTGTAAATTGTTATAGATCCAGTGACTTCAACTGAGCTACAACAATTTGCCCAAGTTGAGGGTCTCACACTTTGTCTTTGTAAGGCCCCGTCCCTGTACTGGGTAGCCTGTGGGTGGGCTTCAGTGGGATACCATGTGGACCCCCAGTGGTCCTTTTTCAGCTTTGAATTGCAGGATCGGAAGTAATGTTTTGGAGTTAGGAATTATATTTTCCCTTCTGTTTATGAAGCTAGTTATACTTTAGGAACTATTGCCATGTAATAGGTACATTATGATAATACATTAAACATAGGGCTTGTGAACGCTTGACAGCCCACATACATGGAATCTTCATTTTATCCACAACCACTGAATGGGCAGCACTGCAAGCTTCAACATGCTATTGATGTAGCTCAACTCAATCTTAAGGTTCATATTTTTTGGTTCATTCTGAAAGCCTTCAGATCTTGGCTTCTCTGTTTAGACTGCTACCAAATGCACCAAAAAATGCCAACTATGTGGGAGGTGGGTTGGGCATAACTGTATGCTGGCAATTAGACTGGACCCTGGATGGGCAGATGGTAAGTCTGTTATTTCAGTTAACTAATTAATTAGGATTTATATAAATATAAAAATTAAACAAATATAATTATTGAGTTGCTTTCCTCCCTCCTCCTCGACAACCAGCAGGAGTCAATCCCCTACAAAACACAAAATGACCTAGGTTGGATTCAGACAGTTGACATAGCAGTGAAAAGTTCATTACACCGTTATCAGTTTCCTGATCCATTCACTCCTCAATATTGTATTTTTAAATAATTACTAGATTGATTCAGGATTATAAGCCAGAGACTAACTCCCTCCCTCCCACACCACCTTATTTTTCAGTGGAGTATTTTCATCAAGACTTCTAAAGGATAGAAGCAGAGTGGATTTTTTTGTGCTCAGAATGATGTCATGGATCCTTAACTTGATCAGTAGGATTCAGCTCACACCCTCACCTTTTCAGTCAATTTTCTCATGACACCCATGACTAAAAATGACAAAAAAAGTGTTTGTCTTCCCCCTGGATATAGTTTTCAGGGCTACACCTACTACTGGCTGCAACCACCTCTCAGTCTTCCTTCCACCTACTGAAGAATAAACCTGCTCTGGCAGCCTGATAAATCTTTAACCCAAACTCCACATCTAGACACTTCACAAGTGACACGTCTGCCATGACAGACCTGAAACCACTTAGCATTCAGCTCACGTGGTGCAAATTTCTATCTCTTCCTCCATCACCATGGATGACCCCAGATGTTATGGATGCATGAGAGATGGCAGAGCACTCTGTAGAACACTAGGGGTGTGCAGAGCATCCATACACAATGGAGCTAGTCTCGTAAAGGTACACGTTTATATTTTCTCCTGTGCATTAGTTTTGTCCCTGATTTTCCTCCACTCCTTCCAGTAACATTGCATGCCACTTCTGTTTTAAATGTGGCAATGTTTCATTAAAGTAACATATCACAGTCTTTGCTTTCTGACTGTCACTACCAATCTCTTCCCAGAGTATCCTACATGGACCTTTCAGAAATCTGGATCACATGAATCTGTATTTGTTCCTTTAATGCATGTGCATATGGTCGCCTCAGTGGAATCCTGAGCTTTCTACACTTAGAGCAGCCCTGGAGTCATCTGAACACAAATTAACAAATGTTGCCCTTATTTGTTGGATAATTTGATGAATAACAGCAAAAAAATGTCAAATCCAGTATTCATTTTTTGTATTATTTTCACACTGGCACATATTTGCTGAACAAATAGGTTTGCTGCACACTCTACATATTACCCCTTATGTTGGATAATTTGCCTTTGTTTATGGGCATTCCTAGCCACCACAGATTACTGCACCATGTGCTACATTTTCTACTTTGTCTAATCTGTTTTGGAAGGCACAAATCACAGTGCTGTCAGTGTAACCAAATGCTTCTGAACTGTTTGGTTCTTCAGCTCTATAGACATCATTTGTTTGTATTAAGACTTAAGCCAGGTCTCTGAATAGCTTAGTTTTTACCTTTAAGGATTAGACTCCCTAGTAGTTATTGCTAATTAAATTACCTATGAGTTGTTCAGACTTATAAGAGAGTCATTAGTTTCTTAATGTACATGAATAGTGATAAATTATTTCACCCATCTGATTTCTGCTAAAGACCATGGCCCTTTTCCATAAGATGTTTTTCCTAGGGTTCTACAAGTGGGTGAAATTTTACAATTAGGTTGTCATATTTGTGATAAGTGTTGAGTTGCAGACTTGCACTGCAACAGCATGGCTGTCTTTATGACTTAGGCTCATCAGTTTAGCAGTCCCATGTGTGACCAGCATACATGGCTCCTTTTACAGCACCTTTGACACTACTGTCTTTAAGCTGCATTGTATTCTTGCAAAGTACTACAATATGATCTATAAAAAGGAGGAATTTTTTGTCTATACTTGCTCTATTTTTTCAATTTGCCTCAGGTTCTTTGGGGCTTTTAACACATCTAAAACAGTTCATTACTGTTATACTAAACCAAAATAGAACACAGCAAAATAGAAATCTGAACAAATAATGTCAATACCTTACTGAAAAAGTATAGTTTAAATAGTCTGTACATTATTACAGTATGTTCTGTTTCTAACACAATGTATTGCTAAGACAAGGTGGTTTATTGATTTTAATTACTCAGTACAGTAATATTCAAAAGCTAAACACTTTTGATAAATAATTGATAAAATAACTTGCACTAATATATTATTTATTCTGTGTATTGCAATAGCACATAGAGGCTAGAACCAGAGCAAGGACCCATTGTGCTAGGCACTGCACAAATATTTTGTAAATGGTTGCCCCTGCCACAAAAAGCATATTGGCTGTGTAGTAGAAATTACACGTGGCTCGCATAGGCAAATCTGCTGCAATTGGCTGAGCTGTTAAGCATGAAGATTTCCCAGTCACTAGATGTCTCTTGTGACTAACTGGATGGTTGTGGAGGTTATAATAATACATCCTTACCTAGGGAAAGTTGATCTGATCTGAAGTCACAGACTCAAACACTTAGCTGCCTAGGTTGTGTATAGGCTGCTGTTTTGATGTTTTTGGATGCAAACCCAGCACGTATGTTCAAACTTAATACAGGCATTGATTCTTTGGCATGCCTATGCTTGCATCCACCTGTCAGGTTATCATTGTGCCCAGTCAACAGGCGGTAGATTAAGTTAAAAAGTGTCACCGTATGCTTTATTACAAGAGAGCACATCAGTGACTAATGTAGACATTATACTGCCAAATACTAGCTGTACATCCCATGTCATGCTCTCTCGTAGACAGTATGTGAGTGAAAGAAGAAGACTGCAAAAGGGATATGTCTTCAGATATACCTCTTCTTTAAAATCTGAGACCTATTTAAGTTATATATTACATTTCTGTTCTTTTAATTTTAAACCAAACATTTCCTCCTATCCCTTATATAGTATGGCGTGTGTGTGATATTTTTTCCCATCACGTGTGCCTCAGAGATCAAGGTTAAGTTCTGTTAAACCGTGTGCTCTTTCTTACCTGACCATAGATTTGGTTTATAACCCTTAACTATCCATTCCTATTAATAGTGTATTGATCATAAATTAGCATGTAGGTTACAGCATAGAAGAGATCATGAGATGTTGGGCATGGAAGAAAATGAAGTTCCTCATAATTTTGGATTGGATTCTGCTACTTTCATTCTCTTTGAGCAGTACCTTATGTGCAAGCAATTTCAGGGAAATGAAGGTATCAGTTTGCCGAGTTAGGTGCTACACAGCAACAATAAAAGTGGCAGAACTGGACTCTATGCTGAACGCTACAAGTTGGGGTGATTGCTTCTCTCTTCAAAAATCAACAGAAATTACACAATGATCATGAGTAATCTAATTTCAGTTGTATAATTGTGACTAAATAGCATTCTGGCTTGACTTATTTATTAAATGTCTTTGGTTCAGTAGATATCCCCTATATAGTAATCTCTTGAATTTTAATATTGATAGCAGACTGATGCAAATTAGTTCCATTTGACATTAAAGACAAATCACTACCCATTTCATATAGGAGATCAGACCATCACTTGAACTATTTTTTTTCCTATTTGAAATTAGATATAAGATATGAGCTTCCTACCATTAAAGTCAATCACAAAACACCCATTACTTTAGTGGTGCTGGAGCAAGCCCACTAAATACAAGTGTTGCTTCTTCATGATCCTTTTCAGGAATGCAGGTCAGATTATGGGTCAATTCAGACTCAGGCCCAGAACCTCAAATATATTTAGGCACCTAACTCCTAGTGAGGAATTAGGTGCCTAAACATACTTGAGGATCTGGGCCTTAATGTAAATAATGGAACAACACTGAAGTCAATGAAATTACACCCATTTATGTCAGAATTTGGGCCATTTTTTTCTCAAACTTAACCATCTACTGCACTTTCCTTAACGTATTATGCAGAACAAGGTAAATTCAGTCTCACATTCATGGCTGCAAAGGTCCCCCAAGTTTGATGGAGGCTCCCTGTGTGGAGTGGTGCAGTTAGGGGCAGAGGGAAGCTGCTCAGCACTTTTGAAAAATCAAGCCACTTATTTAGATACCTAAATATGGGCCTAAGACTCCAGTGTAACTTTAGTCATCCAGTTTGGAAAATGATGGTCTAGGTCTCTCATTTCCACACCAGCAGGTCCACACACCTCCTGGAGGTGCTGAATCAGAGCAGCTGTCAAAATGGAGAGGGATAACATTAATCTTTGTCGCTGGCTTATAAGCATTAGGGAAACACAGAAAAAATGTACGATCATTGTAAAGTTAAATAGGTCAGCATTTTCATGAATTAAAACTAACTGATTGCCAAGGTACTGGAGTAATTTAGAGTGTTGCTAATCCAGATTGTTATACAAGATCCTTCCATTCAGAAGCTATCATATTGAGATATATGCATTTCAAATCCTCCGGAACTGAGCTGACACTCCCTATTCAAACAATACATTTTCAGATCAGTTCAGTGAAGATAGTTTGAGATATTTTAAAATTGATGACTTATAAAAAAAGATGTAGTGTGAAACCTTGGCAAATTAATTATGTTATGCAAATGGATGCACATGATTTTCCCTGGCAAGTGCTCTTTGCAAGAACTTTGTAGCAAGGATTATTTTTAGGGCTAATTCCTCTGGCCCAAGTGCAGTAAACACTACAAAATAATGCAGAATGGGTAAGGCTTTTTCCCCCCTAGAGTTGCCCAGATTCAATATGTAGAGAGTCCAGGTCATGGGTGGAGCAGAGAACATCATTTCAGTGTGCATCAAGGGCCGTTGCTCTATAACGGCTAATCTCCTAAACCTGCATAAGGAAATGCAGTAACCAGAGTGAAAAGTGAAGGCATGATATTATTACCCTATTATCAAGGTAGAAATATCTGGAGTACCTCAAATACTACTGTGTGGTAAATGTTAATGTTTTAGTTACAAGTACTGTAGAATCTGTATTTGTTCTACAAAGTGAGCCCAAATGCCAAATGAGATAATTATATAAACAGTTTACACAGGTTTGTGAGCAAAACAGATACGTGCAAATTTTTCAGCTTGCCTGTTGCACCATAGATTGGAAATTTAGCCAAAGAAGCGTAGTCTTGTTATAATCAAGCTTAGTGACTAAAATGGTGTATTTTATTAACACGGGAAGCATCTTGAATGTTGAGAGTTGTAGACTACAGACATACAGTTACAGGCCTGGCTAACCTTGAAAAGGCCTCTTTTCATTTGAACGATAAAGAAAGGAATTCACTGAGATGGTGTATTTTTTTGTTTGTTTTAGGATTATTATATTTCTGATATCATTTGGATTTTGCATTAAGGCTCTTCTATGTATGTGAATATATTACATCTTTATGAAAATTTTATTGTGCTTTGTTGTGCAGCATTCTGTTTTGGAAAAGAGGAAAAACTGTGATGGTATATCTAATTATAGACTGGTGAGACTAACGTCAACATCAGAGAAGGTTTTAGAATCTATAGTAAGCGATCAAATGACCAGCAGCTTGGAAGAGAACAGGAAACAAGAATATCAATTGATTTCCAACATGGGTTTACAAAGGACAGGGCTTGTCAGATAAATCTGATGGAGTTCTTTGAAAGGCTGACAAAAAAATAATGGAAAAGAGGTGAATGTGATCTATGGATTTTAGTAAAGGCATTTGTTAAAGTGCCACACAGGAGGCTAATCTAAAAGGTCAAAAGTATGAGTATGAATGTTAGGATGAAGTCCTTGATGGAAAGCTGGCTGGAGGGGAAAAGTGCTATAATTAGCTGTCTCAAGTGAGGTCCTGCAAAGCTGAGTACTGGCAGTAATTTTATTTAACACTTTTATACAAAAATGATTTTGAAGCTGGTACATCACCTCTTTACTCATGACACCAAGATAGGAGGAGCAATTATAAGAGCTGAGGAAGGCCACATATTACAGATTGTCCTAGATAGATTGAGGAAGTACTGCAAAAGGAAATGTGACAAACGGAGTTCAGTCTCAAAGTGTAAAGCCATTGATTTGGGCAGCAGTAATAGGAAAGACAATACACCATGGAAGGAATTGAACTGAAGGAAGTAAAAGCACGAAGGAACCTAGAAGTTTGTATTATCAGAATGGAGGTTTAAAGTGTATCAGCAGCAAGAAAAGCAATTGGAGGAATTGTATTTAATTCAAAAGAGATTCTACTGTACTGCACTCATTGGGATGTATTTGATAAGTTGTGGACTCTGTTACCTAAGAATTAGGGGGGAAAAAGCCATCTGGAGTAACCAGGTCTACGAGACTTAATTTGAAGATGAAATGGTATGTACTGTAGGAAGTCCTAATGGGCTACATAGATTTAGTCATGAAAAAGCTGCTTAGGAGATTACTTATGTTGTACACATGCATCGAGGGACACAACTAACTGAGAGCCAGACTGTGCTTGGTCCTTGTAGAGGGTGCAAGAGAAGAGTGAGTAGAAGAGCCTTCTGTGCTCAGGCAGGGGTCATATACAATCTAGGTCCCAGCAGAACTCACAGGAACTTTCTTCTCCTAGCATCCATATAGTGCTAGGCATCTCAGTGCGAGTGGGGAGAGGCCAGTAAGTGACATGAATTTGCCCACAGGTGCTAGCTGAAGCATTTCTGGATACACATTCTGAAAAAGTATTTTACCCTTCCAAAAGAAAGGAGGAGGAGAACTAAACAAAACCATGGTCCTTCCCATTCTGACTTCTGATTCCCATGTCACAGGGCACCCACAGGGTGTTGCATAACAGCTTTTGTTCTTGTTTGGTCTCACTTTGATATTTGAATCCTGTTTGTAGAAGTCCTAGGAATGGGCATACTGAACACTTTTGTTAGAGGTGTTTACTAATATGGTGACAAAATGGAGAGCATACAAATACATCTTGGTTAAAATAACAATGCAAATAATTTATTAAAGCCAACTGGCATTTTAAGTGAATATGTACTGTTTCCTGTTTCATCTTAGGTAGATTGACCTGATAACTGTTTGAATCAATTATACCAATGTTGACTTGAAATTAAGTATTCTAGATACTACTCTTCAGCCTAGTGAAGTAAAGGATTAAATAAATCGTATTCATGTTTGCTGACATGCATTAGTACTGCCACCATAGTAACGGATAGAAGTCAAAACAAATTGAGCTGATATTTGTAGGAACTAATTCAATCCATGCTACTGATTTTTTTTGAGGAAAAAATATATTGTAACATTGTGTAAGAGACTAGTGAAGTTTCAAAGTCCATATTGAGTCACCTTATTATTAAAGGATATTATAAAAATGAAGAAGGTACAGCAGAGGGCAACCAGACAAATACAATGATCTGGGCTATTTAAAAAGGTTAAAGAAACCACAATACATTCCTTTTCTTGGGAAGATAAGTGCTAAATGATCATTTTAAAGTTAGTGTCAAGTACAAGACGGAGGAGGTATTTAAACTTACATTAAAGTAGGGCAGGGCAGTAATGGGTTTTATATAACATTTCTCACAATTGGGGCTCAGTCCTGCTCCTATTGATGTCAGTGACTTGACTGAGGGTATGTCTACACTACGAAATTAGGTCAAATTTATAGAAGCCGGTTTTATAGAAATCGGTTGTATACAGCCGATTGTGAGTGTCCCCACATAAAATGCTCTAAGTGCTCTAGTCGGCGGACCGCGTCCACAGTACCGAGGCTAGCGTCGACTTCCGGAGCATTGCACTATGGGTAGCTATCCCACAGTTCCCGCAGTCTCCGCCGCCCATTGGAATTCTGGGTTGAGATCCCAATGCCCGAATGATGCAAAACAGTGTCGCGGGGGGTTCTGGGTACATGTCGTCAGGCCCCTCCCCCTCCGTCAGAGCAACGGCAGACAATAGATTCGCGCCTTTTTACCTGGGTTACCTGTGCAGACAACATACCACGGCAAGCATGGAGCCCGCTCAGCTCAGCTCACCGTCACCATATGTCATCTGGGTGCCGGCAGACGTGGGACTGCATTGCTACACAGCAGCAGCAGCTAACTGCCTTTTGGCGGTAGACGGTGCAGCATGACTGGTAGCCATGGGGCTGGCAGCCGTAGGGCTGCATTGCACCAGTCCTTTGCCTTTTGGTAGAAGATGGTATATTACGATTGGTATCCATCATCATCATACTGCAGTGGCTGTCGATCATGGGCACCTGGGCAGACATGCTCAGTCCTATTGAACTGTCTTGACGATGATGGCTATCAGTCGTAGTATGCTATTTTCTGCCAAGCGCCCAGTATTTTCTGCTAAGCACCCAGAAGAGGCCGAGGGCGATCTGGGTGCTGGCAGACATGGGGCTGGCAGACGTGGGGCTGCATTGCTACACAGCAGCAGCCCCTTGCTTTTTGGTAGAAGATGGAATATTAAGACTGGTATCCATCGTCATCGTACTGCAGTGGCTATCAGTCATGCTGCACCATCGGCTGCCAGCTTAAGATGTAAAAAATAGATTTGTTCTGTATTCATTAGCTTCCCCCTCCCTCCGTGAAATCAACGGCCTGCTAAACCCAGGGTTTTGAGTTCAATCTTTGGGGGGGGGGGCATTCTGTGTGACAGTTGTTTGTGTTTGTTTCTCCCTGATGCACAGCCAGCCACCTTTGTTGATTTTAATTCCCTGTACCTGTACGCCATGTCGTCACTCGCCTCTCCCTCCCTCCCTCCCTCCCTCCTTCCCCTGGTCCGTCAGATACTAGTTTCACACCTTTTTTCAGACCAGGCGCCATAGCTAGCACTGGGATCATGGAGCCCTCTCAGATCACCGCGGCAATTATGAGCACTATGAACACCACGCACATTGTCCTGGAGTATATGCAGAGCCAGGACATGCCAAAGCAAAACCAGGACCAGCCGAGGAGGAGGCGATTGCAGCGCGGCGACGAGAGTGATGAGGACAAGGACATGGACATAGACCTCTCACAAGGCACAGGCCCCAGCAATGTGGAAATCATGGTGTTACAGGGGAAGGTTCATGCCGTGGAACGCCGATTCTGGGCCCGGGAAACAAGCACAGACTGGTGGGACCGCATCGTGCTGCAGGTGTGGGACGATTCCCAGTGGCTGCGAAACTTTTGCATGCGTAAGGGCACTTTCATGGAACTTTGTGACTTGCTTTCCCCTGCCCTGAAGCGCCAGAATACCAGGATGAGAGCAGCCCTCACAGTTGAGAAGCAAGTGGCGATAGCCCTGTGGAAGCTTGCAATGCCAGACAGCTACCAGTCAGTCGGGAATCAATTTGGAGTGGGCAAATCTACTGTGGGGGCTGCTGTGATCCAAGTTGCCAGGGCAATGAAAGACCTGGTGATATCAAGGGTAGTGACTCTGGGAAACGTGCAGGCCATAGTGGATGGCTTTGCTGCAATGGGATTCCCAAACTGTGGTGGGGCCGTAGACGGAACCCATATCCCTATCTTGGCACCAGAGCACCAAGCCACCGAGTACATAAACCACAAGGGGGACTTTTCAATGCTGCTGCAAGCCCTGGTGGATCACAAGGGACGTTTCACCAACATCAACGTGGGATGGCCGGGAAACGTACATGATGCTCGTGTCTACAGGCACTATGCTCTGTTTCGAAAGCTGGAGGAAGGGACTTTCTTCCCAGACCAGAAAGTAACCGTTGGGGATGTTGAAATGCCTATCGTGATCCTTGGGGACCCAGCCTACCCCTTAATGCCATGGCTCATGAAGCCGTACACAGGCAGCCTGGACAGGAGTCAGGACCTGTTCAACTACAGGCTGAGCAAGTGCCGAATGGTGGTGGAATGTGCATTTGGACGTTTAAAAGCGCGCTGGCGCAGCTTACTGACTCGCTCAGACCTCAGCGAAAAGAATATCCCCATTGTTATTGCTGCTTGCTGTGCGCTCCACAATATCTGTGAGAGTAAGGGGGAGACATTTATGGCGGGGTGGGAGGTTGAGGCAAATCGCCTGGCCGCTGATTACGCGCAGCCAGACACCAGGGCGGTTAGAGGAGCACAGCAGGGCGCGGTGTGCATCAGAGAAGCTTTGAAAACGAGTTTTGTGACTGGCCAGGCTACGGTGTGAAACTTCTGTATGTTTCTCCTTGATGAACCCTCCGCCCCCCCCCCCCACCCGGTTCACTCTACTTCCCTGTAAGCCAACCACCCCACCCTCCCCTCCCCCCTTCGAGCACCGCTTGCAGAGGCAATAAAGTCATTGTTACTTCACATTCATGCATTCTTTATTAATTCATCACACAACTAGGCGGATAATTGCCAAGGTAGCCCGGGATGGGTGGGGGAGGAGGGAAGGAAAAGGACACACTGCAGTTTAAAACTTTAACTCTTATTGAAGGCCAGCCTTCTGATGCTAGGGCAATCATCTGGGGTGGAGTGACTGGGTGGCTGGAGGCCCCCCCCACCGTGTTCTTGGGCGTCTGGGTGAGGAGGCTATGGAACTTGGGGAGGAGGGCTGTTGGTTACACAGGGGCTGTAGCGGCGGTCTCTGCTCCTGCTGCCTTTCCTGCAGCTCAACCATACGCTGGAGCATATCAGTTTGATGCTCCAGCAGCCGGAGCATCGACTCTTGCCTTCTGTCTGCAAGCTGACGCCACCTATCATCTTCAGCCCGCCACTTGCTCTGTTCATCCCACGATTCAGCCCACCACCTCTCCTCTCGTTCATATTGTGCTTTTCTGTAGTCTGACATTGACTGCCTCCATGCATTCTGCTGTGCTCTGTCAGCGTGGGAGGACATCTGGAGTTCCGTGAACATATCATCCTGTGTCCTCCATTTTCTCTTTCTAATCTTCACTAGCCTCTGTGAAGGAGAAACATTTGCAGCTGGTGGAGGAGAAGGGAGAGGTGGTTAAAAAAGACACATTTTAGAGAACAATGGGTACACTCTTTCACGTTAAATTTTGCTGTTCACATTACACAGCACATGTGCTTTCGTTACAAGGTCGCATTTTTCCTCTTATATTGAGGGCCTGCCGGTTTGGTGTGAGAGATCACTCACGCAGTGCCAGGCAACAGATTTTGGCTTACAGGCAGCCATGGTAAGACACAGTCTTTTGGCTTTTTTAACCTTCTTAACATGTGGGAATGGTTTCAAACAGTAGTGCTCTCATTTCCCATACCAAGCACCCGTTGGGTTGGCCATTTAAAATGGGTTTGCAATGTAAAAGGAGGGGCTGCGGTTTCCGGGTTAACATGCAGCACATACCCAACTAACTCCGCTCCCCCCCCACACCCAATTCTCTGGGATGATCACTTCACCCCTCCCGCCCACCGCGTGGCTAACAGCGGGGAATATTTCTGTTCAGCAGAGCAGGAACGGGCACCTCTGAATGTCCCCTTAATAAAATCACCCCATTTCAACCAGGTGACCGTGAATGATATCACTCTCCTGAGGATAACAAAGAGCGATAAGGAATGGATGTTGTCTGCATGCCAGCAAACACCGGGACCATACGCTGCCATGCTTTGTTATGCAATGATTCCAGACTACGTGCTACTGACCTGGCGTGGTAAAGTGTCCTACCATGGCGGATGGGATAAGGCAGCCCTCCCCAGAAACCTTTTGCAAAGGCTTTGGGAGTACATGAAGGAGAGCTTTCTGGAGATGTCCCTGGAGGATTTCCGCTCCATCCCCATACATGTTAACAGACTTTTCCAGTAGCTGTACTGGCCGCGATTGCCAGGGCAAATTAATCATTAATCATTAAACACGCTTGCTTTTAAATCATGTGTAATATTTACAAAGGTACACTCACCAGAGGTCCCCTGTGCGCCCTCAGGGGATGGGAGCACGCCTTGGTGAGTTCGGGGGTTACTGGTTCCAGGTCTAGGGTGATAAACATATCCTGGCTTTTGGGGAAACCGGTTTCTCCGCTTCCTTGCTGCTGTGAGCTATCTACATTATCTCCATCCTCATCTTCCTCGTACCCCGAACCCGCTTCCCTGTGTGTTTCTCCAGTTGAGGGAGTCATAGCACATGGTTGGGGTAGTGGTGGCTGCACCCCCTAGAATGGCATGCAGCTCCACGTAGAAGCGGCATGTTTGCGGCTCTGCCCCGGACCTTCCATTTGCTTCTCTGGCTTTGTGGTAGGCTTGCCTTAGCTCCTTAATTTTCACGCGGCACTGCTGTGCATCCCTGTTATGGCCTCTGTCCTTCATGGCCTTGGAGACCTTTTCTAATATTTTGCCATTTTGTTTACTGCTACGGAGTTCAGCTAGCACTGATTCATCTCCCCATATGGCGAGCAGATCCCGTACCTTCCGTTCTGTCCATGCTGGAGCTCTTTTGCGATCCTGGGACTCCATCATGGTTACCTGTGCTGATGAGCTCTGCGTGGTCACCTGTGCTCTCCACGCTGAGCAAACAGGAAATGAAATTCAAACGTTCGCGGGGCTTTTCCTGTCTACCTGGTCAGTGCATCTGAGTTGAGAGTGCTGTCCAGAGCGGTCACAATGAAGCACTGTGGGATAGCTCCCGGAGGCCAATAACGTCGAATTCTGTCCACACTACCCCAATTCCAACCCGCTAAGGCCGATTTTATCACTAATCCCCTCGTCGGAGGTGGAGTAAAGAAACCGGTTTAAAGGGCCCTTTAAGTCGAAAGAAAGGGCTTCGTCGTGTGAACGTGTCCAGGCTTAATTCGATTTAACGCTGCTAAAGTTGACCTAAACTCGTAGTGTAGACCAGGCCAGAGAGACAAGGAGTGCGAGGTAATATCTTTTATTTGACCAACTTCTACTGTGAAAAAGACAAGATTTCGAGCTTACGGAGAACTCTGTGAAAACTTGTCTCTCTCACAAACAGAAGTTGGTCCAGTAAAAGATATTACCTTACCCACCTTGTCTCTCTTGCTTGGTGAAGGCAGTTTTAAGCATGTTAAGTATCCCGGTCTTAAATTATTGTTCAGAGACTCACCACACAAAAAGTGTATGAAAGCAATGCTTCCAAAACAACATTATACTTCCAAGTAATGGAAATTTCCAGAGGCAGGTATAAATCAGTATGGAGATAACGAGGTTAGTTCAATCAGGGAGGGTAAGGTGGTCTGCTAGCAGTTGAGGTGTGAACACCAAGGGAGGAGAAACTGCTTCTGTAGTTGGATAGCCATTCACAGTCTTTGTTTAATCCTGATCTGATGGTGTCAAATTTGCAAATGAACGGGAGCTCAGCAGTTTCTCTTTGGAGTCTGGTCCTGAAGTTTTTTTGCTGTAAGATGGCTACTTTTACATCTGCTATTGTGTGGCCAGAGAGGTTGAAGTGTTCTCCTACAGGTTTTTGTATATTGCCATTCCTGATATCTGACTTGTGTCCATTTATCCTCTTGCGTAGTGACTGTCCAGTTTGGCCAATGTACATAGCAGAGGGGCATTGCTGGCACATGATGGCATATGTAACATTGGTGGACGTGCAGGTGAATGAGCTGGTGATGTTGTAGCTGATCTGGTTAGGTCCTGTGATGGTGTTGCTGGTGTAGATATGTGGGCAGAGTTGGCATCGAGGTTTGTTGCATGGGTTGGTTCCTGAGTTAGAGCTGTTATGGTGCGGTGCGTGGTTATTGGTGAGAATATGCTTAAGGTTGGCGGGTTGTCTGTGGGCGAGGACTGGCCTGCCTCCTAAGGTCTGTGAAAGTGAGGGATCATTGTCCAGGATGGGTTGTAGATCACTGATGATGCGTTGGAGAGGTTTAAGCTGAGGACTGTAGGTGATGGCCAGTGGAGTTTGTTCGTTTCTTTTTTGGGCCTGTCTTGTAGCAGGAGGCTTCTGGGTACACGTCTGGCTCTGTTGATTTGTTTTTTTATTTCCTTGTGTGAGTATCGTAGTTTTGAGAATGCTTGGTGAAGATCTTGTAGGTGTTGGTCTCTGTCTGAGGGGTTGGAGCAGATGCGGTTGTACCTCAGCGCTTGGCTGTAGACGATGGATCGTGTGGTGTGTCCGGGGTGGAAGCTGGAGGCATGGGGGTGGGGGGATTTGTCTGGCTGGCCTAATTAAGGGAGCAGTGCTTTATGGCTGGGGAGGGCAGAGACAGATGTCAAATTGCTGCGAAAGGGACAAAGGGCAACACTAACTCATCCCATGGAATCCAGATGGGCAGAAGGGTTTAAAAGGGGCAGCACATGCGGTGAAGCCCCCTTTCACATGGAGCAGGCTGAGGCAGCAGCAGGGAGCAGAGGACTTCAGCCTGTCTCAGCATGGTCCTGCTAGTGAAGGCAGGGGGCTGGACTCGATGACCTTTCAAGGTCCCTTCCAGTTCTAGGAGATAGGATATCTCCATTAATTATTATTTATATTTATTTATATGGCTCCACTTGGTGAGAACGGAGAGGGGGAAGGTTGCTTCCCCACTTCCCCTGGTTCAGATAGAGCGAGGTAGGCAGAGGAGATTAGCTCCAGGAGGGGAAGGGGAGTTGGCTAGCAAGGCAGCCTGGTTCCAGATTCGGTCCCTGGGTATAGAGACATGGAGGGGGAAGTGGGGGAGTGTGGCCCCCTCTCATATCAGCTGTGCTGTGGGTAGAGGAGTAGGTTTCAGGTTTTTCCTGCTGTGGGCAGGGGACAGCAGGAGGGAATTTTGCTTCTCCTTCAAGGTTGATGTCACTGGGACAGGAAGCTCTGTGCAGAGCAGATGGAGTGGGGTTGTGGGGGCCAGTGGTGAGCCAGGGGCAGGATCCTCACAACAATGGTGAGGGGCAGGTGGAGCCCAAAGAATTGGATTTGATTACCAAGGGCAGCCCTTGACTGAAGGGGGGGAGTGGGATTGGGTGAAGCAAACACCCATGCAAGTGAACTGTCTGCGGTTGCTGGCGGGACAGTCAGCAGGGATTTGATGCAAGTGGTCCAGGCAATTGTGTCTGAGGTTGTTTCGGCAGCATTACAGATCTTACAAAGTGTAATGGGGTGACCTGCACTGCACGCTTTTATCTGTCAGGTAGTCCCAAACATCTCATAATAAAGTTGTGACCTGATTAAAATCCTATGTAATATCTCATGTCCTTCTTTTGGTATAGCCGGGCAATTATAGTATACTAGGGTAGCCAGAGAACCATAGGCCACATGCTATGCCCGAGTAGCTAGAGAGGCAATGGGGGCATATGGGGGAACAGAAGTAGAGGCTAGAGCTAGATGTTTTTTTTCATACCGAATTTTCAGTAAAAAATGCAGATTCAGTGACATTGAAACGTTTTGTACATTTGTGTTGGCTATGCTGATTTGTTTTGGTTGGAAAACAAAAAGAAACTAAAAATAAAGAAGAATCCCACAAATATTGACATTGAAATTTTAACAATTAAATGTTTTGATTGTTTCCATTTGAAGTAACTTTTTATTTCATTATTTAAAAATAAAATTAAAAGAAAACTAAAATGTTTTTAAAAGCTCAAAATCAAAATGGGATACTTCATTTGACCAAAACAATTTTTTCGACTTTTTGATTCACCAAAAATTTGGAAATTTTTCATTTTCAATTCAACTAGAAAGAAAATATCTTTTCAATTATATGGAAGTGCCAGGAAATTGAAACATCTGTTATACACACAGCTCTAGTGGAGACGTCTCTAGCCTGAAGAATGGAGAAGGAAAGAAATAGGTGCATTCATGCTGGAAGAACATAACGAGTGGGGTCCCGCATGGATCAGATCAATATCTTCATCAATTATTTAGATAGTGGCATAGAGAGTACACTTATAAAGTTTGCAGATGATACCAAGCTGGGAGGGGTTGCAAGTGCTTTGGAGGATAGGATTAAAATTCAAAATGATCTGGACAAACTGGAGAAATGGTCTGAAGTAAATAGGATGAAATGCAATAAGGACAAATGTAAAGTACTCCATTTAGGAAGGAACAATCAGTTGTACACATATAAAATGGGAAATGACTGCCTAGGAAGAAGTACTGCAGAAAGGGATCTGGGGACCATAGTGGACCACAAGCTAAATATGAGTCAACAGTGTAACGCTGTTGCAAAAAAGGTGAACATCATTCTGGGATGTATTAGCAAGAGTGTTGAAAACAAGACATCAGAAGTAATTCTTCTGCTCTACTGTGTTCATTGGGTCTCAATGGGAGTATTGTGTCCAGTTCTGGGCTCCACATTTCAGGAAAGATGTTGACAAATTGTAGAAAGTCCAGAAAAGAGCAACAAAAATGATTAAAGGTCTAGAAAACATGACCTATGAGGGAAGATTGAAAAAAAATGAGTTTGTTTAGTCTGGAAAAGAAAAGACTGAAAGGGGACATGATAACAGTTTTCAAGTACGTAAAAGGTTGTTACAAGGAGGAGGGAGACAAATTGTTTTTCTTAATCTCTGAGGATAGGACAAGAAGCAATGGACTTAAATTGCAGCAAGGTCAGTTTAGGTTGGACATTAGGAAAAAGTTCCTAACTATCAGGGTGGTTAAGCACTGGAATTGATTGCTTAGGGAGGTTGTGGAATCTCCATCATTGGATATTTTAAGAGCAGGTTAGACAGGCACTTGTCAGGAATGGTCTAGATGATATTAGTCCTGTCATGAGTGCAAGGGACTGGACTAGATGACCTCAAGTTCCCTTCCAGTCCTTTGATTCTATGATTCAGATAACAGGGGATCCCTGTTCTCACCTGTGAACTAGCATGCAGGGAGTCCCCAATGATCCTAAATTTCATCCCATATAGGGAGCAGCCACAGCTGTCAAGTAATCACCCCAAATACTGCCCTCCACTCTACAGGGTAACCACACTGGGTATGGCTACACTGCAACAAAAACCCAGGGTTAGTAGAACTTCAGTTGGCAGACCCTGGATTTGTTAAGTTAGGGCTTTAGCGTCTACACTCATTTGTAACCACAGGTTAGGAATTGTTGAACCCTGGGTCACAATCTGAATCTCCAGCATCTACACTGCATTATACCAAGTACCACCACCCATACCGCAGACTTTCAAGTGACATCCCAAAATGTGGCCACTCTAGCCCTCTGTTTGTGGTACAGTGTGGGAAAGCTTGACTGTCCACCAAATGTGACTGTGCAAAGGACAAAAAACTTGGCCCAGGATATTGTGGGATGCTTTTGGCATACTCCTAGAGCACAAGTCCAGTGAGGCTGCATCTACACTGCAAAACAATAGGGCTTGAACCATAGGTTCTGGCTTGACTCATGCACAGACTCTCCATGCTCACAGGGCCCAGTTTCCAAGACCTGGGTTAAACTGATTTGTGTGTAGACAGAAGGGGGGTTAGGCTTGAGCCTGAGTTTGAATACTGGGATTATACTGCAGTGTAGACACACCCATTGGGTCACTGGATCTGCCACAGAGGAGGGGTCAGCATTGGCCCCAGTGTGTATGAATTACATTGCAATGGCTCTCATTATTAATGAGTTCTTTGAGATCTGAAGAATTTGACAGTTTGGGTTTTGGTCTGTTTGGATTTGCATCCCTTGAGTTAACAATTTTGCAGAAATCTCCATCAAAAACCATAATTTCAGCTCCAGGGTTAAGCTTTTCAAAGCCAACCAGGGGATTTTACCACCTCCTCTTGATTTCAATGGAAAATTGAAATTGTGTGGCTCAGTTCTGTATTTCTCTTTGAAATATCTCAACCAGCCCATGTACCATGTTCACAAACAGAAAAGCCCAGAGTTGGCTCACCTGTTTTTAAGTGACATATGCTCCATATTTACTAGGTCACATGTTTTAAAACAGTATATTTTCATCCTGATGATAGCTGCCAATATTTGTTGCCATAGAAGAATATTTAAACACCTGTTGCACTTGCCAAAGAAAACACTGAGATTTTTAAACTAGACAGTTCATGTAGATTAGAAGAACTGACAATGGGTTATAAGTGCATTTGTTAAGGAGTGTTGGATAGGATGTCAGTATGAATCTGAAGCTTGGGGGTTTATTCAGCCTTACTTACATTGTTATGTATATGCAGTCTGCACTTGGACTTTGAGCTGAATGAAATATTAGTGCAATATACTTTATTACTCACTGTATCTTACCCACAAAATTAATGTTCCTGAATGGATTTGTTTTTATCTTTTTATTTTAGTTCATGGACCTTTTCGGAAGAGAATAGCCACACCCAGGGGTTTTACTCAGATTGATGAGACTTATTTGTATTTGTTACCCAAAGAGGTGCCTTTCTAATCCAGCTAGTGGATAATTTAACCAGCAAATAAGCCATCCTGCATCTATTTCTTCCCAATTGCGTGCACCTAAATAAGAATAAGGACGTTTGATGCCAGTAGCCATGAGCCACTGGAACTTAACATAGTAAGGACTGGCTTCTTAGACCACAGCAGTGGAAGGATATTAGATTTCAGGAAAAGAGATAATTGCAGAGCCCAATTGTGACGCTGGCAGACCAGGTCATATCAGAGTGCATTCAGGTCAATTCACTCGTGTATTAGTATAGATCAAAGCAATTAGTATTTGGGGTTTTTAAATTTAATAAAACTAATGGGATGTTACATGCATTGTTTTCACTTATCTGTTCCTGTTATAATGTAATAGCTAACATTTACATTGTAAATACCCCTGTAACTAAATAACTCATCAGACATCAAAGAGGCCTTGGAGAATGCTAATGAAGGACTTTATCATAAAAGGTGCTAATTCCAAAGCAAAACGGCCAGTTATGTGATGACCTCAGGTCAGAGACTCAAAGTGCATTCCTCACTTATTCTCATGAAAGAAAAAGCCTATGTGGGTAGAGACACCGTCAACTGGCTTTCTGTGTGAAGAAGCTATAAATATGGATTTAAAGAAAGATCCTTTTTCTCTGGACTGTTTGGACTGTTACAGGAAAGTGCACCAGATGCAAAGTGGAGATCCCCAGAGACAACCTGGGTACCCTGAAAAGACTTTCAAGAAACAGGCAGTTTATTACATCACTGCCACCATCTGGAGTTACAAACTGTGATTCACCTTACATATGTTTTACCTGCTTTAATCTTTCAATAATTTTCATCTTTTTCTTAGCTAATAAAACTTTAGTTAGTTTATTATAGAACTGGCTGCCAGCATTGTCTTTGGCGTAAGATCTGGAGTACAATTGATCTGAGGTAAATGACTGGACTCTTGGGACTGGGAGCAACCTGACGTGGTGTGATTTTAGGTTTAAGTAATCTTTTATCACAAAGTTCAGTTTGTCTGGGTGACAAGATAGACTGGAGAATCTGAGGGGACTGTCTGTGACTACATTGTAAGACTGGCATAGTGATCCAGGAGCAGGCTCGGGCCCCGGTGAAAAAAATTTTTTGGGTCCCCCAGCAAGGGCGGAGCAGCTAAACAGGGCCGACGAGGGGGGGGGGGGGGGGAAGCCGGGGAAGCCGGGCCCCGGGCCCCCTTCCAGACCGCCAGGCCCTGGTAAGGCGATGAGGGGGGGGAGTGGGCCCCGGGCTCCCTTCCGGACCGCCAGGGCCCGGTAATTTGTACCGGCTTCCCCCCCTCTCATCGGCCCTGTCCAGGAATTCTCATTTGTTACGGGTTTGGTGAAATCTAATTATAGCAACTGGGGTGTTTGTCCTTGTTTTCTGACAATCTGCCCTGAGGTAGGCACTCTCAGTTTTGAACTACTCCAGACAGCATGACACCAGTGACATCCTTGCTGCAAGGCCAGAGCTAGTGTGAAGACACAGGGACTTCCCCATAGAAGGCTTCCTGTAGATCTCCCCAAATCAGCCATGTTTGGGTATTGATTCTCTGTCTTATTCCTCTGGGAAGGTAAACCTTATCCCCACAAACAAAGGAACATTTAGGAAGAAACCCTAAAAGTAGATCATTGGATGTTTTCTCCTTTGAGCTTCCTTCCACAAGATTTAAAGTATACCAAAAGTGAGA
The DNA here is from genome assembly GCF_028017835.1 of Emys orbicularis. Classification (NCBI taxonomy): domain Eukaryota; kingdom Metazoa; phylum Chordata; order Testudines; family Emydidae; genus Emys; species Emys orbicularis. The sequence goes on along the minus strand of NC_088684.1, from coordinate 151,587,340 downwards.
AAGAGATCAGGACACCAAATAAGAATACAGTGTCAGTCATGGCTTTTAGGGAAAACAATAAGGGCAACTAAAAAAGCAGAGTGAATCAATGTTAGCTAAAGGGCTTAAGAGAGCTTAGGAGAAGGGATTTTACAAAGGTAGCAGGAGAAAAAATGTCATAAATTTAAATTCTCCACTTATTAATCAGGCCTCTTTATCTCAAAACAACTCAAAAAAATCAGTGAGATTGAACTCTTAACTATCTTTAATAAGAAAAAGAAAGAAACGAAGTCTGGATAATTAGGGAGTAATGAAACCTTGTAAAATAGCTATTGATGGAGAGTGGATAAGGGAATACTTGAAAATTTTGAACATATGCAAGTCAGCTTGGTCCCAATAATACATCATTGAATCATAGAACTGGAAGGGACCTCGAGAGGTCATCTAGTCCAGTCCCCTGCACTCAAGGCAGGATTAAGGATTATCTAGACCATCCCTGACAGGAGTTTGTCCAACCTGCTCTCAAAAAAACCCCAATGATGGAGATTCCACAGCCTCCCTAGGCAATTTACCCCAGTGCCTAACCACCCTGACAGTTTGGAAGTTTTTTCCTAATATCCAACCTAAACCGCCCTTGCTGCAATTTAAGCCAATTGCTTCTTGTCCTATCCTCAGAGGTTAAGAAGAATAATTTTTCTCCCTCCTCCTTGTAACAACCTTTTATGTACTTGAAAACTGTTATTATGTCCCATCTCAGTCTTCTCTTTTCCAGACTAAACAAACCCAATTTTTTCAATCTTCCGTCATAGGTCATGTTTTCTAGACCTTTAATCATTTTTGTTGCTATTTTCTGGACTTTCTACAATTTGTCCACATCTTTCCTGAAATGTGGGGCCCAGAACTGGACACAATATTCCCGTTGACGCCTAATCAGCATGGAGTAGAGCAGAAGAATTACTTCTCGTGTCTTGCTTAGAATAATTCTGCTAATACATCCCAGAATGTTTGCTTTTTTTGCAACAATGTTACACTGTTGACTCAGATTTAGCTTGTGATCCATTATGACCCCCAGATTCCTTTCCTCAGTACTCCTTCCTAGGCAGTCATTTCCCATTTTGTTTGTGTGCAACTGATTGTTCCTTCCTAAGTGTAGTACTTTGCATTTGTCTTTATTGAATTTCATTCTATTTACTTCAGAACATTTCTTCAGTTTGTCCAGATCATTTTGAATTTTAATCCTATCCTCCAAAGCACTTTCAATCCCTCCCAGCTTGGTATTGTCCGCAAACTTTAAAAGTGTACTCTCTATGCCATTATCTAAATCATTGATGAAGATATTGAACAGAACCTGAGCCAGAACCGATCCCTGCAGGACCCCACTAGTTATGCCCTTCCAGCATGACTGTGAACCACTGATAACTACTCTCTGGGTACGATTTTCCAACCAGTTATGCACCCACCTTAAAGAAGCCCCATCTAGGTGTATTTCCCTAGTTTGTTTATGAGAAGGTCATGTGATACAGTATCAAAAGCCTTACTAAAGTCAAGATATACCACATCTACCGCTTCCCCGCTATCCACAAGGCTTGTTACCCTGTCAAAGAAAGCTCTCAGGTTGGTTTGGCACAATTCATTCTTGACAAATCCATGCTGACTGTTATTTATCACCTTATTATCTTCTAGATGTTTGCAAATTGATTGCTTAATTATTTGCTCCCTTATCTTTCTGGGTACAGAAGTTAGGCTGACTGGTCTGTAATTCCCTGAGTTGTCCTTGTTTCCCTTTTTATAGATGGGCACTATGTTTGCCCTTTTCCAATCTTCTGGAATGTCTCCCGTCTTCCATGACTTTTCAAAGATAATTGCTAATGGTTCAGATATCTCCTCAGTCATCTCCTTGAGTATTCTAGGATGCATTTCATCAGACCCTGGTGATTTGAAGACATCTAATTTGTCTAAGTAATTTTTGACTTGTTCTTTCCCTATTTTCTGTTATTGTCTTTCCCCCCTTATTGAGTAACGGGCCTATTCTGTCCTTGGTCTTCCTCTTGCTTCTAATGTATTCCTCTTGCTTCTAATTGCCTCTAATATGACTGAGAGTGCTGAGGGAGCTAGATAAGAACTTGTTCAGATTCCAATAGAAGTCAATAGCAGAGCTAATCAATTTCAATGGGAGCATGATTTGGCCCAAATTTGCCAAATTGTGGGAGAATGTTCTGGAAAGTTATATAGAACTAAGGAGATCTGGGAAGACTGGATAAAAATAAGTGTAGCAGATGTCTTAGAGAGGAAAATAATAATCCTGGATATTGCTTTTTTAAGTCCTAATAAACTACAAGAAATATTAAGAGAAAATAAATCAGAAAGCAACTAGATGATGATAGAATCATGAACAATAGGATTGGAAAAAAGTATCAATAGGCATTACATGAAAAACCAACTCCTATCCCAGCAGCATATTGTTCAGTGATCTGTTGTATCCTCCCACACCCTCTAAGCTGACCCTTTATAGGGGCTTTTCCCCAGTATGCTTTTCCGGAGCAGGCCCTTCAGAACTGCAGTTGATTGAGTGTGCCAGACTTAACGTGCTCATTTTGTACTAGCAGTGACTGGCTGCATCTTCTTCTTTTCCAGTTGCTAAATGTCTCTCTCTATCCCCACCTATTTTTTATTTTCTTATTGTTCCACAGATGGTTTTCTTAAAAGGATGGTACAATTCATTTCTTCAGTCTTAATTAATTTTGTAATTCTATTTTTCAATTATAAAGAACAAAAGGTATAATGTTGTATTTAGGTAAACTATTTGATACAGTCTCTTGCATAATATTCCTTTTAAAATTATTTTAATTATTTTCTATTGGGTCTGGCTTGTAAAAGAGCAGTGCCATGTTGAAACTCGCTTGAATGACCATAAAAGGTTAATGATAAATGGCAAAACATCAAGTGAGAGGGAAATATTTGGTGGTGGACTACAAGGAGTGATATGGAAATGGTCTTACTTAATTAGCATCTTCATTAGTTATTTAGGTGCAGGAGTAAACATTATGTTAATGAAATTCACAGATGATACTAAATTGTAGGATGTTTCAAACAAAAAAACAATTTGTATGGTGGGGGTGCTGAGAGCCATTGAACCAAACTGTAAACCTTGTATATAATGGAAACCACTTGAAGCCGGGGGTGTGGCAGCACCCGCAGTACCCCTTGTTCCAGCACCGAGGCAGTGAGGGCAGAAACATAATAAAAACAGAAGGTTTAAAAACATGGCCAGAAATCCCACCAAATAAGAAGCTGCTAAAAAAAAAAAAAAAAAAAAAAAGCAAAGTAATATATCTGAAGGAAAATCATCTCAACATATATATTCAGCCAGAAGTATAAACCTGTAAAACAGTAATTTAAAAAGAAATGTAGGGATGACAGTGGACAAAAAAAAATAGACATGAGTTTGAAATTCAGTGGGGTGGAGAAATGGCCAATGTAAGTTAGGGTTTTATGTGGTTAAATACCATCTATGGCCTTATCTACATCAGAGTTTAAAAATGTGATGTTCACATGAATTAGCTAACAAGTGCTAACTAACGTGTTTTAATAATCTAGTGCAGACAAGGTCTCTAACATATGCGAAGCTCGTTGAGTTGAAGCCTAGGGAGGATCTTAGGTTTAATGCAACAATTTTAGCATGTGTTAAATTGTACACTTCCTTGGCTGCACTAGAATTTCAGAACATATTAGTATGTATTAGCTAACACATGCTAACAACACATTTTGTTCTTTTTAGTCTACACAGGCCTATGTAAGTGTAACTGTTCCTTTCTGTACTCCTATGAGGAAGAGAAAATAAATATATTTTTGCCCCTTCTTCGAACACCAGTGTCCCAGTGTTGATACTAGTATTGCCCTTCTGGCTTCAGAATTCTAGGGTCTTGAGCTTCCCACTGGAGGGGAAATCGGTGACTCAAAGTCTGGGTGTCATTCAGTGCCATTCACTTTATTTTAGGCTTGCCACATCCAAGAGGCAGAAAACCCTGCCACTACTCCTCCCACCTCCCCCCCAAACAACCTGCCACTGGCCATGTCCCCCATCTAAAAAAGAGTCCTAGTGATGACTATAGCTAAATATTATTAAAATGATTTAGAAAACCATTTTATACACTGCAGGCGCGTACACACACACACACACACACTGTATGTGTTATAATTTTCTTACCTTATCCTAGCATGGCACTATAGTCCTGGCTACATGGGTATGAATTGTAGAGCACTCTAATATGTCCCAAGTAAAAAAACAAAACAAAACAAACAAAGAAATAATAATAAAAAGCACATTAAATTTTTTAAACCATCAAGGCAATATCCAAACCAGCCAAGTAGCAACCCTATTTTGTTTACACGTATACGTCAGTCCTAGAACAGAAGCAGCACAGACAATATGTAGCAATCCCCTCTTTGAAAAATCTTATGTCATATACCAGTGCCTGGTTCCCAGGAAGCTACTATGCAATGAGAACTGCTTCTAGTATAGTGCCAGGGGTGAAAGTAAGGCGGTATGGGTCAGTACGGCGTACCCATAAAAAGTAGCTGCCAGTACCGGTCCGTACCGCTGACTTTAAAGTGCTGATGCAACAGCGCTTTAATGTCGTTGTCCCTTCGCCCACCCCACCCCCCCCCCGCCGGCCACTGATGGGGGGGGGGAGAAGTAGCTGCCCCAGGGCCATGATTTAAAGAGCCCCGGGGCTCCAGCCACCGCTGCCGCGACGCTGGAGCCCCGGGTGATGCGGGCCAGGCAGCGCAGCTGGGCTGGCTGGGGGACACTAACCCGAGCCCCGCTCCTTCCACCCGAGGCCCTGCCCCTTCCGGGCGAGGCGGGGGAGGGCAGAGCTGGCCCCATACTGGTAAGAGCTCCATTTTACTTTCACTCCTGTATAGGGTAAAACTTCTTCCTACTCACAACAGCTTTCTCTTCGCAGAACTTTGCAGAACCAAACTGCAACAATATAGTCTTTCTAAAACTTGATTGTATGCTCAAACAAACAAACAAAAACCCCAAAACTTGGAAGACTGTGCATAACAGCACCACCTAGTGACTTCTCCCATAACAGTATATGAGGGATTAAATACCTCTGCTTCAGGGCATAAACCTAACCAGTAACTGGCTAGAATCAGGAAGAAAGTTCCCTTCTGTGAAAGTTGTTTGAAAGATATCTGCTGTAGGGATTTGTGCACCTTACTCTGAAGCAATTGCTCCTGGTCAGTATTGAAGACAAAATAGTGTGGTAGATGAATCACTGATATGATCAATATGATAGTCCCTCTGTTCCTAATCCATCCACTATTGAGACTGATTTTGCACTTCATTTGATTGAGTGGGCAGCTATTGTAACCATTTAATATAGAACTGTACTAGTACATACTATTCAAAAGTTCATTATCTAGTATGCTCATGTTTCAATATGAAAACAAAATACCCACTTTTGGTCTACAATGATTTTTAATTTAAATTAAGTGTAAAAAACAGAGCAGTGTGTGTGTTTCCTCTAATAGACTACAAAATGACTTCTCTCTGAGAAGAGTGATTAGAAATGTAAAACTGCAGTACACAGAAAACAAAAAGACACAGAAAACAGACATCAGAATTACGTGGCAAAGTACAACACAATGCCAAACACTTTAGACTTAGTGAAGTAACTATATTATGGACATATGTATTATGTTACAAAGGCTTCCTGAAATGAAATCATTCTTCACTATCGTCTGGAATCTCTCCATTTGTAAGTGAAAGGGAAAGTACCGTTCTCTCATTTTGTTTGGCTTGACTAGAACCTGTTATAATTCAAAGTGCAATTGCTCAATGTGGGCATTTAAAAATCTCAAACTTAGAACCTCCTCACAACATCCTATCCCTGCATTTAAGCTTTAAAGTTAAAATGAAGCTGTTTGTCAGAAATGCTCCCAGTTCCACGCGCAGGGCCAGGCAGAGCTTCAGAGTCTCAATGCGTGGATGAGACAATGGTGTAGAGAGGAGGGGTTTACATTCATTAGGAACTGGGGAAACTTTTGGGATGGGGGAGCCTATACAGGAGAGATGGGCTCCACCTAAACCGAAGTGGAACCAGACTGCTGGCACTAAACATTAAAAAGGTTGTAGAGCAGTTTTTAAACTAGGAGATGGGGGAAAGCCGACTGCTGCAGAGGAGCATGTGGATCGGACAGAGACTTCTCTTAGGGGAGAGTCTAATGATAGAGAATCTCCAGGTTATAGTCAGGAGCAGAAGATGGAGGAGGATAATGTAAGGGCCAGATCAGATGATAAACATTCACATAAAAAAGAATCTAACACATCAGAAAAGGGCAGACAAATAAACAGTGAAAAGTTTTTAAAGTGCTTCTACACAAATGCTAGAAGTCTAAATAATAAGATGGGTGAACTAGAGTGCCTTGTGATAAAGGAGGATATTGATATAACAGGCATCACAGAAACCTGGTGGACCGAGAGCAATCAATGGGACAGAATCATTCCGGGGTACAAAATATATCGGAAGGACAGAACAGGTCGTGCGGGGGGGAGAGTGGCACTATATGTGAAAGAAAATGTAGAATCAAATGAAATAAAAATCTTAAGTGAATCCACATGTTCCATAGAATCTCTATGGATAGAAATTTCATGCTCTAATAAGAATATAACATTAGGGATCTATTATAGACCACCTGACCAGGACAGTGATAGTGATGATGAAATGCTAAGGGAAATTAGAGAGGCTATCAAAATTAAGAACCCAATAATAGTGGGGGATTTCAATTATCCCCATATTGACTGGGAATATTTCACTTCAGGATAAAATGCAGAGATAAAATTTCTCGATACTTTAAATGACTGCTTTATGGAGCACCTGGTACGGGAACCCACAAGGGGAGAGGCAACTCTAGATTTAGTCCTGAGAGGAGCGCAGGAGCTGGTCCAAGAGGTAACTATAACAGGACCGCTTGGAAATAGTGACCATAATACAATAGCATTCAACATCCCTGTGGTGGGAAGAACATCTCAACAGCGCAACACTGTGGCATTTAATTTCAAAAGGGGGAACTATGCAAAAATGAGGGGGTTAGTTAAACAGAAGTTAAAAAGTACAGTGACTAAAGTGAAATCCCTGCAAGCTGCATGGGCGCTTTTTAAAGACACCATAGAAAAACATTAACTGTTGAGCAATAGTCAACATGGTTTCTGTAAAGGGAAATCGTGTCTTACTAATCTATTAGAATTCTTTGAAGGGGTCAACAAACATGTGGACAAGGGGGATCCAGTGGACATAGTGTACTTAGATTTCCAGAAAGCCTTTGACAAGGTCCCTCACCAAAGGCTCTTATGTAAATTAAGCTGCCATGGGATAAAAGGGAAGGTCCTTTCATGGATTGAGAACTGGTTAAAAGACAGGGAACAAAGGTTAGGAATTAATGGTAAATTCTCAGAATAGAGAGGGGTAACTAGTGGTGTTCCACAAGGGTCAGTCCTCGGACCGATCCTATTCAACTTATTCATAAATGATCTGGAGAAAGGGGTAAACAGTGAGGTGGCAAAGTTTGCAGATGATACTAAACTGCTAAAGATAGTTAAGACCAAAGCAGACTGTGAAGAACTTCAAAAAGATCTCACAAAACTAAGTGGGCAACAAAATGGGAAATCAAATATAATGTGGATAAATGTAAAGTAATGCACATTGAAAAAAATAACCCCAACTATACATACAATATGATGGGGGCTAATTTAGCTACAACAAGTCAGGAAAAAGATCTTGGAGTCATTGTGGATAGTTCTCTGAAAAAGTCCACGCAGTGTGCAGAGGCGGTCAAAAAAAGCAAACAGGATGTTAGGAATCATTAAAAAGGGGATAGAGAAAAAGACTGAGAATATATTATTGCCCTTATATAAATTGATGGTACGCCCTCATCTCGAATACTGCATACAGATGTGGTCTCCTCATCTCAAAAAAGATATACTGGCACTAGAAAAGGTTCAGAAAAGGGCAACTAAAATGATTAAGGGTTTGGAACAGGTCCCATATGAGGAGAGATTAAAGAGGCTAGGACTCTTCAGTTTGGAAAAGAGGAGACTAAGGGGGGATATGATAGAGGTATATAAAATCATGAGTGATGTGGAGAAAGTGGATAAGGAAAAGTTATTTACTTATTCCCATAATACAAGAACTAGGGGTCATCAAATGAAATTAATAAGCAGCAGGTTTAAAACAAATAAAAGGAAGTTCTTCTTCACGCAGCGCACAGTCAACTTGTGGAACTCCTTACCTGAGGAGGTTGTGAAGGCTAGGACTATAACAGAGTTTAAAAGAGAACTGGATAAATTCATGGTGGTTAAGTCCATTAATGGCTATTAGCCAGGACGGGTAAGGAATGGTGTCCCTAGCCTCTGTCTGTCAGAGGGGAGATGGATGGCAGGAGAGAGATCACTTGATCATTGCCTGTTAGGTTCACTCCCTCTGGGGCACCTGGCATTGGCCACTGTCGGTAGACAGGATACAAGGCTAGATGGACCTTTGGTCTGACCCGGTACGGCCTTTCTTATGTTCTTATGTTTTTCTCATTAACAAAGAGCAGTGGCGGCCATAGTGATTTCACAAAGATTAAAGCTTCTGAGATTTTGTTTCCCAAAGCTCATACAAAGAAAAATCCTATTAACTTCTTGTATTATTAATGTGTCATGTGATATATTTGATTTCACAGATCAGTATTCATTTTCTGCTCTGTTTATAATTTTCAGAAACACAGTTATTGTAAATGCTAATAAGATTTTTTTTAATGACAGGAATTTCGATGACTGGGAAATAATAATTACCAAAAGATTTTGGTTCATGCATTTTAATGATGTAAATTTCAATGTACCCCATTAAAGCATTCTGCTTAGGAGTTATCTAAAAAATTGTATTCCAGATGGGTTTGTTTTCTATTATAGAGCAAATTGTTCCAGCTGAAAGATGTTGCATATAAGAAGTCAGTAGTCATACATGCAGGTTATTTCTAGCAATATTTTGCAGAACAAAAAGTTGTGTATCTATTCTCTGTTTGCTAAGAAAGCTCTATCACACTTCTTTTGTGCATTTTCCAAATAGTACCAGATTACATGTGTTTTCAATATAAACTACTGCTGCAGATATTGTATGATAATGTAGTTCTGTCTTGAATAGTTTAAAACCCAACCTGCCTAAACTCTGTCCTACTGCCAGAATAATTAAATAACAAAATAATATGTTCTGTAAAAACCAAAAACAAATGTGTCATAATAAGATTCCACAGCTTAAGTCATTTTGGAATGTCATGTACAATTCATAAGAGGAAAAATGTTTTATTTATGCCTATTGATGCATGAGGTTTAGATACAGGACCATTAATTACAAAGCTGTACAAGACAGCTGGTCAAACACCGGGAAAAAAGTGTGAATTTCTAATGAATACCAGGGCCTCCATTTCATTAACTCTATTATGCATCTGAAGAAGTAAGCTGTAGCCCACAAAAGCTTATGCTGAAATAAATTTGTTAGTCTCTAAGGTGCCACAAGTACTCCTGTTCTTTTTGCGGATACAGACTAACATGGCTGCTACTTTGAAACCTAAAATTTCAGAGGTGACCTGAATGATTCAGTCCAGTATGCTTATTTGACACACTAAATGTCTGCTTTTAACGTAGCTTCATTTGTCTGGCTCTTGTCTGGTCTTGTTTTCACAAAGTTTAGGTTATCCAGTCAGGTAAGAGAAACAAAACCAAAAGTGTCTGTATTGTTCTGTTTCTAAAATGATTTGTGATAAAAGAAAACATTGATACAGATGGTACATTCTTAAAGGATCCAGTTTTTTAGTAATTTTAAGTGAAACTAATTAACAGAATTTCTGGTAAATACTTAGAAAATTAATTCTGTACTTGGAGAGTAAGTGTGCAAATTTGATGAGGATGTGCTATATTTTTTTAATAAAAAACCCCAAAGAGACTGAATCCCTTCTTTAAGTATAACTTATAGATAGCGTGGGAGAGTGAGAATCAGCTTACCTATTTGCGTATACCTGGTTTTACCACTGATTCACTGTTGAAGTGGGCACTGGCTTAAACATACTTTGGCAATGTATATCTTTTTGTAAGCCAGATATAATAATTGTCCGCCATACAGAAGTGATGCAAACATTAATGAATGGATTTAAACATATTACGAAATCCCGGGGTGAAAGGTGCTAAATAATTTCCCTACATTAGGCAAAATATTTAACCCTTCATATAGCAACATTATTTTTATGTGGAAATGAAAGCTTTTTAGCTGCAAACGCTGTATCTTAGTTTTACAGTAAGCAGACAGATCAGACAATGACCTGTTTTACACCTTCATTAAAACAAGATTTTTTCACAGTGTTTGCCTGCAGCAAAAATATGCTCTTGTGTCTCCAATCCAGACCTTTTGTAAACTCTTCCAGTAATAGGAAAAATCAAAATGTTAATTCCAGAAGCTTTTTACACAGAACCATTGGGTTTAAACAGTGCAGAAAGTCAAAGGACTGGTATCCTGCCAAAAATATTTCTCTCTATCTTAGCACAATAGACTTTTCAATATTGTCTTTTGAACATGAAGTTACACAGAATGGGCAGTGGTAGCGCCCAATAAACATGGGCTACATCAGGGGTTGGCATGCCATGGAGACATATCCCCTGTGCCCAAAAGATGCAGTGGAAATATATAAGAAGGTAGATTACTACTGGTGTGGAATAGGTACAGTTATTTAACAGTGGAGATTTTGGGCCTGATTCTCCACAGACTTTTACATTGTGCAGTCATTTACACATGTGCAAAGTGAGTGTAAAATTATAATTATTTTGCGCTCATTTTTTAGACATTTAGACAACTACATGTTCAAGGAAGATGAGACTCAGATGCAAAAGATCACAATGTAATTTTAACTAAATTAAATATAGATGGAAAGTACTCTATATTTATAGAAACCATCATTGAGTTATACCTACCATAGGTACTGGAACTAGAGATGCTGGGGCACCCTCTGGCTTGAAGTGGTTTTCATTATACACAGGGTTTACAGCTTGGTTAAATGGCTCTCAGCACTCCCACTAAAAAAAAAAATGTTCCAGCATTCCTGATACCTACTACAATCCACTTTGGGAAGGACCCATCTCTAGGAGGAATCGAGTATAGAACACTGATGAGATGGGAGGAGGGAGGGTAAGAAAAGAAATACAAAGTAGATTAAACAGGTCTACAGGATATAGTGAAAACTTTTTTTTAATGCCATGCAATCCAAAACTGACTTATGAAAAGGGGACATAGAGATGAACATGTTGACATGGGCTGCTGAATAGTGGGTGAATTTCACCCAAGTGCAAATCATCACATAATTCTTAGCATGAGCCAATGTGGTCCAGAGACTTAGCCAGAACTCAGAAGGCATAGGTTGAATTCCCAGCTTTACCTCTTATCTGCCATGGGCAAATCAGTTCACCTCTATTTCCCCTGCCACACTGTGTGTGTTTTGTCTATTTAGATTGTAAGTTCTTCTTGGCGAGGACTGTTTCTCATTGTCTATACGGTATCTAGTACTGATCTTGGTAAAGGAGTTTAGGTCCTACCATTAGACAAATAAATAATAATTAAACATTAGTGGTGCATACCATCTTATGTGCATCAAGGTGAGTTCTGCTCAGTGTGACTATAATGTAGGCATTTATAATACCTCTGAAAAACGTTATGTATGTGCCTGTATATTTTTAAATGAGAAAACTGAATGAATAAAAAAAAAGTTAGAAAAATAACATTCTTAAGAAAGGAAGCAGGGAAGATGCCTTTATTTGGTGTTTATTTGGACTTTTCTGTGAGATTCACTCCTAACCTATTTATATCCCATCATACTCTTCTTAGCTCAAACCTGTGCAGCAGCATTATAGAAAATCTTTTGTTTTTTTCCCCTGCTCTCTCTGAGGATGAATATAATAAATTCTGTTGGTTATAATGCTTGAACACTTGGAGTGGGAGGATCAGCAGTGAGTGTATTCAGAAATCTGTAGACTGTGCTGCAAGTGGACTGCAATGATTAAAGAGACATTGAGATTCTCCAAGTGTCTTGAAGTCAGATCATGGTTTCACAAAACATGCATTTTCCAGGGCCAGGATTATATAATTTAAAGCTAAAAGTGTACTTTTTGAATAAATCACACAGAGGATTGTAATATCTGATTGCTTTTCTCAGCTTCTGGATGATCTGCTTCCGGAGTGGGGGGAGGTTTAATTAAATACTCAGATAAAAATTTGAAACTGCCTACTTCTAATAATTGTGTGCTGTTTGCTGAATTGGCAGTTCTAGGTCTTTTTTTCCCCCACCCTTTCCACACTGTTATCTAATCTTGCATAAATTGATACAAAATATTTTGAACTTTTTATCACAAATATTCTTCAGGGCTAAATATATGTAGATTTGTTTCAAATGTTAATTTAACCATTTGGAAGGTCAAAATTGTATATTTTATTTTATTGATATTATATATTCTCATAGTTGAAGATAGCAGTACAGTTAAACAAATCTGCTTGACATTTTAAAATGTTAACTAGTATACTTTATTGTCTGGTGTAATGGATAGACTTGCCAAAAAATACCGGTAAATTTTATTTTTACTTACTTGAGCAGGGATAGTACTGCATGAATAATAATATTTTACTGAAAATTAACAGTGTTCAAGACTATAAATAAAAAGATTGCTTACTAGTAAAACTTACAAACTGGAATCCTATACACAGTATTTAGGATCCAGATTTTGCTGGAAGTTAAGGAAGACCAGATTTTGCTGGAGGTTAAGGAAGACCAGTTAACTGAATGAAAGGTAAGCCCTGCAAAATATATAAACAGGGGAACAATAGTCTTATAATAGGTGGCCTGGGGAGGGGCCAGGTAACCCTTGTAAATGGCTGGATTGAAGCAAAAAGAGTGTCCTCTTTTTAGTGCTTAGTGAGGCAAGTGGAAGGAAAACAAACAAACAAACAATCTCTAGCTGTAGTAGCCCAGGGTGGGCAGAGAAATTGCTTTTGTTTCTGATGTTTAGTTTGAGTTTTGTGTCTGAAGAAAAAAATTGTGCCTGGAAAGATATGCGGACATGGTAGTGATTCCTTCCTGGAAGATCCAATTTGAGTAAGGGGAAATTGAGGCAGCTGCTAGCCTGAAGCTTGACAAGGCAGGTAGCACTGCTACAGGCCTAAATAGTTGATAAAGGTATTTGTCTTCTCATGTTGTACAAATTTAGTAACATCTTTATGAGAATTACAGAACTCCACTCAACAAAAAATCTTAACACAATTTCCAAATTACATGTAGCCTGGAAAAATTGGATAGATGAGTTGTAGGCGGTGGAGCTGGGGGAAACTAGTTGGTGCCTTTTTCCTTGTGATTCATGAAAGGCTTTGGGTGCCTTCATGCAATCTGGCTGGGTGTGGGGATCCACCTGCTGTTGTGCTGAGAGATAGCTACCTGAGGGGTTTGGTACTTGTCATTAAAAAAGCATTGTGAGAGACAGCCTAGGCTAGAGAGTTAAGGGGGCACAGCTGTACCCCAGTTCTGGGTTTACCATTAGTTAGGTCCATCAATGGCTATTAGTCAATATGGTCAGGGATGCAGCCCCATGCTCTGAGTGTCCCTAAACCTCTGACTACCACATGCTGGGACTGGAGGACAGGAAATGGATCACATGAGAGTTGCATTGTTCTGTTCATTGCCTCTGAAGCATCTGGCATTGGCCACTGTCAAAAGGCAGGATACTGGACTATGTCGACAATTGGTCTGATCAAGTATGGCTATTCTTATGTTCTTATGGACTACTTTTGAAAGGGCAGGTACTTGGTTATTTTTGAAAATCAGCCTTCTCTGTGGCATCTCATGTTGGGAATCTCAAATCACTAGTCACTCCTGAAAATCTTGGTCCATAATTACCTGCTGATTTGGAAAGAAGGCCACTAAAACAGGGCCAAAGCTCGGATATGGCTGAAAAATTAGCTGGCAAAACAAGGAAATCATTAACTGAAATATGTTAAGTCCATTTTCGAAATCAGTGGTAACCAAATTGAAAGGAAACACCTCTTTAAAAAGAAGCGGGATCATTGTTTTCCTAACTCTTAAACACACTTTGTCTACTTATGTGGGGAACCCAAGATGTAGGTGCTATTGAGAGCTAATGTAAAGAGCTTGCAGAGGAAACCATTTGCAGTATACAGCACGTTTTATTATTCTTACAAAACACAGGAACTATGCTCCATATTTTCGAGTGCCATCTACCTCATCTATTACCTATTTACATATACATAGAGCACTCTTTAACAAGGACAAGGTATGTTTATTGACATATTAGGATTTCCTTGCTTCAGATCCACTTTTAGTAACTTATTGGAATAGAAGTGTATGAGATACACCTTCAGTGACTTTGAGCCAACTCTCAGGGAAGTTGACAACATAATCAGTTCTGAGGCAACACCAAGTTTATTCCTTTGGTAGAAAATATATTTTTTCTCTTTACATATTGCATTGCATAACAGCAGTAAGTAAATGTATTATGTTCTTTCTCTGCTTCTTTCTGAGCTTTGAGTATTGGCCACTTCCTGGGGCTGATTACCAGAGAATGAACCAACGGTCTGATCTCATAAGGTTAATCCTAGATTTCTATTTTATAGATTTAGAAAAGTGGCTACCATAATTCTGTATATGACCATGTGAGATTGTTAGGCTGTACCCCTCATTCTCCGAGCCAGAAACACAATGCATATAGGAAATTACACACTGGGGGAAGCTGGTATTCTGGATGGTTCGGGATGGCTACAGCTGAATCCTAGGCAAAGAGCAAGTGGATATGCAGAGTCTGTTAGGAATTGTGTGCAGTTCTACTTCTACTGCTGGTTAGTGGCCATGATCGCGGAAATTGCTGAAGAACCTTATGAGTCTGTAGGGGAAACAACAGTAAACATAACTGGCTATCCTTTTATATGTGTACTTAGAATTTTTTTGTATTGTATCAGTTAGGAATGTCTAGTGGGACAGAGCTCACTCCCACATGTGCAAGGCTTACCTCCTTACCAGGTGTGATAGTGTCTCACGGCCTGTCTATGTAAAATGTGGGGGCCTGCCTATCTTTTTGAACCAGGAGCACGTTTTCAGGTTTCTGAAGGTTCTTATTGCTTACTGTCCTCCTCTCCAGAACACTTAGAAGCAATTGCAGTTCAAAGCAGATGAAAAGGAAGACCAGGAGTCTACCTAAGGAACCTGCAGTAATGCAAATTGTGTGGTATTACCTAAAATTAAGGCTCTGATCCTGCTCCATTGGAAGCCAATGTCCCAAACCCAATTGACTCCCATGGAATGGACCATTACACTTCACCAGCCCCACCAACCAAAATACACCAATTAAACCAAAAGAATGTAAGGCAAATGTTGGAAGATTTGTGCCTCAAGATAGTACATTACATAGACTTTAAAAATGTCCTAAAATGCAATATTCTTGACAAAAAAGCTATAATATAAAGCAGGGGTTGGCTTACCCTGGCAAGCTGCGTGCCAGAGGTTGCCGACCCCGATATAAAGGAAATTGCACAATTAGATTTATAAAAACAGGCTCTTTCTTGCTTTTCTGGGGTGGAAAGTATAAGTCAATGTACCATTTAGACACCTGGATTCGATGCAAGTTGTTACTCTAGTATATCTACCCCCAAACCTTGGAAAAATTCAAAATCTCCTACAATTGCAGAGTAATAAAAGGAAACTGCACATCGTTATTCAATGTAAGTAAAAGTTTATTTGAACAAACTACAGATGATATTTCAAAATATCCATATGAATTTGTGGAAAGAAGCAATATGACCAAACTTACCTTGATCGAATCAACTTCACAACAAAATGAACAAAAATAATAATTAAGGGGACCAAATGTGCCATATACAATAATCAACAGGTTCACTTTTTTCAGGAATGGGAAATATTTGGGCAGCTGGGGTTATGGACTGTCCATGTAAATGAATTATATTATTGCTCTTATCCTCCTCCTTGCTACCCATGCCCTTTCCATGGCCAGGCTGCAGCTAGCTGTAATGTGACTAAGCAGAGGAGTAAGACCTTCAGTCCCTATGTGTGGCTGTGTGGCTGTGTTAGGATTCCTCCTCAGACAGTGGTTTTGGACATGAGGAGACATATCATGTGGATAGCTCAGTGGTTTGAGCATTGGCCTGCTAAACCCAGGGTTGTGAGTTCAATCCTTGAGGGGGCCATTTAGGGAACTGGGGTAAAAATCTGTCTGGGGATTGGTCCTGCTTTGAGCAGGGGATTGGACTAGATGACCTCCTGAGGTCCCTTCCAACCCTGATATTCTATGATTCTATGATAAGGAGTTGCAGTTGGAGCCTTGACTCTGCCCCCCAATATTCTGTATAGTGGAGCTGAGCAGTGCAAGCAGGGAAACAAATATATACCATCTAGTAAAGTGCTGCACAAATTACTTGCCCTATTAGTAAAGAGGGGATTGGGGACAAATTGTGACCATGAGTCACCATTACAGTCTGCTTATACTCAGGATATTGAGCAAAGGATTTCTCTAGCCCTTATAATTAACTAAAATCACTTGTTCTGAGTTGGCTTTAGTTAGATTGGAAGCTCTAAGGGAAGGGATGATGCCAACCATGTTTGTATATGGCCAACAAGGTCAAGTTCTTTCCCCAAAAGAAGAAGAAATACTGCAAGTAAGGAAGATTTGATGCTTCTTCTGCTTTGCTTTTATAAAGCAAAAGCTATAGTTATTTGGAATTTGCTCATTCATTTTGTCATTGTCCTTGGGGAAACTATGCTGGGAACAATACTGAAAAGAGACAACTACACTGTTTAAGGTTGCAGATTTCATATTAACCAAGCCATTTTTAGTGGAATTTTACTTGGATTCAAACCAGACCAAACTAGTAGTTTCTATGTCTATAAATTTGCAGAGGTTCACTTGAATCTGTGCCACTTACAAATCTTAGTACACCTTTCAACAAAACCTGGGTTGACTTGATTTTTTAAATGACACCCTAAAACAGGGGTCGGCAACCTCTGGCACGCGGCTCACCAGGGTAAGCACCCTGGCAGGCCGGGCCAGTTTATTTACCTGGTGACGCGGCAGGTTCGGCCTATAGCGGCCCACACTGGCCGCGGTTCGCCGTCCCAGGCCAATAGGGGCGGCGGGAAGCCACAGCCAGCACATCCCTCGCCCGCACCGCTTCCTGCCGCCCCTATTGGCCTGGGAGGGTGAACCGCGGCCATTTGGGGCCACGATCGGCCGAACCTGCCACGTCACCAGGTAAATAAACTGGCCCGGCCCGCCAGGGTGCTTACCCTGGCGAGCCACGTGCCAGAGGTTGCCGACCCCTGCCCTAAAACCAGAAGTTTTGAATTGCTATATGACACCACAGTAATGAGTTTTGTAATGCAGTTTCATACATCTAGTATTTAGGCTTTAATTGCACTGAATTATCAGTTAATGTTACAATCCTGGAACATTAATGTATTAAGTAAGTAAAAATTCTAGAATTGCTAATTCCTTGTATTTTGTAGCAAACATGATCCATATTTCTTCCCCAGGAAGGCAAGCGTGTTCATTTTCTATTAATTCTTATTATCTACCTCCACACGCTGTGCAATGCAATAAATAAATAAGAAATTATTTTCTTGCAAAAATACTTTTGGACAATGGAAGCAAATGCTTAATTGAATAAACTCTTTTGCAGATACCCAATTAACTGTAACTCCCCTTCTCCCCCCCAAAAAACATATACTTCATCTTCTGTACAAACAGGGGAAAAAAGAAATCCTGTCACTAAAATACATATTTGATTTATTTCACAAAATGCATTTATCAGTTCATGTCACAGCAGAATGCATTGATTCCTCCTTTTTGAGTCAGCATTTCTTGCATGAAAAAACAAAACTCCTTTTTTCTTTGAATCTTTAAATAAGAGACTTGACCAAATGTCAGAAAATTGTTTGTGTGTATTTTGTATTTAAAGTAATTTTTTTTCCAGTTCCAAGGAGCCCCACAGTTGGGTCCACCATTCAGCCTGAGTAGTAGGTTTGGGGTTTTGTCAGCAAAGTTCTCTCTTCTACATGGATATTGGGCTACATTTTCAAAACACAACGTATAGTGTATTAGCAACAATTTATTATATGCTTCAGTAGTAATTGAGTCTAAACAAACCTTTCAGTCACCAGGAGCGGTCCGTCCATATAGGTGAACTAGGCAGCCGCCTAGGTTTCCAAGTTAAATGGGGCACCAAATGCGAGGAGAAAAATCAAATAAAAAAAAAGGAAAAAAAAAGAAAAAGATTAAAAAAATACAAAGAAAAGTAACAGTGTTAACGCTTAATAGACTACGAAAGTGATGACATCACACTCCAAGCGAGTAACTGTGAGGAAGAGGATTACTTTCCAAACAACTGGTGTCGGGTTATAACGTCGAAAAAGGTCATTTTGTTTCTGTGTAAATGCTGTAACTAACTGTTTTAATAGGTAAGTGGGTGTATGTTACTAATCACTGAACCTTTAAGCAGTGAAAAGACATGTTGGGATGGATGCAATGTGGTTTAAATTGCCAACCGTGTGGTGTGTCAGCCATCCTTAATGCTATAATGTTTGCAGTCGGGAGCACAGTACATAACAATATTCAAATGCCCCATAGTAGAAAGAGGAAAAAGAAAACCCTCAGGAGCTGAGTATTGTAAACCAAAGGCTGAGAAGGAAAAGGACCAAGCAAAACAGCAGGGCGCCTTCCTGAAATATCTTCTCTTTAATCCAAATAAAGATGAAAGCAGTTCACAGCATCCAGATGAAGGAATTCTACTTGGAGAGGAGGTTAGCTTACATCTGCATGGAAGCAGTTTGGAACATCAAGATGAAGGTATATTACTTTGAGATGAGGATAGCTCACACCCACAAAAAAGCAGTTTGGAAATTCAAGATGATGGAAACTTACTTCTAGATGAAGGCAGCTCGCAGCATCAGACTGATATGGAAGTGGAGAAAATTCATTCACCTTCAGAGACACATGCAGAAATTGAAGTAAATGAAGTAGAAGAAAGAAAGGATGAGGAAGTTATAAACAAGTTACAGTATGAGGACCCAGCTTCATGGCCCAGATGTGATGCCAGTGTGCAACAAATTCTTGTGGAACATGGACCCGAACAAGTTCATGAATTTCCCTTCCCTAAAGATGGAAATAAGAAAATTCTCTGCTCAGCATTACAAGAGGAAACTCATTAATGGGGAAGAAATTCATCAAAACTGATTACAATATTCAGTGTCAAAGGACTCTGTGTTTTGCTTTTGCTGGAAGTTGTTTAGAAATCAAGAAATTGGTACATCACTTCCTGAAAATGGTTCGAAGGACTGGAAAAACATATCTTCAATTCTGTCTTCACATGAAAGAAGTACAGAACATTTGGAATGTTTTCAAAATTGGAAAGAACTTGAATTACGATTGAAAAAAGGAAAAGCTATCGATGAAGAAAATTTACGTGTGATCAAGGAAAAAGAAGAATATAGGCAACAAATATTAGAGCGTCTGATTGCTTTAGTGAGAGTTCTCGGTGGGTAAAATGTAGCATTCCATGGCGTGGTAGAAATGAAAAATTATACAATCCAGGTAATGGAAACTTTTTAAAATTTGTTGAATACCTAGCTTTGTTTGATCCAGTCATGAAGGAGCCTCTAGGTACAATAACTGGTCATGAAACACAGATTCATTACTTAGGAAAAAATATGCAGAACGAACTGATTCAAATCCTACCAAATGCCATTAAAAAGAAAATTGTAGAAGCTGCCCATTCTGCAAAATACTTTTCAATAATACTGGACTGTACACCAGATGTGAGTCATGTTGAACAAATGACGATGATCATTCATTCTGTGGATATGAAAAAGTCTGCAGATGAAGATAATGTTGAAGTGCTCATAAAGGAGCACGTTTTGGGTTTCATACCACTGCAGGAGACAACTGGAGCATTTATGACTGAAATTATTCTACAAGAGCTTGAAACAATGTCATTATCTGTTGAAAATTTATGTGGCCAAGGCTATGATAATGGGAGTAATATGAAGGGTAAAGACAATGGTGTGCAAAGGAGAATGATGGAAATCAATCCTAGGGCCTTTTTTGTTCCTTGCAGTGCGCATTCTCTGAATTTGGTTGTCAATGATACTGCTAGGTGCTGTTTGGAGTCAAGCAGTTTCTTTGACCAGGTGCAATGTGTTTATGTGTTTTTCTCAGGCTCAACACGCCGTTGGGAGATTCTGACTCGCCATATGAATTCTCTAACTGTGAAACCACTTAGTCAGGCAAGATGGGAGAGTCACATTGATGCTTTGAAACCTCTTCACTATGAACTTGGAAAGATTTATGATGCCCTAATTGAAATTTCTGATAATACTACCTTTACTGGATCATCTGACAATATGGCACATTCAGATGCAGAAGCTCTTGCAAATGGCCTTTCCAAGTTCAAATTTGTGACTTCACTCATTTTGTGGTATAATATCCTTTTCAAGATTAACCTCACTAGTAAACAGCTTCAAGAAAAAAACTTGACCATACATTCTGCTATTCAAAAACTGCAGGAAACTAAAATATTCTGGAGGAATTCAGAAGTGATAAAGGGTTCGAAAGAACACTGGTAGATTCTCTCGAGCTTGCTGAACAAATAGACTTTCTGACAGAATTTGAACCCGAGCCAGTTCACATTCGGCAAAAGAAACAGCAGTTTTCATATGAAGGACAGGACACACCCATTCAGAACCCAAAACAAAGGTTCAAAGTGAATTTCTACTTCGCAGTCCTTGATACTGCTATTCACTCGGTTGATGAAAGATTTCAACAGATGCAGCAGTTAAGTATTTGTCTTTCTATATGATATCCACAGCTTGCAAAAGAAAACAGCAAAACAGATAAGAGAATTCTGGAGTCGGCATTGACTCATGAAAATTCAAAAGACATTAATGCTACAGATTTGTGTAGTGAGCTTTAGGCTTTTTCAAGACAACTTAAGAAACATTCCACTCCTGAAGAAGTACTGAAGTTTGTTTGTGAAAATAAAGTCACAGACAGTTTTCTAAACATCTTTATAGCTCTACGCATTCTTTTAACTTTGCCAGTTTCCGTAGATAGTGGGGAACGTAGCTTCTTAAAGTTAAAATTGATAAAAACGTATCTGCGTTCAACAATGGTGCAAGAGAGACATGTTGGACTTGCCACAATATCAATAGAGTATGAAATAGCTGGAAAACTGGATCTAAAAGAACTAGTGACTGAATAAAAAACACTCTGTGCTCTTAAAACATGACTTTTCTTGCTTCAAGTTTTGAAAATTCAGAGTGTTTTGTAAATACAGGTTAAAGTTCATTGAAGAGTTTTCTTATTTCTTTCTATATTGAATGTGGTGGTAATGGCAGTTAAAGCAGGATAGCATAATGGATGATTTTGGATTTGTAATAAAAATTATAATTAACATTTTAATGCATTTTTATTTGAAATCGGACTGAAATATCATCTAGCTGTCGTGTACAAATCTATTCTGAAAATTCCGTGTCTCTATTTCATCTGATCTCAGAAACATTGGTTGGACAGACGGATGGACAAACCGAATAATTAAGCCTCTGTTTAAAACAAAAAAAAAAACACTTAAAAACATTAAAAGGAAAAACGGGGCAAAATGTTTCCCAGTTTACCAAAAACCGCAGCCTAGATGTTACTTTGGGGTTTGGGGGTGGGGGCGCCGATTGCATGGTGCGCCTAGGGCGCCAGTTGCTGGCAGCTAGTGTAGGGCTGCCCCTGTCAGCTACTGAAACATGTTTTTGTTATCATTGTCATGTTACCAGGTTTTATTTTAGCATGTTTTATAGTATTTGCATGTTTTTTCCTGACTTGGAAATACAGGCATTTTATTACAGATGGAGGGCCTCATCCTTTCTTAAAAATAAAAAATGGAAAGTGTTCCTAAGTAAGGACTGCATGGTTCGGCATGTAGATCACTAATATTTCTCTTTATGAAGGGCTAAATGTTATTGCACATCAGGCATACTTCTGCAACCCAAAATTTCAGATTGGTATAGCTCTGATTACATTTAGGATGAAAAAAAGCTTCCCTATATTACATCACAACATTCATTCTTATCATCAGGAACATGAACATTCTTCATTCATTCTGCTTACTTTCCTAGGCATCATAGAGAATAAATATGTCTTATCATTTCCACATATCCTATTCTGCTCCTCAGTGTCATGGTAAATGATACCCACCATGGTGAATGTTCTATCTTTTTTCTTTATAAGTCAATTCCAAATCTCTGATCTACTTCCTCATACCACCCTGGAGGCTTACAACAATTATTGCTATCATTTTGATCTATCTTCCCAGCCTTTACTACAGGTACATCACAGCTTCTGCAATGCTCTTTGAAAGGGTAGAACTCTTGCATCCTCCCTACACACAGCCAGGCCTGCTAGCTGGTTGGCAGCCAGCACACTTTGTGCCCCACTTGAGTAGGTTAGAACTGAAATTGGCACTAATGTACCATAGTCCTAGTGCTCCCTGAGATAAACACTGTGAATAGGCATGCAAAAGAGTCTGTGAACAAAGGGATGGGAGGAAAGCAATGTGTCCTTTCCTGGTGTCTGTGCACCCATGCATAGCTTGGCACAGTCTGGTCCAGCATGCCTATGTGTGTATATATGTTTACTGTACAGACACACATATGTCAAAAATCATGTACTTATTGTATACTAGTCTCTTACCCTCAATATGACAATATAAACACATGAAACAGAAGTCCTCTGCCAGTGGACTGACCATAGAGAGAATGGAAATCAAAGCAAATATAGAATACTGCCTATAGATTGAAGATAGATGTGTCCTGACATGCTTATTCACCTGCAGCGCACATACTACTTTTTTCTTTAAGACTGTGTTACAATCACAAGTAATACATACAATGGAGAAGAGATTTCGGTTTCATTGTTACCTATTGTGAAATAGAGCATACATAGCTTTTTAGAAAAAGTAAAGATTAAACACAAAATAGTAGAATGCAGAACCCCTTCAGTATCCTATCATCTTTTTTTTAAAGCAAACTATTGTTTCTTCATTTAATTCAGGGGTTCTCAACCCTTTTCTTTCTGAGCCTCCCCCCCCCCCCCCCACACACACACACACTCCCACCCCAACATGCTATATAAACTCCACAGGCCACTGTGCCACAACAACTGGTTTTTGGCATAAAAAAGCCAGGGTCGGTGTTTGGGGGTAGCATGGAGGAAACTGTCTGGGGCCCCATGCCACAGGGCCCCCATGAAGCTACATTGCTTAGGCTTTGGCTTTAGCCCCAGGTGGCAGGGCTCAGGGCCCTGGACTTCAGCCCCATGCGGTGAGGCTTTGGCTTTCTCCCATGGTCCCCAGCAAGTCTAATGCCGGCCCTGCTTGGCGGCCCCCCTGAAACCTGCTTGCCGCCCCCCAGGAGCCCCGGACCCCTCGTTGAGAACCACTGATCTAATTTATCACTGTTAAATGGCCATGGGGTTTTTTTGTTTCTCTCTTTTAGTAAGGTTTTACTTAATAACTACAGAACCTTAATTATATACTTACTAGTACAGATATTCAGATGTTCATCTGTTAGGTAGCAATCAGTATTTACACCTGTAAGGAAAATTATTCAACTATCTTTTGCAAAAGTTTTGCGTGTTATCAGTAATGTATTTTTCCTTTATCTCATTTAGAAGCTTCTTCATTCCATAGGGGGTGTGTGTGTGTGTGTGTGTGCACGTGTGTTACAGTTTAAGGCCTACATGGAACAACTGTGACGCCAGATTTTATTTTTTTATCTAAGAAGGAAAGTCTGTCATCTTTTTTTTAAAACAGTGATTATGTTCATTATGCTTTTCCTTGCTGCCTAATTAATCATCCATTGATTTTATTATCAAAACACATTGTTGGGAATCAAACAGTATGTATGCAAAAACTTGATTTCAGAAAAAAATTACTTAAATCTGTGCAAATAAAAATAAAAGTGGAATCTGTAATATCTTTCCAGTAATAACATAAAAGAAAAGATAATTAGGGACAAAATTATTTGTAAAATGTACCTAGAATTTAATATGACTATTTTGTTGGAATTAAAATGAAACTGGTGTGTTAGTAAAACCCATTAATATTAATAACTGATTATAAAAACAGGCTTCTGCCAGCAAAAAAGGAAGAATGCACAGAAATGGTTATATTTTCTTTATTTTTTTTCTTTCAGACTTGAAGCTAAATACTTTATTAATTTCTTGATGTGTGAGGAAGGCTTAACACCCAGTACTTCTCTCACTAAAGTATGGTAAAACTCCCATTAAGTTCATTAGGAGCAAGATGGTGCCCATACATAGTATTTCTCCTTACAGAGAGACAGCCTCCGAAAAAATACTTTCTATTCTCAGAAACACATCCATACTTGGCACTCAGTCCTCCAAGGCCACTTAATCACTCCTGTGAGAAATGAATGCCATCATCTCCTAATAACTTAATGCTCACACAAGCTCTGAGCACTTTGCAGGATTGAGCCCTAGATGCGGAATACTATGTAACAAAGTTCTTTGGCTTCCTCTATAAGTGAAATCAGAGAGGTGAGGGTATGTTACTACTTGCTGCTAGACTAATTTGTGTATGCAGTTCTCTAGCACTACCTATTGGTAAAAGGAGGAAAACTGAGGAGCTTCTTCCCTTCTAGGAGATACAATTTGCACATATGTCAGAGAAATTCCATAAAGTGCTCAAAACTCTCTCATCCAGAGTTATTCTATGTCCTACACACATAAACTGTGTGAAATATACTTTGTAATTGTACCCATGTGAAAGAAAGGGAGCAATTGCGTGAACAGAATACAGTATTTAACAGGAAAATAACAAGGAGCCCAGACTGGGTAGCAAGGCTCAAGATGTATTGAAGAAAAGTGTAGAAATATCTTTTGTGGTCTTCTCATTGCTCTGGCAACAAAGACTCTAACCAAGTGCCTCAAATTCCATCAAGGAACTGGATAGGGGCTGGCAGTATTTGACTTGAGCCAAACTGGTTGGACCACTGCAGCTGACTGGAAGGGAGCTGGCAGCCTGGTGGCAGCAAACCAGACAGGAATTGGTAACAGGTCCAAAGTAGTCCTATTTGGGCAGTGGCAGACTGGACAGAGCCAATGTCAGCAAGCTAGAGCAATTCCACACCTGAAGAGACCAGGTGAAGGAAGCACCTGCAACTACTTTACTGAGGTGGGGTTAGACTGGACTTGTGTGGCCAAAGTGTGGCTTCTTCTGGGAGCTGAATTTCTGGGTATGGGATGGCCAATTGGTTTCTTCTTTATCTGCCCAAATAAAATTGTCTGTGTTTCCAAGGTACCAATACTCCTGTGTGTTTATGAGAGGAGAAGGAATTTGCCATTAAAGGTAACCAGGCCATTTAGATTTCCATTTATTAGAACTAGAAGTGTGAGTACAGCTGTACATAGGGACTTGAGCCAAACCCTTTGTTTTCAAAAAGGATCCCCCCTGTATTGAACCTTGCAGTAAAGTGACACATAAATATGGTGGTTTAAATATGATGGTTGCTAACAGGGTTATAACATATATTCACTCAGCAGTGTAGACCTGAGCTTGTCCGTGTAGACCCCAATTGCTAGAAATGTAAGACAGAACAAGGTTTTTAAATTTAGTTCTAATATTGGCCAATTAAAGGTGCTAGAAATAGGTGCTAGAACCAAATTTAAAGTATCACGGTAATACAAATAATAATCTGAAGAGGAAAAGCAGCTTCCAGAGACCATATGTTTTTTTTAAACTATTTAATTCCATGATGCCCAAATGTTATGTTTTAATTTAATTCTAGAAGTAAGTTCCACCCCAACTCCCAATTAACTGCGGATATTCATTTTGGATAAAATGGGAGCCTATTAGAGTTTACCTCAGTAAAGGCCTTGATATTTTAATTTAGTCTTTTCAGAGTTCAGCAAATTTTGGGGAAAGACTGTAGTGGCTGACCAGGAAGTACTTGAAATATTACAACTCCACTCCTGTTTTCAGAACAGATATAGCTATGCTTAGGTAATGCTTAGGTAGCATTCAGACATTTGGATGCTTATCCAAACCTCTGAACTTTAACTTTAGTAATGAACAAACCTCAACATTATCATCTAGATATGAATGTTCTTAGAAGGTTGCATACTAACAGTAAGGTACATTCACTGTTCATCTTTTAAATTTTTCAGTGAAAATTTTATTTTTTTCCTTTACTTATGTAACTAACAGTTTTTTAAATGCATTGTCAGAGAGTGGTGCTTTGTAGATTATCTGTGGTCATTCAATGATGCAGTATTTTGTACTTTGAATATATTTAAGCATTGTTCTTTCAAAATTCAATTAACCTTAAGTTCCAAACTCCTTTTAGGCATGTGTTCACTCACAACCTTTAGAAAACTGAGTTGCCTGGAGTAGGGGGGGAAACAGGCCTAGGAGAAAAAAAGATAAATGGAAATTAAGAAGCTTGGAAAATGTAAAATGTAAAGGGTTCTGAACAACTGAATTCCCAGCTAAATTGTGTGTGTGTGTGTGTCTGTCTGTGTAAGAGAGAATACCTACTATGTTTACCAAGTTGCACAGATCCTAGGATAACCCAGGAGTTTATAAATCCTGTGTTCTTCCATGCACTACACAAAGGAAAGCAAGTACAGCATCAGAGGCAGCTAGAGGGAGAATACTGCTATAAGACAGCCAGGAAATTCCTAATCAGTGTTCAGAGACTGGTGAGCCTTCAGGATCACTTATCAGCCAAATGTTCTGATGATGCAATGATTCTATATGGAGTATTATTGAGTGTGTTTTCAGTCACATCCTTGCAGACTTGGAGTTTTTCATGAAGCTTGGAGGAAACTCCTGCTTGTTTGGTATATTTTTTCAAGTGTGATTTTACTCTGAAAGTGAGTCTTTATAAATATCTTCTTAAATTTCCATGTTCATTTTCTCTCAATGACTGTAAATCAGATTTATTCATTTTGAAAGTTCTACTGTGTACTTTTAATCTCCAGCAAGACTTCACTCTAGTAACTTCAAGTCAAGTTATGCTATTT
Source organism: Emys orbicularis (assembly GCF_028017835.1). Lineage (NCBI taxonomy): Eukaryota > Metazoa > Chordata > Testudines > Emydidae > Emys > Emys orbicularis. The sequence goes on along the minus strand of NC_088684.1, from coordinate 151,560,174 downwards.
CTAGCTCAAACTTTCACTTTTGGTGGTGGCTAGAAGGATGGTCTAGTGGTTTCAGAATTGTTGTAGCTATGTTGGTCCCAGGATATAAGAACGACAAGGTGGGTGAGGGAATATCTTTGATTGGACCAATTTCAGTTGTTGGAAGAGACAGGCTTCGAGCTTCACAGAGCTCTTCTTCAGGTCTGGAAAAGGTAACAAGGACACAGCTAAATATAAGGTGGGCTAAAGTATTAGTCTGAGACTTGGTAGAAATGAGATTAAATCCCTGCTCTGCCACATATTTCCTGGGTGACCCTGGGCAAGCCCTTGGTCTCTGTACCTCAGTTCCCCTTCTGTAAACTGGATATATAGTACGAGGGTGTTGTAAGGAGGTGTACATTAATGTTTGGTAGGTGCTTATATATTATGGTATTGGGGGCCATGTAAGTACCATAGATTACATTGTGCAAATGGAACTTTAACAATTATGTAGGAAAACACTTAACAACCTCCCCCACAGCTGACTTGGTCCTGGACTAGTAAAAAGATTAAAATATAAACTTTTTTTTTTTTTGCTAACTCATTTGCAGATCTGACTCTCATTACACAGAGGGAGAAGACCCATTGAACAAGAAGGTCCCACCTAGTATTGTAACTAACTGCAGCCCCAAACCAAAAAGACTAACAAAGTCCCATAGTGTGTGATGAAGAAGCTGACTGAAGAGGAATCACCAATTCCTTTAAATAGAAAAGTGCTTAGACTGAAAATATTTCAGAGAAAGCTTAATCACATAGCTAGAAATGTTAGATTCTTCTTTTTCCATGTGAACGGCCTAATTAGTATTATAGCAAACTAAAAAAAAAAAAGTGTCCATCAAGTCTGTGAATTACATTGTTGGTATGTTACAATTTCATGCCTTTAATAAATAAAACCAAATTTCATTCATAATATTACATCATGCCTGTGATGCTCGCTAACAGATTTCCAGCTCAGGCTAGAGCAATAGGGCAATTCACTTGTGTGAGTATATCAAAGCAATGCTAAAAGGTCATGATGCATTCAAGCCAATTCACTTGTTAGAATAGAACAAAGCAGGACGTTATCACATTACATTTACATGGCATATGACCCAGTAATTGCATTTACTCTAAATACATGAAAACTACTGAAATGCTAATGTTCTTGTCTACACTTATCTGTAATCTGTTGTTGGCTATTACATTACATATACCTTATGCGCATAATTAGATAACCCTAGATTAAAGTGTGTATTATTGTTAAAATGTTTTGATGTGTAAAACGTCATGAAAACTAAAGAAAGATTGCTTTTTGCTGTTGCTCCTAAAAGAAACCTTGTGTATGTAAATGAAGGAGGTTGTTAACTTCAAAGCAAGGGCCATTAAGCAACAATGGGAATTCACAGACTGTCTGCATTGCTTTTTTGCCATCAAAGGACCCACGTGGGTTAAAACATCAGTCAGTTTGTCTTCTGTGAGCAGGACCTATTAATACTGGCTTAAGGGAATTATCCTGTATCTTTGTACTGATGGATTCTGATAGGGGAAATCCTAAGCGATTGGACAGAGGTCCCCAAGTCATTTTGGGTAACCCTGAGAGACTTATGAAAAACTAGCAGATACTACATCTCTGCTATCATTTGGATTACAAACTTAGACTGACCTGTAATGAATTTTACCTGCTTTAACATCTCAATAACTCTCATTTCTTTTTCTTAGCTAATAAATCTTTATTTAGTTTACTAGAGAAATTGGCTACAACACTGTCTTTGGTGAAATCAAGAGGATCCATTGCTGTGGGGTAAGTAACTGGCCCTTAGGGGTAGGGAGTGACCTAATGTGTGGTGATTCTTGGTTTTAATAAACTTTCATCATTTAGTCCTGCTTGTCTGGGTGGCAAGAATGCACTGGAAAGCCTAAGGGGGGCTGTTTGTGACTCCAGTGTAAGACTAATACAGTAATCCAGGAGTGAACAGTTGTTATTGTCTTGGTGAAATCAAATTATAGACCAGGGGTGGCCAACCTGAGCCTGAGAAGGAGCCAGAATTTACCAATGTACATTGCCAAAGAACCACAGTAATACATCAGCAGCCCCCCATCAGCTCCCCCCGCCCAGCCCCGCTCCCAGCACCTCCCGCCCACCGGCAGTCCCACCAATCAGCACCTCCCCAACCATCCCCATGCCTCCTGCCTGCCGCAATCAGCTGTTTCACAATATACAGAAGGCTCTGGGATGGAGGGGGGAGGAGCAAGGGTGCAGCAAGCTCAGGGGAGGGGGCAGAAGGAGAGGGGGCTTTGGGGTAAAGGGTGGAGTGGGGGCAGGGCCTGGGGTTGAGCAGTGGAAATTTGTCACCTGTACCTCCAGCCCCGGAGTCAGCACCTATACAAGGAGCCGCATATTAACTTCTGAAGAGCCACATGCGGCTCCGGAGCCACAGGTTGGCCACCCCTGTTATAGACTATAACACCAGTTTGGGGTTTCAATCTTGTTTTCTGACTGTCTGCCCTGAGATTGGCACTCCAGTTGTGAGCATGACAATACCTAGATTGTGAGACTCAGGAAACTTTAAAGAGAATCAACTATAGGTGTGAAGTCAGTACACAGAAGTTAAAGCACATTAGCCCCACATGTGGATGCTTTCTTTCGGGAGTAACATAGCCTTGGGGCTTGTCTACACTGGCACTTTACAGCGCTGCAACTTTCTCGCTCAGGGGTGTGAAAAACACCCCCCTGAGGGCAGCAAGTTTCAGTGTAGACTGGCCCTTAGTTTGCTATAATTTAAACTTCCTCCAAGAAGGATTATTTGCACTGATTTCAGAAGTCAGTTGATTCACCCTTACCTTTCCTGACTGTCCCCAGTTAACTTAGCCCTAAGTCTCTTTAAAATTCGGTCAGACTAATTTTGATCTCAAGCAATCTATGCAGAGAGTTATATAGGCAACCATCTAGTCAGGTCTAGTCTGGTACCTGATGAATCCAGTTATAGCTAACAAGCCCAATTTGAGAGCAATACAGATTGTTACAAGTTTCACAGATCCCTGTATTGTCTGAATTGAAGTCCAAGATTACAGCATGCTGCTTTCTTCTTTCTTGCTTTTCTTCCATCCTCTTGATCAAAGCCACTTCATGCTGAGATGCATCCAGTGCCAGATGTTCCCTCCCAATTGAACAGGATTCTGTGCACGCCTCCCAGATTTGACGTTGAATGATTTCATATCATTTTTGCACACATCACAGTACTGCCATAAAGGATGACACCACTTTCTAAAGCCGTCACGGATCTCGTTGTACAAAATATTCTTGGGGTTATGGTCTCCTTCCATTCTCCTGACACGATTAAGCCATTGCAACTGCCTCTTCTTGATAGTAGTTTAAGTTTGTCAATCATATGCACTTCAACACGTCTGTGTTAGGTATTTTGTCTTCTCACTTAATTCCTGAATCTTACGCAGGCATCTCATGTGGAAGCTGTGATGTGCCTAGCATATGTAGACCATGTTTCTGAATCATAGAGCAGGGATGACAGCTTGCAAGTCTCATAGATTCGCATCTTCACCTTAGCTGATAGTTTGCTGCTATTCCATGCACATTTCTGTACTAGCCCCAAATTCTTAGCTTCTTTTCTCATTCTGTTAGATAGTTCAATCTGAAGGTCAAGAGTCCTGCTGATCATAAATTTCAAGTAGCAAGAGCTGCCAATGACACCAAGAGATTTACCTTCCAAAGTAATGTCAGGCATTGGTTCTTCCACCCCTTGGTATGTGATCAATCTTCTTGAAACTGAAGAGTAGAGTAGCAGCTAGTGTTAAGTGAAAGTGCTGGAGAATGCTGAAGAGTTCAAAGAGTCAGGGCTTGTCTACAAAGGGGTAGGAAGTGTGTTAAACTGGATTAAACTGAGTGACTCGTGCTGGAAAATGCATGCATACACCCAACACAATTCAGTTTAGTGCACTAGCTCTGCATTATCATGAACCCTAGAAGTCTCTTTCAAAGTGAATGAACTTTGCTGTGAATTGACTTAGTTTGGTCTATTCATGTGTAATCAAGGCTCCTGCACACTGCTTTGGATGGTTTTGAACACTGGAGTAATAGAAAAGGGATGAAATTTAATAGTTCAAAGTGCAAGGTCATGCATGCACTTAAAGACTAACAACATGATTTTTTTTCTATAAGCTGGGGACTTACCAGTGGAAGTGACAGAGGAGGAGAAAGACGTGGGTGTATTAGTTGATCACAGAATGACTTTGAGCCACCAGTTTGATGCAGCCATGGAAAATGCTAATGCAGTCCTAGAGTGCATCAGGTGAGGTATTTTCAGAGGAGAGAGGGAAGGGTTAGTACCATTATAGAAAGCACTGGTGAGACTGTCCAATTCTGGTCTCCCATGTTTAAGAAAGATGAATTCAAATAGTAACAGGTGCAGAGAAGGGCTACAAGGATGGTCAGAGGAATGGAAACTCGACCTTATGAGAGGAGACTCAAAGAGCTTGGCTCGTTTAGCCTAACCAAAAGAAGGCTGTGAGGAGATAAGTTTGCTCTCTATAAATATATCAGAGGGATAAATACTAGTAAGAGGGAGGAATTAATTACGTTAAGCACCAATGCTGACACAAGAACAAATGGATATAAAGTGGCCATCAACAAATTTAGGCATGAAATTAGACAAAGGTTTCTAACCATCAGAGGAGTGAAGTTCTGTGTCAGCCTGCCAAGGGGAGCAGTGTGTGGGGGTGTGTGGAAACCTGAATGGCTTCAAGACTGAGCTTGATAATTTTATGGAGGGAATGGTATGATAAGACTGCCTACAATGGCATGTAGCTGATCTGTAACTGCTAGTCGCAAATATCCCCAATGGCCTGTGATGGGACACTAGATGGGGAGGGCTTTGAGTTACCATAATTCTTTCCCAGGTGTTGGGCTGGTGGGTATTAGCAAAATGCTCAGTGTCTAACTAATCACTGTATTTGGGGTCAGGAAAGAGTTTTCCCCTGAGTCAGATTGGCAGAGACCCTGGGGGGTTCTTTGCCTTCCCCAGGAGCATGGGGCACAGGTCACTTGCAGGTTTAAAACTAGTGTAAATGGTGGATTCTCTGGAACTTGAGGTCTTTAAATCATGATTTGATCACTGCAGTAACTCAGCCAGAGTTTATGGGTCTATAACAGGAGTGGGAGGGTGAAGTACTGTGGCCTGCAATGTGCAGGATGAAAGACTAAATGACCATGTTGGTCCTTTCTGACCTTAAAGTCTGTGAGTCATGTTTCCTCTGCCACTGAAAGGGCTTCTCTTGCTGGAGGAGCTGCTGCTGCTGCCACCTCATCATCTCTCTTGTGTTTTACCTGGATAGGTAAGTGCTAATGCTCCATGTTGGAATGTTTGAATGCTTTATGAATGCTGAGCAGAATAGACAGTTCTATCCTGTAGCTGAGAGCAGGCTCTGGTGTCTGTGGTGGTATGGGAATGTAAAATGAGAATAAAATAAGTTGGCAGATGTGTATATGCTCTCATTTTCATCATAAACATAACTTACAGTATATGGTACAGACTTACTTTAAAGTGGAATCTCATTTCCTCACTGGTATTAGTCGAGACAAGGGATCAATCCCTTTTTGTTTTTCTGCACTTGCCTGTTACTAAACTCTGGCAAAGTTTTTTTTTTCTTTTCTTTTTTTTGGTGATGATGTTTTTGATGCAAGCACATAACATCCAGTGTGCAAAATATAATGTATAGCTCATTTATCTGAAGTTTGCCATGTTAGTATATTGTCCTTTGCTGATTATAGCAAAGTGCAGCTGAAGGAGAAAAAAGAAAAAGCTGTCAAGCTAATTTAGCTGGAGTGCAGCTGGAAAACCAATCATATGCATGTTAGGAGGATAATTATAAGTATGAATTATATTTTTGATTGCTTTATAGATACAATGCAAATATTTGTCATAAAATTCAGTATGGGTGCAGTTTAACCAATAACTGACAATACTGTAAGTTAATAAATGCTCCAGATATGTTCTGTGCTGTCTTCATTAACAGAAGTATTAAGGCATAATTTAGTATGTAAATAATAACAAGTGTCTGATCAATGAAAACATTAAATGTAATTATACCATCACATACATCAGATTAATGTTAATGGACCATATTGTGTCTCACTTTTTTGGCAGATCTCCTCATTGGCTCTTATGGCAACTTCTGCTTAAAGAATGAAGTATGATATTGATTAATATAATTCTATTTTTCAAGTAGTCTTGAATTGTGTATATTGCCAGATGATGGTAGTGTTAATAATACAATATTTCTTTCTGATTATTTAGTGTTTGAACAGTAAGACATACAATGTTTCCTTTTAGGTGACTAGTCTAAATTATAAATTTCAACTATTATTGTGCAGTACACAGTTAAGAGGTGTGTGTGGAGAAGGATGAGATAGAGACTTTCAATACTGAACTACTGAATACTTAATTTTGAATGAATATTAAAGACATCAAATGTGTCAGAAAGGTGGGTGGAGGTGGAGTTAATTTACATGCACTTTGTCTTCTGGTATATTCGAGCATGGACTTTCACTAACCTCTCACATGAACACACAAGGGAACATAGTCCTCGCCAACTTACGTCCATTTTATTGAGATTCTTGAATCTCTTTTCTGTAAAATGAAAATCCTTGCAGGGTCATCTTAAATCGGTTTAAAAAGTTGAAGAATGCAGCTGCTCTCTTAAGTGGGATAAATCACAAAGAATATGTAACACCAAGATACTGAGATTTCCAGCCTCTGTGTTGGTTTTCATGTAGAATAAGGTTTGGGTTGTACCTATAAAGCCTTAAAGCTAAGCACCCACATTCTGGGCCATATTTTCTAAAAGAGTTCAACATGCAATGTAAAGGTGCTTAAATGGGAGATAAGGTATTTTTGAAATCTGGCCCTAATTGTGGATATTGAGTGTCATAGTTGTCAAGGCTGTATCCCCACTTTGAACTTTAGGGTACAAATGTAGGGGCCTGCATGAGGACTTCTAAGCTTAACTACCAGCTTAGTTCTGATCCGCTGCCACCATTCCCTACCCTGGGAAGCTTTTAGAAACTTTTCACCAATTCCCTGGTGAATACAGATCCAAACTCCTTGGATCTTAAACAAGGAGAAATTGACCCTTCCCCCCTCCTTCCTTTCACCAACTCCTGGTGAATACAGATCCAAACCCCCCTGGATCTTAAAACAAGGAGAAATCAATCAGGTTCTTAAAAAGAAGGCTTTTAATTAAAGAAAAAGGTAAAAATCATCTCTGTAAAATCAGTATGGAAAATAGCTTTACAGGGTAATCAAACTTAAAGAGCTCAAAGGACCCCCCTCTGTCTTAGGTTCAAAGTACAGCAAACAAAGATAAACACTCTAGTAAAAGGTACATTTACAAGTTGAGAAAATAAAGTAAAACTAAGACGCCTTGCCTGGCTTTTTACTTACAAGTTTGAAATAAGAGAGACTTGTTTAGAAAGATGGGGAGAACCTGGATTGATGTCTGGTCCCTCTCAGTCCCAAGAGCGAACAACCCCTTAAAACAAAGAGCACACACAAAAGCCTTTCCTCCCCCCCAAGATTTGAAAGTATTTTGTCCCCTTATTGGTCCTTTGGGTCAGGTGTCAGCCAGGTTACCCGAGCTTCTTAACCCTTTACAGGTAAAAGGATTTTGGAGTCTCTGGCCAGGAGGGATTTTAGTACTGTACACAGGAGAGCTGTTACCCTTCCCTTTATAGTTATGACACGCCCCCCAAATCACAGATAGTGTTGGACGTTCGGTTCCACACTGGCTGTGATTTCTTCCTGGAGTTCTAGGAGAAAACAGAGTTAACAAGACACATGTACCTTTAGACATACTACTGATTATATAAAAACTAACAATATGTTTTATTCCAAGAACAATTGTTAACCAGTTAACTCTGGGAAACTTTCCCGGGAGAGTGCATCAGCCACTTTGTTAGAAGCTCCCGAAATGTGTTGTATTTCAAAATCAAAATCTTGGAGAGCTAAACTCCACCGAAGAAGTTTTTTGTTATTTCCCTTGGCGGTATGAAGCCACTGTAGCGCAGCATGGTCTGTTTGTAGTTGGAAACGCCGTCCCCAAACATATGGGCGTAGCTTTTCCAGCGTGTACACAATGGCGTAGCATTCCTTTTCGCTGGTTGACCAGTGGCTTTCCCTCTCAGACAGTTTCTTGCTGAGAAACACGACAGGATGGAATTCTTGATCCGGTCCTTCCTGCATTAAAACTGCTCCTACGCCCTGCTCGGACGCATCTGTGGTTACTAGGAATGGTTTGTCAAAGTCTGGGGCCCTTAGCACAGGGTCAGACATGAGTGTTGCCTTAAGCTGGTTAAAGGCCTTTTGACACTCACCAGTCCACTGAACTGCATTTGGCTGTTTCTTTCTGGTTAGGTCTGTCAGCGGGGCGGCGATTTGGCTGTAGTGTGGTACAAATCGCCTATAATATCCAGCCAAGCCTAAGAAGGATTGGACCTGTTTCTTTGACCTTGGAACCGGCCACTTTTGGATAGCATCCACTTTGGCCTGTAGGGGATTTATAGTTCCTTGACCCACCTGGTGCCCCAGGTACGTCACTCTGTTTTGGCCTATTTGACACTTTTTAGCCTTAACAGTTAGTCCTGCCTGCCGGATGCGCTCGAAGACTTTTTCCAGGTGCTCCAGGTGTTCTGTCCATGAATCAGAAAAAATGGCCACATCATCGAGGTAGGCAACTGCAGATTCTCCCAATCCCGCTAAGAGACCATCTACAAGTCTTTGGAAGGTGGCGGGTGCATTTCGCAACCCGAAAGGGAGTACATTGAATTCATACACCCCTGCCTGGGTGACGAAGGCGGACCTTTCCTTAGCGGGTTCATCTAGTGGTACTTGCCAGTACCCTTTGGTTAAGTCTAAAGTAGAGATGAATTGGGCATGTCCCAATTTTTCCAATAGCTCATCTGTGCGTGGCATTGGATAGTTGTCAGGACGAGTTACAGCATTTAGCTTACGGTAGTCCACGCAAAAGCGTATTTCCCCATCTGGTTTGGGAACTAGAACCACTGGAGATGCCCATGCACTGGTAGAGGGGCGGATTATACCCATCTGTAGCATGTCCTGGATCTCCCTTTGTATAGCAGCTTGGGCATGAGGTGACTCCCGGTAGGGTGGGGTTCTAATTGGGTGAGCATTACCTGTGTCAATGGAGTGGTATGCCCGTTCGGTCCGTCCTGGAGTGGCTGAGAAAATCGGTGCAAAGCTTGTGCACAGCTCCTTGATTTGCTGTCGCTGCAGACGTCCCAGGGTCGTGGAGAGGTTCACCTCTTCCACGCCACCATTCCTTTTTCCTTCATAGTAGACACCTGCAGGCCACTCCGCGTCATCAGTTTCCTGGGCTGTAAACTGGCAAACGTTTAGTTCTCTGGAATAAAAGGGCTTAAGAGAATTAACATGGTATACCTTAGGCTTTATGTTGGAGGTGGGGGAGGCTATGAGATAGTTAACAGCTCCTAGGCGCTCCTGGACCGTGAATGGTCCTTCCCACGACGCTTCCATTTTATGGGCCTGGAGCGCCTTTAAGACCATGACTTGGTCTCCTACTTTGAAGGACCGTTCTCTGGAATGTTTATCATACCAGGCCTTTTGCTCTTCCTGAGCATCCTTTAGGTTTTCTTTAGCAAGGGCTAAAGAGTGTCGGAGGGTGCTTTGTAGGTTGCTTACAAAGTCTAGAATGTTAGTTCCTGGAGAAGGCGTAAACCCCTCCCATTGCTGCTTCACCAACTGTAATGGCCCCTTAACCTCGCGGCCATACACAAGTTCAAATGGTGAAAACCCTAAACTGGGATGTGGTACAGCCTTGTAGGCAAAAAGCAACTGCTGCAACACTAGGTCCCAATCATTGGAGTGTTCATTTACGAATTTACGTATCATGGCCCCCAAAGTTCCATTAAACCTCTCCACCAGACCATTGGTTTGATGGTGATGAGGGGTGGCAACCAAGTGATTCACCCCATGAGCTTCCCACAGATTTTTCATGTTCCCTGCCAGGAAATTAGTTCCCGAATCTGTAAGGATGTCGGAGGGCCACCCTACCCTGGCAAAAATGTCTGCTAATGCCTGGCACACACTTTTAGCCCTGGTGTTGCTTAAGGGTACAGCTTCCGGCCATCGGGTAGCAAAATTCATGAAAGTCAGTACGTACTGCTTTCCTCTGGGTGTCTTCTTTGGGAAAGGACCCAGAATATCCACAGCTACTCGCTGAAATGGGACCTCAATTATGGGTAGTGGCTGGAGAGGGGCTTTAACCTGGTCTTGGGGCTTTCCCACTCGTTGGCACACCTCACAAGACCGGACATAATTAGCAACGTCCTTGCCCATTCCCTCCCAGTGGAAGGACTTCCCCAACCGGTCTTTGAGGATGCCAGTCTTCCTGGTGCCCACCAGAAAGAGTCTCCTTGTATAAAAGTCCTTTAGGACAAGCAGAACAAAAAGATGGTCCCTGCCCCAAGGTGGTTGATATATATAAATAAAATAATAATACACCAGCAACTAATTAATTGCATAAGACACAAGCCTGAATACAAGGAGCTTGCTAGAATCACTTACTTTCTTAAAACAATAAATGAGAAGGAATCGGATACAACAAAAAATCAATATGATTGAGCTGTGCAGATTAGCATACATTCATACATCCTGTTTGTTCTAGAAATCTTTAGGAGGATTTTAAAAATGGAAACAACAGCTATTACAGAAATGTGCATGGAATAACAGCCAACTGTTACCCAGGGTTTTCAGAACCCACAGCAGGGACAACTTAACTATTTCACTCCAGGTTGTTGCAGGAATAAATCAATCGGAACACAGCAATTCTGTCTGATCAAGGATTAAATGCAAGTAAGCATGCTCTTGTCTAACACTGCAGTTTATTAGATTTAAGCACACAAAGATATAAGCAATAGGTTTAGAACATCCCAGATATTTACCTAACATCTGGAACAGTATTGAGTAATTAACAACAGGTTCACATTGGCCAGTTGCTCACGCACCGGGGAGAAAAGGTATCAGGAAAAATGTTTCTCTAGATGGCTTCAGAGGACTGCTACAAAATACACTCTATTAGCTATTTTTTTATGAATAACTTCTATAAAACATATAGGTCATAATGACCCCTACTCGTTCATCACTTTTCTAACTTTTAATAAACTTTTAATATCAGAGGCATCTAGATTCAAGGTTTTCCAACCACCAAGGTTTTCAGTCTCAGTTTTGTACTTGTCTGTCCCCTCTTCCCATTCTGATTATCAGAAATTCCCAGCTAGATATGACCTTGCTTCTAAAATCCTCTCTCCAAATTAACCCTTAACTTTGTGGTGGTCTATTTAATTAATTCATGATGGCTGAATGCTCATAAAATGGTTGTAATTAGTTTAATCACATTCTGGGGTATATACACCCCTCAGATCCAGGGCAACAAAACTATCAGATAAGGTGAAGATACGACTCTATGAGACTTGTGTGCTGTCATCCCTGCTTTATGGTTCAGCAGCATAGTCTACATATTGCCAGGCACATCAGGAGACTGAATAGCTTCCGTATGAGACATCTGCACAAGTTCCTGAAAATAAAGCAAGAAGACAAAATATCAAACACAGGGGGGCAGGAGCGCTCAAGACTGACACATTTAGAAACCACCATTAAGAGGAGGTTGCAATGGCTCGGTCATGTTAGAAGAATGGGAGGAGACCTTATCCCCAAGAATATTTTCTTCAGTGAGATTCGTGATGGCTCTAGAAAGTGGGGTTGCATTTACGACATTACCACAATGTGTGTCAAAATGATGTGAAGTTGTTCAACATCAATGTAGAAAGCTGGGAGGAGTGCGTAGTATGCCATCCAATCTGGAGGGAACATCTGGCACTTGGTGCAGCTCAACATGAAGTGGCTTTGGTCAAGAGGATGGAAGCAAAGCAAGAAAGAAGAAAGCAGCATGCTGTTATCTTGGATTCCGACTCAGACAACACACATATCTGTGAAACTTGTAATGAGCTGTGTCGCTCTCGAGTTCGGCTTGTCAACCATACGTGGATTCATCAAGCACTTGACTAGACTCTTATGCATATGCCATGATCCAGTGGATTAATGGTTGCCTAACATCTTTGAGGGAAGAACTTGGTTTTATAGTCCTTTTAGGATGCATTGGGTTGAGGAGGAAATTGGGGGAGAAATTGAAAGCATGGTGGACTAAGTCAGTTTGTGGATTTTAGGCATTGGAAGATATAAATCAAAGAGATATTTAAAAAAGTAAAAGAAGAAAAAGAAAGGAAAAGAGGTAAGAAAAGTGAAAAGCAGGAACAAGTAGGTAGGCTACAGGTTAAGTTATTTCATTCTTTCTCTTCTCTTCCTCCTCTTGGGTATTCAATTGAGAAGCAGCTATCATAGGCTTTATTAATTAAAATGAATTATGTACTATTTCATTAATACATATATAAGGTGCCCAGGAATTATTATATTTTAGAAAGTAAATATATGATTGTTCAGGAGAAAAGAGCAGTTCTTTTCTCCACCTAGTCATTTATGAGCAGTTGGATTGAGGTGGTTTATACTATGTGTTAACAGAACTGGCAAAGATAATAATTAAACTAGCTCCTTTTGCCTATAGTTTTGTATTCGCATAAGTGTGCATTATATTGTTGTGTACCTGACAAGGATCAGACTTCATTGTACTAAGTGATGTAGTAGCATATAAAAAGAAATGGTCACTACGGTAGTGACCATTTCCAGGAAAGGGGGGAAATCAGGAACAGCTGCAATGAATAAGAAATGCAACAAAAGAAGATAAAGATGGAAAATGATTCTGTAAAGGTTTGAAATGTGATTTATGTTCAAAGGTCTCCCTCGCTTAATTAGTTTTAGATTACAGACAGTACTTTGTTATAGGGGCAGTTGTTATAACTGAAGATTATATGGAAACTTTAACAGTAGTTTGGCTTTTTAAAATTCTTTCTCACACTTTACTAAGAATTGGCAGAAGAGGTAAGAAGGACTTTACCTACATTCTCTGAAGTCAGTGGCAAGACTCTCATTCACTACAACAGGAACAGGAGTAAGCACTTACAGCTACATTTTCAAAAGTGTCCATTGACTTCGAGTACCACCGTTTCTTGGTATCCACAATGAGGCACTGTGGCATTGATTTTTAGTGTTGCTGAGAACTTGTAACTCTTATTGATTTCAGTTGGAGTGTGAGCATATGTGAGAACGAAACCCAAGTTTTTAAGTGATGCATAGATAGTTGGTTGTTGAGCAGGACCTGAGTCCTTAGAGTATTTGTACCTTTGCATGTTCAGAGAAGTATAGCAGCATGTAAGTTTCCTTATTATCACTGCAACCTATTACCAGAACAGTAAATGAAAAGCAAATTTGGTCTGTTTCTTGCAAGATCCTTTCACACAAACTCTCAGGAGCAGATAAAAGGTCTAGTGCATTCTCTGATAATATTTAAGCAATAAAATGTAGTTTCAACATTCACCTACAACACTGATAATTTCATATAATGTAAATTTAAACTCAGCCTAGAAACCATTGATATTATTTGTGTCCATCACTAGCAGTTTCAGCAACTCCTGGGGAAAAGAGCCCAAATTCTCACAGCGCCACTCTTCCTATTTCTAGTATATTTATGAAGCATATTCTCTCCTTTGAGAGATACTGTTGATACCCTCCTAAAAAGGCTGTGATATTGCCTTGGAACCTAATGAAAGGAGATCCTCCCAACCAGTTTGGTATAGTGAAAAATATGGTTCCCAGATGCCTTTACTGACTTGCAAGGACAGCAGCTGCAATAACTTCCCAACGACATATCTGAAAGAATTTCCAAAATGGAGCCAAGAAAAGAAACAACATGGAGAAATATTAACTTGTGGAGGGTGGTATAATAGTTATATTTCATGGGGGCAGTTCATGCAGAAACAGTGTCATATCTGTGGTTATTATTACTGCATCAAAGAGCAAATATGTACTGTATTATGTACACCTAGCTATTTCTTCTTATATATCCTGAGACAGCTATAGATTACAATGCATACTCAGCCTAAGCTAGTTCTGAAGGGCTTATTGCCATCTAGACCAACATTTCCACATCTTAGATTTATAGATTTAAATCTAATTGGTCCATTTAATTGCATTGGTCCTGATTAGAAAGCTCTGTGAGTATTAGCCTAAAAGGACTCCTTGCTTTCCTTTTCATCAGTCCAACTTTTCCTCTTCTGATGAAATTCATTTAGTGCACCTGTACTTGTAATGTTTTCATGCTGGTCAGAAGTATGCTTATAAAAACAGGCTAGTGGTGAAGTAAATAGGGTAGAAATCCTCATTGCTGCAGTTCAGTATTGACTGGATGCTAACTTGGCAGTTGCTACGCTGACTGATGAGTCATTTCTTTATAGTAACATCAAGGACTAAAAATTGTCGCCATGGGATATTTAATCAAAATCACATTCACAGTCACATCTATATCTGTTCCATCACATTAATCATTTATAGCAATGCTGTTGAGTCAAAAGACTCTTCTCTGCTCCTCAAGTGAATTGTGCAATAATGGGGCACAATTTAGAGGTGAACAACTTTTCTCAGTGCCCTTCTGGGCAGATGGAAGGGTCAAAAGCAGACATGTCAACTCCCCCTCCCCCCGCAGAAATTGGGCTTGTTTTGGGCTTAATTAGCTCGTGAGTTGCTTGTTGACTAATCTTTGGCTTGTAGCTTGTTGCTTCTTCTTTTTTTTTTGGTCGGCTCCTGGAAAGCAGGGGCAAGCAGAGGCATGGGGGGCAGAGAGTCAGGGGTGCACAGTGGGCCCACCAGCCACCACAGTCCCAGACTGCACGCTGGGAGGATCTAGTCACATAGGCCTGGTCTACACTACCCGCCGGAATCGGCGGGTAGAAATCGACCTCTCGGGGATCGATTTAGCGCGTCCCGTCAGGACGCGACAATCGATCCCCGAATCGACGCTCTTACTCCACCAGCGAAGGTGGTAGTAAGAGCCGTCGACGGGAAGCCGCGGAGGTCGATTTTGCCGCCGTCCTCACAGCAGGGTAAGTCGGCTGCGATACGCCGAATTCAGCTACGCTATTCGCGTAGCTGAATTTGCGTATCTTAAATCGACCCCCCCCTGTAGTGTAGATGTAGCCATAGAGTGTTGGGGTTCTTAGGGATTGGCTTGTTTTGGCCTTGTTTTGAAATGGGATTAGCTTGATTTTTGGTTTATTGTGAAAGTCAGGGTGCTTATTTACTGCGTGAAAGTTGGCAACTATGGTTAAAAGTCTAGTGAATTTTTGATGTATACTGCAAACCCAGGCTATGAATTAAGACAAGAGTGAACCTTTTATTTCTGGTCTACATTTTAATCTTTTTCTTTACTACATTTTCTCCAGTGAGAAGTGCAATTACCCTTTATTTTAATTTTAAATTCCTGATCTTAACACCCTCTATGCTAACTACTTGCTTCTTATACAGAGGAAGTGTCTGGAGGATTCATATGCTCTCTCACAAAATATTTTGTTATATGTTTGATCTAAATACCAGGTGATTGTACACTTACATGACTTACATGAGAGAATAGTTAGATTTCCTAAAATGTACCTTTCAACTTTCTTCTAGTCTCATCAGTATGATTGGTGTTCTATAACATTCAGTTGCCTGTTTCATATTTGCCCAATTACAAAATGCACACACTGTAAGTGTAGGAGTCCTCATGCTTGTCCAGAATGTCTATTCCTAAAAAAAATATGTTTAGTCTTTCTTTCATGAACACAAGGGTCCTGGCCAAATTACAAGTTAGGTAGTTACATTCTATCTACCAACATTTACTTTAGAATTGATGTGACGGGATCTCTGGGGTGCAACCTGGAACTGGGGTAATGCTGTGCCCCCTTAACTCTCCAGCCTGGGCTGTCTCTCACAATGCTTTGCTAGTGACAAACAACAAACCCGTCCAGGCACTATTATCACTCAACACAAAAGCATGTGGAGCTGGATTGCATGAAGGCGTCCAAAGCCTCTATGATATTTTACATGGTGTGCCTTGTATGAAATATCACAGACATATATGAATGATTAGGGTGACAGATGTCCCGTTTTTAAAGGGACAGTCCCATATTTAAGCCCTCCTGCAGGAGTCCTGACTTTTTCTTCAAAATGGGAAAATTGTCCCGTATTTTCTGTCTCCTGCCCCCCATTAGCACTGGTGGGTCCTGTTGCTGGCCAGATCCCGGGTTGCCAGCCACCCGCCCACCAGCGGTGAGTGGGAGGGAGGGTCCAGTGGCCAACAATGGGGTGTGTGTGCAAGCCGCTTCCCGGCTGGTCTATCAGAGCAGCCCCCGCTGCATGCCAGCTCTCAGCCAACAGAGCCCTGCCCCCCATCTCATTTTCAGCCAACACTGGCTGTGTGCTGCAAGCTGCGGTGGCTGGTGAGTGCAGGCAGGTGCCAGGCAGCGGCCAGTTACATGTTGCCTCTGCTGCCCACCCATCAGCCCTTTATGTGCTCCCCCTCTCGCTGTCCTCTCCCTGCTTTGCCCCTTCGTCCCCCCTCTCCCCAGACCTGCTGCTCCTCCATATCCCCACCAGTGGGGCACTTCCCACTCCCAGCGCTGTGCGGAGAACCAGCCCCTGGTCAGAGTGCTCAGCTCATCAGCAGCCTGGCCAGCAGGCTCCTTCCTTCCCCCACTGTCTCTGGCTGGGCTGGCACCCCGAGAAAGCCCAAGACCCTCCGGCCCGGGGCGCTGGTCAGGAGGAGCCGAGCCCTGCATGTGCCAAAGTCCCATACAGTGCTGGCACAGGGAAGCCTCTCCACCCCTTAGCTAAGCTCTGGAGTGGAGTGGGGGGAAGCGATATCCAGTCTGTTCACACCCCAAACTTGCAGGCTCCACAGCAGCCCCTGGAGCAGGGGATTAGCACCCTCTTCACCCCCTATGCCCCCATCCTGGGTCCTGCCCCCAGGGGCTGCTCCATCCCTTAGGCACCCTCCACTGCTGTACCACCTCTCTGGCTGGGTTCCCTGCAGCCCCTGCAGTCAGGTTCCCTGGGCCCTGGTGCACAATGCATCCTTAGGTCTTAACCCCTTCCTGCCTGTGCTGTAGCTGGGGAGTCGGGGGCACAGGAGGCGGCTGGCTTATGTCGGTGTCCAGCAGCAGCCTGTAGGTGTTAGCTGCCTTTCGATACTGTGCGGGCAGGAAGGGCCAAACTGCTTCCAGCCATAGGCGGGGGAGGAGGGTGGGGAGAGGTAAAAGAGATGAGCTCTGCTAAGACATGGGCCAGGTCATCTCCCCCGCCCCCTTCCCTGTGGCTGGAAGCAGCTCCCATCCCTTCCCTCCTGCACAGTGCTGAAAGGCTGCTGCTGGGCACATTCTGTGTGAACCCTGGCAGAAATCTGGGGAGGGGGTGGAATGTGACCCTGTGTGCCCCCCCCCCCGCGCCCCCCAGTGTTGCCTTGGGAAGACACAGTCTGTCTTGGGGGCCCAGCCAGGCATGGGCAGGGAAGATCGGGTTGGTTGGTCACACTCCTCCTTCCCCCCCCCCCGCACCCTTGTGAGAGAGGTGTACAGGAGTGTGTGTGTGTGTGTGTGTCAACTCTCCCCATGTTTGTGTGGGGCTGTGTCTGTCACCCCTCCCTGTGAGAATCCTAAAGGTAAATAAAAAGAATCCAACTAGGCAGTATTTCTTTTTAACGAGAGTTCAATCAGCTTAATATTTATTTGAACGTTTGTACTGCATAGTTCTGTTTGATTGCCGTTGAACTCGCTTGAATATGAGTAATTTTACCAGGTGTCCGTATTCAGCATAGAGAAATATGGTCACCCTTAGAATGATGAATATGTGGGTTACAAGGTGTTATTTTGAGGTACAGTGTGTCACAATTGAATAACATATTCTTCACTTGCCTTCCAAAAACATTGTTCTGTAATGTTGCTCACTCAGCATGTTTCTGTCCCAGAGAAGAGAAAAGGGAACACAGCTTCTATGAAGGGCCTTATCATTCTTCAGCTAGAAGGACACTAGACAAATGTGTGTCATTATATTTGTACTTAAACCTTCACTAAGTTTTGTTGTTGTAAAGAGTTTGGAGACTATTGCAGTAAAAAAAAGTGTTCTACAAACAGATCCATCCTGAATTCCCTCAAAGCCGCTTTAAGAAGAAGAGCTAAGGGGAATTCCACAAGTAATTTAAAAAAAGCACCCCAAAAACAGTTCTTGCAATGACCAAAAACATTTATTGCAATGACCAAAATAAATGTTTTTCAATAAAAAGAGACATCTGTGATGTTGATGATGATAACACATATCTGAGATGTTCTAAAATATCACAAAAGAATTCTCCAGAACTCTGTTGAAATATGATCCTTGTTGTGATGCCAAGGTCACAGAAACCTAGCGCTTTATGCTTGAGTTTGTGATGGCCACAAACATGCCATCAAGTTTCAATTTAAGTACTTAATTGTGAGAACTGAAAATGTAATTTGCTCATGTTTTTGAATTTGCTATGTTTTGGCCATGTAAAGGACATATGTAGTATTGCTGGAAGTTTTCTGGAGATGCATATCTAAATATAGGATGGAAATACTGGAGCGGGGGTCAGGTTTTTCAGTTGTCATTGATCCTATAAATTTCTGTTGGAGATGCCCAATTGGGGATGCCTTAGTGTAGTGTTTCCCAAACTTGGGATGCCGCTTGTGTAGGGAAAGCCCATGGCGGGCCGGGCCGGTTTGTTTACCTGCCCCGTCCGCAGGTCCGGCCGATAGCGACTCCCACTGGCCGTGGTTCGCTGCTCCAGGCCAATGGGGGCAGCGGGAAGCGGAGGCCAGTACGTCCCTCAGCCCACGCCGGCAGGTAAACAAACCAGCCCAGCCCGCCAGGGGCTTTTCCTACACAAGCGGCGTCCCAAGTTTGGGAAACATAAGAACATAACATAAGAACATAAGAACGGCCGTACCGGGTTAGACCAAAGGTCCATCTAGCCCAGTATCCTGTCTACCGACAGTGGCCAATGCCAGGTGCCCCAGAGGGAGTGGACCTAACAGGCAATGATCAAGTGATCTCTCTCCTGCCATCCATCTCCATCCTCTGACAAACAGAGGCTAGGGACACCATTCCTTACCCATCCTGGCTAATAGTCATTAATGGACTTCACCACCATGAATTTATCCAGTTCTCTTTTAAACGCTGTTATAATCCTAGACTTCACAACCTCCTCAGGTAAGAAGTTCCACAAGTTGACTGTGCGCTGCATGAAGAACTTCCTTGTATTTGTTTTAAACCTGCTGCCTATTAATTTCATTTGGTGACCCCTAGTTCTTGTATTATGGGAATAAGTAAATAACTTTTCCTTATCTACTTTCTCTACATCACTCATGATTTTATATACCTCTATCATGTCCCCCCTTAGTCTCCTCTTTTCCAAGCTGAAGAGTCCTAGCCTCTTTAATCTCTCCTCATACGGGACCCGTTCCAAACCCCTAATCATTTTAGTTGCCCTTTTCTGAATCTTTTCTAGTGCCAGTATATCTTCTTTGAGATGAGGAGACCACATCGGTACGCAGTATTCGAGATGTGGGCGTACCATCAATTTATATAAGGGCAATAATATATTCTCAGTCTTATTCTCTATCCCCTTTTTAATGATTCCTAACATCCTGTTTGCTTTTTTGACCGCCTCTGCACACTGCATGGACATCTTCAGAGAACTATCCATGATGACTCCAAGATCTCTTTCCTGACTTGTTGTAGCTAAATTAGCCCCCATCATATTGTATGTATATTTGGGGTTATTTCTTCCAATGTGCATTACTTTACATTTATCCACATTAAATTTCATTTGCCATTTTGTTGCCCAATCATTTAGTTTTGTGAGATCTTTTTGACGTTCGTCACAATCTGCTTTGGTCTTAACTATCTTGAGCAGTTTAGTATCATCTGCAAACTTTGCCACCTCACTGTTTACCCCTTTCTCCAGATCATTTATGAATAAGTTGAATAGGATTGGTCCGAGGACTGACCCTCGGGGAACACCACTAGTTACCCCTCTCCATCCTGAGAATTTACCATTAATTCCTACCCTTTGTTCCCTGTCTTTTAGCCAGTTCTCAATCCATGAAAGGACCTTCCCTTTTATCCCATGGCAGTTTAATTTACATAAGAGCCTTTGGTGAGGGACTTTGTCAAAGGCTTTCTAGAAATCTAAGTACACTATGTCCACTGGATCCCCCTTGTCCACATGTTTGTTGACCCCTTCAAAGAACTTAGTAAGACACGATTTCCCTTTACAGAAACCATGTTGACTATTGCTCAACAGTTTATGTTTTTCCATGTGTCTGACAATTTTATTCTTAACTATTGTTTTGACTAATTTGCCCAGTACTGACATTAGACTTACCGGTCTGTAATTGCCGGGATCAGCTCTAGAGCCCTTTTTAAATATTGGTGTTACATTAGCTAACTTCCAGTCATTGGGTACAGAAGCCGATTTAAAGGACAGGTTACAAACCTTAGTTAATAGTTCCGCAACTTCACATTTGAGTTCTTTCAGAACTCTTGGTTGAATGCCATCTGGTCCCGGTGACTTGTTAATGTTAAGTTTATCAATTAATTCCAAAACCTCCTCTAGTGACACTTCAATCTGTGACAGTTCCTCAGATTTGTCACCTACAAACACTGCCTTAGTGGATACACACAGCAGCAGCAAAAGTCAAATTGTTATGCCACATTAAAGGCTCAATTTTGCAGGCTTGCTATCTAACTATTTTCAACTCCCATAAGGTTTTAAGGGGTGCTCACTAACTTACATGATTAGACCCAAGAAATCATTGGTTTTGTGAGACAAGAAGTGGACCTTGCCAAATTTCTCTTGTGACTTTCCTATTTTTCATAGATGATCTTTGGATTGCGAACCTCTCCAAAAGTGTGGGTTGCTAGGAATCCTGTGTTTTAGCTGTAGCAGTTTCAGTTCTGTGGGTTAAGTTAATTAATCAAAATATTGTGAAGAAAAAAGCCAGAAAATAAAAGACACAAATTTTGTTTAGAAATTCTGTAGCATCTAGGCCCATTTGGACAATCTATTTCACTTGCTCACAAACTACCTCTAAAATAAGCTTCCAATACCAGTCTGTGATTTCAGTGTTTCCTTTTTTTTTTTTTTTTTAGTGTGGGAGAAATGTCACCTCATCAACTCAATTTTAGCTATAGACTAATAAAGCATAGTCAGCAAAACATAGTCTCAGGGCATGTCTTCACTAGCAATTTTTGCACAATTTGACTAGATTGGTTACTAGCAATGGTGGTAGCACTATGGCAAATTGAATGTTTAGATGATATTGCCAGCCCATCTCCACTCACTACCCATATTGATCTTAATATGAAGATGCTCTGCACAGCATATCTGTCTCTAACCTCTCCACACTTGCACGGTTGCTACTGATGACAACTCCCACTGCTCCTAAAGGTGAGGAAAGGCCAGACCAGGCAGCAGGAGAAAAGGGCAGTGGTAAATGCACAGTGAACTAGAGCTGGTTGGAAAGAAAAATTCCAGTGGAATGTTTTTTTTCATATAGAAATTTATATTAAATCCTAATTTTTAAATAATATATATGTTTCACCTGATTCCCCTCACCACAAATCAGAAATTTCATTTTATGGAAAATTTCTAAATTTAGACTTTTTGTTCCAATAAACAAATGGATGGAAAACAAAGGAATGAAAAAAAAATTGCAAAACATCAAAATCCCTTGTGCAATGGAAATTCTGAGTTCTGACCAACTCTGGAGGGAACATATGGCTGGAGAAGGAGGACTGGTTCTAACAAATGGAGGGAAGTTGGATCAGTACCAGTGAGCCATGCTGGGGTTTGTAACCCCCTTGTAACTCTGGGTGTCTTGTGGCTGTGCATCTGATCCCCACAGCCTCCCAGCAGCCCACAAGCCTCACCACGGCTTTTCCCAATGTGGTTATTCCTTGCAGGCTCACCTTAATACCCTTCCAGCCCCAAATTTGCCCCCAATTTGTCCTCCTGCAGGATCCAGTCCCTCTCACTGGGCCCTTACAGGGGAAAAAAAAAAGAGTATTGGGCTTGCTGCCTCTACAGAGGTAGTATAACATTCCAACCTGTCAGCTTACTAGAAACATAGACTGTACTGAAATTACCCAATTCTAAAAAAAGCAAAACCAGTTTCTTAACAAAAGAGCATGGATTAAGTGACAGCAAGTAAAAGAGATAAAGGCAGTAATGCTTACAAACAAATAAGAGTGAAAACACACATCTAAAAGTCTATAATGTAATCTAGCAAGATACATTCTTTGCTCTAAATGTTTTTTTTTTCTCTCACCCTCCCAGTCTTCCTCTCAGCTTTTCGCTGACTAGACTGGCCAGGACCTATCCACAGAGATCAAATGGCTTGATTTCTTTGTCTCCTTGAAGTGAAGGATATCTTTGGCATTTGTTTCCCCTCTCCTCTGAATCTCTGAAATGTATTCTTGTGAAAGGTACCCCAGGATAAATTAATTCATACTGAGTAAAGAAGTCTGAAGGTTTGGAAGATAAGGCCATTTCCTTCCCTGCTGACAGGATAGTTGCTACTAGGCAGATTATTTTTTTCCTGCTGCATCCTCCAATAAAATAAATAGATAATTGAAATTGGGCGACACCTGATTTGAGGTGTCCGCCTCTTTCCCTTGTCTGGAGAAAACCTGTTTACCAACTCCCCCGACAGCCTGGTTTAACACTTTTTAGTCACTGACTTTAAAGCATAATATTAGTGAGTATCCATAATTTCACATTCATCATTGTTCACATATTCTACAATGGTATTATTGACCAGTGTGTTGTTAGTTTTCTAATGATACCTCACAAGTCATAATTTGTACAAAAAAACCATTGCAGTAGTGTAGCCTGATTTAGGGTGTACTGATAATATTAATTTAGATAATATGGGCATTTAATTTATTAGTTTAATTTTTATTTAATTTTCATTTGAATTTAATTAATAACAATAATAATAATTAATCATTCATATTAATTAGTATGGGTCTTAGGCTCGCCAATCTGTTTGATCAGAAGATAAAAGTTCTTGTCCCGAATCAGGCTCCACAGAATTTACAAAGGACCCTCGGGGGTATGACAGGAAGCTCACACTGAGACAGATATAGCCTTAAAGACTTTTTATTAAAATCAATAATAGTAAGTAAATGGTAAAATACCCAGAGTTACAAAGTTACAATTGCATTACTGCTATTCGAAAGATACATATGCTAATATAGAATTATATGCAACAAAGCTTTGGTTAATATTCTCACACCCTTCCTTGATAACCTGGTGGTAAGAGACACAGGACCAGCCTTGCAGTTCAGAGTTCTCAATTCTCGAGTGAGGGATGCACAAGCAAGCAGGTTAGTCCTATAGGCTACAGTAGTGTGTTCACTGTGAATACAGGGGTGCCTAGAGTCACAACTAGCTTGTTTTATGTCATCCTGGCCTATACTTGGGACATTTGTTTAGCAAATGTGTGTCTGACTCTATGTTTCCTGTGACACATTGGCTGCACAGTCACTCCCCTCTGGGTTTAGACTGTGTCTTGTGCCTCCTGATTTCCCCATCTAGCTGAAGGTTATTGATCCTGTATTTGGTGAGAGTCTGTCTTAGTTTTATGCATTTCACTATAGTAAGGTAGTCTGCTACTGTGATAGTTCTCCACAGGGATCGGTGATATTCCAGCTTGTTGCTGTTTTTTGTTTTTGTTTTTGTTTTTAATTTGTTCTTGCCAGCAACATGTGCATTGATTTTGAGTTGCCAGTCTAGCATATTGACCATTGAGGTTCTGAATGTTTTGCTCCACTAGTCAGGGAGTTGAGTGTTGAGCCTGGGAAATGATGATGTATAGGAGTGGGTTGTTTTTAATTTTGATTTAGTTCTTGATCTTCTAGTACTCTGTGGTGAATGAAGTATTTAGTGCTTTGACTGAGGTGGCATCAGACACTAAATTCTGTTCTGTGTGTTGATTAGCAGTAGAAATGTGGTCTATTTCCACTCTGCAGCCACTCTTACTGGAATTCCTAGCCACATAGAAATGTAGGGCTGGAAGGGACCTCAAGAAGTCATCTAGTCCCGCCTCTTATGCTGAGGCAGCACTGAGAATATCTAGATCATCCCTGACAGGTGTTTGTGTAACAGGTTCTTAAAAACCTCCAATGAAGTATTCACTTGAATAACTGCAGAATTAGGGGTTCTGTGTAGGGTTTTATACATCAGTGTCTTCTGTTAAAGTTGGGCCCAAAATTTCACTCCAAGAATGGACTGGATTATGCTATTGAATGGTTTCAGCAATAGTCTAATGGAGGCAGGAGGAAGAAAGCTATATCTATTCAGAATGGAATAGAAGACACATAGAGCATTTTTCTTGTAATGCTTTGGTGATCAATCAAAAGCTCCCTGGTGCATTTATTCTGAGGCATGGGTAAATTTAATTTTGGGTGTGTTAAATCCCTTTGTCTTTATTATGGAATTTACTTTGGATTGTTCTGGAGCTTTTTTCTGAAATTATGATTCTTGGTATTTTTGGCAGGTAGACCTGTAAGGGCCATGTAGTTTAGTGGATTTCTAGAAAGTAATTTTCTCTGGAGATCATCTTGTGTAGACGATAGTATGAGCAAGTCATCAGCAAGCATTTTATCTCCAAGTCCCTTAATGGAAGTTCCAGGTTTGGGTATTATTTCAATATGGTTGGAAGGTCATTTTATAGGTTGAAGAGGGTCAGTCTGGGGTTATATCACTACTTTACTTCCCTTTCTAAATTGGAGGCCTCTGTTTACATATTGAAGGTTTGTTTATTTATCCTTTCTTTGATGGATTCATAGATGGATTTAACAAAGACATATCCCCCCCCCCCCCCCAGTTCCATTTCAAGCAATTTAAAGCTCAGTCCTGAGTGCCAGTTTAAATCAAAAGCTTTTTCAAGCCTATGTATTAGACAAATATTTCCACCTGTATTTTGTTTTTTGCATCTCTGTTAATGAGCATCTGTAATGTAAAGATGTGATTGGTAACTCATTTCTCTTCTCATGAAGGAAACCAATCTGGCTTTTCCAGGAATATATTTTGGCTGGTCAGATACCGTATTATTATTTTCTTGACAATGCTACAGAATAGTTTGCTGATGTTGTTGCTAATGCGGATACCTTTGGAGTTGTTTGAGACAAGGGCATCTCAACTTTTTTATACTGAGGTAATGAGTCCATCTGACTATGTCTCAGTAAAGTGCCAAAATTTAAGGGTCAGGTTATATAGTTTAAGAAGGGCATTCTGCATATATGCAATGCTATGTTTCGGCATTAGATTTGATATATAGTCTCGTTCACTTTACTTCCTGGGTTTGAATATTTTAAAGATTTTTCTTTAGTTCTTGCATTGTTATCAGTGTGTCCAGTGGATTTTGGTAGTTTTTAATGGTGTATTCAAGTTTTGTTTGTTTGTTTTTGTTTGTATCTGACTTCTGGACTGGATTCTATAATATAGGTCATGGAAATGTCTTGTCCAGATTGTACTGTTTTGTGTGGCTGGGCTAAGTCCTCATCAGTTGGTTTAAATTCTTTCTAGGTTTGCCAGAATGAATTGGTAACTATCATCAATTTGTGCTATACATTTTCCTTTCATGATCTGTCATTATTTTGTTTTTGTGTTCTCCTCTCATCCCTGGAACATTCATTGTAGTCCTGCAGTGTGTCACGGTAAACAATGTGTATTTTAATATAATGTTGTCTTTATTTTCTAAGTGGGGGAGTTCCCTTGCTTATTTCCTCTATCAAATTATTTTTTAATTCATTCTCTTTTAATTGCAAAACTTTTTTTTTTCATTGTGTTGTAATTGCTTTGCTCTGGTGAGAATTCTATGGAAGACTATTCCCTTTATCTTTCAAAGATATGTACGATAGCTCAAACAGAAGTAATGCTCTTGATACCAAAATTACTGGATAAGGTTCTGTCTTGTGTTATACTGGAGGTCTGTCTAGAAAAGCATAATGATCCCTTCTGGTTTTAGCATCTAAATACCTCCTTTAGAAGTATTAATGTCATTTGCTGTTTGATCATAGTGTTTGTTTAGAAATATAATTATGTTTTCAGTTAAGGGATTTTTTCATCATATTCTTTTGAGTTCTGCTTCAGATATATTTTTGGATAATCTGTAAAGGTTTTCTGGTGCTCCTTTTTTGCTCTTACTTGGCGGCAGCAGTTGGTAGTGGTCTGAAAACCTAGAGATCCCTAAAAAGCCATTAGGCATACACCACCTCCTGAAAGTATTGCACATTGTTGAATTAACCAGTATCTGAGAGCTAAAGGAAACTTTAAATTTGTAGTCACTGCAGTCCCAGGATAATGAATCATTGGCAATGCCCAGTGTGCCAAAGCTGTGGACACAGACTTCAAAAACAGTGTTTGTTTTCTCATTTATCATCTTTTTGAAGCCAACTGGTTTTCTGGAATCCCCATAGCAATTTCTAAATGATGTTTGAAATAAAACATTCCTACCCACTCTGCATAGAGAGAAAAAAAAAGACAGTTTTGCAATCACTGCTTTGACATACAGTAATATTTAGTATCAAAACAGATGCTACCAGTAATAAACGGAGAGACCCAGAATACCCAGAAAAGTATCATTTAAAAATCCCTTTGTAAGAGTATTTTGAGTTTTTCTTTCTTTTCAGTTTTCACTTTTACTTCCACCCTTATCCTATGCAGCCTTAGCTATGCTGTGCTACGTTCAGCTTTTGGAGTGAATATTTGCTCTCACACAAAGTTATAACTCCATATATTTAGCTGAGAGGTTAGAGACTGATATGCTGTGCATATCAGTATTTAGCAGAAATTAAGAGGACTGATCATTAAGAGACTACACACAGACACTTACAGTTTAATTCCCTAGACAGTTGCCAACTGTTGCCATTGTACTTGTAAGCACAATAGAAATCTTTCCACACTGTTAAATTTTTGTCTTTATTTTGCTTTATATTACTCTTGCAAATTTAAAACATAAAATACCTTTCTCTAGCTCTTTGTCCTTTTCACTGGGATAAAAATATTGAGTACAAAATGGGTTAGTGTTAGCACAGAACTTTGATATATATACAGAGTTATACAATGGCAATTATTATTAAAATTATTTATAATACTACAATAATATTTGCATACTATTTGTTTATGTATCTGAAATACTGTCTTTAGTTCTGGTCATTCTCTATCCAAAAGGATAAAACAGAAATAGAGGGGGTTCCAAGACAGGCATTGAGAATGATTATTGGTCTGTAGAAACTCATATGAACAGAAATAGAAAAGACTGTGACTGTTCACTTTAGGAAGTAAATAAAGTACGCAAAATAATGAATGACATAGAAATTCTTTATCGGCCCTCTCTATTCACCCTTTCTCATAATTTCTCAAAAATGAGGGATGTTCAGTGAAACTACAAAGTGGCAAGTTTAAAACTGATAATATGAACTTCTTTTTCACATAGCACATAATAAACCTGTGGTACTCCTTATCCCAAATTATCATTGAGGCTGAGAACTTAAAAAAAATCCTTACCATAACAACTCTGGATATTATTGTTACCAATGTAAATGTCCAGTCCTTGTTTGACTCTTTCTAAGTGTTTTTGAGTGGCTGCAAACCCTCATGCTTCAGAACAAATGCCCAAGAGTCAACTTCTAAGTAACAAGAGCTAGAATGGAACTTCTTTGTGAGCAGATTCTCCCATAATGGCTTTACTCATGTATTGGGCTCCGTGTTTGTCACACAGGTGACGGAAGTCATGGGTTCCGTGACTTTCTGCAACCTCCACGACTTCTTCAGGGGCCAGTGTGGTTGACCCCAGGGCCGCCCAAGCAGCTGTCTCCGGGGCCAGGTGCTCAGGTGGCCCCCGGGACAGCCACACCAGGGGCGGCTGGAGTGGCCCCAGAGACCGTGAATTTTTGTTTATTGTCCATGACCTGTCCATGACTTTTACTAAAAATACCCGTGATTAAATCGTAGCCTTACTCACGTATAATATCTTAGTATGGGTTTAACTGTGAAACTTTTTTTTTCACATTGGTGAGCAGTTGATCACATAAGTAGCCCCTTGGGCATAAATTGGGTTCTATGTGTGCGCATTAACATCAATGGGACTACATATGGACTAAAACACTTCTCAAAACTGTAAGGTTGGACAAATTTGGCTCTGAGTATGTTAGTTTAGGTACATATTCAGTAATTTGTACTAATCATCTCAAGATTAGAGTAAAGAAAG
Source organism: Emys orbicularis (assembly GCF_028017835.1). NCBI lineage: Eukaryota > Metazoa > Chordata > Testudines > Emydidae > Emys > Emys orbicularis. Next base: position 151,531,853 of record NC_088684.1, on the reverse strand, counting down.
GGGCACCAAATTAACTTAGAGATAATTTCAGCTATTACAATATTTATCTTCTGTTTCTTGTAAAGTACCAGCTGACACACTGTAACTTTGCTTTCTTTACTTTTGTCTTTAGCATCATTGAGGTTGTTAGAACAGCTCCAGAAATTGTGCCCTGTAACAGAGTTCTCAGTGATTCCCCACTCCAAGGTTGGGAGAACCTGACTATGCCCAGTTATCTACACTGGGTGCTTTCAGCACAGGCCCCACCTCCTTACTACACAGGGGACCTCATGAGGCAAGTGGAGTATTTCCCGCCTATACATATTGGAGACTAACAGCTGGGCCCTAGTTTCCCAGTCTGCTTTTCTTGCTCTAGGCAATAAAGTAATTCTCCTGTAATTTTAACCAGGGTCATTGTTTCTCTCTCTGAGGGTCTATGACAGGGATTGGCAACCTTTGGCACATGGTCCACCAGGGTAAGCATCCCGGCAGGTCGAGCCGGTTTGTTTACCTACCGCGTCCGCAGGTTCGGCCGATCGCGGCTCCCACTGGCCGCAGTTCACCGCTCCAGGCCAATAGGGGGCCACCGCTTCCCGCAGCCCCCATTGGCCTGGAGTGGCGAACCGCAGCCAGTGGGAGCCGCAATCGGCCGAACCTGCGAATGCGGCAGGTAAACAAACTGACCCGGCCTACCAGGGTGCTTACCCTGGCAGGCCGTGTGCCAAAGGTTGCCGATCCCTGGTCTATGACTTTCCTGTTTACCATGGCTGATAGATCATATGTGTGGGAAACGGTGGGGTCCGTTCACTGTTCCTGCACAAAGTTGGTGTCTGAGGCAAGGATATCTGCATGGGCATTATAAGTCTTAACTTTGGGAAATTCTCTAGGAATTATTTTGGGAAAGTTCTATGGCTTGTGTTACAAAGAAGGTCAGACTAGATGGTCATAATAGTCCCTTCTGGCTTTGGAATCTATGAATCTTGGAATCTATGAATACAAATATTATGGTAGTTTTCATTTTGGGCATAAACTATTTGAAACTATTCCTTCACAAAGGATCACAGCAAAGTTTCCTAAACCCCATGGTATATGTATATGTGAAGGTATAGTCTGAGAGCATTGGAGTCATGCAGGTATTTCTTTAAGCTCAACCCTTAGATGGATTAATTTGAATTCAGTCAGCCAGGTCAGTGCAATTTAATTTATCTTGTTGGTAGTAAACTTACCTTCCCACTGTGCCATGTGAATAGATGATGGGTTTTGGTTAAGGTGAGATTTCAAGTACTTTACAGATCAGTAATTCAAATCAAATTAAGTATGTACCTTGACATTTGATTTTCAAGGACTACATTATTAGTAGCATTTCTTATCAAAGTCACATACAGCTTTGTCAAGCATTGTATACAGGAACGTAGCATATGTCCATACAGGTGAACTGTGCAAAGTACATACCACATGCACAGAAAGGGCCTGATAAGGAACTCTATACTCAGGAAAAACTCCCATCAAATACCAAAGTTGGCAGTGCACAAATGAATTCTAAACTGATTATTTTCAGACCATATCTTATATTTAGAAAACAATCCTGACTGCTCCACCAGTTTTTCTCCACTTAAACTTCCAGTAATGCAGAAATTCTTTTTTTCCAGAGAAATAATTATGAATTTCATCATTAAAAAATATCTAATAGCCAAGAGATTTTTATCTAGAAACATTTTTGCATCATGAAAGTAAAACAAAAACTATTTTATCTGTTCCAAAATAATTCATGTTTTGCAGTGTTTGGTATCTGTGTTCCTTTTTGGGAAAACTGGTCTTTCAGAGATTCAGATCTCAGCTATCTTTGTAGTGTTAATCAAACAACATCAGAAAACATACTGTTATGGCAAAGAAGGTAAATTCATTTTACTGAATTATTGAAATTAATTCCTAATATGAAAACATCTATGAAAATGATAAACCTAAGGGACTTTGGCAAGAGAGCCTTACAATATTGGATATAGGATCAGGTTGAGCTAGCTACTTGCAGTCACACCCAGATGAATTGTTAAAGGAACTTTGCTAACAAAAGGGAGCCATTACAAGTTAAACCCTTTGAAAGGATCTTCCATGTTTTTGACAATAGGTCCAATGTGCCCATAAATTTACCAAAGAAAATCCTCTCCCATAATGCATACAGAAAACAGCTCTCTGATAATAGCTAGGCTGGTAGTGAGTTGTGATTGCTGCTACTGATAGCCAAAGTATTGTATGCACAGCTAGCTTCTGCTAAAACATCCTTGTTTTGTTACCCTATGTACTTCCTCCCCATTACTTTTTCTTGTTAGCCACTTATTAATCTTTTCTTTCAGATAGTGAGCTCTCAAAATGGGGGCTATTTACTAGCACAATGGGGCCCCATCGTGGTTGGATCTTCTATGCACCAACACAATATAAGTGTTAAATAATAGCAAGAAGGCCTTATACAGATTAGCACCATAATTGTAACAAATCTCTTACAATTTGGTCTTCAGAACAGGCATTTCGACTCACCTAACAGTTCATCTGCTGTGTCTTTTGCTTCCATATTTAAAGTTTCTCCTGAAGGTAAAAAGCCTTATTGATATTTACCATATTGTTAAATTCACCATATACCACATGTGTGTGTAGTATCCAATGTCTTGGGAAATAGAGAATGATTTAACAGGACCAAGATTTATAGGCATTGATTGATTTTTAGTTGGGGTAATATAAAAGTTGTCATATATCTGAGGAAGAAGTAGAAGCTAGAAAAGTGTGTTTGGTTCAAAGAAAAGATTTGCTATAGCAATGCAACACTATACGAAGTGTTTGCAACCTTAACTTCATTGCAATTACTCCACTGTGTTGGCTCAGATTCCATGCTGCCAGTTCCCATTGGATCCCCATTGGAGTCTCAAATGTTTGACTAAAGCGTTTCACACCAGAACCAGGCTAAGAAACCTCTAAAATAAATCCCTCAGCACTCTGCTCATCTTGGGCCTTACCACCCAGTCTGGCTCCACTGACTTTCAGTTTAGAGTGGCCCATTTTCTTTATTCAATATTATTCTCACATTTGTAACCCTTGTCACAGATCTTCAGTTATGTAGCAAATTTAACACAGTTTGCACATGTATGAAACTCAAACTGGTAGAGATTTGAATACTACATGGGACACTTATGTGCAAATTATAACTACCAACAGGTCAGGAGTCCTTCAGTTTTCCCTACTGTCCCATAGGGAGAGCGAGAGAGAAGCACCCAAAACTTGCGGGGGAGGGATAGCTCAGTGGTTTGAGCATTAGGGATCTGGGACAAAAAAACTCAAACTGTCAGGGACAGTACTTGGTCCTGCTAGTGAAGGCAGGGGACTGGACTTGATGACTTTTCAAGGTCCCTTCCAGCTCTATGAGAGAGTGTATATATATATGGAGATAGCCTGGCAGCTGGTAGGAACATACCCTCAGGTCTCCTTCTTAACTTCTAAAAGAAGACACAGAACTTCTGTTCCTACCAGCTTGCTAACCCTATCTAGGAGGATATAAAGCTAAAGCAGCAACCCCTGAGAGAAAAGTGCCACTGCCTTGTGGGTGAATTCAGGAAAATGTAAGGTTATGAGAGTAAACTCGGACAGAAAATCTGGATTGGAGCCCCAAAGGCAGTCATGTACTAACATTTTAGTATCTTTTCAGCAACTCCTGTAGCAGACCGGGTACCAGATTTATTGGTTCTCCCTCTCCTCTGGATTTTACCAGTGATACCGAGAGGGGGTCCTGATGCCTTGGCAACTCAGGGCCTCCATATCGTCTGCCCAGGCTTGCGCCTTGAAGAGGTACTCCAGCTTTGCCACAAGCACCAACACAACATGGGAGGCAGCAGTCATCGGTTCTAAGCTTCTACTCGGTTGGCATAGAATTGGCCAGGGGATGTCTCCGACGGTGGGAGAGATCACCGTATCTCACTGGACAACCACCGCCCACCATAAAACTGGGCAACCCCCAGACAATAGGGTGTTGTCCCACCACAATCTGCTGGTTCAATGTGTGCTTGGAGCTTAGAGTTTTATAACTTGACAAGTGAACTGTAACCAATGCACCAGACAAATCAAGTAAAAGAAAGAAAACATCCTTAAAGATAGGGTGCTGGAACATTCACACCATGACAACCAGATTATCTGAGGACCTTCAACAAATTAATGATGCACATAAAACTGCCATGATAAAAAATGAGCTGAAATGACTGAATGTGGATATTGCACTCCCTCAAAGAAACATGGCTAGCATCAAGTGGATCTCTCAGGGAAAAAGACTACACATTTTTCTGGTGGGAGAAAAGCGCTGAAGAAACGCAAGAGCATGGAGTGGGATTTGCCATCAATAACTCACTTTTGGGGATGATTGAACCACTTACAAGTGGATTAGAGAGAATTGTGGCACTATGGTTGTTCACATCTGAGGGCCCAGTCAACTTTGTGAGTGTGTATGCCCCAACACTCTCCTCGTCTTCTGACATCAAGGACCAGTTCTACGACCAGGTGAATACCACCATTAGCAGGATTCCACAACAGAAATATATTTTCCTGCTAGGGGACTTCAATGCAAGGGTGATGGATCATGAAGCATGGACCAACTGTTTTCATCAACATGGAACTGGTAAGATGAATGGAAACGGTCAGAGACTGCTAGAATTTTGTTCCTATTATGACCTCTGTAACAAACTCATTCTTCCAGACAAAGCTGCAACACAAAGTGTCTTGGAAACAACGCAGATCTGGCCACTGGCACCAACTGGATCTTATCATCACAAGGCATAACAACCTTAACACTCTCCTCATTACTCACAGTTATCAAAGTGCTGATCGCGACATAGACCAATCTCTGGTATGCAGCAAGGTGAGACTTAAACCAAAGAAAATACACAGATATAAAGTAAAAGGATCTCCTCATATTAACATCAGTGCCACAGAGGACCAAGAAAAGTCACAGAAGGACAAGAACTTACTAGAACAAGCCCTTGACTCCAGTTATTGTGCCACAAGTGCCCAGCTGAAGTGGGAGCAACTGAAGAATACAATCTATGACGCAGTTGTCTGCCTGTCTTTGGGAAAGAGGAAAACAAGACCAAGAACTGGTTTGACATATATTCCAGTGTTTTGACACCAGTCATAGAGACCAAATGTACAGCTCAAACCAACTACAAGAGAGACCCAAGTGAAGAAAAACCATACAAGCGTTGAGAGTGGCAAGAACCAAGGTACAACAAATTGCTCAACACTGCACCAATGACTATTGGCTGCATTTATGTGAAAGCACCAAAGTAGCAGCTGATTCAGGCAACATCAGAAACATGCGTGATGGGATCAAGAAAGTAGATGGCTCGCTGGGTAGAACGCTACTCTGAGCTTTACCTTTGTGAAAATATTGTTACAGATGCAGCCATCAATGCCATCGAAAGCATGCCTGTTACGAATCAACTCGACAATAAACCAACTGTTGAGGAGCTTAGCCTTGCCATAGATGGCCTCCCCAGTGGAAAGGCCCCGGAAAAGACTGCATACCAGCAGGGGTCACAAAATGCGGAAAACCTATTCAACTGCAACATCTTCATGAGTTGCTCTGCCTGTGTTGGAAAGAAGGTGAAATGCCACAAGAAATAAGAGATGCCAACATCATCACTCTCTATAAAAACAGGGGTGACAGGAGCGACTATAACAACTATTGTGGCATTTCCCTTCTTAGCATTATGGGCAAAACCTTTGCCCGAGTTGTCCTGAACAGATTTCAGACCCTTGCAATCCTGAATCACATTGTGGCTTCAGAGCTGAAAGGTCTACTATCAATATGATCTTTTCACTGAGACAACTACAAGAGAAATACAGAAAACAAAAAAAGCCCCTTTACATAGCCTTCATCGATCTCACAAAGGCTTTTGACATTGCCAATAAAAGCGGACTATTTGCGCTTCTTGAAAAGATTGGCTGTTCCCCCAAGCTCTTAAGCACGATTCAATCCTTCCATGAAAACATGTATGGTACAGTTCGATATCATGGCTCAGTCTCTGAGGCTTTCCAGATTCATAGCAGAGTTAACCAAAGTTGTGTATTTGCCCCAACTCTGTTTGGGATGTTCTTCTCCTTGATACTGAAACAAGCTTTTGGTTCCTCAACTGAGGGAATCTATTTGCACACAAGTTCTGATGGAAAGCTATTCAGTCTTGCAAGACTCAGATATAAAACCAAGACTCGGGAGGTCCTCATCCAATACCTCCTCTTGATGCAGCAGTTACAACCCACACAGAAGCTCATCTACAAAACCTTAGGGACAGTTTTTTTCCCAAAGCCTGCTATAAGCCTAAAAAAGATGAATGTGCCAAGGACTTGAGGAAGCACCCTCCATCAAGATCAACAGCTATGAACTCAAAGTGGTGAACAAGTTCACATACTGGGGTCCACTATCACAGGCAATCTTTCACTTGAAATGGAACTCAACATCCGCATTGTAAAAGCCACCACAACAATGTCTATACTGAGCAAGAGGATATGGCAAAACATCAATCTGACAGAACACACAAAGATCTGTGTATATCATGCAAGTATTATTAGCACACTTTTGTATGGGAGCGAAACATGGACCTTATACTCTTATTAGGAAAAGAGGCTTAACAGCTTTCATATGCGTTGCCTTCGTTGAATCTTTGGCATCTCCTGGAGGGGCAGAGTCACCAACACTGAGGTGCTTGAGGTGCTCAAGCGGGCCAGCATACCCAGCATGCAAACACTCCTCAGACAGAGATGCCTCCACTAGCTTGGGCATGTGTGCCGAATGAATGATGGGTGCATCCCAAAGGACATCCTCTATGACAAATTGGCATCTGGAAAAAGAACCAAAGGACTCCCAAACTTGCGTTTCAAGGGTGTGTGCAAGCGAGACCTCAAAGAAATGGACATGGATGTGGACAACTGGGAAGATCACACTTAAGACCACAGCCTTGGGAAACAAGAGCTTAACAAAGTCTCTGGAGTTATGAGAGGAAGCAGTCCAGCTTGGTAGAGGAAAAAAGAGCTCACAGAAGGCAGAGCCCAAAGGGTCGAAACATCACCTTTAACTGTGACAGATGCAGCAGATATTGTCTCTCTCAAGTGGGTCTCTTCAACTACATTTGAGGCTGCCATAAAACCAACCGAGTAAATTCTTTACCTAACAGGGATGGATACCCATGGTCTCTCGAGACTAAAGGATGCCTACTACTACGTAATTAAGATGGGTGACTATACTGCTAGTATCTCTGGGTATTCACACTTCTGAACTAAGTGTCTGAAGCTCTTAAGTGACAGTAGTAAGCACAGGCAAACACTGCTTTTCGTGTTGTTGTGTATACATTATGTGGCCTTTTATTCATTCACTTTGAATTTTTCAGTGATTGCACCTTAAGGACCCATACTTAGTTGTATTGCATACTTTACTATGCTTTTTCTTCTCAAATAATCATTCCAGAAAGAAAGAAAAGAAAAGACCATTTACGTGAAGAGTGAGTTCTCATATATCAATTGTGCCCTCTTTTCCACAGACAGTAATGTAAGAGACAAAAAAAAATGACATTCTCATTTTATTTCACAGATAAAACTAATTTATTTACAGTTCTTGCATGTGTTTATAGCTTGAAATTAGCATTTTGTTCCATGCAGTGCAATTTAAAACCACTTTTCTGTAATTCTCATTTTTATGGTGGCAAATAATTGCTATGTGAAAAATGAATACACAGTAGAAAATTGTTAAATGCATAATCTCATTCTACAAAGACATCTACTCTATTAGCTGCTGTTTATCTGAGAGGACACCACTATGTTAGAGTCCATATCTCGAGGCATTAGAAATCTCTGGGTGCAGAGTTTGTTTTTGCATAGCCCATTCCTCCTTGGTGTGGCATTCTGTCCCCCCTAGTGGCATCTAGCCCAGATAGAGATTGATAAGTCTGCTACAGCCTTAGGTAAGAGGCCTGTGGCTTTTAGTCATGATGTAGAGGCCCATACACTAAGCTTCAGAGGTCCCAGATTCGATGCAGCCTGCTGACAACCGGGGTCTGTCGCTGTTATCTTTGCACATTCTGTTGGTTTAGGGCTTGCCATGAATTTTATGTGTTCCAGATGTTGTCTGAAGAATGTAAGCTTACCTGTTTATATAAAACTCAAAGGCAAACAACCAAAACCATGTTTTTCGACATATCTGGTTGTGATGTAAACTTTTGAACTCTGAATGATTCAGTGTTGTCAGCCTCAACTTTCAGACAAGCAGACTGAAACATATGAACTGTGCTATTCATCTCAGGGCATGTCTACACTAAAGACTTAAGTTGACCTATATTAGGTTCACTTACAGCCACTGCTGTAATTTCTGTAGTGGTGCATGTCTACACTACCCTCCTTCAGCTGGTGGTGTGCGTCCTCACCAGAAGTGCTTCCACTGACCTAAGAGGGGCAGAGTGGGGAGCTTGAGAGCCCAGGCTCTCACCTCCACTCGCAGCTCCCCTCTGGGAACTCAGCTGCTCAATGGGCTCCAGGCTGCCCCCCCCCCCACTCTCTGTTCCCTGCTCCCCACTGGAAGTCAGGCTGCCCCTCCCCACTCTTGGTTATCTGCTCCCCGCCAGGATCCCAGAAGCCCCAGGAGCTCCTTGGCTCCGCGCTCCCCATTGGGAATAAGGCAGCCACCTGGGCTCTTGCCTCCATGCCAGTGGGGGGGGGGAGTTGTCTGGAATCTCGCCTCCCCACTCCCCACCAGGAGTGGTGCAGCTGCCTGGACTCCCAATAGGGAGCCGGAAACCAGGAGACTGGGCTAGCCCCTGGACTCCCAGCATGGAGAAGGGAGCCGGGACCCAGAAGAAGCTTGGCTCTAAGTGGGGAGCCTTGACAGTAGCCCAGCTCAGAACAGGGAACCAAGAGCCGGGGGCAGCCTGGCTTGGAACGGGGAGCCCAGGCAGTGGGCAGCAGCCTGGGTGGAAGTGGGAGGACTCCTGCATGGAGCTGTGAAATTGACAAAAAAGACAGCAAATAACTGAGGTAAGTAATGCAGGAGGGATAGCTCAGTGGTTTGAGCATTGGCCTGCTAAACCCAGGATTGTAAATTCAGTCCTTGAGGGGCCCACTTAGGGATCGGGGCAAAATCAGTACTTGGTCCTGCTAGTGAAGGCAGGGGGCTGGACTTGATGACCTTTTGGGATCCCTTCCAGTTCTATGAGATAGGTATATCTCCATATATTATTATATTGTGTCGCCCTAACTACACCTCTTGTGGAGGTGGAGTTATTATGTCAGTGTATTAGGGCACTTACATCAGCAGGAGCAAGGCTGTAGTGTGTAAACTTGACATAGTTAGATTGACATAAGCTGTTTCCCTAACTATTTAATGTAGACAAGGGCTCATTGATAACACTGAAGCCTAATTCTGACAAGTAAACTGGCCAACATAACTAACTGTTTCACTTCTGATTTTTTTTTAACTGACATCAGGATGACTATCCAGTTAATATGTATGTGCTATATGGTTGTATGTTGCATTCACTTCAAAAGATGCTTTGAAGGAATAAGATAAGAAATGGGAGGAGGGACTCATATGAGTGCAAGAACTGCTCAAAACTAGCTCTCATTATCATCCTTGGCTCTGTACAGAAGGGTGGAGCCATGATTCCTCTGTTTGTCTGCACTGTTCAGCAGAGGTGGCATGCAGGCAGACACCACGCTGCACTCTATAATAAGGTGATGGAGCAGCCTTGCTTCTCTTGCTTTTCCAGGTGCTGAGAGAGATGTTTGTGGCTGCCTAAAGTACAATGCTTCCTGGAGTCCTTGTGGTGGAAGTGCAGATCCACAATAATCTCAAAATTATATCTGTGGCTTAATCCCACAATCAGGTCCTGAATTGTCAATCAAATGTTTCTGTTTCTCTGCAATTTAAAACTCTTTTTCTCCCTTTCCCATTTGAGCAGCCCCTCTCTTTCCTTCCCCCATGCTCCCCAGAAAAAAAGAAACAACATGTTTCTTGCGGTGTAGCACCATCTACTGACTTTGAGAGGTGCAGGTCAGAATCTAGCTTCTAGACCCATCACAGGCCTGGTCTACGTTACAGAGTTAGGTTGACGTAAGGCAGTTTATGTTGACCTAACTCTCTAAGCATCAACACTAAAATGTGGTTCCTACCGATGTCCAATACATCGATTTAATAACTCTATATCCACAGGAGGCATAGCATTTAAGTAGATGTGGTTAGGGCAATGCAGTATCATTGTAGACACTGCATTGCTTACATGCAATCCCACAATGCCCCACACTGGCAGTTAAATTGGTACAAGAGTTCCTGGTGAGGACGTACATGCCGACACAAGGAACATAGTTTAGATGTGTAAAACAGACTCAATTACTTAAATGGCTGTAAGTCGATGTTGTGACGCTGTACCCCATAATGCTTTATGGGAATATGACATAACTGGAATATGATCTACTGAATCTATCCATGCTACATATGCTATGTAACATATCTATATGGTTATGATCTACTGAATCTATTAATCTTATCTGCATGCATGTATCATTTTTGTATTCAAAGTTATGAATATCGGCTGTGTACTGGCTTGACTGCTAAATAACCTTAGTAGAGCTTGTGGTCAGTTCCTGGAGAAAGGAATGTTGAAATTAAGTACCTAATCAAGAAATACTTAAAGCACAATGAATCTTGGAATGCTCCAATCCACATAAGAAGTCTACTTGAGAACGTTCAAGGTAGCATGTGACCCATGGCTGCTACCTGGTAAGAAACTGTGAGTCATGCATGGACATGTGACTTGCCCAGGTGACTCCAGAACTCCATCTTGGAGCTGGACTTTGCATAGGAGACAGGAGGGGGTCTCCACTTACAGGAGAAAGTCTATGTAAGCCCGTGGGAGACCCCTCCATTTTGTCTTCAGCTGGCTAAAGAGAGAGCCTCTCTACTCTCCAGGATACTTGAAAGAAACTGAAACAAAGGACAGTGTGCAAGGGGTGTGAATGATTGCTGGACCCAGGCTAAAAGAAGATTAGTCTGTAAAAGGAAGCATTCAGGAACTGGTGAGGATCTTATCTGTATTCAGTTTGATTAGACATAGATTTGCGCATTTTATTTTATTTTGCTTGGTGACTTACTTTGTTCTGTCTGTTACTACTTGGAACCACTTAAATCCTACTTTCTGTATTTAATAAAATCACTTTTTACTTATTAATTAACTCAGAGTATGTATTAATACCTGGGGGAGCAAACAACTGTGCATATCTCTCTATCAGTGTTATAGAGGGCGAACAACTTATGAGTTTACCCTGTATAAACTTTATACAAGGTAAAACGGATTTATTTGGGTTTAGACCCCATTGGGAGTTGGGCATCAGAGTGTTAAAGACAGGAACACTTCTGTTAGCTGCTTTCAGGTAAACCTGCAGCTTTGGGGCAAGTAATTCAGACCCTGGGTCTTTGTTGGAGCAGACGGGAGTGTCTGGCACAGCAAGACAGGGTGCTGGGGTCCCGAGCTGGCAGGGAAAGCAGGAGCAGAGGTAGTCTTGGCACATCGGGTGGCAGCTCCCAAGGGGGGTTCTGTGATCCAACCCGTCACAGATGTAATTTAGGTTGACTTAATTTTGTAGTGAAGACTTTCCCACAGTAATTCAACTACAGTCTATCCCCACTCTACCTTTTTCTACTTGTTCCCTTTTCTCCCAATCTTCTAGTATCTTCCCCTCATGCTTCCTCCCTGTTTCATTGTGCCTTCTTCCATTTTCTAGACCCCTTCCCTACCTCCTTTTCTCCCCTTCTGTTTTCTATGGCTCCTCCCCAACCCTTTCTCCTGGCATCTTCTTCAGTTGTCTGGCCACCCCATCTCACCTTCCCCCATCACCTGCTTCAAGTATCTGGAAGAAGACTTCTTTTTTTTCCAATCAAAAGCCACAGATATCCTTAATATTCCCTCAGTCTTTTATGTTCTCTTCCCTCTTCAATTTACTTTTCTATTTTCCTTCTCACAAACTCCAAGGGAACCTAGTTCTTCTCTTTCCCTCAACCAATGACTGTGAATTATTAGTTTCACATTTTCTTCTGGTGGTCCTCTCTCTCATTCTTCTAGGGCTCCTGAGAAAGTTTCTGTGACCTTGACAGGGGTGTCTATCACTGAAGCACTAAGAGGATACTAGGGTGTAATATCTTGGGGATGTGGTGAACCAGGGATAGTTAAGGGGGAATGTGATACGTTCAAAGTAATGCATGTTGGAAAAAATATTCCCAACTAAATTTATATAATGATGGGTTCTAAATTAGCTGTTACCCTCCAAGGAAAAGATCTTGGAATTACCATGGATAGTTCTCTGAAAATGTCTGCTCAGTATTCAGTGGCAGTCAAAAAGGCTAAAGGTATGTTAGGAAGTATTAGGAAAGGGATAGAAAATAAGGCATAATATATCATAATCCCACTTTATTAATCCATGTTATGCCCGCCCACACCTTGAATACTGTGTCCATTTCTGGCTACCCCACATCTAAAAGGATATAGTGGAACTTGAAAAGGTCAGAGAATGGCAAGAAAGATGATCAAAGATATGGAATGGCTTCCATACAAAGAGAGGTGAAAAAAGATTAGGATTTAGAAAATCTGTTCATTTTAGAAAAGAGACAACTAAGGGGGGATATGATAGAGATCTATAGAATCATGAATGGTGTGGGGAAAGTGAATGCAGAAGTGTTATTTGCCCTTTTATAGAATACAAAAAACAGGGGTCATCCAATTAAATGAATAGGCAGCAGGTTTAATACAAACAAGAGGAAGTACTTTTCCATACAATGCACAGCTAACCTGTGGAACACATTGCCATGGGATGTTGTGTTGGTTAAAAAAAAAACCTGGATAAGTTATGGAGGATAGGTCCATCAATGGCTATTAGCCAAGAAAGCTAGGTACACAACCCCAGGGTCAGGGTGACCCTAAATCTCTGATGGCCAGAAGTGGAGGACAGGGGTGGATTACTCCATAATTGCCCTGATCTGTACACTCCCTCTGAAGCTCTGGTATCAGTCACTGTCAGAGACAGGATATTGGGCAAGATGCACCATGGATTGATCCAGTATGGTAGCACTTATGTTGTTATGTGAGGGAGGGAAGGAGATATAGATTGTCAGTGGATGGTAGGCAGGCATGACAGATGTGGTAGGAACAAATGACCATGTCTGGCTAGGGTCATTCATGCAACTTTGTGGGGTTCCATGCGGAGCAGATAAAGCACACGACCAATGTGGTTGCAAGCTGAACTCAAGCTGACTCCAGCTGACTCCGACTCTGTTTATTACAAGCTTTCTTTTCTTAACATTACATAACACAATTAGGCTATAATTACACATCTACTGATTGGACAAGAAGGAGAATCATGTGTTTATCACATGTATAGCCCCACACCGATTGGTTCAATTGTTCCTTACATAAGGCCTCATCTTATATAACCACCAGGGGGCCTTACATAAGGCCTCATCTTATATAACCACCAGGGGGCCTTACATAAGGCCATGATTTATTGCCAGGCAAGTGTCCCATCGTGACCCCTACCCTCTCATGGAACTTTACATCCCCACACAACTTTTCAGGCTTCTGCTGTTGCTCTGCAAACTTCCTAGCTTCTCCTTACTTCCCATTGGGTGGTATAGGCTTCTGTGTTATACTGCTAATTTTGCTTTAATGTTTACCTCACTGGCATCTTCCTTCTGTTCCCCACCTGTTTCAGCCTCTCCTGATCTCCTGAAGGCTTGTTTGCCTAGTTTTGCATCTGAGCCGAAGAACTTGCCTACAAAGGAAAGAGTTATAACACTGGTCTACAATTTTTGAGAAGTTGTCTGCTTCAGAGATAAAATGTGCTATTTATTATGTATTTTGATGTGCTGAATTCAAATATGACAATTAAAACAACTGATTGGCTACTGTTTCTAAGATATTTACGTTTTTACATTTTATGTCTATGTATATTGCGTAGATAGTAGAGTTTTAATCATAAATTGTAAACCTAGGTCTTTTCATGTGTTTATGGTTGCTTTACATGATAATATTTCACCTGTCCTGTTTATGTAACACTTTAAAAATCAGCAAAAGGTTTATATAAATAAAATTTATTATGAAACAAAAGGCAAAAAACTATTATGTACATAGTTTAGTCCTATTCAGTGTCTACTCGGCGCTTCTTGGCTTGTCTCTTGTATTCATTAAATGGAGCATCTCTTGTCACTGTCCAGCAATAGTCTGCAAGCATTGATGGGCTCCATTTGCCCTGATAGCATTTCTCCATTGTTGCAATGTCCTGGTGAAATCGCTCGCCGTGCTCGTCGCTCACTGCTCCGCAGTTCGGTGGAAAAAAGATCTAGATGAGAGTGCAAAAAATGTATCTTTAGTGACATGTTGCAACCAAAGCTTTTGTATGCCTTGAGAAGGTTTTCCACCAACAACGTGTAGTTGTCTGCCTTGTTGTTTCCGAGAAAATTTATTGCCACTAACTGGAAGGCTATCCATGCCGTCTTTTCCTTGCCACGCAGTGCATGGTCAAATGCATCATCTCGAAGAAGTTCACGAATCTGAGGACCAACAAAGACACCTTCCTTTATCTTAGCTTCACTTAACCTTGGACATTTTCCACGGAGGTACTTGAAAGCTGCTTGTGTTTTGTCAATGGCCTTGACAAAGTTCTTCATCAGACCCAGCTTGATGTGTAAGGGTGGTAACAAAATCTTCCTTGATTCAACAAGTGGTGGATGCTGAACACTTTTCCTCCCAGGCTCCAATGACTGTCGGACTGGCCAATCTTTCTTGATGTAGTGGGAATCTCTTGCATGACTATCCCATTTGCAGAGAAAACAGCAGTACTTTGTGTATCCAGTCTGCAGACCAAGCAAGAGAGCAACAACCTTCAAATCGCCACAAAGCTGCCACTGATGTTGGTCATAGTTTATGCACCTCAAAAGTTGTTTCATGTTGTCATAGGTTTCCTTCATATGGACTGCATGACCAACTGGAATTGATGGCAAAACATTGCCATTATGCAGTAAAACAGCTTTAAGACTCGTCTTCGATGAATCAATGAACAGTCTCCACTCATCTGGATCATGAACGATGTTGAGGGCTGCCATCACACCATCGATGTTGTTGCAGGCTACAAGATCACCTTCCATGAAGAAGAATGGGACAAGATCCTTTTGACGGTCACGGAACATGGAAACCCTAACATCACCTGCCAGGAGATTCCACTGCTGTAGTCTGGAGCCCAACAGCTCTGCCTTACTCTAGGGTAGTTCCAAATCCCTGACAAGGTCATTCAGTTCACCTTGTGTTATGAGGTGTGGTTCAGAGGAGGAGGATGGGAGAAAATGTGGGTCCTGTGACATTGATGGTTCAGGACCAGACGTTTCATCCTCTTCCTCTTCCTCGTCTGACTCAAGTGAGAATGATTCTGGTGCATCAGGAACCAGCAGTCCTTCTCCGTGGGGTACTGGGCGTATAGCTGATGGAATGTTTGGATAATGCACAGTCCACTTTTTCTTCTTTGACACACCTTTCCCAACTGGAGGCACCATGCAGAAGTAACAATTGCTGGTATGATCTGTTGGCTCTCTCCAAATCATTGGTACTGCAAAAGGCATAGATTTCCTTTTCCTGTTCAACCACTGGTGAAGATTTGTTGCACAAGTGTTGCAGCATATGTGTGGGACCCACCTCTTGTCCTGATCTCCAATTTTGCAGCCAAAAGAAAGGTGATAGGCTTTCATAACCATAGAGGTTATACTGCGCTTTTGTGATGCAAAAGTCACTTCACCACAAACATAGCAGAAGTTATCTGCACTGTTCACACAAGTACGAGGCATCTCTGCTCACTTTGGCTAAACAGAAATGTGTCCCTTTGCAAAATCAAACACTGACAAGTAAGAGAGCATGACACTTTATGATTTCTAGAGCTGATATAGGGCAATTTGTTCAGCAGAGTGATGTAAGCTTCGTTATGATTGCATCATCCATGACTTCTAGAAATAACATGATGCAATTCATATCATGTATTACGCAATACCAGCTTCAGATTGCATCATTCATTGTTTTGCCTAAAAAGCAAGTACTGTCCAAACCCAGTCATAGATTTATTCATAGATCCAGTCAAAGATGTATTTTAGTCATTTCTGGTTTAAACTGAGATCCCTTCCCTTTATAACTCACTTATCCTCCACCATTCCCAAGTCAAGGGTCGTATATACTGACCCAATAGCATATCTTGAAAACTAGAGCCAATCAACAATTTTAAGCATCATTTTCGTTCTCAGTGACCCAGAATTAGTAAAGTTTGACTACATTTATTTCAGAAGCATTTTGGCTGTAGAGCAGTGTAATTATAGGGTTTTACAGGTACAGTTATTCCAGTATAGCTCCTCCTTATTCCCACCCTCCCAGTTTTCCTTAATCCCCTTCCCAAGTTAAACCAAAAAACAAGGCACTTTTACACTGGAGTATGAGTGTCCACATGGGGAGTAAAGGGATTATACCAGGATAAATATATCAATTTAAAGTCACACCTTAGGTTATACAGAAAAAAAAAAATCCTGTGTAGACAAGGCCTAATTTGCAGTAGAACAGAAGGCTTCACGGGGCATCTTCCAGCAGCACTTTGGGTTTAGTACCAAAAGCAGGTTGACCTATACTCGGCTATGGTCAGCTGCCAGGTAGGGATGAGAGAACTGCAAAGGAGAAGGTTAGGGTATTGCAGAGAGTCATCAGAGCTTTTGGAAAAGGAAGCACTACATTTATAAAGTATAAATATAATCCACATTGTCATAATATTTCAAGGAGATTAAGATGAGCATTAAGGAGAATTTATTCAAAATGATGATATAGCTGCCATAGTTGGAGTTAATATCTCCCTGGAGCCTGCTGCTAACTCACTGAGATATTCCACTATTCTCATTGATGTTCATTGTAGAATGTTGTCAGAAAATATGTTCTTTTAATAAGTCTACAAGGTCACATTATTATTGTAATTTACCGTTTAGTGAGCAGTTAGGCATTTATTCTTCCTAAAAACCTGTTCCTTTCATGGGAATTTATTTTAGACAACCCTACTGTGGTGTTGTTTATAAGGTTACTCTACCCAGTTCCTTAGTAGCAAACTGTGGGTGTGTGATTGGGTATGCAAACACTATACTGGACAGCAAAGAGTTAAGAAGTTGTTCTGGGCTCAGCCATCTCTGCCCCAGCACACCTGCAATGCATGCACAGGCTGGAAGAAGAGCTTAAAATGGGAGGATAGCAGCTCAGTTGTTGGCAGACCAGGAAAAAGGAGAGCTCCTTTACTCCTGAGGGAAAGGGCTGACTGAAGGCCGGAGCTTCCCAGACAACTGCTGCCTGAAGTCCCCTTCCTGTGAGAAGGGAGGGCCAGATCGCGCTGCATCCTGAGAGTGAATCATTCCCCTCTATCTCTTATTAATTCAGTTTGTTTGCCTTAATTTCCCCTGTGGATTACCTTGGAGGGGTAAAGTAAGAGGAGAGTAAAGATTCAACCCATCTTCCTCTCACAAACATTCACCTTCACAGCCTTATTGTAACTCAGCTGTAGGCATAGGGGAAAGAGCACATGTTACAACCCTGGTTCTTCCTTGTTGCACAGGTGGGTGGGGCTGGATGAGGAATGGGCAGCTGTTAAGGTGTGCAGCAAACTGTCAACTGCAGCTGGTAAGGTGTGCAGTAGCAAATTATTTCATTTTGGGAATAGAAAGTGGAGCAGGGAAGGAACTGTGACTTGCACTGACTTTAGTGGTGCAGTATCAAACACTAAGACTGTTGCTTTAAAAGCTCAGTAAAGTTGGTACAATGCAAACCAGCAATGATTGTTTTGGTATCTTTTCTTTTATCACTTGCTGATCTTTACAGGCTGAAAGGCAGGTCAAAACTAAACGTGAAAGTAGCAACCACTTGAGGATAATGTTTTGCTGTATTTGCTCAGCTTCACATTTAACTCATCTTTTTCCAATGTTTATTTTCCTCAGTGAAATCATCTTGGTAGTTCTTGGTTCTCTGAAGTGATCTCAGAGTGTGACACTCTCTGACACCCCAAATACAGTGGTTTGTAATTATTTGTCTTTATTTTTGATGTTGCAGTCTAGAATATATTCAGTGAACCAGGAAATATCAAGGGGAGAAAGTGACTTTGGATCAGGTAATTGAAACTTGTTTCTGTACTGTATGCCCCCACAGGGTTGTTAGTGAGGATACTCTATTATACAAGTCCCCGTAATTCAATTTTTAGTTTTGCTTTGTCGCTAATTATTTTTAAAAATGTGTTGACTAAAGCTTATGGATCTCTCCTATGTTTTATAAATGTTTTATTGAAACGGTCACGGAACATATCATCTTTCTGTGCTCAGTATTATAGTTTCACTCACCTTGACATGGGAGCTATAAATTGAGAAGTTGCCTAGTTCAACTTCAGCATCTGTATGTATCTCTGCTAAAATAACGCTATTTAGCAACTTCTTGCAGAAGAACTGCCCAGTGAATTGCAGCAGGTATCTTTATGCTCTCATGAGCAAGAGTATACTGGGGAACTATTTTTTTTTAAGTCTGTGAAAGCACACTATTGTCACAAAGCTATACGAAATTAGACCTACTGGCCCTTTCCACATTGTTATCAATAGGTTCTAAATGTGATAATATGTAGAACTATAACAAGGGTAAATCTTTCTTTTGCAACATGTAAAAAGGATAAGTTATTTCTCTTGTATTTTAATTCCAATTTTAATGCATTACTTAAGTTTATGCAAATAAAGCCTTTTTTAAACTTGCCTAAAGATCTCTATCCAGCTGTTCAGCATAGAAGAAATCAGGTTACAACAGCTGTCTGATTTGTTAATTTCACTTTTAATTTGACACAAAAGGAGGAATCAAATGATGAAGCTCTGCTTTGTCTCCTTGTCTATCCGTATTTTATTATTCAATAAATAAATGATAACTTGCCCATAAGAAATTAACCTTAGCATGGTGAAGTACATGAATAAAGATAGCCTTGTACACACAGAACTAAAATGTGTACTAACAGCTCTAGCCTAATATAAAATATCTGCAGGTTTTTGCATCAAAACTTTTCATGGTTAAAGCCCCATCTCTGCAGTAGGCTGAACTATTCAGAAAGGTTATCCAGCTTGAGTAAGCCATTCTTCTCATATGCAGCTCCAGCCAGGATGATACGCAGGGGGCATAGGGAAAGGGAAAGCTCAGTGAAACATACTGTTTCTATTTTGGATGTTCTCTACCCTGATTTCACCAGGAGGCTTAGAGTCTAATCCATGGGTGTGCACTGAACATTTTAGCAGGAAGAACTACTCCAGTTCTGTGTACTGGACACCAACTGGGAGCAGTGGGCTGAAATAAAAAAAAAGTACAAAGAAAGCTAAAAGTAGTGCTTTGGCAGAAGGACAATTGAAAGAGTTTGCTTGGTGAGGTAGGTGGGGCACCTAATCTACATGTTTTTGAAGCAAGTTTGGATAAGGCCACAGTATTCTACCTAGTTGAAGTAAGTGGTTGTTTGGTACGCTAAGCACAGGTTTCATGTAAATAGTTCATTATGTCCAGGTTCACTAAAATAAGGCTGTTCTGGCAGCCCTTATATTTATGGAAAACAATTGCCAAACTAAATTAAGAAAAAATACCACTACTTTGTACTTGAGTATTTTGACAAATTAACTGAAAACAGTAAACAATACATGAATGTGTTCCTTTGTTTTACTGAAGTGTCCACAGATTGCATTGTCTTAGTGTGTGCCACATTTCACCATGCAGAACCGCGTTTTTTTCAAATCTGAAATTTGGTGGTGGTTGTAGACTCACTGGAGAAACATTTAATATTTGTAAAAAGTTCAGCCATGTCCCCCAAATCATTTAGAAACATCTCAACTCACTGAAAGAAATGGAGTTTGGTTTAGTTTGCTTTGCAAAATATTGTTAAGCATCAACTGAGTTAAATTGATTTTGTAACGTAGGCACATGAGCCAAAAGGAGACACTGGGCAAAGTTCAGAAGTGGCATAAATTAGTGATAGAAAGCTGACCTAAACTACCTATATTATAAAGGGTAACTTGCATGCTAAAGGGCAGATAGGCAAAGATGTAGCAGGAAAAGCAACCATAATTTTTACAGCAACCTGTTGGCTATTAACCTGGTGTAACTTTGTCCCTTTGCTATTAATTGTAAGTTACTTTCATGCTCCCACTGAAATTCATATAAATTTAACAGCATACAACTAATACTAAGGTCTTCTCTGAATCTGGCCCCATGGAGCTGCTGTGCTCCAACTGACTAGCAGTGCCTGAAGTTGTTGAAAGTTGAAATCTATTTAGAAATTCTGGAATGCTCTGTACTTGGGACGAAATCCTGCCCTACCAACATAAAGTCTTTGAAATCAAAGATGCTGAGGAGCATGTAGTTCAGGGTAGGATTTGACTCTTGGTGTTCTGGACAAGAGCTTTAAGAAGCTACTATAGAGGTACTAATTTGGGAAACTGATATAGACTGATGCCTTGGTCACTGTTACTCCTTAGAAACTTTTGTTTTAATTAAAGTTAAGCATTTTGTCATTCTTCAATACACTGCAGTCAATATGTGATTATTAAATACTCTAAGGTGCACTGCTTTGGAGATCTCAAAGAGTAAATAGTTGCCTCAGGATCAGGTTGAAGGTTTAAATTGCTCACAATTTTACATTTATACCCAAAGTTGATTTTGAGTTTCTTAGGGGATATTGTGGTTTTGATGATACCATTCTTCATATGCCATTAGCCTTCCTTAGGCAACATTTCATTGAATTATGTTAAAAAAGACACTGCTGAATACCTAGTAACAGCTACAGTTGTCTGTCATAGATAATTGTTTGTCTTCAGAAATGTTATTCATTTGAGTAGAAAACACCAGCATACTAAAATAGATCTTCTCACATGTCCTTGAGTCAGTGAAATAGTTGGGAAGGAATAGCAGCTTACTGGAGCAGTGTGTTTTAACTCCATATTGGCATATTACTATTTGGTTACGTTAGGAGCAGCAGTGATCACTGTAGTCAAGGTTGCAGAAATTTCATTTTCAGTTGCTTGTAACTTTCCAAAATTCACATTTCAGGATCATACTTTCTGGCTTGGTTTTGCTTGAAGTTGAATTTGTTAAGAATAGGGTGACCAGATAGTAAGTGTAAATAATCGGGACAGGAGGTAGGGGGCAATAGGTGCCTATATAAGAAAAAGCCCCCAAAATCGGGACAGTCCCTATAAAATCGGGACATCTGGTCACCCTAGTTAAGAAGGCTTGGACCAGACAGCCCAGCTACTTTGGAGTATGAGGAGAATGTCAGAGGAAATATGCTCCCCTCTTATTTAAAAGTGTGTGTGTGTGTGTTTGGGGGTTGGGGGGGTGGGAGACTCTTGCCACCAATTTTGGAAGAGCTTTAGCCCTGAAACTCCCTGGAGTAAGACGCTAAATTCTGGCTTCACTAAAAAGGTAGCCTTTGACCTTTTTCCTGAAAACCATTGTTTAAGATGGATAGTATAATTGGTATAATTTTAAGTAATTTTTGCTAATGTTCACAGTGAAGGTTGCCTAATATAGCAGAATAGTGAAAAATGCATGTAAAGTATATCCCAAAATTAGATATAATTGTGTATTTTAGTGGTGTCCACTCAAATAGTTTTAATTTCCTCTTAATAACATATTTAGCTTTTGAAAACCCTAGGAAATACCATCAGAAATTCCATCAAGAACTGTTATCAGAATGAGATTATGTAACACAGATAATTTTAGTTAATTACAAGTATATAAAGAGTTCTCACACCGTTATGTCTGAAACATGTTAAGAATCCCTGCTGACTCTGAAGAGAAACCATGAGCTGTACACTTTAGTACAACATGGTGATGCACACAGGACAGATAGAACCATTTGATATATAGATATGATGCATTAAACACTGATCTTTAAATATATAAATTGTCAACTAAAATTAAGGGTATATTTTCTTGAGTACTCAGGAGGCCTCAGTCAAATGGGACAGTTTCATTTTAATTAGAGCTGGTCAGACTATGTCTCCCGTGAAGCACCACAGTCTCCCCTTTTGGAGGGGGAAGACAGTGCACCATGAAAATCCCAGGCATTGGGGAATCATGGGGGTTGAAATGTGGCCCAAGAACCTGGCCCACAGAAGCAAATAGGGACATGGGACAACAGAATTACAACTCTCATGGGTCACCAGGGTTTTCAGCCAAAGTATGTTGGTTTTCCAGTATCTGTTTTTTCAATGAAACATCAACATTTTCTACAGAAACCAAAACATGTTCACAAAAAGTATATTTAATTCAAAACCCAGTTTTGTCAAACAATTTACAGAAAGAATTCTACAAGCCCTACCTATAACTAATTAGGCCATGGGATTCCTGAATTCAAGATGAAAAATGTTCAGCTGGTGTCAATCCAAGTAGCTTCACCTCATGAAACTTGAAAGATCCATTGGCAAAATTTCTTACAAAAAAGAAGAAAATCTAGCATTCATGAGTGACTGTAAAAAAGGAACCTTCTTACTCAAGAGATCTCCTCCCTGGGTGATTCAGAATCATATCTGATTAATTTCCTGAATGAAATAACATTTTCACTGTTTCTCCCTGTTATTACATTAGAGTCAACAAAATTCTATGAGAAGGAGCAGTATTCTATTCCAGCTTGCAGATCAACAAAATTTTAGCTACGTTTTGATTGTGTATATACAAGATAGAAAAGTCAACTTACTTTGAGATTCCAGACAGTTTGAAGGGCTGCCAGGGGGGAAAGAACCTTGCTGACCCCAAAGTCCCCAGGTTACCCTCATCCCCCTCCACAATACATGTGCAAAATTATATTAAATGACACTCAGATGAGCACAAGTTTTATTCTGACCATAGCTAGATGAACACTCAGGGTGAAATCCTTATCACATGGAAGTGAAGGACAAATCTCACATTCATTTCAGTGGGGCCAGGATTTTATCCACATTCTATGTATTAGCAAAGTCTGTGTTATTTCTACATGAAAAAAGTATGAAATTAGAGTGGAGGGTGTGCATTTGAGCATTATTTAGAGGAATTTTCTGTGTGCATTTCACTTGGTAAAAGTGCAAGGGAGTTTGTTGTGGAAATGGGTAATCTCAGCGGTCCAGATTCTCAATGGGAGTTAGGTTCCCAAATACAGTTGAAATGGGCCATAGCACATTTGGACAGTGTGGTGTTTACATGTTAAAGCAACCTTCATTCACATATCTCTCCCCTCCCTATCACCACCACCACCCCTTTCTTTTTAAGTGACTACATTGGTATGATTTTCATTAGAACTACCTTAATGCTAGATAATGTGTTGTGGGGGTTTTTTGTGGGGGGGAGGGGTGTATTACATAGTTTGGGGGAATAAATCAATGTTGCAAGCACTCATGATTTTATTATGAGTATCACAATATTTGTGGCTTTTTCCTAAAACTCCAACTACCGCTTTTGTTTCAAAATAAAATTTAAGATTCTAGGCCTCATGGTTGTGGAGAAAAGCTTGGGTCTCATGTTTCCAAAGGCTCAAAAAGCAGAAGACAAATGAAACTACCCAAAATGTATTTGTCAAAATCTCTTCTTTTTAAGCAAGTGTCATGGTTTTGAGGGAGCCCGACTCCTGATTTTTGAGTGTGCAGGGTTGGTACTATTGTTGTATTATCGAAAATTAGTCCAACTTTACTTAACTTAAATAACTGATCTCTTTTGAGAGAAAGAGCTGAAAATCCTTGAGAAACACATGGGAATTTACTTTTTTCACTCCATAATTTCTTGAAAAGCAGAAGATAATCACATTATTGTCAAACTTTCAAATGTTGAGTCTGCTGTAGAAGAGTCATCAAAATCTGCATTGTTAACCATTCTGGTTACCAGGATTTCAATATTAATTATCTGATATATAGGTGAAGCACACTATGCCTTAAAATAGAATTAATGAGCATTTCCATTGAGGGTGCAATCTACTAGATTGTTAAAGAGTGTTTATGTTATGTTAATTATGGTAATTTCTCTATTTTAAATAGTGTTTTACATTTCCTCATGGGAATATAACTATATTCTGTGTATGTTTACTGATTTATTTAGCAAACATATCTTTATTAATTAATATCCAACCTGCAGTATCCCTGTCAGTACTTTCTAATTATCGTCTCTGAAACATAAACTACAGATACAGTGCTTGGTCTCAGGCAGAGTGAGACCAAGTCCTGCAGCCTTTTCAGTGCATTCAGTTGCTTAGTAGCCACATGGTCTATACTAGAATTATAATTATCTCAGCTGGACAGCGGTAGGCTGCTGCTGTTGATAAATCAGTTTACACAAGACCTGGACCATAGGGCTCTATGCCTGCAAATGCTTCCCCTACACTGAGACCCACTGAATTAAACAGAAGACTTCATGGACATAAGGGTGTGACAGAGGGTGGCTGGTCTTTTAAAGAAGAGTGGGGCAGGTGGCAACCCCACCTGTGGTCAGTCATCTGGCTCTGAGCTAAGTTCTTTTATTAGAATTCTTCTTGCGCTTTATACTTCTTCACAAAGGCATTTACACACAATAGTGCCAAAACAGCCCACAGGCTTACAAAGTTATTATAAAGCACAATGAGCAACACAAAGTTCAGAAATGCAGAAACATCCACATCACATACCAGCAAATTAAAACAATTAGCAGCCCATCAGCTGGATTCCAGTAGGGGGAGACACCCCTAATCATAACATGGCACCTCTGTCCCTGACAAAGACAATATTAAGGCAGAGATAAAAAGAATTGGGGCTGCCCCCGCTCCATGAAATAGGGTTATAACAGCATTCAGAGACATGTAGTCCTCTACCACTGGCATACATTTTCCTCACCCCTTCACTTCCCTTTCTTTCTCCCATTTTTCTCCCATTTTTCTTCTTTCCATATCCTCCTCTGCTCCCCTGCACTGCCAGGGGTGTAGCCCCTGTAAAACGTGGTTGTTCTTCAAACCCTAATTCATGATCCTTTCAGGATTCCTTTCCTCAGGTATCTGGGAACTCTCAGGCTTAATCCCTTTCCCCCTTGGAGCTAATACGTACCTTACATTCTTTTTTGGGGTCCAAGACTTGCTCCTTCCCCCTAAACCCTGTACCTCTACCTCACAAGATTGGTCAGTGGTTTTAGCTAGAGGTGACTGAAGAAATCTTCTACAAGGACTGCATTGGGTCAGAGGAGACTGATACCTCTGGCCCATCTCCCATCCCAAGCTAAAGCAGGGGGCCAGAGAGAGAGGGAAATCATACCCCCTCCATCTGTGGCAAGCCCTTGTGAAGAGCTGATTCAGCTTGAAGGCTCTGACTGCTCTCACCACCCTTCAGTTCATGCCCCATAACTCTGGATTTGGCTTGCTGATTAGATATCACAGTAAGGCTCTTTGCAGCATTGGCAGCAAAAGCCACCTTAGCTGTCTCCTTGGCCTGAGAGGAGCAAACCTATTGCCCAAAGTTAGATGGGAAGAGGCAGAATAAGAAGGGGCAGAGGAGAGTTTTATAGAGGACTGAAGAATTACCTGAGTAGGTCAGAGTCTGGGGAGGCATCTGCCTCCCCCCACTGCCCAACTATAGCAGGCATTAGACATGGAGAGAGGTCCATCCCTTCCTCCTCAGTCCCCACATCCCTTACCAAAGGATATGAGGCTTTAGGAATCTTCAAAAAGAACAGGAGTACTTGTGGCACCTTAGAGACTAACAAATTTATTAGAGCATAAGCTTTCGTGGGCTACAACCCATTGTAGCCCACGAAAGCTTATGCTCTAATAAATTTGTTAGTCTCTAAGGTGCCACAAGTACTCCTGTTCTTTTTGCGGATACAGACTAACACGGCTGCTACTCTGACACCTTTAGGAATCTTGTTCTTAACCACCACCAGGCATCTCAAAGCCTGCAACTCTTCCCCCCCCCGCCTCCTGCTTTGCCCAACAGTGCCACCCTCTGGTGGCCTGAGACCTTTCTACTCCAATGGCAGGGTCATCCTTACGTTATGGCTTTTTCTCCCTTTGCTGTCACAGCTTCTGCTGTTGTGGCACTTTGCGCAAATGGCAGCACATAGTCCCAACCACCCTTTGTCCATGCACTCCCACCTACCTCTAGAAGGGCAGCCTCTTTGGCAAGTTCTTCTTTACCTCCTCTAACAGCTACAGGGGATTGTGCCATACCTGTTTCCCTTCCCTTCCTACTCTGTCTTATTTTTGATGCCACATCTTGCAATCTACAGACTTCCAGAAGCAAATTGTTATTCCCCTCTCTCTCCTTCCCTCTACCAGCATCCTCCCCACCTCCTTGTGCTCCCTTGGGACATGCCCCCTCCCTGTGCCACCATCATGCACATCTGCTGTAACATACATTTGACTGCTAAGTGACCAGTCTGCCCATGGCAAGACACAGAAAAATGATCAAAATGCCCATGTAACTTGTGTCAAATGTGGGGCAGTCCCAAAAATCACATACCCCCATTCTTCTGCTATCGTGAAAGAGCTGGGCAAGTGCAAAATCTGATGTTGTACCAAGGATCTGGACAAGCAGCCCTGTCCGGATCCCAAGTCAGCTCAGGATTTTCCCACCTGGGCCCAACACACTCACTTGTTTGGTTTAGCCAATCCATGACCAGGTCAAAGGGCATTAGATGATTACAGAATATGACGGTGATAGCCTCTTGTATCAGGGAAATCATTACCACCTGCAGCCAGTCCCCTATTACCGTGCATCATTGTGTATGACCCCCAGAAGGTTTCCGTTAGCTCATTTGACTGAAAGCACAGATCCATTTCTTTGGACCTAGTTAGCTGGATTATGGCTAAAAGGATCACTAGAGAGAAGAGCATCCCTCTCAGTATCAGAGTGCTCACCAATCTGCTCTGGCATGGGGTGACCCACAGCTACATACTATAACCACACCTTGGTATTTCTCTGCCAATTTCCAGCATGTAGCTCCCCTAGTTTGCCCCAACCCCTTTCCTGGAATCCAGACTATTGACAGCAACCCAACTCTCCTCCTCCTCCTCCCACCTCAGAGGCCACCACCTTCCCTAATGTTGCCACCCACAGTGCCAACATGAGAGACAAAAGGTTGCTTGCCAGCCAACACTAGACCAGTATCTAAATTAGAAGACACTTGCTTTTCCTTTCTGGGCAGCTGTGCACCCAATAGGTTCTGTTCTTTTCACTGTTCTCTTGCTGAGGTTCTTGGTGGAGTAAAATCTCTGCTGTGCCCATGCTAATTGGGACCACTGCACTCCCTGTCAATGTCTGCACTGGTCTGGCCAGTTTTTCTGGGGATTCTTGGTCAGCAATGCAGGATAGCAGAGTCCAACCACTTCTTCCAAGTCCCCTGTCCAATCCTTCCTCATCTGATTCTCCACTTGATCACATCAAGCCACCTGCTGCATAGCTATCTCCCCTTAAGACGTAAAAATTGAGAGTGGGTAAAGCAGTGCTGCTCTGAGGTGAAGTTCCTCCCTTGAACCCTCATCATCCCCCCACCTCAATATCTCTTCTGGTATCTCCAGCTGCAGGGCTCACAAAGCAGAGGCCACGATACCTCACCCTTGTTCCTCTGGCCCACCAAAGCTCCAGGCTGAGACTGCACCAATCTTCTCCTTCCATATTCCTGTACTTTCACACACCCCAGCAGCCTCAGGAATGTGTACTGGGAGTCCCAACAGGGAGACTACCCTACCATTTCTGTCCAAGAGAGCTTCTTCCATCTGTTCCATATTAGAAGCGGCTGAGTTATGACCCCTTATCAACACCTCCTCCCATGCTTGGGGACCTGTCCCTGCTACCCCAAGCAGCTGATTTCATATCACATCCCTCTGTTGCTACTAGCATTATACACTGTCAATATCTCTGCTGGACTGGTCTCTGCCTGGACTTTTCTCGAACTGCTAGATGTTATCCCCTCCTGGTATCAGACACTAGAGAAGAGCTGCCTTCACAGCTGCTCCTTCCCCAGCAGCAGTTTCCATATCCACCAATGCATGCTCCAGCTTTGCAAGTGGGTTCCCCCTTTGTCCTCCACTTGCCAATCTAATGTCTGGGTTACTTGGAGTAACCAGTCCACCATCCTTCATGGTTGCTTGGAGAACTACAGTTACCTCAGATGCTCCTGCCCCATGTAGCTTGTAACTAAAAAATTAATTTTATATAATACCTTGATGTAAGAGCTAGTTAATAGATTAAAAAATAGCTTAAGTTTTAAAGCTGAAATGCACGAAGCCTACAGGCTTAAGCCTGCAACATTTTTAGCTTAGTCAAATGAAGCCTTAGAACTTACGATAAGTTAGCATAACTAAATTAATAAATCCATGTCTATGCTGATGTTGTGAAAAATAACTGCTGAGTCTGGATAACAATGTCTGAGAGATCAGTAGAGTTGACAAGATGACTGTTGGTAGCCAAGGTGAAATGTTAAAGACTTCCTTAAGGCAACCACATGTGACTCTGGTGATACAGTAACATAAGTGTTAAATTAAAAGAAGAATTATCCAAGTAACCCATCAAGTAAAGAGTCTTCCAATAATATTGGGGTGGCACTCCCCAAGATGGGCATGAGGGGTTCAACCCTCATGCATATTAATGAACTTTGGTGGGAGTATGAATAACTTCTTATACTTACAGCCTGGCAGATGGTGGGAGGTTGTAGCTTTCTGGAGGTCATTGTTTCCTGACCCTCAACTGGAGCCAGCCATCTCCACTCTTCTTCAGGATTTCATATGAATATGTCAGTATGAAAGAATTGGAAATACTGGTGCTGGACATTTTGTTTTTTCCCTCACCATTGCAATTTATGTGGCAGTTATATTAATTGGAGTTTTCTATGTGATAAGATTTTTTAATAAAGGTGCATATGATTAAATGTGATTGCAAGAAACAATTATGCAAGCCCACGTGGTGGTGGGCTTTTTTTCCATTCAAGTCAGGACATCTATATAAGTATTTAACTATGACTAATAAAAACCATTAGGCCCTAACAAAAATTAAAATACAACAGGTATGACATGAAATATCCAAATTAGTTTCCAACTTGCTCGTAGGTGGTACATTTCGCAAAACAGTAATTTCTCAAAACAGAAATGCTCAAAGGTCAGGCATATTAACACAAGAATCCAGCAGCTACTCTGTATCTGTCACTGCAGAAGAATATTGCTTGGAAATGTATACCCCAACAGCATTTTGGTTCTAAGCTAATACACATAGACAGCTATATTTTAGCTGTCTAATGTCTAGATTAATAGATTCATAGATTCTAGGACTGGAAGGGACCTCGAGAGGTCATCGAGTCCAGTCCCCTGCCCTCCTGGCAGGACCAAATACTGTCTAGACCATCCCTGATAGACATTTATCTAACCTACTCTTAAATATCTCCAGAGATGGAGATTCCACAACCTCCCTAGGCAGTTTATTCCAGTGTTTAACCACCCTGACAGTTAGGAACTTTTTCCTAATGTCCAACCTAAACCTCCCTTGCTGCAGTTTAAGCCCATTGCTTCTTGTTCTATCCTTAGAGGCTAAGGCGAACAAGTTTTCTCCCTCCTCCTTATGACACCCTTTTAGATACCTGAAAACTGCTATCATGTCCCCTCTCAGTCTTCTCTTTTCCAAACTAAACAAACCCAATTCTTTCAGCCTTCCTTCATAGGTCATGTTCTCAAGACCTTTAATCATTCTTGTTGCTCTTCTCTGGACCCTCTCCAATTTCTACACATCTCTCTTGAAATGCGGTGCCCAGAACTGGACACAATACTCCAGTTGAGGCCTAACCAGTGCAGGGTAGAGCGGAAGAATGACTTCTCGTGTCTTGCTCACAACACACCTGTTAATACATCCCAGAATCATGTTTGCTTTTTTTGCAACAGCATCACACTGTTGACTCATATTTAGCTTGTGGTCAACTATAACCCCTAGATCCCTTTCTGACATACTCCTTCCTAGACAGTCTCTTCCCATTCTGTATGTGTGAAACTGATTGTTCCTTCCTAAGTGGAGCACTTTGCATTTGTCTTTGTTAAACTTCATCCTGTTTACCTCAGACCATTTCTCCCATGTGTCCAGATCATTTTGAATTATGACCCTGTCCTCCAAAGCAGTTGCAATCCCTCTCAGTTTGGTATCATCCGCAAACTTAATAAGCATACTTTCTATGCCAATATCTAAGTCGTTAATGAAGATATTGAACAGAGCCGGTCCCAAAACAGACCCCTGCGGAACCCCACTTGTTATGCCTTTCCAGCAGGATTGGGAACCATTAATAACAACTCTCTGAGTATGGTTATCCAGCCAGTTATGCACCCACCTTATAGTAGCCCCATCTAAATTGTATTTGCCTAGTTTATCGATAAGAATATCATGCGAGACCATATCAAATGCCTTACTAAAGTCTAGGTATACCACATCCACAGCTTCTCCCTTATCCACAAGGCTCGTTATCCTATCAAAGAAAGCTATCAGATTGGTTTGACACGATTTGTTCTTTACAAATCCATGCTGGCTATTCCCTATCACCTTACCACCTTCTAATTTTACAAGAAAGGTTTTTTCTTTTCAAATGCCATAGTAATTTATAGATACTGTCATGACACTTTAATCTCCCACCTAAAAGAAGGAAGAATGTTTATTTTTACAGAATATCAGTGTTAGTCAGGGGACTTCATACTGAAGACCTCAAAATCCCCTTCTGGGGTTTTGTCTCTTCATGATTATGTCCAGAAAATCAAACTGTATGTTTGTTTTTTGTGTTTGTAAAGCTACAAACTTTACATTCATTTGATAGCACATGATTATATACTATACATTCTCAGAGCCATGGGGTTAACTCATAGATAATTGGTTCATTTTCAAACTGATAAACATGCCAGATGATAACCATCTTACTCTTTAATAATGAAATTAAGATGTTATTTCAAATGTCATACTCTGATTGTATAATCAATATTCCCATTATTAAACAGCCACTGTGCTGTGAGACATTGATATGCCCCTATATTGTGTGAGCTGCTTGAAAGGAAGTACTGTAAGGGAATATTCAGACACATTTCCCCCCACTAGTCTCAAAGTTCCATAGTACAAAACTTGATCTTTCAAAGAAGGGGAAGAAGGGAACTCTTAATTGTACAGAAACACACTTTCCACCCCCATTATCTAAATCATCAACCAACTAAATATTCAGGGAGTGTGCAAGCAGATTTCACAGTCCCTAGCAGTAATTTTAAAAATTGACCAAGTAATTCTCAACAAGTGATAACAGTATTGCTGCCTATTATTTTAAAATAGAATTGTCCATTAACATCACAATTCTTTACAGCATAGGCAGTTGTAGGGACCGGGGTGTGGTTGATCAGGCCTCATGGTTAGTCAGGAGCCTAGAACCAGAGCTGGGTCAGAGACAGGTGTCAAGCTAAAGGACAGAGCCAGAGACAGCATCTGAGGTAGGGCATAGGAGCAGGGACTTGGAGCAAGGCAGCAAAGCAGGAACCAGGAAGAGATGGTCTGGGACAAAGAAAGCAGGAACAAGGTGGGAGCAGGGACTTAGGAGTCAGGTAAGTAACCAGGGTCCATAGTAGTAGCCAGCCAAGGATTCACCTAATTCCTCAGACGAATTCCTCTGCTTCTGTCTGGCTTAAATAGTTCATTCCAGCCAATCAGTGGAACTGGACACCTCCCCCAGTCAGGCGCTTTGTGGGTAGGGCTTTTTCTGAGTTAGAAATTCACTAGACTGTTTTTCCACAGCTTCTGGTGAACTACCATGTGGCAGTGACAGTCTGAGCACTGCCTGGGGACCTCTAAGAATACACACAGGAGTAAGGCACAGTACTTAGCCCTGTACTTTATCTTCCAATTTTGTCTTTGTTTTGTAGCTCTTCTGTGACAGAATTATTAATAATGTATTTGCTAATGCCAACAGTGTGCAAGGCCACTTATAGAATACAATGACAGGTTCCTACACCAAACAGTTTATAATCTTACTAGACATTATATGAAACAAGAAAGTTAGAAGAGAAATTATGAAAACAATGCAATTGAAAGGTAAGGTAAAAAGCATATGCCTAATTAGTTCCATAGTTTATGCGTGTGCAACATTTTCAGTAGGAGAAAGCATCATTCAGTTACTACTTCACTGATTTGGAACTCTCACTTACCTCTAATCTGGTTCCCAGGACAGAGGAGTTCTCCAAGCTTCTCTTAAAATCCCTCCTTTTGCCCAGTTGATATTCCCACTGCAGAAGCCCTTGTGTCATTCCTGACCATTCTTCCATGTAAAGAGAGGTGGATGCGGCTCCCTTCATAGCCCCTGCATCACCTTGAGTAAAAAACAGTGGGTTTGCCACAGAGCATCTGGAGATTTGTCCAGTAACCCAATGGGAATGTACATGCTCCCTCTATAACACTCTGAGGGTATGGCTACACTATGAAATTAGGTCGAATTTATAGAAGCCGGTTTTATAGATATCGGTTTTATACAGTCGATTGCGTGTGTCTCCACATAAAATGCTCTAAGTGCATTAAGTCGGTGGACCGTGTCCACAGTACCGAGGCTAGCGTCGACTTCCGGAGCGTTGCACTGTGTGTAGCTATCCCACAGTTCCCGCAGTCTCCGCCGCCCATTGGAATTCTGGGTTGAGATCCCAATGCCTGATCATGCAAAACAGTGTCGCGGGGGGTTCTAGGTACATGTCGTCAGGCCCCTCCCCCTCCCTCAGAGCAATGGCAGACAATCGATTCTCGCCTTTTTACCTGGGTTACATGTGCAGACAACATACCACGGCAAGCATGGAGCCCGCTCAGCTCAGCTCAGCTCACCGTCACCATATGTCATCTGGGTGCCGGCAGACATGGTACTGCATTGCTACACAGCAGCAGCTCCTTGCCTTTTGGCAGTGGATGGTGTATTACGACTGGTATCCGTCGTTGTCGTACTCCTCAGTGAGTTCAATCAGAGGCACCCGGGAAAGTTCTTCAGCAGATTTCTCTAAGAAATACTGCACCAAACTTTCCACTCTGGGCATCTGATTCTTGACGATGATGGCTATCAGTCGTAGTACATCATTTTCTGCCAAGCACCCAGAAGATGCCGATGGCTATCAGTCATGCTGCACCATGTGCTGCCAGCTTAAGATGTAAAAAATAGATGGACCAGATTTGTTCTGTATTCATTTGCTTCCCCCTCCCTCCGTGAAATCAACGGCCTGCTAAACCCAGGGTTTTGAGTTCAATCTTTGGGGGGGGCCATTCTGTGTGACAGTTGTTTGTGTTTCTCCCTGATGCACAGCCACCTTTGTTGAGTTTAATTCCCTGTACCTGCACTCCATGTCGTCAGTCGCCCCTCCCTCCCTCCGTCAGACACTAGTTTCGCGCATTTTTTCAGACCAGACGCCATAGCACTGGGATCATGGAGCCCGCTCAGATCACCGCGGCAATTATGAGCACTATGAACACCACGCGCATTGTCCTGGAGTATATGCAGAGCCAGGACATGCCAAAGCAAAACCAGGACCAGCCGAGGAGGCGATTGCAGCGCGGCGACGAGAGTGATGAGGAAATTGACATGGACATAGACCTCTCACAAAGTACGGGCCCCAGCAATGTGCAAATCATGGTGTTACTGGGGCAGGTTAATGGCGTGGAATGCCGATTCTGGGCCCGGGAAACAAGCACAGACTGGTGGGACCACATCGTGTTGCAGGTGTGGGACGATTCCCAGTGGCTGCGAAACTTTCGCATGCATAAGGGCACTTTCATGGAACTTTGTGACTTGCTTTCCCCTGCCCTGAAGCACCAGAATACCAGGATGGGAGCAGCCCTCACAGTTGAGAAGCGAGTGGCGATAGCCCTGTGGAAGCTTGCAACACCAGACAGCTACCGGTCAGTCGGGAATCAATTTGGAGTGGGCAAATCTACTGTGGGGGCTGCTGTGATCTAAGTTGCCAGGGCAATCAAAGACCTGGTGATATCAAGGGTAGTGACTCTGGGAAACATGCAGGTCATAGTGGATGGCTTTGCTGCAATGGGATTCCCAAACTGGGATGGGGCGATAGACGGAACCCATATCCCTATCTTGGCACCGGAGCACCAAGCCACCGAGTACATAAACCGCAAGGGGTACTTTGGATCACAAGGGACATTTCACCAACATCAACGTGTGATGGCCGGGAAAGGTACATGATGCTCACGTCTTCAGGCACTCTGGTCTGTTTTGAAAGCTGGAGGAAGGGACTTTCTTCCTGGACCAGAAAATAACCGTTGGGGATGTTGAAATGCCTATCGTGATCCTTGGGGACCCAGCCTACCCCTTAATGCCATGGCTCATGAAGCCGTACACAGGCAGCCTGGACAGTAGTCAGGGCCTGTTCAACTATAGGCTGAGCAAGTGCCAAATGGTGGTGGAATATGCATTTGGACATTTAAAAGCGCGCTGGCGCAGCTTACTGACTCGGATAGACCTCAGCGAAACCAATATCCCCATTGTTATTGCTGCTTGCTGTGCATTCCACAATATCTGTGAGAGTAAGGGGGAGACATTTATGGCGGGGTGGGCGGTTGAGGCAAATCGCCTGGCTGCTGATTACACGCAGCCAGACACCAGGGCGGTTAGAAGAGTACTGCAGGGCGCGGTGCGCATCAGAGAAGCTTTGAAAACCAGTTTTGTGACTGGCCAGGCTACGGTGTGAAACTTCTGTTTGTTTCTCCTTGATGAACCCTCCGCCCCCCCGCCCCTCCCCCCCCGGTTCACTCTACTTCCCTGTAAACCAACCACCCCACCCTCCCCTCCCCCCTTCGAGCACCGCTTGCAGAGGCAATAAAGTCATTGTTACTTCTCATTCATGCATTCTTTATTAATTCATCACACAACTAGGGTTATAATTGCCAAGGTAGCCTGGGATGGGTGGGGGAGGAGGGAAGGAAAAGGACACACTGCAGTTTAAAACTTTAAAGCTTTAACACTTATTGAAGGCCAGCCTTCCAATGCTCGGGCAATCATCTGGGGTGGAGTGACTGGGTGGCTGGAGGCCCCCCCACCGTGTTCTTGGGCGTCTGGGTGAGGAGGCAATGGGACTTGGGGAGGAGGGCTGTTGGTTACACAGGGGCTGTAGCGGCGGTCTCTGCTCCTGCTGCCTTTCCTGCAGCTCAACCATACGCTGGAGCATATCAGTTTGATGCTCCAGCAGCCGAAGCATCGACTCTTGCCTTCTGTCTGCAAGCTGACGCCACCTATCATCTTCAGCCCGCCACATGCTCTGTTCAGCCCGCGATTCATCCCGCCACCTCTCCTCTCATTCATATTGTGCTTTTTTGCACTCTGACATTGACTGCCTCCACGCATTCTGCTGTGCTCTTTCAGCATGGGAGGACATCTGGAGCTCCGTGAACATATCATCCTGAGTCCGCCGTTTTCTCCTTCTAATCTTCACTAGCCTCTGCGAAGGAGAAACATTTGCAGCTGGTGGAGGAGAAGGGAGAGGTGGTTAAAAAAGACACATTTTAGAGAACAATGGGTACACTCTTTCACGTTAAATTTGCTGTTCACATTACACAGCACATGTGCTTTCGTTACAAGGTCGCATTTTTCCTCTTACATTGAGGGCCTGCCGGTTTGGTGTGAGAGATCACTCACACAGTGCCAGGCAACAGAATTCGGCTTGTAGGCAGCCATGGTAAGCCACAGTCTTTTGGCTTTTTTAACCTTCATAACATGTGGGAATGGTTTCAAACAGCAGCGCCCTCATTTCCCATACCAAGGACCCATTGGGTTGGCCATTTAAAATGAGTTTGCAATGTAAAAGGAGGGGCTGGTGTTTCCGGGTTAACATGCAGCACAAACCCAACTAGCCCCCCCCCCCACACACACCCAATTCTCTGGGATGATCACTTCACCCCTCCTCCCCCCCCCCCACCGCGTGGCTAACAGCGGGGAACATTTCTGTTCAGCTGAGCAGGAACGGGCACCTCTGAATGTCCCCTTAATAAAATCACCCCATTTCAACCAGGTGACCGTGAATGATATCACTCTCCTGAGGATAACAAAGAGAGATAAGGAATGGATGTTGTCTGCATGCCAGCAAACACTGGGACCATACGCTGCCATGCTTTGTTATGCAATGATTCCAGACTACGTGCTACTGGCCTGGCATGGTAAAGTG
Source organism: Emys orbicularis (assembly GCF_028017835.1). NCBI lineage: Eukaryota > Metazoa > Chordata > Testudines > Emydidae > Emys > Emys orbicularis. Next base: position 151,495,613 of record NC_088684.1, on the reverse strand, counting down.
TCCTACCACGGCGGACGGGATAAGGCAGCCCTCCCCAGAAACCTTTTGCAAAGGCTTTGGGAGTACATGAAAGAGAGCTTTCTGGAGATGTCCCTGGAGGATTTCCGCTCCATCCCCATACACGTTAACAGACTTTTCCAGTAGCTGTACTGGCCGCGATTGCCAGGGCAAATTAATCATTAATCATTAAACATGCTTGCTTTTAAACCATGTGTAATATTTACAAAGGTACACTCACCAGAGATCCCTTGTGTGCCCTCAGGGTCTGGGAGCACGCCTTGGGTGAGTTCGGGGGTTACTGGTTCCAGGTCCAGGGTGATAAACATATCCTGGCTGTCGGGGAAACCGGTTTCTCCGCTTCCTTGCTGTGAGCTATCTTCATTGTCTTCATCATCATCATCTTCCGTGTACCCCGAACCCGCTTCCCTGTTGCGTGTTTCTCCATTGACGGAGTCAAAGCACACGGTTGGGGTAGTGGTGGCTGCACCCCCTAAAATGGCATGCAGCTCCGCGTAGAAGCGGCATGTTTGCGGCTCTGCCCCAAACCTTCCGTTTGCCTCTCTGGCTTTGTGGTAGGCTTGCCTTAGCTCCTTAATTTTCACGCGGCACTGCTGTGCATCCCTGTTATGGCCTCTGTCCTTCATGGCCTTTGAGACTTTTTCTAATATTTTGCCATTTCCTTTATTGCTACGGAGTTCAGCTAGCACTGATTCGTCTCCCCATATGGCGAGCAGATCCCATACCTCCCGTTCGGTCCATGCTGGAGCTCTTTTGCAATCCTGGGATTCCATCATGGTTACCTGTGCTGATGAGCTCTGCGTGGTCACCTGTGCTCTCCACGCTGGGCAAACAGGAAATGAAATTCAAAAGTTCGCGGAGCTTTTCCTGTCTACCTGGTCAGTGCATCTGAGTTGAGAGTGCTGTCCAGAGCGGTCACAATGAAGCACTGTGGGATAGCTCCCGGAGGCCAATAACGTCAAATTCCGTCCACACTACCCCAAATCTGACCCGCAAATGCCGATTTTAGTGCTAATCCCCTCGTCAGAGGTGGAGTAAAGAAATCGGTTTAAAGGGCCCTTTAAGTCGAAAAAAAGGGCTTCGCCGTGTGGACGTGTCCAGGCTTAATTCGATTTAACGCTGCTAAAGTTGACCTAAACTCGTAGTGTAGACCAGGCCTGAGCCTGGGAACAAAGGCATGAGTCTCAGACTTCAAGCCTCATTGTGGCTTGCATAGCCACACCATCATTTTGATTGCTACACCAGCTTCGTATATTTTTTTCTAAACAACATTAGTTTACTCCAGGAATCATTATAAATCCATCACATATATGTTTCTTATGATTCTGTTTGAAGGATACAGTTTACAGACAAGGTTTTCATTTTGAGTGACCTCAATGGAAAATTAATGAGTAACATGAGACACGTGATTAAGCATTAATTATCTCAGGTAGTGGTTTCTGCATACATTTTTCATGAGTGATATTCAATTTTTACCAATATTAATTTTAATAATGAACTGTGATTGTCAATTAGATGTCATTTTTTTAAGTTTAATCAACCAAAGTTTCAGCATTCACTAGCAGCAAACTTATTGATTAACTAAAATAGTGAGTACAATATTCATTTTTAAATTGGTGTCTTCAGTAGTTTTAAATATTTGCCATGCCTAGGGAAGGATATGTGAAGAAGTAACAGTTTTGTCAGGTTATTATCCAGAAAGTTTTAAAGTACTTGTACATAATATCTTCTCGGAGGTAATTACCAATATGTCAAAATCAGCATGACAGACCCTGAAAACTTACAGCCGAAAGCAATGCTGATTCTAAAGCATATAATATACTTTAAACAGTGTTTGCTGATTATCTGTTTATTTTGGGGTTTTTTTGTATTTTTAAAAACTATTGTTCATAGTTTCCATGCTGTCAGAAAAAAAGGACAAATAATGTTGTTAAGCATACATTGAACTATATCTCTGCCGTTTAATGTTACTTTAAAGAACTATTTATTCTACATGATTCTCTATTTGGATTGTCTGTGATGGATAAGCTCCAGGTTTTTTAAAACTAAGAATTATGTGTGAAATCCTGACCTCATTCAAGTCAGTAGCAAAACTCCCATTGACTTGGTAATACTGAATAATGTTTTGTCATACATAATGGCTTGATCACTCATCATGATTGCTAATTCCAGATTTCTCAGGTGAAATTCTGACTCCATTGAAGTCAGTAGCAAAACTCCCATTGACTTCAATGGAGTCAGAATTTCACCTGAGAAATCTGGAATTAGCAATCATGATGAGTGATCAAGCCATTATGTATGACAAAACATTATTCAGTATTACCAACAGTAACAAAAGATAAATGCAACAAGCAATCAAATACTCAACCAAGTTTTGTCCTTTGGAGTCCTGATCTAAAGCCCATTTCAGCCAATGAACAAACTCACATTAAGTTCAATAGATGCTGAGTCAAGCCCTTGAAGATTTGTGCTGATAACACAAAATAATTGGCTTTGGAGTAGAGCTAATCATAAATTCATATAGGAAAGGGTAGGATGAAAAATTCTGCCTCACTGAATTCAACTCCTCTAGAAGCAGGATTCATTCTCCTTTTTACATTCCAAGTTAGGTAACTCATCTTGCTAGGAAAATATTAACAGTTGAGTTAATTACTCCTTAAAGCAATTTTTTTCTGTCCCTTGTCTCACTGTCATTACTCTCTGCTTCTTCATAGCTACACTATATTTTCCCTCTGGGTCTTTTTTTTTCAATTTCTGCACGTTGATTATTTATTTATTTACTGCAGATCAAAGATTGTACAGCTACCTTCAGGTACTGAAGAAATGGGCAGACATAAATAAGTTATTGCAGGTAAACTTTTTAAGTGATACTTTTTGGCCATTTTCCCCCTTCATTCCTCCTATCTCTTCAGCTCTGCTTGGGATAGCAGTACTTGAATTGCTAGTGTAGGTTGGACCAAGATTGGTCACTGGCATTTTAAGCACAGCATCATCTAACTCTTTGCAGAGTAGATCTTCACAATGTGGTCCTTAATATGCTGTGGATTTCGATGCTTTGCCTACATTAGTGATCCCACTGTTGTTACCACTAGCAGAGTTGAACCAGTAGTAGCAAAAGTGGAAAACTTTAGAGGAAAAAGGGTAGTGTACATAAAACCCTGGTGACAACTCTACAGCTCTGTATTCAGGATTTGCCCTGATAATTCTATTTGCTATGAAAGAAAGGATAGCCCAGTGATGGGGGCACCAGCTCAGGACTTAGGAGACTCATGTTCAATTCCTTGCTCTGCCACAGACTTTGTTTGTGACTTTGGGCAAGTCATTTAGGCCCAAATATAAAAGGTCTCTACCTCAGAGGTGTAGTAAAAATAAGTGCGTTAGGGATTGTGAGCTGCTCAAGTACTGTAGTAATGGGGGCCACACTGGTCTACAATTTTTGAGAAGTTGTCTGCTTCAGAGATAAAATGTGCTATTTATTATGTATTTTGATGTGCTGAATTCAAATATGACAATTAAAACAACTGATTGGCTACTGTTTCTAAGATATTTACGTTTTTACATTTTATGTCTATGTATATTGCGTAGATAGTAGAGTTTTAATAATAAATTGTAAACCTAGGTCTTTCATGTGTTTATGGTTGCTTTACATGATAATATTTCACCTGTCTTGTTTATGTAACACTTTAAAAATCAGCAAAAGGTTTATATAAATAAAATTTATTATGAAACAAAAGGCAAAAAACTATTATGTACATAGTTTAGTCCTATTCAGTGTCTACTCGGCGCTTCTTGGCTTGTCTCTTGTATTCATTAAATGGAGCATCTCTTGTCACTGTCCAGCAATAGTCTGCAACCATTGATGGGCTCCATTTGCCCTGATAGCGTTTCTCCATTGTTGCAATGTCCTGGTGAAATCACTCGCCGTGCTCGTCGCTCACTGCTCCGCAGTTCGGTGGAAAAAAATCTAGATGAGAGTGCAAAAAATGTATCTTTAGTGACATGTTGCAACCGAGGCTTTTGTATGCCTTGAGGAGGTTTTCCACAAACAACCTGTAGTTGTCTGCCTTGTTGTTTCCGAGAAAATTTATTGCCATTAACTGGAAGGCTTTCCATGCCGTCTTTTCCTTGCCACGCAGTGCATGGTCAAATGCATCATCTCGAAGAAGTTCACGAATCTGAGGACCAACAAAGACACCTTCCTTTATCTTAGCTTCACTTAACCTTGGAAATTTTCCATGGAGGTACTTGAAAGCCGCTTGTGTTTTGTCAATGGCCTTGACAAAGTTCTTCATCAGACCCAGCTTGATGTGTAAGGGTGGTAACAAAATCTTCCTTGATTCAACAAGTGGTGGATGCTGAACACTTTTCCTCCCAGGCTCCAATGACTGTCAGAGTGGCCAGTCTTTCTTGATGTAGTGGGAATCTCTTGCACAACTATCCCATTCACACAGAAAACAGCAGTACTTTGTGTATCCAGTCTGCAGCCAAGCAAGAGAGCAACAACCTTCAAATCGCCACAAAGCTGCCACTGATGTTGGTCATAGTTTATGCACCTCAAAAGTTGTTTCATGTTGTCATAGGTTTCCTTCACATGGACTGCATGACCAACTGGAATTGATGGCAAAACATTGCCATTATGCAGTAAAACAGCTTTAAGACTCGTCTTCGATGAATCAATGAACAGTCTCCACTCATCTGGATCGTGAACGATGTTGAGGGCTGCCATCACACCATCGATGTTGTTGCAGGCTACAAGATCACCTTCCATGAAGAAGAATGGGACAAGATCCTTTTGACAGTCACGGAACATGGAAACCCTAACATCACCTTCCAGGAGATTCCACTGCTGTAGTCTGGAGCCCAACAGCTCTGCCTTACTCTAGGGTAGTTCCAAATCCCTGACAAGGTCATTCAGTTCACCTTGTGTTATGAGGTGTGGTTCAGGGGAGGAGGATGGGAAAAAATGTGGGTCCTGTGACATTGATGGTTCAGGACCAGAAGTTTCATCCTCTTCCTCTTCCTCATCTGACTCAAGTGAGAATGATTCTGGTGCATCAGGAACCGGCAGTCCTTCTCCGTGGGGTTCTGGGCGTATAGCTGATGGAATGTTTGGATAATGCACAGTCCACTTTTTCTTCTTTGACACACCTTTCCCAACTGGAGGCACCATGCAGAAGTAACAATTGCTGGTATGATCTGTTGGCTCTCTCCAAATCATTGGTACTGCAAATGGCATAGATTTCCTTTTCCTGTTCAACCACTGGCGAAGATTTGTTGCACAAGTGTTGCAGCATATGTGAGGGGCCCACCTCTTGTCCTGATCTCCAATTTTGCAGCCAAAAGAAAGGTGATAGGCTTTCATAACCATAGTGGTTATACTGCGCTTTTGTGATGCAAAAGTCACTTCACCACAAACATAGCAGAAGTTATCTGCACTGTTCACACAAGTACGAGGCATCTCTGCTCACTTTGGCTAAACAGAAATGTGTCCCTTTGCAAAATCAAACACTGACAAATAAGAGAGCACGACACTGTATGATTTCTAGAGCTGATATAGGGCAATTTGTTCAGCAGAGTGATGTAAGCTTCATTATGATTGCATCATCCATGACTTCTAGGAATAACATGATGCAATTCATATCATGTATGACGCAATACCAGCTTCAGATTGCATCATTCATTGTTTTGCCTAAAAAGCAAGTACTGTCCAAACCCAGTCATAGATTTATTCATAGATCCAGTCAAAGATGTATTTTAGTCATTTCTGGTTTAAATTGAGATCCCTTCCCTTTATAACTCACTTATCCTCCACCATTCCCAAGTCAAGGGTCGTATATACTGACCCAATAGCATATCTTGAAAACTAGAGCCAATCAACAATTTTAAGCATCATTTTCGTTCTCAGTGACCCAGAATTAGTAAAGTTTGACTACATTTATTTCAGAAGCATTTTGGCTGTAGAGCAGTGCCATAAGTACTTCAGATAGATGTCAGAACGTCTTAATAGCTAAGACTAAAAATGAAGAAACTAATGACTTCAATGCTATTGTTAGTCTGAGTGTTGTGATGCTACCGTTTTGGCAGCTACTACCTGTGGTAATTCATAAATAATCAAACTGTGGGTTCATAAAGGGGAGAAAGTACAAAAAATCTTCCCCCCAACCTCTCCTCTATGCAGGAGCCAGCTACAATTTGAGTCTTTGCACTCTTGGCTAGCAGCACTAAATACCACAAAAAGGACAAAGTGAGGTGGAGAGGAGGAGAGGGGATGGCCCTGCCTGTCTGTTTTGGCTGGTGGTGTTGGTGGCATGCATGTATATTGTGCACCTTAAAAGTGACAGTCTGTCTCATGGACACTATCATTTGGTTCCCCATCACTTCTGGCACAAGTGAGTGCATATAAGCCACTGCATTGACAAGAGTCATCGCTCCAATAATACATGTCTTTGAAATCATTCATGTTTTATTCACAATAAAGATCTATGGCAAAAAGCATCAGTTTAACTTTAGAAATTAAATATAAAACAAATGATTCTTTCTCTATGTTCAGTGAAGCTTTTCCCAAGTATCTTAGGCCTCAATTAATCCTTCAAAGCTTCCCATTTTTACAGTGGTAGGAAAGCTTCCCTTTGATTATTACTCTCAAAATTTGCAACTATTGATTCTCCAGTCCTTTCTGCTGTATCATAATATTTCAGAAGCAATGCTGAGTGTTTGTCATAAAAATCATCATCTTGGGAATCACTTTTGAACCACTCAGTAGGCTAAAGTTTCTCATTGTGGAGAATGAGTTAAGCGTACAACAGCAAGGATAAGATTACAGTGAAAGACTGACAGAGCACAGGATGAGTAGTAGTAGAAGAAAAAAAGAGTCAAAGTGATCAGTGTGGAAGGTGCTCTAACTGAAATTTATATAATGGGATAGCTAAAAAGATTGAATGCTACAGAAACAGCTTCACAAACTGTGTCAATATCTCCAGTGATGCCTCTGAAATATACACTTATAAAATACAGGCACTTATTCTGCTTCCACTGATGTTAGGAGAGGGACTCATCAGCCATTTTAATACTGAAGATGTGTTTGTGACTTCTGATCCAGCTAGCAATGAGTGAACATGTCTTGTATTTATCTGCTCTGATTCCTGTACAGCACTAGTAACCAGTATGGGGCAGATGTCTTCATTTAGTTTGTATGCGGTCCTTAAGTCCTGAATGCAGTCCCATTAAAATCAATGGGGTTGTTTTGAACAAAGTCTGGAAATATGTTGATAGATAAGCATACAAGCAACATTTGTTGTTTACTATCTTTTAATCAAATAAGTATCCTTGGGAAAACTGGCTAAATCAGGAAGTATTTTAATGGAGGCAAGCAGCATGCCTCTCTGTCTAGCAGGGGGCAGCTCTGATAGAATACAGGACAGGAAACAGCCAGTAGTCTTTTGCAGACTGAGGAAATGGATAACGCTTAATTGGCAAGGCACATTTGCATGATTGTAGCTGTTGAATATTTATTTCCACACTGTTATAATTGAATTCCTACAGAGTGCAAAGAATAAAGAGCCTTGTTCTCACAGATTAGTATTTAGCAACATAGGTCAGGCATATAGTTGTTAATGATGATAATGAATAATAAATACATAACGTAGATTTTTCATGGTCCAATAGACTAATTAATCCTAGAATTCTGAGCAGTAATAAGTAATTTAGTATGATGCCCATTTTACAGATGTCCATATTAAGACCCAGAGAAGTGCTGTTGGGGATTATTTAAGGGATTGCTTTATCCAGCAGAGTACTGGAGGCAATACATGATTTGTATTAGTGATTAAGCACTAAGACCAAGATTAGGCTTGTGATAAACTCAATTGTTGCAAGTAAAATGCAGCACTAACAATATTCCTTTTACTATAAAACAATATAAAATGCATGTAATCAAAAGTGGGATAAAAAGATTTAATTGTTTCATGAAGGATAACAAACTGTTTGTTGCTGCTTTTTTAGGCGTTCCATTGATGTCACATTGAGGTTAGGTCAGGTAGAAAAAGGCTTAAAAGCAGATTCAAAAGGTGAAAATCTTAGGGCTTGTCTGTATATGAAAGTTAATCTGAGATAAAGTCAGGTGTGATTCTAAAACAATTAATGATTCCCAATTAACTCCATGTCTGGATGCTCTTATTCAAATTAAGCTAATTTGGAATGAGAGTGTCCACAAATGTACTTATTTGGGAATAAGAATTCCAGACAAGCCTTTAGAGCAAAGAGTCACAAGGTTTGTTCTTTCACTGTAGCAAAGCCATTGACAGATTTGTGTTTCAGATGCAGCCCAGATTTATCTATATTTAATATACTTAACATTAAACTTTAGAAGCAGGGAAATGAAAAGTAGAGTGATCGAACAGTGCATTTCTTCTATCCGTCTATCTACAGATATAGACTTTGCTAATATAAAATCTAAAAAGACCACATACCCCAGATTACAACCTTAACAATGCTTCTATGAAGACACCTGACTTCCAGCATCTCCTCCCCCCAAACTTTGTGTCCCCGTCCCACAGGATGAAGAAGTGGATGAAACAAACATGATGGAGAGCTATAACATTTTAAAGCAAGGCGGGGTTAGGGAAACATTGTGGAATCTGTATCGGTAATTTAACTTTCATTGTAGGAGAAGTTGAGCCACCTAGTCTGTAGTTCCATGTCAGTGAAAACAACTCAGCCTGCAGGCAGTTAGTTTTAGATGTTCAAGAAATGAATTAATACTCAAAAACTGGATTCTAAAATGGGACAACCCTGCCATTATCTCTTAGCTCACTGGGGAACTTGGTAGCCTATGATCTAATGCCATCAGCAAGAACATCTCTTGCCTATCTTTTGAATTTGCTGTAAAGCAGCAGTTTCTTGGAAGAGTAGGACTTGATATGAAGCAAAAAATTGACAGAGGAATATAACGATTAGACGACATTTTATGATGCACTCATTTTCCTCTCCCTTGTAGTCCATCTCATTACACTGCAAGCTGCTTCAAAAGAACAAATCAGTGCTTTATCCCTTGCTCCTGGGGAGAGAAGTTGTACTTTGATGCTGTTTCCAAATATAGAAAATACTTTATTTTAAAATGCAGATGATTCCCTTCTCCCTCTCTGCTTTGCTACAAATCCTGCCTATTGTAAATGCAATTTGAATATGACTCATTTATTAAACTTGAAACCAGGGGGAAAGAAGTAAACGAAGAAAAAAAAATCTGCATGGAGACATCCTAGTCACAAATCAAATATTGTTCTAATTATGCTGAAATGAAATGAGAAGATTTAAGAGTAGAATACTGATAGAATATAATCTCAGATGCTGTTTATCGAATCTCAGACTTTGACTTATCAGGCTCTTGGTTTGATGTCATGTAACCAAGCATTAAATCCTATATGCTTATAGGACTATAATCAACATATCTGTAGGTTTCAGAATGGTAGCCGTGAAGTGGGTTTTAGCCCATGAAAGCTTATGCTCAAATAAATGCGTTACAGATATAAAAAGAACGAGGAGTACTTGTGGCACTTTATAGACTAAGTATCACACTTACAGCAGATTTACACCACATATTAATTTGGCAATTTATTCTTTCCACCAATAAAGTAGACAGGCCATTCTCTCAATCCCCATACTGATCCAGGATAGTCCACCATTGCACATACACTATTACTTTATCTAATTATAAAAATCCTGCTTGAGACAGCTTGCATATCTTCCAATGGATGACTATTACAGTTTAGGTAACTTGTCCCTACAAATAATAATAAAAACACTTTTTAGTGGGGTTCAAATTTGAGGGATATCCAGTAAAGGCCTTACATGGACAATGAAAGAAAACAGAAGTAAGGAAACAGAGGTTAACAATGGACAAAGCATGAATTCACAAGTGGCTGTGTAAATAATATGTAGCTAGTAAATATAGAAATAGTAAGACTAGTAATGTGTGATAAATTTAGAGCTGCAACTTTGCTAATGAGCACTCTTTGTAGCTCATGCAAAGGTTACGGTATAAATAGGGATTGATGCACAAAATTAGTAATACAATGTGCATGGCTTAAATTAAGCTGGAACCGTCTGGAGTTGAGCTCCACTAAACATTTTCAAACCTGCAGAAGCCCTGGCACCTCCTGCGGGGCAGAAGTCCTAAGTCCCCGTGCCTCTTGTGGGGCTGAAGCCATGGGGCTCTGGGGAATATTCTGTGACAATTTAAGCCCTGACAATGTGCAATACAATGTAGAATGTAATGTGCATGTGTTAATGTGTTTTATAATATCTGTATAATCTAATTTATAATTATGTGCTTTGGAGTTGTGGTGCACCCTAACCACCTACCTCTGAGCCTAATCACCTCAGGTGTAACTTCATGAAATCCGAATAAAAAAACCTCAGTGACGAGTCCCAATTCGAACCGATTATTTAGATTCCAGAGAACTGTATAAAGAGTTCTCCCAGAACTGGAGGAGGTGTTTTAAATAAGCCCATTAGAAAAAGTCTTCTAAGGAATCCTACCAGCCAAGTGGTAGATAACAACTCTTTAGCTTTTAAAAAAAGCAGAAAGCAAAAAACAACAAACAAAGAATCCTGCTGCCTAGTTTGCAGATTCCTTGGCATGAAATCTCAGAGCAGGTCCCAGATGGGCTAGATGGTATACGGATGTTGGCTTTAAAAGGATGTGAGTTCTGTTTTGCATGATAGGTGGCTGGCCCCCTTTCCCTTATGCCCCCCAGGGGTAAGACCTGGCACAGAGAGCCATTCATCTTGGTCCAAAGTATGGACAGAAAGGGGCCATCTCTCATCTCTTGTACGCTGCATGTTCATGGAACACATGATGTTAAATCATACATAGGCAATCTCTTTCTGTGCCAGGGTTTTGTGCATAGCAGACCACCTACTTCGCTGTGATCCATTCAAAGTCAGCTCTTAACACAAGCTTTTGTCTACTTTCCCACTGCCTCACCAAAATAGAACCTACCAGGAGCTGGGGAAGGTGCCTTTGCTGTGTGGTAGAAGGCACTTCCTTACATGGGCTCCTGGGGGACCCTTCCACTTATCACCAATTCTCATGCCTCCTGCATCCTTGTAATGAGTCTAGAGCTGGGTATGTGGTAAAGTTATTAGCATTTATTTCAATATTCAGTGGAAGTGTGGTACCATTCAAATGCATTTCCATGAAAAGCACTGGCTTTGTTGGCATTGAAGGCAATATACCATGTGTCCCTCTCTTCTGGGTGTTCTGCTTGTGTTGTGTCAGTGATATTATTCAGATGAAATTGTACTGGGTGAGCTGTTCTGCAATCTCAATGTTTCCTTCTTCTGCCTCGGGTGGAGCTGCCAGCTGGCTTGATATGAGCAAGAGCCAGAACTTGAGAAAGGTTGGAGGAATGCATTTGGTTGTCTGGAAGCAGATGATATAAGTGTTGAGATCCACTGTGCCATGTGCAGGACCAGTTTTTGTGACAGGAAAAGGTGTTCCTGGTGACATTATAACATGTCAGCATTTGATCAGATTTGGCCAGACCTCCCACATAGCTATTAAAATCCAGCACATACAAGCTTGTTTTGAGTCTCTTTCCTCCTTCAGACTGGGTTTTCCATGATGCCCTTGCCATATGCAATGGTGAAGAAATACATGGGCTTCTTGTCTGCACACTTCGGTGCCAGAAAGGCCTGGATTTGGAGGATGGTCATCTCCCCTTGACTTGATGGCTCTTTCTGTTCTTTTCCTAGTGTGTAGCAACCCAAGTACATACCCAAGGTCCCTGGCAGTCATGTACTGGGACAGCTAGACAGCGCTTAAGTCCGAGGTGCCACATCTTCACTATTATAGTTACCTCTACTAGCTAGATTCAAACTACGATGGTTATGCCTATCTATGCTACAATCACTCCTTAATTTGTGATGAAGAAGCATCCTGAATGAGAGAGAGGCTCTTTAATACCATTCTCCACTCATTCTGCAAACCTACTGGAAAAAAAAAAGCAGAACTGTGATGGAGCAATAGGGTCAGTGGCACAGCAAATGCAGAATAGGAGGGGTAGGAAAGGAGAAACCTGTAGGTAAAGGCATTAAGGGGTCAGGTTTAGCTTCAAGACACTTATCTCAAAGCCAAAAGAATACCGAAGGCATTGTTACCAATGTCTAGGCCTCACTTTCTCAAGATTCTTCTACATAAATGGAAATGGGTCTGGGTGGTGGGGTGTTTGGGGGTGGCAGTAAGAGTGTGAAAATTTCATTTGCACAGGATATGGTCTCACTCATGGAGGTAAGACGGGGAAAAGGTGAGAAACTGACGTGGCGGTTGCCACGTATGTCAATTCACAGGGAACTCACTATGGAGCACATATAATTGTGTTCATTTTGTACACACAGGTGACATAAAGATTAGAATCGAACAGAATTGTCAGTTATCCCTCAGGAGGTACTCAGCTGGGGCTAACCCAGACCTCTCTTTTGCAAACTCACCTCACCCAGAAGGAGCCATACGAGGCTGCTGAGAAACATCTACCCTGACAAATACCACCATTATACCATGCAGCAGTGGGATGCACAGCTTTTAAGGGCAGAAGGGATCACTGTGATCATCTAGTCTGACTTTTTATCTAACAGAAGCTATAGGACTTTCCTGAATTCATCCTGTTTGAACTAAAGCTTTTACATCCTTTAGAAAAACATCCAAGCTTGATTTAAAAATGATGAGTGATGGAGAATCCACCACAATGGGTGATAAGTTGTTCCAATGGCTAATTAAGCTCACTGTTAAAAATGTGCACCTTATTTCCAATCTAAATTTGTCCAGCTTCAATTTCCAGCCAATGTATCTTGTTATGCCTTTGTCTACTAGATTGAATAGCTCATTGTGATTTTTTCCCCCCCATGTAGGTATTTATAAACTGTGATCAATCCTATTTATACATCCCATGATCACATTAGCCTTTTGGGTCACATTGTGGGCTCGTGTTCACCTGATTCTCCACCATGATCCTCAAGGTCTCTGAGTATGTCTACACTGCAATAAAAAAACTCTCGGAACCTGGCGTTAGAACTCAGGTCAGCTGAACTGAGCCAGCTGTATGTCTTTATTGCAGTGTAGACACAGACTTTGAGTCACTGCTGCCCAGGATACAGTCCCCCATCCTGTAAGAATGGCCTATATTTTTTGTTCCTGGGTGTATAACTATTCAGTTGGATGCATTGAAATGTATATGGTTTCCTTGTGCCCAACTTGCCAAGCAATCCAGATTGCTCTGTATTGGTGGTCTGTCCTCTTCACTGTTTACCACTCTCCTAATCTTTGTGTGATCTGTAAATGTTGTCAGTAATGATTTTGTTTTCTTCCAGGTTATTGAAAAAAAATGTTAAATAGCATTGGGCCAAGAATAAAGGTGGGGAGAACATATCTATGACCCTGAGACCTAGGCCAACCTGTGCTCTATAACTGGAGTGTATGGTAACCAGGTCAGAGGACCCAGTAAAATTGAGCCAGGCCCTGCTTATGGAGCTCCCATAGTTATTTGTGCTGCATGGCAAGGAATTGCCTAGGCCCTGAACCATTCTAATTGGAAGTGAGAGAGGAAATAAGCTTATCTTGTTAGTAATGCCACTGTACATGCACAGCCATCCAAACATATATTGTCAGGGCCATGCTGTTGAACCATTCTCCTTTTCTCAAAGTAAACCATAAACTGTTCTTCTATAAGGCCTGGTCTACACTATGAGTTTAATTCGAATTTAGCAGCGTTAAATCGAATTAACCCTGCACCCATCCACACAACGAAGCCATTTATTTTGAAATAAAGGGCTCTTAAAATCGATTTCTGTACTCCTCCCCGACGAGCGGAGTAGCGCCGAAATCGATATTGTCATTTCGAATTAGGGTTAGTGTGGCCGCAATTCGATGGTTTTGGCCTCTGGGAACTATCCCACAGTGCACCATTGTGACCGCTCTGGACAGCAATCTGAACTCGGATGCACTGGCCAGGTAGACAGGAGAAGCCCCGCGAACATTTGAATTTCATTTCCTGTTTGCCCAGCACAGGAGAGCACAGGTGACCACAGAGAGCTCATCAGCACAGGTAACCATGCAGGCTGATAATCGAAAAAGAGCACCAGCATGGACCGTACGGGAGGTACTGGATCTGATCGCTATATGGGGAGAGGATTCAGTGCTAGCAGAACTTCGTTCGAAAAGATGAAATGCTAAAACTTTTGAAAAAATCTCCAAGGGCATGATGGAGAGAGGCCACAATAGGGACTCAGAGCAGTGCCGCGTGAAAGTCAAGGAGCTCAGACAAGCCTATCAGAAAACAAAGGAGGCAAACAGTCACTCTGGGTCAGAGCCGCAGACATGCCGCTTCTACGCTGAGCTGCATGCAATTCTAGGGGGGGGGCCGCCACCACTACCCCACCTCTGACTGTGGATTCCGAGGCGGGGGTAATCTCATCAGCCACACCTGAGGATTCTGCGGATGGGGAAGAGGAGGAGGAGGATGAGCTTGCGGAGAGCACACAGCACTCCGTTCTCCCCAACAGCCAGGATCTTTTTCTCAGCCTGACTGAAATACCCTCCCAAGCCAGTACCCAAGATCATGACCCCATGGAAGGGACCTCAGGTGAGTTTCCCTCTTAAAATATAAAACATGGTTTAAAAGCAAGCGTTTTTTAATGATTAATTTGCCCTGAGGACTTGGGATGCATTCGTGACCAGTACAGCTACTGGAAAAGTCTGTTAACGTGTCTGGGGATGGAGCGGAAATCCTCCAAAGACATCTCCATGAAGCTCTCCTGGAGGTACTCCAAAAGCCTTTGCAGAAGGTTTCTGGGCAGTGCAGCCTTATTCCGTCCTCCATGGTAGGACACTTGACCATGCCATGCTAGCAGCAAGTAATCTGGTATCATTGCACGACAAAGCCTGGCAGCGTATGGTCCCGGTGTTTGCTGGCATTCAAGCAACATCCGTTCTTTATCTCGCTGTGTAATCCTCAGTAGAGTGATATCGCTCATGGTAACCTGGTTGAAATATGGGAATTTAATTAAGGGGACAGAGGTGGCCCTTCCTACTGGGCTGTTTGCCTGTGGCTGAAAAGAAATCCTTCCCTGTAGTAAGCCAAGTGCGGGTGGGGGGGGGATTGGCGCTGAGCTTTTCACGTGTGGCTAGCAGGGATCTTCCCTGATACCAGCCACACGGTGGGGGGAGGGATAAAGCGATCATCCCAGAGAATTGGATGGGGGGGGGGCGGTTAGTTTGTTTTCTGATGCTGAAGGTTAACAGGAAAACCGCAGCACTCAATGAGCTTTGCTTGGTATGTGGGAAAGGAGGGCGCAGAAGCCGAAAGACAATGGCTTACCATGGCCGCATGCAAGCCGAATTCTGTTGCCCGGAACTGCGTCTGTGATCTCTGGCAGCAAAGCCACAGGCACTCAATATTAAGAGGCAAAATGCGACCTTGCACAGAAATCACATGTGCTATGTAATGTGAATAGTGTTGTTCACCGTGAAAGAGTATAAGCATTGTTCTGTAAAATGTATCTTTTTAAAAAATTCTCTCCTTTTTTTCCTCCCTCCAGCAGCTGCAAATTTTTCAAGCCTCCCTCCTTCGTCCCGAAGGCTATCTCAGATAAGGCGTCGGAAAAAGAGAACGTGAGATGAGATGTTCGCAGAAATCATGGAATCCACCCGCAATGAAAGAGCTCATCTGAATGAGTGGAAGGACACGGTTTCAAAGTATAGGAAAGATGCCAGTGAACGTGAGGACAGGAGGGACCAACGTGAGGACAGAAGGGACCAACGTGAGGAGAGAAGAGACGCTCGAGATGAGAGGTGGAGGCAGGAAGATCAGAGGAGGCAGGATGTAACGCTGGGGCTGCTGCATGAGCAAACAGACATGCTCCGGCGTCTGGTGGAGCTTCAGGAACGGCAGCAGGATCACAGACTGCCGCTGCAGCCCCTGTATAACCCCCCCCCTCCCCATGTTCCATAGCCTCCTCACCCAGACGTGTAAGAATGCGGGGGGGAGGCTCCGTGCACCCTCCCATTCCACCCCAGTGGACAGCCCAAGCAAAAGGCTGTCATTATTTTAACCTTTTTTTAGTGGCCTTTTCCTTCCCTCCGATCCTCCTCCCAAACCCCACCCAGGCTACCTTCTCAGTTCTCTCCCTCTTTTTATAGTCAATTAATAAAGAATACATGATTTTTAAACGATAGTGACTTTATTTCCTTTGAAAGCAAGCTGTGATCGAAGGGGGAGGGTGGGTTGCCTACAGAGAATGAGTCAATAAAGGGGGCGGGTTTTCATCAAGGAAAAACAAACAGAACTTTCACACAGTAGCCTGGCCAGTCATGAAACTGGTTTTCAAAGCTTCTCTGATGCGCCACGCTTCCTGGTGTGCTCTTCTAATCGCCCTGGTGTCTGGCTGCACGTAATCAGCAGCCAGGCGATTTGCCTCAGCCTCCCACCCCGCCATAAAGGTCTCCCCCTTACTCTCACAGAGATTGTGGAGCACACAGCAAGCAGCAATAACAATGGGGATATTGGCTTGGCTGAGGTCTGAGCGAGTCAGTAAAGTGCGCCAGCGACCTTTTAAACGGCCAAATGCACATTCCGCCACCATTCTGCACTTGCTCAGCCTGTAGTTGAACAGCTCCTGACTCCTGTCCAGGCTGCCTGTGTATGGCTTCATGAGCCATGGCATTAAGGGGTAGGCTGGGTCCCCAAGGATAACTATAGGCATTTCAACATCCCCAATGGTTATTTTCTGGTCCGGGAAGTAAGTCCCTTGCTGCAGCCGTTTAAACAGAGTAGTGTTCCTGAAGACGCGAACGTCATGAACCCTTCCTGGCCAGCCCACATTGATGTTGGTGAAACGTCCCCTGCAGCGCCATTGAAAAGTACCCCTTGCGGTTTATGTACTGGGTACCCTGGTGCTCCGGTGCCAAGATAGGTATATGGGTTCCATCTATCGCCCCACCACAGTTAGGGAATCCCATTGCAGCAAAGCCATCCACTATGGCCTGCACATTTCCCAGAGTCACTACCTTTTGCAGCAGCAGCTCAATGATTGCTTTGGCTACTTGCATGACAGCAGCCCCCACAGTAGATTTGCCCACTCCAAATTGATTCCCGATTGACCGGTAGCTGTCTGGCGTTGCAAGCTTCCACAGGGCTATCACCACTCGCTTCTCAACTGTGAGGGCTGCTCTCATCCTGGTATTCTGGCGCTTCAGGGCAGGGGAAAGCAAGTCACAAAGCTCCATGAAAGTGCCCTTACGCATGCGAAAGTTTTGCAGCCACTGGGAATCGTCCCACACCTGCAACACGATGCGGTCCCACCAGTCTGTGCTTGTTTCCCGGGCCCAGAATCGGCGTTCCATGAATAGAACCTGCCCCATCAACAACATGATCTCCAAAGCGCCGGGACCCGCGGTTTGAGAGAAGTCTGTGTCCATGTCCATGTCCTTGTCCTCATCACTCTCGTCGCTGCGCTGCCGTCGCCGCCTCCTCCTTGCCTCGTTTTTCTGGTCCTGGTTCAGCATAAACTGCACGATAATGCGTGAGGTGTTTACAATGTTCATGACTGCTGTCTTGAGCTGAGCGGGCTCCATGCTTGCCGTGGTATGGCGTCTGCTGTGTTCACCCAGGAAAAAAGGCGTGAAACGGTTGTCTGCCGTTGCTTTCATGGAGGGAGGGGTGAGGCTGTACCCAGAACAATCTGCGACAATGTTTTTTGCCCCATCAGGCACTGGGATCTCAACCCAGAATTCCAATGGGCGGGGGAGACTGCGGGAACTATGGGATAGCTATGGGATAGCTACCCACAGTGCAACGCTCCAGAAATCGACGCTAGCCCCGGTACATGGACGCACACCGCTGAATTAATGTGCTTAGTGTGGCCGCATACATTCGACTTTATACAATCTGTTTCCAAAATTCGAATTCTGTAAATTCGGATTAATCCCGTAGTGTAGACATACCCATAGTTACTGCAGTCATGGATTGCTACACTATGAATCCAAAACCTTTATTAAGAAGGTGTTGGCCATCCTTTCAAGGATGCCAATGTAATGGCCCATGTAGAGTTGTGGAGGCGTTCTTCAAAGTAACCATTGTGAATAACATCCCATCAGTAAAGTAGGATTGAAATGACTCAGGCAACTTTTCAACTTTTGTCACCCAACGCACCCAAAACCAGCACACCAGATAGATATGATCCTAAGCTCTTTATCTCAAATAATTATACTTTTTAGTACAGTGACCTGCTTAGACAGTTCACAATGACCCAGGTGCAGGCTTAGGGTTATTGGTGTATATAATTACTAAAACTACTAATGCTGCAGACTCCAGTCCTGTATCCCCGGAAAGTTCCCATTAGCTACTAAATGGGGAGTGGAGGATTGGCCTTCATGTAGGTGGGGAATGGGGAAGGTAACAAAGCCATACAGCTATACTGGAGGAGGGCAATTATCCCCTCAAAGAATGATCTTGTTTTGCCCTACAATAAGTAATTAGTACTGTTTAAAATCTAGCCATGAGTCCCTATAACATGTGCCATGTACCATAGTATATCTTGTATCTCTGTTTTGTCACGGTTCTGGAAGAAGGCAGCAGATAGTGTTCAATAGATTAGTATATCTGTAGACCATATGATCTAGGTATGTATAAGCAAAAGTGTTTTCCCAATTACCAGATTTGATTTCCCAGTTTACAGCACAGTGAATTAACCCCTTCCCCACTGTTTTGACAAGTCCACACAAATGCAAGATGCATGAAAGCAATAAAGGGTAAATGTATGTAATTAGTTGAGTTTTAATGCATAAATGCCATTCCTATTCATTCGTCTACTTTTGAATTTTTAATGACTAGTTCTAGTGATAATTACCAATTTTCTGTATATATATTATGGAGAAATGATACATGTAGTATGTCGATGATAGAAAAATTCAATATTTATAAAGAATAATTTGTCTACAAATATAGAAAACTAGTAATTATCACTAAAGATATTTGTTAAAATTCAAAAGCAGAGAAATAATGAATGTTGGGTTATTTATACTAATACTTTATAAATAAAACATTTGTACTCATTATCCTTTTGATGAATCCTGCTGTGAGCCTGGCATTTTTCTATCTGAATCATGCACACACCATTCCAATTTTTCTCACAAAAGATTAATGCGTTTGTGGTTGTAAGGGTGCTCTCAAGGGGCAGGTAACTGGTTCAAAATTGCTGATAACGAAGCCAAGGACTGAATGGACCTGGAGAATGAATTACCCTCTCTAATCCCAACATGGTCATGCCAGGTCAGGATGCAGTCACATTAGGCCTGACTCTGATCTCACAGTGCTGTAACTCCATTGCCTGTAGTGGAGTTACTCCTGATTTATACTAGTTTAAGTGAGTTCAGAATCAGGCTCTGTGCCTG
This sequence comes from Emys orbicularis, assembly GCF_028017835.1. Classification (NCBI taxonomy): domain Eukaryota; kingdom Metazoa; phylum Chordata; order Testudines; family Emydidae; genus Emys; species Emys orbicularis. The sequence continues at coordinate 151,476,151 of NC_088684.1, read as the reverse complement.
GGAAGTGCAGGGGAAGTTTGAATTGCCACTGCCTGCAGTTTCTTATTCTTGAGAGTTCAGGGCTGCCCGGGGGAGGCAAGTGGGGCAATTTGCCCCAGGCCCCGGGCCCCACAGGGGCCCCGCGAGCCCTGGCCGAGAATCCCTTTCCTGGCTAGAGGCGCCTTTTTAATTTTTACTCACCCAGCGGAGGTCTGGGTCTTCGGCGACCCTTCGGCGGCGGGGGGCCCTTCGGTCACGCCGGGTCTTCGGCAGCACTTCGGCGGCGGGGGGGGGCACTTCAGTCGTGCCGGGTCTTCGGCGGCATTTTGGCAGCAGGGGGCCCTTCAGTCGCTCTGGGTCTTCGGCGGCATTTCGGTGGCGGGTCCTTCAGTGCTGCCGAAGACGCGGTGCGAGTGAAGGACCCGCTGCCGCCGCCGCAGACTCAGAGCGCCGCCTGGTGAGTACAAGCGCTGTAGCGGGTGGCGCCTTTTTTATGTCCACTCTCCCGCTTTGCCCCAGGCCCCTTGAATCCTCTGGGCGGCCCTGTGAGAGTTACTAGGCTGCTCACTGAAATCTGTTTGATCTGCTGTGTGTTGGCAAGATAGTTTATACTGATAACATAATTCTCTCTCTTTCTAACAACTTCACTTCTCACAGTGAAGGGCCAGTATTCTGAAGAATCAGAGGTGCAGATTTCATAGCTGATCACTTGAGAAAGTAAGAAATGGCAGTTAGCCCAATAACTGGATTAACAACCTCGGATTTCACTTTTCCCATCATGTATTTTCTTTCTAGCATTACAGGGCTTCATTTAGGTAATTCTAGAAGCTCTTAACAACCATAAGAATCTGTTCCAATGTTGGTATGGAGAATCACAAAGTTCTCTTTATAATCAGTTCAATAGGAAACCTATTAAAACAAATACTTGTTCTCTAAGTTGTGAGATCAATAGCTAATGTGATTTAACTCTAATATAAGTTTCACCAGGAAATTTCTATGGCCATTAGTCACTCTGATTAATACTGAAACTTCTGCATAGCATGGAGCTCTCAAAAAGTTCTACATTTGAAGGATCAGATTAGCGATTTTTAAAATTCTTTTTCTTAAAAAGAAAGAAAAAGAAAAAACCCATTAATATCTTTGATGCTTAAAATCCACTTGTATACATTAAGTTGTTCCAGTAATTTCTACCAATACTGCAAAGATATGTCTATGTGATGTGAATGTATCAGTGACCTCAGATCTTATTATTGCATTATGCCTCTATTTTGTGTTGGTTTTCAAAATGTTTAATATTAGCCTAACCTTCATCGTTATGTGAAATAGTGATGTACCTTTTGGTGGTATCATCACAACAAAATAGAATATTTTAACTACAATAATTATACTTAATTTAACTATTCATTGTGCATTCAAATATTGTTGAGTTATTTTTCTAAATGAAAATTCATTTTTATTAAAACTTTGCAAATCACAGAACCTCATTGTCAGGGTTGGGCCATGGGTAGCGTCTGTGCACAGGTCAGTTACCAAATTTCAATCGGGAGATGAGTAGTGGAGTCAAGGGTCAAGCTGCATCAGGAAGTCAGGGTCAGGCACCAAATTACAGACAGCAGGCAAATAGTGGATTTGGAGACAAACCAGGTTCAGAAGCTGAAGTCTAGAGTCCACAGCAAGACAAGGGCAGGAACAGAAGCAAGCAGACTGTCTGCATTATTGCTTAGACAGCATCTCATGATGGATTCCTGGTTTATATATCAGCATGAGCCAGTCCATGGGCTGAGAGGACCCATCACTCCTGCCCTGCTGGCCAGTACTTCCTGCAATGCCTAGTTTCACAAGGTCCTCCCATGGGACTCCAGCCTAAGTATCCCATGCAACATCAGCAGCCCAGACCCCCCCCCCCCCATGGTCCCAGGTTCTAGTCCTGTGAGTTATTACACTTACCCACGTACTCCTGTTATAGGCCCATAACCTCTGGCTGAGTTACTGAAGTCCTCAAATCTTGATTTAAAGACTTCAAGTTACAGAGAATCAACCATTTACTTTAGTTCAAATCATCAAGTGATGTATGTCCCATGCTCCAGAAGAAGAAAAATAAACAACCAAGGATCTCTTTCAATCTGACCTGAGGGAAAGTTCCTTCCTCTCCCCAATTATGGTGATCAGTTAGGCCCTGAGCATGTGGCAAAACCCACCAAACACACCTGGGAAAGATTTCTCTGTAGTAACTCAGTTTTCCTCCTCCTCTAATGTCCCATCTCTGGCCCTTGGAGGCTAATAGTAGTTGTGGATAGGCCATACACTATTGTAAGCAATCTCATCATACAATCACCTCCATGATAAATTTAGCAAGATCAGTCTTGAATCAAGTTAGATTTTTTACCTCCACTATACCTGCTGGAAGGGAGGGTGTTCCAGAACTTCTCTTCTCTGATAGTTAGAAAGCTTCATCTAATTTCAAGCCTAAATTTGTTGATGGCCAGTTTATATCTATTGCTCTTGTACCAACATTGGTGCTTTACTTAAATAAGTCCTCTACCTCCCTGCTGTTTGTCCCTCTGATGTATTTATGAGAGCAATCCTATCTCCCATCAGCCTTTGTTTTGTTAGGCTAAACAAGCCAAGCTCCTTAACACTCCCTGCGAAAGGTAGGTTCGCCATTCCTCTGATCATCCTAGTAGCCCTTCTCTGTACCTGTTTTAGTTTGAATTAATCTTTCTTAAGCATGGGACACCCAGAAGTGGACACAATACTCCAGATGAGGTCCCACCTTCTATAATTTTTATATCACTTCCCTACCTCTGACTCTCCTTGGTTTCCTGCTCCTTCTCTGTGTGTTGCTCTCATGTTTCTCTCCCACCTGCAGAGACACAGAACTGCAATCAAATCAGTCCCAAACTGCTTGGACCATATGGCCCAGAGACTGCCCAGGCTTGTATGTGGTCTAGTCCTTTGGGCACTGGTTTTCCATTGTTTCAACTATTATGAAAAAGGGGGGGGGGCAGTTAATTGTTCCCTCAGTTAGTCTGAATGGAAGCAGTTGTCCTACTGAACAGTTTCAATGAGGTAATGTAATTGCCCAAACCCCACTGTGATGCTGGTAGACCAGGTGCCAGCTCATGCTGAGATCCCTAGGCCTCACTGAACACTGACAAATGCGTAGCTGGAAACCAGTCAGGTTCATATGTGTGTTAGCATTGCTAAAATAGATGTACAATTTATGAGAATGTGTTTAATGTTTAGACCTGATGAAATGCTTGTAGGATGCTGCATGTGTTGCTCTCACTTATAACATCTGTAGCCCACGCTATGAAGTTATATTGAGTGTTTGGATTCAAAATCTCTGTAACTATGTAACTCACCAAACAGGAAAGAAGCATTAATTAATTAATGTAAAATGCTGGCCCTGCACACAAGAAGGCTCACTGAAACCAAATGAGCCATTGTGAAACATCAAAGGACTAAGACACTGTTGATTGTCCCCTCTCATCCATGACTCCCATGAAGAGGAGACAGTCACAAACACTTGTCCCATTAGTTTCCTCTGAGGGAATGGAATTCAAATCCCTGACCAGAAGGAACTGTACCATTATGCTGCTTTGGATTTGTAAGCATAAGCAAGGGATCCCCAAGCTGCTTAGCCTGGGTTAGCTCTAAAGGAAATAGAAAGCTTCCATATCACAGCAGCTTCTACTTCCTTTTGGAACCTAAGACTGTAACTCATTTGTGTGTGTAGATTTACCTGCTTTAACCTTGTAAATAATGCTGTTATTTCTTTTTTAGTTAATAGATCTTTATTACAGGATTGTCTACCCACGTTGCCTTTGATGTGAGGACTAAGGTGCAATTGATGTGGGGTAAGTGACTGCTCCTTTGGGACTGGAAGTAACCTGAATATTGTGATTTTTGGTGTAAGGGGTCATCTATCACAAAAGCAGGCTAGCCTGGATGGCAAGATAGACTGGAGAGCACAAAGGGACTGTCTCTGACTCAATGTTAAAGCTACTGAAGTGCCTGAGGAGTTCACAACTGATACTTGGTTGGTGAAATCTAAATATAGAACTCTCAACCATTTCAGGGTTTATGCTTGTAAAAGTCTGCCCTGAGATTGGTACTCACATTAGTGATCTATTGTAGACAGCTTGACACCCAGTATAACAGCATTAAATAATAAATGTTAATAAATAAATAAAATCTAGCTCTACCATCATCATCCCTCTGGAGTGGGTTACAATAGCTGTGATAAGAAAAAGGTTTGCCTTATCTCCACTGACTGTGGTGTTATTCAATCCAAACACTCAATATAACTTTATAGCATGGGCTACAGATGTTATAAGTGAGATCAACACATGCAGCATCCTACAAACATTTCATCAGGTCTAAACACATTCTTATCTACTTAACATCTATTTTAGCAATGCTAACACACATATAAACCTGACTGGTTTCCAGCTAAGCATTTGTCAGTGTTCAGTGAGGCCTAGGGGTCTCAGCATGAGCTGGCACCTGGGCTACCAGCATCACACTGGGAGTTGGGCAATCACATCACCTCATTGAAACTGTTGGGTAGGACAACTGCTTCCGTTCAGACTAACTGAGGGAACAATTAGCTGCTCCTTTGTTTTGTTGAGGTCAAACACATTGATTCTCAGTTTTCACATTAATGGCAAGGAACTTCAATAAAGAATCCAAAATGTGATGAGTATTATTAAAAATATTACATTATGTTCAGACTGAATGTATAATATGTTCCTAAACAGACACTATTCTATTGATTCCATTATATATAGTTTCTGTTGGGTTTTTTTTTGGCATAATATTTATTCATTCACATAAGGCGGTGATTCTGCAAGGTGCAAGTGTCAAAAGGTTGTTCTGCACTTCATAGGATCAGGCTGTTGGTTCCTGTTAACCAGTCTGGATAATGCAAAAAAAAAAAAAATTCTCCCAATAGACTGGATGTATGGTGGTTACACAGGAACTGGGAGTCAGGACTACTGAATTCTATTCCCATTTATGTTACTAAGTAAATTGCACTGTGGCCTCAGGGACCCTATTTTAGTCTCTCTTCCATGTTATCACACCCATTATGAAAAGAGGGGGGGAAATCAGGCATAGGAAAAATAAACTTTATTCTAGAAATCACTATATAATTCACTTTAGAATTAGACAATGTAGGTGTAGTTACTAAAATCCAGTAATATGTATGTAATTTGGGGGTGAGTGTGAAATCATGACATGACAGACAGGACACTTCACTTTCACTTCATTATAAAATATCACATTTTATATCTTCAGAATCCACAGTTTACATCATGGAATATAATATAGAGCAGTTTCTATTCATAATATTTTAATGGAATAGTCTGTTTCAGAAAGATCAGATATTTAATCTTCCTCTTTCCCTAATTATCAAGCTTTATACTTCATGATAGTTGGTACCAGACTGCAATGCTTTTTTTATTCCTATAAAAATATTTATTTCAAGTTGGACATTTATGTAGTTATTAACAACCTATGGGTGGATTAGAAAGGATCTATAAAGTGAAAAACATTAGTCTGGAGACATTAAAGAGCAGACATTATGTGTGTAACAAACTTTCCTTACAACTTCAAATAAAAACTACCCAACACAATGGTCATATGCAAAATCAGCATTTCTATACTCAATATTTCACAGCTCAACTCACCTCTAACTGCACAAGAAAAAAGATGGACTTTACATAGTGTAATGAATATTAAAAGGGCCATTGATGTGGACATCGAAAGAGTGTGTCACAGACACCATAGTGTGGTTAAATACAGTTGCTGAAACTTCATTGAAAACTATAACCACCCCAAAATATCTATCAGGCAAATTCCAGTGCAGAGTTCAACTGGTACCAATGCACTGGTTGGACTATAAACTTGACAGTGAACTTGAAGATCATGCCCCCTCTATTCCAGAAGCCAGACACCTGACCCTCTTCCCTCCTTCATGATCATGACAGAGATAGGAGAAATGAGGTGAGACGGGATGTCAACCTATGAAGTACAGAGGCAACCCACTCACCATTCACTGCTGTGCTCATGAAGAATGCCCAGATAGGCCACTGTGTTTCAGGGATCTCATTTGGAAACTTTCTAACCCATTGCCTGCAATGGAACCTGCCATATGGAAGGACTGCATTCATCTTAGAGTCCACCCCCACCCTGTTGGGCAACTTGAAAGGAATCCATTCACCTTTTGAGGAGAAAATACCAATTCATTGAAATTGAAACTGTATGCAAAACAGCAAGATTTCTTTTCTTTCCTTCTTCTTTTTTTTTTTGGTTTTGTTTTGTTTAAGAAGGAAAAACACTTCAGTTGTCCTGATACAAAAATTGTTTGGCAATTTAGTTTGTGCAAATTTTCAAGATTTTGACTTTTCATCAGGATTTGGTATGGGAAACATCAAAAATTCTCATGGGTTAGGAAAACCATTCCCCTCCCAGCCCCAGTGGTGTGGCTGTCAGAGCATCTGCACTAATCTAGTTCTGTGCACTTGTACCCACATGGGCTCAGGAATCCCCAGGACAAAAAAAGTTGGTTACAAAATCATGACTGGAAAGCTAGTCTGGGCTCTGGTAGACCAATGGCAAAGCCAGTTTCAGAGTTGAAGTCCCTTTGTTTAAAAAAAACAACAACTACAGCATGCCTTTTAAAAAAGACATCCAGTCTTTATCCCATCCTAAAGTAGATTAGTTAACTTTGAGCAAGTCCATAAGAGCCAGATTTTTAAAGATATTTAGGAACCTAAAATTGCAGGTAAGTACCTAATGGCACTTTTGGTGCCTAAATACCTTTAACAATCAGGCCCTAAGTCCTTTGCTGCATTGGGATCTTATTTATTGTGAATATTCAATAATATTGTTATAATAAAAGTAACAGATGCTTCAGGTCAGACAAATGTCTTTAGCATTTTTACCAAGTAAAGTACATTTAAAAAAAAATCTTAATTATATGTACATAATTTGTAGTTTAAGCATTTCATGTTAATATTTATCTATCGTAATAAACTAAAAAGTATACTTTTTAAAAAATTCATAGACCTTGTAGCTGAATATAGACAGATTAAAAATATTAACATAGCAGCGGATATGGTAATATCATTGATGGGCCAAACAAGATATCTAGTGTGAGTGTTGCACTATTTGTAAGAACTAGTGAGGCCTGAAAAAAACATAATGTAAACAGCCTTTTGCTATTCTAATATATGCAGTTATGTCAGTGCCCACAGTGTGTGGTATATGATAACTAGCTGTAGTTCATAATAGAAACAAATGCTATTATCCTCAAACAACCCAATAAAAACAATAATGCATAAATAAGGTGCAACTCTTATGAAAATTTCATTATTTTCAAGCATTTGCATAGCTTGAGTCATAGTGTGTGCCATACCCCTAGACAAACAATTACCATTTTTCAGTCTTATCTCTAACTGTAGTTCTGATACAGCCTGTAGCAAATATATATGCATCCATAACTGCTAAAGTAAATAGCTGACTTTGGGCATACCCACAAACCACTTTTTATGAAGTCAAATGGCAGAATAATCAAGGGAAATATGTTCCTCCCTCTGCCCCGTTCTAGTTGTTTAGAGCTGAAGTAACTCTTATCACAGTGGAATATAACTATGCCCCAATCCTGTTAGGTACTGAATGTCCTTAATTCACTTTGACTCTAGGACCCACCTCAGGAAAAGAGGTAAACTGGCAAAATTAATGAGGTCTGAACACACTAATTAAACTTCACAAGCCAAAGGGGCTTGATTTTATAAACCGCCTTCTGCCTTTAGCTCTGCTTTATGATTGTTTTTTTCAGTGCTTCCTCTACTCCCACGTATGGCTTCCTGGTCACCTTTTTGTTTCTGTACTGTCGATAACACTTTTTTTCAGGAGCAAATGTTTGTTTCTGCCCTTTTTATTGGTAACGAAACAATTAACCTGTGCTGCAACAACCCTCAAACTCATTTAAGATGGGATTTTCTTATCAGCTCAAGTAATTCACTTCTATGGAGCCTTGATCTATGTTCCTGATATTTTCAATAAAATGGCAAGTCCATGTGGAAACAGATGCAGCGAAGCATCCAGTCATGAACTTGACCTTTTTTATTCTGCTGGTTTGATAACATTTCTACAAAAAAGGGACCATTTTTAACTTAGCCAAAGTGACATTTTTACTTTTCCATGTACAAACAGAAGTAGAAATGTAATTTCATTGGGCTTCACTTTTCCCATTGAACTGTCCAGACCTTTTCAAATACATTCTTTGGTTTAATAAAAACTTTTTTTTTCTTACTGCAATGAAATATTGCCTTATTTTTACACACATACATATCCATATATAGGAACTCCTAAAGGACATGAATATTATCAGTGAGTGTACTCTTTTACCAGTCCACACTCTAATGAAGACTAAGTATACATTTTATAAATTCTGGTTATCTAGTATTGTACTGGAGATATTTTAATTTCAGAAATGAAGCCAGCTAGACAGCTTGATATATAACATCCAAATGGTGCTTTGTTTCCTGAAGCCCTTTTTCCCTCCATCAAAATAAGGCTTTACACTATAAACTGTTGCTTCCTTGGAGGTATCCTAAAAAAAAATATTTTGGCAATGTCATCTCATAAAAAAGAGAGTTATTTCCATGGAACATTTACCAAATACAATAAACTGGCTTAAAGAAATTGAAACATATTATTTTATGTATCTTGATTTAATACGAGAAAATGTCCCAGGCTTTGGGCATGTCAGCTGTTTGTACAAAATAATCCAGGCAAAAAAGAGCAACTACCCAGAAATGTAGCCCAACCCACACACAACAAAAGAATTGGTGGAACTATAATGCCTATCTCAGCATTTGCTTTGTGAAGCATGCATGGCCTATATGCAGGTTGCCATGGAGGAGAGTGGCTGTTAGGCAAAGGTGAAAGTAGGTCAAAATAGGAGCTCTCGATTTGTGGTGTTCATATGTTGTCATGGGTGTTAACATCACATGGGGAAGTAACACTGCATCATTTTTTTTTATAATGGGACATAGCACACGGAACAGGGTGGGGACAGGGCAATTATATATATAATCTGAAAGGAGTAGATGTCCCAGAGAAGTCCAACAAATAGCCAAACAAGTGTGTATTGAAGAGGTGTGGAGGAGTCTGGTATTGCAGGGGTGAGGGAACACAGTATGTGTAGCTGGGTATGGTAGTTTTCTTTTTGTCCCCAATCACCCTCTTCACCTCTACCCTGCCAGAATGAGAGAGGGAACTGACAAGGTCATTCTGTTTCCCCTGGATTTTGAGTAGGCAGGGGAAAGTGTCTCTTTTTCCTTCACATTGACAGAGTTGGAGATGACATGCTTTCTTTCTCTGTCTGCCCCCCAGGAGGGGTGGAAGAGTCATCAGAAGGAGTGTAGAAGAAAGAATGGCAGCTAGGGAACTCCCAGATTATTTTCCCATCAGGTGCTGGTGCCTCTCCACCCACTACTGAAAGGCTTGGAGGCTCTTAATATCTTCCATCTGCCTGAGGAATTTTCATTTGACTAACAAGTGATGGAGGAGATGGAACTGAAGGAAAACTTCCACAAACCAAAGAATAGGAGAAGAGGGGGAATGGTCACTTGCTTTTAGTGGAGCACAGGGAGCTGCTTTCATCTCTGTTCCTTCTACTTAACCCTGGCTGCCAGAAACCCCAGGCTGACAGTAGTTCTAGGCTGGAAGGACCAGAACTAAAATACTTTCATGAAAAGCAAAAGGTCAGCTATGCGGAATGGAAAATGAAGAATCCACATGGGGGCATTTCTGGGAAGGAATGTAGTCCCTTCCCACACAGTTTGTAAGGTAAGCCAGGGTCCCTAAGTGAATTGCTAGTACCACTAGAGTTTCTTTATGGCTTAAATGTCTGCCAAGGTTCTTATTCAGCTTGCAGTGTTTACAGGGACTCTTGTCACTGAAGAATTCTTAGACATCTTTAAAATCCCTAATTTAAACTCAAGGCAAAAAACAAAAAAGTGTTGGATCATTTTTTTAAAGCAAAACATTAGAATGTTCAGATTTTTTTTTTAAAAAGCTACAATTTCCCCAAGATTTATTATTATTATTGGCAACATCAGGTCCATGTTAACACCCTTTTTTGTTGCTGTGTATGAATAGCTAAGATCTGTGAAAGTTTTCACTCATTCCTGAGAGATGCGGATGAGGTTTACTGAAATTGAACGTTGAATTGCTGAATCTGAAGTATTGAACTAAAATGTGCGTGGTACTATTAATGCCTTAGTGGTAGCTAATAAACTAATTAGCTACTATTGAACTTCTGAGTTTCCTATTGTCTAATTAAAGTATTTCTTAAGGTCCAAATTTTCATGTAAAGAAGTATAACTGAGGGGAATTTACCCAAAGAGATGCTATGAAATTAACTTACAGAGTGATTATCTTACTAGCAGTTCCTTTCTTTTCTGGGTGATTAAAATTTTCTCTCTGTTAGGCTACCTGTGAAATATAATGTGTTTTCTTAACTTACATGTAAGATCACGTTTGATAGATCTTAGTTTCAAGCAATAGCCAAAATATCACAATTCTCCATATAGAGGTTAAATTGATTTTCAAGCAATAGTTAGAATATCACAACTTCCCTTACAAAAGTTACATTGGTTTTCAATCTACTAATTGGTCTTCTATTTTAATGGATGTAATAAGTATCTGGGAATAGAACACATGCTGTATTTTTACTTAATGCTTGAGACAAGTATTATAGGTCCAATTCTTAAAATATAATCATACAGTAAATAATCCTTACCCCGAGTAGTCCCACTGATCTACATACATAGTTACAGGATCAGACCCAAATATGTTGATATTGCTATCCAAGACTTTTGAGGTGAAGTTCAAGATGTACTGACTGCTTAAATAAACATTAATTGATGTGAAAATGAGGTCAATATCTTCCTTGAAAGACAATGAATCTTAATGTTCACCAGAATAAAATGTCAATACATGTATGGTTAGATACTGCAATCAAATTGATAGAGTACAATTCCTTTTAAGTACATAAATCACTAGCAAGTTTTTCCCTCTTAAACTAAAAGTATAAAAGAACAATTAGATTAGAGGTCCACAAACACACAATTGTTCACCTCTTCAGATATAACCAGTTGTCTGCTGTAAGTTCAGTGAAAATATACAGGAAATATCTTTTTGTGTATGCAATCTTATTTGTTAACATTGCTTCAGGTCTTAGCATTAATGATCTCTGAAGAGATTATCAGTAATAAGATTGACTTGCTATGATTTGAGCCAATCATGACCCAGGATTTCTTCAAGACTATATATATATAAAACAAAAGAGTAGTATTAATACTTTGCACTGATGTAAAGCCTTACAACATTATGTGTGACTCTGTAAATAAGTAAGCCTTGGAACACACCCTTGTAATGGCACTAAATAATGGTGTATCCATTTTAATGATGGATAAACTCACTTGAAGAAGTGCTAAATAGACAAATACATAATGAATCATTGACAGACCAGAGAACAGAAAGTGCTAGATTCACAAAAAGACTTAGGTGCCTAAATCCCAGAATCAGGTCCCACTGGGATTCACAAAACCCTTGCTCAGCTGCTGCTGAAAATTGTAGGCTCCTAAACTCATTTGGTGCTTAAAAACATTTGCATCAAAAGTTCCTGGGGCACCAATGTTTCTGCTTCTCCACATGTGCACTGCTGCTCCCCTTCAGGTGTCCAGATTCTTAAGCCCCACTGTGATACAGCAATCATGAGAAGACTGGCATTCCTTCACCTAACTTGCCTGCAGGGCCCAACTGGTAACAGTACTCAGTACTTGCCTACTGGATTGGGGCCCTCATGCAAGTTTACACAAAACACCCAAGGGGAGGTAAGGGAAAACTGCACCCTCTGTCAAATTTATAGCTCAGTGGTTAGGATACTCACCAGGAATGTGTGAGAGCCCCAGTTCAAGTCTCTCCTCCACCTTAGGGAAAGAAACAATTTGAATAGGAATCTCCTATCTTTCAGGAGAGGGTTGAAACCACTGGGCTATAGGATAGTTCAGGGATTGGCAACCTTTGGCATGCGGCCCACCAGGCCAAATGGGGGCGGGCAGCCAGCACATCCCTCAGCTGGCGCTGCTTCCCGCAGCCCCCATTGGCCTGGAGTGGCGAACCGCGGCCAGTGGGAGCCGTGATCGGCCGAACCTGCAGACGCGGCAGGTAAACAAACCGGCCCAGCCTGCCAGAGTGCTTACCCTGGCGGGCTGCGTGCCAAAGGTTGCCGATCCCTGGGATAGATTGATGTATGTGGAGTGGGAGGGGCCCTCAATCCCTCCTGTTGAAGATGTTCCTCTGTGGGTAAATAGTCATCAATCGAGACAAGGCGCACAAGCATGAGAATAACTATGTATCCTCATTCTCAGAGTACTCACCTAGGAGGTAGAGCCAGGATCCAGTCCCTGTGTTCCAATAGTTCTTTTATTATTTAGTTACAGTGGATTGGCTTCAACAGGAGAGATTGAGAGAGTCCCACATCAGAAGGTCCCATAGCTGGGTGTTTAGTTGGGGTGCTCATCATCTGAGAGGTGGCAGGTCCCTGCTCAAATCCCTTCTCTCCCTTGGGCACATGGGTGACGTGAATTGGAAGGTTTTCCACATTCCAGATGAGTACCCTAACCATTGGGCTAAAAATTCTGAGGGAGGACCTCCTTCTCCCTCCCTAGCTGCTTGCAAAACACCAAGAGACGGTGTGACGCTGAGAATACCAAGCAGAGGGAGTCACTTCCCTGAAGAACTAGATTTAGATGCCAAACACTCTGAGACAGGTGGGGCATGGTACATATCCCTCTCCTCAATGTCTCCTATTGGCCAGTGGAGGCATGAAGCTACTGAGTGTGCTGGCTTTTGTGACTCCCATTCTTAGGCACCTGTCTCTCCCCATTCACTGCACCGGGAGCCTACGCACTGAACTTGGGTTTGTGAATGCAAGTGATGTTGTAGGTGCCTAACAGTTCAGCATGGCAATGCTCAGCTTCACCACACCTAAGTTCCTTTGTGAATCTAGCCCTAAGTGACTTGGCTCCTCGTCTTATGCTTTAACCTCTAGGCTATATCCCCTCTGTTCTGCAACTATGGGCACCTTGGTTAACAGTGATCTTAAGCAGATTTGTATTCCTTTTCCAGGAGTTACTTCTTTGTACTACATTTTTTTTTGTCATATACCAGTAATGACACTTGCACAAGCAATCTGCATGTGAAAACTTAATGAATCTCTGCCCTATTCTCATGGTTATTACAAACCATCTGTTCAATGCTTTTCGCTTAAATACCAGTTGTAGAATTATTTTCCTATAAAAGGAGATTTCCCCCAAAAAAATTTAATGAAAAAATATATGGACTCAATAAATTCAGAAAGCCACACTAACTTGTCTCTGTTGTATATCTAATAGTACAGTATACCTATGGCAAGAAAAATAGGATCAGGAAATATTAGATCTTAGGACATTAGATTTAATGTGATATTTAATGATCTCAGCTCAAAGGATCAGCCAAAGACAGCCAAGCACAACAGGTGATCTGAATCCTAAAGAAAGCTAAAGTAGGACAACCAGAACCAAAGCAAATGCTGGGAAACGTGTGTGTGTGTGTGTGTGTGTGTGTGTGTGTGTGTGTGTGTGTGTGTGTGTGTGTGTGTGTGTGTGTGTGTAGGGGAAATCTTTGTCTTTCTAAAATTTGGGGCAAAATTAGTCCATTGGTAACCATTATATCCCCCCATTTTAAAGTTGGCACAATGGATACAACACATTTTGTAGATGTCTCTTTATTATACATTACACTTGTGTGGTGCTGACATTTTGCACCATAGGTATAGCATAATACTCTGATAGAAAAACAAGTTCTCAGCTAGTGGTATTTTGAGCACCTATATAAACAGTATCTCTTGGTTTTTAGTCTTGTCCTAACTGGCAAAAATCAGAGACAAAGGACCATAAGTGTATTTTCACTATATTCACAGATGAATGCACTAATGAATGAATGAAGAAGCTGTTGGGCCAGTTAGCCCTGTTTGGTTAGCCATGCACTGCTATACCTGCACTGGATGTTGGACTTAAAAAGAAGGAGACCCAGAAGTAGAAAGTTGATTGGAAAAGAGGTCTGTGAGGAGCCAGAGGAGAGTACAAGGCAGGGAGAGGGTGTTCTGGAAAAAGCCTACTTTGAGCAACCCAAAGGAGCCCAGGGTGGACTGAAAGAAATAGAAAAAAGCCTGAAAAGAGGGAAATGTGAGACCAGAGTGGGCAGAAAAGAAAAGAGTAGCTGAAATTAGAGAAGAGATGACAGACCCCTTAGAAAGGGAAGACTAGGCCCAGTTTGAGACTGGGACAAAGGCCTTGTATTTTGTCTGTTTTTTTGCGCTTGAATTTCCCAGAAAGGATGGACTATTGTTAATGATTTAGCCAGAAGTCCAAGTCACTGCAGCAAGTCATATCTGTGACTGGAGTAGGCCAAAGAGCATGGTGGGGAAGCTGAAGTGGAAGTGCTGCAACATTGGGCATTACTGTGAGGGGGCACTCTGGGATGGGGAGTGTTATATTAATGCCCACCCTTTTTATTAGCACTTCAATGCAAAGACTGTGCCTTCTTTTAAGCTTGGAAAAAAACATAGGATATTGTGGGTAGAATCAGAAACAAATACACAATGATAATATATATAAACTCTCATCAGCAGCGATATCCAAGTTTGCAACAGTGGGTTATGGTAGTGGTAGTATATCTATTGATTTGTTCTATACATGACATCTTGTATTAATAAAAAAAAACAGTGGCTTTCTGGGTGAGCTAACTGAAACTGCAAAATGTCAGACACTAATATGAAAGATGATATCATTCCGGCCTATGTGCTATGAGAATGAATGAAGTATATTAGAAGTGGGCTCCAGCAGGCAAGACTTTTTTGCAGAAACAAAGACTACATCATTTCGTAAAAGATCTCTCAATGTTCTGGTACTTTGTACCCCCTCAAGAGAGCAAGAATCTCTGTGCTAAAAATGAAGGGGCTGGGGGTGCAGGATGACAGATGCATTGCTTTGGAAGCATGAAATATTCAAAGACTGTATATCAACTTTATAAATGTTACATGTATCTTTATGGGCTGGCTAGTGATTGTATTCCTGACTCAATGGGTGAGCTAAAATGTTTCCTATAGGGAATAAAGTCACTCCCCTCTCCCCTCCCAGGTCCCAGTAACTGATGAACATCCCTAATGCAGGTATTTCACCCCTAGGAAACAGTATATACTGATGAAGCATGGAAAACAAAGAACAACAACAAAAACTGTATAAAGAGACATCCCTGATCTGGGAGAAGGATCTCATTCAATCCAAGAATTGATATGAAATGGTGACTAAGAGCCTTAAATACTTTAATTGCATCTGGGATCCCATGTGGAAGATGGTAACTGCCTAGTAAGCTAGACCTGCAAATAAGCTGTTTATTGTTTTCACAATATGTTTCCTTTGTAATGTTTTTGTTCTGAATAGATAATAATTTGCTTTATAGGAGCTGGCTGGTCACTGGGTAACCTTGCCATTGCCTCTGAGAGAACATGACTCTAGGTGCCAGAATAAAGTCAGACCTGCTGAGATAACCACAGTGAATTTCAAGAGTCTGCAGTTTAAGGCCTAGGTCCCCTCTCCCTTTTTGGTTTGTTTGTTTGTTTTTGTTGCTGTTGTTGTTTGTTTGTTTGTTTTTTAAATCACCCTCCTTCTTCCGCCGCACTGTGCACCCCAAGATCCCACCCCTGACACCAGTGTGACAAAGTTCCTCCTCTATCTTGGTGGGTCCTGCACTTATTAGTGGATTTTCTTGCCTCAGAGATTCACCATGTGGGTTGGGGAACAGCCCAGAGACCTTCCCCTCTGGAAGAACCCACAGTCCAGGTCAATTGGGAGGTTTGGGGGGAACCCAGGCCCACGCTCTACTCCGGGTTCCAGCCCAGGGCCCTGTGGACTGCAGCTGTCTATAGTGCCTCCTGTAACAGCTGCATGACAGCTACAACTCCCTGGGCTACTTCCCCATGGCCTCCTCCAAGCACCTTCCTTATTCTCACCACAGGACCTTCCTCCTGGTGTCTGATAACGCTTGTGCTCCTCAGTCCTAATTAGCCTGCCTGCCTTAACTGGTTCTAGCAGGTTCCTGATTACTCTAGTACAGCCCCTGCTCTGGTCACTCAGGGAACAGAAAACTACTCATCCAGTGACCAGTATATTTGCCCTCTACCAGACTCCTGTACCCCACTGGTCTGGGACTGTCACATATCCCTCCCCCCTGCTCAACGCCAAGGGGTTGGGCAGCTTGCGACGCCAGACAGTGCACACGTGACAAGCCATCGGCGTTGCCATGATGACTCCCTGCTCTGTGTTGCACACGGAACTGGAAAGGTTGGAGGCATAAGAACCATCTGGTCACCCTTGTGTTCTTCTCCTTGTTCCGCTGCATCCATTGAAGAGGGGCATGGTCGGTCACGAGGACAAATCTGCGCCCGAGCAGGTAGTAGCGCAATGTTTCCATGGCCCATTTTACAGTGAGGCATTCTCTCTCCACCACTGCATATTTTTGTTCCCTTGGAAGGAGTTTCCGACTGAGGTATAGAATTGGGTGTTCCTCCTCCCCAACCATCTGTGATAGAACGGCCCCCAAACCTACTTCCGATGCATCCGTCTGCAGGATAAACTCCTTGGTGAAATCAGGGGCTATCAGTACGGGGTTACTGCAGAGGGCAGCCCGTAGGTCTGTGAATGCTTCCTCTGCTGCGTCAGACCATCTCACCAGATCAGGTCCACGGGCTTTCACTAGGTCTGTCAGGGGGCTTGCCCTTGTGGCAAAGTGGGGGATAAATCGTCGGTAATACCCCACCACACCTAGGAACGCCCCGACTTGTTTCTTGCGACTTGGTCGGGGCCAATTTTGGATGGCCTCTAACTTGTTCACTTGGGGTTTTACCAAACCTTTTCCCACAATGTAGCCAAGATATTTGGCCTCTGTAAACCCTACAGCGCGCTTGGCAGGGTTTGCTGTAAGGCCAGCTCGCCTGAAGGTATCGAGGACTGCCTCCACCTTCTTCAGGTGGGTTTCCCAGTCTGGGGTATGAATGACCACATTGTCCAAGTAGGCAGCAGCATAACTGTTATGCGGGCGTAATAGCTTGTCCATGAGGCGCTGGAAGGTAGCTGGGGCCCCATGTAGTCCAAAAGGGAGGACAGTATATTGAAAAAGACCCTCTGGTGTAGAGAATGCAGTCTTTTCCTTTGTGTCTTCTGCAAGGGGAATCTGCCAGTACCCCTTTGTCAAGTCTAGGGTAGTCAAGTACTGGGCATTACCCAGACGGTCCACTAGCTCATCTATGTGAGGTATGGGGTACGTGTCGAACTGGGATACTTCGTTTAGTCGCCGGAAGTCATTGCAAAATCTTGTGGTGCCATCAGGTTTGGGCACCAGCACGATTGGGCTGGACCACTGACTGTGGGATTCTTCGATGATCCCAACTCCAGCCTTTTTTTTACTTCTGCTTTTATTTCCTCCCTTTTTGCCGTGGGCACCCGATAGGGCCTCATTGTTACTCTGGCCCCAGGGTTCGTGACGATGTGGTGATATGTCTCGGTTGTTCGACCCGGTTTTGTCGAGAACACATCTTGGTTCCGGAAGATCATCTCAGACACCTCATTCTTCTGGTCTGGTGTTAAATCGGGAGACACTCTCACCTGTTCGGAAAGCTTGTTTTCCTGGGTTAGGTCTTTTTGGACCGTTGTGCATGCCTCTTGTGCATGCCAGGGTTTCAGAAGGTTAACGTGATAAATCTGTTCTTGTTTTCTGCGTCCTGGCTGCCGCACCTTGTAGGTTACTTCCCCCACGGGTTCAACCACCTCACAGGGCCCCTGCCATTGGGCCAGAAGCATTACATGCTCTATTATATTTCTCCCCTCATTGGGTTCCTCTTCCCAGATCTCTTTGGCGATATCTAGTATGCCACGGGGGTGACGCCCATATAATAACTCGAAGGGGGAAAACCCAGTTGAGGCCTGTGGTACCTCCCGGATAGCGAACATAAGGTAGGGTAGTAGGGTGTCCCAATCCTTCCCGTCCCGACTTACCACCTTCCTTATCATAGCCTTGAGGGTTCGGTTAAACCTTTCTACCAACCCATCAGTCTGCGGATGGTAGACCGAAGTTCTCAGGGTATGTATATGGAGCAGCGTACAGAGGTCCTTCATTAGCTTCGACATAAATGGGGTTCCTTGGTCTGTTAATATCTCCATCGGTAGCCCCATTCGGGCAAAGATCCCCACCAGCTCTTTGGCTATAGTTTTAGAGGCCGTGTTCCACAGGGGGACGGCTTCTGGGTAGCGAGTAGCCTAGTCCAAAACAACAAGTATATATTGGTGGCCCCAAGCCGTCTTCTCCAGTGGTCCCACTAGGTCCATGGCTATTCACTCGAAGGGGACCTCTATGATGGGAAGGGGTACTAAAGGTGCTCTCAAGTGGGGACGGGGACTGTGCAGCTGACACTCCGGGCAGGAGGCACAGTACCTCCGCACTTCTTCATGTACTCCGGGCCAGAAGAACCGTTGTAGGACTCGTGCCAGGGTCTTCTCTACCCCCAAATGCCCCCCAAAAAGACGACTATAAGCCAGACTTAATACAGCGTTCTGGTGTTTTTGAGGTACTAGGATCTGCTGTACCTTCTGCCCCTGTACTGGTGCAACCCGGTATAAGAGATCCTTCTTCATTATGAAGTAGGGTCCTGGTCCCTGGGTTTTTCCTTCCACGGGGACCCCATCTATTTCAGTCACCTCCTTCCTAATGTTGTCATACCTTGGGTCTTCTGCCTGGTCCCGTCCAAAATTTCCTCTCCCAGGGCTAATCTGCCCAAGATCTAGGGGCCCTGTCTCTGTTGCCTCTACTGGTTCAGAAGCATTAGCGTGGAGGTCAGACTCAGGTGCTTCTCCCTCCTGCGTGGCCTCCTTTTCAGCTGCGCGGGTCCGCCCACCTAAAAGAGCGACCCTCTGGCTTTGGGTCAGTATTCGGGTTCCCAAGGCCTTAGCTGCCCTTCTTTCCCTTTTTGTCTTTCTACCCTGTCTGGGAGTGGAGAACAAATCTGGGGATATTTCAGAGAAGATTGGGGGTTGACAGTCTGCTGTGGATGCCTCACCAATTTTAGGGTCCCCATCTTTCTCCAATCCCCCTACTGGGAGTAAGTTTCCAAACCCTGGGAAGTCCCTCCCTATCAGGGCCGGCTCTAGGATTTTTGCCGCCCCAAGCAGAAACAATTTTGGCCGCCCCCTCCCGTTTTATTCTTACCCCACCCCCAGCCCCGCCTCAGCTCCGCCCCTTCCCCAAATCCCCAGCCCTGACTCCTCCCCCCAGGCTCTCAAGCCTAGGAGGGAGGGGGAGAAGCAGTGCGTGCGCCGCGGCCACTCGGAGGCTCCCCCTCCCTCCCAGGCTCTCAAACCTGGGAGGGAGGGTGAGCAGCGGCGCGTGAATCAGCTGTTTCGCACGCCGCGGCCGCTCCGGATCTCCCCCTCCCTCCCAGGTTTGAGAACCTGGGAGGGAGGGCGAGCAGCGGCACGTGAATCAGTGGCGCGCGAGCGGCAGCAGTGGAGGTGAGCTAGGGCGGCCGGGGCATATTTTTAGGGGCAGCATTCTGGCGCCGGCCATGCCGCCCCTAAAAATGTGCCGCCCCAAGCACCAGCTTGTTTTGCTGGTGCCTAGAGCCGGCCCTGCTCCCTATGAGCACCGGGCATGGGAATTTAGGGACTACACCTGCTGCTACCTCAGTAGTGTTCCCTTGGATCTCGATTTTTACTGGGATGGTGAGGTAGTAACTAACTGTCCCATGGACACATGTTATCCCCGTACGTTTAGCCTGCAGCAGCTGACTATGCTTCATGAGCTTCCCTGAGATAAGTGTGATAGCACTCCCCGAATCAACCAGTGCCGTGGTCCCTACCCCATTTAGTTTCACTGGTCTGGTATACATATGTGGGGTTAGTGAGACCCCCACAAGGTGGATTAGGGAGCATGGATCTGCCCAGTTTCCCAGGTTACACTGCATAGGCTCCTCAGCATTGGGACACTGTGCAGCTATGTGTCCCCACTCCCCGCAGGCATAACATCTGTATGGAGCCCTAGGCGTTCCCCGGTCTCTTGGTTTGGGCAGTCTAACATCACGATCCTCTTCTCCCTCAGTGCTCCGACTCTTTGTGGCCTCTGATGGGCCTTCAGCCTCTCTCTTTTTCCACCTGGGCCCTCCTGGTGGCCCAGTCACCCGAACTTTAGGGCTTGGTGCTGCTAGTTTAACCCGGGGTGCCTCTTCCTTAACTGGTCGGGTCAGCTCCCTCGCTGTCCTTCACCTCTCTACCAGGGCGACAACCTCGTCATAGGTGGAGGGTTCGTTCTGGCTTACCCAGGCATGAAGGTCTGGTGATAGTCCCCTCATGTATTGATCGATGACCAGAACCACTAGTATCTCTTCTGGACTCCGGGACTCTGTTTGCAACCACTTTCGTGTGAGATGGATGAGGTCATACAATTGGGACTGCGGGGTTTTGTCTTCCTGGTACCTCCAACCGTGATACTGCTGGGCCCGCACTGCTGTCATTACCCCAGATCTGGCCAGGATCTCTGCTTTCAGCTGGGGGTAGTCTGCTGCAGCCTCTTCAGGCAGATCATGGTAGGCCTTCTGGGCCTCCCCACACAGGAATGGGGCAAGGATGCCAGACCACTGATCTCGAGGCCAGGCCTCCCGTAGGGATGTCCTCTCAAAGGCCAGAAGGTATGCCTCTACGTCATCCTCCCTTGTCATTTTCTGCAGCCAATGGCTGGCCCGTATGAGCCGCATCCCATCATGGCCGCGATTCAGCTCTGTAAGGGACTTTACCTGGTTTACCAGTTCCCGCAACATAGCTCGGTCTTGAGCAGCCTGGTCCATCAGCAGGCGATTAGTCTCTTGCTGCAGCCGCACTGCCTCCTGTTGGGCGGCTGCCTGGACATGGGTAGCCTCCTGCTGGGCCGCCGTAGCTTGTATCAGTGCCCGCACTACGTCATCCATTGTGGTGGGAAAAAAAATAAACCCTCTCCCTTTTTTATTTTCTTTTGTTGTTGTTGCTGTTGTTGTTTGTTTGTTTGTTTTTTAAATCACCCTCCTTCTTCCGCCGCACTGTGCACCCCAAGATCCCACCCCTGACACCAGTGTGACAAAGTTCCTCCTCTATCTTGGTGGGTCCTGCGCTTATTAGTGGATTTTCTTGCCTCAGAGATTCACCATGTGGGTTGGGGAACAGCCCAGAGACCTTCCCCTCTGGAAGAACCCACAGTCCAGGTCAATTGGGAGGTTTGGGGGGAACCCGGGCCCACGCTCTACTCCGGGTTCCAGCCCAGGGCCCTGTGGACTGCAGCTGTCTATAGTGCCTCCTGTAACAGCTGCATGACAGCTACAACTCCCTGGGCTACTTCCCCATGGCCTCCTCCAAGCACCTTCCTTATTCTCACCACAGGACCTTCCTCCTGGTGTCTGATAACGCTTGTGCTCCTCAGTCCTAATTAGCCTGCCTGCCTTAACTGGTTCTAGCAGGTTCCTGATTACTCTAATACAGCCCCTGCTCTGGTCACTCAGGGAACAGAAAACGACTCATCCAGTGACCAGTATATTTGCCCTCTACCAGACTCCTGTACCCCACTGGTCTGGGACTGTCCCAACATACAGAATATAGTGTACATAAACACTCTGATATACAATGAGGATTTTTTTAAAAAAAAAATAGTAAATTTAGTAAATAAAGGACCTTGCTATCGGAGGATAATGCTTACTGTCTCTCACTCATTGTTCTTATCATGCAACAAGGGATATATGAAAGGTAAAAAACCTGGGAATTGTAGCTGTTGAGCCTTATAAATGATTGCTGGTCCTTGTTTGTTACTGTTGGTGCAGTTTTCTAGATAAGCCCTAAAATTGGAAACCAAATTTCCTGTCCAATGCAAAGCTGTCCTCTACTATTCTTATGATCTTGTAGTTAACACATTGCAACCCCAGCAGCCTTGACGTTGGCAGGGTGGGCGAGTGGCCTTGGTGTGGTCAAGTGAGAACAAAGGGGTTATGGATAGTCTAAGAGTTCCCCATTGAATCTGAAGGTCGTATGCAGGAAAAAAGGATGTATTTCCTGAATCGAGGGCTTGCTGGAAAGGCTCAGGTAAGCCATTGGCTCCCTGATTCCCTGTGTGTGGGTAAATATAATATATCTACTCTGTCCTGTCTGGATGGCAGGGCTGGCTCCAGGCACCAGCGGAGGAAGCATGTGCCTGGGGCGGCACATGCTAAAGGGCGGCATTCCATCCATTCTTTTTTTGTTTGTTTTTTGCTTGGGGCGGCAAAAATAGTAGAGCCGGCCCTGCTGGATGGAGCCATCTCTCTTGGTTGGATTAGCATTAGGACCAGGTTTTTGGTCCATTGGGGGCATTGAGACTAGTAAGAGGTTTTTTCTTCTCTGTCAGATTGGCTGGGGCACAGTTGTTTTTTTGCAGAGCAGCTCATGAACCCAGTGGGGGTAGATCAGGAGATACTTAGCAGGAGACAGGTTTACAGTACTGGTACTTGTTCCATATAGGTTGGGTTCCCAGAGTTGGAAATTGATTTAGGTGAAGGCATCCCATAAAGAAGCTGAGGAATGTGATTGGGGCTCATAATGTCTGGTAAGCAGGGGGGCAACCCCCTTCTCCCAACCCCTTAACTCTCCTGTGGGGGAGGCCAGTGGGGTGTCAGAAATAGGCTAGGACCAGCTGTGGATAGATTGAGGTAGGCGCGGGGAGGGACTGGTTGATCGCAACCCTTCCCAAATTGATGGAAATAAGTGAGGGAGGGATTATAACCTGCAGTGTATGAGCTATTTTGACACAATCCCACATAACATTCTGATAGGTAACCTGGAGACATGCAGGCTTGAGAGAACTACCATTAAGTGGGTACATAATTGGTTAAACAACCACAAACAAAGAATAACATTAATGAAATGATGTCAGATTGGAGGAAGGTCTCAAGTGGGGTTCCACAGGAATACGTTCTGGACCCAGTTTTTTTTAATTCTTTATTAATGGCCTGGATGTAGGTATAGAGAGCATACTGATCAAGTTTGCAGATGACACAAATCAAGGGGGGGTTGCAAACACTTTAGAGGATAAAGCTAAAGTTCAGATGGATCTTCATAAATTGGAGAACGGGGCTATAAACAACAAAATGAAATTCAACAAAGACAAGCGTAAGGTGCTGCACTTACAAATGCACAAATACAGAATGGGGGAAAATTCACTTGGCAACACCACTACTGAGAAGGATCTGGGAGTTGTGGTGGATCACAACCTAAACATGTATCAGCAATGCAATGCTGTTACAAAAAAAGCAAATGCAATTTCAGGTTGTATTAACAGTGGCATAGCATGCAAGTCATGGAAGGTGATGATACCACTCTAGTTGGCCCTAGTTGGGCCTCAGCTGGAGTCCTGTATCCAATTTTGGTCACCAATGTATAGAAAGGATGGAGAGAAACTGGAAAGGATTTAGAGACAAGCGACAAAAATTATTAGAGCCACGCAAATCTACGGATATCCACGGGTGCGGACGCAGATACCCGCGGACCATGTTTGCGGACTGGATCGGATGCCAGTACAAATTTTGTATCCGCACAGAGCTCTAAAGATGATCAAAGGGATGTATTGCAAGCCATATGAGCAATAGCTTGAAGGAACTGGGTATGTTTAATTTGGAAATAGAGGAGATTAAGATGGGATATGATAGCAGTCTTCAGATACTTGAAAGGCTGCCATAAAAAAAGATGTTCTCTTCTGTCACAGAGGGCAGGACAAGATGCAATGGGTTCAAACTACAGCAAAGCAGATTTATATGAAATCTCAGAAAAACGTAGGACAATACAACAGACTGTTTTGGTAGGTTGTGGAAGCTTCTTCACAGGAGGTTTTCAAAAGGAAGCTGGATAGCTATCTGTCTTAGAAGGTTTAGACACAACAAATGCTGCTTCTTGGCAGGGGGTTAGACTAGATGACCCTTGCAATCCCTTCTAACCCTATGATTCTGTTGCCACTGAATA
Source organism: Emys orbicularis (assembly GCF_028017835.1). Classification (NCBI taxonomy): domain Eukaryota; kingdom Metazoa; phylum Chordata; order Testudines; family Emydidae; genus Emys; species Emys orbicularis. Next base: position 151,451,993 of record NC_088684.1, on the reverse strand, counting down.
GCTCTCAAATGAGTTAATAAAAGTGCAGCCTAATTAAACAATATCCATTGCATGTCGTCATTCTTCCTGCATGCCCAGGACTATGAATAAGGGATTGTTGTACAACTTCCTTTCCTCTAATATTTCAAAGTTAATGCTTGAGAGAAACAGTTTAATGCTAGATTTGAATTTTTATATTTCCTTTGACTTATTATTCCCATTATGTACAAGACTATAAAATAAAAGCCATGGAACTCCTTATTAAACAGGCTGAGAGAAATAGCTCACAAATATTCTTCCTGTTGCTGAATATTGACTATAGCAAATAAACATTAAACACAATTTTTTAAAATCAATGGAAACTATTCCAAATTCATTCTCTCTGCTGATGGGGGCGGTTTTCAGTATTATGTTGCTTCATGTAGGTGGCAAGGATTTCCAAAGATCATCTAATTGTTCCATGCTCACTTTGCCTTGATCACACACTATTTGAACACAGCTTCAAATTTTGTTTTCACTTCTTAAACTCAGCTAACAGATGTATAGTTTAAAGTTGGGTGAAATTTTTTGGACAAAACTGTTTTCAGCAAACTATGCAGATTTAGTGACACAACATTTCACTAAATCAGTTTTGCCAAATTTTGTGGGGGAGGCAAGGTGAACAAATTCCAAAAAAGAAGAAATGTTTCATTTTGACGTTTTTAAAAACAAAATATTTCAGTTTCTGTTCAATGTGAGGGTCTTTACAGCAGTCTTCTATGCTTCCTTTTATTCACAGCCAATAATCCAATTATCACCTAATTGCATACCTGGGGTGTTTCTATTCCCAGACATGACACTCTAGTCTTATGATAATGCCTTATTTGTATGTTCCTTAATTTTGGAGGCCTAACAGCACCCCCATAGTTAAGGTTGCAAGACACTTTCTATTATGAGGCCATTTTTATCTTTTCCTCTAAGTTCTACATGAAAAAGTTCTCTTTATCTGATATTTTGTGTAATTGGGCCCTGTCAGAGGAGACTTTTTGAGAGGGATAGCACAGATCATTTATGAGATATGTGACTTTAAAAAACAAAGCTCCCCCCACCCCAAACCCTCTCCGTTTCAATTTAGGAACTGTTTTGTTTGTTTGTTTTCCTTAAACAGCTTGAATTCAGAACTTGTTTAGGTGTCTCCAGGAGACCTATTGCATAGGGATACATTGAAATTTTTTGCATGGATAAATGAACAGTTATTTGTTAAAAAAGTGTGTGTGGGAGGGGAGAGAATTTCTCCATGGAGGAGATATACACATATAGGCCCTGTATCAGGAAAGCATCTCCATTCAGGTTGGAACTTAAGCACATGCTTACATTTAAGTTCATGGTTTAGTCCCATAAAAACCAACGTGACTGAAACGTGTTTAAAAGGTAAGCAAGTACTTAAGTGCTTTCCTGAATTGGGGACCTTTAAAAGCAGAAAGAGCAGAAATAGAGCAGGACTTCTGCGCAACTTATAAATCTGACAGGGATTTCTGCAAAAGTTAGACATTTCTCATGAATCCTGTCCCTCATTAATACTCTCTCCCTCCTACAAACTTATGTGTGGGTGGGGTGCTAAGTTTGAAGCAACTATTATTGCTATTGCTATTGCCCTATTGCTGTTGGAACACGGCTGTCCTCTTCATGGCCTCTGGGAGCCCCTCCTTAAAATACTGCCATCAAATTACAATGAGTGTTGTTGGAGTGATTTCTCTCATTGATAACATTCATAGGCTCCCTGGGTATACTACTAAATTATCCTTTCCAGCAATGATTTATTGGTTCTCATAACAATACTTTGTGAAGGATTTTTTTTATCTTTCAGAAGTAAACTAATTGCCCAAATTAGTAGTTTCTTTATAAAAAGAAATAATGCTTGGGGAGGACATCCCTGAACCAATACAAGTTCTTCACCACCTCCTATTCCCACTGTGACAATTTTATATAAATTGAGCAATTGAGGTAGTACATTTTTCAGGAACCAAGTATAATGCTTTGAACCGATTCACTGAATGAGTTTCATTACCAAGAGAAGCTGCCTCTGGATACAAACCTGGTAGGTTATATGGCCACAATCCAGCTGAGCACTTGCTCATAATTAGGAAAGTGAGTAGTTCCATAGACTTCAGTGGGACTACTTGTGCTGAAAATTACACATTTTGCTGGATTGGGGCCAGAGCGTGTTAAGCAACTCTAAGGTGTGAGCCCTCCTTCCTTTGTCATTGTTAATCAGAGAACATTAGCTTAAATTGGAAAACAAATGCATAGATTCATCTGTCCCTCCTCTCTTCACTTGTTCCTCTTCCTGATTATGCTGGATTCTTGAAGTCCGTTGCAGAGGATGGGGAAACTTTTTGTCAGAGCCCTTTACAAAAACAAAGCCAGTCCATCACCATATGGAGCCTGATTGTGTGATGTCTCCTGTGCCACTCTGATTTACAATTAATTTCTGTTACCTTCATGTTAGATATGTGTGACAGTGTACCCCATAAGGCTTTATGGGGAGGGGGTGCTTATAAATGTATGTATGACATAACTGGAATGTGTTTTGTGCTGCCTGTGCCAGGTAACATATCTCTGTAAAGGTTATGGTCTACTATATCTATTCATCCTATTTGTACATATATATATCATTTTCTACTTAAGGTTAAGAATATGGGCTGTATGCTTGCTTGGTTTCTAAGTAAGCTTTGGGAGGCATTTGGTCAGCTTCTTTAGGAAGGAATTCGCCAGGTTAAGTACCTAATCAGGAAACACTTGGGGAACAATGCATCTTGGAATGCTCCAATCCACATAAGAAGTCTTCCTGGAGACATGCAAGATACCATGTGGACAATGGCTTCAGCCTGTAAAGACTGAGTCATGCAGGGACATGTGACTTGTCCAGGTGACTCCAGAACTCCATCTTGGAGCTGGACTTTGCATAGGAGGGAGGAGGGGGGTCTCCTCCCACAAGAGAGAGTCTATTTAAGCCTGGGGGAGACCCCTCCATCTTGTCTTCAGCTGGCTAAAGAAGGAGCCTCTCCACCCCCCCCAGGATACTTGAAAGAAACTGAATCAAAAGACAGAGACTACAGGGGTTGTGAGAGATTGCTGGACCCAGGCTAAAGGGAGATTAGCCTGTAAAAGGGAGCATTCTGGAACTGGTGAGGAACTTATCTGTATTTAGTTTGATTAGGCATAGATTTGCGCATTTTATTTTATTTTGCTTGTGACTTACTTTGTTCTGTCTGTTACTACTTTGAACCACTTAAATCCTACTGTCTGTATTTAATAAAATCACTTTTTATTTAGTAATTTACTCAGAGTATGTATTAATACCTGGGGGAGCAAACAGCTGTGCATATCTCTCTATCAGTGTTATAGAGGGCAAACAATTTATGAGTTTACTCTGCATAAGCTTTATGCAGGGTAAAACGGATTTATCTGGGTTTAGACCCCATTGGGAGTTGGGCATCTGAGTGCTAAAGACAAGCACACTATTGTACGCTGTTTTCAGGTAAACTTGCAGCTTTGGGGCAAGTGATTCAGACCCTGAGTCTTTGTTAGAGCAGACTGGAGTGTCTGGCTCAGCAAGACAGGGTGCTGGAATCCTAAGCTGGCAGGGAAAACAGAAGCAGGGGTAGTCTTTGCACATCGGGTGGCAGCTCCCAAGGGGGTTTCTGTGATCCAACCCGTCACAATATGATTCATGACTTGGCCAGAAAGGACTGTCAGATTATCTAGTCTGATCTCCTGTATAAATCATAGGCCACCAATACCATCCAGCATCCGCACACTAAACCCAACAACTGAAATTAGACCAAAGTGTTGCAGCCGGCTGGAGACTAAACTATTAGGTGGCACAGACAGAGGATGAGAGGGATTGAGGTGCACCAGGGCCTGAGGCTCTCACAATGGCAAGGAAACTATTAAAATATACCAAGATAAATCTGGCAAGATGGTGATCTCCCATAAATCTAAAACTATTAAATTAACTAGCTGTAACACAATAGCAGGTATCGTTTGCTGCCTCTGATGGAATCCTGAAAGGAGATGCAGCGTTATTACTGCTAACTCACTGGGTGGTGGTGGTGGGGGGGGGGATGTGGCTCGTTGGACTCCATTCTGAATATAAGGGAGGGAGAACTAACCCCTGGGCAACAAAGATCTGAGAGAATACAGGTCATGAGGGAGGGGACTGTAAGGGTAGGGGACTGCCACATGCTGCAGTAAAACACCTGCAGCTGGCCCATTTCAGCTGACTCGGACTCTAAAGTTGCAGTGTAGTTGTTTGGACTCAGGAACTCTCCCACTCACAAGATCCCAGAGCAAAGGCTCCAGCCTGGGCCTAGATGGTCACACTCCAACTACATAGCCCCACAGCCCAAGCTGCGAGAGCCTGAGTCAGTCAGGAGTGTTTGACTGCAGCATAGACACTCCCTAAAACCTGGGAAGAAAGGCTAAGTTTGGGGATGCACATAGTTTAATTTTGGAATTCCCTTGTTAATAAAACAGATCATTGCAGGAGGTTGTTTTATGACTACATTTTTGTCAGATGGAGAGTCTGCTAGCTTTCCCTAGTGTAGTACATTCTCACTTCCGATGCTCGGATAAGACCAGCTATGCTATATCTCATGTTTCAGGAAATGAAACCATTGCCACTTAGTGGTCAGAAACTGATTTCTATTCCTACACAAGGCTAGGTGTGTTAATGGGCTTTCAAATACCAAGGACTGGATGCAGCTGGAGGCAGGATATCACATTTGATAGGCCAGTGGGGTAACTCATATAGAAATCTGTATGTTCCAGAGAGCTGGGTTTAAATCCAAACTTAAAATACAAGTAAAAATACATTTGTAGGCTTCACCCTAATGCTTAATTGACACTTACCTAAATCAAAAAGCCACTACAGAATATGGTGTGACTGACTGGTCCTGTTCATGAAAGTCCTAGAATTAATATAGCAAGTTTAGGTTCATTGATAGAGACTCTGAGAGAATTGTATGAGCACAGTGGTGCCTGATTTTAATGAGCATTAACTTTACCTGCAATCAGGGCCGGCTCTAGGATTTTTGCCGCCCAAAGCAAAAACAATTTTGGCCGCCCTCCCCCCCCCCCGTTTTTTAATTACCCCACCCTCGGCCCCGCCTCAACTCTGCCCCTTCCCTGCCTCCTCCCCCCAGGCTCTCAAGCCTGGGAGGGAGGGGGAGAAGCGGCGCCCACGTCGCGGCTGCTCGGGATCTCCCCTTCCCTCCCAGGTTTGAGAGCCTGGGAGGGAGGGGGAGTCTCCGAGTGGCAGCGGCCCGCAAAACAGCTGTTTCGCGCGCCGCGGCCGCTCGGGATCTCCCCCTCCCTCCCACGTTTGAGAGCCTGGGAGGGAGGGGGAGACCCCGAGCAGCCGCGGCGCGCGAAACAGCTGATTTGCACGCCGCTGCTCCCCCTCCCTCCCAGGCTTGAGAGCCTGGGAGGGAGGGCGAGTAGCGGCGCGCGAATGGCAGCAGCAGCGGAGGTGAGCTAGGGCGGCCGGGGCACATTTTTAGGGGCAGCATTCTGGCGCCAGCCATGCCGCCCCTAAAAATGTGCCGCCCCAAGCACCAGCTTGTTTTGCTGGTGCCTAGAGCCGGCCCTGCCTGCAATTAAGGGTCTAATGTTCAGCCTAAATCTAGGTCAGAGCTCAGTGGCTTGAAAGAAGTAAAGCATAAAGCTCAATAGAGTCAGGTGCTGAGTCCCTCAAATCCCACTGACTTTAATAGGAGTCAAGGGCATTTTGCACTTTACAGGAGAGAGCTCATAACAAACAAGAGGAAATCCCAGTGACACATTGATATGGCAATGGTATTCATCAGTGCAGAACTGTATCATGTATCTCATTTTTCAGCCACTTTGCTGCTCCTATAACTCTGAATTTAATTTAAAATTAAACTTTTATAACCCATAAGAATTTACATGTCCATGGCCTTGCTTGTTAACTAAACTTTTTCTTGCTCTGCTTGTAACCTGTGGTCCTTGAGTGCTGTTTTATAACAATTTCTAAATACAGACTAGAAATGGCTTTTCAGTTTTGCTTGAGGCTATTGAATTCCCTGCCACTTTTGTGTCTCTGTTAGAAAGCAGGCTGAAGACATTCTTGTTCTCTTGAGCATTTCAGGCATTCCTGTTTAGTTCTGTTATTCATTTTCTTGTATGCCTGCTTTCAGATACTACTTACTGGAAAGTGCTTTATAAATGTGTAGTGTATTATTCTGTGCAGATGAGTAGCGTATGGATGGGGAAGTGGGAATTCTCTAAGACATAAAACACAGCAACAATTCTACTCGCTTCCCCCTAGTTGACTATGTGAACGTTTGAAGTGCCTGAGTTGATGAAGTACAATAATTTTGATTTGGTTGCATTTTGAGATACACAGAGTGCGTAGCTTGATTTTGAAGTAGCAAAAATTAGATGCTTGACTACCTTTGCTGAGCTGTGGCAGGGGTAGACTTGCCAAAGATGACTCAGACAAACTTAAGATGCAGAAGAACCACATAATTTTTAACAGATACACTAAAAGAACAAAGCGGGTGTTTTTTGTTTTTTGAAGCGTCTTCTGTTCTTGAGGAAAGTCCAAACTCATTATGATGCCATGCTCCTGAAGCTTACATTGGAGTTATGCTTCAGCCTGATCTGCATCCCTGGAGATCCAAACAGCCTGAAGTAAACTGCAGCCTACTGCAGTTCTGTTACTACTGTTTTGTACAGCAGCAGTAGGAGTAGTGTCTTGGCTCCTGTTAGTTGCTGATTGCCACAACTTAGAATCTATAAATTAGCACCAGTTCGCCGAGCTGGATTCTAATAACTGCAGTTGTCATGGAGTGATTATTACACAAGTCAATCTCGATTATAATAGGCAAAGAAGTTGGCTTCTGTTTCTTTGTCGGCACTTTCCAATATAGCCCTTTAAATAAGGGGAAAATAGAAATAAGGATGTTAATATTTCATTTTTAATATTACAGTAGCACCTAGAGGCTCCAGCTGAGATTAGGGCTCCATTGTGCAAGACACTGTACAAACTCTGAGAGGCTGTCCAGATAGCTTATTTACTCTGGGAAAGGGTCGACAAGGCAGATTATTGCAGTGAATTGGAGACGCGGGAAAAGAGAATACTAAGGGTATGTCTACACTACGAGAGTAGTTCGATTTTACTTAAAGCGAATTTGTGGAACCGATATTACAAAGTCGAACGTGTGTATCCACACTAAGGACAGTAATTCGACTTTGTGAGTCCACACTAACGGGGCAAGCGTCGACATTGGAAGCGGTGCACTGTGGGCAGCTATCCCACAGTTCCCGCAGTCCCCGCTGCCCATTGGAATTCTGGGTCGAGCCCACAATGCCTGCTGGGGCAAAAAATGTGTCGAGGGTGGTTTTGGGTAACTGTCATCATTCAACCGTCACTCCCGCCCTCTCTCCGTGAAAGCGCCGGCGGGCAATCAGTTCGCACACTTTTCTGGTCAGTGACAGTGCGGACACCATAGCACTGCAAACATGGAGCCTACTGCGATCATCGCTGCAGTTATGGCTGTTGTCAACACCTCGCACCTTATCATCCGCCTTTTTCAGAGGCAGATGCTGAGAAATCGGGCGAGGAGGCTACGGCAGCGCGGTGAGGACATTAAGTCTGAGAGGGGCACAGACCTCTCACAAAGCACGGGATCCCGCACCGTGGACATCGTGGTGACAATGGATCATGTTGATGCTGTGGAACGGCGATTCTGGGCCCGGGAAACAAGCACGGACTGGTGGGACCGCATAGTGCTGCAGGTCTGGGATGAATCACAGTGGCTGCGAAACTTTCGGATGCGTAAGGGAACTTTCCTGGAACTTTGTGAGTTGCTGTCCCCTGCCCTGAAGCGCAAGGACACCCGGATGCGATCAGCCCTGACTGTCCAGAGGCCATAGACCTCTGGAAGCTTGCAACGCCAGACAGCTACCGGTCAGTCGCGAATCACTTTGGAGTGGGCAAATCTACCGTGGGGGTTGCTGTGATGCAAGTAGCCAACGCAATCGTTGAGCTACTGCTCTCAAAGGTAGTGACCCTGGGAAACGTGCAGGTGCAGGTGATCATAGATGGCTTCGCTGAGATGGGATTCCCAAACTGCGGTGGGGCTATAGATGGAACTCACATCCCTATCCTGGGACCGGACCACCAGGCCAGCCAGTACATTAACCGAAAGGGCTACTTTTCAATGGTGCTGCAAGCACTGGTGGACCACAGGGGACGTTTTACAAACATCAACGTTGGATGGGCGGGCAAGGTTCATGATGCTCGCGTTTTCAGGAACTCTGGTCTGTTTAGACGGCTGCAGGAAGGTATTTACTTCCCGGACCACAAAATAACTCTTGGGGATGTGGAGATGCCAATAGTGATCCTCGGGGACCCAGCCTACCCGCTAATGCCCTGGCTCATGAAGCCCTATACAGGCGCCCTGGACAGTGAAAAAGAACTCTTCAACTAGAGGCTGAGCAAGTGCAGAATGGTGGTGGAGTGTGCTTTTGGACGTCTGAAGGGGAGATGGAGAAGCTTACTGACTTGCTCTGATCTCAGCAAAACCAATATCCCCATTGTTATTGCAGCTTGCTGTGTGCTCCACAATCTCTGTGAAAGCAAGGGGGAGATGTTTATGGCGGGGTGGGAGGTTGAGGCAAATCGCCTGGCTGCTGATTATGCCCAGCCAGACAGCCGGACAGCCGGACAGCCGGGCGAAAGCCGGGCGACAGCCAGACAGCCAGACAGCCGGGCGATTAGAAGACAGCCAGGCAGCCGGGCGATTAGAAGAGCCCAGCGGGACGCGCTGTGAATCCGGGAAGCTTTGAAAGCTAGGTTCCAGAGTGAGCAGGGTAACCTGTGACTATTAAGTTTGTTTATTCAGAAGTTGAACCTGCCCCCGTTTCTTTACCCAGTTAATGTTGACTATCCTCTCCAGTTACCAACCCCCTTCCTCCCTTCCAACACACCTTTAGAAATAAAATAAATGAAACTTTGTTCATTAACACCGTTTTCTTTATTAAGGATTTCGTGGTAAAGTGTTGAAACTGGGACGCAGACTGTGGTGGGGAGCGGGTGTAGTGATGGAAAGGACACTTCTAAACTCGAGGAATGACAGGCTCCTGTTCCTAGAGCCGTCCTCAGTGGTGGACTGGTTGTTTCAACGGAGCCTGCCACCCCTCCTTTTCGGGACTCTGTGTGTGGGGGCTATGTGACTTTGTGGTTGGGGAGGGTGGTTACAGATCCCCTGGTGCGTGGCTCTGTCATCCAGGCTAAGGACCGCTGCATGAGATCTGTAACCGCCCTCCCCCGCCACAAACTCACCTAGTCCCCACACACAGAACATGAAAACCACCTCCCAGATTGACCAGGGTGCCTAGTGACTGCAATGTGTGTGTGACCTTCTGCTGAACCTGCCCCCGTGTCTGTACCCTGGTAAAGGTGACTGTCCTCTCCAATTACCAACGCCCTTCCCCCCCTTCAAACACACTCTCCTCTAAAAGAACATGACGGAAACAGCCAAAATGCTTCTGAAATAAATGTAGTCAAACGTTACTAATTCTGGGTCACTGAGAACGAAAATGATGCTTAAAATTGTTGATTGGCTCTAGTTTTCAAGATATGCCATTGGGTTAGTATATACGACCCTTGACTTGGGAATGGCGGAGGATAAGTGAGTTATAAAGGGAAGGGATCTCAATTTAAAGCAGAAATGACTAAAATACATCTTTGACTGGATCTATGAATAAATCTATGACTGGGTTTGGACAGTACTTGCTTTTTAGGCAAAACAATGAATGATGCAATCTGAAGCTGGTATTGCATCAGACATGATATGAATTGCATCATGTTATTCCTAGAAGTCATGGATGATGCAATCATAACAAACATCACTCTGCTGAACAAATTGCCCTATATCAGCTCTAGAAATCATACAGTGTCGTGCTCTCTTATTTGTCAGTGTTTGATTTTGCAAAGGGACACATTTCTGTTTAGCCAAAGTGAGCAGAGATACCTTGTACTTGTGTGAACAGTGCAGATAACTTCTGCTATGTTTGTAGTGAAGTGACTTTTGCATCACAAAAGCGCAGTATAACCACTATGGTTAAGAAAGCCTATCACCTTTCTTTTGGCTGCAAAATTGGAGATCAGGACAAGAGGTGGGCCCCACACATATGCTGCAACACTTGTGCAACAAATCTTCGCCAGTGGTTGAACAGGAAAAGGAAATCTATGCCTTCTGCAGTGCCAATGATTTGGAGAGAGCCAACAGATCATACCAGCAATTGTTACTTCTGCATGGTGCCTCCAGTTGGGAAAGGTGTGTCAAAGAAGAAAAAGTAGACTGTGCATTATCCAAACATTCCATGAGCTATACGCCCAGTACCCCACGGAGAAGGACTGCCGGTTCCTGATGCACCAGAATCATTCTCACTTGAGTCAGACGAGGAAGAGGAAGAGGATGAAACTTCTGGTCCTGAACCATCAATGTCACAGGACCCACATTTTCTCCCATCCTCCTCCTCCTCTGAACCACACCTCATAACACAAGGTAAACTGAATGACCTTGTCAGGGATTTGGAACTACCCTAGAGTAAGGCAGAGCTGTTGGGCTCCAGACTACAGCAGTGGAATCTCCTGGCAGGTGATGTTAGGGTTTCCATGTTCCGTGACCGTCAAAAGGATCTTGTCCCATTCTTCTTCATGGAAGGTGATCTTGTAGCCTGCAACAACATCGATGGTGTGATGGCAGCCCTCAACATCGTTCACGATCCAGATGAGTGGAGACTGTTCATTGATTCATCGAAGACGAGTCTTAAAGCTGTTTTACTGCATAATGGCAATGTTTTGCCATCAATTCCAGTTGGTCATGCAGTCCATATGAAGGAAACCTATGACAACATGAAACAACTTTTGAGGTGCATAAACTATGACCAATATCAGTGGCAGCTTTGTGGCGATTTCAAGGTTGTTGCTCTCTTGCTTGGTCTGCAGACTAGATACACAAAGTACTGCTGTTTTCTCTGTGAATGGGATAGTCGTGCAAGAGATTCCCACTACATCAAGAAAGATTGGCCTCTCCGACAGTCATTGGAGCCTGGGAGGAAAAGTGTTCAGCATCCACCACTTGTTGAATCAAGGAAGATTTTGTTACCACCCTTACACATCAAGCTGGGTCTGATGAAGAACTTTGTCAAGGCCATTGACAAAACACAAGCAGCTTTCAAGTACCTCTGTGGAAAATGTCCAAGGTTAAGTGAAGCTAAGATAAAGGAAGGTGTCTTTGTTGGTCCTCAGATTCGTGAACTTCTTCGAGATGATGCATTTGACCATGCACTGTGTGGCAAGGAAAAGACAGCATGGAAAGCCTTCCAGTTAGTGGCAATAAATTTTCTCGGAAACAACAAGGCAGACAACTACAGGTTGTTGGTGGAAAACCTCCTCAAGACATACAAAAGCCTTGGTTGCAACATGTCACTAAAGATACATTTTGTGCACTCTCATCTCAATTTTTTTCCACCGAACTGCAGAGCAGTGAGCAACGAGCACGGCCAGCGATTTCACCAGGACATTGCAACAATGGAGATACGCTATCAGGGCAAATGGAGCCCATCAATGCTTGCAGACTATTGCTGGACAGTGACAAGAGATGCTCCATTTAATTAATACAAGAGACAAGCCAAGAAGCGCTGAGTAGACACTGAATAGGACTAAACTATGTACATAATAGTTTTTTGCCTTTTGTTTCATAATAAATTTTATTTATATAACCCTTTTGCTGATTTTTAAAGTGTTACATAAACAGGACAGGTGAAATATTATCATGTAAAGCAACCATAAACACATGAAAAGACCTAGGTTTACAATCTATGATTAAAACTCTACTATGTACACAATATACATAGACATAAAATGTAAAAACGTAAATATCTTAGAAACAGTAGCCAATCAGTTGTTTTAATTGTCATATTTGAATTCAGCACATCAAAATACATAATAAATAGCACATTTTATCTCTGAAGCAGATGACTTCTCAAAAATTGTAGACCAGTGTAATTAACAGAAACGTATTTTTTATTAACAACTACACAGTTACGGGAATGAAACTGGGATGGGGGCTTGGGTGAGGTGCTTTTGGAGTGAAGGAAAGGACTTATCAAATCTTTGGGAATGAGAGCCTTCTGTTACTTGAGCAGTCTGCAGGGGTGGAGTGACTGTTTTCACGGCCCCTGCCGCCCCTCCTTCTTGGGACTTTGGGTGCGGGGGGATGGGACTTTGTGGCAGGGGAGGGCGGTTAGAGATAGAATGCAGCGGGGCTGTGTCCTCCTGCCTCCGGTCCTGCAGAACATCTACAAGGTGCCGGAGCGTGTCCGTTTGCTCCCTCATTAGTCCAAGCAGCGTTTGAGTCGCCTGCTGGTCTTCCTGCCGCCACCTGTCCTCCCGTTCGCTGTGTGATCGCTGGTATTGCGACATGTTCTCCCTCCACTGGGTCTGCTGTGCCGCCTCGGCTCGGGAGCAGCCCATAAGTTCTGAGAACATCTCGTCCCATGTCCTTCTCTTTCGTCACCTGATCTGCTCCAGCCTCTGGAAGGGGGATGCCGGGATATCTCGGGAGACACTCGCAGCTGTGGGATGGAAAAAAGGGAGTGAATTCCTCAGAAAGATACAGTTTTGCGAACAATGAATATAGTCTTTCTCTGTGAACAAGACCATGCACAGCACCTATCACATGCGCACTCAGTACAAGGTCGAATTTTCGGCCTTCCCTTTGAGTGCCTGGGGTCTTGCTGTACAGATCACACAAGCGGGGCCGGACAACGGAATTCGGCTAGCAGGCAGACATGGTAAGCCATAGACTTTTGGCTGCTTAAAGCTTAATTTATAGCAGTGCCCTCCTTTCACGTTCCAAGCAATGCTCCTAGCGTTGGCCAGTTCCTGCTGCCGGCAATCCGGCCAGCATGAACTCTGCCCCTGTCCCACCCCTCTCGCGGCTGTCCCCGGGAAAGATCACTGAATGCTGCCCCTGTCACGCCTCCACCGCATGGCTGTAAACGGCCGGTTACAGTTATGTAAAGGAACAGGCAATCAGTCCCAATACTAACATTCCCCTAATTCAAAGGAGGTCACCATGAGTGATATCACTCTGATGAGGATTTCGGAGACAGAGAAAGACCGCATGCTGCGTGAATGCCAGAAAGCACCAGGGCCGTATGCCACCATGCTTTGCGAGGCAATGATCCCAGAGTACTTGCTGCTAGCCTGGTGCGGAAAAGTTTCCTACCATGGAGGACGCAATAAGGCTGCTCTCCCCAGGAACCTGATGCAAAGGCTTTCACATTACCTCCAGGAGACCTTCGTGGAGATGTCCCAGGAGGATTTCTGCTCTATCCACGGACATATTGACAGAATTTTCCAGTAGCTGCACTGGCAAGGACTAAAATCTAAAGCGCCTAGGGCAAACGAATCATGAAAAACCGGACATGCTGACAAACTTTTCCAGTAGCTGCATGGGCAATGACTAGAAAATAAAGCGCCTAGGGCAAACTAATCATGAAAAACCCATTGTTAAGATACCATTACTATTCTGTTCAAAATAAATGTTTAAAACACTTACCTACTTATGTTTCCCCTGATTCACGGTCTGGGTTACCACCTTGGGAGGGGAATCTCTGTGAGGGTGATGAAGAGATCCTGGCTGTCGGGGAAATCAGCGTTGAAAGCGCTGTCGACTGCCTCATCCTCCTCATCTCCTTCCTCATCTTCCCCGTCCGCGAACATCTCCGAGGAAGCGGCCGTTGACAATACCCCATCGTCAGAGTCCACGGACAATGGTGGGGTAGTGGTGGTGGCCGCACCTAGAATGGAATGCAGTGCCTCGTAGAAACGGCATGTCTGGGGCTGTGATCCGGAGCGTCCGTTTGACTCTTTGGTCTTCTGGTACCCTTGTCTCAGCTCCTTGATTTTCACGCGGCACTGCGTTGCATCCCGGCTGTATCCTCTCTCCGTCATGGCTTTGGAGATCTTCTCATAGATCTTCGCATTCCGTTTTTTCAATCGCAGCTCTGAAAGCACGGACTCATCACCCCACACAGCGATCAGATCCAAGACTTCCCGATCAGTCCATGCTGGGGCCCGCTTTCTATTCTGCGATTGCATGGTCACTTCTGCTGGAGAGCTCTGCATCGTTGCCAGTGCTGCTGAGCTCGCCACGATGTCCAAACAGGAAATGAGATTCAAACTGGCCAGACAGGAAAAGGAATTCAAATTTTCCCGGGGCTTTTCCTGTGTGGCTGGTCAGAGCATCCGAGCTCGGACTGCTGTCCAGAGCGTCAACAGAGCGGTGCACTGTGGGATAACTCACGGAGCTATTAGCGTCGAATTACATCCACACTAACCCTAATTCGACATGGCCATGTCGAATTTAGCGCTACTCCCCTCGTCGGGGAGGAGTACAGAAATCGATTTAAAGAGACCTCTATGTCGAAATAAATAGCTTCGTTGTGTGGACGGGTGCAGGGTTAATTCGAGTTAACGCTGCTAAATTCGACATAACCTCCTAGTGTAGACCAGGCCTAAGGATAGTTAAGTACCTTTCATACTCTATTAGTATGACAAGCACAGACATTCACATTCAAGAAAAAGTTCTCAGAGCAGGAAATATTAACAACTGGGAACATCCCCTAGTTGCAGGTTGGAAAGGGGGTTGTGCAGATGGGAATGAAGAGACACTCAACTTCCCGATTCAGGAGCTCAACTGAGCAATTAAAAACAGATCCTGGTGATGGAAACAAACAAGAAAGGGAAAAAAAATCTCTGCTTTTAAAAAATCAGAGAAAAATCTATTAATTGGACAATATTCTCGCAAAATCACATACTTTGAGTTACTGGGCTTGTTCATATAAACTTGTGTTTGGTAAAGGAACTAAGGCCAACATTTTCAAACGGAAGCACCTTAAATTATGCCTCCAAATCCATATTTAGGCACCTGAATAAGTGGGCTCATTTCCAGTGGTTCTGAGCATGATTTTTTAATTTTTTTTATTAGGCTAATCCCAAAATTTGGGGGGGCCTGACTCATAATTTTTAATGTTTGTGGTTGGCAATGCTGCTGCTTTGAATGAACACTTTCTATAGTTAATTCCATATACTTTGTGGGGTTTCTTTTTAAACAAAACAAAACAGTCAAGAGCTTTATATAATCACTAGCAACTCCCCATTCTGGGTATGATAAAATATGTACAAGACTCAACTTGCCAAAAATCATTTTCAGGACCATGCCCCAAGGAAAAATCTGCATATGTTTGAATGGACCATCCTTAAATGGGTCTGCATCAACCCTATGATAATATTTTTCCAGTTTCTTTACTATAACCATATGACAGCAGATTTCAAGTTTATACTTAGGTTAAATGGGATAAATTAGAGAGTTGCCTGAGCAAGGACTTCACAATTTAGCCTTTTTTTAAAGGAGTATAGTATAGGAGTATAAAGCACAGTATAGTAAAGCTCTAAACAAACCCTTTATAAAACAAATTGCTTTGATTTAATTCAGTGCCACTTACTGCAAATATGAAGCACTAGAAATCTCACGGGTAAACTTCTTCTCAAGTTTGTGGGATTCATAATGAGCCAGAAGGAATCATTAGGATCTCATAGTCTGACCACTTGCTTAATACAGGCTATAGAATTTCAAGTGATTCCTGCATCAAGCCCATGCCTGCTGATTGAGCTAGAGCATGTGTTTTACAAAGCTCTGCAATATGGACTTAAAATACTGGTGATGGAGAATCCACATCTCTAGGCAAGCTGTTCCAAAGGTTAATTAGTGATGGGGTAAAGCACACTCTGTCAAATCTTCTCCTCATGTAGATCCTTATAGACTGTGACCAATGACATCAAACTTGTCTTTGGTAAGCTAATAGATTGAGCTGCTTTGGCCTCTCTCTATAAGATAGGAATTTCTGACTCCAAATCATCCTTTGAGCTCTTCTCTGAACCCTTTCCAGTTTGTCAGCATCCTTCTTATTCTATTCTGAGCTTAGGAGTATGATTCCCCTGTCCATGTATGCATACTCAGAACTTTCATTGAGATACGAGTATAAATAGCAGTGTAGCCGCAGTAGCACAGACAGCATTAGCAGAGGCATGGTGAGCTGTGCCAAGTACCTACCCACTGACCTGAGGCAAGTTTGTACTCGGCATAGGATAGCCATGTCTCTGCTACCACTATCTGTGCTACCTGGCAACATTGCTATTTATATTCACTCATGCTAGCTCTCACTAAGGTAGCATCTGTGTACGTGAGCAGAGGAATAGCACCCCTACCTCATTGTGTAGACATAGACTTAGAGTACAGACACCAAAAGTGAACTCAGTATTCCAGGAAGGGTCTCACTAATGCTCTACCCAGAAGTAATACCACCTCCCTACTTTTAATCAATATTCTCCTTATACAGTCAAGGGCTGCATTTGCTCTTAGCACTGCTTCACCTTGGGAGCTCATGTTCAGTAGGTTATACACCATGACCCTATGTAGGGTCATTTTGAGTCACTGTTTTTCAAAATACAGGCCCTTCCAAGACCCTATGTAGGCCCTACATTTTAATTCCAAGATCTGCTTGCATTTAGTTGTATGAAAATGCATATTCAACTAAACCCAATTTACTACTCATTACAGATCACTCTGTTCCTGACCAACAATTATTAATTACCACTCCATAAGTTTGTATAATCTGCAAATTTTATAAGCAATAATTTCATATCTTCTTCCAAACTATTGATAAAGATATTAAATGGCATTGGGCCCAGAACTGATCTCTGTGAGACCCCTGTAGAAACAAATCCATTTGTTGAGGATTTCCTATTAACAGCTATATTTCAAAATCTGTTCCTTAGTCAGGTTTTACGTCATACATGCCATATTTATTTTGTGTAGTACTGGTTTTTAGTCAAGATTTAAAAAAAAAATTGTATCAGGAGTTTGGATAGGAGTTAACGTGTATCAGAGCAAAGATTTGTACTTGAGTTTTAAATGGTGCTACATCTGCGAAAACTGCTATGCCTTTCAAAAAACAAACAAATCCCAATTCTGCTTGAAGCAATACAAGGAAGTACCTGTATATTGACCTAATCTGTTTTTGCTAAAAACTGTTGTTGTTTTTTTTGTTAAATAGAGTTGGTAGAAACATTTTTGATAGAAAAAAAATCTGTTACAAATGCAGTTTTTTCAAAATGTTTTACAGGAATATGTTGATTTCAAAGAGAAAGTAGAAAAGTTTTGTTTTGACTTATTTTAATTAATTTATTGTTGAATTGTATTACATTAAATATTCTCTATAATTAAAATACTTTATTCTATTATATACATGATCAATATTCTATACACAAATTGGAATGAAATGAATCAAAATGAGAAAGTCCACCCAAAACATCCTTGAATTATTGAAATGAAACAATTTGATGGCCTCTATTTGTAGTGGGTTTTTTTGTTCTTTTCTTTTCTTTTCTTTTCTTTTCTTTTCTTTTCTTTATAATGTTAGTTTCATGAGAAAGTTCAAAACTGTGGTGTTTTGTTCCAATTCAGAAAGGTGAGAGGATTCAAACTCTTGGTATTTCCCACAGAATGGACATCCTGTTTTCTAACCAGCTCTATTTTTAATCATAGGGAATTCCATTTCAAACTAGTGGGAAGGAAATGGACAGGGACAGGGACAATGTATGTCCCGAACATCACGAGGGAATGGTTCTACAGAGGCTGCTGCCACCCCTTACAAGCAAGCTGGGGGAGATTCTCACACAGATCATCCAGCCCAGTGGTTTTACTTTCACTTCTTTAAAGTGAATTTAATGAATTTCAATTTTAATGAAAGATATTAGTCTGGGAAAATGAAATCCAAATATGTGCAAAACACATGGAGGCCTACAAATGCACTCACTGCCCTGCCAATGCATTACCACCTTGAAATGGACAGTCCACCTCTAAGTATAAAAGGATAGTTCATTGCTCCATGTTCCATTCATTCATTGATGCCTCCTACAGGGCCAACAAAGATGCCAGTTGTGTGGCAGCTTCAGTGCTGCGTAAAGCTCTTAAATAGCAAGTGAACTGAGAGTGCCAACCAGCCACCAGGTCATAGTGACTTCTGAGAACTTCCAATGTGTACTAAGTTGGAACTGGGAAACCAGTCCCCTGAGCCATCCAGCCCTCCTGTTTCTATATTTTAAAATCTAGGCAATTTGAAGGACTACAATTCAATCTGAAATTTCTGACAATAGCATCACCTAGAGGTTAATAAACACATAACATGTTCAACTTTGAAACAAAGTGTTGGGTTTCCTACTGAAATGGAGGATATTTACAAATGTAATTCCCTGTTCACTGAGATCATAGTAATTGATTTAGAAAAAAAAAAGGGGGTGGGGGGAGGAGGCAAAAACAGATGTTCCTCTCATCAAAAATCTTTGATTAGTAAAATGCAGCTCTATTCACCAGTGAACTCTTTCTCATGCAACTAGCTCATGGAATGTTCATGGGCTCCTTTCACCTGGAGGGATGGACTGCACAAACAGGAGAATCTCAAGTAGGAGAAGAGAGGGTATTTTACCTCTGTATTTGGCACAGGTGTGAATGCTATTGGAATACTGTGTCCAGTTCCACAATTTAAAAAGGATGTTGATAAATTGGAGAAGATTCAGAGGAGTTCCACAAAAATGATTAAAGGATTAGAAAATATGCCTTACAAGGAAAGACTCAAGGAGCTCAATCTGTTTATTTTAAACATAAAATTTAGAGATGACTTAATCACCTTCTGTAAGTACCTACATGGGGAACAAATATTTGATAATGCATTCTTCAATCTAGCAAACAATGTTATAACAAGATCCAATGACTGGAAGTTGAAGCTAGACAAATTCAGAATGGAAATAAAACATACAATTTTACCAGTGAGTGTGGTTAGCCATTGAAATAATTTGTCCAGGGTTATGGTAGATTCTCCATCACTAGAGACTTCTAAGTTTGGATGTTGTTGTTTTTTAAATGCTCTCATTGAAAAGGAATTAATTCATGGAAAGTTCTGTCATGTGTTATATAGGAGGTGAGACTAAATGAGCACATTGGTTCTTTCTGGCCTTGGAATCTATGGCCCTCTGATTGAGAAGCTAGTGTTAATATAAATTTGTTTTAGGCCAAACTCCCTTTGTCTTTCTGAGCATGGCAGAGCTCTCTCAGATGACAGACATGGTTAAGGTCAACTAAGAGGAATTATATTTAGACATAGGAGCCTCACTAGGACTTTGCTGCTTATGTTACTACACATTATAATGTGCTACATAGAGGGCTTTTTACAATGATTGTCAAACTGATAATTGAAGGAGAGGCTAGCGATGTGACTTGTATTTGGATCTGAATGCATGAATTTCACCTCTGGAGAGACTGGTGGGTGATAATAATGATATAAAAATGAAGGTCACATCTTTGGGGGTTTTAAAAACCTCAGTGGTTTTTTTGTTAAAAGTAACTTTCAGGCACTTTTCAAAGGAATGGAAATATTGTCTTCTTCCACTGTGCAATCCCCCCCCCTTTTTTTTTGGTCCCACATTCTGTTTTTTTGCAGCAACCAAAAATAGAACCTAAAGACACTTAATACAGAATGAAACAGCAGTCAGTGCAAAAGGAATTCTGTTCTAGCAGACATCGTTTCTTCACTTGGATTAATTTCATTTTTTTTATGCAATCACAGGTGCAGAGATATGAAACCATTAAAAGTCACAGTTGACAGAATGGTCTTTGAATGTACACCTCCAAGAATTAATATCCAGCTTTAAGAGGAACAAACATTAAAACATAGACTATTGTGTCTTAATGGAGACAAAACACACTTTTGCTAGGTGTAGTTCTTAACGCTCCTTTGCAGTCTTGTTTTCAGGTGCAAAATCAGATGTCATAGTGATGGCAGACTTTAAAATATAGTCAAAACTGTACTAGAGAGAGTGAAACAAGGAAAAAAGTTACTTAACTGTAATTCTTATTCTCTGGAGGTGTGTAGTTAGAATAGTTCACTCCTGAATTCATTTTTTCAGTGTGAGACTGGCACAGCTGTCTAGAAAAGTAAAAATTCTAAAAATCTCAGTAGAGACATATAATTATTTGATTTGAAAATCAGAAAGAATGAACCAGCCCCCAACAGCAATTCCTGTTTGCGTAACATAAACCAAACATAACATGATCCACAACTCTGAGAAAGGGGTGGATGAGTGTGAATTTATTGTAAGTATGCTTTCTCAGATCAATAATTGTAGGTAAGTAATTTTTATTTCTCCAAAGATAAGTGATATACTAGATCTCTTGTTTCAGAAGATTAAAAAAGCTGAAGGTATGGCTAAAAACCTGAAATAAGTTTACTTCAGTAGGAACTGGACTAGGGCTAACTTTTTCTGGAGTAGCCTTTCATATACAGTCTAACCAAAACCTCTGTTGGATGGAGAGGGAAAGAGTTGCATCCTTTCCTTAAGTGATAAGGGAACACAGGGGGAGATACAAATCAGTGCAGGTTGTATATAGCATATAAAGAATCTTGTTATGGCTACACTTAAGTAAAAAAACTTCTTGTCAATTACTGTATTGTTCTTAAAGCTTGTCTTATTTTGTAGATTATCCCATAATCTAACATTAGACTAGTCTGAAGAATGTATACACTGTATTGTGTGTTAGGTTGTAAATTGCACAATACAGCCATGTTAACATTGCTTGAGCAAACCTGACTTCAGAATTTTCCTGCCATTCAAATGCCTAATATAACATTCATGCTGCTCTAATACTATTTTAAATTCAATGCCCTGTTATTTCCTGCTAAGTAAAAGGAATATGTAGGAAACTTGCTTGCTAAACTAGAGATTTCCTTATATCAGTGTGTCACTTCCTTTCTTCACAACATTTCACTTTGCACAGTTGCCGTCTCCAGTGCTCTCTGGCAGCTGGGCTTTTTTCAGGTCTTTAAACCATCCATGTGTTGGGTGAAAAACACTGTCCACAATAATTAATAATTTTAACTAATTTAAAGCTTTAATAATAATAATAATAATAATAATAATAATTAATAATAATAAATAGGATAATATACTACCGCCTGAATCAAGCATAAGTAAAAGGCAGACTGAGCAATATAGCATAATGATCTTACCCAGTCCTGGGGAACAGGTAGGCTGCTTCTTCATCATCAGATCATCTTGGATGAGGGGCGGCCCTAGACTAGCTGCCAGCAACTGGCGCCCTAGGCGAACCATGCAATTGGTGCCCCCCACCCTCAAACCCCAAGGGCAAATCTAAGCTGAGGTTTTTGGTAAACTGGGAAACATTTTGCCCCTTTTTTCCTTTTAAAGTTTTGTAAGCGTTTTTTTTTTTTTAAACAGAGGCTTAATTATTCGGTTTGTCTGTCCATCTCTCCAACCAATGTTTCTGAGATCAGATAAAATAGAGACACGACATTTTCAGAATAGATTTGTACTCAGCAGCTAGATGATATTTCAGTCCGATTTCAAATAAAAATGCATTAAAAATTTTTATTATAATTTTTATTATTAGAAATTCATAATCATCCATTATGCTATCCTGCTTTAACTGCATTACCACCACATACAATATAGAAAGAAATAAGAAAACTCTTCAATGAACTTTAACCTGTATTTACAAAACATTCAAAATAAAAAACACTGTGCTCTTAAAACATGGTTTTTCTTGCTTTAAGTTTTGAAAACTCAGTCACTAGTTCTTTTAGATCAAGTTTTCCAGCTATTTCATGCTCTATTGACATTGTGGCAAGTCCAACACGTCTCTCTTGCACCATTGTTTAATGCAGATATGTTTTTTAACAATTTTAACTTTGAGAAGCTACGTTCTCCACTAGCTACGGAAACTGGCAAAGTTAAAAGAATGCGTAGAGCTATAAAAATGTTTGGAAAACTGTCTGTGAATTTATTTTCACAAACAAACTTCAGTACTTCTTCAGGAGCGGAATGTTTCTTAAGTCATCCTGAAAAAGCGTGAAGCTCACTACACAAATCTGTAGCATCAAAGTCTTTTGAATTTTCATGAGTCAATGCCAACTCCAGTTTATACAAAATTCTCTTATGTGTTTTGCTGTTTTCTTTTGCAAGCTGTGGATATCATATAGAAAGGCAAATACTGACTCTAGCTGCTGCATCTTTCATCAACTGAGTGAATAGCAGTATCAAGGACTGGAAGTAGAAATTCACTTTGAACCTTTGTTTTGGGTTCTGAATGGGTGTGTCTCATCCTTCATACAAAAACTGCTGTTTTTAGTTTGCTGCAGTTTTTGAATAGCAGAATGTATGTTCAAGTTCTTTTCCTGAAGCTGCTTACTAGTGAGGTTAATCTTGAAAAGTATATTATACCACAAAATGAGAGTGAAGTCACAAATTTGAACTTGTAAAGGCCATTTGCAAGAACTTCTGCATCTGAACGTGCCATATTGCCAGATGATCCAGTAAAGGTAGTATCATCATGTCTGACTAAGTGGTTTCACAGTTAGAGGATTCACATGGCAAGTCAGAATCTCCCGATGGCGTGTTAAGCCTGACAAAAACACATAAACACGTTGCACCAGGTCAAAGAAACTACTTGATTCCAAACAGCACCTAGCAGCATCATTGACAACCAAATTCAGAGAATGCGCACTGCAAGGAACGAAAAAGGCCCTAGGATTGATTTCCATCATTCTCCTTTGCACACCATTGTCTTTACCCTTCATATTACTGCCAGTATCATAGCCTTGGCCACATAAGTTTTCAACAGATAATGACATTGTTTCCAGCTGTTGTAGAATAGTTTCAGTCATAAATGCTCCTGTCATCTCCTTCAGTGGTACGAAACACCAAAAAATGTTCCTTTATGAGCACTTCAACATTATCTTCAACTGCAGACTTTTCCATATTCACAAAGTGAATGATCATTGTCATTTGTTCAACATGACTCACATCTGGTTTACAGTCCAGTATTATTGAAAAGTATTTTGCAGATGGGCAGCTTCTACAATTTTCTTTTTAATGGCATTTGCTAGGATTTGAATTAGTTCATTCTGCATATTTTTTCCTAAGTAATTAACCTGTGCTTCTTGATCAGTTATTTTACGTAGATGCTCCTTCATGACTGGATCAAAGCAACGTATTCAACAAATTTTTAAAAAGTTTCCGTTACCTGGAGTGTATAATTTTTCATTTCTACCACGTCCGCGGAATGCTAACCGTTGCCCACCGAGAACTCTCAGTAAAGCAATCAGACACTCTAATATTTGTTGCCAATATTCTTCTTTTTCCTTGATCACAAGTACATTTTCTTCATCGATAGTTTTTCCTTTTTTCAATCGTAATTCAAGTTCTTTCCAATTTTGAAAACATTCCAAATGTTCTGTACTTCTTTCATGTGAAGATAGAATTGAAGATATGTTTTTCCAGTCCTTCGAACCATTTTCAGGAAGTGATGTACCAATTGCTTGATTTCTAAACAACTTGCAGCAAAAGCAAAATACAGAGTTCTTCAACACTGAATATTGTAACCAGTTTCAGCGAATTTCTTCCCCATTAATGAGTTTCCTCTTGTAATGCTGAGCAGAGAATTTTCTTTTATTTCCATCCTTAGGGAAGGGAAATTCATGAACTTGTTCAGGTCCATGTTCCACGAGAATTTGCCGCACACTGTCATCACATCTGGGCCATGAATCTGGGTCCCCATACTGTCACTTGTTTGTAACTTCCTCATCCTTTCTTCCTTCTACTTCATTTACTTCAATTTCTGCAGGTGTCTCTGAAGGTGAATACATTTTCTACACTTCCATTTCAGTCTGATGCTGTGAGCTGCCTTCATCTATAAGTAAGTTTCCATAATCTTGACTTTCCAAACTGCGTTTTTTTGGATGTGACCTACCCTCATCTCAAAGTAATAGACCTTCATCTTGATGTTCCAAACTGCTTCCATGCAGATGTGAGCTAACCTCCTCTCCAAGTAAAATTCATCTGGATGCTGTGAACTGCTTCCATCTTTATTTGGACTAAAGAGAAGATATTTCAGGAAGGATCCCTGCTGTTTTGCTTGGTTCTCCTTCTCAGCCTTTCGTTTATGATACTCAGCCCCTGAGGGTTTTCTTTTTCCTCTTTCTTCCATGGAGCATTTGAATATTGTTATGTACTTTGCTCCTGACTGCAAGAATTATAGCATTAAGGATGGCTGACACACCATACGGTTGGCAATTTAAACCGCATTGCAGCCATCCCAACACGTCTTTTCACTGCTTAAAGGTTCAATGATTAGTAACATACACTCACTTACCGATTAAAACAGTTAGTTACAGCGTTTACACAGAAACAAAATGATCTTTTTCAACGTTATAACCCGACACCGGTTGTTTGGAAAGTAATCCCCTTCCTCACGGTTACTCGCTTGGAGTGTGACATCATCACTTTCATAGTCTATTAAGCGTTAACGCTGTTACTTTTCTTTTATGGACCTTATTTAGTAGATGTGAACTAGTTATAACAAAGAAAAGTTCATAATTATACAGCCCGATAATAACGCTAAGGTTTAATAACGCTTAAAGATACTCACATTTTGGATTTATAATGCTGAAAGAAGTTATTGTTTATTCTTTGGCACCAAGAAACACAATTTTCCACAGTATTCGCTCAATTCTTAACCATCTACCTGCGACGTGTATTAAAATGACCGTTTGACACGTATCAACTCGCGATATCTCCGCTCTACATGAATTTCCGGCTATGCAACCTTGATGTATATTCGAGTTAGGTGTCACTAGCATTGGTATTGACTGTGGTCTCTTTATGGCAGTAGTGAGTTGTTTCAGTTGGCAGAAAACCTTTCAAGGACTGAAGGCATTTTGGCTGCATATCTGCCCTAGATGGAGCTACCCAGTGCAGCACAAAGCTGGCCCAGGGAACCTGGCTCAGCCTTGACACAGTGGAAAGCAAGCATGAAGTATGCAATGCCCTTGAAGAGGTATTTTGATTCTGTCATCTTCCAAGTGTTCTCAACTTCAACATAGAAAAGAGAGAAAAAGGGGTGGGAGGGTGCGTCAGATCACTTCCTGAAGTAAAGAGAGCTGCTTTGAAGAACAGATAATGCCAGGTCACAGGCTCACAGTCCAGTCAAGAATGCAAACTTTGGGCCTGGATTTTGGTGGATTGCACACAACTGTGTGGGGCAGGGGGCAAAGACTTCACAAAAGATAAGCTCTTAAAGGAACACAAACCTTCCGAGTTTCTCATCTTGAATTATTACTTAGGCTGTTGTAAAAACCCCTTCCTTGTGTGATAGGAAGTTATTGCAATATGTTTGAAGGAAACATTTTAAATCTCTTATTCAAATGTCATTGCTTGGAACACTTCCTGTGGCATAAAAAACAAAAGCGGATATACAAGAAATGGGAGAGAATACTGTAAGTCAGCTAGAATGTACTTTACATTCAAATACTAATTGCAAAATTGGGGGCATACAGTAACCACGTGTCTAGTCACAGGCTTTCATCTATTTTTAACTATTCTTTATTTTCAGAGTTTTCAAGGTTTTTTGTTGTTGTTGTTATTGGTGGGTTTTTTTAACTGCTGAGGACTGTTCAGGGAGATAGCTGCAGTGCTTAATTTGTAATGAAAGAGATGCCAGGGCTCAAGCAATGAGATGCCGGGGCTCAAGCAATTTTTTTTATATTCATAACTGATGCAGCAAGCCAAGAGGTGCTGGGGCTATGAACTGCCAAGGCTAGAGGTGTCGGCGTTCAGCTCTGGCACAAATTAAGCATTGGACAGCTGTGGTCACATTTAGTAGGCATTTTTCTTATGATGAGTATTCTTAATTTCTATATAAAAATTGGTCTTGTGTCTTGTCTGAGACTCATGTACATGACTGTGCAGTGGCAGATTTTTCTAGATGAATGCTGAACTTCAGAGGCTTAAAATATACTATTTCAGACTTTTCATTCTGAGTGGACCTGAACAAATAATGGATCTTTGGATTCGGGGGCTGAACCAAAATATCTGGTAAGTCTGGTTAGATTTAATTGGAACAGGAAAAGTATTTTTTGTTGTTGTTGAGTTGTAAAATCTTCATTTTATATTGACCAAAATGTATTGGTCAACTCAAAATGATTTTTAGAGTCTTTTGATTCAGCAATTTGGGTTGTTTTTTGTGTTTCTTAAATTGAAAAAAAAAAAAACCCTGAAACTGAAACACCATTCCTAATTAAAAAAAAGTCAAAACAAAATGATTTTTTTAAATTTTTTCAAGGCTTCCTGAACCTTCCTCTGAAGCATCTGGTGCCTGCCACTGTAATATAGAATGCTGGACTAGATAGACCATGGGTCTCATCCAGTGTGCCCATTCCTATGTTCTATATTTCTTATGACTTTTGCTTCCTTTGTTACACATTGCTTTTAGACCTTCAGATGTGCATGCATTTATTGGTCACCTCTAATCAATGTCAGAGGACAACTACATTGCAGCTGGGTTTTTTTCTTAATTCTGTCTCAGGGCAGAACATCTGCAGTGATAAATGGAACTTGGAAGTTGCATTACATTGGACTGTATTAATTCTATACCCATTATTTCTTTTTATTAAGTCCCCCTATTAGCATGTGAACAGTATTCTTCATATAATTTGAGCCATCCAACACATCATCTACAGGTCCCTTTGGAAAGCTACTACTCTGTCGTTGATCAGTTTCCTTCCTGTCCAGTTTTCTAAGTCTTGAAGATAAGTGGCTTTTAAGATGTTTCCTCCAAATCTGTAATTGGGCAAACTCATTCGTTTGAAGGCCATTCTAAGAAAACACATTCAATTTTTCTTAGCAGCTCTCCATAGAAGATGTGCTTCACAGATGAAGTCTCTTGTGAACAGACAGGTTCCTATTTTGTCTGTCAACAAGTTCCAAGGCCCTGACAACTTGGGATCTAAAAAAAATTCTTGGCACTTTTTGCAATATTAGACATTTTCGTTTAATGTTGCCTGTGCTAATAGCATCTTACCTGCCTAATTTTTCCTTTAATTTCAAAAGAGGTTATTCATAATATCCCTTCCTTCATTTTTTTCTTTAGTGTTGGTGGCTCAGAAGCAGTCTTGCCCATTACTGAAGAAATGGTGGATTATGAGAGCCTTGTACAAGACTTAGATTTATGTGTGTGAACGTAGATATTAATAAATAATAATGTACACCCTTTTGTCTCATTCATAAATAATAATACATAGCATTTATATGGTACTTTCCCCCTGCAGATTTCTAACTGGTGGGTAAGCAGAATGAGAAAATCTTGACACATTTCCTACAGTGCTGAATAAATTATTATTGCTATCTCTTTAAAAATGAAATAAAACTTGCAAAATATGCAACCAAGAACCAACCAGAGAGCTTTTAAAACATTACAGCGTTAGGTGATTATGCCATTTAATGTGTCAGATACTTTAAGAATTAATTGTTTTCCACCTGGACTCTGCAATTCAATGCAATTAGCATCCTGGCATATATAAATACATATGATCTCTAGAGGAACAGACACAGAACATTAAGGGACACAAGGCTTGAAGAGGCTGGATAGTCACATCCAAGTAATGGTACCTCTGGAATTTGAGCTTTAGACAGGGATATTGTAAAAAGACAGTACTGGCTGTCAAGCTTGCTCATAAAACCATTCAAAGCTTATTGTGAAAAATGTGTTTGTGCAGGTGCAGAGTCCAAGTGATAGTCAATCATGCAATTTAGCAACCCAACAAGTAGAAGACCTTGTTCTCCCCTCCCCCCCCCCCCCCATCAGTTATATGTAGTGTAGAAATTTCTGCTCCCAGGTGCTGTATTAAAATGTTGCTTTTTCAAAAATTACAAGCTTTGCTGTATGTATGTGTGGGTCCTTTGTGGAGGTGTTTTTGCTTTGATTTCATTCTGATTAATTAGTAATCCTCAGCACAGACCAGAGTGTTCAAGAAATCCCATTTTCCTTTCAGTTAATTATGACCTGGTGCTAAATCTCACAGGATTCAGTGATATTTGTTTAGTACCAGGTTGCGTCTTTCAGTAAATTAAGTCCTTGGTGATTCTTTGTATCTCACTATTTACATAGGAAATCTTAACTATTTCAAATGAAGCTACTTTTCTATATGCTGCTATTTGGCTGAACTGCTTTTTTTGATCTGCATTTCTACCTAACAAATGTTTTCTTTCAGTATACTATTTATCACCATGAGGGTAGATGTGAAGAGGAAGAGATAATAGGGACAAAAATATGGTATCTGTCATTATTATTAGAATTTAATTTGGTTTTCTCGTTTTGAGTGTAGGAAGTGTACTCAGGTTCTAGCCAATGGATAGTATATGTCATTAGCATAAATTTCATAAAAACAAATGACTACCTTTCTCCTATAATCTATGTTGTAGTAGGTACAATAAGACTAGTACTATTTGTATCTAAGTGAAATTGTACAATAACAAACCTGTATGTATTCTTGACTTTTTTCTGAAGGTAAAAAAACCACTCCAGGCCGGGAGGATCACTGCTGTGAGCAGTGTGGCTAAAACCTCTAGGGTTCTGCACATTTAATTTGTGTGAAAGTTACAGAAGTTAAACACTAAGAACTTTCTAAACAGTCCTGCAGCTATTTTAGTCTGAAAAATTGTCTTTTCTGGTTTTCCACTATCCTACACAATTCGGTATTATGTTGTGTACATTTGTGTGTCTAAAGGCAACTAGAATAGCTCAACTAGTGATAATGCTCACAAATGGAACATGCTCTGGCTTCTAAATCATTTTAAAAGTAAACTGTTTGTTTAATGCCTACAGATAAAACAGAAGTGGCAAAGACAGTAGTTACTGAGACCACAATAAAACCAGCAGAGTCAGTGACCTGAATTACTACAGATATATAATGGTGTAACAAAGAATGGCCCCTTCCCTTAAATACCAGGACTAGACTGTGGCAAAATAGCTCCATGTCACCCATTCTGTGCTGCATTGTTTTGGGGAGGAGAGGCCAGTAATCATTTTGTCTTAAAGCCCAAAATGTCTGAAGTCTCCAGTGTGAATTGTGAGCCTGCTTACAATGCCCCTCTTGTAGGGTGCTTTTTAATTCTCTCTGTGCTACAGTCCCACTTCTATGGGTGTGGGAAAGGAGAGAGGCCAGGGTGCTGTAAATTTCCCTTTGGGGTACCAGGCTCTTGTGCATTTCCTCAACTCCCCTCACCTTCATAAGGGCCAGGCAGAATCTCATCCTCAACCTGATCAACTAGATTAAGAAAATTCAGGGCTTGCTTGATAATTTGGGGTGTGTGTGTGTGTGGGGGGGGGGTGTTGTTTATTTTCTTTCTTTCTTTCTTTTGTGTGTGTGTGTGTGTGTGTGTGTGTGTGTGTAAGTGGGAACTTGTACAACTTTCTTCCCACTCACTTCCCCCAAACCCAGTCTGAGCTGTGCAGTCAGTCTGCATAGCAGACAGCTCAGCACTGTTGCTTTTGTATATTGTATGTACTTAGAGTTTTTTAAAGATACATTTTAGTATTTTTTAAAAAATTGTACTGTATTCTATAAAGAAAATATAATTTTATATAAAATTTTATATATTCTTCTATAAAGAAAAGATGGCAACCTTCTCTATAGCTGGGTGAAACAAATCTTTCTGAACAATTGTAATCAAATTTTCAGGAGGGTAAGTAGCAAATGTTGAAGTTTTTTTTTTCTTGAAAAATTGAAACTTCGAAGAACTTCAACCAGCTCCATTTGTACTCTAGAATAGCAGTATAATAGTGATACTGAATTTCACATTTGATTCATTGCACTTGTTGAGAGACATTTTACATTCAGATTTGTAGCTGAGCCCTGGATGTTTGTGCTAAACAAGATAAGTAAATAGGTCAATAGGCTTTTAAAAAAACTCAGGTTTTCTGAGCCAGCTAAGATCAGTGAGAGAATACTCAGGGAAACCTTTACTAATGGACAAGATAAGGTAGAAATGCAGAGATGAGGTAAAAACAAGGTCAAACATGGACAGGGATTGGTTCCTGCAAAGTAACGTAACCTAACCAATCCTGAAACATGTGATGCAATGCAATATGTAAATGTATATAAAGGAAGAGGTTCTGTGTAACTTTGGATGTGTGGTACACCCTATACCCACCTGCTATGTTTGTGTCCGATCAACTCAGTGTAGCTTTGCTGTATGCCAAATAAAGGTACTTGAGTGATGAAATCTGGAGTTGATCTGAGTGTTTTGGATCCCAGAGAACTGGATGAAGTGTCCTCCCAGGACTGGACAAGGTGATCTGGGTAAACCGAGTGGAAAAGGGATTGGAGGGAATCCCAAGAAAATTCTGGCTTCAACTCTGTGGGTGAAATCCTGATTCCATTGAAATCCAATGACACAACTGCCTTTGATTTCAGTGGAGCAGGATTTCACCACAGGGCTTACAAGTTTCTGGAACAGCCTCAGTTTCCCTGATCAAGGCCTATCACTAGGTCTGCAATGGAATATGTTCAATATGGTGTGATGGTGTAATCAAGTAAAGCTAAGACTAGGAGAATTATTAAAACTCTACACCTCAGTACAAATGCTTATATTCATTTCATTAAGCTAGAGAGAGAATGCATGACAAATTTCATCAGCCTCAGGTTCCCATTCCTCAACAGCATTGCAGGACTTAAGTGTTTGAGGCTGATTTGGGGGGGAGGGTTCCAACTGTCTTTCTAAGGTTTTGTGATTCATCATAATAAAAACTAATTTTCCTATACCTGAAATGCATACTCAACCCTAGCCGATGGGCTAACTGTATTTCCCAAGTAACAATCTTTCACTGCACCTGGGTGCTATGGAGTCAAACATACCCTTCAAAGCTGAGCGGAACCTTGCATCTTCTCTGTTTACTGCATACAGAGTTGCCAGTAATTCTTGAAATGAACCATCTTGCCTACCTATATGCACTGCTTTATGGGATGAGCCAGTAACTGACTTTTAAGCAGATGTTTGTGCCTTAACAATAAACAGTTTATCCATGATTGTCTTCTCTTTGAGCATTGGCACTGTAATAGGGCCACAGAATACACTCCGCAACCAATTATACCTTCTCTAAACTTCCAAAGGTACAATGCTAACACAGAACTGGCAAATTAACACAGTAGGGTTCCAAGTATGTAGCTACATTCAGAACTGCCTTCCTCAGGGTTATCTTTATTTTGTTTGATTTTCATCTAAGTACATTTGGGTAAATATTTAATCTTACTCCAACGTCACTGAATACAAAAAATTGCTTGTTCTTATTCCTTAACAAGGCTAGGTATGCGATCTGTATTTTTTATCCTCAAAATTTCTGTAGGTCTGCAGTCACTATTGAATCATCACAAATTATTTTATTGAATTTTACTCACTAGTATTGATGCTTATTTTATTACTTTTCTAAAATATGAAATATAAATAACTTGACAAATAGTATTCTGATACTGTATAAAAGGTCACTTAATCTTGGATTCTGATTATGCACCAATTGAACTATTAATCTGCAGTCTATGAAGTTACCATGACTTTTGGATACAATTGTAATTTTAATACTTAAAAAACAAGGCACGCTAAAATAGTAACTGCATTACAATGAGGTTGTCATAACTATAAAGGGAAGGGTAACAGCTCTCCTGTGTACAGTACTAAAATCCCTCCTGGTCAGAGACTCCAAAATCCTTTTACCTGTAAAGGGTTAAGAAGCTCGGGTAACCTGGCTGACACCTGACCCAGAGGACCAATAAGGGAACAAGATACTTTCAAATCTTGGGGGGGGGGAAAGGCTTTTGTGTGTGCTCTTTGTTTTAAGGGGGGTTCGCTCTTGGGACTGAGAGGGACCAGACATCAATCCAGGTTCTCCCCATCTTTCTAAACAAGTCTCTCTTATTTCAAAATTGTAAGTAAAAGCCAGGCAAGGCGTCTTAGGCCTGGTCTACACTAGGAGTTTATGTCGAATTTAGCGCCGTTACATCGAATTAACCCTGCACCCGTCCACACGACGAAGCTATTTAGTTCGACATAGAGCTCTCTTAAATTCGACTTCTGTACTCCTCGAAAACGAGAGGAGTAGCGCTAAATTCGAAATGGCAATATCGAATTAGGCTAGGTGTGGATGGAAATCGACGGTAATAGCTCCGGGAGCTATCCCACAGTGCACCACTCTGTTGACGCTCTGGACAGCAGTTCGAGCTCGGATGCTCTGACCAGCTACACAGGAAAAGCCCCGGAAAAATTTGAATTCCTTTTCCTGTCTGGGCAGTTTGAATCTCATTTTCTGTTTGGACAGCGTGGAGAGCTCAGCAGCACTGGCAACGATGCAGAGCTCTCCAGCAGAGATGGCCGTGCAATCTAATAGAAAGAGGGCCCCAGCATGGACTGATCGGGAAGTCTTGGATCTCATCGCTGTGTGGGGCGATGAGTCCGTGCTTTCAGAGCTGCGCTCCAAAAGAAGGAATGCAAAGATCTACGAGAAGATCTCTAAAGCCATGGCAGAGAGAGGATACAGCCGGGATGCAACGCAGTGCCGTGTGAAAATCAAGGAGCTGAGACAAGGCTACCAAAAAAACAAAGAGGCAAACGGACGCTCCGGATCCCAGCCCCACACATCCCGTTTCTACGAGGCACTGCATTCCATCCTAGGTGCGGCCGCCACCACTACCCCACCACTGACCGTGGACTCTGAGGATGGGATATTGTCCATGGCCGGTTCCTCGTCGGAAATGTTAGCGGACGGGGAAGATGAGGAAGGAGATGAGGAGGACGAGGCAGTCGACAGCGCTTGCACCGCTGATTTCAACGACAGCCAGGAGCTCTTCATCACCCTTACCGAGATCCCCTACCAACCGTCCCCAGCCGTTACCCCGGACACCGAATCAGGGGAAGGATCAAGCAGTGAGTGCTTTAAACATCTAAACATTTAATTTTAACATAACTGGAATATTTATATTGTTAAGAATGGGCTTTTCATTCACTCATTTAAACATAGAAACTTTTATTTATAACAAAACAGGAATATTAACTATATCAGCAATTGGGTGTTCATGATTTATTTGCCTTAGGCAACTATTTAGTCCCAACTATGTATAAAAAATCAAATAATGTCCGGATTTTCATGATTAAGCAACCACAGGACGCTCCACTCTGTAGTCCCTTCCAGTACAGTTACACGAAAAGACGGTCAATATGTCCGGGAATTGACAGAGAGTCCTCCTGGGAGAGCTCAGCATAGCTCTCCTGGAGGTACCGCTCAAGCATGCGCATCAGGTTCCGTGGCAGGGCGATCTTGTTCGGTCCACCGTGGTAAGACACGTTCCCACGCCATGACTCTATTAAGTAGTCCGGGATCATCGCACGGCAGAGCATGGCGGCATACGGCCCTGGCTTCTGCATGCTCTCCCGAAGCATCTGTCCCCTCTCGCTCTCCGAAATCCTCATCAGCGTTATGTCGCACATGACGCCCTGCTTTAAATTAGGGAGGGGAATGTTAGTATTGGGACTGCTTTACAGCCACGCGGAGGAGGCAGCAGAGGGGCAGCATACAGGGATCTTTCCCTGGGACAGCCGCGAGGTGGTGGGACAGGGGCAGAGCTCATGCTTCCCTGATTGCTGCCAGCAGAGAGTGGCCTTGCTTTCAGTGCGAAAGGAGCCCAGTGCTACTATTAAATTTTTAAGCTGCCACAAGTCTACGGCTTACCATGTTTTCCTGCAACAAAAGTAGAGGTGTCCTGCCACGCTTCTCTGATCGCAACTGCAAGACCCCAGGCACTGAAGGCGAGGGCCGAAAATTCGACCTTGTCCTGAGTGCGCATGTGAAAGGTGCAGTGCATGGTGTTGTTCACAGAGAAAGACTATGTTCTTTGTTAGCAACTTCATTTATCTGTCTCAGGAATTCACTCCCTTTTTCCCATTCCCACAGACACATCTGCGACTGTCTCCCAACCCAGCCTGGCATCACACTCCCAGAGGCTAGCGCAGATTAGGAGGAGGAAGAAGAAGACGCGTGAGGACATGTTCTATGAACTTATGGACTGCTCACGAGAGCAGGCAGCCCAGACGACACAGTGGAGGGAGAACTTGTCACAAATGCACCGAGCAGTCATGGAACGGGAGGAGAGGTGGCGCCAGGAAGACCAGCAGGCTACTCAAACCCTGCTTGGACTAATGAGGGAGCAAACGGAGACGCTCCGGCGCCTAGTGGATGTTCTGCAAGACCGGAGGCAGGAGGACAGAGCCCTGCTGCTGTCTATCTCTAACCGCCCTCCCCCGCCACCAAGTCCCACACCCCCCTCACCAAAAGTCCAAAGAAGGAGGGGCGGCAAGGGCCGTTAAAACTTTCAGTCAGCCCCTGCAGACTGCTGCAGCAATAGAAGGCTCTCGTTCCACAAAGTTTGAAAAGTCCTTTCCTACCCATCTCACACAAGCCACCGTCCAAGTTTCCTCCCCCCCCTTTTCATGTGCGGTTCATAATAAAACATCTGTTTCTGTTAAGTACTGTTTCCGAGAGTGTCTTTTAGAGGGGATTCTGTCTGAAGGGGGGGAAGGGGTTTGTTACTTGGACAGGACAGTCACCTTTAGCAGGCTACAGAGGCGGGGGCAGGTCCAGCATCAGGACACATACACAGTGCAGTCACCAGTTACCCTGGTCAGTCTGGGAGGTGGTTTTCATGTTCTGGGGGGCGGGGGGGTTGATCTGTGACTTTGTGGCGGGGGAGGGCAGTTAGAGATCTTATGACGCGGCCCTTATCCTGGATCACAGAGCCACGCAGCACGGGGGTCTGTAACCCTCCGCCCCCTGCCAGAAAGTCACTTGGCCGACACATACACGCAGTCCCGCCCAGGACTGCTGGCAGGCTCCGTTGAAACAACCAATCCAGCACTGCGGAGCCTGTCATTCCCGGAGTTTAGAAGCATCATTTGCATCAAAACACTAACCCCGCCCCCCGCCACAGTCTGCGTCCCCGGTTTAAAACATTCCCGCGAAAACAGTAAGAAAGAGAACCTTGTTCATTAACAAAACGGAACAGATTTTATTTGTTGGGAAGGTGGTGAAGGGGGTATGTAACTTGGAAGGATAGTGAACAGTAACTGGGTAAAGAAACGGGGGCAGGTTCAGCATCTGTGTCCACAAACTAAACAGTCACTGGAGACCCTGCTCAGTCAGGAACCTGGCTTTCAAAGCCTCCCTGATGCACAGCGCGTCCCGCTGGGATCTTCTAATCGCCCGGCTGTCTGGCTGGGCGTAATCAGAAGCCAGGCTATTTGCCTCAAGCTCCCACCCCGCCATAAAGGTCTCCCCCTTGCTCTCACACAGATTGTGGAGCACACAGCAAGCAGCTATCACAATGGGGATATTGGTTTCGCTGAGATCACAGCGAGTGAGTAAGCTTCTCCATCTCCCCTTGAGACGGCCAAAAGCACACTCCACCACCATTCTGCACTTGCACAGCCGGTAGTTGAAGAGTTCTTTCCCTGAGTCCAGTGCGCCAGTATAGGGCTTCATGAGCCAGGGCATTAGCGGGTATGCAGGGTCCCCGAGGATCACAGTAGGCATCTCCACATCCCCAAGACTTATTTTGTGGTCCGGGAAGTAAAGACCTTCCTGCAGCCGTCTAAACAGACCAGAGTTCCTGAAAACCCGAGCGTCATGAACCTTGCCAGGCCATCCAACGTTGATATTTGTAAAACGTCCCCTGTGGTCCACCAGTGCTTGCAGCACCATAGAAAAGTATCCCTTTCTGTTTATGTACTGGCTGGCCTGGTGGTCCGGTCCCAGGATAGGGATGTGAGTCCCATCTATAGCCCCACCGCAGTTTGGGAATCCCATCTCGGCAAAGCCATCTATGATGAGCTCCACGTTTCCCAGGGTCACTACCTTTGATAGCAGTACCTTGACGATTGCCTTGGCTACTTGAATGACAGCAACCCCCACGGTAGACTTGCCCACACCAAAGTGGTTCGCGACTGACCGGTAGCTGTCTGGCGTTGCAAGCTTCCAGAGGGCTATGGCCACTCGCTTCTGGACAGTCAGGGCTGCTCGCATCCGGGTGTCCTTTCGCTTCAGGGCAGGGGACAGCAAGTCACACAGTTCGAGGAAAGTCCCCTTCCGCATGCGAAAGTTTCGCCGCCACTGGGATTCATCCCAGACCTGCAGCACTATGCGGTCCCACCAGTCCGTGCTTGTTTCCAGGGCCCAGAATCGCCGTTCCACAGTATCCACAAGACCCAGTGACACCGAGATGTCCTGGGCGCTGGGTCTCCTGTTTTCTGAGAGGTCGGAGCTACTCTCCGACTTCATGCCCTCACGGTGGTGCCGTAGCCTCCTCTCCTGATTTATCTGCAGCTGCCTCTGGTAAAGGTGGATGAGAAGCTGCGAGGCGTTGAGAACTGCCACAACTGCAGCGATGGTCGCAGCGGGATCCATGCTCGCACTGCTGTGGCGTCCGCACTGTCAGTAATCAGAAAAGTGCGCGAACTGATTTCCCGCCGGCGCTTTCAGGGAGGGAGGGAGGGCGTTAGTGACGGACGGATGACGACAATTACCCAAAAGCACCCTCTACCCTTTTTTTTTACCCAGAAGGCATTGGCGGCTCGACCCAGAATTCCAATGGGCAGCAGGGACTGCGGGAACTGTAGGATAGCTGCCCACAGTGCACCGCTTCCAATGTCGACGCTTGCCCCATTAGTGTGGACTCACAAAGTCTCACAAAGTCGAATTACTGTCCTTAGTGTGGACACACACGTTCGACTTTGTAATATCGATTCCACATATTCGAATTAAGTAAAATCGAAGTACTCTCGTAGTGTAGACATACCCTTAGATTTACTTTGTTTTCTCAACTTGTAAATGTACCTTTTACTAGAGTGCTTATCTTTGTTTGCTACACTTTGAACCTAAGACAGAGGGGGTTCCTCTGAGCTCTTTAAGTTTGATTACCCTGTAAAGTTGTTTTCCATACTGATTTTACAGAGATGATTTTTACCTTTTTCCTTAATTAAAAGCCTTCTTTTTAAGAACCTGATTGATTTCTCCTTGTTTTAAGATCCAAAGGGGGTTTGGATCTGTATTCACCAGGAGTTGGTGAAAGGAAGGAGGGGGGAAGGGTCAATTTCTCCTTGTTTAAGATCCAAGGAGTTTGGATCTGTATTCACCAGGGAATTGGTGAAAGGGTTCTAAAAGCTTCCCAGGGTAGGGAATGGTGGCAGCGGACCAGAACTAAGCTGGTAGTTAAGCTTAGAAGTCCTCATGCAGGCCCCTACATTTGTACCCTAAAGTTCAAAGTGGGGATACAGCCTTGACATGGTGGCACA
Organism: Emys orbicularis; assembly: GCF_028017835.1. Lineage (NCBI taxonomy): Eukaryota > Metazoa > Chordata > Testudines > Emydidae > Emys > Emys orbicularis. Next base: position 151,414,627 of record NC_088684.1, on the reverse strand, counting down.
GCGGTGGAGATCGTTTTAAACCCAAAAGCCAGTAAGAGATTTTTTTTTTCCTTCTAGCTGCTTGGAAAGCAGAGCTGAAGGTAGATGCATATCTTATCTCTCCTTGCCTGAAGGCAGAGGTGTTAAGTTTTTTTTAACAAGGTCCTTCGTTAAGAGAAGGGTTCAAAGTGAGTAGACTTTGACTGGTAAAGGAATTTACAAGCTGAATTGTTTTTTTTTCTTTTTACATCCTCGGGAGTAGCTTGTTAGAAAGTCTCTGTTAACTCAGCAGCAGCCAGAGCTAAGTACATCCCAGTTTCAGTCAACTGCAGAGGGTGTGACCCAGCACAAGAAAACAGGAAAATGACTACCAAAGAAGCAGCTAACAAACTAGAACTGGCCAGACTAGAAGCAGAAGAAAATGAGAGAAAACATCAGAGACTGCTTGAAATTAAAAAACTCGAGAAAGAAGCCAAACAGGAGGCCCATGAAAGAGAAGAAAAAGCCAAACAGGAGGCCCATGAAAGAGAAGAGAAAGCCAAAGAGGAGGCCCACAAGAGAGAGATGGAGCTGGAAAAAGCCAAAGAGGAGGCGAGAGAAAAAGAAAGGAAGCATGAACTGGAAGCAGCAAGTGCTAAGCAGGATGCATCAGACCATCCTAACAATTCCTCTCCAAGTACCACTTCCCATCCCAGGAAATTCCCCACCTACAAGGCAGGCGATGATACTGAGGCCTTCTTAGAAAATTTTGAAAGGGCCTGCCTTGGATACAACATCACTCCAACCCAGTACATGGTAGAGCTGAGGCCGCAGCTCAGTGGACCCTTAGCAGAGGTGGCGGCTGAAATGCCTAAGGAACACATGAACAGTTATGAACTTTTTAAAAACAAGGCCAGAATCAGAATGGGGCTAACACCTGAGCATGCCCGTCGGCAGTTCAGAGCCCTAAGGTGGAAACCCGATGTGTCATTTACCCGACATGCCTACCACATTGGGAAAAATTGGGATGCCTGGATATCAGGAGCAAATGTTAAATCTACGGAAGAGTTGCCCTTCCTATTACAAATGGAGCAGTTTTTAGAGGGTGTTCCTGAGGAAATAGAAAGGTACATCCTAGATGGGAAGCCCAAAACTGTAACCGAGGCGGGGGAGATTGGAGCCAAATGGGTGGAGGTGACAGAAAAGAAAAAAGCTAGTAGCAGTTGGAGCGAATATCAGAAGGGGCAAGCCGAAACAAAACCTTATCACCGGGGACAACCCAAGGCCCCACCCACATCCCAAGGGAAACCCCAGACGCCTTCTCACCCCACCACACCAGTCTCCATCAACCAACATCGCCCCGGTGATACCTTAGCAGGGCGATGTTTTAAATGTAATGAACTGGGGCATATAAAGGCTCACTGCCCCAAGAACCCCAACCGATTACAGTTCATTACACCCCAATCACACCAAAGAACCCCAGACCCAGATGCCTCTCTCATACCCTCGGAGCGAAGGGAAACCTTGAGAGTGGGCGGAAAGAAGGTTATTCCTTGGAGGGACACTGGGGCACAAGTGTCAACTATTCACCAATCCCTAGTGGACCCCAAACTCATCAACCCGGAGGCTACAGTGACAATTCAACCCTTCGTGTCACAGTCTGTAACCTTGCCTACAGCCCAGTTGCATGTCCAGTACAAGGGCTGGGCAGGAATGTGGACTTTTGCAGTCTATGACAATTATCCCATCCCCATGCTGCTGGGGGAAGACTTGGCCAACCATGTGAAGCTAGCCAAGAGGGTGGGAATAGTCACCCGCAGCCAGGCTAAGCAAGCTTTCACCCCCATCCCTGTTCCTGAGCCGTCCACCAGGGCCCCGTCTGTGTTACCAGAGACCCAAACAAAGGTGGTGGAACCGGATCCCCTGCCAACGACTGCAACAGCCGTAGTGGATCCAATCCCAGAGACCCAGCCAAAGCCAGGCCCGGAACCGGAACTGGCAACGCAACCAGCACCAGAACCATTGCCAGCACTGAGTCCAGCGCTTGCAACCCCGTCTACAACTCCAATGCCAGAGGACACCAGCGAGCCTGAACTGGCGGAAGCAGCAGATAACCTTACCCAAGAGGCTCAGCCAGAGCCTGAGATACCACATAGTGCACCAGCGGGCAGCGGTTCACAGTCAATGGAAAAAACCCCAGCCCCTACATCACTTCCAGAGGGACCAAGCCCCAGTCCACAGTCCAAGGAGGAATTCATGTCTCCAGCATCAAGGGAACAGTTCCAGGCCGAGCAGGAAGCAGATGACAGCCTTCAGAAAGCTTGGGAGGCGGCGCGGAGCACCCCACCACCTCTCAGCTCTTCTAACCGATCCCGGTTTGTTGTAGAACAAGGACTTTTATACAAGGAGACTCTTTCTGGTGGGCACCAGGAAGACTGGCATCCTCAAAGACAGTTGGTAGTTCCCACTAAGTATTGGGTAAAGCTCTTGAGCTTAGCCCATGATCATCCCAGTGGCCATTCTGGGGTGAACAGAACCGGGGAAGTCCTTCCACTGGGAGGGAATGGGCAAGGACGTTGCTAATTATGTCCGGTCTTGTGAGGTGTGCCAACGAGTGGGAAAGCCCCAAGACCAGGTTAAAGCCCCTCTCCAGCCACTACCCATAATTGAGGTCCCATTTCAGCGAGTAGCTGTGGATATTCTGGGTCCTTTCCCAAAGAAGACACCCAGAGGAAAGCAGTACGTACTGACTTTCATGGATTTTGCTACCCGATGGCCGGAAGCTATACCCTTAAGCAACACCAAGGCTAAAAGTGTGTGCCAGGCATTAGCAGACATTTTTGCCAGGGTAGGTTGGCCCTCCGACATCCTTACAGACTCGGGAACTAATTTCCTGGCAGGGAACATGAAAAACCTGTGGGAAGCTCATGGGGTGAATCACTTGGTTGCCACCCCTCATCACCATCAAACCAATGGTCTGGTGGAGAGGTTTAATGGAACTTTGGGGGCCATGATACGTAAATTCGTAAATGAACACTCCAATGATTGGGACCTAGTGTTGCAGCAGTTGCTTTTTGCCTACAGGGCTGTACCACATCCCAGTTTAGGGTTTTCACCATTTGAACTTGTGTATGGCCGCGAGGTTAAGGGGCCATTACAGTTGGTGAAGCAGCAATGGGAGGGGTTTACGCCTTCTCCAGGAACTAACATTCTAGACTTTGTAAGCAACCTACAAAACACCCTCCGACACTCTTTAGCCCTTGCTAAAGAAAACCTAAAGGATGCTCAAAAAGAGGAAAAGGCCTGGTATGATAAACATTCCAGAGAACGGTCCTTCAAAGTAGGAGACCAAGTCATGGTCTTCAAGGCGCTCCAGGCTCATAAAATGAAAGCATCATGGGAAGGACCATTCACGGTCCAGGAGCGCCTAGGAGCTGTTAACTATCTCATAGCCTCCCCCACCTCCAACATAAAGCCTAAGGTATACCATGTTAATTCTCTTAAGCCCTTTTATTCCAGAGAATTAAACGTTTGCCAGTTTACAGCCCAGGAAACAGATGACGCGAAGTGGCCTGCAGGTGTCTACTATGAAGGAAAAAGGAATGGTGGCGTGGAAGAGGTGAACCTCTCCACGACCCTTGGACGTCTGCAGCGACAGCAAATCAAGGAGCTGTGCACAAGCTTTGCACCGATTTTCTCAGCCACTCCAGGACGGACCGAACGGGCCTACCACTCCATTGACACAGGTAATGCTCACCCAATTAGAACCCCACCCTACCGGGAGTCACCTCATGCCCAAACTGCTATACAAAGGGAGATCCAGGACATGCTACAGATGGGTATAATCCGCCCCTCTACCAGTGCATGGGCATCTCCAGTGGTTCTAGTTCCCAAACCAGATGGGGAAATACGCTTTTGCGTGGACTACCGTAAGCTAAATGCTGTAACTCGTCCTGACAACTATCCAATGCCACACACAGATGAGCTATTGGAAAAATTGGGACATGCCCAATTCATCTCTACTTTAGACTTAACCAAAGGGTACTGGCAAGTACCACTAGATGAACCCGCTGGCAGGGGTGTATGAATTCAATGTACTGCCTTTCGGGTTGCGAAATGCACCCGCCACCTTCCAAAGACTTGTAGATGGTCTCCTAGCAGGATTGGGAGAATCTGCAGTTGCCTACCTCGATGATGTGGCCATTTTTTCTGATTCATGAACAGAACACCTGGAGCACCTGGAAAAAGTCTTCGAGCGCATCCGGCAGGCAGGACTAACTGTTAAGGCTAAAAAGTGTCAAATAGGCCAAAACAGAGTGACGTACCTGGGGCACCAGGTGGGTCAAGGAACTATAAATCCCCTACAGGCCAAAGTGGATGGTATCCAAAAGTGGCCGGTTCCAAAGTCAAAGAAACAGGTCCAATCCTTCTTAGGCTTGGCCGAATATTATAGGCGATTTGTACCACACTACAGCCAAATCGCCGCCCCGCTGACAGACCTAACCAGAAAGAAACAGCCAAATGCAGTTCAGTGGACTGATAAGTGTCAAAAGGCCTTTAACCAGCTTAAGGCAACCCTCATGTCTGACCCTGTGCTAAGGGCCCCAGACTTTGACAAACCGTTCCTAGTAACCACAGATGCGTCCGAGCGAGGCGTGGGAGCAGTTTTAATGCAGGAAGGACCGGATCAAGAATTCCATCCTGTCGTGTTTCTCAGCAAGAAACTGTCTGAGAGGGAAAGCCACTGGTCAATCAGCGAAAAGGAATGCTACGCCATTGTGTACGCGCTGGAAAAACTACGCCCATATGTTTGGGGACGGCGTTTCCAACTACAAACAGACCATGCTGCGCTACAGTGGCTTCATACCGCCAAGGGAAATAACAAAAAACTTCTTCGGTGGAGTTTAGCTCTCCAAGATTTTAATTTTGAAATACAACACATTTCGGGAGCTTCTAACAAAGTGGCTGATGCACTCTCCCGGGAAAGTTTCCCAGAGTTAACTGGTTAACAATTGTTCTTGTAATGAAACATATCGTTAGTTTTTATATAATCAGTAGTATGTCTAAAGGTACATGTGTCTTGTTAACTCTGTTTTCTCCTAGAACTCCAGGAAGAAATCACAGCCAGTGTGGAACCGAACGTCCAACACTATCTGTGATTTGGGGGGCGTGTCATAACTATAAAGGGAAGGGTAACAGCTCTCCTGTGTACAGTACTAAAATCCCTCCTGGTCAGAGACTCCAAAATCCTTTTACCTGTAAAGGGTTAAGAAGCTCGGGTAACCTGGCTGACACCTGACCCAGAGGACCAATAAGGGAACAAGATACTTTCAAATCTTGGGGGGGGGGAAAAGGCTTTTGTGTGTGCTCTTTGTTTTAAGGGGGGTTCGCTCTTGGGACTGAGAGGGACCAGACATCAATCCAGGTTCTCCCCATCTTTCTAAACAAGTCTCTCTTATTTCAAAATTGTAAGTAAAAGCCAGGCAAGGCGTCTTAGATTTACTTTGTTTTCTCAACTTGTAAATGTACCTTTTACTAGAGTGCTTATCTTTGTTTGCTACACTTTGAACCTAAGACAGAGGGGGTTCCTCTGAGCTCTTTAAGTTTGATTACCCTGTAAAGTTTTTTTCCATACTGATTTTACAGAGATGATTTTTACCTTTTTCTTTAATTAAAAGCCTTCTTTTTAAGAACCTGATTGATTTCTCCTTGTTTTAAGATCCAAAGGGGGTTTGGATCTGTATTCACCAGGAGTTGGTGAAAGGAAGGAGGGGGGAAGGGTCAATTTCTCCTTGTTTAAGATCCAAGGAGTTTGGATCTGTATTCACCAGGGAATTGGTGAAAGGGTTCTAAAAGCTTCCCAGGGTAGGGAATGGTGGCAGCGGACCAGAACTAAGCTGGTAGTTAAGCTTAGAAGTCCTCATGCAGGCCCCTACATTTGTACCCTAAAGTTCAAAGTGGGGATACAGTCTTGACACCAGTGTTTCAATGTGTGTTCAGAATGCAACTGTCCGTTAGAATGTGTCTCGGATTTAATGGTTAACATTATCTTAGGAAAGGTGTTAAGGATACTTAATAAGTGGTCAGGAGTTTGGGCCCAATCCTGGAACCAATAATGTACACAAGTAACTACTCTGAGTTTAGATCAATGGGGCTACTCACATAGGAAAATTTCATGTTTATAGAGCCATATCTGCTTTTGATTGTATGTTTTATCTGAAACACTGCACCGCCAGCAGCACCACATTAGTGCACTGATAAGAATAGATTCAGTGGGTATGTCTACACTTCAATTAACCCATGGCTGGCCCATGCCAGCCGAGTTGAGCTGTCAGGGCTTAGGCTAAGGGACTATTTAATTGGCATGTAGAAATGTGGGTTTGGGCTACAGCCTGAGTTTTGGGACCCTTCCACCTCACAGGGTTCTAGAGCCCGGACTCCAGCCCAAGTCTGGACATCTACACTGAAATTAAACAGCCCCTTAGTCTGAGCCCAAGTCAGTTGGTATGGGCCAGACAGGGTTTTTAAATTGCAGTTTAAACATACCGAGTGAGAACAATGCCACCTATTGAATCACCTAGCAACTCTTCCTGCAGCATTACCTAAAATATGTAATCCATATACAGGCTTCACTGGATACTACTTCATTTATGAAATCTGACAGGATCACAGCGCAAACCAGAATGACTATGGTGTGATGTTGAGGACTGTGCCTTTAAGGGCTAAGCTTCCCAGAGAGTCTAAGTGAGGCACTATGAAGCCCTTTTTGATGCTCTGCAGAGTCAGTTGGAATCAGATATAGAATAAAGAAGATCTTTTGCAGTCACCTTCAGCACTGAATACTACAATGAGGTCTTATACATTCCTCTACACTCAATTACTGTTTCCAACCAATCGCACTCAGTGCATAGACTAAAATTTTGTTGGCTAATGTGTGTTAAATTGCTGTAAGTTTGTTACATTTATTTTAAAGTCAGTCACATACTGTAAATAAGGTAAAAGAAGTATAATGTTTCAGTTGGAAAACTAATCAGACACTTCTCTTTGAAGAAGTCCTATATTGGTATAAAAGAGAATGTACATTACAAACAGTTATACCACCACTTAATAAACAGAAATTATCATCAAATTGTATGAAACTTTTCTCAGTTTTATCATACCAAATGAGTACACTGTGAATATTAATTACTACAGTGGCAGATTTAGGGTTAGTGGGGCCCTGTGCACAGCTTCATTTTTGGGGGTCCCCCTTGGGACCCAGCCAAGGAAAAGAACATTCTCTCTTATATCCCCCTTGTTTTTTATTCTTTCTTTCCTTCCTCCTCCTCCTATATTATAAGTAATAGGAAGTAAATGAAAATAAAGCAAGGTACCTTGATTGGGGCAGGGGGTTGGGCTCTGAGAGGGAGTTTGGGTGTGGGGTGCAGGCTCTGGGCTGTGCAGGGGGTTGGGGTGTTAGAGGGAGTGAGGAGTGCAGGCTCTGGGAGGAGGTTTGTGTGCGGCCTCTGGGCTGGGGCAGGGGTTTGGTGTGCGGGAGGAGTCGGGGTAGCCTGGCTCCCAAAGCGACCAGCACGCCTCTCTGGCAGCGACTTCTAGGCAGGGTGGCAGGGGGTCTCTACGCGCTGCTGTCTGCAGGTGCCACCACCCTAGCTCCCATTGGCCGCAGTTCCTGGCCAATGGGAGCTGTGGAGTTGGTGCTTGGGGCGAGGGCAATGCGTGGAGCCACCCCGACCAGGGGCACGCAGAGAGGTGCCAGCAGCCAGCCACTTCTGGGAGTGGTGTGAGGCCGCCGGCCACGGAATGCAGGCAGTCTGCCTGCCTGAGCCCTGCTGTGCTGCTGGCTGGGACTCAGGGGTAGGTTGTCAGATGAGATTTGTCCTGCATTTTGTGGGCCCCCCGTCATTGGTGGCCCCGTGCCACCGCATTGTTTGTTTCATGGTAAATCCGTCTCTGAATTACTATGAAGAATTATACAGCCAGTGTGCATGCAAGCACCATTTACTACAATTAGTTCATCCTTTGCCTTTTATGCCAATGTGTTCCTGGGTGCTACTCTTGGGGAGGAAACAAATTGCACAATGTTAATTTATGCAAATATATATATATATAGTCTCACTTTATAGCTTCTATAGTGTATAAAATTCCCATTTCCCCCACAAAAGCCAAAACACAAACAATGACCAAAATTCATTGCAGCACCAAGTGAATGCAACTCCGTGGACATTGAGACCCCACTACATGCCAGAAAAGGATTTGGTCCAGTATTCCCTGTTTGTGCTTGAACAATTTACAAAAAAACAAACAAACAAACAAAAAAAAACCACTCTCTTCCATTGCTGTACTTTACAACACAAAGGGTTTTATTCACCACTGAGTTGCTCCATTGCAAGGAACAAGATTATACCAGTGTAAAACTGGAGTGGCAGTGGCTTAAATCTGAAGGGATAACTATATCATTAAAAAAAATGTTTATAATTACAAAAATATATTTGAAATATTATTGCTTCTGTAAAGAAAAGCATTGTATTTCCAACTGAATTTTTTTCTCCTATGAAAAGCATGATTTTAAACTAAGAACAGTTTAGAGCAGATAGTTGTATATAAGGAGGTAATAAGTTGTTGGGTTGTACCTTTATGGGAATTTTATATACCACTTTAAAAAAAAAGTGAGAGCACCTGATCCAGTAGAAAAATAGATACTGTCCCACAGAAGCAAAAGGCACCAAACAATATCTTAGAAACAAAAGAGTGGTGTTAGACCAAAACAACAAGACAAACAGATGCACATGCACACACACAAATTCTCAAGAAAATTTAAGGAAGTTGTAGGTTATGTTCACTCTATAAGCAAACTGGATAGTCCATTGAAAGTGTTGGGGATTCGCTATAAAAATATATCCCAATAGCAACTCAAGAAATCAAATTACTTTGAAGTCAAAATTAACTTCAACAAATCACCTCCTCTTGTTCGCAAGTGTAGGTAGCAAATCCACCAAAGGATTGGAATCCCATATCCTATTAAAGGTAGTTAGTTTAATTCTTTATCTTTTTTTTTTTTTTTTTTTGCATGAACTCTCTCATAGAGATGTATTCATGGTTAAAATATGAACACCCGCCTAGTCTTTTGAGAACTGAAGACATTCCCAAAGCATGGTCAATCCCATCACAGTTTGTTTCTATTACTTAAAGAACTGTAGACTTCTTCTTTTTTTTCTATTTTGATAAAAGGACTAGTGTTTTGTGAACTGTTGAGTGCTTAGCACTTCTGAAACTGAGGCTGCATATGTAGGTGCCTAAATATAGGTGTAGGATCCTAACTTTAGGTGAGGTAGGATTAGTTAGCTTGAAAGCTTAATCTCGGCATTTATCCCTGGGAGCGCCTGCTGTAAATGCTGTGTTTTGCATGTACTCACTTGGGTGTGAAGGGCTTAACATTCCAGGAATAGACACTTCGCTTGTACCAGACTGTATAAAGAGCAAAATGCAATGAAGAGGAACAAAATCCAATAGTAAGGAAAACAGGCTCCCAGAGTCTGCACATGGTAATAGAGGGGTTTAAAGCAAAGGGTCCATAGGGAAAAGGAATATAAAACCTCATTCAGTAACTGAAAAAGATGGTGTATACCACATCCCCATTTCTAGGATCTGCAGAGACAGAACACAATAGAGCTATCAGCAAACAAATAGCATTCAAAACTGAACATAGCACAGACATCTTGCAGAATGTTTTGTTGTTTTTTACACATGGCATGAATAGGCAATATGTGAGAACCTGACTCAATTCTACTTTTTGGTATGGGAAGGAAAGGTGGCATATAAAACACTATTCCCTAGAGGCTTTTTAACCCAATGGAGAAATTTGCCTAAGGGAGTAAGGGGAAGGTGTAAGCAATACAATTGGCAGTCAGTTCTAGCCAGATTGTTCCCTACACTGGCAGAGGTATGACTAAGATCTGGCAAGTCTACTCCCCTCAGAAGCTCTTCTTTTAGAGCAAGATTCAGTAGTGACCTAACTAGTTACTCTGTGCTATAGCCAACATTCTGCTCAGGTAGTGCCTCTCTCCTGGCCAAACTGGCATTGATTGGATGTGGAGAACATGGAACCTGGCCACTGCTATCTCTCCCTGACCTTTTAGATGCTAGGAACTCACACCCAAAGTTCAAGGTCAAAGATCAAAAGAATAGTCATAGAATTTGTGGTGGGGTGGGAGCAGATGTGCAGGAGCAACCTAGCCCTTGGAGAGGTCTGAAACCTGCAGGCACAAGGGACAGAGTTTGCTCATAAGGACTGATAAAAGTGAAGCATTGTCTGGGGTTGCGGGAGGGGTCACAGAACTGCCTCGGGGAGACTGATGGAGGGCATTGCCAGGTTTCATAGCAATGGAACAACTAACTATTTCTAGTGGACTGATAGACTGTGGACAGTGCAAATGTGTCCAGCTGCAGTCCTGGCACTAATTAGTAAAAGTTGGGGGGGCTGAGGAGTTAGAAACCCCTTCTAGCATAGCCAAGTGGAAGCCCCAGAATGGATGGATGGGGTGGCATAAGGAGTGTTCATGTCTCCTTGCACAAGACATGCTTAGACAAGCCTAGCCTACTATATCCACCTCAGGGAAAGAGAAAGGAAAAGAGGAGGGGGTGGGAGAATCCCTCTGTTCAGATGTGCATAATGTGGGGCAAATGGAAGAGGAGACAACTCTTCTGTGCTGGGATGGATTTCACCCAAAATGCTTTACAGACAGAATTAGTCATAAGCTAGAGGAAAAATAGAAAGCATGAGGAACTTTGAAGAGCAGAAGTGAGTTATTGGTTGGGAAGGGGGAAGAAAGAAGAGACCTAGTTATACTGGGGAACATAAATGGAAGAGCAGGTGGCTGTCGGGTAATTCAACACTTGTAAAATGCAGTATAGCATTTGATTACAGTAACTGAATTGTAGGGGATGTGGTGTGAATTTATTGTTGATGATGCAGGGCTGACTTCATATCGATGGAGAATACTGCCTGTAGCAAAGGCAGTGATAGCGTGGACCTTCACACATACTGTTTACCCAGTTTATAGCTTGGTTCTGATGAAAGTTGTTTAAAAACAATTGGCACATCAGAGTGAAAAATGACCAAATGAGGATACCTGTCAATAGTTTTTTTCTTTTTTAAAAGAGGGGGGAGGAGGAGGCTGCTAAGGTGCCAAAGAATCTGAAGTAAAAACTATTCTTAATTATGTTTAATCACAGAAATCAGATATTAATAGAGAGAGACTTAACTGCTAAATTTGTGAAATTCCTCAGCCATCAACCATCTAGACTCATAGACTCATAGACTTTAAGGTCAGAAGGGACCATTATGATCATCTAGTCTGACCTCCCGCATGATGCAGGCCACAAAAGCTGACCCACCCACTCTTGGAATAATTCTCTCCCTTGACTCAGCTGTTGAAGTCCCCAAATCATGATTTAAAGACTTCAAGTCGCAGAGAATCCTCCAGCAAGCGACCCCTGCCCCATGCTGCGGAGGAAGGCGAAAAACCTCCAGGGCCTCTGCCAATCTACCCTGGAGGAAAATTCCTTCCTGACCCCAAATATGGCGATCAGCTGAACCCCGAGCATGCGAGCAAGATTCTCCAGCCAGACCCTCCGGAAAAAAGTTCTCTGTAGTAACTTTTAATATCCCATCATTGACCATTGTTACTAATTACCAGCGATGGCACGTTATTGACCTATTGACTAAAATCACGTTATCCCATCAAACCATCCCCTCCATAAACTTATCAAGCTTAATCTTAAAGCCAGAGAGGTTTTTCGCCCCCACTGTTTCCCTCGGAAGGCTGTTCCAGAACTTCACCCCTCTGATGGTTAGAAACCTTCGTCTAATTTCAAGCCTAAACTTCCCGACGGCCAGTTTATATCCATTTGTTCTCGTGTCCACATTGGTACTGAGCTGAAATAATTCCTCTCCCTCCCTGGTATTTATCCCTCTGATATATTTAAAGAGAGCAATCATATCCCCCCTCAGCCTTCTTTTGGTTAAGGTAAACAAACCGAGCTCCTCGAGTCTCCTTTCATACGACAGGTTTTCCATTCCTCGGATCATCCTAGTGGCCCTTCTCTGTACCCGTTCCAGTTTGTATTCATCCCTTTACTATCTAAAAGATAGTAAAGTTGGATGTAACACTGGGGGAAAGATAAACAGATGGATATTTGAAGTTGAAAACAAATATGTCACATTCTGATACTTATCAAGTGATGAAGCTTCTTAGTAAGTTGTTAGCTTTTAATCACTTGTAGTTAATAAATGACTAGAAGAGGAAATGCCTTTGAAACAACTTACTGCTTATCAAGTCATAAATGAATAACTTATAACATCTCTAAATGATATGAAATGTGTTAAATGAATGGAGTGAGGTGATCTTCACTGATCATTAAGGGCTAAACTGACAAACAGGCTCCTACAGTAAGATGTGTGCGGCTGTGCTCTCTCAATCAGGTATGAGATAACTACACGTCCAATTCAATATTTGAACTTGTGATCATATAGGCCATGTGAGGAAGTGGAAGACATTCCACTGGCCCCACTGATTTTTTTAATTGGCTCAAACCTAGATTGTGTTGGGTCACTGTAATCACCTATCTGTGAAATTGTGACCCTAAATGTAGGGTGACCATATTTCCGAAAGGGAAAACGGGATACCGCATGGGGCTAGCCCAAGCCCCTCTTCTCCCCCTCCCCCGCATGGAGCTAGCCTGAGCCCTTCCCCCCCACCCTGCATGGGGCTGGCCCAAGCTGCTCACCTGAGCCCACTACTCCTGCAGGGCTGCCGTAAGGATCCCACCCTGTCTCCCACGTGAGGCTCGGGCTGGCACCACTACTCGCTCGAGCCCTGCGTGCCCCTGCACAGGCTGGCATCACCACTCGCCCCCCATGCACGTTCCTCCACATCCTACTTTTTTGACAAAAGTGGGCATTTGTCCCATTTGCTCTTGCCAACTGATCAAGTTGGAAAGAGCAAATGGGACAAACGCCCACTTCTGCCAGAAAATTCAGCACGTCCGGGACAGGGCTTAAAAAAGGGACTGTCCCAGCCAAAAAGGTACATATGGTCACCATAATTAAATGGGGAGGAGGGGGAAATCTACATGTAATAGGGAAAAAATGTGAGAAAGTAGCTTTCAAGGCCTTCTAATAATAAAGCAAGAAGAAAATTCACCATCAGGATAGGAAATCACAAATAAGGGCCTCTGGTTATTATCATGTAAAGAAAATAAGAATGACAATATCAGACGATGAGGTGGAAGCAATGGCAGTACGGTACTTCTAATGCCTTGGGCAACAGTACATAATTCCAAGTAACAGTACACCATAAAACAAAGTATAAGGGGGGTGGGAAGAAATAAATTGGCAAAAACCTATAATTATTTTTTACGAAGTGTTGCATAAATGATCAGAATACTATATTCAGGATTGATGAGTGACTTTTTTAGTACATGGTTCTGTTCTTATGCATGGCATCATATCAGTGAAAATCAGAATACAGATAATTCATCTGAGAGAATTTTGCAGTGTTATTTCACTTGTGGATTGAAACATGACCTACTATTTTATTAACTTTTTAAAGAAATCTAAATGGGCAGATTTTTTTTTAATTTGAACTAATTTAAAAACTCCAGTTTAGGCCCTGATCCTACAAACATACTACTACCAAGAACGAGACACAGTGAAGTCTATTGCACAGGTCATGCTAGTAAGCAATATGTTCAGCAGCATGTGTGTGCAATGTCATACTCTCGATTTTTACACTGATATTGCTCACTAATTATTGTGTGTCTTTGAACTAGGTTTAGATAAACCAGTTCTGACATAACAGTTGATAGAACTTCTATCCAAACCATCACTGGGTGTGTGTGTTTAAGAACAGGTTGGACAAATGCTTGTCAGGGGTGGTCGAGGCTTACTTGGTCCTGCCACACTGTAGGGGCTGGACTTGATAGCAAGGTCCTTTCTAACGATTTCTATGATTTTAAGAGAACATGAAGATTGTAAAGCTTGCTGCCTGCCCAATCCGTTGGAAAGCCTACTGAGACTTTATTAAATGTTGGAGACACAGAGATTATACAAATCATAGGAAGAAAGAACAACAGGTAGGCAGGAAATAGGCACACAAGTGCCAGATTACAAGCCTTGAAGTGGGTTGGGAAATTAGAAACTGGATTTGTGATATGCACAATATCAAAAAAAGCGCCTCTTCCCAAGGACTGTCTGCTTTAATGATTTCCTGCTCTCTACTAGCTCTCCTAATGCAGGCTTTCCCTTTCATCAGAACTTTGGCCTAGACCCTGAAATGTATTTGGACACCTAACTCCTATTGAGCTCAAGCCTTTCCCGCAGCATACTTTTCTGAGCTGGCCCTTTAAATTTGGCAAATTCAAGCAGTTGCAACCTTAGTGTCCATTTTGGAACAGGTAACTGCTAGACTGCATTTCCTCTTCCAGCCACTAAGTACTTGTTTTTTTGGGGGGGGGAGGGGGGGGCGTTGCGCTGTGTTTTCCCTTTTTTTCATTATTGATGTGGCACATTATCTGCATTATGTGTACCTGGGGATAGAGAGTAGTGGTGATCTTTGGGGAAGAGAAGGAGAAAACGGAGTGGCCTGCGAAAGAAAGCCAAAGAGGCCTGGGTAGGTAGGTGGAATTAGTGGAAAGATCTCAAAGTTCAGAAAAGTGTCTGAATATTCCAGGGTTTATTCAGGCTGGCTCCTGGAGCCTTTTGAGGTTCACCCTGTGAGAACAGTCTTATTGTATTAATGTAGAAAATGGCATTTGAACTTCTTCCAGCTTCCACCCTGAGCTTTACATAACTGCATTGCCTCAATAGAGGGTCAAATAAAATGAAAAGCTTCCTAGTGTAAAATTCCAGAGAGGTGCAAGCAAGCTCACTTTAGGCTCAAATAGGCCAATATTCCCTATGGTTCGTATTTTCTAAAAGCCAGGCAGTGCAGCCCTAATTGAGTCATTAACGCATCAGTGTCTTCAGTCACTGCATGAATTTCATTTGCATGTTTATGTGTATCTAGTTTAACATTAGAAAAAAATATTGTTAGATTAAATTCACATGCTATAAAGGTGCTTCCCCACTGATTATGCAAGCCACACTCTCTTATAGAGAAACAAACTTTCTGCAAAAATTAAGCAGTTTCTATTCCATGTTTTTATACTGCTAAATAATGCAGTGGTTTCTAAAGGGATAAAAAGCTCCATTTTTAAACAAAGGCCGTCAAAGTTAGTCAGGAAATTGTTTTATAGCTATTAAATAGCCTATAGCTGGTATCACTTTGTAATCCTTTAAACCACCATTTGTGGCTAGCCTGTTTTTTTTTTTTTTCCTGGAGGCATAGGTAAGTATGTTTCCATAGTTGTCTGATGCAGGCAAGACATATAATCCCCAGATATAGATATAGGAAAGCTAAGTTTTATTGATAGAAAACACCAGGAAGCAGTGTACATATCTGTTGATGCATTTCTCCTTCATTAGCCCAAACTCTCTTCCAATAAACACTTTAGAAATGATCAACCTGGGGATAATGATTATCTGCTATAAATATCTCTTCCTTGAAAATATATTCTAGCTACCAATGGTCCAATCCAGCTTCTATTGGAGTTTGGCCATTAAGTTCAATGGGAACAAGTTTGGGCCCTAAATGTGCTTGTTAAGCATATATGAAGAACTCTACATTATAAGTGGGATTCCTGTTGGAGACTGGGGGAGAGGGGAAGGAGGAATTAATTATCACACTAAAGGGCCTCATGCTGCAGGATTCAGCCATGAAGTACAATAAACTTGCATGTAAAACTCTTTCTACGGGTGAAGAAATTTTCTCATCGGCGCATCAGCATGAGGGTGATACATCACTTAAATCCAACTGAAGTTCTACTTCAAGAGCTTTAATGGTGTACAGACCCTGGGCTGGTTCTCTGCGCAGGAGTTAACTTCACCCCATGAGAATTAACTAATTATTCTCAAACTTCTTGAGCCTGGAGCCCCATTAATATTATTTTCCTCTGTGATGTGCTCTGGCTTAGTCATAGAATTTAAGGCCAAAGGGGACCACCATATCATCTAGTCTGACCTCCTGTACATCACAGGGCACCAACACCACCCAGCACCTACACACTAAAACCAATACAATGTATCCTCCCTACCACTCTTTCCCCCCCACCCCCGCCATATTCATCTTTCATCTTTCTGATTTCCAGGCATTAGAAGATGACATTGTTCTGAAAAATAGCTTATGACTAGAGCTGGTCAGAATTTTTTTCCCCACCAGGAAAATTTGAAAAGTCAAAATCTGAAATTTTGACTAATTGAAATGTTGATGCTGCTCTAGCAATTCATGGGAATGGTCATTGGTATACATCATGCGCCCATTCTCCTCACTAGGTGAGGCTCACTGGTCAGACTACATTTTCTTTCTTGGTGAGGGGATCCAATGTGTCATGGAAGATTAGTCTGACTGGGAATACTGGCCCATGGAGGAGAATATGAGCATGGGGTACCCAAATGATAGCTTCCATGGCTGCAATTCAATATTTCATGTTTCAGACAAAAATTGAAATTCTTTGATTTTCAGGCATTCAATGAAAAACTTTTCCACAGAAAGCAGACACTTTTCACATAATATTTAATTTAGTCAGACTCAATTATCTGTGTGAATTTTGTTTGTGGTTTGTTTTAAAACAGTTTTGCTGGAAATTTTTTGACCAGGCTCACTTATGATGGGCTTACAAAATGATAACGAGTTTGTTTGTGGGGGAGAGAAATCCTGAGGATGAGGTTTCAGGAGTATTCTCCCCCTGTGTTTGTTTTAAATCTGTACCCAAGGTGACAGATTTAAAACAATCTAGTGCAATCCAAAGTTTTAAAAATATTACTTCTGGGAATAATAGTACCCTCAAAAGGTTGGACTGACCAAGAGCAAGGACAACATACTCTCACCCCAAACACACAGTTTAAATGTGAGTGTGTGAGAACATATGTGTGTGTGTTTGTGTATACATGTATAACACTTTTCCAATCATCAAATACTTTTTAATGTTCAGCTTTGTATGGCTCAGTTGCTTTTGCTCATAATTATTCCCCTCTTTCTTACAACATTCCATTGCAGGGATCGGCAACCTTTGGCACGCGGCCCGCCAGGGTAAGCCCCCTAGCGGAGGGATGTGCTGGCCGCCGCTTCCTGCAGCTCCCATTGGCCTGGAGCGGCGAACTGCAGCCAGTGGGAGCTGCGATCAGCCAAACCTGTGGACGCGGCAGGTAAACAAACCGGCCTGGCCCACCGGGGGCTTACCCTGGTGGGCCGTGTGCCAAAGGTTGCCAATCCCTGCTCCATAGTTTCTTTCTATTTATTTTTATTTCTGTCACTTTGTCATTCTCTGTTTACATCTTTCTCCCCTCAT
The DNA here is from genome assembly GCF_028017835.1 of Emys orbicularis. NCBI lineage: Eukaryota > Metazoa > Chordata > Testudines > Emydidae > Emys > Emys orbicularis. The sequence continues at coordinate 151,397,224 of NC_088684.1, read as the reverse complement.
CTTGTGCTTTCCCTTAATGGAAGAGGAGGTTGCTGAGTAGGGTCAAGGTGACCTTATTTGACCTTCCCCTTCCCTCACCCAGTTCTTCAAATGGTGAGAGCAGGAAGGTGCAGATACATGGGGCAAGTCTTTGCTCAGCATAAGCAGCCAGCGGCCATGCATATAGGTTCCCAGAGCTTTTCTGAGCACAGTCTTGAGACTACTAAAGTAGCTATGATTTTGTGGGAATCCTAGGTTGTCTTGGAACCCAGAGGTAGAGCTGAGAGAATATATTATATTTTTTGTGGCTTACCCAAAAAAGCTGAAGACAAAAATTGGTCAGTTTCAAACCAAACCTGATATTTTTTTCCTTGCTGAAATGAAGAAAAAAATGGCTCAAACAAAATGACTTGTGTGTTTCATTACATTTTCAGGGGTCTTTTTATACACTTTTCATATTTTTTTTAAACAAATCCTTTTGAAAATCAATGAAAAGTTTGTTTTAGTTTCTTTTCTCTTTGACCCAGGTTAACAAATAGTCTTGTTCTCCCTGAAATGGCCTTTTTGACAAATTTACTGTTTGACTGAAATTTTGCCCACCTCTGTTAAGGGAATCCTGAAGCACACTGGATCCAGTCCAGGGCCCACTTGATTGTCTTTCCATTGATTTCAGTGGGTGTTGAATAAGTACAGTTTGAGATGCTGTAGACAACTGGGATTCACCTACGTGCATCGTATCAGCTTCTTCTGAGTGAAACATTAAAAAGTTATGTTTCTGAGGTCATGTGGATGAGCAAGTGAAAGATCTTAAGCAGGCTTTTTTTGTGTACATTGTATGTCTAACTTGTTTTCACATTTTTCTTAGTTTCTACGCCACTAGGTAGATAATTTGACTTTTTTCCTTCTACACCTTTACTATTCCTTTTACGACTCTAATATATTGGCTTTTTGACAAAAAGTAACAATATTAAATTATCTCTGAAATCAGACTAACAACCATTGACAATTTTATTTTACATTTCAGAACCACTGATTAAGCACAGCATACACCATATTAACACAAAAATCTAAAGGTATTGTTTGAGACTGAGCTGCCAAGCTGTTTACATAACAGGTATTTTGTTTGTGTGGAAAAGGTTATAATAAAATTACTTAGGTGGCATTAATGCCTGAGGTCTTCAGTAGGCCCTGTATACTGTTGGGGTTTTGTTTACTTTGCTTTGTTTTTAATAGAAAGAGGTCCAAGACAGTAATCAAGCCTGAATAAGCACAAATGGAACAAGCAGGTTTGTTCATTTTTTTGTTCATGGGCATTTCACAGAACTCATTTTTTTTTTATAATAGAAATAGGTATACAGGTAACAGAGTTCATCTTGAAAAACCCCAAATACCTGAAAAATGGGTTCATGAAAATGTGAACTCTGAATTCCTCTACCCCTACTTATTATTCTAATTTTTAAGACAGGAAAACTGAGGCAAGCTAGTTAAGTCCACAGAGAAAGTATTAGAACTAGGTCTAGTAATCAGAGTTCCCTGTGTCCTATTCCTCTGTTCAGAGCAGTATGTATTATTCTCTGTTAACTAAAGAAACCAGTGTTCTCTAGAAATGCACTTCAGGATTCTTTTATTAGCCTTTTGGGAATTTTGGGCCAAAGCTGATATTAGTGGTGTTGTGCCAGCAGAGTTTAGCCTTTTTAAATATCATCTTTCTGTGTTGTTTTTTTCTTTTTCTAGAAAAATATGAAACAACTTCTGTACAACAGGATCATCTCTTTCCCTTTTCCCAGAGATTGGATTTTTCCAGAGATGGAAGTTATATTACCAGAAATTAGGGAAGTCTATTTTTTTCCACTGCTACATACAGTGGCATAGACTTTTCTGACTTCTGTGAAACTATCAAGTCTACCATATCATAGCGAATGGATTTGGAGTGGAACACATCTTTTTCATATATGGTAACTATACATTAAAGAAACAGTTTTTAATAGAATTTGAACTGAAATACTTAAACTCTTAGTCATATTTTTAGCATTTTAGATAAGAAATAAGCTTCCTCACATTAAGAAACTTGAGTGGGAAAACTGTTCTTCCAAATGTAGAAGTTGTCTTTTAAACTTTTATTAAAGTTGATTTTTTTCCAAATTCCATTTTCAGAGCTCAATTTCAGAAGTTCAAAGCTTTCTTCAGAAAACTCTTGTTGTCTCTAGTAAGCCTGGGGCTAAAGGTGTAATTAAAAGAATGATTTGCTTCAATTTCCCAGATTTTCATTTCTCACCTAGTCATGTATCACAAATCACTTTGGTTTGGGGGAGCTGTCATGATCTCTGGACAAAACAACTCGCCACCCCAAAAATACATTATTGCTTTAAATATATATATTTATTAATCTGATCTAGTAGTTAGCTTTCAATCATTAATAGTGATATATTTCATTTAATTAAAATATATATAATAAGAGGATCCAGAATTAAATAAGGACTACATAAAACCAAGGGCTTTTGAAGAGATATAATTTTCACAATGCAAGCTATAAACTAACCTCTCTGTAATCAGTAAGAAAGAAACTTTCCCTGTGAGCAGGTTATTCTATAATTGCCTGCTACAGGCTCTCTTGGACCTTCTTGTGAAGCAGTTGGTGTTGGAGAGGATCAGCAAAGGGAAATTAGATAGAATATTGGTCAGATCTTCTAGGGCCACTCTAACACTATGTTAATTGAAATACCAAAGCATCCCTCAAATATTGTTTTGCTGCAAATGTTGAGCTCCTTACTGTAAGGCTCATCTGCCTACCCCAACTCGCTCCGAAGCATGGACTGTTAAGTTTTGATTTGGGACACTGCCTTTGGATCTATCATTATGCAGATTCAAAAGCTACCAATTATCCTATAAAGGGTGCATAGAGGGACTATAGCTGCTATCTAGGGCTGGCCAGAAAACAAATTCCATTTTGCAAAATATTTTGAGATTTTTTTTGAAGCTTGTTTTCATGTCAAAGCAGAATGAAGCCTTTTTCATAATGACAATGACTGATCCTTTGACTTATACGGTGCACCTATCCCATGTTCCAAACACACACAAAGACAAGATCTATTAAAATCAGACAAAAATTTAAAACCAATTCATAATCCTGGTCATCACAACTAATAACTCTTCTAGCCACAAACACACACAGTCTTCAAAAGCCTGAAATAATAGGAGTTTGGGTTATGTTCTTCAGTGATACGCAAATACTTTATTTTTCTTAGTGGTGGATTGTTCAGTCAAAAACTCCTATGATCTCATCACTGGAAGATGGCGCTCCTCCACCGGTAGCATTGTGGGGGAGGATTTAGCTACTCAACTCACATTAATGTCATTGGGACTTGGCTAGCTATCACCTGCTGTGATGATTTGAAAGTTTAGAGGCAAATGTTTAATTTATGTGGGTAAAATGTTTTCCTAAAATAAATCATCTGGGAAATCTCAGTTCAGTATTTAAAAAACCCTAAATATATCACACAATTAGCAAAGAGTAATGTGTTTTGTAACTAGATTATTTGAATGTGCATGTTTCTAATTGCTTTTCTTCATAAAGAATTGCCATTTAGAGGTAATCCCATTATGGTGTGTAGCTTCTTATGCAGGACAGAAACTGAAGTAAATTCCCTGAATTCAAATGACTCAAACTAAATGTTTGTGAAGAGATTAAAACTCTTTTGATAAAAGACATTTCAAGGAGCAGGTACTAACATCCCATATAATCAAAACAATAACTTCTTCCAGCAGACGGTATTACCTGGGGAGTGCAGTGAAGGAAATGCTTAAATGTAGCCACTAAAATGCCTGTATTTAAATATGCTACAATATTATGAAAGGCATTCTAAAGAGATATTGTATCTGACAACACTTGGCCGGACACTAGAGCAGACTTTACCAATGAGCAAAGAATCCCATCCAGTAGTTGGACTGTGTATGTTTCATCCTACATATTTGAACAGTTGAAATTCAAAACACTTGGAGGCCAGCGGGTTACAGATGTTACTGTAAAGTCAAAAGGGAGCCACATTTTGGCCAAGTTAGTAGAAGTTTAGCTGAACTTGTCTCAGTTAGAACGTTTTCAGTTCAGTTTAGATTTTTTTTTCTACCTCTCCTGGCATGCCAGCTCTGCCCTCTTCATCAGTTTTCTGTGAACTGATAGCTGGCTACCATTAGATTGTGTTTATCAGTTTAGTGGAGCTCCCAAATATATTCTAATAGGCCAATTTTTTCCAACACTCTTATATACTCATAACAGTGTATTTATGTGTTCTATTCCTGTAGATTCCATTTTGAAATTCCTTTCTAATACACTCTATCTGAGTAACAAACTAGCACCTAGAAGTGTTATTCACTCCTAATATTATATATATATATATATATATAAAAGAATTGTAAAGAATATTAAAAAAAATTAAAGAATTGCTTTGTATTGCTGTTGTTGTTTACCAAAAGAATATATAAACAACAACAGCAATACAAAGCAATTCTTTAATTTTTTTAATATTCTTTAAAAATTCTTTAAAATTAAGAGAATGTCTTGACTTGAATTACATCAGTGTAAGAAGCTTTTGGTGCTTTACTAAGAAAGTTCTAAACTAATTAATGCCAACTCTCAAAAGAAAACTACACAAAATAAAAATGAAAGTTGAGAAATTACTGGTCTAAAATGATTAGTAATACAATCAGATGATGATGCAAAATAGTCATTAATTAATAGATCATAAGAAGAACCTTGAACAGTTGAACAAATGCTTGTAAATCAGAGCCAGAACTTGACCCATAATGTCAGCTGCAAATGAGCTGCACAGATTGATAAGAATGATTAAATTTAATTTATAATGAAGACTAAGTAGATGGCTATGAGTGAGTGCAGTGTTTGAGATGAAATATAATTAAATAGAATAAAGCTTTATCATGAAATTCGGGTTCTACTTAGGCAACAGTCTATACAGGGCCAGCCCACAACATTTTGGCACCTGAGGCAGAGAGCTCAAATGAAGCCCCCATACCCCCTCGCATGGGCCAAAACTTTGAAAGGTCTCAATTCTGCCTTCTTCCTGTTCTACTCCTCTCATGGTACTGCTCTGCTACCTACCCAAATGAAGAACTAACAACTTAAAATGCCTTGTTCAAAAATTTTAAGTAACATTTAACTTTCAAACGCCTGAACAGCAAATGTAACTTTTCTTTTCTGCATAGTAAACACTGGCATTTTTATCTGTTTGAATAATAAAAGTGGTGCTTTCCATGCCTTCTTGGTTGCAAAGATCTGAACTGCTTCCTGAAGGTTCACAGTCTGGGCCAGCTCATGCTCTATTGAGATGGTTGCAAGGCCAACCAGCCTCTCCTGTGTCATTGTGGAGCATAGATGTGTTTTTATTAACTTGAGCTTGGAGAAGCTGTGGTCTCCACTGGCAACTGTAACAGGAAGTGTTAGAACTATGAGCAGAGCAACAAAAGCATTTGGAAAGAGGGTGGTCATCTTATTTGAGCACATATATTCCAGAACATCCTTTGGAGTTGATCCTGCTGAAATGTATCTTGCAAGGGCTTTCAGTTCATCACCTAAATCATTTGCATCAATATCACGCATGCCATCATTTGTCAACACTGTCTCTTGTGCCCTGCATTGGTGGTGTAGGTCTTCTTCAGGTATAGTGAGGAGTTTTGGAATATCATACAACATCCCAAATATACGGCTGTGTTCCTTGAGCTGCATGAAATGTTCTTCAACTGACTGTATGGCACAATCTAGCATCTGGTTAAAGAATTCAACTTTGAATTGTTGTTTGGGGTCCTCTTATGGGATTATGCGATGCCTCGTAATCAAAATGTCTTCTTCTTCGGTGACTCCTGTATTCTTGCATGGGTGGGAAAATAGCTTCAGTGTGAAGTTCCTCTGGCAACTTCTGTGCACTCTTCAGGATGTTTTGAAATCCCTCATTTGACCGCTACCACTGTAGATATGACTTTGCTTTGTCCAGTTGTTCCATTGCTCCAGATATATCAAGGTCAACACCTTTGAGTCACTTGCTTACAACATTTATTTCAAACAGTATGTCATGCCACAACACTAAGCCACACAGAAATTTGAAGTTATATATGTTTCTGGTGATTCCATTTCCCTCTGTCACTGTTCTCCCACAAATAGTTCCTGTTATAGCATTATCCTCCATAATGGCAACTATGGCATCATCTATCTTCCCAATTTGGTGTTTGATAGGCTTTATCGTCTCCACTCAACTTTCCCATTGTGTGGCACTCAGTGGTTTCAGTGTCAGAGAGGATGTTCCCAGATGTTGCTTCAAAATTTGCCATCGATGAGCTGATGCAGAGAAAAATACATAGATGCTTTGAATTACATTAAAAAACTCAACAGCCTCACTAGAAGCTGACGCTGCATCACTGATCACCAAGTTCAATGAATGAGAACTGCATGGGACCAAAAAAGCTCGAGGATTTAACTCTCGGATCCGTGTCTGCACTCCTCTGTTCTTTCCTTCATGTTGGCACCATTATCATAGCCCTGACCTCTCATGTCAGCTATCAAAATTCCCGTATCTTCCAGCTTTTTAAGAAGCACATTTGTCATACCAGCTCCTATAATATCATCAATGTCAATAAATTCTAGAAAATGCTCTCTGAAAGTCACCATTGCAGGGACATTTTCACTAGGTTCTGTTGTTGTTACAAAACGCAGCATTAAAGTCATAATGCAGAGGTGGCACTCTTCAAAATGTTTCAATGAAAAAAGCTGAAGTTGTCACCACCAAAGCAAAGGACAATGTAGGGTACCTTGAGTTATAAGGGCAATGCATATATATTTCACTCCTTTAACATTGTGTAGTTCTGAAAGCTTTCTGGATCAAATTTTCAAAGTCTTTTATGTGTGTACAATGTGAAGTTAAACACACACTATTAGGAACAACTGAAAGGCACTGAATATATACATTCTAACACTTCCACACACAAAAATACAGTGTTAACACCATCAATGGACTTTTTCAGAATGGCTTAGTTTTAATTTGACATTTCTAACCTTGATGCTAGTCATCTTGATTAAAAATAATCTAGTAATAGTGAGGGGGAGAAATAAAGTTACTTTCCCACTAAAGTAACATTTCTAGCTAGAACATATGTCCTTTAAAATAGCTGAGTCATGTTGTCTACATATCAGTAGCTAACCTATTCCAAATCAAATATATTGTACTTTATAAAAAACATGCTGTTCCCTAATGCACAACCAGATGGTTCCTTAAATATAATCATCACTATTAACTATAAAGCCATAGTACAAAGTAAAGCTACCAATCACAGCAGTAAATCCAATTTTAACTTGGTCCCATGTTTCATGTTTGTTTTTTTGCTCCTGAGTATTTGCATTATAAAAGTTCCTCAAGTCATAATGAAATGCATCAAAATGCTTCATTCATATCCTTTTGTGGAGAAGAATCATTGGCTGATGTTCAGTTGTCCTTGGGGCTGTCAAATACTAAAATTATCTCCTTGCAGGGTTGATCAGGATGTTCTGTTTTCAGTGGATCAATCTCTAACTTCACTGAAAATTTTCCCAAGCAAAAGCTGAAACAGAAATAAAACTTTTAAAAGGACACCCTCAATTTAAAAATCACACTTCTGTTTGGAAAAAAAATTGTACCTACTATTGGTACAAGTAGCATCTCAGATATTGACAGCTAAAAGAAAGTTGAGAGAAAGATGTCTGATCTTTGTTTTCTTTGTGCATGTCATGGTATGGGGTGTATCACTGTTTTCCCTGTATTGTCAGCTAGGGCTTAATCATGAGTTACATGAGTAACTTTACATGAGCAAGTAGTCTCACTGAAGTCTTTGCATAGTCTGTTTTCTGCATTGTTTATGCAGATCTTTCATACAAGTGAGAAAAACATTTTTAAAAATAAAAAAAAATTGAGATGGTAAAACCACAAACATTAGCAGGTGGAGTCAGCAGCAGGTGTAGTAACTGAAACACTAACTACATTTTTAAAACTGACTAGATTTCAAATTGACAGTGTCCCTTTAATTAGAGAATTGTTGGGTTTGGAAGCAGTGGTCGAATCTGAATTTTTCTGATCCCATTTTCCAACCACAACCCGGAAACATCCTTTTCTGTTCAACTTGTTTGTTTATTTCAATTTATCCAATACTTATCCCAAGCTCTAGTCAGTTACATAATGTGAAGTCTTCATTGAAATAATTTAATTCTTAAATGTTTTAGATTTCTTAATTCATTACTGGTTATTGCCATACTTGCCGCACATTTGCTGGCTGTACAACTGGACACCAGTAGCCAGATTTTCACAAGTGCTCACTACTCAGCTGCTCCCATTAACACACATTTGTCACTTTCAGAAAAAAAAATAGGCTATAGAGACTATCCAAAGCCTGTTAAAGTAAATGGGAGTGCTCAGCATCTAGCAGCTCTTATTAATAATTGGAGTTGTTGACTTCTGAGCACTTGTTAAAATATGGCCACAAAAATGTTGTGGGATTGTCAGCCAAACAATATGGGCTTGATACACAATCCACTGAAGACCATAAATGTAGTCTCAATAACTTCAGTGGGTTTTTTTGGATCAGGCCCTGTAGAACAGGGGTCGGCAACCTACGGCACGCGTGCCAAACACTGCACGCGAGCCGATTTTGAGTGGCACACAGCTCCCTGCCGCGGTCCCGTCCCCCAGCCCCACTCAGCCCCCCGCCCACCGCTCTCCCCTGCGGGGGCAGGAGGCAGAAGCTTCGTTCTGCGGCAGCCAAGCTTCCCCCCTCCCCCGCTTCTTCCCCCAGCGTGGTGCTTTCCTGCCCCTCCTCCTCTCCTTCCCTGCACCAATCAGCTGATGGCCCTAGTGAGGGGGAGGGGGAAGAGCGGCAGCATGCACACAGCTCTGTAGAGGACGCAGAGAGAGGTAGGGACAGAGCCCGGGGGAAGGGGGTGGAAGAGGGCATATCCCTTCCAGCCCCCTGCCGTGAGCCGCTCAGGGCAGGGGGCTGGGAGCACGCCCACGAGCCGAGCACCCCAGCCTTCTGCCCTGCACCCCCACACCTCCCAGCCCTCTGCCCTGAACCCCCCCAGCCCAACACACACCCAGCCTTCTGCCCTGCACCCACACAGCCCCATCCCTCTGCCCTGAACCCCCCCCCACACTCAGCCTTCTGCCCTGCACCCCCCATACCCCCAGCCCTCTGCCCTGACCCTTGAACCCCCCCACACACCCAGCCTTCTGCCCTACACCCCCACACACCCCCAGCCCTCTGCCCTGACCCCACCCCCACCCCAACACACACCTAGCCTTCTGCCCTGCACCCCCCACAGCCCACAGCCCTCTGACCTGACCCTTGAACCCCCCCCCCACACAGCCTTCTGCCCTGCACCCCCCCCCACCCCCAGCCCTCTGACCTGACCCTTGAACCCCCCCACACCCAGCCTTCTGCCCTGCACCCCCCATCCCCCCAGACCTCTGCCCTGACCCTTGAACCCCCCCACACCCAGCCTTCTGCCCTACACCCCCCCCACACCCCAGCCCTCTGCCCTGATCCCTGAACCCCCCCCAGCCTTCTGCCCTGAACCCCCTCCCCCAGCCCTCTGCCCTGACCCCTGAAACACCCCCCCCCCAGGTCTGGGGTCCCGGCCGCAGGCCCTGCTCAGTCCGCTGCCGGCCTAGGTGAACAGAACCCCAGGCTGGCAGCGAGCTGAGCAGGCTGGTGGCGTAAGATCAGCATTTTAATTTAATTTTAAATGATGCTTCTTAAACATTTTGAAATCTTGGGAATGGCTTACAAACAATCCATGTATACACATCCTGTAGGGGATATACAAGAGAGTAAAATAATGCCTCTGAGTCTGAGCTTTATTAGAATTTTTTTCATTTGTTTGTTTGTTTGTTTGTACTCTTGGCAACTCTATGAACAAAGCATTTTAAAAATACACGGAAAACAGCTATTAACACATTCATTTAAAAAATGAGATTTCCTGGGTTTTTGTTTGTTGTTTTTAAAGAAATTTAACTTGCCCATTTAAGAGAATTACCAGACTAGGTGGTAGCAGCTCTTCACTGGGCAGTGACATCACAAGGACAAATAATCAATCTGTAAATTTGGGCGTCATACCTTATGGCTAGAGAATTTTTGCTAATATAGTTCCTATTTTTAAGAAAGGGGGGGAAAAGGTTATCTGGGAAACTACAGGCCTGTAAGTTTGACCTCAATTGCATGCAAAGTCTTGGAACAAATTTTGAAAGAGAAAGTAGTTAAGGACACAGAGGTAAATGGAAATTTAGATAAAATACAACAGTTTTTTGCAAACGGTAGATCATGTCAGACCAATCTGATCTCCTCATTTAAGAAAACTGATTTTTTTCGACAAAAGAAATAAAGTAGATCTAATCTATTTGGATTTCAGTAAGGTATTTAATAGAGACCTACATGGCAAATTATTAGTTAAATTGGAGAAGATGGAGATTAATATGAAAACAGGCAGATAAGGAACTGATTAAAGGGGAGCTGAAAGGTCATACTGAAAAGTGAACTGTCAGAGTGGAGGTTGCTAGTGGAGTCCCTCAGGGATCGGTCTTGGGACCAATCTTATTTTAACATTTTTATTAATGACCTTGGCACAAAAAGTGGGAATGTGGTAATAAAAGTTGCAGATGACACAAAGTTGGGAGGGATTACCAATACAGAGGAAGCCTGGAATATCATACAAGAAGATCGGAATGACCTAGAAAACTGGAGCAATAGAAATGGGATGAAATTTAATACTGCAGGGTCATGCACTTTGGGACTAACAACAAGATTTTTTGCTATCAGCTGGGGACTTATCAGTTGGAAGTGACAGAGGAGGAGAAAGACCTGGGTGTATTGGTTGATCACAGGAGGACTGTGAGCTGCCAACGTGATGTGGCCGTGAAAAAAGCTAATGCTGTCCTAGGATGCATCAGGTGAGGTATTTCCAGTAGGGAAGTGTTAGTACCATTATGGAAGGCACTGATGGGACTGCATCAGGAATACTGTGTGCAATTCTCATCTCCCATGTTTAAGAAAGATTAATTCAAATTGAAACAGGTGCAGAGAAGGTTACTAAGACGACAAAAGGAATGAGAGGAGACTCAAAGAGCTTGGCTTGTTTAGCCTCCCAAAAGAAAGTTTTGTGGAGAGAGATGACTGCTCTCTATAAATACATCAGAGGGATAAAGACTAGGAAGGAAGAGGAGTTATTTAAGTTAAGCACCAATGTTACTCCTGGAGGAATTATTTGCCAAAAATTAATTCAGTGGACACCATTTAAAAATTCTGCAAAGTTTGGCATATTTTAGTTGTCAAAATAACACAATATTCTTATGCCAGTTTCAATTATTTTGACAACTTAATTAAACTACAATACAGAAAAAAGTCACAATAAGTACTCAGCATTTCCTGAAAATATGAAAGTTAAGTTCCAAATACTTGGTAAACAATACCCTGCATTTCAGTTGTTATCCTGCATTTTCATTTAAATTACATTACAGATGACTAATCAGCAAAATAAAAATGGAAGTCAAAACTGCTCAGCATTTTCACCTATCTAGGCTATACATTTTTGCTAATCATTGTCCTGAATTTCAGTACAATCCAGTATTTTCATTTAAATTATTGTACAGAAAACAAAGAGCTTTCAAGTTTTTCACACTTAATGATTTCTTCTGCCTGAAAGAATCGAACTGTACAGTGAAAAACTTCTCTGTGAATCTGCAGAGTTTGAGACCCCGTTTCCTCAATTCAAGGCCAGTTTAGTGATATTTGGAATTATCTCTTTCACTGAAAGCCGAAACACTTGGAGGTCTACAAAAACAACTTGATCTTGAATAGGTTCAGGCACAATCTTTTCCCTGTACAGTTTTAGCTCCTGTTCAGATACCTCAGAAAAAACAGGTATAGCTTGAAAATACTCAGTGTTTTGTCAGGATATAAACATGATGAGGATCAAATAACCTACAAGCCTTCAGAAAAATCAGACCTGGTTGTCCAAATGACACACGTTTTGCCAGGCTTTTCAGAAACTTAATGGAATGCCTCTTTAAAGAGATCTAGACAGGCAAGTCTTTTAACAGGAGATACATTTTCTGTCCCCCTAAATTTGAAAAACTCTAGATGTGAATTGAAATATATCTGTAGTTCTTCCAGAAGGTCAAATGCTTTAACCGTGCAAGGTTGCCTTCTCTCAAACACCAGATGTAAACAGAATTTATTCACATTTCTTTGCTAAAAAGTGATCTGTTCTTTCAACAATGCAAACTGAGTTGAGTCATTCAGCATTTTCCGAATAGTTTGCACAGAAACTGGGGAGCTGCTGTTGCACTATTCATTAAAGAACTCTTTGTAGAAGTGAAAGTTCTTAATGATACTGAACAGCATGGAATCAGCTGTACCAGCATGTTTCACCTAGGCTACTAGGCATTGATGCTTTGGCATCTGGAGACTCCTCTTGTAGTTTCTGGTTCCTGAAAGAGAGGTAACTCACTTTCCTACTACCAGAGTCATAAAATATGTTTTTGAAGCACCTTACAAATGTATCAACCATCTGAAAAGGCTTTCTGAATGATTCACCAATTAAGTTAACAATATGTGTCAAACAGGTGATATGCACAGAATTTGGAAACAGTGTAGAACTGTGGTGGGCAACCTGTAGCCCGCGGGCCGCACGCAGCCCATCAGGGTAATCCACTGGTGGGCTGCGAGACAGTTTGTTTATACTGACCATCCATGGCTGCCCGCAGCTCCTAGTGGCTGCAGTTTGCCATTCTTGGCCAATGGGAGCTGCGGGAAGCAGCACGGGACGCAGGGACGTGCTAGCCACTGCTTCCCACAGCTCCCATTGACGGGGAACGGCAAACCGCGACCACTAGGAGGTGCGGGCAGCCATGCCAAACTAAACAAACTGTTTCGCGGCCCACCAGTGGATTACCCTGACAGGCTGCTGGTTGCCCACCACAGTTCTACACTGTTTGTAGAATGTAGAAAACAGAATCAAATGTCTTTTATTTTTCATGTAACTAGCATTGTCAGTATCAATTACTTTAGAATATTTTCATAATCACTCTGGTACTTATTTACTGCTTTGACTACAGCCTGTGAACCAGTTGAGTGATTAACAACATCTAAAAATTCTGTATCAACCAAAAAGGAGTTAACATGCCCAATGCAATCAGGTTCTAATGGTGCAAACAGTACATTCAGAACTGATCCTTGTGTTCTTATTTTGCCTCATCATCACAACATTCATCAAAGATAACAGCGATTTTTCTTGTCTTTAAGCTTCAGTTTTAAGTTTTCCTTTTCTTCAAGATACACTTCAGGTAAGTATGCCTCAGTCAGTTGTGTCTTACCAGGAATCGCACCACCGTTCCAACCCTGCTGTCAAGAAATTCTCTCACAGGTGAGTGTTCACCCTTTGACAAGGGCAAGTTGGCACCTGCTATTGTCTTCACCCAGGCTGTACAAATCTGAAAGTAGAAGATGTTTTAGAGAAGTCTTGAGTGAGCACAAATGTTTACTATCCATATAACATCTTTAATCTTATATTAATACCTTTATTCATGTTATTTTTAATTTTAATTTAGATTTATAGCAAATGTTAATGGGTGTGTGTATATGTATATTTAGCAGGATTTAGATATTTGGCTTATGCCTCTATCCAAGGAGACACTCACTGAATAACAAAACTGCATTATTAAATTATAATCAACTGTAAAACATCATGTGAAAGTGCAAAAGTTACATAATATAGAGAGTACTATTATATTAACAGAAAATGACCACAATCACCACTCTACAAAAAGCTTTAAAACTGAGCTGTCTATTCGAGACCTCAGAGCAAGTAAAGAGACCTCATCGCTATGCTTCTTCTAAGCCACTTATATGATTTCTATATTATAAAATTTTCTTATTTCCACTCACCTCCACATGTTCTTTCTCCACCTCTTTATTGTTTTTCAGTGTGCTTGTAATGGTCTTCTGACATTTGTTTCTCTCATCTTCTTGAGCCATATGTTCCTTCAGTTTGTGGGGGATTTTTATGCAAAAATGATCCACAATTACAGACCACCGGTCATGACTGAGAACAACATTGCAGGATGTGCAAATTAATTGTTCCCATCCACATGCAGTTTTGCAGGGAATTCTCTAGCACGAGAAGCCGGTGTAACCAATTTTGATGCATGATATGAAGGCCATTCACGTTGTGCAAAAGAATGAATATCCCTTTGCTCTTTGGTAACTTCATCCAGACTTGGCTGGCTACTTTGGGAAGTATTTTGTCCTGAAATTTTATCAACTGCTTTATAAACATGTCATGACAAACTTAATTTAATAGTACACATAAGGTTTTTATGCTGAGCCTCGCTTCTCACACAGCAGGAGTTCTGATGTGTACACACACATCAAAAGACTCAGAAATAAGACCACCCCCTAAAGATCTTCAACTTCCTCCTTCAAAAGGTGCATATGGTCAGGGATCAGGGAATTTGTTACTATCAAACAAATCTGCACTTAAAATTCTCAGTTCTTCCTACAAAAAATTAAGTACACAAAACATGTTAGTGCACTTTATATGAAGTAAAGTGGGAAAAGATCAAAGTTAGTTCATGTTAATAGTTCTAACATTTTATTTGCCCTCAAAATCTTTTTTTTTAATGGGTCCACAGATCCTGAGCTGTAATCTAGCCCATTTGTGCCACTGTGGCACAGGAAAAAAAAGTCAGAAAGCACATAGATCTTCCTAGCTGAGGATTCCCTTGATGTGTAAGGGTCTTGAGTACTCGACAGGCATTTCTTATGCCAATCCCTACACAGGAAACAAGAAGGGGAAAGGGGCACGGTCAGAGCATGCTACTGTGTTGATGATGGTGGGTCACCAGCTGAAGATCATCACTGGTGACCCACCAGCTGGCATATTTTGGAGTAGCATAGAGAGGCTGCTCTAGAGTATACTGGGGACCGGGCCAAGATAAAATAGGCCCCAGATTCAGGGAGCTGCATCCAGCTGCATGGTGGTGGTTCTTCTCAGCTGCATCCACTGGAAGCCAGTTACTATAGAGAATTGAATCTAACTGAGCACAGAGCCAACAAGCTCCTTTTTACACTGACACAGTGCAAGGGCTGGGTCTCCCCAGAAACACCCTGGAGACCTGCACCTCCCTGCTGGGTGCCCCATGATAGCGAGCAAGACGGATAGAGTCTTGCGTGCACACCCGGCCCTGCCCCCGCCCCCCCAAGAGACAGTGACTTACGTCTCTTCTGGCTACTCTTGAGGCCTAAACTGGGGACCACTGCCCAGGAGCGGCATGAGACCATTCTCGCAGCTTCCCTTTACCACCCCTTCAGAATCAATTATTCTGCAGGGGGGGGATCAATCTGGGGGAGAGGGGCATTAATTCCACAGAAGTCCTCCAGGAGTATAATGTTGACACAAGAACAAATGGCTATAAATTAACCATCAACAAGTTTAGGTTTGAAATTAGACAAAGGTTTCTAACCATCAGAGGGGTTAAACTCTGGAACAGCCTACCAAGGGAAGCAGTGGGGGCAAAAAACCTAACTGACTTCAACAGTGAGTTTGACAAGGGATGGCCAATCTGCAACTGCTAGCAGCAAATAGCAAATATCTCCATCAGCCAGTGATGGGACACTAGATGGGGATGACTCTGAGTTACTACAGAGAATTCTTTTCCGGGTGTCTGGCTGGTGGATCTTGCCCACATGCTCAGTGTCTAACTTATCACCATAGTTGGTGTCGGGAAGGAATTTTCTACTGGGTCAGATTAGCAGAGACTCTGAGTTTGTTTGTTTGGGGTTTTTTGCCTTCCTCTGCAGCATGGGACATGGGTCTCTTGCAGGTTTGAACTAGTGTAAATGATGGATTCTATGTAACTTGAAGTCTTTACATCAATATTGGAGGACTTCAGTAACTCGGCCGTAGGTTATGGGTCTATTACAGGAGTGGGTGGGTGAGGTTCTATGGCCTGTGATGTGCAAGAGGTCAGACTACATGATCATGATGGTCCCTACTGGCCTTAAATCTATGAGTCCTGCTCATGAGGCTGTGTATGTAGAGGGCTCACTACAGTACAGTCTCACTCTTTTCACACTGAATACAGTAGAATCCCCTCCATGACACCATTGCCATCTGGGAATGCCCTTCTAGAGCACTACCATACAAGTGAACTTTTGTAGACTTCTGTGGGCAGAGCTGTGGATGGGAGTTTGAGGCGCAGAGGTGATTGGTGCTAGATATTCCTCTGCTGTGCTAGGGACATTCAGTTGAATATTCCTTTCTTGTTGAGAAAAAACAAACTTGCTTTTTGTTGGGGGTGTTGGTACTCTGTCAGGAGCAAAGCTGGCTCCCTGTCTGGTTCCTATGCAAACCAGCAAAGCTCAACCTAACAAGCCTTCTCCACGTGGTTGTGCTTCCTGTTTTGGCCAGGAGAGTCTGTGGCCTTGCCTTGGCCTCAGCAGCACAGCAGCTGCTCAACATTTTCCCTGCTTCTAATCCTAGCTCCAGCCTGGTTGCAGCCTTGCCCTGGCTTGCCTCCAGCCATTCATCTAGCTTTGTTCTAGTCCTGTTCCAGTCTTGATTCCTATCCACTCCAGTCTAGTCTTTGTTTCCCTGCCCAGCTCTCAATCTTGGCACCAATTCTGACCTATGGCTTGGCTTCTTGACATTGACTTGGGCTTGGTGTCCCAGTTCTGACTTCTGGCTTGGCTCCTCAACCCTGACTCTGGCTTCACCCTCAGTCTGGTACCTGACTCCTGGAGCTTCACTTGCTGCAACTCAGAACTGCCAGCACAACCATCAGACAAGGTCCTGTTCCACCCACTATGTTGGCCACCCAACCCTCACCAGTTCATAGTTTGAGCAGCCCACAAAGACCAGATGCAGGGAGGGTGCAGGCTTAACAACATGGAAATCCCTTCTGGAATTACAACAGCAGGAATCCCGCTCACCCTTGTAGACTTGGTTGGGGCCTTACAGGAACTGAAGGTCTAGGTTGCTGCACTGAAAGACAGTACTGCTGCCCTGTAGGCCCAGGTGCAAACCTGGTGGTGACTGGGGACACCCCCCTAAACCTCACACCTACTGTCCCCACACCCAGCATCCCCCTACCTGACAAGTTCACTGGGGACCATGCCAAATTCCAGGAATTCTTGAAACAGCGCTGCTTGCTGTTTGTACTGTGACCACTATCATATGCCACGGACTGGTTCTGAGTAGGACTTGCAATTAGCGTACTTACTGGAGAGGCTAGTGAGCTTCCCCACTATTGGAGGGGCCTTACTCTCTTCTCAAACACTTTAAAGAGTTTATCCAGGCAATGACAGGCATTTTTGATGACCCTAGCAGACAGTGCACTGCAAAAGATGCACTCCAAGCCCTCAGGCAGGGGTCCCAGCCTGTTGCCTATATACAGTTGCGATTTGATGCCTGGCAGCTGATACCAATTGGAATAAGGCCACACAATGACATAATGTCTGGCAAGGATTCAATATTTCTAATTAAAAATGGATTAACTCAGGTGTAATCCCTTCAGGCTACTGAAGACACATTGTATTTTTAGTATGCAACCAGAGCTAGTGCAAGTGTCTCCTTGAGCTGGAAATTACTCCCCAACTTGAAGTGCAGACGTACCTTTAGTCTGCATTTTTATTAAGACATGTATTGTTCTTGCCCTTATCACTGGGAGGCATTCAGTTTCTATGATGACAGGTGCTAATAGGAGAACCTAGACAGATAGATAGATAAACAACTTCAGTGAAAATCATTGATATGCAAAAGTACACACTGGCAAATAACAGGATTCTGTGGGTATGTTCACTAAAAGTCAACCCTGTAATTCAGTCCCTATTGTCTAAGCACAATACTTATTTTACCACTCGTCTTTCCAACAAGCATTCATATAGCAATTAACTTTAATGATATTAAAGGGAACATTCCTCTTTTCCCTCCTGAGTATCCCTATAGTAACTTTCAAGTATTGTTCACCCCAACTCCCACAGAATGGCTGTGCAATGAATTAAGAATCAAGCTATTTGGAATGAGAATTTTAAACTTGTAAGGTGTGTGTTTGCTTTTTCCTTTAGGTAATGAACATTTTGTTCTCTCTGAAGACTAGCTGTGATTTTAAAATGTTTTCTGAAATTTCTGGATGGAAGATTTTTACTATAAGTTGTAAATATCTTCTAGCCTGCTAAGAAAAATAACTCTATTTCATGTCATTCCATTATATTCTGACATATTAAAGAAGAAAGATCATATTCCTCCAGGAACATCTTCATTACCCAGAAGCATCAAAATTCAGTAAGCAAAATGTTGCCTTATTCAGTTCATGTGAGTATATATACTTTCATCAATAAACCTCTATATACCTTTCAGGCAGCACAATTTAAATATTGGGAGAAATAAATTGGGAAATGTCAAAGTTAAGTTTTCCTATAGAACCTAAACTCTGCTCCATTATCTGTTTATGTTATGATAGCCTTTATTCACACATGCCATACTATTTCTCAAATGTAATACAATAGCAAACAACTTGTGAACAGTGTAATAATATATTGCAGTATTATTTTTATTTTCGAACTATAATATTTCATTGACCTATTATACTAGTATATGGAGTTAGAATACCAGCTGATTTATGGCAGCTGAAGCTCAGGGATTTATATAATTTTAAAAAAATAACTTATCTTTCTTCTGAAGGACTGATTGTGCCATTCTTATTCACGCTGAGTAGCACCTGACTCCATAAGTGCATTTCAAATAAATCAGTGGTGAGATTTGTGGAATAATGTTCTAAATCAGTAAAGTTGTAGGGATCAGACTCCTAATTGTGTATTTTTATAACTTTGGACTTGGTTGGGCAACTCTTACACTGATGAGAACTTACTCAAATGAGTAGTTACAAAATGTCCAATTTGTCTTAGTGTGAGTATTCATGAATGCAAGGGTTGCTCTCTAGCACCAGCCATGAATATGTTTGTTTGTTGTTTTTTTTCCTTGCCTTGTTTTTCACTTTCCCTGCACCGGTATGTTTCTTTTCATGTTTAAGATAGGGGATTTGATGTTCAAAAGAATACCTCAATTTGCCTATCCCTCAGTATCTGCAACAGGGAGAGACCCAACAATTATGTAAGGCCCTCTATGTGGATCACACAGTAGGGGCATAAGCTCCTGGTGTATTCTCCCTCCTTGCTTGCATAAGGATTTGTTGCAAACTGGCCATTGACATGCTCTGGCCAAGCTAGGCTCTAGAGCAAGTTGTGTTGACTGGCAGGGCATACAATCTAAATTATTTCTGAATTGATTAATTCTAGCTTAAATTAGGATTCAAATGGCAGACAAAGATTTTAAACTTGATTTAAAATTCAAACCTCAAATAAATGGGTCTGTTGTGAGATCTGCAGTAATTTATCTGGAAAAATGGTTGTTTTTTATGTGCCTCCCTTGCCTGCCATTGATTTAGTTTAAAAACATCCTGTAATTAATGTGTTTTTCTAAATTAAAGAACAATGTGGTGTAGATCAGAAAATGTCCTCAATCCAGAAACAGTAATAGTGATGAGGTTCAACAAGGACAATTGCAGAGCCCTACACTTAGGACGGAAGAATCCCATGCATTGCTACAGGCTGGGGACCGACTAGCTAAGTGGCAGTTCTGCAGAAAAGGACTTGGGGGGATTACAGTGGATGAGAAGCTGGATATGAGTCAACAGTGTGCCCTTGTAGCCAAGAAAGCTAATGGCAAATTGGGCTACATTAGTAGGAGAATTGCCAGCAGATCGAGGGAAGTGATTATTCCCCTCTATTCAGCACTGGTGAGGTCACATCTGGAGTGTTGCATCCCGTTTTGGGCCCCCCACTACAGAAAGGATGTAGACAAATTGGAGAGAGTCCAGCGGAGGGCAACAAAAATGATTAGGCGGTTGGGGCACATGACTTACGAGGAGAGTCTGAGGGAACTGGGCTTATTTAGTCGGCAGAAGAGAAGAGTGGGGGGAGATTTGATAGCAGCCATCAACTACCTGAAGGGGGGTTCCAAAGAGGATGGAGTTAGGTTGTTCCCAATAGTGGCAGATGACAGAACAAGAAGCAATGGTCTCAGATAGCAATGGGGGAGGTCTAGGTTGGATATTAGGAAAAACTATTTCACTAGGAGAGTGGTGAAGCACTGGAATGGTTACCATGGGAGGTGGTGGAATCTCCATCCTTAGAGGTTTTTAAGGCCTGGCTTGACAAAGCCCTGGATGGGATGATTTAGTAGGGATTGGACCTGCTTTGAGCAGGGGGTTGGCCTAGATGACTTCCTGAGGTCTCTTCCAACTCTAATATTCTATGATTCTATGATGTGGATTCTCTAAGAGTATTGGAGACATTACATGGCCCAGAGCTAGAAATATAACTGCTTACTTGCATATTTGGTATCATCAATTCCTTAAAGCAATTTCTGCTAGAGAATATCACCGTTTTAGATATTGGATTTGTCATTTTGTTAAGGGGGCAGATATTGTTTGGTTGTTAAACTTTAATAAATATTTCTAGAGATAATTAATATATAAATGTTCTGTACAGAAGACTAGAAAAAGTAGAAGATATTTCTATAGGACGAGATATCTAATAACTATACTGTGGTGGGAATGATCACTAGTAGAGAAACTAAGAGCTAGGATGGCAATGCAACAAAATTTGAAAAATGAAAACTAACTAAGCACATGATATTTTGTTGAATCTGGTTCTCATTTTTCTATAAATGAAAACTCTGGAATATTAGAGGTAAACAAATATTATCTGCTCTCTGACAGCTGGCAACAGGCCTAACAAAACTTTATGAATGCAAACATATTGTATTCAAAGAGCTGCCACATTCCTTGAAGAAGTTACTTGCAACAACAGTTACACTACCTCTAATAATATGTCTAATAATGTTTTTGTTCATGAGGTTATTTAGGGACAAACTTTGTTCTTAGAGTTGCACAAATTCCATAGTTTCAGTGGGAATTGTTTAGGGGCAAAACTTGGTACTTAGAATGTAAAGTCTTCAAGGTGAAATATCTCTTAGAAAAATAATTTTGCCCTTCAGTCAAGGATAAAGACTACATCTCTGTGTGATATTATGTAGGAAGACTTTTATGCAACCACAATCTGAGTTTGCTGTTTTTATTTTTTAATTGCAGTGTCATGGTCTTCTTTACATAGTAATACCATGGTACCCAGAAAATCTGCTTTGTCTAGCAAACAAATCTTTAATTGATTTGCATGCTTTGTAGCTGATGATTGTACAGCATCATTGCTCTTAGACTCATAGATTTTAAGGTCAGAAGGGACCATCATGATCATCTAGTCTGACCACCTGCACATTTCAGGCCATAGAAAACCTCACCCACCCACTCATGCAATAGACCCATAACCTCTGATTGAGTTCCTGAAGTCACCCATGATCCATGCTGCAGAGGAAGTTGAAATCCTCCAGGGTCTCTGCCAATCTGACCCTGCAGAAAATTCCTTCCTGACCCCAAATATGGTAATCAGGCCCTGAGCATGTCGGTGAGACCCACCGGCCAGGCTTCTGCTTTATTTTGACTGAAACAAGCAATAAGTTAGTGGAATTGAACCAGGACACTTTTATTTTGCAAATTCACAAAAAATATACCTAGTTGTTTTATATTCCTTCCCCCCCCCCCCCAGGTTCCTTCTGGTTTTCTTTATCATGTATTGCATTTACTTCCTTCTACTCTATGTAAGCACGAGTGTAGTTTTTTCATACAACAATTGCATTGCTTAATCATCAAATCCATTGGAATGTTGTTAGCAGCTCATAATTGACCTCAGCCCATAGATGGCAGCAAGAGGTTTCGCTTTCTTTTGATAAGACACCAAAATTTGTCTCTTTCCATATTTACTTTTCTGAAGCAGAAACATATAGAAAATGACAAATCCCTGATTTTTATTATTATTATTATTATTCAGAAGAAAAGTGCTCCCGCAACCCCCAGAAATCTACATTTCTCTTTTGAGTAGAAAACTTCTAAAATTAGTATGCCTGGAGATTAGAATAGCTCAATCAAACTAATGTTGTGGCTTTGAGAGATCAAGAAGGACTGGATTTCTGGATTCAGAGTGGTAGCCGTGTTAGTCTGTATCAGCAAAAAGAACGAGGACTACTCCTCGTTCTTTTTTTTTTTTTGGATTTCTGGAGTGAGTTAATTCCTTGCTGGAAGGGAAAAAATGGCAATAGCTTCTTACCGAATTAAGGTAATCAATATTGCACTCAAACTGATTCAAGAATTAAATTGGCACTACCCCTGGTGTGGATACTGGGTGAATTTAGAAACAGATTTAGTGAAATTTGGTGCAATTTCTGGGTGTATACTTAGTCCTAGACTCCTTTGTTTACTATTTGTACATAGTTCAAATATGAACGATGAATAGATAATATGGCAAAAGCCACTGTAACAGCTTATACACAAGTAAATCCACAGTCAGAACTCCAGCTATCCATAGCTCTGGATTCAAGTTCTCAAATGAAACTGCTTAGTTCTTTTCTCACTAGACATGTTTCCTTAGTTTTCGCATGCGTGGGTGCGGGCATCCCTACTCTATCTCAGGAAAGAATGTAGTGTGTGGTTTTTTGTTTTGTTTTTGGTCGGTCATAGCCTTGTTCTAAATCTATTAAGAAGCCGGACTTTTGTGTTTCTGTTTTTAAATCAGTCTTCTACTTTTGTTGGCACAACTTTACACCGGTATTTCATTGCATCAGCAATGTTGCACCCACAAAGAACAGGGGCACAATGAATGGCAGGCATAAAATTATTCCTGTGAAAATGAAATTCCGGTTTGGAAAACTAAGCCCCAAAATCTTTTTCTGGTTACTCTTTTACTTAGAGAATGTATGTAACTCAAAGCCACTGGCCCACATGCTGGTGTCCAATCATACTCAGTGTCCATTTTGAGTTGTCTCATCTTGGATTCTGCAGCCAGACAAGAGAGAGGTTTATTCCCACCCCTATACATAAAAAAGTACCACTTCCTTGAGAACTGACAGAACAAGAAGCAATGGTCTCAAGTTGCAGTGGGGGAGGTCTAGGTTGGATATTAGGAAACACTATTTCACTAGGAGGGTGAAGCACTGGGATGGGTTACCTAGGGACGTGGTGGAATCTCCATCCTTAGAGGTTTTTAAGGCCCAGTGTGCCAAATCATTGGCTGGGATGATTTAGTTGGTGTTGGTCCTGCTTTGAGCAGGGGATTGGACTAGATGACCTCCTGAGGTCTCTTGCAACCCAATATTCTATGATTTTAGAATAGGTTTAAATAATGCAATGAATTATAGGTGGAGGTACCAAACATCTATAGTTAGTGTTACCTAATATGTTTCATAAGCCAAGAATTATAATGCATATATTTTGGCATGTATATATACATCTTTTTCTATCATTTCACTATTATACTGCAGAGTTACTGTACAGCATATTTTAATTTTACTGCCTCCTCCCACCGGTATACTTGGACAAATAAAGTGTTAACTTATTTTACCTAATCCTATGTCTCCCATATTAATTATATACATTTACCTTGCTTTTGCAAAAAAACAATTGTTACTTACATTTTTATTACATAAAAATTGCTCTTAATTATCTCATCAGTCTCTAAAATGAATAGAAAGTTATTGGAAACACTGATTCATAAGAACACTTTTTTATAATTGTATAGGCAGGTGAACTCCATAATATACATAGCTATTTGAAAAATTTCACAAATATGCAGAGCTTGAATTCTGTCAATCACCAATAATATAACAAAGCTACTGCACATTCTGAATGTTGTTCAGAATATTTTTGCAACATTTCTTTAATAAGCCACAATTTTTCCTTCCATGGAAGTTGCCACACTATTGAAGGTCTGGGCATTTATACAGAGTAGAAAGGAAACATACTACAGCTCCAAAATGTGGGGGTGTTCTGACTGAACCGATCAAACCTTGGGGCTCTGGTCAACCTCTAGTTTAAAACAAAGGCAATTTCAGAGAGGATTTGAACTCTTTTCTTGTTTTTCCTTTGACTTTTTCTCTGTTTTCTGGGTTTGTTGTCCCTTTGAGCTCTACATTTTGGTTTGTTGGGTTGGGAGGGGAAGAGGAGAAATTGCCTTTAAAAATATTGGCAAAATGTTGCTGAAGAAATCTGGAAGAAAAATGTATGTTCATTTATTTGTATCTGAATGACAGTAGCCTATAGCACTTCTGAATGTTTTGTAGTGCCATTTCCTATATTGTCCATGCAAGAGCCTAGCAATAAAGCAAACATACAGAAAGTAAATTGAATCCAATGTTAGTGAGTGAATGTGTTGTTTGAGGGGATTCATTTACAGCACTGAATAGCAATGACTTGAGAGGCTTGTGACAACTGCCTGACAAATGATGCTATTAGGAATGTGTGGGTAGTTCTACACCTAAGTAGAAGGGTAAGGATGTCATGGTCCACTTTTGTGTCAACAATTTAATAGGCAGCAACAATTCTTACTATATTTTGGTCAGATCTTTCTATTACATTAATTCTTGCCCAAGAACATAACAATTCATTGTTTCACATACCAGATAACTTACAGAACTTCTCTGCTTAATTTCTACTTAGTTTACTTCTTGTATCCAATTTTCTATTATATCCTGATCCACTACACATTTTTCAAAAAAAGAGCTTTGTCTTGTAAGTAGCTGAGCACTCTGTACCCCTACTGAAATTAACAGGTGTTGGGGCCCAAAGTTATAATGATAAAATCCTACAGTATGGTGATGCTATAAGATGGCATAGAGGCCATTAAACATAAAGAAGTTGTTCTGATACTAATATTGGCCCTCTCCCTAGCAGTAGCAGATTGCCCTGGCCTTACAGGTCAACTTCCTAGTGAAGGAGAAATCATTGAAGCAAAGTCTGACTATATTCTAAACTGAATTTGCTTTACTTACGCTGCCAGTGCTTGAACAGACCTCTTCCAGGAAGCTCAGCCCACACACCACTGCCCAGTTCTCATGAAACTACTCTGCTCCAAGTACTGCCTGAAAATACAGAAAATAAGGAAGAGAACTTTTTGCTATCAGCAAAGAACCACTATTCTAGTTCAGGAATAGGGAAATGTCTCTTTAAGTCATTTGTGTGTACTCTAGTGGTGCTCACTACACTTTGGTTTGGAAGCCACCAGAAACCATTTAAAGGCGCAATACATATATATTTAGGCCTTGCATGTTTGTGTATAGTTGGTTAAACACTGTTATCTGGGACTAAGTTGAGCTGGTGTGGTTTCTTCAGATCTTTGATGTGTAAAGAGCAAAAGACAACAGTAGCCAGATTAACACTACAGCATTTCTTCAAAGACTAAAAACTAGTTTACATGAGGAGAAGGAGGTGTGTATGTTCCACTGGTTTTGGTCCTCTAGCCACAGTGAGAGAAGATGCTCCATGTTTTCCAGCAAACTACTTCTTGATCGACTTTTTGTAGTAGCACTAAGCGGTGTTACACACCGAGCACTAGCCCTGATCTTGTCGGCATTATTCCAAATTGTTCTCACAGTGGTCGGAGTAAGACCTAGAGCGATGCCAAGGTCTACTGCATGCTAGCCTACATCAAAGTGCTTTAAAATGTCTAATTTAGTATCCAAAGTAATGGTTTTCCTGGTTTTCTTGCTGCTAGTGGTACTGCTACTGCTAGGCACTCCACTATCACTTGCTGGACGTTTTTGACTCATGATACTGGATGATGCTCCTCCGGACATGCATGCATATGCTACTCTTCACTCCCTTCAGCCTGGAGTGGGCGGGGTCATGCAGCATCAATCAACTATTGCAAAGGAAAGAATTTGGAAAACCCATGTCATTCTCCATGCTCCCCTACTGGAAGCCCTGTGGGTTTAGGCTAGGACTAGTTATGGAGGTTCTTACTTTCTTGCAGGTTCTTACTTTCACAGGAGTCCTGCTGGAGGACCAAAGGCCTCTCTTCCAGGGTGCCCTGGAAAACTGGCCCCGCTGTATCTCCCCTAGTAACCATGCTCTCAGCACCCAGGCCGCATTGCAGTCAATGTAGTAAAAGGAGGAAAATAACATTTGCTTCAGGACAGTGCCCCTCTCTGCTGTGTGCATGCAGGGGCAGAGAGATGCAGCTTGCATTAAAGTGAATGTCAAAGCTCCCATGGATTTCACAGACTTCTGTGCATCTCTACGCCGCTTCTCCCCTTATATAGAGAAGGAGGCACTGGAACGCCATTCCTGTAACTTGCTTTGGGGGAGTTCCACCCTCTGTGTTCTTACCTTCCTCCAGCGAACGGGGGGGTGAGCAGATAAAACATTGTTTATTCTGTTGCAAGACAGCAAGGCAGGGCCTCTGCTGTGCACCACCCACAGCTGCTTTGCAGGCAGCTGGTGGCCTTGCAAGCGCTTGGTGTAGAGCCCTATTCCCGAACAGGGCTGTTGGGCCATAAAGCAACAGTGAATCGCTGGGGGTGGGAGGGGGTAGTGTGCACATGCTGTGTGTTTACAAACATACTGTACATACACTACAGTACTATAGTTGGGAGATGCCCCCGACTTAACCCACACAGGCACAGCCCACTGGCACTGCAGACAATGAGGCAGGCAAGGAGGCTGATGGTGCCGTAGGCTAGGAGAAGCACATTGCACAGCAGCAGCGGCAGCTTCCTCTACTGTGCAAGCACCAGGGGCGGGGGGCTCAACCCTCGTCCCACCCACTCCACCCCTTCCCCCAAGCCTCCACCCTTAACCCCCTCTTCTCCCCTCATGTCCTCCCCTTTACTCCGCACGCTGCATTCTCGCTCCTCCCCCCTCCCTCTCCTGCCTGTGGCAATCAGCTGGTTTGTGGCATTCAGGAGGCAGAGGAGGGACAGGGAGCCTGCGCGCCGAGTCCTCACTCCTCCCCCATCCCTCCTGCCTCCTGAATGCCGCAAACCAGCTGATTGCCGCGGGCAGGAGGCGGGGGAAGCAGGAGAAAGGCGCTGATCCGCAGGGTCCGCCGGTGGGTGGGAGGCACTGGGGGGGAGGGAGGGCGTAGGGAGCTGATAGAAGGGCTGCCAGCTCTGAACAAAGCAGGCAGCCAAATGATGTTATAGCGGAGCATTGCACAACTTTAAACGAGCGTGTTCTGTAACGGAGCAGGGACGTAAGATCGAAACAATGTTAAGCGAGAGGACGCTAAGTGGGGAGTTACTGTATATTTACTAACAGAGGCCCTGATCCTGCACTTTCCGTGTAGCAGCTGGAGGGGGGACATGCCGCTGCTTCCAGGAGCTGCTTGAGGTAAGCGCTGACTGGAGCCTGCAACTCTGAGTCTCCCCTCTGTGTCCCAACCCCCTGCCCCAGCCCTGATCCTCCTCCCGCCCTCTGAATCCCTCATTCCCAGCCCGGGACACCCTCCTGCACCCTTAGCCCCTCATCCTTAGCCCCACCCCAGAGCCGGCACCCCCAGCCAGAACCCCCCATGCCTCAGCCCGGAGCCCCCTCCCACACCTTGAACTCATGATTTCTGGCCCCATTCCAGAGCCTGCACCCCCAGCCGGAGACCTCACCCCTTCCCACACCCCAACCCCCAATTTCGTGAGCATTCATGGCCCACCATACAATTTTTATGCCCAGATGTGGCCCTCGGACCAAACTTTCCCCACCCCTGATCTAGACCCAACTTACTGCTGCATAAAATGAATTTCAAACCCTAAAATAACTTTTAGTTAAAAAATAATTGCCTTTTTTTGAACACCATAGAGTAATGGATGAGCTATATTCCTGAATTCTTTTTGTTCTGGAAATAAACAGGAATTGAAAATTGTAACAACTTTCTATCTTTGTGCATTTTTAGTGCACCAATTGCACTAAAGTACCACAGTATATTTTCCTACAGTACACAAAGCCATAAAATGGACAAAGTCATGAGGTGTCCTAAGTACTTATTGCCTAGATTCTGTTGTTAATGGCATTATATAAATGACTTACATATACAGTAGAACCTCTAAGTTATGAACACCAGAGTTACAAACTGACCAGTCAACCACACACCTCATTTGGAACCAGAAGTAGACAATCAGGCAGTGTATGTGCGTATGCGCACGCACACACACACACACACACACACACACTACTGTGTTAAATGTAAACTACTAAAAAAAAAGGGAAAGCAGCATTTTTCTTCTGTATAGTAAAGTTTTAAAGATGCATTAAGTCAATGTTCAGTTGTAAACTTTTGAAAGAACAACCATAACATTTTGTTAAGAGTTATGAACATACAGGAGTAGGTGGGTGAGATTCTGTAGCCTGCGTTGTGCAGGAGGTCAGACTAGAAGATCATAATGGTCCCTTCTGACCTTAAAGTCTATGATTCAGAGTTACAAAGAACCTCCATTCCCAAGGTGTTCATATTGCTGAGGTTCTAGTGTATGTTAATGCCATTAATACACAAAATAGAAAACACAAACAATGACATTCAAATTTGATATGTTTTTCCTATCTAACCCTTTAAAGAAGAATTGAAGAGTCAGTGGGTTTGCTAATGATATAAATGTTTTTTATATCTTTTATAAATGTTCTATATATTTAAAATAAATGACAAAAAGCTTCTAATTTCTTAACAAACTAGAAGGGCAAAAATCCTTGTTTCAAAAGCATTTACTAAAATGACAGAAAATAATTGCTTCTGAGAACGCTGACCTCAGATGAGGATATTTTCCTTTGCCACTCTTACTGCAGTGTGGAAACCATATTCCATATTATGACACACGGTCCACTTTGGCTTTCCTGCAAAAGTTCAAATCTTATTTATGATGCCTGTCAGAGGGTAACTGGCCCTTTAAGGGGAAGACAGATGGATCCAGCCTCATCTGTAACACACCTAGCTCACCTCCTCAGGTGGAGAAATGAGCGAAGTCATGTGAAGGGCAGCTCGTGGCTCAATGAGGCCTTCTTCGGGCAGAGTGTGGGAGAGAAAAATCAGAAGCCTCTGGAGAGTGAGAACAGGGAGACTGCATGTGGGAAGCCCTGGGAGTCAGTGTTTGGTGAAGGCTAGGAGAGATTGAAGAGTGTTTGAAGTTTGAAGAGAAGACAGACCCTCAGGAAAGAGGGGCTCTGCCCAGCTTGAGACTGGGTGGAAGATGCTTTTGTTTGATTTTGAACTTGGATACTCCAGAAGGGGTTGACTTTTTCTTTGTTGACTTCAGTAGAGAGCCAAGCAAGTCTCTGCAGCAACCAAACAAAGTTAGGTCAAGAGATTCAAGTTGTGTGAGAGGAAACTGATGCAGTGGCTAGCTCAGAGCCAGACCAGGTAGGTGGCACTGTTGTATTTTCATGTTACTATACGATTTTAAAACTGTAAAGTGTCAATCTCAGGAAGGAACATACCTCACTAGTTTCACCTAGGCTTTCTGCACAGTTGACTCCTAATGCAGGTTACCTACAGACAGCTTTAACTTAAATGAATTGGGAGAGAAAATTGAAATAACCAGCATTCAAGGGCATAAACATGGACATTTTAGTATACTTCATTCACCACCATCTATTTTGTTTTTGACTCCATTGGCATCATTATTAAACCCTGTAACTCCTTGGTCAAGATAGATGATGATTATTCACAGAATGGAAATCCTTATGCCTGACTCCCATTCATCTGAGGTTAAATATAACTGCATACAATTACATTAAAATAACATTATTATGGTTGCAAAGTCAAGCACTCAAAAGTTAAGACAGTCAGAATTAATGCTGTCAGTGCAACCTTAATTTGCCCCCCATGTACGTGTGTATTATGAGACCGTCATTAATTCGATGATCACATACTACTTTGCTTCATTCACAGGATGGATGCTGTTCAATTAATGAGCAGCTATTCAATATTTTGTTTTATACTCACTCTTCAATATATGGCTTTGTCCAGCCAGTCTTAGCCCCCGTGGGGCTTTCTGTCAGTGTCACTCTTCCCTCCCCCCAACTCTTCCATTCTTTCCCCCTTCCCACAGCTTGTTCTAGTCTCCTGGCCCATCCAGTCCTAGCTCCTCATCCAATTTCTCTCTCTCCTACCCTGCCCTCCCATCCCAAGCTTTCTCATCCAATCTGTCTTTTCCCCCATCCCTTTCCTGGCTCATTGTCCCAGTGTTTTTGCTCATTCAGTGCCAGTTCTCCCACAACACCTGAGCTCTTTGTCAGATCTGCCTCCCCTCGCTATTGCCCCTATTCACCCACCGCTCCCACAAACACACACACTGGTTCCTAATCCCAGTCTCCCCCACCAAATCCCATTCTATGCTGCACCTCTAGTCCCAGTCTCACCAGGCTCCTTATCCCAATATTCTCCTTTCCATCCCCCATCTGGCTTTTGTCCCTTTTGCATTCAAATCAGACAGCTGCCTGCATGATAGCAGGGAGTCATTGAAAGCACAGGAGACCGGGTTCCCTGCTCCCATGTCCGTTGCCTGGCCCGGACGTAGCCTGGAGCATTTGGGAGCAGAAATTGCAATGAAAGACCTTCTGAGCCCCAGCAGAGAGCATGTTCAGTTCCTTTTTAGGGATGCATGTGCACAGTATGCTCAGCACTAGGAACTATGAAAGGCTCAGGCATGCTCAGTGAGGGTAGAATCTTTGGCAAAACAGCTAAAATCTAAGAAGTCCCTACTGACCATGTGTGAATAGCAATTTTTTCCCAAAGTCTTATAATTTGGACAACTTTGGATGGAGTTTTACAGGAATGGGGAAAGGCATATACCTGACACAACACCCATCTCCTTGCCAATTTAAAGTTCCTACTCCAAAGCATGGGAGTGCTAGAGTATTTCAAAGAAAATGTCTCAATAATTCAATATGGAGGAAAAAATATTTCCCCCTTCCTTGTTCTCAGAATGAGTTGAACCATTTTGGCTGACATTCTCCTAAATTATATATTAGCTTGAGGCAGGCACCCAGCATGGATAGTTGCTGTCTTAATGGCTAAAGTTTTGCAAAGTTATAAGCAACTGAAAAAGAGGGTTTTATGGGAAGTGTTGAGACACTGTAAAAATAAATGGTGGTGCCTGCCTTTAAGAGTCCAATGTTTAGACACCCATTTTTAATAATATAGCTCACGATTTTCAAAGACATATTGTGTTTAAATATGTTCACTTATCCAGAGCTGTGCAGGTTCTAGCCACTTTATTCCTCTTTGTTTCAACGCAGCGTGTGATGGGGCAGAGAGACCCTACATCAGCAGCGAAGGGGTCATGGAGAGCCTATGAGCCCAGCTAGCCCCACCCTGCTAGCCTTGCAACCAATGCCAAGCCTGGAGGAGGGAATAAAAAGTGAGAGCCTAGCTCAGTTCAGAGTTGACTGGCCAGGAAGGCGGTCAGAGCTCTGCCTAAAGGGAGCTTTGCCTGCAGAGTTGCAGAGCGATAGGTCTATTACCTGAAGCAGCCACTGAGGAGGAACATTTAGATTTCCAGGAGCAAGCAACATACCACTAAGACTGTTTGGGAACCATATCCAAAGGGAAAAAAAGGAGGACTGTCCCATAGGAAGACTGGTGAACAACATAGTAGTGTGTTAGGTTTGCTTTTTGTTTTAGAACATTTTGAGGCTAAACCCCTCCACCCACCACCACTACCCTGAAAAGAATAACACTGAAGGGACAACTAGCCAAGTGACAGGAGACTGCTTTAGTGGCCACTGCAGGCCAAGACTTCTTCCCTCCGGGGAGACCCACTTGAAAAATCCACAAGGGGATGCGGCTACAGCCATTTGATTATGATAGTTTTAAGCTCTTTACATATGCCTAGAGGCTAACTGTGGGGGGGCTTATTATAAACTTGAACAACAAGTAAAATTAAGTTTCCAGTTTTCTCATTAGGACACAGTTATGGCTGACCTTGTTATGGCCATGTAAAAGGTGGTCTCCACCGACCATTGCCAAGTTTACAATGTACTTTTACAAGGCACAGCTATAATTAGACTTGTTGTCAGAGGCAGATACAAGCTAGGTGGGGAGGGGTATATTTAGCCAAGATATTGGCTAACTAAACAGATCTGGAGTTGAATGGTAAATGCCTTTTGCTTCTTGAGAAGGTCACTGACTATATTCACGCCTATAGGTACTTTCAGAACTTACACCAATCCACTAAAAGGTCCAGCTGTTCCATAGGTGAATTTTTATTGATCTCCAAAAAATAAAAGATGCCCTTTTCTGTAGAGGAGACAATATGAAGTGGACTGGACCCCATTTGCGATGGAATGGCTGGTGTAATGAGTGATGGCACCAGGGAGGAAAAGAAATCTGCAAAATCCACTTTTCTAAATAGAATGAAAGTTTGTGTTGATCAGTACTAAAACAAAAAGGCTTGAGCTTCCTCCAGTTTTCAGTTCCCAAATGAAGTTTATTAAGGAGTACATCACTCTGGCTTCCTAAAACTTCAATCAAGAACTACCCAGTTCTCCTCCTGCTGGGTTTATGTTCCTGATCTTGGGGAACACAACTACATGTTGGCAATTGCCCTTGCTACAGCAGCAGAGGGTTTGGGGGGAGTCTGACAAGAACTAATTGCCAGAAGTGGTGAGGCCTCCTGCTGCCTGAAACTATCACAATATCTCTAAGATTTTATTTTTCTTTCATTTGAAAGGATACGTCTTTCTTCTTCTAAACTTCTCATTAAAACTCTTATTTATAGCTGGACTCCAGAGGTGTCAATAGAATCATATCATAACTTTAAAAAAAATTACCTATGGGCTCAGTATGCAATGGACAATTTAGAGTCCAAATCTCTTATCCAAAACTCATAACTAACTCAGTTTAGTTATATAGTGTTGCTGGGGGGAAATCCCACTGAATTTTTGATCCTTAGTCACACTATTTGCAGATAGCCATATGCAAGAAAAATGTCTTGTCAGATAAGCCTAAAATTTATTTAACAGATTACAATCTTTTCCACTGTAGTATATGTTAAATGCCAAATGTGGAATGCTTATTATGAGCAAAAAGTAATACCAGATTAATGTGATAAGATAAAATAAAGAGAACCATTTTTCATGTTGCACTCAGAGAAACATTGGATAAGAAATTAGAGGTAAATATTTTGGGCTAGACCTTTCTCTTTGGGATTCATAACATAAATGAAAGGTACATTTCTCCTTCTTTCTTTTGGTCTCCTTAGATAAATGCTTGTTTTATATTGTATTATATAGAGTACTCATGGTAGGCCAGCTGGAGCAATGGCTGAAAGAATAAAGGAATCTGCACAGATTTTTTTTCTTCAGACTCCACAGAGGCTTTTTTAATTCAATAACTGATCATAAAAGATAAATTCCCTCAGCTACAGTATGTGTGTGTGATAGAGAAGAACACCTGTCTGTTCTGCTCAAACCTCCAGACTCCCTGAGCTGTGTTCCTGCTGCTATCTCCAAAGGGAACCAGGTGGGTTCCTGCTGCCAACTAACCTTAGCACCATTCCTCCTGGATTTTTTGATGATCAGTTAGGCATTGCTACTGGGTTCCATACAAACATCTGACAGCCTCCCCTGACAATCC
The DNA here is from genome assembly GCF_028017835.1 of Emys orbicularis. NCBI lineage: Eukaryota > Metazoa > Chordata > Testudines > Emydidae > Emys > Emys orbicularis. Next base: position 151,363,660 of record NC_088684.1, on the reverse strand, counting down.
AAACAGTCTGGGGAATTTGCCTGTGTAGGAAAGAGTTTTAACTGAGTGGAATAGAAATGCATGCTGTAGTACGTCTCTGATTTTTCTGCTATACGGATCTCCAGAAAAATCTGTTTCCATGCGGTGCTGCTGGTAGAGAAAGCATGTAGGTGTTGATGGCTTAGTAATGAAACATGGGGAAGTGCCAATCTCACAATAAAGTACTTAAGCATTATTGAAAAGAGGGAAAGAAACTGTCACCACCAGTGCCCTGTTTGGGAATCCAAATAGAGTGGAGTGGGACAGTGACACTCAAGTAATAAAAAATTCCCCCAAATCCCATGTAAAATGTGTATGTGAGTGAAACCACTAGAATGAGATCTCTTCATTTTCTCACAGAATTTGTTTGATGTGAAATTGATAGCAGTGTTTTTCCTCTAACCGAGGCTGATTAGTTAAAATAATGATGGTTTTGCATGTTAAATTGTTAATACACTGTATTTTAATCTTTGAAGCTATGGGGTCTTATTCACCTTTATATGCTGTTCCACGTATACCATTTTGGCATTGTAACAGATCCTTAAAGTGGCCAGCATAGCAGTGTAAAGGGGCCATGGTGTCCATTCTGCAGAATGTGGAGGACAAGTCAGTTTAAGCATGATATAGAGTGAGCTGACCTCTCCTTGTTACATCTGCACTACTTAAATGCATATGTGCTAAGGATGAATCTAGGAAGGAGCTATGCACTGAAATGCTGGTGCCACAATTCTTAATGTGTACTTGAAGCTTGTTCTTCTTTCCAATAATCTGAACACAGAATGAAGTAGTGACATGATCAAATTAGCCTTCTTGAATGAAGGCATAACATTTAAAACTTTCATGAGTCTCATTAGTGGAAATCAATTGTATCTTTAATTACAGAAGCAGTTCTTATGTGCTAATACCTCCCTCTCCTTGTACTGTTGATCTTTGTCACTTGATAATGTACAGAGACTGTAATGCCTGTGCTGAAATCATTTTATTTGTTCAATAGTTCATTCCCCCCTCGCCCCTCCCAGTGTTTTGGACTGAAAAATCGTGTTAGATAGTGATAAAACAGAATATGTGCAGTACTCTAATAGCATGCTATCTCTCTCCTCCACATCTCAGTTGGGTTACTATCAGTACTGAGGCCTATAATGAGTGACATGAACTACACATGTCATATACAAAGGAGGAGACTGCTACATAATACAATGAAATTATAAACAGCTGTTTAATAACCGTCTGTAGTTTTCCAGAAGAATGTGGACTCTGAAACAGGTCTGATATTCAGTATAAAAGCAATGCATCACATGAGAGAACTACAAGTCTATACACAGGACAAACCCCCATGACATATAATTAGAGTAGGAGGTAAGTAGCAGCCCATATCAAAATCACAATGTAGCCTGGCTCAGAAGAACCTGTTTAGACAGAAGATATTCCACTATTTTTCATCAGTCACACACAAAAATAGCTCTATTGCTCACTTTTCCAATAGTGGACCCTATACATGTGGTGTAATACATGTAGCAAATTAAGAACAGAATTGTCAAATCTATTTTTTTTCCAAATCTTTTCTAATTTTCACTTCTCTGAACATGATATGAATGGCAATAAAGAGCTGCTTGTCCTTAAAGCTATAAAAGGTGGTGATACTTTCCACATTCATTGTGAATAAATTAAAAACATCTATCAGGCACCGAACGGAGTGCTTATTTTATTATTTATGAATATGAGATCTCTACATTTTAAAATATGACATTAAAATCAATATAAAATACAACGTTTAGTAACTACTTCTAGGAAATGTTTGTCAATGTATATTCTAGAAGAGAATTAGTAAGAGAGAGTGATTATTTTTGCTACCCCCAGGAGCAGGGCAGGATCTGAATTGCACACACAATCATAGTTTGGTCCTTGCCTGAGAACTCTGTGACAAAAGCAATCCGTGCCATATAATGGGCTGGTGCAGATTGCTTCCCCCTTTGTATTGGCTCAACCACATTGGCTGAATCAAAGTACAGGCGGTCAGCAATGACATTTCACCCACCACCCCAGCATTGTAACCCTCAAATTTGACCTGTGCAGAGTAATAAGGAGGCACCTTACTTCCCCTTACATCCCTGTATGGGTGCATAGACAGGATAACAACTGAGAGACTTTAAAAATATTAAAAAAATACAAATAATCAACAGTGATTATAAAAAGGTCCACTTGAATGTAGCTTTGAATTATTAATCATGTTTGTTACAGTACAAATATTTATGGTATGGAGACTCTATGGCTTGTTCTGGTCTGCTTGCTGTAGTTTGTGAATGGTGGTGGTCCGATAAATTATTAATCAGTGCACTTGAACAGTTCTGGAAGCTGGGAATCACAAAGATGAAAGTGAAGGGTAGCTAGGTAACGTACTGTGTAGTTATTTTTCTCTGAAAGAATGAGGACTGTGGTTAGAGATAAGGATGGTCGGGGCCAGTTCACTTAATGCTGCCAACCTGCAGTTTCTAGAAGCTCCATCCCAGCAGGGGCTGGTTAAAATTCTAGCATGGTATTTTCTACTCAGCTTCAGTGTCACCTGGTTTGGAGTACAAGTTAATGGTTGAACACTCTGTGGAGATAATGAGGATTCTGGGTAAATTGCACACATGCCAGTACTATACATAATTCCTAATAAACCTCACTCTAAAGAACTAAAACCTGTCCCATAATGGCATGGCAGTGCTGTTTTAGGTAGACTGTGGAGCAGAGGGATTCTGTGGTGTCCAAACTACCTTTTGTATCATTCACTATTTTGTGTACCTGTTACATGTCCCCTCATATTTGTCTCCTTTTTAAAGTAATGAGTCCCAAGCTTTTCAATCTCTCATCATATGGAAGGTTTTCCTTGCTTGTAATCTTTCAGTTCACCTACTCAAAAAAGATATACACCTCTACCTCGATATAACGCTGTCCTCGGGAGTCAAAAAATCTTACCACCTTATAGGTGAAACCGCGTTATATCAAACTTGCTTTGATCCACCAGAGTGCGCAGCCCCGCCCCCGTGGAGCACTGCTTTACCGCATTATATCCGAATTCGTGTTATATCAGGTCACGTTATATCGGGGTAGAGGTGTAGTAAACTGACTAGAACTAGAGGAAGGATTGTTCAGTGGTTAGGACACGAACCTAGGCCATGGAAGACCTGGGTTTAAGTCCCTGCTTCCCCCACAAATTAATGTGTTACCTTGGGCAAATCACCTATTCTTTCGTTCACTCCATTCACCATCTGTAAAACAGAGCTAATAGCACTTTTTCTTTGAGCATTTGCCCACACAGATCCCACTCTAGGTGCACGTGCACATAACATCAGATTCTTTTGGCCAACAGTGACTGTGGAGCTCTGCATACACTCTGCGTCCTCAAGCTCCTCACCTGCTTGGTAAGGTGGGCTCATTTGAATAATGTGTGTGTTAACACAGTCAAATGCAAGGTCATGCATCCAGGAACAAAGAACATAAGTCACACTTACAAAATGAAGAACTGCAACCTGGAAAACAGTGAGTCTGAAAATAACTTAGGTGTCATGGTAAGTAGCCATTTGAAAATGAGCTCTTAGTCTGATGCTGCAGATAAGTGGGCAGACATGATCCTGGGTTGTATAAGCAGTGGAATATCAAGTAAGAGTAGGAAGGTGATATTACCTGTGTGTTCAGAATTAGTGAGACCATTACTGCAATACCATGTCCAGTTCTCATGTCCACACTTCAAAAAGGACACTGACAAACTGGAAAGGGTTCATTGTTCACAAAAGAGCTACAAGAATGACTTGAAGTCTGGAAAACCAGCCTTATAGTGAGAGACTGAAAGAGCTCTATCTATTTAGTTTATCCAAAAGAAGATTAAGGGGTGATTTTGATTACAGTTTACAAGTACCTACATAGGAAGGCAATTTCACTTCAGCCTAGCTGACAGGCAAAACAATATCCACTGATTGGAAGATGAAGCTAGACAAATTCAGACTAACAACAGTCTGAACATTTTAACAGTAAGGGAAATTAACCATTGGAACAACTTACTTAGGGATCTGATGGATTATCCGTGACTTTCTAAATGATATGCTATAGCTCAAACAAAAGTTGTGGGCTTGATACATAAATTATTGTTTGGGGTTCTTTGACCTGTTATGCAGGAGCTCAAACTAAATAATCATAGTGGTTCCCTCTTGCCTTAAGAATCTATGCATCATCTGTCATTTATAGCTATGCCAGTGGTTGTGTTTCTTGTACTTAACATCTTAGGGTATGTCTACACTACTAGAGTAGTTCGATTTTACTTAAATTGAATATGTGGAATCGATATTAGAAAGTCGAACGTGTGTATCCACACTAAGGACAGTAATTCGACTTTGTGAGTCCACACTAACAGGGCAAGCGTTGACATTGGAAGCGGTGCACTGTGGGCAGCTATCCCACAGTTCCCGCAGTCCCTGCTGCCCATTGGAATTCTGGGTCGAGCCCCCAATGCCTGCTGGGGAAAAAAATGTGTCGAGGGTGGTTTTGGGTAACTGTCGTCATCCAACCGTCACTCCCTCCCTCCCTCCCTGAAAGTGCTGGCGGGCAATCATTTCATTTTGCGCGCTTTTCTGGTGAGTGACAGCACGGACGCCACAGCACTGCGAGCATGGAGCCCGCTGCAACCATTGCTGCAGTTATGGCCGTTGTCAACACCTCACACCTTATCATCCACCTTTTCCAGAGGCAGATGCTGAGAAATCGGGCGAGGAGGCTACGGCAGCGCGGTGAGGACATGAAGTCTGAGAGTGGCACAGACCTGTCACAAAGCACGGGACCCCGCGCCGTGAACATCATGGTGGCAATGGGTCATGTTGATGCTGTGGAACGGCGATTCTGGGCCCGGGAAACAAGCACGGACCGCATAGTGCTGCAGGTCTGGGATGAATCACAGTGGCTGCGAAACTTTCGGATGTGGAAGGGAACTTTCCTGGAACTTTGTGAGTTGCTGTCCCCTGCCCTGAAGCGCAAGGACACCCGGATGTGAGCAGCCCTGACTGTCCAGAAGTGAGTGGCCATAGCCCTCTGGAAGCTTGCAACGCCAGACAGCTACCGGTCACTTGCGAACCACTTTGGCATGGGCAAATCTACTGTGGGGGTTGTTGTGATGCAAGTAGCCAACGCAATCGTTGAGCTACTGCTGTCAAAGGTAGTGACCCTTGGAAACGTTCAGGTCATCATAGATGGCTTCGCTGCGATGGGATTCCCAAACTGCGGTGGGGCTATAGATGGAACTCACATCCCTATCCTGGGACCGGACCACCAGGCCAGCCAGAACATTAACCGAAAGGGCTACTTTTCAATGGTGCTGCAAGCACTGGCGGACCACAGGGGACGTTTTGCAAACATCAACGTCGGATGGCCGGGCAAGGTTCATGACGCTCGTGTTTTCAGGAACTCTGGTCTGTTTAGACGGCTGCAGGAAGGTATTTACTTCCCGGACCACAAAATAACTGTTGGGGATGTGGAGATGCCAATAGTGATCCTCGGGGACCCAGCCTACCCGCTAATGCCCTGGCTCATGAAGCCCTATACAGGCGCCCTGGACACTGAAAAAGAACTCTTCAACTACTGGCTGAGCAAGTGCAGAATGGTGGTGGAGTGTGCTTTTGGACGTCTCAAGGGGAGATGGAGAAGCTTACTGACTCGCTCTGATCTCAGCGAAACCAATATCCCCATTGTTATTGCAGCTTGCTGTGTGCTCCACAATCTCTGTGAGAGCAAGGGGGAGACCTTTATGCGGGGTGGGAGGTTGAGGCAAATAGCCTGGCTGCTGATTACGCCCAGCCAGACAGCCGTGCGATTAGAAGAGCCCAGCGGGACGCGCTGTGCATCTGGGAGGCTTTGAAAGGTAGGTTCCTCAGTGAGCAGGGTAACCTGTGACTATTAAGTTTGTTACATACCCCGTTCACCCCGTTCCCCCCCTTCCAACACACGTTTAAAAATAAAATAACTGGAAATTTGTTAATGAACACCGTTTTCTTTATTACGGTTTTCGCGGTAAAGTGTTGAAACTGGGTAAAGTGTTGAAACTGGGATGCAGACTGTGGTGGGGAGCGGGTGTAGTGTAGTGATGCAAAGGACGCTTCTAAACTCGAGGAATGACAGGCTCCTGCTCCTAGAGCGGTCCGCACTGGTGGACTGGTTGTTTCAACGGAGCCTGCCACCCCTCCTGTTCGGGACTCTGTGTGTGGGGGCTATGTGACTTTCTGGCAGGGGGAGGATGGTTACAGATCCCCTGGTGCGTGGCTCTGTGATCCAGGATAAGGACCGCAGCATAAGATCTCTAACCGCCCTCCCCTGCCACAAAGTCACATAGCCCCCCCCCCCCCGAACATGAAAACCACCTCCCAGAATGACCAGGGTGCCTAGTGACTGCAATGTGTGTGTGACCTGCTGCTGAACCTGCCCCCGTGTCTGTACCCTGGTAAAGGTGACTGTCCTGTCCAATTACCAACCCCCTTCCCCCCCTTCAAACACACTCTCCTCTAAAAGAACATGATGGAAACAGTAATTCACAGAAACTTATTTTTTATCAGCAACAACACAGTTAGGGGATAAAACTGGGACGGGGGCTTGGGTGAGGCGGGAAGGAAAGGACCTATTCAATTTTTTCGGAATGACAGCCTTCTGCTACTTGAGCAGTCTGCAGGGGTGGAGTGACAGTTTTCATGGCCTCTGCCGCGCCTCCTTCTTGGGACTTTGGGTGAGGGAGGTATGGGACTTTGTGGCGGGGGAGGGCGGTTACAAATAGACTGCAGCGGGGCTCTGTCCTCCTGCCTCTGGTCCTGCAGAACATCCACAAGGTGCCGGAGCGTGTCCGTTTGCTCCCTCATTAGTCCAAGCAGTGTTTGAGTCGCCTGCTGGTCTTCCTGCCGCCACCTCTCCTCCCGTTCGCTGTGTGCTCGCTGGTATTGCGACATGTTCTCCCTCCACTGGGTCTGCTGGGCCGCCTCGGCTCGGGAGCAACCCATAAGTTCTGAGAACATGTCGTCCCGTGTCCTTTTCTTTCTGCACCTAATCTGCACCAGCCTCTGGGAGGGTGATGCCAGGGTAGGTCAGGAGACAGTCGCAGCTGTGGGATGGGAAAAAGGGAGTGAATTCCTCAGAAAGATAATTTTTTTTGTGAACAAAGAACATAGTCTTTCTCTGTGAACAAGACCATGCACAGCACCTATCACATGCACACTCAGGACAAGGTCGAATTTTCGGCCTTCACATTCAGTGACTGGGGTCTTGCAGTGCAGATCAGACAAGTGGGGCAGGACAGCGGAATTTGGGTAGCAGGCTGACATGGTAAGCCGTAGACTTGTGGCTGCTTAAAATTTAAATTATAGCACTGCCCTTCTTTCACGTTCAAAGCAATGCTCCTAGCGTTGGCCAGTTCCTGCTGCCAGCAATCCAGCAAGCATGAACTCTGCCCCTGTCCCACCCCCTCGCGGCTGTCCCCGGGAAAGATCCCTGTATGCTGCCCCTCTTCCGCCTCCACCGCGTGGCTGTAAACCGCCGGTTACAGTTCTGTAAAGGAACTGGCAAGCAATCCCAATACTAACATTCCCCTAATTCAAAGCAGGTCACCATGAGCGACATCACTCTGATGAGGATTTCTGAGACCGAGAAAGAACGCATGCTTCGTGAAAGCCTGCAAAAACCAGGGCCGTATGTCGCCATGCTCTGCAAGGCAATGATCCCGGAGTACTTGCTGATAGCCTGGCGCGGAAACGTTTCCTACTACGGAGGACACAATAAGGCCGCTCTCCCAAGGAACCTCATGCAAAGGCTTTCCAATTACCTCCAGGAGAGCTTTGTGGAGATGTCCCAGGAGGATTTCAGCTCTATCCCCGGACATATAGACCGTATTTTACTGTAGCTGCACTGGCAAGGACTAAACAGTAGAGCGCCTAGGGCAAACCAATCATGATAAACCGGACATTGTTAGATTTTTTGGCAGTAGTTGCACTGCCAAGGACTAAAACGTTAAGCGCCTAGGGCAAACAAATCATGAAAAACCCACTGTTAATATTCCTGTTCTGTTCAAAATAAATGTTTACATGTTTAAAACACTTACCGACTGATCCTTCCCCTGATTCTGGGTACGGGTTAACACCTGGGGACAGTTGGTAGGGGATCTCTGTGAGGGTGATGAAGAGATCCTGGCTGTCTGGGAAATCAGCGTTGTAAGCGCTGTTGACTGCCTCGTCCTCCTCATCTCCTTCCTCATCTTCCCCGTCCGCTAACATCTCCGAGGAAGTGGCCGTCGACAATATCCCATCCTCAGAATCCACGGTCAGTGGTGGGGTAGTGGTGGTGGCCGCACCTAGAATGGAATGCAGTGCCTCGTAGAAACGGCATGTCTGGGGCTGGGATCCGGAGCGTCCGTTTGCCTCTTTGGTCTTCTGGTACCCTTGTCTCAGCTCCTTGATTTTCACGCGGCACTGCGTTGCATCCCGGCTGTATCCTCTCTCTGTCATGGCTTTTGAGATCTTCTCGTAGATATTTGCATTCCGTCTTTTCGATCGCAGCTCCGAAAGCATGGACTCATCGCCCCACACAGCGATCAGATCCAAGATTTCCCGATCAGTCCATGCTGGGGCCCTCTTTCTATTCTGAGATTGCATGGCCACCTCTGCTGGAGAGCTCTGCATCGTTGCTGCTGAGCTCGCCACGATGTCCAAACAGGAAATGAAATTCAAACTGCCCAGACAGGAAAAGGAATTCAAATTTTCCCAGGGCTTTTCCTGTGTGGCTGGTCAGAGCATCCGAGCTCGGACTGCTGTCCAGAGCGTCAACAGAGTGGTGCACTGTGGGATAGCTCCCGGAGCTATTAGCGTCGATTTCCATCCACACCTACCCTAATTCGACATGGCCATGTCGAATTTAGCGCTACTCCCCTCGTTGGGGAGGAGTACAGAAGTCGAATTTAAGAGACCTCTATGTCGAACTAAATAGATTTGTTGTGTGGACGGGTGCAGAGTTAATTCGATTTAACGCTGCTAGTGTAGACCAGGCCTTAGGAATGTCTGTAAAATGCTTAGACGGCCCCTGATTTTGACTATTTGTCCATTTAAAAAAAAACCAACTGACCTCCATTCTACACACACCTGCTGTTCTCTAACGTTTATCATTGTAAATAACTTTTCTCAGAAACTGAGGCTCAGACAATAGTATTGCTAATGAATGCTATATTATTTCAAATGTTTGTGCCCTCATTTTTGGTCTTTTTCCCAGCTTTGAAAGTGGGACTTTGAAAGGTCTGGACCTTTTAAGAGAAAGAAGAAAATTTCTTCTGTATAATTAACCATATGTTATCTGTAATAATGTAGCATGCTAGAAATATATTGAAGGCACAATCATTTATAAGAAATTATTGTGTCTTTTAATATACTTATCTGCAGCTATGAAATTCTTGGCATAATTTTCCACCTACACATGGTCTTAACAGATATATATTCAGAAAGAGGCACAAACTCACTGCTTATGAATCATTGGCAGGAGAAAAAACAACAACTCATTTTCATGACCATTCATCCTATGTTGTTTCACTGGAATTTATTTATTTACATGTTTGTTTTTCATTGTATAAAATTAAAGGAACCTTTCACTATGTGCCAGGGTCTATTACGCATAATTTAAAACACCCACAACGTTCATTTAAATAACACAGTCTCCCAAAAAATAAAGCCAACCATTAACTAAGAATATATTTCTATTACTCCATAAGGCAAGATGTGCACAACTAAGGGAACTTTGTGCTGTCTTGATTTGTCAACAGATTCTCTGTCAGATCAAGGGGGCTAGAAAATTCCAGAGGCTCTGGTATTGAAAAATCCCCTGACAGAAGCCCTCAGACAATTAACGTACATATGGACTGTTAGCTCAAGGACCTAATATGCCTTCACTTCTGTGGATGGCATAGGTGCTGGAACTAGGTATCCTGGGGATGCTGCAGCACCCCCTGGCTTGAAGTGGTTTCCATCAGGTACAGGGTTTACAGTTTGGTTCAATGGCTTTCAGCACCCCCCACTATACAAAAAGTTCCAACACCACTGGTGGATGGGCATGGAAAGAGCGAGAGATGGCTACTGAGATAGCTAGGGATTAATATCAGCACTTCGAATAGTACCTGGTGTAAAATATTACTGGTGACAAGTGTTTATTCAGCCACCACTGCTAAGCCAGCACAGTCTGTTCTACCTGAAACTTCAGAGCAAACTTCAAGACTAGCCACATCTAGGGTCTGGTTCTCTCTTATTTAAATCAATGGCAAAACTCTCCTTGGATTAAATGGTGCAGGGTCAGGCACACAAAGTTCACTACAATAATGCATTTGGGTGTCAAACAAGGCATGGGGTGACTGGCAAGGTGGGATGGGGATGGGAGGAAACACTTCTGGGCACTGCTGCCATATGGGAATCCAGCAACAATCAGGAATCCAGAACATTCTGAATTTTTTTTCTTTTCTTTTTTATTTTTTTTTTGGTCAAACAATGGGCACATTTCAAAAGTGGGTGCCCTCACGTGGCTGCCCAAATCAACTAGCATCACAACCATATTAATAAGCAACAAAGAGTCCCGTGGCACCTTATAGACTAAGAGACGTATTGGAGCATAAACTTTCGTGAGTGAATACTCACTTCGTCAGATGCATGTAGTGGAAATTTCCAGAGGCAGGTATAAATATGCAGGCAAAAATCAGTCTAGAGATAACGAGGTTAGTTCAGTCAGGGAGGATGAGGCCCTCTTCTAGCAGTTGAGGTGTGAACACCAAGGGAGGAAAAACTGCTTTTTTAGTTGGCTAGCCATTCATAATCTTTGTTTAATCCTGATCTGATGGTGTCAAATTTGCAAATGAACTGAAGCTCAGCAGTTTCTCTTTGAAGTCTGGTCCTGAAGTTTTTTTGCTGCAGGATGGCTACCTTTAAATCTGCTAGTGTGTGTCCAGGGAGATTGAAGTGTTCTCCTACAGGTTTTTGTACATTGCCATTCCTAATATCTGACTTATGTCCATTCATCCTTTTACGTAGGGACTGTCCAGTTTGGCCAATGTACATAGCAGAGGGGCATTGCTGGCACATGATGGCGCATATTACATTGGTGGATGTGCAGGTGAATGAACCGGTGATATTGTGGCTGATCTGGTTAGGTCCTGTGATGGTGTCGCTGGTGTAGATATGTGGGCAGAGTTGGCAACCATATTAATGTACTGAGCGGCAACCAGTACATGCAGCCTTAATTCTGTCCCCATCAAATATTGTACTATATAGACTGAACTGCCAGCAGCTGGTAATGACTTTCCCCACTTTGTTCTTAGCTGGGTTTTAAGCAGTGGTCTAGAGCTCAGATTCCATCGTCCATTGCTCATTACCAGTCATCTGAACCATCCATTCATCCAAAAGCACAGTAATATATGCTCGATCTTGCTGAGTGCTATTAACAGTCAGCATCTCGGCTACTGTTTTGAATAAATAGTGATGGCTGAGATACAAGTCTCCTGTTGTGCCTGGCTGACTTAAGCAGGAGTTTTATATGAGTAAGGGCTGAAGAATTTGGCTTAAGGTGTCACACAGTGAAAGAGGATGTTGATAAGGAGGCACAGATCTGAATAAGAATTATCCTTCACAGAAGTGGTTCAATAAGCAATGCAGTCCCTCAGCCATCAATACCCAGGAAAACCTATATTTGGATAAACAGAGCTCTTTGTTATCCATCCACTCCCCAGGAAATTGTGTAGCATACTTTGACTTCATAAAAGCTACTGTTTATCATCTGAAGTATAAACTATGGGAAAACTATAGGTATCCTCCATCTCCATATTTTTTTTAAAAAAGAGACTTATTTATATTCTTTATTTTTATAAAGAAATGTAGTGTGAGATTTTTAGAGGCTGTATGCATTGAAGAGTGAACAGAAACTAAAGAAAAACTCTTATTTGATTAGCTTTTAAAATGTGATGAGTTCTGGAGGCTTTTCTCAAATTGTCCTTTTCGCTAGCTGAGTTAAAGAGGCTTAAGACCTTTGAGTACCCCATCATTCTTTAGAGTTTCAGTATGTCTGTTAGCAACTATTCAAACTGGCTTAAAGTCAACAGCAGATGCACAAACCTTATTAATGAGTTTATTTTCCAACCTTTTATGGGTGTGGAGAACTATCACTGCATTAGAAAAAGATACACATGACACAGACTTTATGATCTGAAATGGCTACGCTATATTTTAGGAAGTGTTGGGACTTACCTAAAACGATGCCTCCAACTCTTCTTCCTACTTTTTTAGTCATTTTTTTTAAAGTGCTTAAAATAAAGGAAATCTAAGAAGAGAGAAATGCAAAAGTTTAGGTGCCCTGTCCCCTCAGACATTGTAAGGCCTATCCTACTGGCCTAAACTTGGGCTGCAGCCCAAATCCTTAGGTGCTATTAATTGGTGTAGCTCCATTTAAAGTTACCAGAGCTATGCTGATTTATACCAGCCAAAGATCAAGCCAAAAGAATGTAATAACCATACTACCTGCAGCTAAAAGTTCAAATGTTAGTAGAGTCAACTCAGAGCTCTATCCTTCTGAAGCTGATAAATTTAGTATCCTTCAGGGATGAGGGTTACTAACCCTCAGCTGAGACAATAAAATGGATATTCTCTTTTCTTATTGAATGTAAAACATCCATGGCGAGCGTTCTCAGCCAACATTTCCCTTCTCAACTACTGGGCGGTGTGCTGATAGGCTGACTCTGTCCATCACAGAGGTGACTGCATTTCAATGATGCTGTTAGTGGACCACATTGGTGTCCTAGTTCAGGGCAACTGCACCTATATTCCCCCTCCATGAGTCTTCAGGGGAACCTACTCTAGGCTGCCAGCCCTTCAACTGTCACCTCTCTTGGGGTGGAGACCCATGCCTTTCTTGCTTCTGGCCAAGGTTTTTCCAGGCTTCACAGGCCCCTGCCTACACTGCATTCCCAACAAGCCAGACTTCCTAAACAGTCCAGCATCTGCACTTTGCTTTCTCTTCAAAGACTATTAACAAGTAAAATTGTCAGCAGTTATAAATTAGCACACAACTCTTTATAAGCAAGCAAGTTTATTCGCAAGGTGAAAGCATTGAAGTTAGAGTCATACAGTTTAAGGTGAGAAGGGATGGATAGATAATCTAATCTGGTTCCTTGTATATCACAGGCCACCAACCCCACCCAGCACTTTCACACCAAACCCAACAACTGAAATGAGATTACAACAAACAGAAGACTAGACTATTATGTTCCACAAGTAGAGACTAGAAGGGACTGAGGTGCACTATCTGAGTATCATTTACATAAATGACATCATAAATAAGGTTAAATACAAAGATAAGCTGTCCAAGAGGGAGGGGGGAAAAGTAGGTAAAATGTAAACCTTTATTTATAGATATGTAAAGTGGGATTAGAATGCTTAGTGTTGGTCTAACCCTAGAAAACTATTTGGGGGTTGTGGTTGATAATCAGCTGAACATGAGCTCCCAGTGCAACAAGGTGGCCAAAAAGAGCTAATGCAATCCTGAGCTTCATAAACAGGGGAAACTTGCATAGGAGTAGAGACATTATTTGACCTCTGCATTTGGCACTGGTGCAACAATTACTGCCTACTGTGTCCAGTTCTGGTGCCCACAATTCAAGAAGGACATTGATAAACTGGAGAGGGTTCAGAGTAGACCCACGCAAATGATTAGAGAAGATGCTGTATAGTGATAGACTCAAGGATCTGAATCTATTTATCCTAATAAAGAGAAAATTAAGAAGTAACTTAATTAGTCTACAAGTATCTGTGCAGGAAACAAATATTTAATAATGGGCTATTAAGTCTAGCAGAGAAAGGCACAACATAATCCAATGGCTGGACATTAAACTTGTATAATTGATTTCACTATAAATATATCAAAGTGCCATGTGTTAAGTGGAAGGGTGATCAGAGGTGTAACTGGTAAACTGGGCATGCTGTTTCTTTGGAAGCAACAAGTCTGTGAGTACTGCTCATGTCCTGTGGGATCGGGGATTGGACATTCTTGCAGTGCTCAAGGGTCAGAGTGTGCATATTGTGAACTTGTAGGGTGATAGTGGGACCTATGAGGCCTAGAGTGGAGTGTTTGTGTTGCCCGTAATAGTGGACTTGGGGAACTTACCTTTGGTAAGCATAGATAATACTTTGTAATGCTAAGGACAGGTGGTGTGAGGATGAGTCCACAGCAAGTATCATAACATGTTCAGAACAAGCCTGCTCCACACAAAAGCCAGCAGAGGAGGAAATGTCCCACTCCTTCCTTTATACCTAATAGTTCAGTTGTTACAAAATTCACTTGGGAGGTGGAAGATCCAGGTTTAAATCCCCATTCTGCCTTATTTGGCACAGGGAATTCTTGAACGCAGGTCTCCCACCTGAGTGCCGTAACCACTGGGCTGTTGGGATACCCTGGGTGGGTTTCTCCTGTTGAAGTTGTTCCACTTTGACTCAGTGAATATTATTTTATCCAGAGAAGAGAGTGAGAATGACTATAGCCTGGAGGTAGGGCACTCACTGGGGGCCAGGGTGTGTGTCCAGTCTCTACTCCGAATCAGGCAGAGGGGGGAATGAACCTTGGTCTCCTAGATCCCAGGTGAGTGCTCTAACCACTGGGCTATTCAGCATAAGGAGACTACCTAGCTACCTTTTGATGGGTGGGGCTTAGGCTACATCCCTCTCCTTCACAGTTCCTTCTCACTAGCTTATGTGGCTCCCCACTCAGCATACTGGCCACTGTGACTCCCTTTTTAGGTGCCTAACTCTCCCATGCATTGTATAGGGAGCTTGGGTGTCTAACTTGGGGTTGTGAGTTCCACAAGGTGGCAGGGCACCTAAAAGTTAGGCACTGCAACACTGAGGTTTGCAGCACCTATGTCCCCTTGTGAAGTTATCCCAAAGTCTTTAGCTTCTTTATCATAAATCTTTTCATTTATTTGACATAGAGTCCTTACACCGGTATTTTCTATAATCTATAGTGGAATAAATATTGTCTGCTGTTTTATGTTTGATTGTACTAAATCACTTACAGAAAAGTTGCTACTGTACAAAATAAAGTTGCATTGAATTTTCATGTATAACTGAAGGCAAGGAAAATTAAAGTTTTCTCCAGAAGGAGAAGCCAGCACAAATGGCTCATTATCATCTTAACCCAGGCTTTAATGGCAACTCAGAATTATCAGCACAGAATGCCTATAGAGCTGATCTAACAGCCAGAGATCGCTGCTGAAAGAATACATTTGATAATTTAGTCTTTGGATCATGTAATGACCTGCTGTTTTTTTTTATGTGCCACATTATTTTGTGATAGATGTGCAATGACTTTAAGTAAGGCTAAGATTTTGTCATGGTTATTTTTAATAAAAGTCACAGACAGGTCACAGGGAATAAACAAAAATTCACGGAAGCCGTGACCTGTTTGTGACTTTTGCTGCTGCGGCTCCATGGTTTCCCCCACCACCCTGTGGGGTTCCCCCTCTGTCTGCAGCAGCTGAAAGCTGCAGGGTGACCATATTTCCCAAAGAGAAAACAGGACACCCCAAGCCACTTGCCGGAGGCATCCACCTCCCCCGCACCTTGTGAGGTCACCCGTCACTGGAACCTCGCACGGGGCCCCTGTCATCTGTCACTGCTGTCGCCTGTCGCTGGAATCCTGCCAGGGCCCCGCTGGCTGCCAGCTCCAGAGTTCTGCAGCCCCAGGGGCTGAAGCAGAGAACGTCAGGGCGGTGTCTGGATTCCATGACTTCCATGACCTCTGTGACATACACATAGCCTTAACTTTAAGTCCTTGAGAGCCCGAGTTCAAAATCAACCCTCAGTGTCAAAGCATTGTCTACAGAGGTGTTTTAGAGTGTTAGTGTAAGCCCCGCTAGAACAAGTCTGTGGCCCTGTACTAGAAGGCTTATTCCCCAGTGCAGTGTAGACATGTTATTATGGACCTAGTTTTATGGCTGAATATTTGCTGGATCAGAAATTTAAAAAAATATTTTGATCAAAAATATATCTAGTTTGATTTATCTATGACCACATCCTTAATTGTAGTGTGTAATGTCTTACTGCACAAATGGACTCACTTATTTCAAAAGGATTACTCATGGAGTAAGGCGAGCAGAATTTGATAACGTCTGTCCTCTTGCTTTTGAAGTGCAGTGCAGAAAAAGACCTTTAGTTTAGAAGTTTCAAAAGATTGGTTGTTTTTCTATTCACAGTAGAGTTTCTTTGTGGTTGTAGCTCCTATCTTGCTGTATAAATTCTAGGATTTGTTTGCCTGAGTGTTTTTTCTAGCTTCCTCCATGTACTGAACCATAAAGAAATTCCAAATCTTTGATTTTGCTGTCAGCTATTCTATATATCATAATAACTTGTTTTACCACATCTTTATGCTCCTGTGTTACTGCTATCATTTACAATGCCTTCCTTTTAGCATTGACAGGGATAAGTTATACCACTGGCCTCAATTACATGCTCTTCTTTACAATTAATATAATTCTGAACACTATTAAAATGCTGTACCTTCATGAATTGTAACTTGCTGTTCAGAAGCAAATATGTATGTATTTAAATTTTTCTGTGTGTGTGTCTGTGTCTGTGTGTGTATGTGTACTATACCCTGTTTGCATTGTGCTTTCTATAGCTAGACCAGGACACCTACACTTTGCAGTCATCTAATAACTTCTAATGATACACTGATGAAGACTCAATTACCCGCATACAGTTGCTGCTGCTTAACAGTTTCAAGCTGTAATTACTTGGAACCTAAATTACATTGCAGTGTTTGTTTCTTACCAAAAGTGACATAATGGTTATTGATTGGGCTATTGTCTTTGCCTTGCTCAGTAGCTATTCAAAATATCCATCCCAAGAGTGAGAGAGGAAATGTAACTTACCATCCCTAGACTCTTAATATCAACAATATAAATATTGCTTGCAATCACATATTAGACACCAGCTATGAAAATATCTTGACTTTGTTTGTATTTTCTCAGAGAAAATGGATTCTTATTTTCCCACTGAATACACTCGAGGAATTGATTAATAACAGTTCCTAAGGTGTGTGCCTATTACTATAATGCCATTTATATGTGCTACAGCAATATTTGTGCCACTATTTACATTCTAAACTTAAGGTGAGATTTTTTTTTGAGCACTTATATGTTATGGGAGTTAGGCACCTAATGGCTTTCAGTGGGAAATATGTGCCTATCTCCCCTACATGCTTCTGAAAATCCCACGCTAGTTTTCTTTAGAGATTAGATAAATACCTGCCCAGGGATGGATGGATTGATGGAGCTAACTTTAACACGTTTTAGGAAGCTTCTTCCTATCTCCCCAGATGCAGGAACCAGAAGATAGACAATATCAGAGGAGGAGGCAAAAAACAACTCCAGAACCAATTAAAATGTTAAATCCAAGAAACACCATAGCCAGAGATTGACTAGGTTAGTCTCCCATTAGGCCCATAACTTGGAGCAGAAAATAAACAGAAAAGGAAACAAAGTACGGATGGGGGAAAGAATGAAACAATTGACAAAACGTGAAAATGAGCTGTCTCCCCCATCTCCCCTTCCAGGTTATTCTGGGTTTTATACTTCCTCAGTCCATGAAAAACTACCAGGCTGTTCAAAATGGTCTCTTAAAAAACTTTGCAGAAGATCTCCTCCCCTCCCCCCACCCTCCATGTTCAATTCAGACAAACTTAATGCAGAAAAAAGGAACCATGGGTAGCTCAGACAGATCAACAAGTATCCAGTTCTTAGAATGCAGGTTCTCTTTAATGTGACTATCTAAATGATGGTAGGCCTTTCTAAAAGTTCCAAAGTAATAATCCATAGTCTGTAAACCTGCTGCCATCTCTCTCCAGGTGGGAGGCCTGCCAGTTGGTCTCATTGTCCCAACAGCCCCTCTCTCGCTTTCCAAGAAGCATTTGGTTCAAGTGCCTTTACTGACTGCAATTGTGGCAGTATACCATGGGGAGAGGGAGATGGCCATGCTGGAAAGAAGGTCCCAGCCCATTTAAGGCTTTGTCACAGGAAAGGGATGATTCCTATCTTACCAACAGGACGCAGAGTGCTAGTGTCTAGTCCAGGACTGTAGTAACAGCTGGTTCCAGTATATATGTAGGAATCCATGGGCTCATCTGCAAAATGCTGTGAAGAAAGATGGCTATTTTAGTAGCGTTATTCAGTGCTTCAGCTTCAGTTCTTCCCCTTCCAGTCTCTTCATATCACTTCAGAGTTGCAAGACTGTACATGAATTATTTTGTAGTGATTAAGTACTCCATAACTTTAAAGAATGACTTTCAACCATCCCCTGCAGGAGATGATGTAGTTAGAAGGAGTTGTGTGGACATACTTCAATTAAAGCTACATACACTATATATTCTGCATATAATGGTGCCTCCGAGAAGTAAAAGTTACCATATCATTAATCTCCAGTCAAGTAATGACTTTTATGAGAATCTCCATTGTCCAGTCCAGGTAACCTTTAAAGACTTTCATTTCCAACTATGTATAGCACCAGGAATGGGAATTGGCTTCTCAGTGTTGAGCAAAGACCCTATTATCCCAGACGGGCAGGTGAACAGCAGATTTAGCTCTTTATGTAGTGCTTTTCATACATCCTTTATGAAAGAAGGTAAATATAATTCTCCTCACATTATATATGGGGAAACTGAAGAACAGAGAGGTGAAGTGACTTTATTGTAGCGGGTAGTTGCAAAGGTAGCTCCTCAATCAGCACAGTACAGAAACTGCAACTTTAGTTGGTCGACTGACAGCTAATCAATAGGTTTGACAGTCTGGAATTCGTCATCTTCCATTATAACTATTTTGATTCTCATTGTAGTTGTTAGGGAACTACAATATATGGACCTAGCAAATATTTGATTGAATATTGCTTGTTAAAGAGATGAGTTATGTGGGATTGCAAGGTTTGGACTTTTCTCTATTATCCTTTACACACTGGGAGAGCACCATGATTTATAAAATTGCTCCAGGAAATAACATCAGACATGCTCATTTACTGGAGCTTTTACATGATTTCTGTAGTGAAAGGTATAGAACAGCTTATTTATGAGGAGAGATTAATAAAATTGGGACTTTTCAGTTTGGAAAAGAGATGACTAAGGGCAGATATAATAGGGGTCTATAAAATCATGACTGGTGTGGAGAAAGTAAATAAGGAAGTATTATTTAATACTCCTCATAACACAAGAACTAGGGGTAATCAAATGAAATTAATAGGCAACAGGTTTAAAACAAACAAAAGGAAATATTTCTTCACACAATGCAGAGTCAAACCTGTGGAACTCTTTGCAAGAGGATGTTGTGGAAGCCAAGAATATGACAGGGTTCAAAAAAGAACTAGATAAATTCATAGAGGATAGGTCCATCAATGGCTATTAGCCAGGATGGGCAGGGATGGTGTCCCTAGCCTCTGTTTGCGAGAAGCTGGGAATGGGCAACAGGGGATGGATCACTTAATGATTACCTGTTCTGTTCATTCCCTCTAGGGCACAAAACATTGGCCACTGTCAGAAGACAGGATACTAGGCTAGATGGACCTTTGGTCTTACCCAGTATGGTTGTTCTTATGTTCTTATGAATGCCTTTCAGTGGGAGGACTCTGAAGAATGATTTCACAGGATTTCTGCTTGGAAGATTCTCTGGGTCGCTGGTGTTCTAATATTTACTCATTTCTAATTCTTTGTTAGTTGATTGTAACTAAAAATGTATGGCACCTTTAAATTGCATACAGCTAGAGAAATGATGGCTGCAAACTTTTTTTTTCTAATCACAGCTATAACTAGCCCCCCCAAAATGAGTATTTTCTATGATAGATATTCCTCATAAAGTTGCATAAACTATTTCCTTATGGGGAGGGGGGGGGGAAAGCTGTTGCTTATTTTCTTCCAAATTAAAACTGAAATCCCATTGTGGAAATGTTTTAATGTATCCATTTGTTCAAAGTTAGTGAAACAATTTTATTGCTATGGCAACAGGATTAAATAATTTAACTGTTTTGTTGTTGTTGTTTTTTTGTATAAGCCACAATGCAGAACAATTTTAAGTAATCAGATAAAGAATAATTATTCAAGAAGAAGTTTTAAGCAATTTACTCAGCAGGAATAGCATTGTGGTTCTTACCAGCTTGCCTTTCAAGCTCACAAACCCTTTAGCATTAGGTTTCTAACTTACTAGTCCTGGTGTTCTGCATTGTACCTGTCACTATGGATACCACTATGCTTCTTGAGGGATCACACTGTCAGGCCACGTCTCTGTACCGAGAGACATTGATTTTTCTCATTGAGTCCCAATAATGTAATCATCATTGAATAAAATGGATCTGTATATTTGATGTATATTATTAATTCCACCTAAGAAATGCCTTTGGCTAATCTTACTTTAATGAATCAGGAAAGTGCAAGAAACATAATTAATATTCTAAAAGTCATGTATATTTTCTCTTACAACTATACAGTTTAATTAAAGGAAATGGACTGAAAAAACAAAGATATTAAAATATGTTGAACAACTAAAGTCTTATTTTATCAAAAGCTAAAATCAGTGCTCTGGTTATTTTACTAAAATGTAGCTGCTTCTTTTAAGGGAATGAAGGATCAATCTTCGAAACACTGTTTTGTGAAAATAAAGAATTGTTTGAACAATGATTTTATCTCTACAATTCTGACTTGTTTAACTTAAAGGATTAGAAGATTATTTTTTAGTAGTGGTGTTTAGAAACATAACTTAGTTTAGAACCACTCCATGTTTAATGAGGGATTAGAGTGATTAAATCTAATGATCTCATTAAGTTTCATAAAATATTCCTAACAGCTTGTCCTGGGCCAAATTCTGATCTCTCACTATTGTAATTGCAAAATAATTCTCTTGATTTCAGTGCAATTACTCTGGGTTTATCCAGGAGTAAACAGGAGTGGAATCCGGCACTCTGAGTTTTAGGTACTCAACACCTAATTTTAGGTACTCAGTACATCCACTGATATAAACTGGTTATAATGGCATATAAACCAGTAGAGTTACAACAGTTTAAAAATGGCATGTGTAGTATCGAGTCCTACTTGTACTGTCAAATTTATAACTAAAGCATAGTTCCTGTTCTATCCAGTTATCTGCTGGTGCAGTAAAAATACCATAGGTATTCAGTGAAGTACCTGTCTGGTGCTCTCCATTTATGTCATTCATTTAATGGTGGGGGAAGGACTCAAGGGCTGGTGTATGCTTGTTACTAGTCACAACTAAAAGTGAAGTCTGTGGAGACCTGGAGAGAAAAGCTTGTGTTGCCAGAGACTGTTGATTTCAGGGAGCTCAGTTACAGCAGGCACAGACAAGACTGCTTCACGCTAAAGGCAACTAATGGTGAGTTGCCTCACAACCCTGTGTACCGCTGGGGAACATCACAAAGGGCTCTCTTATAGAAGCTAAAATTGTCCTTTCAGTGTTAACTCTGAAACATGGTAACTGGGAGTTATGCTATCTGTCTTTCCTTGGATGATTTCAACATAAGGGACACTGGACCAGTAAAATATAGTGTGCATCTCTCTGAACTAGCACAAGTGAATGTGGCCCTCTGACTGTAGTTCATATAGAAATGTGTCAAGTAATTTATGTAAACAAGATAATTGAAGCAAATTGTCAAAGCAGTGCATGAGAGTTAGCCATACAACTGGCATTAGCATCTGAGTTGCACAATAAAATACCGTGTGACACTTCTATAATGCACGGGCACATGTTTAACTTATGATCTGCATTAATGTAAAAAATTAACTACACAGGGAATTTCATTCGCATACTGTAAAACTGAGACAAGAGGCCTTTAATCTTTTTAATACACTGTATTAATTTGTCTGCCAAAGCTCATCAGTCCTTTTGGGTGCATGCAGCCTGGAACCAGTTAGTATTAGTAGAAATAGGAACCCGTATTTTTAGCAATAGTCAGCAGCATGGCTAGTTAACTCCATTACATACCCTAAAATGGCCACCAATAAAATTCAGGGAAACACTTTTCTGTAGAACCCAATTGTCATTTAAGGTTGTTTGCTGAATTTCCAGTAGAAGAGGGACTTGAAGTCAGAGTTGCAGGGAGATTGAATGTAACACAAATGGTATCTGTCAATTCAATGAGGCTTTTACAGCTTTCCATCCTGTCCTCTCATCCTTCTCCACCACGTCAAAACAATAAGACAAAAATTTATGCTACTGTTTTAACTCTTGTATGTGTAAAAGGACTCCAAATTGATGTTGTAGAGTACAGAAAGGAAAAGGCATCATGATGGCAATTTGTTGACCTGCCAGTCTCCTTAACACTAATTAACCTGTTACAAACCTAGAAAATAAAACTGATTACTTAAATGAAATGATGGTGTACCGAGAAAATGTAGTTGTAAAGAGCATTCCCTTAAACCTGTTGTAAAGCTTTTATCACCTCAGGAAATGGAATCCAATTTTGGTTTGTTTTTAAACTTATATTTCCACTACTAATCAGCAACTTTACCCTTTCAAGAGATGGATTTGCTTGTTAGATGCCATTGGTTGAGATTAAGTACTTTAGCAGCTGTTACTGCTTCCAAATGCACCTACAATCTAATTGCATTCAGCAGTCAATGTTAATGGACAGTGGCAGTGATGTACCAGTAAAAGAAATTAAATCTAAAAATGGTCCCAAAAATAAAGTAGGCAAAGTGAACAGTTTGTGAATGGTGCAATCTAAATGGAAAAGAGAGTTGGGAGGAATATCCAAGCACAGAAGCACTTGCTATGGAAACCTTTGAACAGAACTTTATTGCACATACAGAAACTTCTCCTTGTACTCCTAAGCTTTTCTGAGCAGGACTCTCTTCTCTTCTGAACTTTGCTTTGGGCTTCTTTGATTGTCCAGCACTTTACCCAGTAAAGGAGGAAACGTGCTACAGCCATGTTGAAGAACCCAGTCATCTTTTCAGACCCTATCCCCTGTGTCTCCCACTTTTCTCCTTAGTTTTCAGCTGGAAGGCAGTCTCAAGGAGTTGAGAAGAGTCCCCTAAAATGCTTCACTTACATCCATTATCTTTTGGGGAAGGTACCTCCATATTCAAGACGCTCTTCTCCCTTCTACACTATAAATTGTGAGCTGAGTTTCCTTGCCCATCATTGTTACCATATGTTCAGGGCCGGCGCTTCCATTTAGGCGACCTAGGCGGTCGCCTAGGGCACCAGGATTTGGGGGAGCGGCAATTCGGCGGTGGGGGGGTCCTTCCGCGCTCCTGGTCTTCGGCGGCAATTCTGCGGCGGGTCCTTCACTCGCTCCGGGACCTGCCACCGAAGTGCCCCGAAGACCGGCAGCGCGGAAGGACCCCCCCGCCGCCGAATTGCCGCCCCCCCAAATCCTGGTGCCCTAGGCGACCGCCTAGGTCGCCTAAATGGAAGCGCCGGCCCTGAACATATGGTAACAATGATGGGCAAGGAAACTCAGGGGTTACGGCGGGGCGGCGGGGCGCTGGGGGGTGTGTGTTACGGTAGGGCGGGGCTCTTTTTTTTTGCTTGGGGCGGCAAAAAAGTTAGATCCGGCCCTGGCTGCAACCTCCACACTGCTACTTTCAGCATGCTAGCTTGTGTCTCGCTAGCACAAATCTGACTACCCAGGCTGGGAGTATCACTCCTAGTTGCAGTGTAGAAGGTACCCTCAAGGGCTGTACTGGAGTGGAGGGGTCAAGGGCTCTACTGGAGGCAGTGATAGACAGAATTCAGATTAAAATGAAAATGACTGAATATAGTATCTACTACTACTGAATTATTTACTAGGTGAGATGTGATAGGAATGGCATTGTCTGTTGCAGCTCTTACTCTAATGCAGAGGTTCTCACAACATATTTTTTGGTGGCCTCAGAGTGCTGCCACCAACTCTTGCTGGTGGCCGCTCTGAGAATTTTTCCTAAAATACTTAATTAACTTTAGGAAAAACAAATAAATATGCACATATACATATCCAGATCATTGTAGTTTATTTATGTAGGTTTTTTTTGCAGACTCAATAACACAAATACTGTACAGTTGTCTCTAGTCTTTATTGGACCTAAACAGAATAGAAACAAAATTAAGGTGCTTTGCATGTTTTGATTTTTTAATGTAGATTGCTAGTTAGTAAGTCTGCTACTCTGAAAAGTGATATTTGTAAATTTGTTAATATCACTTTTCACAACAGACATACTCAGCCCTGGCATGCTGGGAGACAAATTGAGCCCCGGATGAGAAAGTGGGTAAAGAGTCAGGGGGACCAGGGGCAATGGGGGTCGAGGTGATGGTGGGGGGTGAGTCCAAAACCCTGCGGCTGGGGACAGAGCCTTCTGCCGCTTGGCCAGAGCCTGCCACCCACCACCCCAGGGCGGAAGCCTTGAAGCCCGAGCCCTACCGCCCCTGGGAAAGTGGGGAACTCACACTGGTTGCTTGCTCCTACAGTGTTTGTGGCTCCACAAGGGGGTAGGGACCAACCCTTGCAGGCAGCCCCAAGCTACTGCTTTACCAGCCCGCCCTCCTCCCAATCACCGTCCAGGAGGCTGTGGTCACACGAAAAGCCTCTGGTGGCCACATACGAGAAATGCTGGTAACATATATAATACAGCACATATGGCTATGCATGCCAGGTATCTGTCTTCCCTGCTGAGACCATCGATTGGCTTCTGTAGAATAGTTTTCCCATGCCATGCCTAACAGGGTCCTACTGATTGCTCTGATTCCAGTATCTCCGACATGATCTGCTGCCTCTCTACGGTCTATATGAGCTCATTATTTTAGGTGCTGGGCCAGATTCTGTGGTCACAGTGCATGAGCAAACAAAGTGTAAGGGTTGGCACTATGCTGCACCAAATCCCACCATGTCTGCCTACTGTTGCCCATTCTATTTGGTTGTGGTGCCATTGTTAACAATCATGCTTTGCTTAGTAAAAAGAGTCAACAATGCCAACTGTTGTGAAACATGCAGAGGTCTGCCATTTTTGATGCTGAAGTATTTGCTGATTTTAATATTTCATCTCAAATGTTCTACCAGGGCTTACAAGACGACTTCTCTGTGGCTTGGATCTGGTTCATAATGCAGCAATTTGTTTGTTCATTGGCTTGAGCTACTGTGACTATATTACATCTACTTTGCATTGCCTAACTATACAGAGGCGAGTGTGTTTTAGCTCTCTCTGTTAACTCTAAAACTTTTAATGATGTCGGTCCTTTTTATATCTGAGACTTCCTTCTTGAGCTTTGACCCGATGAGTATCTGTGTGTAGTCATCAATCATTGTTTAAGGAACCTCCATTATATCTTAAGCCTATATGTTATTGAGCCTCTGCTGTGATGGTCCTAGAGTGAGGATCCATCTTCTCCTTGACATTTAATTTCAATAGATTTCTCCCTTCTATTTAACCTAAGCCGCTATTACAGTTTGAACACAGTTGACCTCATGTGAATTACATCCTCCTCCCTTTCCTGCTGTCATTTCTTCAGTTATGGACCTCTTGATTGTTTCTTTTCTTTAACTTATTTTTGCTATGCTTTATATTTTGATACACGGTAGTCTCCTAGTGTAATGATTTAAAATAGTTTCTATTTTAACATGCCCAGAGACCTTCAGCAAGGGGACTCTAAATGCAAGGGTGGGGGGGAGTCTTAATTTCAAAATCGAGTATTGCACAAGAGGATTTTGCACAAAATCCAATCAAATTTTGTGTTTGAGTTTTCAGCCTGGTGAACTGGTGTTCAAGCAAAAAGAGAACTAGAGCAATGTCATTCATACAAGTTGCTGTGCTGTGCAATTACCTTCTGGGAGGTGTTTCTACTGATAATTCAGTGAAAGACACAGAAACCTGATCTGATTAAGCCCATATAAAATTTTAAAAATGCCTTGGCCATTAATGTGATATCAGAAATAAAACCAGAAAATCAGTAATGGCCAGAGATATACATAAGTCAGCAGTTTCATTTTGCAAGTTTTCATGCCAACACTTTCCTTAACTTCAGTCTGCGTGAAAGAGTTCACATGTTTTTTTATCAGCTATTTTGTTTTGTAGCATCCTAAAGTGTGTGGTAACTGGGCCTATAAATTTACCCTAGCTGTAAACTCCTCTGTAAAAAAGTGAGTGAAAGGTAATAACAATGACCTGCTACATAAAATTGTTTAAGAAAAGATGTAAGAAGAAGAGAGAATAAATTAATGTAAACAGAAGGGGTTTTATTGATACCACTCAAGAACTGAGTTAAGAATACTTCTAGCAAACAAGAGAAAAGAACTGGCAATCAATGAACCAAAATTGGTGTGTTGGAAATTATTTGTGAACAAAATAATGAGAGAATGGACTATTTTCCTTTTTGGGGGCTTTGCAAGGAAGCAAATTTAAACACAAACAATTTTAATTTCCATGGTTTATGTAAATGTACAGTTTTAATTGTGTAAGCACGAGGAGGGGCAGTGGTATGCATCTTTACCCATTCTGTAGTGATAAGAGCTGGTTTGTTTTTAAACATCTTACAAACATATAACAGCAGCAGTTTTGGGCTTTATTTTAGCTACAAATGAAATGAGTTATAAGTTCTTAACACCGAGATCATAGAAGGGCAGACTCTCTCTGGAAATGTTTACAATCTCAGTTTTAGACATCATTACAGATGACGGTGAAAAAAGCAGGGAGGAGATGGCACAGGGAAGGAAGTTTCAGGTTTGTGCTTCAGATTTATAATGAAACCATGATCATTGTTATTTAGAATCTGTCCCACCTCTTCATTGCCAATCACATTTTTTCCTGTTATTCAAAACTGAGACTGAAAAGAATTTATTTTCTAATTGCCTCCTAGATAACATCGTATCTATAAAAGTATTGCTTGATGTATTAGGCGTAGTCACTATGCCCCAATTTATGCCTAAACAGTTGACATATTTCATTAGTTATATTACTAGTTTCCACACACTCCAAACTGGTCTGATCTATATTATCTCATTTATTATTCAGCTGCTCATTCTGATCCTGGGATACAGTGTATAGCAAACTCCCACTCTCTTTATTATCTTTAAATCTGCTCCATGATGACTAAGGATGTATATTTATCATGGCTGTCATTAGAAAGCAATACATTGTGTTAATTTCATTTTTTAAGTGTACATCTTTATGTCTCACCAAAAACAAAAAAAACATGCCTTTTAGCTACAACAATTTTAATGGGTTCACACAATAATAAAATAAAATAAAAAAATAATCCAGCTAGTAAAGTGAGAGGGTCAGCAATGGGTAGACAAACCCCACTGGGCCAGAAGAAGTTAAAGGCCAGTACTGTGCCCAGGTAGCTCTGCCCCTCCAGCCCTAAACCGCATCCTCCAACTGGAGAAGGGGTTGAAAAGGGAGCAACACAGCTCAGAAGGAGGCTGCTGAGGAGGACAGCCCTACCCTGAAGGCTCCTGTCAAGGATGCCGGAGAAGCCTCCCTGAGTGAACAACAGTGTATGCTGAGCCTGGTTGGGGCTCACGGTTTGGTCAACTTTTCTTTTCCTTTTCATCGTATTTTGGACTGGACGCTGGGAGAGAAAAGCAGCAGTAGGAAGTGACCCAGGGAGGGTAAGTCAGAGAGTACATTTGGGGCCCAGACACTGTTGACCCTCCTAGGGCCATGGGTCAGAGCCTGGTGGAGTGGGCAGGCCTAGGCTCCCCTACCACTGCCCCCACTTCAGGAGGGAACCAAACCACCTGCCCAGCTTTCCACACCTCTGATTAAAGGAGGACCAGGTCTACAAGACTTACCCATTGTGAGTGGGCACTAGGTGCGCTAACCATTAGGCCATCTAACCCACCCTGTTACTGGGTCCCTTAGGGATCAGTACTTTAGTTACTACCAAATGAGTGCCTGATTTCTAGTAAGTTACCCTGACTGCTGTTTCATGTGCCGCTTTCTGGGTAATAATATAAGAAGACTCCATATATCTAAAAATTTATTAAGAGGACAATTTACAGATGTGCTGCAACTGTAGCTGGTATTCTAATCATGTAGATACAGACTGACTTCCTGGTGCCTCCTCCAAACTTTTCCTTCCTGTATTCCTCCCTCCAAGTTCCATGAAGGTTGCTACAATATCTAATTGACTTTTCCCAGAACTGACCATGCTATCATATCACATGTTCCTTTACATGTGAAGCTACTCCTTAGCCCTTTCTTTTCCATTATTTACTTTTCAGTACCTTCCCCTTAAGTTTTCACCCAAATTAAGGGCCAGATTCCACCAACCTAACTCATGTACAGTAGTATCTTATTCCACCCATACTCCCCTTGATTTCAATGGAGTAAGATAGTACTCATCTTGAAGTAAAAGTGACACAATCTGACCCTAAATTACTATACGCTTTCTGGAATTCTTTCCTGTTAAAATAACATCTGTTTACATCTATACCCAGGTTTCTTATTGACCTTGTACTCTTTCGTGCATTTGTGTCGAGAAGCTTTTCCCCCTATTTTGTGATTTTATTTTTATATGAACATTTTCTCCTGGTTTTCTCCTCTGTGCTTTATGCAATGTGAGATACATGTGACAGTATTAGAATAGAGTTGAGTCACATGTGGGTTACGGTAGAACCAGTGTCCTTAGGAGAAAATGATCATCTGGATTAAAGGTATGACACACTGAATCAGCCTTTGACAGAAATAGACTTGTTATAAAGTATCTCAGAAAGGTGTTTAAAAGAAACTTTCTAATCATTACTCCATATCACATGTGAGTAGAAGGAGGAAACATGGAGGATGCACAGCTTTTTGAAAGATAGCATATTCATGTACTTTATTATATTGGAATAATTTGTAAAGAAATTCAATTATCCTTAAAATCCTTCCCTGCTGTCACAAGCTGACAGGGTACAAATGAAAATTGGAACACTGTTTGTTCATTCATTTTCCCCTGAGAAAGAAATGCCCTGAGGGGGAAGAAATTGAGAAATTGATCTGTAAAAGTCTGAAACCACTATAACAACAGAGCAATCTATATGAAAAAGAAATAATTACTACAGGAGAAAGGTACTGTATTTAAAATGACTAGAAATAGAGAATATTAAATATATAATGGTTATTTTAGCAGTCTTTTAAAGGAATTACTGAGCTGAAAAGCTGAGAGTTATTGTTGTAGCTATTCACTACAGAAGTCATTAAAATTAACACCAAAGTGTGATGTATGACTTGTGGAAACTGGAAGAAATCTGAGCACAGTGACTGACCATACCAAACTTGTACCTGTGTGCAGAGAGCTTCCAAATCACTTTGCAGCTGGACATGACCTAGTGGGTCATACAGATTGAAAGGAGACCGCCAATCCGATTTTATCCTGCTCCTTCGTCTCTAGACTTGTATGAATGAAGTAAGCTCTGGTATATTTTTGCCTTCTCATGCTAAGACATACCCTAGACAGATGCTGCAAGCTGATGTCATCAGCCAGTATAACAGTTAGTGCAGCCCTACTCTATTAGATGATATTTTGAGAGGTTGGGCCTTGACTGATTCTATGGATAATCAACCCTGAGTATAGGAACACCTTTATATAATGTCCTTGTGTACAATAGGGAGAAAACCAATATAAAGGAATAGTTTACATGAGCATAATTATCTCATTGCCTAATAAAGAACAAGATAATCTTATGGGCTACTTAGACATTAAGTTCAAGGCTAATATCTGATTGACCACCAGAAAGATGCACTCCTAGTTACTCTATGCTCTCATTGCTATAATAGGGGAAAAGACAATTTTGCTAATTTCCCCCCACTACCTGGTTAGTGAATGATACTCAGGCAAGCTCCGGCCCACCGACTAATTGTTTCTTCATTCTTATCCCTTTCTCAGGGATTAGGTGGGATCAGCCCTGAAATGTGCCACAACAAAAAGCAAACCTAACTCAATATTGGGCTGTCCCCCAGTCTTCCAGTTCCTGCCTTTTCCTCTGTGCTTCGTTCTCAAACTGTCTCTGATTTGTGTTCTTCCCCAGTGGTTGCTCCTGTTATCAAGCCCATCTCTCTGCAAGTGAAGCTCCCTTCAGGCAGAGGTCCATTCTCCTTCCTGCCTAGACAGGCTCTCTCCTTTTATTCCCTTTTCAGGCTTGGCATTGGCTGCAGGTGTAGCAGGGTGGAGCTACCTGGGCCCATAGGCTCTACTTAAGCCCTGCTTTGCTGGTGTGGGGCCTCTCTGCCCCACTGCAATCTATTTTCCCCATATTTTTATATCTTTTTTTTTGTTTTAGTTTAGTAGAAAATCTCTTGCTGAACCAACTATTCAAATATAATATTAAATTACTTGTAATTATCTAAAACTTGAACTTTAAATCTATGTAAGATTGTGACATAAAAAGTACATACAGCCATCCTGGAAGCACATCAGCAAAATATTTCCAGTTCACTTATCAAATATATCAGTACCATCAGTGGCATGTGAGGCTTAAATCTTCCACAGTGTACATGCACAAACACTATGCAGGCAACCTATGATGGACACATCATACTTGGATTCATTTGAATGCATATATTGTAAGTGGTAACTGTGTTTTAGATCTTTTCAAAATGCTTGCGTGGATCTCTTTAGGCTTCAGCATTGCAATATATGGAAGAAATAAACGGTGTTCTGAATGCTATTTGGTAGTGATTGTGGTCATAGATACATGGACAGAGTGAAGGTTATTTGAATAACCATAAATGTTTATTTCCATATGCTCTAGTGTTTGGTTCCCCCCTTTAAGTATAACATTAACTCTGAATTTCCTAACACTATAATATTCGTGATTTTTTTTTTCAAAACTAACATTCACTAAAATAATATTTCCATAAGTAACTGTTAGATGTTCACAGCCTCAATTCAAAGTTAACAGACTTGCCTAGGAATCACACGTTCTCTCCATTGCTGCAAGGTTGCAGGTCCTTGGCAGAAGTAAACCCTCCTGAACTGATGGTGTACAACACAACAATAAGCAGTCACTAACAAGGAGGGACTGAGCTATCAGGAACAGTGTGAAAAGTGGACAGGGCTGGTCCAGCATGGGAGAAAGTCAGGGGAAGACCAGAACTATGGATTAAGTGTCACTCCTTAGTAACATCCATCTCCACTGTCTCCGGTACTGCCAATCACAAGCATTCAGAAATTGAGCTATGCCTCCAAAATCACAAGATTCTTTTTTAAAAAAATCATAGTTTTTAAGCCAAATTTTTTATTCTTTTTATTTGCCTTCAGGTTTTCCAGCCTTTAAGGTTCACATTTCCAAATGTTTCTCAGCAACCACCAAGACTAGCCACTGACTTTTAATTAAATGAAGGCTGAGATTCTCATGTATTCATATGACTTCAGGAGCTGGGACTTTAAGAAAAACACCAAACACCTCCAAACTTGTGATTGGGATGAAATTCAATAAGGATAAATGCAAAGTACTCCACTTAGGAAGGAACAATCAGTTGCACACATACAACATGGGAAATGACTGCCTAGGAAGAAATTCTGCAGAGAGGGATCTGGAGATCATAGTGGATCACAAGTTAAATATGAGTGAACAGTGTAATACTATTTAAAAAAACAAACAAACAAACAAACAAACAAACAAACAAACAAACAAACAAACAAACAAACATCATTCTGGGATGCATTAGCAGCAATGTTGTAAGCAAGAAATGAGAAGTAAATCTCCTGCTCTACTCCATGCTGATTAGGCCTCAGCTAGAGTGTTGCGTCCAGTTCTGGGCACCACATTTCAGGAAAGATGCAGGCAAATTAGTGAAAGTCTAGAGAAGAACAACAGAAATGATTAAAGGTCTAGAAAACATGACCTATGAGGGAAGATTGAAAAAAAAAAAGGGGGGGGGGTTGTTTAGTCTGCAGAAGAGAAGATTGAGGGGGGACATGATAACAGTTTTCAAGTACATAAAATGCTGTTACAAGGAGGAGGGAGAAAAATTGTTCTTCTTATCCTCTGAGGATAGGACAAGAAGCAATGGGTTTAAATTGAAGAAAGGGCGGTTTAGGTTGGGCATTAGGTAAAGCTTCCTTTCAGGGTGATTAGGTACTGGAATAAATTGCCCAGGGAGGTTGTGGAATCTCCATCATTAGAGATCTTTAAGAGCAGGTTAGACAAACACTGTCAGGGATGGTCTAGATAATACTTAGACCTTCCGTGAGTGGAGGGGGCTGGATTAGATGACCTCTCGAGGTCCCTTCCAGTCCTACGTTTCTATGATTCAATTATTAAAATCATGAGAGTTGGCAACATAATGTTCCTGTGAACCAGATAATAATGTTGCCTTCCATCTGTAGAACTAGTGAATGACCACAGGTGCAAAGTGTTCACTTGCTCCAGTTGGACTGAGATTGGCCCAATATATAATTTACATATTGTGAAAGGAAATTAAACTGTAAGAGAAAATTGTTAAAATTATGGCAGAGGAAGATATGAGACATATGTTTTATTGGCTAACGCTTTCATGCAGAAAATCCATTTAGAAACTATCAAACAGATGTCCTGATTTCGAACATGTATTGAATGAGCTGTATCAGGCTATTGGATACAGAGTATGGAAATTGCCTGCATATATTCCAGACACACATTCATCAATTCTATTAGGGAGTTTAGAGTAGCCAGAAAAAAGAGAATGTACTTATATAGCTACATGGTATTCGATACTGGCTTGTACTTTAGAAGGGCTTGAACAAAGAAGAATGGCATAAGAACAACGTGGTACACTTGTGAGGAAAGAAGGATCCTCCTGGTTAGCCAGGCATTACAAATTTAAGGGAGATCCAGGAACCTGGAGAGGTTTGCAGAAAGAGATTTCAGTTAAATACTGCCACAGATATAAGTGCATAGGCAGGTGGACTCCTATTTTGGACAAAGATACAAGCTTTAGTCCAATACTGTGTTGGGAGTTTTGAGCTCTAAGCAATTTAAATGATTGGGCCCTAAGCTATAAAAAGAGGATCTCTGATGTGGTTTTTCACTCATTCTCATGTTTTATACTCTGATCTCTCCGTGAGTAGCAGGGTGTCTTTAAATGCGCGGGGCAGATCCTCAGCTGCTGTAAATAGTCTATCATAGCTCTACAATGGAGCTACAACTATTTACAGCATTTGAGGCTCAAAATGTTCATTTTGAATTTTGCAACTATCACATAAGGAGGAGAAGACAAAGTGCTTCCCATTACGCATATGTGATAGACAGTGATAGTGATTTAAAAGTGCAGCTGGATATCTAATGTACATACCAATGCACAATTACAAAGGGCCAAGTTTTCAAAACCTTCCCCATGTTGGTGAGCACTTAACATCAGTAGTTGTGTTTATTCCTGTTCTGTTAAGTATATGAGAACTAATGGGAGTAAGGGTTCCACAACTGGGCTCATAGTTTGGAAACACTAAGGGATGATAATAGTGTAGGCAGTGCATTCCTATTCAAAAGAAAACTTGAAAGTCCTTTGTATGCACAGAGTTTATTTAGAAGTTTTTGAATATACAAGTCAAGGTATTTTTGGCACTCTGGATATATTTGTTTCAGAATATCTCATCTAGCATCTCTGAATTCCACTTGGGAGAAGAAAATAAATATTGTACTTCTTGTTAGCAACATTTATAGAGATCATTTTAAAAGGCCCTTACACGTTATATTACAGTAACTGAGAATAAATTTGTAATGACCTTGCCCTGTAAATCCGGGGTTTGGATATAAAGAGGTGTGACCACAATTATTTTATCTAAACAGGAAGGAGGCTCATCATAAAATATGACTCAGCATACACAGCTGTGCTAAATATGTATTTAATACAGTTACTTTCTTGCCACCAAACAAGAAAGACAACCCTGATATGCCAAATTCCTCAGCAAAAAGTGGCAGTACTCCATTGAATGCAATGGGGTTGCAGCCATCAATGTCACTGGTGAATATGGTCTATAATTTACAGTGATATTAACAAATACATCATATTTCTAAATCTTAAGTTAAATGTATTTACAATTTGAGGGAAAAATCAACTTTTTTAAATTTAAAAAGTGTCCAAATTAGAGATAGCTATATTAGTGACTGGCAAACTTGACTATATTCTCCTTTAGTTAAAGTGGTAGGGGCTTGTGCTTTTGCTGCTCAGAGTCCCAGTTTTAATTCCTGCTGATGACCATAGTGTGTGTGTACACACATTACTATAACTGCACTGAAAAATGATATCATTACACAAGCTTATTATACCAAGAAGAGATTATATATCTCTGTATACACAGAGCGTACTCACATTTCTGATTGCAAGAGATTTTCAAACAGATAATGTATGGTAAAATATTAGATTTGGTTACATTCTCAATTATTTTATGTATTTAGAATACTGTGCAATTATTGTCTAGAACCATAGAATATTGAGAGTGAGAAAAGTTACAGGGTAGGGGACAGAGGCCGTGCTCCTGCAAACACTTATGCACCTGCTCAACTTTACTCACGTGTGCAGTCCTATTGAAGTAATTAGTTAATTTCATTTAATTCATAAAGTCACAAGCATGCTGAAGTCTTAGCAGGATTGGTACCCAAATCACTACAGAAAGACCGAAACTGCAAAATTCTGATTTTGAACCGTCTCAAGTTGGGGATGTATGATCTAAGGTTTCAGTTTTGGTCCATATTTGCTAGTAACACATTAAGCTATTGACTGATTAATCTTGGGGCAACATCAGAAAAAAGGGTCAGAAAAGAGAGAGAAAATGTATATTACAGATATTTACTTTTTTTCCATTTGAAAAATGGGTCTGACATACAATATGTTCCACTATGGATCAGGTTTAGCTCTCACCCTCAAACTGATTAAAGCTTTGTCAAAGAAGTCTGCACTGATAGTCACAAGCCTTTTGCAGGGGAGAAAAATGCAGAAAAAAAGCAGTATTGGATGAAATCTCTTCTTCCTGCTCCTGGTAAGGAGGACAAACACAGTTTGCAATTGTAATGATGCCCATTGAGGGGTTATCTGTGTGGACTCAATCTGGGAATTCTAGATCCAAAAACATGAGAGATCCATCAGCTCAAAGGCATTAATAGATTCCTAAAGCCCTGTGGTTTGGACACTAGATGGGAACAGAAAGATGCAACGTGTTAACATGGGTTGCACGCTCCCTTTGGCTGGGGAAACTAAATTTTGAGTTTCAGACATCAAATGACTGCATGCACCACCAACTGAAAAAAAGGCCAAGGATGAGTAATTGGAATTGGGGTCTGAACATGCTGCATCTGCATAGGTTACACAAGTAATATGGAAGACACAAGTATTTTAGTTTATGGAAAAAATTGCTGGAGTTACTACGGTGAGAAGTTTAAGCTGCTAAATTTGAGTGCTCCTCCACTTACTTTGTCAATCTAGTCAATTGTTCTGAAAACCAGACTACTGCAAAGTCTACAAAATAGTCTTTGAAATTAAGCATTAATAACCAGGAATTAGCAGAGGAGCAAGTTTGAATCTTTTTTTTTCTCTTGTAGGTCTTTTTAATACATTAAATCACTTGACTCATTCGAATAAGTAATTCTCTCTTTAACAAACCAAACTCTGGTATAATTTAATTCCCTGATTAATTAAGTTTACTTAATGTGTAAGGAAATATTTCTACAGCTTTTCTCTTGACTTGATTTTAAAAAATGAAATCCACTAATTTTGATACACTATCTTGTGTTGAATTATTACTCCAAATTATCTTAGACAAATGTCACAACCAGTCAAAGCATCTGAAATGGAAAAGGCATTTATAGGATCAGATATCAAGGATGTGACCTATTTCTGCAAACCACAAGGTATTCAGTCAACAGTTTGTGCTAGTTCATTAGGAACAGGCTTGTAATGAAATAACAAGTTCCTTCCCCACTAACTGTTTTTAGAATCATACATAGAATCATGTATTGTATGTTATTAGCAACAGAACCTTTTCAATCTGTATTTTACTGTCTAGTTCTTTCTGTCTCAAGGTATTGCTTTGTACAACATAGGGCTTGTCTTCACTTCATTGTTACCTCAAAGTACAATTTGAGTGTCACCTCTAACCTGACTCCTGACCACAGCACAAAATTTCTAGCTCAATCTAACTGGGGCTTTAAGCTCAAGTTAGATAGCCCATCAGCAATGATGGATTGGAGCTTGAGTGCTGCTGAAGCTTGAGCTACTAATGGAGTGGGAACTCAGCTGTAAAGCATAGATTGTGCCCATGTCCCAAGAGGGAATAAGTCCCTCACTTTTTTACCCAGAGTTTTTTGAACCCAAAGCAGTGGTAACTTAACTGTTTTTTTGGGTGGTGTCAGGAATACATCAATGCGGACACAGCTGATAAATGATTGATATAAACCAGAGTGCTTTTACCTAAAGCTACTTTATTAGGTGTCAAGCACACACACACACAGACACACAGACACACACACACACATTTACTATAGCAATAGGTTCAGAGCACCCTAAACATTATATGAGAGGGGTGGCTGTGTTAGTCTGTATTCACAAAAGCAACGAGGAGTCCGGTGGCTCCTTAAAGACTAACAGTTTTATTTGCGCATAAGCTTTCATGGGTAAGTGGGGACTCCTCATTGTTTTTCTAAACATTATAGTTACCCTAAGTCTGAGATGGCTTTGAGTGATCACCAGCTGGGCTTCTGGGGGCCCTCCTTCCATCCAGCTGATGGGGAGTTGAGGTGTCAGCTCCTTGCCCAAAGAAAAGCTTCCTCTGACTGTTCCTAAGAGTATTCCTTTGCTTAATTTTTATAGTTAATGTAAACAAAGCACATAACTCATAGTGACTCCTAGTGGGTCACCAATTCTTTTAATTTCAGCAAATTACTTATTTTTATTATTAAAGCATTTTTAGTAGTTCTAGTCATAACAATAAAACTCATATATCAGGGCACTTAAAACCAAGGTTGGCTTCCCAAACATTCATTCCATTTTCATGGTACATTAACTCTTTGTCCCATCCTCCCATTCTGATTAGCAAAACTGCAAACATGCAGCTATTTGGCCATGCTTCTCAGAGCCCTAATGATTATTTCTAACTGTGTGGTATTTGGTTTTCAGCTAGCAGTGGCTGGATACATAAAATGGCTGACTACAGTTTGGCAAGTTCTGCAGTTACACCTTCCCCATGTCTCCCCATAGGACCTATCTACATCACAGCTCAGAGCGTGGGGAGAGGGAGGAAAGAACAGTCTGTGTTGATACTAGCCTCATGAGCAAATGGGCAGAAGAGGCAAGATGTAGCGAGACCTGTGAGCACAGAAGCAAGGGAGTATGCTGAGTCTAGCAATTGGCTGACACAATATAGGAAAAGTGAAGTACCAGAGGAATTGTGTGTCAGAAGGGTGTTTGAGGCACAGTGTCATCCCATGCTGCTTCTGGGGCAAGGTTTAGGTCTGTGTGCCCAATGACTTGACCTAGTGCAAAGTAATTATTATAATCCAACTGGTAAAGTAGTACAACATTGGCATTAAAAAAGCTGGCTGGATCATGCCTACCACCACCCGAGTACTGAAGTTGCAGGAGAGGGCCCGTGGGGCCTGATTTTAAAATGTATTAGGCACTTAAATTTGAAAATCATACTAGGCACCTAGTTTCAGTGGAATCAATATAGGAAATATGGCTGAAGAGTTGTGAGGGCATAGCCAGCCAAAGTAGAGTGTCACAGGATCCATTCCGAGTGAGAGGATATGAGGACAGCACATTTCAATGTAATTATTAAAACTTGACGAAACTTCCTGTCAACGAGGTTAGAAATAATCTTTGGCAAGCAAATTATATATAGTGCATTTGCCGTAAATGTTTGTACTCTGTTCCTGGAAAATATACTACTATTTATAGTATAGCATTGCATTCAGCTTCTCAACTTTTGAAGTGGGGATCTGATAGTGGTGGTCCTGCCCTCTGGGATGCATTGTAAAGACTGACTGTCATTTGGTGTAATCGAGTGCATTCCAAAGGTAAAATAGGAGGTAGTGGAACTGCCTCATCCATTTCTGCCTATTACAATATTGTTTATGCATGGACTTCCCAGAGCTAACAAAGAGGCTGGCCAGTCATGAAAACTAAAAATGGCATGCAGGTTCTCACAACAGACATAGGCATCCCTTACAACCAGTCCAGAGTGATATTACCCAGCCCTTTTTACTGCTCTTATGACTCCAACTTATTCTACATTTTTCCCAGTGGCCCCCGCAAGCCTGCAATTTGCATCATCCACTGAGCTACCGTGAGAGTTAAATCCTGTTCAGCCATATTTATATTCCATATTTATTCTTTCTGGAGATAATTAGGGATTAGAAAAATGCCTTCAGTCTATCCACTGGGGTAAATCAGTGGAGCTCTGTTGATGTTGGTGGACCTACACTAAGTTACACCAGCTAGGAATCTGGCCCAGAATAGCCAGAAAACCCAATTTTGGTGATTTTTTGTTTGTTTTTATAAAGCTCCATAAAAGCTGGCTTTTCATAAGTGGCTGGAATTATTTTGCTAGAGGAATTAATTTCCCTCCGCCTGTGTCCAAATCTTTCAGTTTATCAAAGCTTTCTCCCCACTGATAGACTGACATACTCCAAACACTCCAGGAATTTCACTGTTCAATTATATGATAATTTAGAGTTAT
The DNA here is from genome assembly GCF_028017835.1 of Emys orbicularis. Classification (NCBI taxonomy): domain Eukaryota; kingdom Metazoa; phylum Chordata; order Testudines; family Emydidae; genus Emys; species Emys orbicularis. The sequence continues at coordinate 151,324,971 of NC_088684.1, read as the reverse complement.
GTGTAATTTCATCTAGTCAATCTTATCATTACATTTCTGATACTTCCTACTTCCACCCAGCCAAGTACTGGAATGAAATGTTAAACTGTAGTAAACCGTTCAGGCACAAGGTGGCACTGTGTGTAAAATACCTTATTGGGATAAAAGGGAAGGTCCTTTCATGGATTGAGAACTGGTTAAAAGACAGGGAACAAAGGGTAGGAATTAATGGTAAATTCTCAGAATGGAGAGGGGTAACTAGTGGTGTTCCCCAAGGGTCAGTCCTAGGACCAATCCTATTCAACTTATTCATAAATGATCTGGAGAAAGGGGTAAACAGTGAGGTGGCAAAGTTTGCAGGTGATACTAAACTCAAGATAGTTAAGACCAAAGCAGACTGTGACGAACTTCAAAAAGATCTCACAAAACTAAGTGATTGGGCAACAAAATGGCAAATGAAATTTAATGTGGATAAATGTAAAGTAATGCACATTGGAAGAAATAACCCCAACTATACATACAATATGATGGGGGCTAATTTAGCTACAGCAAGTCAGGAAAAAGATCTTGGAGTCATCGTGGATAGTTCTCTGAAGATGTCCACGCAGTGTGCAGAAGCGGTCAAAAAAGCAAACAGGATGTTAGGAATCATTAAAAAGGGGACAGAGAATAAGACTGAGAATATATTATTGGCCTTATATAAATCGATGGTACGCCCTCATCTCGAATACTGCGTACAGATGTGGTCTCCTCATCTCAAAAAAGATATACTGGCACTAGAAAAGGTTCAGAAAATGGCAACTAAAATGATTAAGGGTTTGGAACGGGTCCCATATGAGGAGAGATTAAAGAGGCTAGGACTCTTCAGTTTGGAAAAGAGGAGACTAAGGGGGGATATGATAGAGGTATATAAAATCATGAGTGATGTGGAGAAAGTGGATAAGGAAAAGTTATTTACTTATTCCCATAATACAAGAACTAGGGGTCACCAAATGAAATTAATAGGCAGCAGGTTTAAAACAAATACAAGGAAGTTCTTCACGCAGCACACAGTCAACTTGTGGAACTCCTTACCTGAGGAGGTTGTGAAGGCTAGGACTATAACAGTGTTTAAAAGAGAACTGGATAAATTCATGGTGGTTAAGTCCATTAATGGCTATTAGCCTGGATGGGTAAGGAATGGTGTCCCTAGCCTCTGTTTGTCAGAGGATGGAGATGGATGGCAGGCGAGAGATCACTTGATCATTGCCTGTTAGGTCCACTCCCTCTGGGGCACCTGGTATTGGCCACTGTCGGTAGATAGGATACTGGGCTAGATGGACCTTTGGTCTAACCCGGTACGGCCGTTCTTATGTTCTTATGTTCTTATGAAAGCTATCCTTATCTATACCAGGTAGAACATTAAAGGATCTTATTATGAACATGTCTGGTGTGTATAAGCAATCTCTGTAGCCAGTTCATATCCAGTACAGGGACATGACACGGTGTCAGGAGTAGACTAAGAACAGAAACAGGAGGAAAACAGCAAAGAGGTTGCAGACCGAAGGAACAGCAACAAAAGTTGCAGTATCTCATCAACATGCCACTCTTCAGTGCTCCAGAGAACTTCAGCTTTGACAAACCTTCACAATGAACATCCTGGAAACAGTATTTTGCAATATTTTTAATTACAATCAAATCCACAAAGAAACCAGAGATATACAATATACAGGTATCTTCTTTAATGATTGCTCTGGGGAAGTAGGAGGAGCATATCTTTGGGTCCTTTTGACTTTACTGAAGTTAGACAAAAAGATGACTATGAAAGGCTTCTGGCTATGTTTGCAGCATACTTTACACCTCAGAGAAATGTGGTTTGTGAAAGAGCATGTTTTCACCAGAGTATTCAAGAACAAGGGGGAAATGCTGAATGTTTTAAAAGAGCTCTGCATGCATTGGCTAAAAAGTGTCATTTTTTGGAATGGAACAGAGGAAAATATGAGAGACAAACTGGTTATTGGGTTAACAGATTTGGAAAAAAATATCTTTCACAGCAACTACAATTGAAGAGAGATTTAATCCTAGCCAGAGCTATTAAAATAGCAAAGCAGTCTGAGCTAGTGAGACAGCAAAATCAAGAGCAACTTGCCAAACTTGAAAAAACAAGACACTAGTTTATAACCTATTAAGACATGCAACATGAGTGCTAAAATCCATTACCATAAGACTCCTGAGGGAAGGTGAGAGAACTCTCAGGCTAACAGGGACAAATTCCAATTTACGTGCACAAGGTGTGAAAAAAAGTCATATCCCACGAGATGATGCATGTCCAGGCAGAGGCACACTGTGTAATAAATGCATGAAATATGAACATTTTCCAGCTGTTTGCTGCACCAAAGCAGTCAGGGAGTTGGCTTATATTACAGACAATCAAGAGTCATTTGTTTATGGGATCAGTCACTTGTGATGACATAGTGCCTGCCTGGCGAGTGACATTGAATATTCATGTCAAGGCTATTGACTTTGAAAGTGACTCAGGACCTGATGTCACAGTCATCTCAAAAGGCACTTACAATTTCCTTCAACCTGTCCTAGAGCTAAAGTTACCTGACACAGCTCTGACTAGCCCTGGAGGTATTTTGAACTGCCTGGGCCATTTCATCACAGAAACAACTTAACAAGACAAAATATTTGCATTCAGAATGTATGTAATCAAAGGATCATAGACCAACAACTTTCTCAGTCTGAGCATGGCTGCAATGATGGCCCTAGTGGCAAAGATGGAAGAACTCAATGACATGTTTGGTGATACTGGACTTTTGAAACAAGATCCAGTACAGAATAACCTTAAGAGACAATTCTGAACTATATAGTGTACATACACCTCACATGATTTCTATCCCATTACTTCTTAACGTGGAAATTGAGTTAAAGAGAATGGAGTGTATTGGCATAATCAAGAAAATCTCTGAGCCAACACCATGGTGTGCACCAGTGGTACCAGTTAAACATAAAAATGGAAAAATATGAACTTAAAAGACTTAATAAAGCAGTTAAGTGAGAAAAATATATCCTCCCAACACTGGATGACCCAAAGTTAAAGGAGCTACAATATTCTCCAAGATGGGTGCCTTGAGCAGATTCTGGAAAATTTCTTTCACCAAACAAAGGGCTAAAATTGACTGCATTTAGTATACCCTTTGAGAGATTTTGCTTTCAAACATTATTTTGGGGATTACCAATGCACCTGAAATTTTCCAAAGAAACATGGCAGAATTGTTCACAAACACAAATGGAGTTGTCATTTTCATAGACATTCTGATATAAGGATCTTCAATGGAAGGACACAACAAAACTCTCAAAGAAGTCCTAAGTCTACTCAGTCAGTCTGGACTGAAACAAAGGCTTTCTCTACACTGGCAAGTGAAAGACAAAACTTTTGTCATTCAGAGGTGTTAAAAAACACCCGCCCCCCCCGAAAAACAAAAATTTTGCCGATGACAAGTGCCGGTGTGAACAGCCCTTTGTCAGTAGCAGCGCTCTCCTGCCAACAATATTAATGCTGCTCATTGGGGGGGGGGTTGTTAGCAGGAGAGCTGTCTCCTGCCGACAAACAGCGGTGACACTGTGTGCCTTTTAGAAGCACAGCTGTAGTGGCACAGCCATGTCACTAAATGCTGTGTAGTGCAGAAATAGCCTCAATAAGGAAAAAATGCACTTTCCACTTATCCCAAATCGAGTTTTTTGGAACAGACAGTAAACAAAGATGTAATCAGTCATAGCCCTGAGAAAGTAAAAGCAATTTGAGAATTGAATGCACCATACGAGAACATATGCTGGCAATGGTAAATTATCTTCGTCAATATCTAGAAGTGACAAAACCACTGAATGAACATATCTTGGTTATGGGGGCCAAATCAAGAAATTGCCTTCAAAAGGTAAAATAAGAACTGGAGTTGCTAGATAATTTATGTACTGTGATGTGAACAAACCCACAATGATCAGTGTGAATGCAAGTGGCTATGGCCTAGGTTGTGTATTGTTGCAACAACATGGATCTGAGTGGAAGCCAAATGCATTTTGCTCTCGCACACTTACAGAAGCAGAAAAATGATCTACACAGATTGAAAAGGAGTACCTGGCAAGCATATGGGCATGTGAGAACTTTTACAGATATCTGTGTGGACAGGATTCATTGACACAGATAACAGACCATAAACCTTGCTTGCAACCCTCATCACCAGAAAACACCTGAATCAAGCACTTCTGAGATGTGAACATTTATTGCTAAGGTAAATGTGATTTAACCCAATTGCTAATTATGTTCCTGGGAACAATCTGGTAGTAGCAGACACTCTGTTATGGAGCCCAGGATTCCACTCAACTACCCGTGAGCTAGATGATAATATAAAGGCATATGTGGATGCTGTGGACACATTCAGAGCAGCATCAGAAAAGAGACTAATCCAGCTACAAAAAGCAACCTTGACAGACACATGACTTCAGGAAGTTCTAAGTTACATTAGTGGTGACTGGCCCAATTAGCTAACAGACACTAAGGAAGTAACAAGAGACTACTTTACGATGCATGGACAATTAAATGAATCAAATGGATCATGATTAAAGGCAATGATATCATAATTCCAAATGAAATGAGAGGAGAAATTCTAAACTGCTTCCTCTATGTGCATTTCAAGAGGCACATTGCCCCAAACTGGATGGGAAGTCACAAGGAGGAAACGGGGATGGTGCCCTTCTGTAACAACCCCTAAAGTGGTCCTGTGCACAAGAAAGCTCAAGAAGGGATCAGGGCCAGCTCTACCATTTTTGCCGCCCCAAGCAAAATAAATAAATAGATAAATAAAACGCTCGGACTGCCGCTCGAACTGCCGAAGCACAAAAAAAATAAAATAAAATAAAAGCCGCCTGGACTCTGCCGCCCCAAGAATGGATGGAATGCTCCGCTAGTGCCTGGAGCCAGCCCTGGAAGGGATTGTACCTCACTGAAGAACAACTCTTTCTCAAGCTCCAATTGAGAGAATGCAGCACCTCAAACTCAAGGTTGCGGTTAAGTGTCGTGGACTACCTAGCCCAACTGTATTCTCAGGTAGACGTGCTTCCTTTTCCAAGTCATCTCGACTGAATCTCAAAATGTGACTACTGTACTTTTCTAGATCCTTCTCTTTTTACTTCCACCAACTCTGGTTAGGGTCCCATGCTATGGGCTGTGACGTTTTGTGGTTGTGAAATTTGCCTATAGTGCAAACTGCTTTCCTGTGCTGCAAGCCTCCCTGTGCCAAATCCTCTAGCTACCCCTCCACCAGCAACTGCTAAAATCCAGCTATGCGTTGCCTGTATCAAATTCAGTTTCAAATAACTGTTAAATAAATCGAAAATCATTTATTAAAATATTAATAGTAATGATTACACTATCAATATTATCAGTAGTGCTGACCTGTTCTTAAATGTTTGCTTCCATCCTCTATGTAATAATTCAATGTATCAATTTGTCTCAGATTCCCTGGAGATATCTAAAAATATTTCTATAGAATGTAGGTCCATCATATTGCAGAATAAACCAGGCCCTGGTCATAGGAGACTCTGAAACCATTAGTTTTCTCTAAGTGCTATCAGCAACTCCAGACAGGTAGAAGTGTTGAAAAGAACAGAAAACCACCTAAATAATGGAAGGGTAGTTTTATTTGTTGCTCTTTTTATTTTTTAAACTGCCTTTCCACCAACAGTAGGACTGTAAAGAATGTCTTGAAAAATGAGATGAAATTGTGCATCATGTAGACATAAAAATCCACTCAATTTTTGCCATCAAATTTAAATCCTAGTAAATTAAAACAATCTGGGTGTAATTGTAACTTAAAAAAAAAAAAAACAGAGGCTACTCTATATCTGTCTGCCACAAATGTACCATTAAGATTATTAATTATTTCTATCATGGAAATGAGGGAAGGATAAAATAGACAAAACAGCAAGGAACCTTCAGTATGTAATTATTAGCTGATTCTCTTCCTGAATAGGACAAATTATATAAAAAACTAAACTCCCTCATAGTCTGTGGGGGGGACCATGACCAGGGGGTTATTTTGAATGCTATATTAATCTTGCAAACCTCCCTAAGCTCTGTTTAACTGCTTTTTCAGCATTAATAGTACCCTAAATGCTTTTTACATATAATTAGCTGTAGATTCCTTTTTGAGGCACAAGTAGTAAAATAAGCAACAAATGTGGGACCAAGTCCTTACTCATTCAGTGGGAATTTACTTGAGTGAGAGCCTCAGGTTTCAGTCCATTAGGAGTTCTGTTGGCCTAGCGACAGGAGTCAATTGTGTCATTTAGGATCAGTCCTGCACTGTGGTGGGGGGCAAGGCAGAATCACACTTACCTAGAAGGTGCCCCAGGAGGCATTTTGGTGGTGTGCCTACACCCCTCCATGGGGCACTGAATACTCCTGGACAAGGCAGATCTGATGAGAGATCTGATGAGTGTAAGAGCGAGTTCTGCCCAGCCCTGATGTGGACCATGTAAGGGCAGGGGTAGATTGGGGGATGGCTCTTCACCACCCCATGGCACATCTGTATAACTACGAGGCAGAATGTGGACCTAAATAAGGATTCAAAGACTTTGCTTGCTTTGAATTAAGGTTCTGAACCAGCCCAATCCAGGAAGAGTATCATTTACTAATCCCAATCGGCTTCTGAAACCTAAACCTGATTGTTTTTAAAATGTTTCATATCTGTTGCATCCCTACACATCCTAAATGCTTCTATTCACATTTTAATACCTTGTGTAGTGCTGTCAGCTGTACATCCATAGTCAAGTACCCTTTTAATTCCACACTTGTGCAACCATGCCATGCAAAGGTGGTAAAGAATCACAGAGACGGTCACTTTAGTCTAACACTGAACAAAAAACTCTATTTAAAATAAGGCAAACAGTATAATCCCTAAATTACTCTGCCCAGGGGCGGCTTCAGCACGTGCCTGGGGTGGCAAGCCACGAGGGGCGGCGCGCCGGTCGCCGTGAAAGCGGCATTCTGGCAGCCTTCAGCAGTAATTCGGCGGTGGGCACGCTGAAGGCGCAGGACCGGCAGATCACCTGCAGAAACGCTGCCGAATCCGCATGACTGCCTGACTGCCGTGCTTGGGGTGGCAAAAAACATAGCGCTGCCCCTGACTCTGCCTCCCTCTGCTTTGCTGTAGAGCTTTTCCCTAGAATCTTCTCCTGCTCCTTCTGGCCTGGCTTTCTACTACACTCTTGAAGAAATACTACACATATCATAAAAGTGTACAGTACCTTACGAGTAGGAATTTGCACAGAGGAAATAAGAAACATTTGTATTACACAATCAGAATATATGCATTAAAACAGATTTGCTAGCAGAGCATCTAAACATGCGCACCAGTAACTTCCAGCATGACAATGTAATTGGGATCTTTAAATTATACTAAAGGTACCTTCTGATTTAGGCACAGGCAATTGGAAGGATGTGTATTTTCAGGTAAACTTTTCTCCTCTCCATCAGTTTGACGCAGATTGAATTGTCACATTAGTCTCTGTTTGACTAGATCAACCAGTTGTTTCCAACAGAGATGTGGAAACCAGCTGAGCCTCATGATGAAGTCTTCTGATTGAAAATACTGTCATGATTGTAGACAGATTGCCAGAAGAGATTTTTTTTGTACAACCGGCAATCAGTCAATCAAACTACTGGATAATTAATCTTAGAAACTGAAATGATTATCTTTACTATAGCCAGAGCCTATACCTTTTTGATGGGTCTGGTCTTCAACTCTCTCCCTGAATCTCCTGCCTCTTCACATCATTTTCTATCCTACAGCTGGAGGGAACAAACTGTAGTGTTTACAGGGAGACCAACTGTGCAACACACCTTTTCCTTACCTCAGAAAGATCTGGTAAGGCTACATTTCTTATCTCCCGGTGGCCATGGTAAGGTCTGTATGGATGTGGTCATCTCTCTCAGCTGTGGGAAATACTAATATATCATAGCTCTAAGAGCAGATTAAGCCTAGGTTTCTGCCAGAGCAATATGGGGCTGTAAGGCACTGGGGGGAGGAGGAAGGAGACAACTACATAACTGATCCTTGGCCCCTTCTTCCTACCACTTTCTGTTTAGACTAGGTGTGCTATTCTGTTATGTGGAAGGTGGCATCCCAAAGATGGCTCATCCCATACTGCATCCCAGCATGACAACACACTAATTTCAAATAGAAGGGTGGCTGACAGAGAAGCAGGTGGACCACGCATGTTGTAGGAGTGTCCCTCAGAACAGAGAATCCTTCTGGCAACCAGCATTGTGTGGATATGTGCGTGCATACTCTGACTCCAATGAAGTTACACCACATAAAACTGCAGTAAAGAAGTGGAGAATTGGGTCCTACTTACTTTGGGGATATATCATGAGACAAAAGCAGGATGGAGAGAATGAATTATGAGGAAGGATAAAGATAGAGAAAGAAATGGAGGAATATGATAAAGGTAATTCAAGGGATCAATGGAGAGAGAAATTAATTTGAGGAAAAAAAACAAACAAACAGGAAAAAGAAGGAGGAAAGCGAGTCTGAACTAAGGGATGTAAAGGGAAATAAAGAAGAAAGAAATAATGTGCCAAATGCATCCAAAATTTCATCATTGAGTTAACAGCATACATCACACCTGAGATGAAATCCTGGCCCTGCTAATGTTAATGGGAGTCTTGTCATTGATTTCAGTAGAGCAAGGATTTCACCAACAGTTTTATATGAGAACTGCGAAGGCCTAGATTCTGCCACCCTTACTCTGCAAGCAGTCCCATGGGTTTCAGTGGCACTACATGCTGAATAAGATTCTACTCAACATGGCTAAAGGCGGTAGAAAGCAGTCCAAAACTTGAAAGAAAAAATAAAAAGAAATATGTCAATTTACAAGGCCAAAAATGCCTATGCTAAAATCATATGGAAAATAATGTATGCAGTATATGCTAAGTGAACAAAGTGGAAAGTTAAGTTTGTGCTTACTCAAGTACATGTATTGCATATACTGTACAATATGCATAACCACAGTACAAGGGCCATTTATTGAAAGAACCTGTGAATAAATATATCTGACTTTAAACTCGGTTTATTGAGCCCACTGCTCTCTGAAGTGGAACATTGCTGATGCACTAAAAAAATCCAAAACAAAACAAAACCCCAACACTCTATTGTTATACCTATTGTCAAGAGTATTACACTCTTGAAAGTCTGAACGTGTATGTGGCATTGGCTCAGATGCTAAGTAACAGAATAAAAACATTTTCACCTCACTGGTTTAAATATTACTCAGGTGTAGTCTGCCAGGCAGACCTTAGAACTGGGAGTCATCAGGACATTTCTTTCTATAGCAACCTCAGCCATTAATATATATGTTATAATTTTGGGCAAGTCATTTGACATCAGTCTAGTTATTCATAGAATTGGTGCAATGATACTTACCCACCTCACAAGTGCTTGAGTTTTAACTGGTGATTGTAAAAGTACTTTGGGATGCTAGCCTGAAAGGTGCAATAAGAGTGCAAGGCATTAATTTTCAGTAGTGTTGCTGGTCTCAGTTCATCTCCTAGAAGACAACTGTCCATTATAATAGTTATTGATAACAGTTGCCTGTTTTAGGAACCTTATTAGGGAGGATGAAGACTGAATGGAGACAGATACTGGCTTACCTTCCTATTTCTAGATGTACTCCCTCTAGGTCAGAACTGAGGCACGATGGTGTGACAGTGTGGGATGCATGAAATGCATTTTAACATTTTTTTATGACTCAGGTGTGACACATTTCCAGATCCTTCTAACAGAATACATAAAAGTCCTAGGACTAGTACCCACACTTATTCATGCATGTAGCCTCATTGCTTCCAGTAGGACTACTGGTTATGATAGGGGCCACAGGACCAGTCCCTATTGAGCAGCAAACCTGGGAATCTTCACTTTAAAACCCAAAGATGGCAACCATTTCTCCCTCCACCCACACCCTTAGCTTCCCATGCTTCTTCCATCTACACAATTTAAAAAAATCCATACCAAAATGCTGGGGCTAAGCGAACACTATACACATTCCTTCTATGGCTCATCTATACTTTTACTTCTAAAATTTATGAGGAATTATTGTCCGATTTACCAAATAACTTTTTCAGAAGAATGTTTTTTGAGAAGCAGAATTATTTTTGAGCAAAAATAAAGGGTGAGGGGTGGGGAAGGAGTAGATTGTGTGCCTCAAAGGAGTGTTCTGTGAAGGGGGGGGGGGGGAATGAAAGAAACAAAGATTAGAAATGAGGTTCTTTAATGTGAAATGAATACTGAAATGAAAAGAAGTGGAAGACTCTTTAAAAAGCTTCAGTTACCAAAAAAAAAAAAAAAAATCATTTAAAGCTACCATCACATGTTCACTAAAATAAGCCAGAAAATGTAAATGTGTCTATGCAAACATCCTCAATTTAAAAAAAAAAATCAACAGGCTGAGGGCATTATTATGGCAGTATTGCTTACACTGTGTCTAGGACAAAGCTCATATTCTCCCATAAAGCCATGTCTTCAATGCAGCATTATCTCAAATGACTGACACCTGGGTTAGTCTACTAGTTACTGTGTCCCCACTGGTGCTGCACTCCCCTTTTTGTGTACTGCTCGGACCATCCCTTGGTTTTGTGGGGTGCACTAATCTCAACCACTCTATGGCCATGTCTACAATACAGACATATGGTGGTGTAACTATGCTGTCCCGGAGTGAGGTAATTATATCAACCTAACCTCTGGTGTAGATAGCACTATCACAACGGGAGAGCTTCTTCTGCAACATAGCTACTGCCTCTCAGTGAGGTCGATTAACTTTGCAGATGGGAGAAGTTCTCCCGTCGGTGCAGTAGCATCTTCACTAAAGTGCTACACAGGTATATCTGCATCAGTGCTGCTGTAGCGCCATATGTGAAGGCAAGCCCTATGACTCTTTCACTTTGAGTTGTGATGGAACTTGTCTGTCCTGGGTACATGGGGAATTGTGGGAAGGCACTGGAGGACTATCAGCATGAACAATTTAGCTTGCATCCCAACTGCAAAATGAGTGGGTTGGAAATGGATCTCGGTCTCTAAACCTTTACCCCCAGCTAGCCTGGGTTGAAAGCACTATTAAACTCAGGTGAGAAGGTTTAGTACATGGACAGGAGGAGGGGTTAGGAGCAACATCCGGGTAAGAGCTCAGGCTAACTCTACAGTGAAGACATCCCCCTAAATGGATTATTCCTACATAGCAGAAAAGAAATGACAAATTTCCTCTTTCAGGATTTCCCTAGAATTCTCCCACCAGTGAGGAAGATTGAATTTGTCACAGCAGGTATAGCAGGAGAAGGTTCAGCCCACATGATCCATGGAAACCAAAAGGCCAGGGCCATCTAGAATCCTGGTGGCTCCCAGGAGGTTTTACCAGCCCTACTAGGTTCCTCACTGGCTGCTGACCTGGAGCCTCCTCTGTCAATTTTACATCATACAGAGAAAGCCTACCAATGTTAACGTTGACACACAGCTGACAGCACTATGTTAAGAAGTGGATACTTCAGTCTGCCCCATGCAAATCATTGGTCCTGATCATGGGACCCAGACAAGCATGAGAAAGATGCAAGGGAAGAGTCACTCTCCACTCTCCTCCACCTGTGGTTGGACCTACCAGATTTCTCACAGAAGCAGAGAAGGACAACCTAACCCTAGTTAGGCATCATTGGAATTTAGTACTCAGTAAGATTTTGGGGCTCAGCTTAATTCCTCTTCCTGAAAGTCAACTGAGAAACAAATTAGGTTTGATTTTGAAGGTAAACAAAGAAAGTTGTACATTGCAGGGCAGTGGATCAAGAGACTAGCCTTTCACTTCTGGACACTAGGGGTATCTCTACACCATCCATGGAAGCAAGCCTTCCAGCATGGGATGATAGACTTGTGCTAGAAGGCCCCAAACTAGCACTCTAAAAATAGCTGCACAGACATCACTTTCGTGTTGTGCCTCAGGCTGGTGCTCAGGCTCCGAAGCTCATCCTCCCTCCCTAGGCTTCAATTTCAAAACGTTGTCTGTATGGTTATTTTTATTTAGAATGCTAGTGAGAGCCCTACTAGCTCAAGTCTATTGACCCAGGCTGGGAGGTTCACTTCCATAGACTGTGTGGACATTGCATTCCAGTCAGAATTAAGTGACAGCGAAATGAGGCCAATGGTCTCAACCTAGTTTTTAGTAGCTATGAATCAAGCTTACTAAACTGCATGATTGGCCATCTCTATTAAGTACCAGATTAGGTATGTCAGGTGTAATGAGATGGTGTGGCTCCCCGCCGCCCCGGAAAGGGACGAGCCCATCTGGAGGCCGGAGTGGGCGGAGCTAGGGAGCTCTGAGCCCGCCCCTCAGACGGTCAGGCGGCAACCCAGAAATATAAAGGCTCGCCCTCAGAGCTCACTGGAGGGCCAGCCGCCAGGGAGGCCAGACATTTCTAGCCTAGCCCGCGACTGGGAAACCCCTGCGGCCCAAGGTGTAGGCCAGGACTGGCCTGACTTGCCCTGCACTCACTACCCAGAGGAGTTGCCGGACCCGCCCTGCGCTCACTACCCATAGGAGGTGCCGGACCTGCCCTGCGCCCGCTACCCAGAGGAGTTGCCGGGCCTGCCGCTCCCCCACTACCCCGAGGAACCCATGGTGCTGGACCTCCCAGAGGACAACACCCTGACCCAGGTACTACCTGAGGGGGAGTCTGGAAGTAGCCCGGGGGCAGCCGACCCTAGTCTGGCTGTAACACTAACCCTAAACCATGTCACTGTGTTGCGGCCAGGATCCCCACTGACACAGCAATGGGTCTTCTACCGCTGCTAGGGGCCCGGGCTGGGGCGCAGTGGAGTGGGAGGGTCTGTGTCCCGGTGGTGGTCTCCCCCTCTCCCAGGCCTTTTGGAGGCTTGGGCCTACTGTCATTGCTCAGCCCTGCCAGAGCTCCTGACTCATTACTGCCCCAGGGCCTGGGCTTATTGCTACTATTTATACTGCCACTGCTCAGCTCCTGCCGGAGGGCCTGAGCACCTGACTCATTGTTGCCCTGCCCTGACCCAGGGCCTGGGTTTATTTCTATTGTACTGTGGTTGCTCAGCCCTCCCTGAGAGCCTGAGCACCTGACTCACTGTTGCCACGCCCTGACCCAGGGCCAGGGCCTATTTCTGTTGTACCGCTGTTGCTCAGCCCCTGCCCGAGGGCCTGAGCAGCTGACTCATTGTTGCCCTGCCCTGACCCAAGGCCTGGGCTTACGGTGCTTATTCCAGTTACCGCAAGGGCTGCCGTGGGAGACTCCCGTGGCTGGACTAATTCCCCCAAACATCAACTGTGTGTAGTGAGCCGGTGTGGCTCCCCGCCACCCCAGAGAGGGTCGAGCCCCGGCTAATCTCTTTACACAGGTAAGAACCAGAGTTCAGTCACTTAAATATGTGCAAAGTAGGCAGGTTACCAGCCTGAGTATTCAGCATGTTTAAGCAAATTAATAAACGTCACCTAAACTTAAGCATATAAGTAAACCCAGTGAAATCAATGGGGCATTTGTTTATTAAATATTTTGCTGGATTGGAGCCTTTTTATAGAAGCAGACAGTCACTACTTTTTGAGGAGCAACAGATTAACTCAAAACAATATAAAACAGGCAAAAAGACATAACAGATAGTTGGGGGCCAATCCTGCAGGACTGATATCACTGGAAGTTTTCAAGTGACTTCAGCAGGAGCAAGATCAGATCCTTTGGGATCAGCAAACATTGGGTGTTCTGAGAAATATTGTTCTCAGGATGAAAGGGGCAGGTACAGTCCATGATATTTTGTGGTGGAATTTCTGTTACAAAAGAATGTCACATGCACAAGATAGTTGAAGGACGGAAAAAGAAGAAATATAATGCCAGGTGATACTGTATCAAACCAAGGGAGGGTGCATGGTACAAGGATACATTTCATCCTAAATCATTCTGGAGTTTTAATGAATGCTCGTGTTAACCTTCATTTTAAGCTAAATACATCCTCTCAGAATTTGCCGCAAATCTCAGCTGCTTTTAAAAATTACTCTTTTTTGACAGTCACATTAACTTATAGCTCTGCATAAAGCTGTAATATTGGGTTATATATTTAAAAAGAAGAGAAGAAAGGATCCCAAAATATAATCTTCTTCTTGTAATCCTGTATTAATCCATTCTCTAGTCGTTAGTTTTTTACTTGAATTTGGAGCTCACAAAGATTCTGGCAGAGGAAAAATAAAGACTTCTGTATTTAAATCCCTAGAGCCATACCTATAACGAATTTTGCAATCTGCAAAGAAAGAAACAGGCCCAGGAACTAATCTCTTATTGCAGGGATTTCTGTCCTTCTGTCATGACCTTGGCTCTCCCACATCCCCAATAAGCATCTATCATCATAACACTCATGAATTCTGAATGCTGCTCCTTTATAACTCTGGAACCTTAATTGTGTCAGGAACTCTGAGCTGCTCTGCAGCACTGTATTTCTTTGCATACATCTACACTGGAGCGGGAAGGTGTAATTTCCAGCTAAGGTAGACATACACATGCTTGCTTTGATTGAACTAGTGCACAAAAAGTAGAAGCATGTCCATGATGGCAGTGAGAGTGGTGGGACAGACTAGCAGCCCTGGGTATGATTCCATTTGAAACCCTAGGTACATACCGAAGATGGCTAACCCTTCACACTTCTGTAGCTACATTTCTATTTTTTAGCACATTAGTTTGCTCACAATCTATTTGAGCTGGAAATTATGTTTCCAGCTCCAGTGTAGGCTTGCTTATCCTAAGACTTAAGTTTAAGTCACATTAAAGGTCTTCTAAATTTACAAGGCTATACCTTGTTTGCATGCCAGGTGTCAGCTGGATTGCTGGCTTTCAATGGTCTATCTGTAGATTCTTCTCACAAGTATTCCCTGAGGCAACTCTTTCACACACATATGGCAGGCACGTCATAATTCTTCCCTTGTCTGAAACATGCCCAGGCATTTCATGGGCCTCTCTTCCAATCAAAGGTTCTCTGCTTTACAATGTCTCCCTCTGGTCATGTGTTTTCCAAAGGAGTTGTGACGTTGCACTCCATATTTTTATGGAAATATGCTTATGAGTGTGAATATAATGTAACTGGAATATGCTTTATGCAAAAGATCTCTTGTAAGGTATCATTATAAACCTTATAATCTACTGGGTGTGTTCATCCTATTTGTATGTATGTATCATTCTTGTATCTAAAACTAGAAATAGGAAGTATTACTCTGAAGTCCCATTGTAATTATGCAAAGTGTAGGTCATTAATGGTGGTTTAGAATCTTGACGGCTCCCATTGACTAGGACAATTGGTTGTAAATGGCTCTGTTTTCTTGCAAGCCTTCCTGTGTTCCTGTGAGTCAGGCCGGGAAGAATGGAGGCTTGGGGGTCTCACAGGACATGTGACCATGTTACATGGTACTGGAATCCATCTTAAACCTGGTGCTTTTCCATTTAGAAGGAGGGGTGGGGACCCAGAGAGAGAGAAAGGATTCCCGCCTTGTGCCAAAACTATAAAAGGGGGTGGAACAGAACAAAGGGGGTGGCCAGTCATGAGAATCCCCCAGTTACCACCTGAGCTGGAACTAACAAGGACTGTACCAGGGGAAAGGATCAGGCCCAGACTAGGAAGCAGTCTAGTCTGTGAAAGAAGCTTATTGGAACTTCTCTGATTGTGAGATTACCTGTATCAGTTTCTTAATGTATTAGGCTTAGACTTGCATGTTTTTGCTTTATTTTGCTTGGTGACTTACTTTGTTCTGTTGTTATTACTTGAAGCCACTTAAGTTGTACTTTATACACTTAATAACATCACTGTTGTTTATTATTAAACCCAGAGTAAGTGATTAATACCTGGTGGTGCAAACAGTTGTGCATATCTCTCTATCAGTGTTATTGAGGGCAGACAATGTATGAGTTTACCCCGTATAAGCTTTATACAGGGTAAAATGGATTTATTTGGGGTTTGGATCCCATTGGGAACAGCGTGTCTGGGTGCTGGAGATAGGTAACCTGCTGAGTGGTTTTCAGTTAAAGCCTGCAGCTTTGGGGGCATGGTTCAGACCTGGGTTTGTGTTGCAGCAGGCTAGCGTGTCTGGCTCAACAAGGCAGGATTCTGGAGTCCCAAGCCATCAGAGGTAATTTCAGCACATCAGGTGACAGTCCCAAGGGGGTCTCTGTGCACAAACCCATCACAGGAGTCACCACCTAGGAATCCCTTCCCATAGCTCACATGAACCTTTGTTAAGAGCAGCTCTCTCCCCCTTTATTGCTATTACTCAGTCCTTAAAGAAAGAGAAAACACTTAACATACTCCGCTTACAGAATTACCAGGTAAATGCCCTGTTTTAGCTCTGCCTTCACAAAAGCTACTTCTCTTCCCTAGCCCATCTATTAGCCCTGATGAGTTCAGGAAATTGCCTTTCCTTTTCACTTTCATGAACTGCTGTGTATTTTCCACTAACCAGTCCCCTAGGAGCCCACTATTTCACACATTATATTCTACCAGAAACTTCAATTTTAAAAGATGTTTTGTTAAAGCTTGTTTTTTAAATATTTAACAATTTTGGATTTGCTTCCTTCTCTACTCTTGCTGGTACGAGCTTTATGTAAATGTTCTGTGACTTTGTTGATGTACTCTATCATTAAGATGCTATTCCAATTTCTGTGTATTCTAGCCAAATGCTCTTTCTGATGTTATATTAAGAAGCGTGTTTCATATTATTCCACTGGGATCGTGGTAGGAGACTTTTGTGGAATCTTCATCCAGTTCATAATGTGCTTCCCTAAGACAAAACAGTCTTTTCTTTTCTAAGATCCTAGTCCCTAATAATTCTATTTCAGGGTTTCATTTTTACAGGGACATTTTTCCCAGCATGCCTTTCTGAGGCTGGTCCTTAAAATTTGGGAGAGGAAAGTAGCTGAAGCCCCAAAGTGGCCATTTTTCAAATTTGCTGTTGGCTGCATCTGGCTCTCCCAAATGGTAAGTCACTTTTATGTTTCCTTCTCGTTTTACCTTTCTTGTTAAAGTACTTGAACTGTATTTCCTTGTTTAGTCTAGGATCAAGTTTTTTATTCTTTTTTTTTTCTCAGTCACTTGGCTTTAGCTGAGAAAGGACCTCAGCATTTGCCCCATAATGAATAAGTCCTTACTGACTTCACTGAGTGTACTAGTGTGAGTAAGGATTAATGTAGTAAGGTTTTCTGGGTTTGGGTCCTTGAAGAGCAGAAGTAGCTCCCATACAGTAAGAGGCAGTGAAACATGTATGTAGCCCCATTATAGTATAGAGATCCTATCCTGTAACCCTTACTTACATCAAAAAAAGCCTCATTCATGTAAGTAGCCACTGGGAGTCATCAAGAGACTAATGATTCAAGTAGCAAGATGTGGCTTTATGGCTGTTGCTGACCATCTGGCTCTGAACAAAGGGGGCATTTTCATATTTAATTCTGTAAAAGCAGAAATGTACATATCTGCAGATGGAATGAAGTTGATTCTCTAATTAATTAAATCTGACTTTTTTTAATTAGCTACATTGTTTCCAAGACAACATAAAGTACACTTTTAATTAACCTGAGTTGGTTAAATATTAATAAAATGAAATAGACCTCTATACATTTCCTACTTCTACTCTCTTACATGTATATGTAGATCTCAGAGGCCATGTTTTCAACAATTGTTTAAAAATTTCTAGGTATATATTTCTGTATCTAATCTCTATATAGTACTTATTTGTTTTAAAATTATTTTAAAATATTGATAAATGTAATACAATGAAAGAGAAATATGTTTCATTTAAAACGTTTGGTTTCATTCAGTTTCTGTTCTTCATCCACAACAATGTCTTTATTAAAACAACGACTTTGCATAAAAGGAGAGAAATAGGCATTTGAACAGATGGGTTTAATAAAAGTTCTGCAATATATTTGCTACAAATAGTTAAACACTACTACTATAGTAGCACCAAAATATGACTTAGAATAAAGAACTTCCAAATGGCTTGTGCTCACAATGAAGTGTTAGATTAAAGATAAAGGTTATAATGTAATCTATATACTGTACATAGATCAAAAGAATACATACACTGCAACATCAATAATCACTGTCCTTCCAGACTAATAAAACTACAAGTACATACTGTAGTGAGAGTGCAGTGGGGTCAGCACTATGGGTTTACATAATGCCACTCCCAGTTGAGCTACAGTCTGTGGTTTGTTCCAAAACATAATGTAGAAGTAAATGATCTAAAATGTTCACCCAAACCAGTTATTAAAGCTTTAAATTTTCACAAGCTTCTTTTAAGGCTCTTTGTCTGCATAAGATCTAGCGGGAGGGATTTCTAACCTTTCATTCTCTGCTGTGGGCTATTGTCTCCCAATAACCCAGGGAAAAGTTGACAGAAGTTTTCATAAAGGCAGATGTCTAAGGGCAAAGCATTCATGTAAGTAGGTATTCAGTAAAAAGTCAAATGAATTAAATATATTTTTAGTAACTCACAAAAAGTGTGACAATACTTGCCATTTGAATTAAAGTAGTAAAGCTTCATAATGTATAAAAGCTAGTGAAGGGGAAGCATCAAAAGGTTTAGAATTTGGTTCAGCTATTCATTCAAACATTTGGATGTGTGTCTGATGCTTCCCCATTCACAGACCTTTTTGGTCAGGCAGTTAGGATAGAAATATCATGAGATTAGATTCTCCTGTGAGATTTCCAGATCTTCTTGATTTGTGGCCATCCAGAATTACTGCAAAAACAGCCATTTTCAGGGCATGTGATTAAATCAGCTTCCAGTACCAGAAAGTGTAAAAAGCACATGGAAATGATGAAAAGCATAACATGATTTAACCAAAAGACAGACTCAGTTTCTCTGGTATAGTGAAATGTATAGTGGAGTTAGAGGAGCTGATTTTCCATTCTGCCCCTTGACAGTACTCTGACAGCATAAAGGGCCAAAAATTTCCCCTAATCACATCCACCTGTGTGTGTGGCCTTTCACCAGCTCGCAGCATGTCAGGGGAGGCTATACTGCACTTCTGCTATTGTCTGAGTCTCATGGCCTATGGCCTTGGGAAGCCAGGTATAACTTAGAGTAACCATGAGGCCACGCAGGCCCCCAATAGCCCCAGAATATGAGGAGTAAAATGTGACTCCAAGCAGTCTTTATCGTCTTTCCCCCATTCCTATGCTGAGCACAGGGAAAAGGGAACAAGAATCAAGGTCAAGATTTGCAGCTACCTTCCATTGAAAAATCCTGATTTAGTAGCACTATAATGTTGGCTTGAAAAATACATTGGTCCTGGAAATGGGTTCATTTACTCTAAAGGAAAAGGACAATGTTTCTGTCAAGTTGAAAGAAAATTTATTTCTTTAAGCTACAGACTATGCAATAATTACTCTAATTTGAAATGTCAACTTGTGCCTGAGATTTCTGTGTTTCCCACTTGCTCAAATCAGCTTATTACTTCACCTTCAAAATGCTGACAATGTTAAATCTCCTTAAAAACTTGGGTGCAGGGACTATTAGAATAAAAAAGGTTGTAATCAAAGTTACTAGTGATTTTTTTGTTGTGGAGAGTTTTTGGATTAATTCTTCTTCCTGATATTTTACAGTCCTTTTATTTAGGAGCCTACACCGATTTAGGAAACTAATGTTTAGGCATCCAGGTTTGAAATTTTTTTAGCCAATGTGTTTGATGTGGGAAGTGAATGACCTGTTACTTCCTTAATTATTGGTTTTCTGTTATTTTGAAGTGCTTGGAATTTTATAAGTGATGTGAGGGATAACTACACATTGTCACCTGAGCAACCTTAATTTCTTTTGAAATCATTTGTGTGTGTGTGTGTGTGTGTGTGTTAAATATTTGTAAGGCTTTGTTGTTTTATGTATACTGAAACTTTAAATCTCCGAGATTTGCTGTCTGCAGAGACCGGCAACCACTTTTGCCTCAGAGAAGATAGACACACACATACATATACTGTGTTCTGTCCTTAGAAACCTCTCATCCTCCACCTTCCAAAGACCACAGACACAGATAGAGGACTTGAATTCCTTGTTTATAAAATGGCTGGTCTCACACCAAAATGACCTGCATTAAAAATTGTTTTTAGTCAGCCTATGCCTAAATATGTAAGCAGGAACAGAGCTGTTTGTTAATGGTATCCTCTACTAGCTATGAAAAGCCTAAAAGGAGAACTGGGAGTCAGTCTGTCTGCTCTTCATGCAGAATAAGAGCCTGAGAAGGCAGATTCTTGTTGTGTGTTTAGTACAATACCTTAAAGGAAAATGCACTGTATGCTTCTGACATTCTGAGTTTATTTTAAAAAAAAACAAACGAGGAGTACTTGTGGCACGTTAGAGACTAACAAATTTATTTGGGCATAAGCTTTCGTGGGCTAAAACCCACTTCATCGGATGCATGCAGTGGAAAATACAGTAGGAAGATATATATACACAGAACATGAAGAAATGGGCGTTGCCATACCAACTCTAATGAGACTTAAGTTTCTGGTCTCTAGCTGTTGTGTGCTATCAGAGAATGAATTCTATTCACCCATAGTGACCTTGAGGTTGTACAGGTAAATACCTACCAAGATGCATACTATCAAAATTCCCCCATTCCCAAACTTAAGTCACTACATCCATCACAAAAGTGCTTGTCACGTCACACTAATGGCTGTTTGATTAGCAGCAAATTGAAATTGTCTGGTTGAATTGTCAATGTCACCACTTTTGACCTGCATCAGAGTTATCGCCAGGGTGAGAGACAAAGGGGATGCAGCATAGCAGCTGTAGCTTTAGAGCTTGAAGAATTAGGGGAAGGCATAAGAGCGCATTTTGTTTTTCCAACTCTCCAATAGTTTTATTGCAATGTGTCATGGAGTCAGAATAATCAGTTAAAGGGCTGTCACCATTTTGGGATGCAGAATGCTAAATCTGACAGGAGTCATTAAGAATTAAACAGCTAGTCTGGTTGCCTTGATTCTCCTATGAGGCTTTTTTATTTGAACTGCTGTGCAAGAAACAATGCAATTAAATATGCAAATATTCTCATGCTCTTCATTCAATGAATATTCCTGAGTGATGATACAGTATGTTACTGAAAAGAAGACAACAAGAAAAAGGACAATATATTTATAAATAAAACATGTAGGAAGTGACAGCTTGTCTTCTCCAAACACAAAATATTCTATTTCATCAGACATAAAAATAAATATATTTTAAGAGAACAGGCGTTCCAAGAAAAAAGAATTCATTCCTCCATTCCTAAGACATTAGTTTTTATTTTATTTTCCCTTTCAGCTAATGCCTATCCTGTATTTCTAAAGCAGATTTTATGGTGACATTCATTTAGTTCAAGGGCAGGGACGTAATTTGTATTCAATCTGCATTCTAAAAGAACTATATGTATTTATTTGCATAATACAAAAGCACAACAAACAAAGCCTAAATGCTATTATAAACAAAATAAGGTGGTGCATCTATTAGTAATGGGTGAACACAGCACCAAAGGAGGTGCATACATTTTATAGAGTGGGGATTACTAGATACTTGAATGTAGCTGAATAGAATGACATAGGGTAATTTCCCTGGAAACCATGTCGCAATATTCCTTTGTAGCCAACAACATCACTGGGATTCTGGAGCTGAGAAGGCACTCAGCTCTTCTATGCCTTTCTGTCACACCTTGGGGGGTCTCCTTTAGGAATCCCCTTCAATTCCATATATTAGAAAGTCCACATCAGAGAATCCTCTTTCCTGTGAACCTTAGGAGATCCTTAGCTGAGGAAGACACTTTGCACCATCACCTGCTATGGAGCTTCAAAGGGACATCATATCAATGCTCTCCACTTTTTACATTTAAGGAGTTTTCCTAAAGATTTTGTAAACACTTTGATATCTCATCAAGGCCATAGGGGTCTTTCGCACAGTCCCTGTGCTTATAAGTTGCATGGGAGACCATCTTTAACCCCTTCACAATATACAAGATGCATGAATGTAATTATAGTATTGAAACACTGAGATTTTTCTATTCATTATTTTAATTGTAGCTTACCACACTTCCATTTGTTTTTGTTTTTCCTTTCTTCATTTTCTGAACTCTACTTCCTCTCTTGTATATCTTATGTATCTCAACCTCTTCTTTTCTTCATAGTTCTTCCCTTTTGCATTCTTTTGCTTTCTCTCCACATCTCTCTGCCTCACTTTCATTACATTGACCTATTTTCTTTCTCCTCAATCTCTCTCTGTCATCTTGCCATTCCAACCATCTCTCCCTCCTTCCCAAATGTCATTGGCCTATTATTTCTACCAGTACTTCATTTTTTAAAAAGTATTCATCAGTCTCTCTTAGGACACCAGATCTATTCACCCTTCACCCAATTCATCCACTCATCTACTCTAGATACCCCTTACATATTTATCTGCACAATCACTTGCCATTCAATATCAGACATACTCTCCCAGTCACCCACCCACTGTTACCTGGGGGAGTGTGCCCAGAGACCCAAGGAGAGTCACCTTCATTAAGCTGGTGCTGAGAAGAACCAAAATCCTGAAAGGGAAGACAATATCAGTGTAGGCCTTTGGACAAAGGGGTGTATTTCCTGCAGGTAACAGGAGTCCAGGCTGGACTCAAACTATTTATTTGTCGCAGTCTAAACCAATGGAAAGCTGAAAGGGAAAATATTTCAGAAGGGGAGACATTTTTCATAACACTTAAGCCTAAAAGTTAGATACTAACAGGAATAGGTAAACAACACAGCCCTGTAACCTCACTGAAATCAACACTCTTGCACAAGTGTAACTCAGAGTGTGCCCTACAGGCCAAATTCTACCCTGGGATGTATGTCCCTCATGTTGACGTCAGTATAGTCAGTCCTTTCTTCCAAGGTACAATATAGCCGTTATTTTTATTTTTTTTCAAAACTTAAATGACATCAGAGTTCCTTTATGCAATGTGAACTGATTGGTTTATTCCCATCCACTTCTAAACCAGAGTAACTTGCCATATTTGCCCGACAAGGTAAATCATAAGGCACTGGCAGCATCAGTGGGAATTACAAGTTTTTAAGGGCTCAGGATCTTAGAACTGTATAAAAAACTTCTATGTTCTGTTTTGTGAAAATTACAGACACAACTGAGAATTTTCACTGAAAAATGCTCATTCATAGATTCCACGACCAGAAGGGACCATTATGATCATCTAGTCTGACCTCCTATATAAAAGAGGCCATAAAAACTCCCCAGAATAATTCCTAGAGCATATTTTTAAACAAAACATCCAATCTTGATTTTAAAAATTGCTAGTGAATTTTCCAAATCCCTTAATCAAGTCTATCCTCTTCTCATGAACTATTTATCAGCAATTATTTTTAAAAATATATTAATCTTAACAATTAGTATCTACTTATAAATATCTGTATTGCAGTAGCACCTAGAGCAGCATTTCTCAAATATGGCTAACATGGCTGTGTGCGGCCACCAGGGGCTTTTCTTGTGGCCACAGCCTCCTGGGCTTTGATTGGGAGGAGGGTGGACTGGTAAAGCAGCAGCTATTCCCCTGGGGTTGCGTACAGGGGTGGGTCCCTAGCCCCTTCTGGAGCCAGGAACACTGTAGGAGCAAGCAACCAGTGTGAGTTCCCCACCTTCCCGGGGCAGTGGGGCTCGGGCTTCAGGCTTCCGCCCTGGAGTGGTGGGCGGCAGGCTCTGGCCATGTGGCGGTGGGCTCTGTCCCCCAGCCACAGGGTTTTGGGCTCCATACCTGGATTCACCCCCCCACCATCACCTCGACCCCTGCTGCCTCCTCCAGAACCCCATTACCCCTGCCCCCCCTGCCTCCTTATCACGTCCTCATCCATGGATGAGGAAGGCTCTTAAGGGCAAGCTGCACTTGCTTGCTGCTTAAAACCCCAGGTATTCCTTTCACAGGCTAGAAATCCCTCTAGGCTGGGTCCAGCCCTTCTACCCAGTTCAGTCCTTGTTTCTCAGGTGTTTCCAAGAGTCTCCTTTGGGCAGGGAGTCAGTGAAGAACCATGATGATGTCACTCCCCTGCCTTAAATAGCTTTTGCATATGGCCGAAACCCTTTGTCTCCCAGTTTAGTTCCCACACTTTTCAGTGGAAAAACCTAGTCACATGTCCCTGTAGGGCTATAGCAACAATGACTAGGAGGCTGTTTGTAGCATCCTCAGGAATGCTCCGGGGTGGGAGATTAGCATCTTCTAAGACATATTGTTCTCCCTAATGGTCCTTCCCAGCCAGCCATCTAGACTGATTGCATTCTGCCTAGTGGGCATTCCCCAGTTGTAAACACATTTGTAATAGATGTATAGACAATATTACTAACTTCAGATACCAAAATGATACATGCATACAAATAGGATAATCCTATTCAGTGAATCATAACCTTTTAAATGATATCTTATATGACCTATCTTGCATAAAATACATATCATCATAATATTACTATGAACAATATGGGGTGTAGTGTCACAGATAGTCCTTCCCCAAACACCTTACAATTTAAGTATAAGATGAGGGAGAATGGATGGGCTCAAGAAATGACAGAGGGTGGAACACAAGGTAACAGAGATTATTGGGATCTGTATGATAAGAACAAATCACAATATACCAGCTGCCTAATCTTTATTGATTTTTTTGTAGGTATTGTAGCAGAGATGAGTTTTAAGGAGTGAGTTTAAAGAGGACAATGAGGTGGCTTTGCAGATTTTTACAGATCTCCTTTTCCATGCATAAGGAGAGATATGGGAGAAAGTGCAAAGGTGCTTCCTCGAAAATTGGCAATTAGGCAATGAAGGCTGAGGCTGGTGATGAGGTGGACGTTGCCATTTCAATACCATATATATGCTGATAGTTAGGATGTGTATAAGCCATGAAGGGCTTCAAAGGTGAAGATGTGGTTTATGCTGAAGGTTTGTCTGACGATATCTCTCTGCCATCAGCATAAAATGGTTTAAAGTATTCAAAGAATAACGGTTATAACAAAAACACTCCTTTAGAGATTGACTTTATGTTATTTTGAGAACAGGAAGTGTTGGCATTTTTGGTAAAGTGGTCAAAACCATCAGTTATTTCAATAGATACATGTTAGATGATGATATATCACATTCTCTCTTGCCTTCTAAATAGTTTTACTGAGTCTTGTTTGACTTAGGAACACAACACGAATCCACTTGTTTGGTCCCCAAGACCTTGAGTTTAATTATCTTAAACAAGGGGAGCTACGTGGTATTAAGCTAATTAAGTATCTATTCAGTCCACCCCATTAATCTATCCCACCTTGTGTGAAAAGTCTAAAGCATATGCAATTAAGTAGGACATTTACTAATGTATTGATTGCTTTAGAAGGCTTACAGAGTGTGCCAGATTTTGAAGGCACTGGTTCTGAGTGCATTGTGAAAGGGCATCAGTTTATTTGAAGAAATGGTTACATAAATGAATGTTACTGAATTTATATTCTATGAAAAGAACAAAGACTTTTTACATGCAAGATGCAGAGGGAGATTTTGCTTTAATATATGGCTGTTAGAACAAAGCCTCTGTGATATTTCTAATGCCTTGATCTTACAATGCATGGAAATAGGCAGGAGACCTCAAGAATTAAGCATCGCTTTTTCATCTTCAGCTGAATCCTCACTTCTGCATGAAGGTGTTATTTGTATGTGTCCTGCTGAGGACAAGAAGAAGCTACATACGCATAGGATGTGCATGGAGAGGTTATCTGTCTGCAAGCAGACATTGATATTACAATTGCTTTTGTTTACCTTGGTTTTGTAGTGAGATCTATATAAAATACCTTCTCATCAAAGAAAGGAACAGAAAAATGAGAAAGAAGGCAAAATATTAAACCATGAGAGAAAAGCTGTTTGAAGGTTGTCAAGACAGGAATTTCAGGAGCTCTGTAGCTTCCAGTTTTAAAGGACAGTAATTAATGATAAGGGGGGGGAAAGAACAAATATTACAAAAAAGTGTTGTTAGATGGCTATTATAGAACACGTTTTGCTTACATTTTATGAGCATTTCTGAACAATCTGACATCTAAAGAAAAGGCACACATTACAGAGGCACAGTTTAAAAACTCCATAGTTAAAGTGTTGATTTCCTTTCCATCAAACACCCAGTGTCAAACTCCTAGCCCCAACTTCCTTCAAATTAAGAAAACAAACCAACAACAAAAACCAAAAAAAGCCACCCACCTCTTTTCCTCCTGAAATTGAACATTGTGGCCTATCATCAGAGGAGGAATTTGGAGATTATGAGAGAGGGAGAGTGTGAGAAAGTGTTTCTAACCTTTTGAAAAGACTTCTGAATAGGGATGGGGATGAGGACAGTGAAGGACCTGCTAAATATATAATGTGTTGCATTCCTTAAAGGGGTGTAAAGGAACATTGGAACTGTGCCTCTCTCCAGTGTAAAACTATTTTAGATTAGATTAGATTCCAGTGTTTTAGGAGGTACATATTCTGAATAATATTGGGATGATACAAATATCTAGAAACTGGTGTTTTCTAAACAATCTGAGTTTTGGAGAGTGGATTGGGTAGACTGAACATTTCAAATATTGGATAGTAGCTATGAGATAAGTGAGACGCTGGTGTTCTCTGCTGCCAATAGGTGTTAAAATAAGAGTCTGTGTTCAGGTTGGGGGCCTGCATATGAAGGAATGGTAGCTTGTATTCTGTTATGTATCTGTATTATTGTCTTTGAAGTTCTGTCCACTATGGATCAGAGCCCAAATCATGAAACTCCAACAAGGAAGTAATTCCAATAGCTCTATTATTTCATGCTTTTACAGTAATCTTTACAGTATGGTGTTGATGGTTTGTGGACAGTATTGAAACTATGGATGAGATATGGGGTAACATTTTCCTAAGTGACTTACAAGCCTATGGCAAAATTTCAAAGTTGTCAGTGGGACTTAGGCTCCTAAGTATATTTGAAAATCTTACCCAGGACTGCTTAGTGTATAAAGAATACTGGTGGATCTCAGACTGTAGACTTAGATAAGAGGTAAGAGTGAAGATTATTTGTGGAACTTTATCTAATTTTGAATTTCCTGACTTTATTTTTATTTATCTTTGAATTTCTAGGCTTTCGAAGTTAAAAAAAACCTCCTTGTATTCTAATAATGCAGTTTTAATTTTGTTGTTTTTTTGTCTTTAAAAACAACACAATTAAAACTGCATTATTAGAATACAAGGAGGTTTTTTTTAAGCGCAAAAGCCTAGAAATATATATATATATTTATTGCAGGCCCAGTAATATACATTCAGAAAGTCTGAACTAATCTAGAAAAAATGTATGTTTCTCTGAGTAAGTCTGGGATGTTTGGAAAATCTATACATAAAATATGTAAATGAAGTAAATACATGAAGTAAGTTGTAGTCAATAGAATACAGGTTTTAACCTCACTGCTGACTGAAAGAGGCTGAAACCCTCCATATGACTGAGTTTTATACCATGCATATGATAAATTGGGGTAACAGTGGGTATGGTAATGGGGTTATTATGGATATACAGTTATTTTTTGTATCCCTAGTTGTGATCACTTCCTTTGTTGTGACATTCTCGAATATCCATTTTAACCTGACTCCAGCAGATCGATGGGAGAATTAATTTCATAAGTCTTTGCTGCTCAGTTCTTAGATTTCCCAGCCCAACTACAATACTGCAGGGTGTTCATTCCAAACAGGCAGTCAGGAAAATAAAATATTAAAATTACCATTGCTCACCCCAGAGAATACTTGCCATGTAGTCACAAGATAAGTGTTTTTCACAATTACAGATGGTTACAGTAGCAAATAATACTGAAGGTAGTTTATAATATCCTGATAAACGCCTTGCTTGCTTGCTTCAGCTTTGGGTATTTTTCATATTACAGTCTCATACTTAGTCTGTAGCTGTAGACTGCTTGAATTTCCCATCAACAAATAAGAGCCCCGTCATTCTTCCCCTTGACCTCAGTGAAATCAAGCTCAGATTAAAAAACCCTACAATTGCTCACATTTATGTGAGACTGTTGAACAACATTCACAATTTGTTAATATAGATTTTATTAAGCATGACAGTAAACTACATCCTATTGCTACTGTTGAGAATCCCTCCGAGACCTTTCCACTCAACTTATCCAGAACACCTTGTACAGTTCGGGTAGAACACTTCATCCAGTTCTCTGGGATCCAACAAGCTCAGTTCAACACCAGATTGTCACTCAGGTTATTTTATTAGGCATGTAACAGCTCTTTGCACATGCTCAGACACAGTGGGGTAAGGTACCGGGTGATATCACAATTCCAATTCACATCAAACACCACAACGTTTATATACATAATTCCTAGCTATTAACATCTGGACTCCTTGAAAGTAAAGACCAATCACTTTGCAGATTGTGTAAGGCAAGCTTATGAGTCCAGGGTGTTTCTGCCTATTTTGTCTCCTATAATCATGCCCACAATAATTAGTTTAGTTAATTTCTGCCTCCATTATTTACTATAAAATATGCACAGTAGTTAGTTGTTTCAGCAATTACCTGTTTGGGTTGGCTTTAACTTGGATTGGCCCATGTCAGCTATGAGAGCACCATAGAAGTATTCCCTCGGGTACAGATTGTGAGTCAGGTTATGTCTACACTGCAATCTGAAGTGCGATTGAAGCTTGGGTAGACATACCTGGACTAGCATGAGTAAAAACAGGAGTGCAGATGTGGCAGTGTGAGCTGTACAAGTATGCTAGGGAACCTGCACCTACTCAAATTGCAAATTTCAGCTGATGCCTGTGCCCTCACAACTGCACTGCTATTTTTAGCCATACTGGCATGTGGAAAAGCTAGTAAGGGTGTGGGTACCCAAGCTGCAATTGCATCTTGGACTGCAGTTTATACACACCCTAAGTAAATCCTTGGTTGACTGGCTGTTGTTGTTGTTTCCATAGCACAAGTCAATTGATTACAGAAATACTTCAGAATACTAGTACACCCATTACCTGGATACTTTTATGGACTTTTTAGTCCTTCATAGTCTAAAATACCACTCTTACATTTAAAAAAAAAATTAATCAAATAAAGTACAAGAAATCCTCTATTTTACAGGTAAAATAAAATTTGAGTATTCACCAGTGTAATGATAAAGATTTGGACGAGTATATTTAAAATGTATGGGTCAATTAGCCAAAGTTGGGCAGCTTTTGGGGGCATAATTTAGGACACATCTGGTTAGGCAGCCCTTTTGAATGAATTAATGTTTGAATGGTACTATGGAGAGATCTGAACTAAAGAAGTAGTGGTTGTTAATATCATTTTTATTTTTAATTATTTGACCTCCTTATGTGGGAAGGCATAGCATTATCTATTTACCTGCAATGTGCAGTGAGAGACACCCTTCGAGGCCAAATATAAATATTTATATTAAAAGAAATGTGCATAACTCACATTTTTAAAATGTAAGATCCTTTCAGACCACATCAAGAAATGTGACTAACAAATATGGATGCTACTCCTCATAAATACTCCTTTCATTTCTATGCAATCTAAAGGAGATGCAAAATCATTCACTTTTTTAGAGTAATCTAGCTTAATAGTTCTTCAACTGTAGCCTTTCTACAGCTAATAGGTCATATGGCACTGGCTTCTCCCTGCCTCTAGTTGCTAATATGGATGCTAATCCCCTTTGTTGAAATGAGGAGCCTCAATATCTGTAAAAGCATCCAGCAACAAGGACAATGTTGTCCACCTGCTCCCAGTTGGGGCTTGTCCTGCTGCATAGGAGAGAAAGGCAGGAAAAGAGAAGCCATTCACCAAGGCTGGTGCCAACAGCAGAAATGGTGCCTCCAGATAATAATTAGAACTGCAGATGGAGAGAAACTAGGAGGTGCCATGCCAAAGGGGGAAAAAAAAAAAAGAATGAGCAGGGGTGAAGGGAACCAGGCAGCATGCTAAGGGAGCAAAAGGAGAGGAAGAGTACATTTCTGGGCAGCATCCCAGGAGAGCAGGAAAGCTGGTGGCCAACCAGGGGGAGAAAGAGGCAGAGAAGCACTTACAGGGGAGCAAAGGAGAAGGAGCCTAGATGGCAGAGAAGCAATGTGCTCAGGAGCAGTGGGCTGGAGGAACCAAACACTTGGAAAGGGTTGACGAAAGGAACGAGAGTGAACTTGTTGACTAAATTTTTTTCAAAAAGGACAAAGCATTCATCATATGTGTGACGGGTTCGGGGACTGTCACCTGATGTGCTGAAATTACCTCTGAGCCCGTTTTCCCTGCCAGCTTGGGACTTCCAGAACCCTCTCTTGTTGAGCCAGACACGCTAGCCTGCTGCAACACAGACCCAGGGCCTATTATATGCCCCCAAAGCTGCAGACTTAACTGAAAACACCTCAGCAGGTTACCTGCTGCCAGCACCCAGATGCCGAGCTCCCAATGGGATCCAAACCCCAAATAAATCTGTTTTACTCTGTGTAAAGCTTATAAAGAGTAAACTCATAAATTGTCTGCCCTCTATAACACTGATAGAGAGAGATGCACAGCGGTTTGCTCCCCCAGGTATTAATCACTTACTCTGGGTTTAATAATAAACAAAAGTGATGTTATTAAGTGTATAAAGTAGGATTTAAGTGGTTTCAAGTAATAACAGACAGAACAAAGTAAGTCAACAAGCAAATTAAGCAAAAACACACAAGTCTAAGCCTAATACATTAAGAAACTGATTACATGTACTATCTCACCCTCAGAGATGTTCCGATAAGCTTCTTTCACAGACTAGACTCCTTCCTAGTCTGGTCCCAATCCTTTCCCCTGGTACAGTCCTTGTTAGTTCCAGCAGACATCTCAGGTGGTGAGCAGGGTCTTTTTCATGACTGGCAGCCCTCCTTGTCCTGCTCCACACCCTTTATAGCTTTAGCACAAGGTAGGACTCTTTTGTCTCTCTAGATCCCCACCCCTCCTTATAAATGGAAAAGTTCCAGATTTAAGATGGATTCCAGCATCATGTGACATGGTCACATGTCGTGTGAGACCCCAGCCTCCATTCTTCCTGGTCTGGCCCAAAGGTATACATGAAGGTTTGCAAGTTAACAGAGCCATTTACAGTTCATTGATTCTGAAGCACCCTTAATGGCTTCCACTTAATATGTTTACATTAGTAATACAAGTTTATATCTTATTCTCCTAACTCCAGACATAGAAATAATACCTGCAACAAATAGGATGAACACACTCAGTAGATTATAAGCTTTGCAATGATATCTTACAAGAGACCTTTTGCATAAAGCATATTCCAGTTACATCATATTCACATTTATAAACATATTTTCATAAAGCATATGGAGTGCAACGTCACAATATGAAACACAACCAAAACACTTTCTTGGTATTAACTTTCCCTGTACAGGGGGAGGGATAGCTCAGTGGTTTGAGCATTGGCCTGCTAAACCCACAGTTGTAAGTTCAATCCTTGAGGGGGGCCACTTAGGGATCCAGGGCAAAATCAGTACTTGGTCCTGCTAGTAAAGGCAGGGGGATGGACTTGATGACCTTTTGGGGTCCCTTCCAGTTCTAGGAGATAGGTATATCTCCATATATTCTATTCTAGGTATAATGCATGGCTTCATATGGAAGGGAAGTGATCCATGCAATTGCAAATGACAGCTAGGTGTCTGTAAGGCAATCAAGATGTGATCCATGCTGTGGGTAAAATCTGACAAACCCTGTCTTAACTGGCTAATACACCAGCATTTTTGCACTGGGTTTGGTTTGTCTAGCTCTGTTTTCTGCTAGGGTCTCTCAGTAGTTTAGACAGGGTTGTCCGCAAAACATTCAAAAGCGGTTTTATGTACATTTAAATTGTATTTTAGCCATTTCATTACAGTTCTTACCTCCAGTATTTTCCTGAAAAAGGTGATCAAACACTGACCTACCATGTGGTCATTTTGAATGGCTTAGAAAAAGAGCAGCCCAAGCAAATTGAAGTGATAAGGCACAAGTTAAATATTGATTTTCAAAAACTACCGTATACTGGGCACTATTGCTTTCAGAATTCTGAGACTGCTTATTAACTCCAATTCCTGTTTATCCCGCATGGTATAGCTCATTCCTTAGTCTGCAGCATGATAGTGTGTTTGTCTGTATATGTATAAAAGTTGTTTTGAAAAGACACTGCGAAGGAATCTTTGCAGGGTTGTGCACAGAAGTGTAGAATAAGGTGATGTGAGCGAAAGTGATATATTCAGTAGTATTGAAGAAAGTGAGCCAAATTTTGCTGTGTTACATGGGTGTAATCCTATTGAAAACATCGGTGTAACTCAGTATAATTTACCCAATAGTATTTAATAGCTCTGCAGAGGGTTTGTATATAAGAGTTAGAAGACAGAGATGCAGATTATTCTGACCAGTGCCAATGAAGGACATTGAAATGATGAAGGTGCCTTTGATGGAGATACAATCAATTAGGCTATAAAGATGGTGACTGATTACACTGCCTCACTTTGAAAAGTATTAGAACTTTCCTATCTGAAATACTTAAAATATTTCCTGGGAACATCTTTGTTTGCTGTAGAAACTTCAATTATATCCCTAGTGACTTCATTAGGAAGGCTGAGAGTTTGTGAAAACCCACCTGGTGAGTGAGTTGTCTTTAAAAGGACACTGTCAAATTGACAATCAGGTGCCAGCCACATTGGCTGTCTCTCTGTGCACTCTCACCATGCACGTCCATCCATGCAATTGATTCTCTTTTATGGTTTTGTTCACCTGCACAAGAAGGATTGAGATGGGGGAGGCTTGGCTCCTTGTTGGTTAAAGTAGATCAAGAGAAAAAAATCTACCTTCTGCCGTAAATCTGAGGACTTGTGATATATCCCTTCTTTCTGCCACCCTAAATTATTCCCCATTATTCTTGACTTGAAGCCAGTGGAGTTACTCTAGATACACACCAGAATATCTGAGACAGCCCACTGGTGTTTACTTTTAAGAATGTCAGTTGTTCAAGGAACCCCAACCTGTCTTATCCAACACAACATTACTTTCAACTTGTCCAACACACTGCAGCTACATTCTTTGAACATTTATAATGTGGCTTTTGGAGTTGAAATAGATCCCATACTTTTAGAATTCATACTAACCTGACTTTCTTGAATAAAATGCAGCATTATCCCATAAGCAAACTTAGATAATGCTTTGGCAATGAATTGTATAGGGGTATGTCACTATAAATCTTAGTGCCTGGTGTTCTGCACCATAGAGGATGGCGGCATCCATTAATTACAGGTGGCTGCTGAGTGATTATGTTTTCATTCTAGGTATGATTGCAGTATTTCTTTATTGTCAACTTTGCTGGTGGTGATGCTGTGAACTATTTCTCTGATTTTCTTAGCACTAAGGGTATTAGATGAATGCTGACATAAAACTTTCCCTCCTACCCCTACAACTCCTGGCAGTGATGATGATTCAAACCAAAATGCTGGATGCAAACACCTTCCCACATGGTTTGTTCAATATCCAAGCCTGGATCAGCTGTGTTTTCAGCTTGAACTCCTTTCTACTTAACAATCCTCACAGTAGCAGGATGTGAATCTCTTAAGGCAATTCCAAACAACACAATTTTAAATAAACTATTTGTGGCTATTATAGTTTCAGATGCTTCAAGGCTCCTGGCTTGCATTAGTTTGAATTACTTTTATGATGCAATTAAACTGTGCTTATTAAACAAGCTGTAAACATGTGCACCTTTACTAGATAGAATCAGTACTGGTCATCTATGTGTCAGAGGCTCAGAACTGCCAAACAATTTTCCTACAGGCTGTACTTCTGGGGCAGAAGTATCTGAGTTCTGTCCCAGCTATTGCTCTGACACCCCAAGTAGCCATGATGTGAGACATCATAAGAACCATGAAGTTCATATGTGGTCATAGATTTGTAACAGCACTTTCCTCATTAGATGTTAGAAGTGAGTCGTCTTAGGGTATGTGTACACTATGAAATTACGTCGAATTTATAGCAGCCGGTTTTATAGAAATCGGTTGTATACAGCCAATTGTGTGTGTCCCCACATAAAATGCTCTAAGTGCATTAAGTCGGCGGACCGCGTCCACAGTACCGAGGCTAGCGTCGACTTCCGGAGCGTTGCACTATGGGTAGCTATCCCACAGTTCCCGCAGTCTCCGCCACCCATTGGAATTCTGGGTTGAGATCCCAATGCCTGAATGATGCAAAACAGTGTCGCGGGGGGTTCTGGGTACATGTCGTCAGGCCCCTCCCCCTCCATCAGAGCAACGGCAGACAATCAATTCGCGCCTTTTTACCTGGGTTACCTGTGCAGACAACATACCATGCCAAGCATGGATCCCGCTCAGCTCAGCTCAGCTCACCGTCACCATATGTCATCTGGGTGCCGGCAGACATGGTACTGCATTGCTACACAGCAGCAGCTAATTGCCTTTTGGCAGTAGACGGTGCAGTATGACTGGTAGCCTTCATCGGCGATCTGGGTGCTGGCAGACGTTGGGCTTGCAGACGTGGGACTGCATTGCTACACAGCAGCAGCCCCTTGCCTTTTGGCAGTAGATGGTGTATTACGACTGGTATCCGTCGTCGTCATACTGCAGTTCGATCAGATGATGGCTGAAACTCCGTATGTCCCCCAGTCATATTCTGCTGCCTTCCCAATGATAATGGCGGCTATCAGTCGTAATACACTATTTTCTGCCAAGCGCCCAGTATTTTCTGCCAAGCACCCAGAAGATGCCGAGGGCTATCAGTCATGCTGCACCATTGGCTGCCAGCTTAAGATGTAAAAAATAGATTTGTTCTGTATTCATTTGCTTCCCCCTCCCTCCGTGAAATCAACGGCCTGCTAAACCCAGGGTTTTGAGTTCAATCTTTGGGGGGGAGGGGGGCATTCTGTGTGACAGTTGTTTGTGTTTCTCCCTGATGCACAGCCACCTTTGTTGATTTTAATTCCCTGTACCTGTACACCATGTCGTCACTCGCCCCTCCCTCCCTCCGTCAGACAATAGTTTCGCGCCTTTTTTCAGACCAGATGCCATAGCACTGGGATTATGGAGCCCGCTCAGATCACCGCGGCAATTATGAGCACTATGAACACCACGCGCATTGTCCTGGAGTATATGCAGAGCCAGGACATGCCAAAGCAAAACCAAGACCAGCTGATGAGGCGATTGCAGCACGGCGACGAGAGTGATGAGGAAATTGACATGGACATAGATCTCACAGAAGGTACAGGCCCCAGCAATGTGCAAATCATGGTGTTACTGGGGCAGGTTCATGCTGTGGAACGCCGATTCTGGGCCCGGGAAACAAGCACAGACTGGTGGGACCGCATCGTGTTGCAGGTGTGGGACAATTCCCAGTGGCTGCGAAACTTTCGCATGCATAAGGGCAGTTTCATGGAACTTTGTGACTTGCTTTCCCCTGCCCTGAAGCACCAGAATACCAGGTTGAGATCAGCCCTCACATTTGAGAAGCGAGTGGCGATAGCCCTGTGGAAGCTTGCAACGCCAGACAGCTACCGGTCAGTCAGGAATCAATTTGGAGTGGGCAACTCTACTGTGGGG
Organism: Emys orbicularis; assembly: GCF_028017835.1. Classification (NCBI taxonomy): domain Eukaryota; kingdom Metazoa; phylum Chordata; order Testudines; family Emydidae; genus Emys; species Emys orbicularis. The sequence goes on along the minus strand of NC_088684.1, from coordinate 151,289,347 downwards.
GCTGCTGTGATCCAAGTTGCCAGGGCAATCAAAGACCTCGTGATATCAAGGGTAGTGACTCTGGGAAACGTACAGGCCATAGTGGATGGCTTTACTGCAATGGGATTCCCAAACTGTGGTGGGGCGATAGACGGAACCCATATCCCTATCTTGTCACCGGAGCACCAAGCCACCGAGTATATAAATCACAAGGGGTACTTTTCAATGCTGCTGCAAGCCCTGGTGGATCACAAGGGACGTTTCACCAACATCAACGTGGGATGGCCGGGAAAGGTACATGATGCTCGCGTCTTCAGGCACTCTGGTCTGTTTCGAAAGCTGGAGGAAGGGACTTTCTTCCCGGACCAGAAAATAACCGTTGGGGATGTTGAAATGCCTATCGTGATCCTTGGGGACCCAGCCTACCCCTTAATGCCATGGCTCATGAAGCCGTACACAGGCAGTCTGGACAGGAGTCAGGAACTGTTCAACTACAGGCTGAGCAAGTGCCGAATGGTGGTGGAATGTGCATTTGGACGTTTAAAAGCGTGCTGGCGCAGCTTACTGACTCGCTCAGACCTCAGCGAAAAGAATATCCCCATTGTTATTGCTGCTTGCTGTGCGCTCCACAATATCTGTGAGAGTAAGTGGGAGACATTTATGGCGGGGTGGGAGGTTGAGGCAAATCGCCTGGCCGCTGATTACGCGCAGCCAGACACCAGGGCGGTTAGAAGAGCACAGCAGGGCGCGGTGCACATCAGAGAAGCTTTGAAAACGAGTTTTGTGACTGGCCAGGCTACGGTGTGAAACTTCTGTTTGTTTCTCCTTGATGAACCCTCTGCCCCCTCCACCCGGTTCACTCTACTTCCCTGTAAACCAACCACCCCACCCTCCCCTCCCCCCTTCGAGCACCGCTTGCAGAGGCAATAAAGACATTGTTACTTCACATTCATGCATTCTTTATTAATTCATCACACAACTAGGGGGATAATTGCCAAGGTAGCCCGGGATGGGTGGCGGAGGAGGGAAGGAAAAGGACACACTGCAGTTTAAAACTTTAACTCTTATTGAAGGCCAGCCTTCTGATGCTCGGGCAATCATCTGGGGTGGAGTGACTGGGTGGCCGGAGGCCCCCCCCCCCCCACCGTGTTCTTGGGCGTCTGGGTGAGGAGGCTATGGAACTTGGGGAGGAGGGCTGTTGGTTACACAGGGGCTGTAGCGGCGGTCTCTGCTCCTGCTGCCTTTCCTGCAGCTCAACCATACGCTGGAGCATATCAGTTTGATGCTCCAGCAGCCGGAGCATCGACTCTTGCCTTCTGTCTGCAAGCTGACGCCACCTATCATCTTCAGCCCGCCACTTGCTCTGTTCATCCCACGATTCAGCCCGCCACCTCTCCTCTCGTTCATATTGTGCTTTTCTATAGTCTAACATTGACTGCCTCCACGCATTCTGCTGTGCTCTGTCAGCATGGGAGGACATCTGGAGCTCCAAGAACATATCATCCCGAGTCCGCCGTTTTCTCCTTCTAATCTTCGCTAGCCTCTGTGAAGGAGAAACATTTGCAGCTGGTGGAGGAGAAGGGAGAGGTGGTTAAAAAAGACACATTTTAGAGAACAATGGGCACACTCTTTCACGTTAAATTTTGCTGTTCACATTACACAGCACATGTGCTTTCGTTACAAGGTCGCATTTTTCCTCTTATATTGAGGACCTGCCGGTTTGGTGTGAGAGATCACTCACGCAGTGCCAGGCAACAGATTTTGGCTTGCAGGCAGCCATGGTAAGCCACAGTCTTTTGGCTTTTTTAACCTTCTTAACATGTGGGAATGGTTTCAAACAGTAGCGCCCTCATTTCCCATACCAAGCACCCCCTGGGTTGGCCATTTAAAATGGGTTTGCAATGTAAAAGGAGGGGCTGCGGTTTCCGGGTTAACATGCAGCACAAACCCAACTACCCCCCCCCACACCCAATTCTCTGGGATGATCACTTCACCCCTCCCCCCTACCGCGTGGCTAACAGCGGGGAACATTTCTGTTCAGCCGAGCAGGAACGGGCACCTCTGATTGTCCCCTTAATAAAATCACCCCATTTCAACCAGGTGACCGTGAATGATATCACTCTCCTGAGGATAACAAAGAGAGATAAGGAATGGATGTTGTCTGCATGCCAGCAAACACTGGGACCATACGCTGCCATACTTTGTTATGCAATGATTCCAGACTACGTGCTACTGGCCTTGCGTGGTAAAGTGTCCTACCATGGCGGACGGGATAAGGCAGCCCTCCCCAGAAACCTTTTGCAAAGGCTTTGGGAGTACATGAAGGAGAGCTTTCTGGAGATGTCCCTGGAGGATTTCCGCTCCATCCCCATACACGTTAACAGACTTTTCCAGTAGCTGTACTGGCCGCAATTGCCAGGGCAAATTAATCATTAATCATTAAACACGCTTGCTTTTAAACCATGTGTAATATTTACAAAGGTACACTCACCAGAGGTCCCCTGTGTGCCCTCAGGGTCTGGGAGCACGCCTTGGGTGAGTTCGGGGGTTACTGGTTCCAGGTCCAGGGTGATAATCATATCCTGGCTGTTGGGGAAACCGGTTTCTCCGCTTCCTTGCTGCTGTGAGCTATCTACATTATCTTCATCCTCATCTTCCTCGTACCCCGAACCCGCTTCCCTGTTGCGTGTTTCTCCATTGACGGAGTCATAGCACACAGTTGGGGTAGTGGTGGCTGCACCCCCTAGGATCGCATGCAGCTCCGCGTAGAAGCGGCATGTTTGCGGCTCTGCCCCGGACCTTCTGTTTGCCTCTCTGGCTTTGTGGTAGGCTTGCCTTAGCTCCTTAATTTTCACGCGGCACTGCTGTGCGTCCCTGTTATGGCCTCTGTCCTTCATGGCCTTTGAGACCTTTTCTAATATTTTGCCATTTCATGTACTGCTACGGAGTTCAGCTAGCACTGATTCATCTCCCCATATGGCGAGCAGATCCCGTACCTCCCGTTTGGTCCATGCTGGAGCTCTTTTGCGATCCTGGGACTCCATCATGGTTACCTGTGCTGATGAGTTCTGCGTGGTCACCTGTGCTCTCCTCGCTGGGCAAACAGGAAATGAAATTCAAACGTTTGTGGGGCTTTTCCTGTCTACCTGGTCAGTGCATCTGAGTTGAGAGTGCTGTCCAGAGCGGTTACAATGAAGCACTGTGGGATAGCTCCCGGAGGCCAATAACGTCGAATTCCGTCCACACTACCCCAATTCCGACCCGCAAAGGCCGATTTTAGCGCTAATCCCCTCGTCGGAGGTGGAGTAAAGAAACCGGTTTAAAGGGCCCTTTAAGTCGAAAAAAAGGGCTTCATCGTGTGAACGTGTCCAAGCTTAATTCGAATTAATGCTGCTAAATTCGACCTAAACTCGTAGTGTAGACCAGGCCTTAGTAGTACAGTGCAACTGCTTCTCATGTGTCTGAGTTTCTCATCTGATGCAGAAATTGCCATGAACCACAGAATTCAGGCATATTTACTTACTGATTTTGATTCAACCTATACTAGCACTAGAAGCTAGTGATTCACTTTAGTACCCCTATTTGAGTTCAACTGTGTTTGCATACAGGATTTGGCTGAGGCTAATCTCGGCCTTCTTTTTTGTGTAGTTCTAACTTGGGTATAGAAGCATTACTTCTACTATTGTATGATGATGATGATGATGATTATGTACTTCCTGTAATTTATTTAGTTCTGCTGAATCACAGGCTAGAGATTTATCAAGAACTTTTCAGAAAGAGTTACACAGAGTCCAATTTAAGGATATTGTATTTAATCTTGAACTTTTATACTAGCTCCCGGTCACTTTCAAGAATGTCACATGACTATTTAATGTACAAGTACTATATATTAATTTAATACAAATAATAAATAGAAACACATGTTCTTATGTATTTTAACAGCACTTACATAACTTTTAAATAAAGACTCTAGGGAAATTATTAAAGTGTCCTTTCTGTCTAGACTTTCTGAAGACTTTTCTTTCTGCCTATATATATTCATATGATTTTTAGGTTATAAAGGCAGAAGAGACCATGATGATAATCTACTCTGACCTCCTGTATAGCACAAATCATAGTATTTTTAACTACTGTGTACCAGCTCCTATGTCTCCACATTCGCCCTCCTTTATTTCAGCATACACATTCATATTCTTTCTCCTCTAGCCTTCAGAGATATTTCTTGAATTGCCTGAGCAGAATTGAAATGAAAACTGCAGTGTTTCTCAGTCCATACACAAATGTTTCTGTATCTTTGTGCCAACAAGAAACATCTTGCCTCTGAACCCTCTTGTTCAGCCATCCTCTCAGCTGGTCCCTAGTTTCGCCAGATGAGGAAATATTAGCTGTAGAGGGGAAGGCAGTGAGACTTGGCATATAAAGCAATAGATTGCTTAGATTTGCATGCAACTCCCAGGAATCCGGCTCAACTGGATCACGATTTTATAGATCCTTTTTAACTGATCTCTGGTTTTCCCTCATTAGTTAAGACAGATTTCCAAATTCAAGTAACTAGCTAACAGTTTCATGGGGCTTTTACAGCTAATGTAGGGATAAGTGAATCTCCCCTCCCAGTGCTCTCTACTGGATTATAAAATACAGCAAAGAGGGTCACTTAAAGGGCTAGATTCAGAGCTGATGAAAAGCTGTGTTGCTCCATTGAAATGAACAGAAAAAATCAGTATCCTGAAAGGATGAGAAGCTGAGAGAATGTTGTTAATGTTAGGGAGGGTTTCCTAGCTGATATCCATTAGGCAAACACTTCTAAACATTTTGAGCCAGATCTGCAGCTGGTGTAAATTAGTGGTTACATAGACTTAAATGCCCGTGGAAGGCCTCTATTTCCTGAGCTTTCTTTGACTCAGTTCCAGGGGTTTGTAGTTTGAGGGTCAGGGGTGCATGCCAAGATGCTTACCCTAAAAGTTGCTTTCCATACCAAAAGACTGCACATATAGTTTCAGCCTGAATGTCTTGTTTTTAATTAAAAGGGAGGGAAGAGAAGAAAAGTTTGAGAGCAAAGCTTGTATCTCCTTTTTAACGGGCTGCATCTGCACAAAACAGCTGCTTCCAGCAGAGTTAGACTTCTAGAAATGTATAGGTGCATGTTATGGGGCAAAGAGGCCCAACACCACTAGAATCCAGGCCTGCAGAGCTACCAGGCGACTGACATCTCCAGGCTGCCACCCAGAAACAACTGTAACCAGGCTGCACTCCACTTCCCGTGACCCTCTGTGGACACAGACCATGGGAAATTCTGCCTCAAGGGTTTGACAGACAGCAACCTCATAGATGCTGACTGGCTCCCTGCCCCATCTAAACCCAAGGGGCATTCTAGGAATTGTCCTGGCAACAGCACAGATCTCTTGTAGCTGCCATGACCATTCATGCTCTTTGATCCTGAATTCCTGGCTCAACCTAGGCTTGATTTGCACTTCAACTCCTGACTCAGACTCTGAGCCTTGGTATAGACCCTTGCCTGGAACCCGACTACAGATTCCTCTGCTACTCCCAGTCTCAGGTTTGGCCATTGGCCTGACTGCCTTTGTTGGGATCCTGACAAGGCGCTAAGGAAAGCCTATGGGCCCACCTAGCCCTGCCCTACTATTCCTGCAACCAATGCCAAACCTGGAGGGAGAATAAAAGGAAAGTGCCTGGTTCAGTTCCTGGGGACTTCTTATGGGAGTAGCTTGGCAGGCAGAGGGAATTAATACTTCATTTCTTCCATCCTTTGTCTTCGCCAAGATTGTAAGCTCTTTGGGCCACTATTGCACTACACCTTTCCCCAGTCTAAGTTGGGGCACTTTAGGCACTACTGGAGGATAAATAATGTTTTTTGTTTGTTTGTTTGTTTTTGTTTTTCAGAATTCTAATATAAAATGTTTTTGACATCATAACAAAGTTAGTGAAATCAAATGGTCTCCCTGCAGTTTATGTGAGGATTGATCAGTTTAAACAGTCATAGACTTTTATATTCCAAAGCCCAGTATGGCTTCCTCTGCAGCTCTACTTGAGAAGATCCAATGAAAAGAAAGCAGTGGTTAAAATAGAGCTGAAATCAGCTGGCCAGAGATCAATGCAACTCTCTCCAGTTAAGTTCCACCAACTGGATGAGATGGTTGAGATAAAGATAAGGACTCACCTTATTGATGTCATAGAAAATTAAAGATTTACAGCTTTACATTTGTGGAAAACTATAAATTAAAACCACTTTGCGACTCTGGCCTCCTGAAGGGGGAAAAGAGAGCAGATCTTGTGGCATTTATAGAAATTTTTTTAATCTATATTATTGAAATTTTCTCACAATGTCCCTTTGAGGGGGAATCTCTCATACATCTCACTCCACTCAAAACATCCTCCCAGTGCCAATGTTTTTAAGTCCCAAGTAACTTGTGTAAGGGCTTTTATTTCAGAAGAAACTAGTACATTGATAGAGCAAGTAGTTGGCTGTGAAGTTTCAGGTAGCTTCAGAATAAAAATGATTAGTACGTCCTAGATAGGGGACAATATTTTCAAAGGGCTACCTAACATTAGACTTAATTAGGTGGCTGAATATAGATTTAGGAAGTAATTTTTTTGAAATCTTGGCTAAGATTTTGAGAAGAGAAAGTATATACAGTAAGAGCCCATTTTAACATAATTTAGGTAAAAAATAAGAGTGTGTCTGATGGCCACCTGCCTATAATTTATATTGTGCAAGTGAACTGGAGATGTTGGTATCTAAAGGGGAGGCAAAGTCAAAATGGCAGCTGGAAAAAAGAGGAGGAAAAGGTATGTTCTGACACAAATGAGGAAGTTACTTTGAAAATTAAGATTTGGTTACACAAATTAAAATTCAGTGTAGGTGAAAAAAGTTGCAGGGACAACAATCAAAGTTGACACTGACCTTGGAATCATTAGAGGGTAACATTTAAATAAGGATCAACGTATTCTTGAATGTGATAGACACAAATAGGATTTTGACAATGTGAAGTTTAACCCTTCTTCTTGGTACTCCCAAGGACAACAGCGAAGGGGTGGGTTTCCTCTCAGATGGGAAGGCCCCCTCTGAGAAATTATTTGGTGTATCTGTTCCTCCTGCCTCTGCAAAAGGAAAACCGTTTGGTAACAGCATTACCAGCAGCAGAAAGGGTTGAGGCATTCCAACCCTAACTGCATGTCGAGGCAATACTGACAGGGCAACAGGAGACCGGAAAGCAGTGTTTACTCAATGACTCTCTCATGCTAAAATGTCCAGTCCTTCACAAGCCTTTCAAGGCATCCCCTCTGCAGTCATTAGCAGAGGTTCTTTCAATCCCTCTGCCAAGGACTTCTCTAGTAATGGCACAAAGATTATGGTGAAACCCTGATTCCACTGAAGTCAATATCAAAAACTCACCAATTTCAATGGAAGCTGGAACAGGCTGTTTTATCAGTCCTACAGTGAATATCGTAAAGATACACTTCTATTCCACTTTAAGATACTCCACCTTCACAAATACATCTAAATTGACAGCTCTCAAAGAGGAAGTAATCATCCATTATGAACATATATAGCATACACAATGATGATTACATGTTGATTTACTAACCAAACAATCCTGTGACTCAGTAGAATGGACTCATTTGCTGGTGCACTGGAGTATTTGCTAAATGAGTGTCCTGGGACTGGGATTTATGCATTTGCAAAAGAAATATACATTTGTATTTTCATGTTTATGGTCACATTTTTCTGTTTTGGTAAATCTCTTAGCAAGCTAGGATTTTAGTTTCAATATTTGCAGCAGATGCCCCTTAGAGTCTCTGCCTGGGAAATGGAGAATATGGGCTGAAGTGAGAATTTCTGTTATCCAGAAATGTTATGAGGTACCATAAAATGATTACTGTACAGCTGCCAGTATGTTGCTGTCCAAAGGGAAGCAGGGATTTTTTAAAAGGGGGTTATTGTTTGTAATAAATTATATGATCAGTCTTCTCAATGATGCATGTGATAGGATGCAATGTCACTATCATGAAATATTTCCTGTTCAACCATCAGCATTAGGTGGCTGAATAGAAGGAAAAACCAGTATTATGACAAATGTTTGACATAAATAACTATAGCACACAATAAGCAGTTAAAACATAACTGCATTGCAATGTTTGTGCCTTTTCCTGCACCAGTTACAGGTAGAGCTGGTGGTAGCATCACTGGTACTTACGACTGCCCAACACTTCCCATTGTAAGCTCCTATTTTCAATTGTATAGAACTTTGCCAGACATTACCTTTATGGTCTGAAATGTTCCATTCCCGTTGCCTCAGCCTGAGTTGTTTTTTAAAATTTGAGCTTGAATGGTCCCATGAAGGAGCTTTCCAAGAAGAGATTAGAAAAGAAGAATGAAAATTGAAAACAAAAACAAAAACATTCTAGCAACATGCGACAGGGTGCCTCTCCAGAGTATGCCTCCTTAGGGCATAGAGTGGTCCTGCAGGTACCCTGCCCCTCAGTTCTTTCCTAGTTGTCCCAACAACTTAGTCACAGCCCAGAGTATTGAAGGTATCATTCCCCTGTTTGGGGACTAATATAAGTCTTTATGAAGTAGTCTTCTTTGGGCCTTCAGGCCCAAACATGACCCTTTTAGGTTTCAATTGTCCCTTGTTCCAAGGCTTTGGGTTCCTAGTTCCCTCTGAGCAAAGGAGTTCTGCCAGTTCCACTTTATTAATCTCTACCTCCCCCCTCACTGCCCCACCCCATAATGCCCATGAAAGCAATGCTTCACCCTGCGCCAGCACCTCACATGTAAGGGATGAAGGTGCATTAGACATAAGGAAATGAAGCTTCATATGTCCCCTGGGAGAAGCCTCTCAGGAATTCTTTGTATATGTGCAGCGTTCTCTCTCCTCAACATAGTCACTCCTCCCTTGTCACTCATTCTTTGTGGGAACTACTTTTGTTCTCATCCTTCCTCTCCTTCACGTGATCCATTGAGGACCTTCTACCATGCAGCCCTTTGTGGCACTTACCTTGTCTCTCTCTCTCTCTCTGCCATTCCTCTCTTCTCTCTCCCCATAAGAGCCTCTGATGACCTCCCCAATGCAGTTGTTGAATGAACTTACAGCAGCTTTCCCCATACTCACCTGCCTCTGTTGTTCTTTGAGGTCAGAATGCTATGCAATGTGAGACAACAATCAGGCATAAACTGCTGACATTCGAGCATTGTTGCAGCTCACTTGTGATGCACTGCATCAGGGACACAGGAAGGTCACAGCAGTTCTTGAACATATATTGTTTCTTTCATAGTCCCGCTGTCTCACCTCATGCATAGGATGGATGGGGCTCTGTACATGAGGCTAACATGAGTTAAGTGCCCAGCTAGTGTTCAACTGAACATTTTAGTTTAAACAACTTGTCCAGCATCCAACAGGAACTCTGTAGCAGGAGAATAATCCAATTGTCCAGGGTAGCATTCGGCTGTCTTAACCATGAAATCCTCCTTTCTCTTTCTGCAATCCCCTCCTCATTCACAACACACCATTCAAATGAGGCCGGGTCCTACAGACAACAGACTCATTTCAATAGTCAGCCCTCATTAATTCCTTAAGCACCATCTGTCCTGTGCAGTGATTGAGATAGCGGTCCTCTGGAAAAAATAGTATATGATCATGTGACTAGACAGTATCACAATGCATACTCAGAAGGCAGCTGAATTAAAGTTGCACAGGCAAGCTTAATTCTGGCATTTTCTAATTTAGACTGTCATTTTGCAACCTTAGTGTTCTTTTCAAATAGTTTTTTTTGTGTGTAATTTATAAATAAAGTAATAATACTTTATTCTTCTTTAATAACCCAGCAGCATTTATTACAGCTGCAAGGCCAATATTGCAAGAGCCTTTTTTGCAGTTCACCAGTGTAACTATACAGTATTTGCTTTGTAATTCATTATGGCTATATAAAAATTACAAAGTCAAATTCAGGCCATGTGCACAGAGATGTAATATCACTTGCTTCCATGTAGTTGTAGCCTCTTAACTGAAGGTCTGAATCTCACCTGTGCATTTAGAGACTTTAATACATTAAGATGATCGTTACACTTTGCATCTCCCTCATTAGAATGATCACCATAGAACACTTCTCCATCTAAATACTGCTTTAGACAATATGTGCTTTATGGTGATAGTGATAAAACATAGTTTAATTACCTGATCATTTAAAAGTACAGCTCCTTTATATTCAAGTTCTTTCTTTGTTCACCAAAAAAATAACATCTTTGGTTTATTTATTTTAACACATTCCTGGGAAATTTTCCAAATTGTAATTTTTAATGTTACAGTATATTGTGCTCTCAAATAGAGCAATCTTATCTTTTGAACAAATGATCAGCAAATACAGATTCCAATTGACAAAGCAATTGGGTAAGCTGCTTTTTAACAATATGTAAGTTGCTAATTATAATCAGTTATTCTTTCCACAGACACCCAACCCCAAAATGTGATGTTCTTGCAAGACCTTCAAATATCTTATTTACATAAACTGTAAGCTTAGGTCTCAGGTGCTTAGTGCAGCCTTGAAAAATTGTGTAATTCCTGTCATAGAGTTTACGGCGAGAAGGGGGCCACTAGATCATCTAGTCTCATGTCTGTATGTCACAAGCCACCAGCACCATCAGCACCCGCAGACTAAATGCTACAATGGAAATTAAACCAAAGTATTACAACCCATGGTAGACTAGACTATTCTGTGCCACAAGCAGAGAATAGGAGGGTCTGAGGTGTCCAAGGCTCCTGCAATGGCAGGGAAATAAGTAGGTAAAATATGCCCAGATAATCCTGGCAAATGACCTGCACCCACATGCTGCAGAGAATGGCAGTGAATTTAGGGAATTTTGCCTATCTGAACCGAGGGGAAATTCCTTCCTGACACAACTACGGTGATCAGTTAGACCATGAGCAAGTGAGCAAGAACCATCCAGCCAAGCACTTGAGAGAAAGAATGTACAGTGCCACCTCAGAGCCCTAGTCCTCCCCATCCAATGTCCCATCTGCAGCCATGGCTATCCCTGATGTTTCAAAGGAAAGAGATTTTAAAAAAACAACAACAACACAGAATATAAAGGGGAGGGGAGGAGGCAGAGATAGCTCTTCCTGATCCCTGTTGGTGGCTGGCTGAAACCCTGAGCTTTAGGAACATAAAACTTAAACTGGAAGTGAGCCGCAGGGTTGTTGAGCCCTGCTCCCTACAGTCACAGGCAATCCTGTCATGGACTTCTGCTCATAAATTTTTCCAGCTCTCTCTTCAAACTAATTAAGTCATTTGCTCTCACAACTCCTACTGAGGGGCTGTTCCAGAACCTCACCCTCTAATGGCTAGAAATTTTCTTCTAATCTCCAGCATGGAATTTTTTCATGGCCAGTTTATAGCCATTTGTAGTTGAGCCAACACTGTGCTTTAGCTTAAATAGCTCGTCACCCTTTCTTGTATATTTCCCCCTTAATGTATTTATAGATAGCAATTATATCCCCTCTCAGCTTTCTTTTTGCTAGACTAAACAAGTCAAGCTCTTCCAGTCGCCGCTCATAAGCTAGGCCCTCCATTCCTCTCATCATCGTAGTAGGTCTTCTCCGTACCTGTTCCAGTTTAAATTAATCTTTCTTGAACATGAGTGACCAGTGTACACAGTATTCCACATGAGGTCTCACCAGTGCCTTGTATATTAGCAGTAATGTTTCCCTATCTCTACTGGAAATGCCTCACCGTTCCATCAGCAAGTTTTATTTCCCAACATTTAACCATATGCTTAGTGGTTAAAAATATTAGAATCATCCATTTAGGAAAAAATTACGTGCTGTGAAAATTTGCAAGGGTGATTTTGTATAACAGAAAGGGGGGGAGAGTGATGGTGTGCCATAGTGGTTCTTGTGCTTTGAAAGCTGAAGACAATGTACCGCCTCTGTATCCTATTCAAGAAGTCCTTCACCTTTGAGGAGTGGAATGGTGGAGATGAGCAAGTAATACAGGGCATTAATGTGTGGAACAGCTTTTGTTTGTTGTTTCTTTCTTGTTTTGTCATTATGGTCCCCACTTCCCTATTGTTTATCTGTATGGTCTCTGTCTGGTTCTTTAATTGTTTCTGTCTGTTACATCATTATTTTTGCTAAGTGTAAATTAATTAAGGTGGTGGGATATAATTGATTAAAGAATTTTGTTACACGATGTTAGGATTGGCTAGTGAAATTTTAGTATAATGATTGGTTAAGGTACAGGTACAGGACTCAAATTTCACTATATAAACTGGATTCCAAAAGGAAGTTCTTTGGGAACCAACTCCAGGACACAGCCCCAAAGATCAGAGCTGCCAGACCTCAACACTCTGCCAATGACACTGTGCAGAAACTGGAGTCCCCAAGACGGACCTGATCCTGACAACCATCAAGAAAAGTTCATCTGTCTTATTGGGAGTGGTGAGCACTGTATGTGTAGCATGTGCATTCGGGTTTTGGTGATTGTTAATAAATGATGATGATGGGCGATCACTCCTTACCGAGTATGATAATCTTCCATGGGAGTTATGGGTCCTCAGGTGGCTAATAAGGCCAATCCTTGAACCACAAGTTCTTTTACAATGAGGGCAGATGTTTTCAGGCTCAGCAGGAGGCTGTTGACCATGACTAGAGAACAATCTCTCCTTCCTCCTGCGCCTCTTGTCCTCTTTGGCTTGTCGGCGAGCAAGTTCAAAATGCTGGGGACCATCACATAGGACTTCACTCCATTTTAAGCGATCCTGGGCAAGTGTCTCCCAGGTATCAATGTCAATATTACATTTTTTTAGGCTGTTCTTCAGCAAGTCCTTATAACGCTTCTGTTGTCTACCCACGTTATGGTACCCTTTTTCAGCTGAGAGAACAGGACCTGTTAATGGAGGCGATGGTCTAGCATCCGGACAACATGACCAGTTCAGCAGAATTGCTGATGGATGATCATTGCCTCGATACTGGTGATCTTTGCCTCTTCCAGAACACTAATATTGGTGCACCTGTCTTCCCATTTGATCTTCAGAATCTTACAAAGGCAGCGTTGATGGTGCCTCTCAAGGACTTTCAAGTGGTGTCTATAGGTTGTCCAAGTTTTGGACCCATAGAACGGTGTTGGGAGAATAATGGCTTGATAAACAAGAAGCTGGGGGGGGCCATTCAAATGTCGTGATCATCAAAGACCCTGTGCCATAAATGAGAAAAAGCTACACTGGCACAGCTCAGGCGATGTTGAATTTCTGCATCAATATCTGCCTTGGATGAAAGTTGACTTCCATGGTAGAGGAAATGATCTACATCCTCCAGTGCCACTCCATTGATTTTGATAGTTGGGGCATGTAATACCTAATTTGGAGAGGGCTGATAGAGCACTTTAGTCTTCTTGATATTAAAAGTGAGACCATGACATGCGTAAGCATCGGCAAACACATTCAAGATAGTTTGAAGATCTTTCTCGGAGTGGGCAAAGATTGCGTTGTCATCAGCATACTGAATTTCCACAATAGATGTTGTGGAAATCTTACTCTTGGCTTTCAGCCTGCTAAGCCTGAAAAACTTTCCATCCATTCTGTAGGTGATTTCAATACCAGTTGTAAACGTCCCAGCAATTAGGTAAAGCATAACAGCAATAAAAACCGCAAACATGGTTGAAGCAATGATACAGCCCTGTTTGACTCCTGTTTGTACTTTGAAAGGTTCACTCTGGGAGCCAGTGCTGCTCAGAACAGTTGCTTTCATGTTATCATGAAGCAATTTTAGGACATTGATGTATTTATCAGGACATCCAATCTTAAAAAGTACATTCCAGAGGGCACGGCAATTCACTGAGTCAAAGGCTTTAGTTAGATCAATAAAGGCCATGTACAGTGGTCAGTTTTGCTCTCAACGCTTTTCTTGCAGCTGCTGTGCTGTGAAGATCATATCCGCAGTTCCATGACATGGTCGGAAACCACTCTGTGACTCTGGTAAAATTTCTTCTGACGGGGGCAGAAGGCAGGTTGCAAGGATCCATGCCAGAACTTTGCCTGCAGTGGCTAGGAGGGAGATACCATGATAATTTCCACAATCCACTTTATCCCCTTTCTTGAAGAGGGTGACAATCAAGGCATCCTCATTTCACTGGGTATCTCCTCCTTTATCCTGATTTTAAGGATAAGCAGCTCTTCAATAACTGTATATATTTTTGACCAATTATGCTACTTGACTTATTCACCATTTGCATTTTTCTATTACTAAATGACTCTCAAGCCCATGTATGGATAAGCTTTTTCATTCATGCAAGAGTTACAATTCTTTCATTAGAACTCAATCTCTGATTGTTCTGCATTGCTTATTATGGATGAATGCTTTTCCATCTTTGGAGAGCCAATTGTTAGCAAGGTCTCTGATAGTCTCTTTGGCAACTTCTTGCTGCACAGTTGCAGAAATGGCACACATACATCAATCTGATTAGACAGAGCTCAGTTTATGAAGCAGGGGAAAAAAACTGTGGGATATGTATTTTGGTCTCATGCTTGGGACCATGTCTCCCTCCCTGGAATAACTGATTTCCTTCTGCATATTTTCCAGATAGTATTTCTGTACTGTTAACATTATTTGCTTATGAGAAAGTGCATTCCCCCAGACTGTTTTGAGATGGCAATGAGAGCTGTTTGAGGTTCCTTGTTGAGGGATGATCTGATGGGCAATGATATAGTTGTGGAAAACATGCATCCATCAGCAATTCCAAAGGTATCTGGGTTTGGATATGTGCATATTTGGATTCCAAAGGTTATCATTGCACTGCTTGGATACACACTGGGTTTATTATCTGTCACTAAAATTTTCAAAGTGTATATAAAAATTAATTGGAAAAACCCAAGTTTAGAGAAGCTTCCTGTGCTGATCTGATCCTATAGGGACCCTGCAGGCCTCTCCTACATACAACAACCCCCTTCTCTTTCCCAACATACTCTGGATCCCTCCCAATCTACCGTTTTCTTAAGGAATGATTTTCTATGCCCTGCAGTGTGATTGTTGACTGATTTTTCCTCCCCTCTCCTGGTGTCTTCAGGAGGAAGAGGGTAACCAGTTCACTCCTACAGAATTTTTGTATATTACCTCATCCTCTCTGAGGTTCCCCCATGTTCAATCACTCCTGCGGTGTCTTCTCCTTTGGTCACCATTGGGGTATCTCACCTGTTGTATTATACTGACTTAATGTGTGAGTAGGTGATGACTGGCACATGGAAAAGATAAGGGACATGCTCCTTTTACCAGCTAAGCTTGTTTTGCCTTTTCAAGGTTCTCAAGCTGAAGGATCAGGGTTCTGTACTAGCTCCCCTTGTGTACACATTATACAGTAATCAAGTCTGTCTGCAGCGCATATTAACCTCTGTTTCTCCTAGGTTTTCCCCAGGAAAGTCATCTGTAGTGGCCAAATGATATAAATGAAGTTACTTTTGTTTTATTGAGTCTCAAATGTTGAAGCACTCAGGACTGTTTGCAAGTGTGAGGGAAGAATTAGTGAGAAACAGGGAGAGTGTTGTGGAAGAGAAGAAAGATTGATGAATAAGTGGGAGGATCTACCAAGACAAGGGGTGGGGGGTAGGGGAAACAAGATGAAGAGCGAAAAGAAAAAAAACACAAGAACAAAAGAAATAGAAAATAATAGAACTGGAGGGAGAAGGGCAGAAAAATAGTGAGATTGGGTAAATCCAGAAGAAGGAACCCCCAAACGAAGCCAAGATGACAATAAAGTTAATTAAAATAATATTGTTAGAACATTGTCCATCAAATAAAAAAAAACATTATGTGATGTTTTTCCTCTTCACCTTCATACTTTCACTAATACATCCTAACTGCTAAAATGCAGCTGCAAAGGCAGACCTTGGTGGTACTGATTTAATTCAGCAATAAAATACAACAGAGCATGCAGCGATACTGATTAAAGTATACCTCAGATGCATACAAGCCTGAGGTGAGTATTTGTAGAGCATCCAAGAAGTGTATTAATCAGTAATCCACACAGTATTCTGTCTCTTAATTGCAATTATAAAATGGACATTTTAACAAAAGAATAAGTATAAAGAGTTTCTCTTTATTTTTGTACATAAGCCCAATAATGATGAATGAGGCATCTTCTAAATGTAAATCAGAAACAATAAAGACACATGCATGCATTTATCATCTTATATAACTCAGTGATTGACAGCTAAGTTGGGCAGCATATTTCCTGTTGTTTATTCAAAAGTTAACCATGTCTTACCAAAGTTTCACGCTAAATTACATCCACCCTCTCTAGAGACCAGCATGGAAGGCAGGCCATTACAAAACACTTTGGACATCTTCAACAGGCACAACAGAAATATCAAAGCTGTTCCTGCATACTTGTCACTAGAGTTTTTATTTCTGTGCGCTGTACAAATCTACCATGCACTATCCATTTGTAAACTGGGAAATTATTTTTAAGTACAAGACTGAACATAGGAATTGGCATACTGGACTCTAAAGCTGTGGTCCATCTAGTTCAGCATCCTTTCTACTTTAGTGGCCAATGCCAACTGGTAATGCATATGAATTAAATTCAAAACTTTTATAAAACCATCCCATCTTACGGTTTCAGTAAGTCTGTTGACCCCTGACCTGTTTCTGGTACATATTCTTAAGAGTCTCTGGACTTTCAGGCCCTAGATGATAAGTTAACAGGTGCCTTTCAATCTTGTAAGGAAACAAAGGAAGGTTCCCTAACAAGGGAGGTTGTGGAATTTCCCTCATTGGAGGTTTTTAAGAACAGGTTAGAGAAACACCTGTCCGTTATGGTTTAGGTTTAGTCCTCCAGCCTCAGACAGGGGCATGGACTAGATGGCCTCTTGAGGCCCCTTCCAGCCTACATTTCTATGATTCTATCATACTGTTTTGAAAACAAAGTAGAAGAGCTTTACTCCAATTCCAACATCCTGATCTAAGGTAGGGGCTTTGCCATACACAAACTTCCCGTTATACACAGCCTGAAATCCTTACAATAATCCAGCAACAAATAACTCTGCAGCATGCCCATGTGGATTATTACCAGGGAATACCTATTTCTGCATCTGCCTAAATAATGAAAAGTAGCTTCCATGTCACTGCCAATGAATGCTCTTTCTGTGGGCTTGTGTTAAAAGAGGATCCTAGGTGGTGGTGGTGATTGTTTTAAGTTGTTTTATCTTGCATTATAACACATTCATGTGTACGGACAACAAGGGGCAGTGACTAGCTTTGTTATTCTTCTAAATCACAGACCTCTACCCACTTGGTCTCAAGATGTGTGTGTGTATATATATATATATATATATATATATATATATATATATATATATATATGTGTGTGTGTGTGTGTGGATAAGAGTGTGGATATGGGGCTGTTAGTATATATATAACATATGTCCCTATGTGAGGAATTGTCATCCTTTAGTAGTCACTAGCCCATGGAGTGTGGATATGGGGTTGTTAATATATATATATTAACAGCCCCATATCCACACTCCATGGGCTAGTGACTACTAAAGGATGACAATTCCTCACATATGGACAAAACCAACTTACTGCAATGTGTTTGTGTTACATGGTTTTTAATGGAATGACAAATCCATATTTTAAAAATCCACCTTAAACATTATGAGATGGCTGGAGACGTCGTTGTTCTTTATAGCAAAAAAAAAAAAAAAAAGATTAAGACATTTCTTGTAACTTGTAGATGGTGCTTTTTACTTATATGAATCTAGTTGAGTTACAAGTGTAACATGCTTTCATATGCTATCTTCTACTTATCCTATAGTTTGCTCACGATGTTAATGTCTGATATTAGTGCCCATCATTTCTTTACTGTTTTCTGTCTGCCTATCTCACTAGCATGAAAATGTATAGGAGCATGTTACAAGCTTAATTTTTTGTTTAACTGGCTTCTCTTCACTCCCTCCCACCTTGCACATTTTTGGGGGTCGAGGTTAGTTTTGTGGGTTTGGGTTTTGTTAAGGAAAAAGTCAGAACAAACGTATGAGTTTTGCATTTTGTTCTGAAAGTGGTAAGATTCTGGGTCATTCTGATGTGTTTTGGGAGACAGTTCCACAGCTGCGAGCCAGCTGCAGAGAAAGCTCCATCCCCCACATGCATAAGTCTCACCCTGTGGTTGACTGTTCCAGTGGAATGAAACTGTTGTGGATGCTCATGGTTGTAGGCCACGTGAGCCTGTCCCAGGAAGGGTTTTGAATAGGAGGACCAAACCCTTGCATTAGATATTATATTCCATGAGAAACCAGTGCAGATATTTCAGCACTGTGGTGAGCTGCTCTCAGCTACTTGTTTGGCTTAGCAAGCAAGCTGTGTATCTTAATCTAACTAGAGTTTTATATAGTCAACATCTTTCAGTCCTAGATATAATTAACAATCAGCCTAGAGGACATGAATGTGTAGATAGATTGTTATAATTAATGTGTAGCTTAAGGGACAGTTCTTCTACAGTATTGTTCTTAAAGAAAAAGTTGTTACACATGTGGAGTTACCGGCTCTGATCCTGAGGCAGCTTCTTGGTCTGGCAAACTGCCAGCAGTGTGCCAGATAGATTTGTGATAGATTTGACCTATTGGACTGGCACTCCCTCTGGAGCCCTTTATTTGGTCCAGGGAAACCTGCGGTGCGAGTGAATGGGGAATAACTAAAGTAAAGTGAGTATCTGCCGAGGTCTGAATTAGATGCCTGGAGGCTCAACCAGTTGAACAGCTGCAGAACAACTCATCAGCGGGCAAAAATAAGTGTTAGGAGACAAGATGGTAGGGATGAGAGAGCAGGTCTCCCTACTATTCTCCCTACTCCTGGCACGGTCCTGCTCCCTTTTATGATCCCCAGCCCTGCACAGGCCCCACGTCTCAAGCTCAGTTCCAGTCCCTCCACCCTAACCTCCTCTCCACACAGCACAGCTCCAACCACTATCATCATCTTCTCACCTGACTCACCTCCAGCTCCCTCATCTCCCTCTCTCTCTCCACAGGCACAGCTCTGATTCCCACACCCCCACCCTAAAAAAGTCTTACCCCCCTCTCTTCACTCTTCTTCTGCACAGTTCCAATTCTCTACACCAATCAACATCCTTCTCCTCTTTGGCATGGCTCCATTTTCATAGATTCATAGATGCTAGGACTGGAAGGGACCTCGAGAGGTCATTGAGTCCAGTCCCCTGCCCTCATGGCAGGACCAAATACTGTCTAGACCATCCCTGATAGACATTTATCTAACCTACTCTTGAATATCTCCAGAGATGGAGATTCCACAACCTCCCTAGGCAATTTATTCCAGTGTTTAACCACCCTGACAGTTAGGAACTTTTTTCCTAATGTCCAACCTAAACCTCCCTTGCTGCAGTTTAAGCCCATTGCTTCTTGTTCTATCCTTAGAGGCTAAGGTGAACAAGTTTTCTCCCTCCTCCTTATGACACCCTTTTAGATACCTGAAAACTGCTATCATGTCCCTTCTCAGTCTTCTCTTTTCCAAACTAAACAAACCCAATTCTTTCAGCCTTTCTTCATAGGTCATGTTCTCAAGACCTTTAATCATTCTTGTTGATCTTCTCTGGACCCTCTCCAATTTCTCCACATCTTTCTTGAAATGCGGTGCCCAGAACTGGACACAATACTCCAGTTGAGGCCTAACCAGTGCAGAGTAGAGCGGAAGAATGACTTCTCGTGTCTTGCTCACAACACACCTGTTAATACATCCCCGAATCATGTTTGCTTTTTTTGCAACAGCATCACACTGTTGACTCATATTTAGCTTGTGGTCCACTATAACCCCTAGATCCCTTTCTGCCGTACTCCTTCCTAGAACGGTCCTAGAACAGTTCTGCATCATAGAATCATAGAACTGGAAGGGACCTGGAGAGGTAATCTAGTCCAGTCCCCTGCACTCAAGGCAGGTCTAAATATTATCTAAATATTATCTAGACCATCCCTGACAGGTGTTTGTCCAACCGGCTCTTAAAAATCCCCAATGATGGAGATTCCACAACCTCCCTAGGCAATTTATTCCAGTGCTTAAGCACTCTGAAGTTAGGAAGTTTTTCCTAATGTCCAACCTAAACCGCCCTTCCTGCAATTTAAGCCCATTATTTCTTGTCCTATCCTCAGAGGTTAAGAAAAACAATTATTCTCCCTCCTCTTTGTAACAACCTTTTAAGTACTTGAAAACTGTTATCATGTCCCCTCTCAGTCTTCTCTTCTCCAGACTAAACAAACCCAATTTTTTCAATCTTCCCTCATAGGTCATGTTTTCTAGACCTTTAATCATTTTTGTTGCTCTTCTCTGGACTTCCTCCAATTTGTCCACAACTTTCCTGAAATGTGGCATCCAGAACTGGACACAATACTCCAGTCGAGGCCTAATCAGTGCAGAGTAGAGTGGAAGAATTACTTCTCATGTCTTGCTTACAATACTCCTGCTAATACATCCCAGAATGATGGTTTTTTTTTTTTTTTTTTGCAACAGTGTTATACTGTTGACTCATATATAGCTTGTGATCCACTATGACCCCCAGATCCCTTTCTGCAATACTCCTTCCTAGGCAGTCATTTCCCATTTTGTATGTGTGTAACTGATTGTTCCTTCCTAAGTGGAGTACTTTGCATTTGTCCTTATTGAATTTCATCCTATGTACTTCAGACCATTTCTCCAGTTTGTCCAGATCATTTTGAATTTTAATCATATCCTCCAAAGCACTTGCAACCCCGCCCAGCTTGGTATCATCCACAAACTTTATAAGTGTACTCTCTATGCCATTATCTAAATCATTGATGAAGATAGTGAACAGAACCGGATCCAGAACCGATCCCTGCAGGACCCCACTTGTTAGGCCCTTCCAGCATGACTGTGAACCATTGATAACTACTCTCTGGGAACGATTTTCCAACCAGTTATGCACCCACCTTATAGTAGCTCCAGCTAGGTTGTATTTCCCTAGTTTGTTTATGAGAAGGTCATGCGAGACAGTATCTAAAGTCTTACTAAAGTCAAGATATACCACATCCACCACTTCCCCCACCCATCCACAAGGCTTGTTACCCTGTCAAAGAAAGCTATCAGGTTGGTTTGACATGATTTGTTCTTGACAAATCCATGCTGACTGTTAGTCATCACCTTATTATCTTCTAGATGTTTGCGAATTGATTGCTTAATTATTTGTTCCATTATCTTTCTGAGTACAGAAGTTAAGATGACTGGTCTGTAATTCCCCGGGTTGTCCTTATTTCCCTTTTTATAGATGGGCACTATATTTTCCCTTTTCCAGTCTTCTGGAATGTCTTCCGTCTTCCATGACTTTTCAAAAATAATTGCTAATGGCTCAGATATCTCCTCAGTCAGCTCCTTGAGTATTCTAGGGTGCATTTCATCAGGCCCTGGTGATTTGAAAACATCTAACTTGTCTAAGTAACTTTTGACTTGTTCTTTTCCTATTTTAGACTCTGATCCTACCTCATTTTCACTAGCATCCACTATGTTAGACGTCCAATCGCCACTAACCTTCTTGGTGAAAACCGAAACAAATAAATCATTAAGCACCTCTGCCATTTCCACATTTTCTATTATTGTCTTTCCTCCCCTCATTGAATAACGAGCCTACCCTGTCCTTGGTCTTCCTCTTGCTTCTAATGTATTTGTAGAATGTTTTCTTTTTTTCCTTTTATGTCTCTAGCTAGTTTAATCTTATTTTGTGCCTTGGCTTTTCTAATTTTGTCCCTATGTACTTGTGTTATTTGTTTATATTCATCCTTTGTAATTTGACAGAGTTTCCATTTTTTGTAGGACTCTTTTTTGAGTTGTAGATCATTGAAGATCTCCTGGTTAAGCCAGGGTGGTCTCTTGCCATACGTCCGATCTTTCCTATGCAGTGGGATAGTTTGCTCATGTGTCCTTAATAATGTCTCTTTGAAAAACTGCCAACTGTCTTCAATTGTTTTTCCCCTTAGACTTGCTTCTCATGGGATTTTACCTACCAACTCTATGAGTTTGCTAAAGTCTGCCTTCTTGAAATCCATTGTCTTTATTGTGCTGTTCTCTCTCCTACCATTCCTTAGAATCATGAACTCTACCACTTCATGATCACTTTCACCCAAGTTGCCTTCCACTTTCAAATTCTCAACCAGTTCCTCCCTATTTTTCAAAATCAGATCTAGAACAACCTCCGCCCCAGTAGCTTTCTCCACCTTCTGAAATAAAAAAATTGTTTCCAATACGTTCCAAGAACTTGTTGGATAATCTGTGCCCTGCTGTTTTATTTTCCCAACAGATGTCTGAGTAGTTGAAGTCCCCCATCAACACCAAGTCCTGTGCTTTGGATGATTTTGTTAGTTGTTTAAAAAAAGCCTCATCCACCTCTTCTTCCTGGTTTGGTGGTCTGTAGTAGACCCCTACCATGACATGACCCTTGTTTTTTACCCCTTTTATCCTTACCCAGAGACTTTCAACAAGTCTGTCTCTTATTCTGATCTCAACCTCAGTCCAAGTGTATACATTTTTAATATATAAGGTAACACCTCCTCCCCTTTTCCCTGCCTATCCTTCCTGAGCAATCTGTATTCTTCTATACCAATATTCCAGTCATGCATATTATTCCACCAAGTCTCCGTGATGCCAACTATGTCATAGTTGTGTTTATTTACTAGCATTTCAAGTTCTTCCTGCTTATTCCCCATACTTCTCGCATTAGTATACAGACATCTATGATACTGATTTGATTCCCCCACCCCAGTTCTGTCTTGTCTCTCCCTTATTTCTGCTATGACAGCCCATGCTCCCCTCAGATTCTGACCCTTCTCCCAGGTCTCCATGTTTTTGACTTACCTGTGGGCTTTGGTCACTTGCCCCCGTCGAACCTAGCTTAAGGCCCTCCTCACTAGGTTAGTCAGTCTGTATCCAAATATGCTCTTCCCCTTCCTTGATAGGTGGACCCCATATCAGTTTAGCAGTCCTTCTTCCTGGAACAGTCTCCATGTTCAATGAAGCCGAAACCCTCCTGGTGACACTGTCCCCGCAGCCAGGCATTCACCTCCAGGATGCATTTGTCTCTGCAGGGACCCCTACCCTTGACTGGAAGGACTGAAGAAAACATCGCCTGTGCTCCCAACTCCCTCACCCTTACTCCCAGAGCCCTGTAGTCACTTCTGATCTGCTGAGGGTCATACCTTGCAGTATCGTTAGTGCCCATATGGATCAGTAGCATGGGGTAGTAGTCAGAAGGCCGGATGATCCTCGACAATCCCTCTGTAACATCATGGATATGGGCCCCTGGCAGGCAGCATACCTCCTGGGATGCCATGTCAGGGCAATAGATGGGTGACTCCGTCCCCCTCAGAAGAGAGTCTCCAACCACCTTTACCCTAAGTTTCCTCCTGGAAGTGGTGGTTGTGATCCTCCCAGTCTTTGGGGTACATGGCTTCTCCTCTTCAACCTTTGGGGGTAATTGCTCATCACTCGTTGCCAGGGCAGCATAATGGTTCTCCATCATCATGGTGGGTGGGTTGGGAGTAGGGGTGGAGCACTTCCTGCTGCCAGAAGTAACCAGCAGCCAGTGTCCTCCCTGTACCAGAGCCTTATCCTCCTCCCCCGGTGACATGACAGCAGTCCTCTCTATCTGGATAGCGTCCTCAGCCTTGGAAGACTCCATATGAATACTGTCAATTAATTCCTTGTATGCATGGATGCGCCTCAGCCTAGCCACCTCCTCCTGTAGCTCTCCCACCTGCTTCCTGAGAGATTCCACTAGCAGGCACCTCTCACACTGCATGGTCTCCCCAGCCTGGCTTTCTGTGAGTGGGAAATGCAGGTCACAGTCTCTGTAATTCCACACCAGGATCTGGGTAGAGGCATCCATGGTTAGGTTCTCTGTCTGGATACAGGCGCAGGTGGAGGAGACAGGAGCAGTGTTGGCACTGACAATGTGGCCCTTCCTAACCATAATGATTATATTATGACTCCCTCCTACAAACTCCCTCTCTCAAACTTCCCTGTTTGCTGTCCCATGTTCACTAGTTCCCCTTGGTCACTTAGCCTCTGGCTTTTTTAAGGCCTTCCCTCCTAGGTCAGCCCTACGCCCTCGTTAATCACACAGAGGGAAGGTGATCACAAGGATGATTGAGGCTAATCAAGGATGATCAAGAAAACAAAGTCTCAGGCTAGGTCTACACTGGGGGGGGGGGATCGATTTAAGATACGCAAATTCAGCTACGTGACTAGCATAGCTGAATTCAACATATCCTATTCGACTTACCCCGCTGTGAGGACGGCGGCAAATCGACCGCCGCGGCTCCCCCGTCGACGGCGCTTACTCCTCCTGATGAGGTGGGAGTATGCGCGTCAATTCGGGGATTGATTTATCCGTCTAGATGAGACACGATTTCTACCCACCGATCTGGGCGGGTAGTGTAGACTAGCCCTCAAACTGTCCCCAAACACACAATCCCAATTGACCCTGTAACTTCCTCCTACCATCTTCCTCCTCCCCCCAAAACCAGCCACCATGGTTTTCATCCAGAATGAAAATACATATCAGCAAAACCTGTTTTACTGTAAGCTCTAATTGATTGCAAACTCTATGGGTATGTCTACACAGCATTTTGGAGTGAGTGGGAGTGAGCTTCCCATCTGGATTGGGAGATTCAGGTTCGCAAGCTAGTTCTCTAAAAATATCTCTTTAAACAGCATTTTGAAGTTATAGCTCAGGCTCTGAAATGTACCCCTCTCCGTAGGCCTCAGAGCTCAAGCTCCAGCCCGAGCCAAAACCTAAAATGCTGTCTATGCAGCTATTTTTAGAATGTTAGCATGAGCTATGCAAGCCTGAGTCTATTGACCTGGGCTGGGACACTTGTTCTTGCTCACTTCAAAATGATGTGTAGACATACCCTTTGGGACGGACTGTCTTCTTGTGTGTGTGTGTGTGTGTGTGTGTGTGTGTGTGTGTGTGTGTGTGTGTGTAGTGTCTAACACACAGCTACTACCAGATTACAACTAGTAATAAAAAGTAAAGCTAAAGTAGACAGGAAGTGCATGACAACAGGAAAAATCTGGAGTAGTTACAATACTGCTAAAGTTAATTTAATTTTGTGAAAAATTATTTGAGGGGAAAATAATGAAGCTATTGATTCTACAATCCATAGAAATGTGCATGGGAGTTGTTTAAGTGCAGTAAAAAAAGAAGAAGAAAGTAGCACACTCGGGTGAGTATGAAAAGTTGATAAAATCAGCAACCCCGAAACAAATGTTCAGTGTACAGTAAGTGAAACTGCACCGGCAGAGATTGAAGAGACACTGGGTGAGATGAGGTCTGCTTCAGTTCTAAGGCTAAGTGGGATCAATAATGAATTACCTAAGTCATCTTCCTAAAGGAGGAAGGGGTGTGTGAATGATGGCACAGAGTGCATGAAGGAGGTCTATATGTGTGACAAAAACAAATAGCCTGCACTTTACTATAATTAGAGCTGTTAAAGGGTTACAGGAAATTTAGAATGACTTTGCACTGGGAGCTGCTATTAATCATACTAGCAAAAGACAACATTGCTCTTATTCAGAATTGGCCCGTGTCAAGGCTGTATCCCCACTTTGAACTTTAGGGTACAAGTGTGGGGGCCTGCATGAAGACTTCTAAGCTTAACTACCAGCTTAGATCTGGTCCGCTGCCACCATTTCCACAAGCTAATTCCCTTCCCTGGGAAGCTGTGAGAAACCTTTCACCAATTCCCTGGTGAATACAGATCCAAACCCCTTGGATCTTAAAACAAGGAGAAATTGACCCTTCCCCACTCCTTCCTTCCACCAACTCCTGGTGAATACAGATCCAACTCCCTTGAATCTAAAAACAAGGAAAAATCAATCAGGTTCTTAAAAAGAAGGCTTTTAATTAAAGAAAAAGGTAAAAATCATCTCTGTAAAATCAGTATGGAAAATAACTTTACAGGGTAATCAAACTTAAAGAGCTCAGAGGACCCCCCTCTAGTCTCAGGTTCAAAGTACAGCAAACAAAGATAAACACTCTAGTAAAAGGTACATTTACAAGTTGAGAAAACAAAGTAAAACTAAGACGCCTTGCCTGGCTTTTTACTTACAAGTTTGAAATATGAGAGACTTGTTTAGAAAGATGGGGAGAACCTGGATTGATGTCTGGTCCCTCTCAGTCCCAAGAGCGAATGAACCCTTAAACAAAGAGCACAAACAAAAGCCTTTCTCCCCCTCCCCCAAGATTTGAAAGTATCTTGTCCCCTTATTGGTCCTTTGGGTCAGGTGTCAGCCAGGTTACCCGAGCTTCTTAACCCTTTACAGGTAAAAGGATTTTGGAGTCTCTGGCCAGGAGGGATTTTATAGTACTGTACACAGGAGAGCTGTTACCCTTCCCTTTATAGTTATGACAGCCTGTGATTAAGGCAGGGCAGAGCTTCTCCAGCCCAGGGAGAGAGTGGGGTCTTTGTGTCACAGGAAGGCACAAAGATCTCCCTGATCTGCAAGGGAAGTAAGTCTGCCACCACCTTCCCCTAGGAGGCTGCAGTATGCACTTCCTGCTATGACCAGCCAATGTCCTGCCCCTGGTGGCATGGACAGTGTACTGTTTTAGTGAGGGAATGAGTCAGGTTTTAGGAGAATTTAGTAAACGAACAAGGAACAATTTATAAAGTCAAAAAAGGTACTGATGCTGCTACAGCCTAAGCCATCTGCATTCTCTGTCTCAGGCTCTACAGTTAGTTCCTGCCTCTACATGTGATGAAACATTTTCAAAGGCATTAATGTGAGTTAGATGTCTAACTCCCATTGACTTTCCATGGAGTTTTCCTTGGAGAAGTTTCCCCCCCTCCTCCCCCCCGCCAGTGGCTCATTAATTTCCCCAGAATCTTCCCTTTTAAATTAGTTAATTTATACTTTTTCAGTTTTGAAGAAATTCCAAATGAGACTCAGCCTACTGCTGGTTTTTTGAGTCTACGAACAGCCTTAAATAATAGCCCTGGTGGTGTGAGCTCCTCATGTTGTTTTCAACTGAGTGTTGAGTCTGAAACCTGACAATGGCCATTTTAATAAGAACAAAGTTAACTATAGAATTACTGTTTGCAGTGTTGTTGTTCCCATGTTGGTCCCAGGATATGGAAGAGACAAGGTGGGTGAGGTAATATCTTTTTATGTCTACACTGGAATTAAAAACCTGCAGCTGGCCCATGACAGCTGACTCAGGCTTAGATTAAGGGGCTGTTTAAGTGCATTGTAGACTTTTTTGGGCTTGGCTCTGGGACCCTGAGATGTGGGAGTGTCCCAGAGCTCAGGCTGCAGCCCAAGCCCGAATATCTGTATCACAATGAAAAAGCCCCACAGCCTGAGCCTGAGTCAGCTGGACATACCCATATTGGGCCATATTCTGTTGGTGAGAGAGACAAGCTTTTGAGCTCCACAGAGCTCTTCTTTAGGTCTATGGAGCTTGAAAGCTTGTCTCTCTCACCAACAAAAGTTGGCCCAATAAAAGATATTACCTCACCCACCTTGTCTGTTTCATTACTGTTCATTTTAGTGGAAACAGCCAGTCATTCTTGTACTGATGACAGAATGTGCACCATATTGGTGAAACTTTCTTTTCACCAATATGTCCATATTGAAATCTCCTAAACTCATGGTTTCCATTCCTTTGATGTGGGTTACATGTCTGCTTACTCTGTGCCCTAGGATCACTAACACTCTCTTCCCCGACATTCATCTTCTTTAGGTCTCATGCCCCTTCCTATCTCCTTCCATCTTTCTTTGTCAGTGTCTGGGGGAGCACATAAACTGCCGCATCCCTCTAAGCAATGCAGCCTGCTCCCTTTCATATGGCTGGTGTGGAAGTGGGGAGAGGCTAGCGATTGCTCTGTCTCCTTTCTACACCTCCAGCCTCCTCCTTCTTCCTTTTGGTGCCCCCAGGTGAATAAGTAGGAACGAGTCCCTTGATTCTCTGACCACAAAGGCTTCAGGTATGGCTGGCCCAAATGGACCATGCCAGGATAGAGAAGATTTTTACTCTACTCCAACACAATAGACAGCCATGAACCTATCCCCAAGTTGTTAAGCATTAAAACATTCATTCCACTTTAGAATAAAAATCGAAACAAATAACAAATGTCTCTAGTAAAGCTAGATTTCTTGGCTCCTTTTGGTGGGGACAGAGGTGGATAGAAGAATGACAGTGTATATCTTTGGCATCTAAGCAGCATTTCATTGCCTTTTATTTTATTCCTGAATACTTAAAATGATATTCAAATGACAATCTAATGCATTTTAATGAATGTCAAATACAGCCCTTTTCACTGTAGTTAGTATTTTAGGGAATGGCACTGGAGAACTGTAGTCCATTTAAATGGGATCATTATTCAAGATGAAACTGGAAGATTTGCATTTAGATGCACTGTAGTAGAAAACATTACAGGTCTGATTCTGCACTTAGTTGCACTGGTGTAAATGCAGTGAATTTGCTGAAGTCGTTGGGATTTTTAGCCAGTTAAAAAACAGTGCCTGAGTGAGCAGAATCAGGGCAGCCATCATTTCTAATTGCAATTTCTTTAAAAGTGAAATAATGCAGTTAGCACCACATTTTCTAATATGGGGGAACGCCATAGTACAGCATCAGCTGAAATAGCATGCACTTTCTATAGTTAGAATATTTACATTCTGAAGTAATGCCATTGACAACCACTTCATACATTCTTATTCCAGATTCATACATTTCCAAAATACCAAAGGCACTTTTTATTAGCAGTAATGAAGATTCATATAATCTGAGCTTTAGAAATGCAATCAACTAGCTTCAAAATCATTGTTAATTGAAAGGATTTTTCCCTCAGTTTATGTCAGTGGCTTTCTTAATAAGAGATTGGTTAAAAAGAGTACTTAGAAATTATTCAAATAATAATCCCATAAAAGATCTAATTTTGATGTCTTTAAAACTGTTAATGATTAAACTTTAAAAAATTCATTTAATTCCATCAATATGTCCAGAAGATTTGATGTCTGAAATCAATATTCAAAGAACTATCATAGCTCTCACTCAATAAGGCTTAAAACTCAATAAATCAAAAAATAAAGGTAATTTACTGAATATTATCAAACTAATTTTAATCTTTGAAAACTTTGGCCTACTGCAGTCACAATCCGGCTAACTTTGGTACATGTTCTTTCAGGACTGGGGCAGCAACATTGGCAGCGTCACTCCAGTTTCATTCTGCTTTGGGGAACAATACCACAGTGAACTGGAATCTTGTCAGGCAGCTACCATCCCCATGAATAAACAGTGGGCCCGGCTCCTGGTTCTGTAGGGCTGGGGAAGCTTTGGCTGCTCTTTTGTGTCACAAGCATTCATCCACACATTACAATAACATCACCAAGGCTTTTTTCCCAGTTTTGTCTATGTTAGAATACCTTAAGCACAGCAATACTGAACTGGGTGATGACTGTACATCCGATAATGCAATTGCATGCCTGGACCTGTGCATGGCTGCCTGTGGCACCAGCTTGTTTACTTTGAAGGTGGAAAAGAAGGCCACAGTTAATGCTACCTTAAATAAAAGGGCCTCCATCCCACAGTTGAATATCCTGGACAAAGCCTTTTAATAACCCTATAAGAATTTCTATGGTTAGGGAGTTTCTGTCATCCCTCCTGTGCCTGCTGCCTCTGGACCTTCCCTCCTAGAGCTTCCTCACTATGCAATCTCTACAGGGGTCTGGGAAATCTGTTACACCAAAACAACAGGCCAGCTGGTCGACTTGATATAGAGAAAGGAGCTATCCTGTGGTGCACCAATGATACACACACCTTGCTGTGTGATGCCTAGGGATGGGATGTTGGAGCCCTCTTGAGTTCTAAATTTCAGGAACTCAGTAAGGCAGGCCTTATGGCCCCTGATTGTTCTCAGAGCAACTTCATTCTTGACTAGTCCTGTGTCAGATGCCAAAGTTCCACAGTTGGTTGGACATAGCTTACGGTTCTCTGTTAACAAACGGGGAACCCCCTGGAATCTGTTTTCCACCAATCACAAGGTGAATGGTTCCATCCAAGTTCCTGTTCCTGTGCACCAATATCTCCCTGACGCAGACTGCTCCTCAGTCAGGATGGGGGCTCTTTCCTCCAGCTCCACTTCTCCGCATTGTTGCCTTGCCAATGGTCCCTGTCCACTCCAAAGTCCTGTGGAAACTAAGAATATTTCTCCTCATGGGGCAGCAATCCTAAATCCATGATTCCCCAACAAAGCTGCATAAAGGGATCCTCACCCTCTGAGGCCACCTCTCAATGTGTCTATGAGTACCAGACTGGAGTCCTCTAGCGTAGCAGAGGGGACACCCCATCTATGTTCCTAGGCTGCTCCTGTGCCCCTTTCCTCCAGTAGCACCAACCCCTGCTGTAGCTTCTGGGGGAGGGGTCTGCTTCAAAGCAAGCAGTCGTAGCTGCCTTCTGTCCCAAATTCCCAGATGTCTATGGCTGCCAGAGTAAGAATACTCCTGCTTCCAACCAAGCTCTGCATTAGGATAACGTTGTAAGGAATGTGGCAAATTGAACCATTTTAGTAGCATGGGCAAGAGCAGAAGAAGTCTCAGAAAGATTCAATCAGACTTGTACAAGTGGGGGATGGCACATCAGACAGCAGTGATGACATCATGACTCTTTCCTTGAGTGCAAGTGTGTATCAGGTTCAGACTGTCAGAAGAGGAAAGCAAAAAGGGACAGTACTAACCTCCATGCATGCAACAACGTTAACAAGGAAATGCCCTGTGTGATTTCAGGTGGATAGCGGGGCATTCTGCAGTGTGATTCCTCCTGGTGAATTGGACTTGAACATGTCCATTATGAAAAGCAGATGCAATCTTATAATGTACCATAAGAGCATAACACAACCTGTAGGAAAATGTGGCCTCATAGTAACTAACCTGAAAAATAACTAACGATACCAATTGAAGAGGTGGTAAGTATGACAGACCCCTCTTGGGGAGTACAGCCATACAACCATTGATCTGATTGGGGTGCATTGTCAGAATTTTAATAACTGAAGTGCAAAAAGCAAAAGGGAGAATCCCTTGGACAATGAAGATCATTTTAGGGATGTTTTCAAAGGCAATGTGTGCCCTGAAGGAAAGATGCAACAGGAAGTAGACCCAACTGTGCAACCTGTGCTTACCACAAATAAAAATGCCATCGACACTATGTAATCCAGTACTTAAGGCACTCAAAAGTCTGCAGAGCAGGAGTATCATAGCTCTTGCAGAGTCCAGTATAGCCCAGGTAAGCAGCATGGTTGTGGTAAAGAAGCCATGAGGCAAATGATGTATCTGCATAGACCCAAAGCCAGTGAACCAGGCATTGAAAAGATGCCAATATCTACTGCCCACAATTAATGACCTCTTGCCAGAACTCTCCAAAGCCAGAATCTTTATGGTCTGTGATGTGAGGAATAAGTTTTTGGCACATAAGCCTGAATAAAGAGTCCAGCATGCTTCCAATGTTTGCAACACCAATTGGTCACTACAGATGGCTTCATATGTCAAAGGACATAAGCTCAGCACAAGAGGTGTTCCATGCTCTGGAATGACTGTCTGGCTTAAAAATAATTGTGAATTCCATCCTCATTGTAGGTGAAGGGAGCAGTGATATAGAAGCTGAAGAAGATCATGATAGAAAATGACAAGCTTTTCTTCAGCAATGCAGGGACAAGAACATAAAAACTGAACCCAGAAAAATTCATCTCAAACACTGTGAGGTGACTTACATTGGCTCACAGCAAAAGGACTGAATTTGAAAGCAGATGCCCACAAAATCAAAACAGGTGGAGACATGCCTGGTGTGAAAGGAGTAAATTTTTTTATAGGAGTGATAATTATCTGTCCAAGTTCAATCCACTCATGGCTGCAGGAGCCGAGCACATGTCAGTTCACAAGGCAGGATGTTGATTGGGACTGGGCAAATCCCCAACTGCAAGCATTTTACATGCTAAAACAAATAATGGTTGCCCCTGTCTTGAAGTACTAACAGCCAGGAAAGCCACAGACACACCAATGTGATGCATCAGAGAAAGTGTAACTCTTTTGAAGGAGCAGTTGGTTGCTTAAGCCAGCAGAACCCTGTTAGAGACTGAAAAGGGGTATGTTCAAATAGAAAAAGAGTTTCTGGCTGTGGTATTTGGAGCGGAGCAATTTCATGAATACACCTATGCCCATCCAGAAATAATGCAATCCGACCACAACCCCCTAGACACAATAATGGCAAATCCCCTTCTTAGGCCTTGGCTACACTTGCAGATGTACAGCGCTGTGAGTTAAACCTGACTTCGTGCAGCTGAGTAGGGAAAGCGCTGCAGTCTGTCCACACTGACAGCTGCACAGCGCACTGTCGTGGCCACATTTGCGGCAATTGCAGCGCTATTGGAAGCGGTGCATTATGGGCAGCTATCCCACAGAGCACCTTTTCCCATTCTGGCGCCGTGGGTTGTGGGAAGGGGGCGTGGGTGCGGGGGATTCTGGGTCCTGTCCCAATGCCCCGTGATGCATCGCTTCACATCCCAGAAATCCCTTTGTTTCCGTCCACCTTTGGCGCCATCTTTCAACGGTTTCTGTGCAGCACGATCTGTCTGCGGGAAATGGAGACCGAACTGCTGAGGCCTATGCTGACGAGTCTCGCCAACACGTCACGTTTGGCTGTCGAACTATTCCTTAAGATCCAAAGTGACAGTGAGAGTGAGGAGTCCGACGATGCTATCAAGCCGCATAACGCGTACAACACGAAATTGCTTGTGGCCTTCGCAGACATGCTCAGCACCGTGGAACGCCGCTTTTGGGCTCGGGAAACAAGCACCGAGTGATGGGATCACATCGTCATGGAAGTCTGGGATGACGAGCAGTGGCTGCAGAACTTTCGGATGAGAAAAGCCACTTTCATGGGACTGTTTGAGGAGCTTGCCCCCACCCTGCGGCACAAGGACACGGGATTGAGAGCTGCCCTGCCAGTGGAGAAGCAGGTGGCTATTGCAATCTGGAAGCTGGCAACTCCAGACAGCTACCGGTCGGTCGCAAACCAGTTTGGAGTGGGAAAGTCGACCGTTGGAATCGTATTGATGCAAGTTTGCAAGGCCATTAATCGCATCCTACTCAGAAGAACCGTGACTCTGGGTAAGGTGCAGGAAATAGTGGATGGCTTTGCACAAATGGGGTCCCCTAACTCTGGAGGGGCGATAGATGGGATGCACATTCCTATTCTGGCACTACCCCACCTAGGATCCGAGTACGTTAATTGGAAGGGGTATTTCTCTATGGTTCTCCAGGCGCTTGTGGATCACCGTGGGCGTTTCATTGACATTAACACAGGCTGGCCCGGAAAGGTGCATGACGCACGCATCTTTTGGAACACTTGGCTGTTTAGGAAGATGCAGGCCGGGACTTTTTTCCCAGAGCGGAAGATCATGGTAGGGGAAGTTGAAATGCCCATTATGATCCTTGGAGATCCCGCTTACCCGTTAATGCCATTGCTCATGAAACCCTATACAGGGAGCCTTGACAGCAGCAAGGAACGGTTCAACTACAGGCTGAGCCGGTGCCGAATGACTGTGGAGTGTGCCTTTGGCCGTTTAAAGGCCCGCTGGCGATCTCTGTATGGGAAGCTGGACTTGGCCGAAAACAGCATCCCCATGGTTATATCCATGTGCTGTGCCCTCCATAATATTTGTGAAGGGAAGGGTGAAAACTTCACTCAGGCATGGGCCTCTGAGGTTCAACACCTGGAGGCTGAATTTGCACAGCCAGAGAGCAGGGCTATTACAGGGGCCCAGCGCGGGGCTGCAAGGATTAGGGATGCCTTGAGGGAGCAATTTGAGGCTGAAAACCAGCAGTGATATCTGGTGCCCTGCAGGGGAGTGAAGTGCAGTAGTTCCAATCTTTAGGAATCAGTGTTTGCTAAGCAGACAAGCAGACTTGCAGTGCCTGTTTATTTCCTGGGCTAAGGAGTCTTTTACTTTATGCAATAATAAAGAATGTTTTCAAAGACAAAAAATCCATTTATTGAAAAGAAACAATGGGGTGGAGTGGGGAACAGTACAATCACAGATTCGCGTATGTCCTGTCTGGTGTGCTGTGCAGTGAGTGCCGCACTTCAGGACAGCTATACTGCATGGTGATGGGGGTTGAGTGCAGAGGGTAAGGGTCGTGGTTTTCAGGGCTGGGTGGTGAAGATACTGGTATTGGAGGCAGCGGGTGGCATGAAGAACATGGAAGTTGGGGAAAGTGGGTTGGAGGTGACAGTGGGGCACAACGGAAAGAGTTTTGGGACAAGGGCTGTAGGGGCGGGTGGCGTTTGTGTTTGCGGTACTGCTCCTCTTTCTGCCTGGCTACCAGCTCCTGGATAGCGTCTGCTTGGCGCTCCAGGATGCTTATGAGCCTATCAGTGCTTTGCTGCCGGTGCGCGGTGCTTTGCCGCCGGTGCGCTGCATTTTCCTGGCGGATCCTGCTTTCTCTCTCCCTCCAGTTCTGTGCTTTCTCATTCTCTTTAATAGATTGCCGCATCACTTCTTGCAGCATGTCGTCTTTACTTTTTCGCGGTCTCTTCCTGAGTCTTTGCAGTCTCTAAGCAGGCGATAAGAGGGACGGCGGAGATCTCAAGGTTGATGCAGCTATATAGGCAAAATGCAACATTTAACAGAGGCAGCATTGTTTATACCCGACAGAGTAATGATTCCCCCCGCACTTAAGGAGTAGAAAACACACAGGATCTACACAATAGCATAATTTTCTCATCCGAAACAGAGCACACATATCCCACGGGAGCCTCAAAATGGTGAGTAAGGGGGACTGATTGTTTCAGGGCTGCACAGTCCTCTGGGTTTCTGTGCCTTGGGGAGAGCCAACAGCTTCAGGGGGCACCTACACTGAACACTGTCCCAACATTTTCCACAGGAGTTCGTCCTGGACAATATCTCGCTGCTGAGGGTGACCTGGGAATCAAGGGAGGGTCTTCTACTGCAATGCGGCTTCCGCCCTGGCCCATATGCAGCTTGCCTGTGTGCAGCAATGGTCCCCCCGCCCCTCGTGGCACAGTGGCGTGGACACGTTAGCCTGGCTGGCACAAGGACCACGGTGGCTCTCCCGATAAACCTGTGCAAGCGCATTGCACACGTTCTGGATGAGACATTCAAGGAGATTACCGAGGCTGATTACCGCGATGTGATAAACCACATCAGTGCACTATTCCGCATCTAGGCATGCATGCCTAACCCTCCTCTCCCAAAGAGCCCGCACCGAAAAAATTCCTTCCCGGAAAAAAAAAAAAACGCTTATCAGGAACTTGCTCTTCTGTTTGTCCTCCACCAAGTACCGGCCGCTGTGACTGGCTACCTTCCTCCTGGCTCGAGAAGAGCTCCTGGCTGCATGGCTCCAGGGATTCCGGGGTGTCTCCATCCGGCCCACCACCATCACTCCCGTTTTCCTCCTCCTCCTCCTCCTTTTCCTCCTCCCCACCCCACACCGGCTCTGAAGTGTCCATGGTGGTGCTCGGAGTGGAGGTGGGGTTAACCCCAAGTATTGCATCCAGCTCTTTGTAGAATCGGCAGGTCGCGGGGGGAGCACCCGAGCGGCCGTTTGCGTCGCGGCCTTTGCAGTAGGCACGCCGCAGCTCCTTCACTTTAATCCTGCACTGCAGGGCGTCCCGGTCATTGCCCCTTTCCATCATGTCCTTTGATACCTTCCTGAAGGTATAGTAATTCCTACAGCTGGAGCGCAGGTGGGACTGTACAGCTTCCTCCCCCCAAACACTGATGAGGTTCAGCAACTCGCCATTGCTCCATGCTGGGGCTCGCTTGGCGCGTGGAGGCATGGTCACCTGGAAAGATTCGCTGATAGCACTCCACACCACGCCGGGCTGAGCAAACAGGAAGGGGATTTTTAAAATTCCCGGGGAATGTAAAGGGTGGGTCATATGGTTGGTTACCTGAGGCCAGGGCAGTAGAGTTTGAACTGATGACCAGAGTGGCTAGAACAGGCATTGTGGGATACTGCCGAATAATTCTGGAGGCCATTCACAGCGCATTGGGCGGCCACACTGGCGCCGTAGCGCTGCAGTGGCAGCGCAATACTTGCTATTCCTCTCGGAGAGGTGGAGTACATGCAGCGCTGCAACCACGGAGATACAGCGCTGCAAATGCCTTGCCAGTGTGGATGGGTAGTGAGTTACAGCGCTGGGGGAGCCTTTACAGTGCTGTAACTTGCAATTGTAGCCAAAGCCTTAGTGGTCCAAAGAGATTGCAGCACATGTTGATGCACCTCCAGAACTACAGATCAGATATAGTCCAGGATGATTACTGGTGTTAGCTTGACACAGTGAGAAAGGCACATGTACCCAGCATCTGCAAGTTGGAAGAAGGGAATTGGGCAGCATGTTAATGAATTCAGCATCCCAGTTTCAACAGCAAAATTGGTAGGAACCAAAGAAGGTACAGAAAAGGACATCAGACTACAGGCAGTCAAAAGAGTGATATTAGCAGGATGACCAGAAGACAAAAGCCAAGTAGCAGTAAGAGCAAAACCATATTTGTAAATTAAGGATGAACTGGGTGTGCAGGATGGAATCATATTTTGAGGACAGAGCTGTTGTTCTTGCCTCATCATATAAGGATATCACGCCTCACATTTGGGCATTGGCAGCTATCTTAGATGGGCTCGAGAGTGTGTTTACTGGGGAATGAATACACAATTCTGCTCTTTGATAGACGTGTGTGACACCTGCTGGTTGTGTGATAACTGCCAAGCGAGAGAGACTCTGTTACCACATGAGCTGCCACATAACCAGGGGAAAAGGTGGAAATGGACTTGTGTAGCTTTAAGGAAAAGCAGTACTTGCTTACAGTGGGCTATTCAATTTTTTGGGAGGTTGATGTCCTGCCTGGTACAAGAAGCAAGTCAGTGATTGATGAACTAAAGGCCCACTTTGTGAGATATGGCATTCCGGACACCGTATTCACTGAAACAGTCCCCAGTTGGCCATAGAAAAATTCAAGGAATTTGCATACAAATGGGAAGTTTGATCACCACACCTCCTCCGCAACATTCCCATAGAGTATTGGTACAGTGGAATGTGCTTTGAAAACAACTAAGAGACTATTCCAGGATATTTCTTCTGGCTCAGACCTTTTGGTAGCATTTCAGGCACGTAGGAAAACCCCATGCTAGGGGTGATAAAATGGTTCAGTGCAGTCACTGATGGGATGAAGGAACAAAACCTTGCTACCATTGGGGGGAGGCCTGTTGCAGCCAGAACGATAGAGATAGCCAAAAATCATAGACTTTAAGGTCATATGGGACCATCATGATCATCCAGTCCAACCTCCTGCACATTGCAGGCCATAGAAACACAGGAGCAAGTGGGTGAAATAGACCCCTAACCTCTGGCTGAGTTACTGAAGTCCTCAAATCATGGTTTAAAGCCTTCAAGTAAATCTTCATGTGACCTGTGCCCCATGCTGCAGAGGAAGGTGAACCCCCCCCCCCAGGGTTTCTCCCAATCTGACCCAGGGGAAAATTCCTTTCTGACCCCAAATATGACTGTCTGTTGGACCCTGAGCATGTCAGCAAGACTCAACAGCCACACACCCGGGAAAGAATTATCTTTAGTAACTCAGAGCCCTCCCCATCTAGTGTCCCACCACCAACCATTGGGGATATATGCTATTAGAGTCGCAGATTATCTACATGCTATTATAGGTAGTGTCATTATACAATCCCCTCCCCCCATAAATTTATCAAGCTCAGTCTTGAACCTAGTTAGGTTTTTTTGCCCCCACTTCTCCCTTTAAAAGGCTGTTCCAGAAATTCACTCTTCTGATGGTTAGAAACCTTTGTTTAATTTCAAGCCTAAACTTGTTGCTGGCCATTTGTTCTTGTGTCAACATTGGCACTTACCAGAGAGTGAGAGGAGATATCTAAGTTATTTATCTCTCTGATGTATTTATAAAATACAGTCATATGTCCCATCAGCCTTCTTTTGTTTAGGCTAAACAAGCCAAGCTCTTTCAGTCTCCTTCTATAAGGTAGGTTTTCCATTCCTCTGATCATGCTAGGTAGCAATTCTATGCACCTGTTCCAATTTAAATTTATCTTTCTTAAACATGGGTGACCAGAATTGTGCACAGTATTCCAGGTGGGGTCTCACCAGTGTCTTGTATAATGGTACTAACACTTCCCTAATCAGAGAAAGCAGGCACTAGAGTTTGACAGATCAGCCAAGGACCTACTTGTCCTGGAGACAGGCACCCATGTAAGTATCCAACCATTAAAGAGACACCAGAAGGAGTAGCACCCAGGCCAAATGATATGACTACACAAGAGGGACAAGTTATCTGAGGGAACAAGAGATACTTATGAGCCAGTAGACACAACACCCAGAGAGCCTACAGTGGTTAACACAGAATGGAGGGACTATGACTCATCCATAGGCCAACCCCACAGGGGGAGGGAGGAGAATCCACTCAGATAGTTTGCTAGATTCGGAGACAGGAGCCAAGGAGTCAGAGAGAGGTCACTCCATGTGTGGTCATCCGTTGAAGAGACCAAACTATCTCAAAAACCATGTAGCCTGCTGAGTCTGTAAAAATGAGACTCCAACTTAGCTATGTGCTAGCAACCTCTGGTTTAAGGGACATGGGGTATGGGGTTTGGCCACCAATTATTTGTTTTTCATGTTTGTAAAACCAGGATGATGAATCATGATCAGTGGAACTGGAATCAGAGGCCTATGTTCTCTGAAGGGATTGTAATTGAGGGGTCACCAATGGATACAGGTGAGTGTGGGGAGTTAGGCTGGAAGCAACTCCATCACATGGACAGAACAGCACCCAAAGTTTAATCAAATTCCACTTGTTCAACTTATCTTGCATTTGGCTTTGCTGTTTTGATAACGAAACACCCACATTCAAATCCCTACTCTGACTCATTCGAAGTGGGGACTTGAGCCCAGATCTCCCACCTCTTTGGAGACTACTCTAACTGAAAAAGCCTGGTGGTTAGGGCTCTCACCAGAGAGATGGGTGACCTGGGTTCAAGTCACTGTTCCAAATCAGACAGCAGTGGGATTTGAATCAGATTCTGCCACCTCCCAGGTGAGTGCTCTAACCACTTGACCATGTGGTATAATTGAGTGGGTATCTGACTTTTTGTGAGAAAGGACTGATCTGGAATAGGTACCTAACGTCAGGAGAGATTTCACTGCTGAAAATCCCAGGCAGAGTTAGGCCTGTCAGTCATGTGCCTGAGACCCAGACCAATAGGAGTTAAGCCTTTAAGTACTTTGGTGAATGTCAGCCATAAGCCTTGCCTCCTTTCTTCTGCATTTCACTCTTGGCTAGTTTAGGTGCCTAGCTCTCCCCATGCATTTTACAGAAAGGCTGGGCACTGAACTCAGGGCTGAATGTTCCACTAGGCAGCAGGATGCCTAGGAGTTCAGATTTATAACAGTCAGCATTACAATGCCTAAGTGCCTTTGTGGATCTAGTCCTTATTTTTTTCTTCTCCATTACACAAAGAATTGGATCTCACAATCTGTTGAAATATCTTGCTGGCATTTTAGATATTTTGTCATATTGCACCACCCATCCACCTCTTCTTCCCTCCCCCCCCCCCATATACAATTATATCTCTCTATTTTGACATTTCAATTATGACATTTTTCCCATCAAGAAGATTATACAGACATTTTGGTATATTAATACTCCCTAGGCACCAACCATGCAGTGGGAACTATGAAGGTGTACCTCTGTGCTCCACAGAGCCGCAAGGACTGCTGCTTGTGTGGTTCTCAGTTCAGGATCTGAGCCTTAGTGTTTTTCTTTTGACTGCATTGGGTTCAAGAATGTAGTACACCTGTACCCCGATATAATGCGACCCGATATAACACGAATTTGGATATAACACGGTAAAGCAGCACTCCGGGGGGGGGCGGGGCTGCGCACTCCAGCGGATCAAGGCAAGTTCGATATAATGTGGTTTCACCTATAACATGGTAAAATTTTTTGGCTCCTGAGGACAGCGTTATATCGAGGTAGAGGTGTAGTAATAATATGGGACTTCCACAAGAAATCACAAAACATGTAAAGAAGTTCACAGAGGAGAAGAGAAAAAGGAAAACCAGGCAGCAGCTGAGCTTGATAATGACCACAAATAACAGGAACCGTCTACTTCAGAATGGTCTGTAGAACCTAGAGGGAGCAACTCATCTCTAATTCCAGAATGCAAGCTGTATTCCTAATCCTGTTTCTTATTTATATGTTGTAGTATGACTTTAAACTAAACACTGCCTACACTCCCTGCATTGCCTGAGTTAATAATGGCTGCTAATTCAAGTATCTGAAGGATGTTTAAGGGTTAATGTTATGAGTCTGACTGATTAGGATACCAAATAAGATTTAAGAGTTTCTCCTAGGAGCCTGCAGATTGCAATTTGTTGCCTTTCTGCACTGGGTTCCTCCTATTACTCAAAATGTGTTCTTGAAAATGTTATTAACGAACCAACAACAACGCCCATTTCCCAA
This sequence comes from Emys orbicularis, assembly GCF_028017835.1. NCBI lineage: Eukaryota > Metazoa > Chordata > Testudines > Emydidae > Emys > Emys orbicularis. The sequence continues at coordinate 151,248,786 of NC_088684.1, read as the reverse complement.
TGTCATCCTTACAGGATAACAGCCAGGAAATGTTTACTCCTCATTTGTCTTTTCAGCATCAAGCTGCATCTTAGCAATTAAAAGGACATCAGCATTATAATTATAAATAGTCGTCATTATTGTTACAGGTGGGTGTGCAGTTGTGGAAGGGAACAGATTTTTACTTTTGCTTTTTAAATTGTTGATTGTATTAAATTGTACATGTGCTGCTGAGACCAGTATCACAGCAAAAACATAACTAATCGGAGGTGAGTCTAAGGCCTGGTCTACACTAGGCGTTTATGTCGAATTTAGCGCCGTTACATCGAATTAACCCTGCACCCGTCCACACCACGAGGCTATTTAGTTCGACATAGAGGTCTCTTAAATTCGACTTCTGTACTCCTCCCCAATGAGGGGAGTAGCTCTAAATTCGACATGGCCATATCGAATTAGGCTTGGTGTGGATGGAAATCGACGGTAATAGCTCCGGGAGCTATCCCACAGTGCACCACTCTGTTGATGCTCTGGACAGCAGTCCGAGCTCGGATGCTCTGACCAGCCACACAGGAAAAGCCCCGGGAAAATTTGAATTCCTTTTCCTGTCTGGGCAGTTTGAATCTCATTTCCTGTTTGGACATCGTGGTGAGCTCAGCAGCACTGGCATCGATGCAAAGCTCTCCAGCAGAGATGGCCGTGCAATCCCAGAATAGAAAGAGGGCCCCAGCATGGACTGATCGGGAAGTCTTGGATCTGATCGCTGTGTGGGGCGATGAGTCCGTGCTTTCCGAGCTGCGCTCCAAAAGACGGAATGCAAAGATCTATGAGAAGATCTCTAAAGCCATGGCAGAGAGAGGATACAGCCGGGATGCAACACAGTGCCGCGTGAAAATCAAGGAGCTGAGACAAGGCTACCAGAAGACCAAAGAGGCAAACGGACGCTCCGGATCCCAGCCCCGCACATCCCGTTTCTACGAGGCACTGCATTGCATTTTAGGTGCGGCCGCCACCACTACCCCACCACTGACCGTGGACTCTGAGGATGGGATATTGTCAATGGCCGGTTCCTCGGACATGTTAGCGGACGGGGAAGATGAGGAAGGAGATGAGGAGGACGAGGCAGTCGACAGCGCTTACCAAGCTGATTTCCCCGACAGCCAGGATCTCTTCATCACCCTTACAGAGATCCCCTACCAACCGTCCCCAGCATTTAACCTGGACACAGATTCAGGGGAAGGATCAAGCAGTAAGTGTTTTAAACATCTAAACATTTATTTTTAACAGAACTGGAATATTAACAATAAGAACAATGTGTTTTTCATGATTTGTTTGCCCTAGGCGCTTAACTATTCAGTCCCAACTATTTTAAAAAAATCTAACAGTGTCCAGTTGTGCATGATTCTGCTGCCCAAGCCGCTCCACTCTTTAGTCCCTGCCAGTGCAGCTATATTAAAATGCGGTCTATATGTCCAGGGATAGAGCTGAAATCCTCCAGGGACATCTCGAGGAAGCTCTCCTGGAGGTAATTGGAAAGCCTGTTCATCAGGTTCCTGGGGAGAGCGGCCTTATTGGGTCCTCCGAAGTAGGAGACGTTTCCGCGCCAGGAGATCCTCAAGTACTCCGGGATCATAGCCTTGCACAGCATGGCGGCATACGGCCCTGGTCTTTGCAGGCTTTCCCGAAGCATCCTTTCTTTATCGCTGTCCGAGATCCTCATGATTGTGATGTCGCTCATGATGACCTGCTTTGAATTAGGTAGGGGACTGTTAGTATTGGGACTGCTTGCCCGTTCCTTTATAGAACTGTAACCGCCGGTTTACAGCCACGCGGTGGAGGCGGGAGAGAGGCAGCATACAGGGATCTTTCCCTGGGACAGCCGCGAGGGGGTGGGACAGGGGCAGAGTTCATGCTTGGCCGATTGCTGGCAGCAGAGACTGGCATTGCTTTCAATGTGAAAGGAGGCCAGTGCTACTATTAAAATTTTAAGCAGCCACAAGTCTACGGCTTACCATGTCTGCCTGCTACAGAAATTCCGGTGTCCTGCCCCGCTTCCCAGATCGGCAGTGCAAGACCCCAGGCACTGAAGGCGAGGTCCGAAAATTCGACCTTGTCCTGAGTGCGCATGTGATAGGTGCAGTGCATGGTCTTGTTCACAGAGAAAGACTATGTTCTTTGTTCACAACTACATTTATCTTTCGGAGGAATTCACTACCTTTTTCTCATTCCCACAGCCACATCTGCGACTGTCTCCCAACCCAGCCTGGCATCACACTCCCAGAGGCTAGCGCACATTAGGCGGAGGAAGAAGAAGACGCGAGAGGATATGATCTCAGAACTAATGGGCTGCTCCCAAGCCCATGCAGCACAGCAGAACCAGTGGAGGGAGAATTTGTCCCAAATGCACCGGACACACATGGAACGTGAGGAGAGGTGGCGGCAGGAAGACCAGCAGGCGACTCAAACGCTGCTTGGACTTATGAGGGAGCAAACGGACACGCTCCGGTGCCTTGTTGATGTTCTGCAGGAACGGAGGCAGGAGGACAGAGCCCCGCTGCAGTCTATCAGTAACCGCACTCCCCCGCCACCAAGTCCCATACCCCCCTCGCCCAAAGTCCAAAGAAGGAGGGGTGGCAGAGTCCGTGAAAACTCTCAATCCACCCCTGCAGACTGCTCAAGCACCAGAAGGCTGTCATTCCCCAAAATTTGAAAAGTCCTTTCCTTCCCGCCTTACCCAAGCCCCCGTCCAAGTTTCACCCCCCCAGTTTCATGTGTGGTTGTTAATAAAAAATACGTTTCTGTTCATTACTGTTTCCATCATGTTCTTTTGGAGGAGAGTCTGTCTGAAGGGGGGGAAGGGGCTTGGTAATTGGACAGGACAGTCACCTTTAGCAGGGTACAGAGGCGGGGGCAGGTCCAGCAGCAGGGCACATACACAGTGCAGTTACAGATCTTATGCAGCGCTCCTTTTCCTGGATCACAGAGCCACGCCGCAGGGGATCTGTAACCCTCCTCCCCCTGCCATAAAGTCACATAGCGCCCACATACACGCAGTCCCGCTCAGGAGGGCTGGCAGGCTCCGTTGAAACAGCCAGTCCACCACTGCGAATCCTGTCATTCCTGGAGTTTAGAAGCATCATTTGCATCAGTACACTACACCCGCTCCCCACCACAGTCTACATCCCAGGTTTAAAACATTCCCGCGAAAACAGTAATAAAGACAACGGTGTTCATTAAGAAAATAAAACTGATTTTATTTTTTTGGAAGGGGGTGAAGGGGGTATGTAACTGGAGAGGATAGTCAACATTAACTGGGTAAAGAAACGGGGGCAGGTTCAGCTTCTCTGTACACAAACTGAAAAGTCACTGGTAACCATGCTCACTCTGGATCTTAGCTTTCAAAGCCTCCCGGATGCACAGTGCATCCCGCTGGGCTCTTCTAATCGCCCGGCTGTCTGGCTGGGCGTAATCAGAAGCCAGGCTATTTGCCTCAACCTCCCACCCCGCCATAAAGGTCTCCCCCTTGCTCTCACAGAGATTGTGGAGCACACAGCAAGCTGCTATAACAATGGGGATATTGGTTTCGCTGAGATCACAGCGAGTCAGTAAGCTTCTCCATCTCCCCTTGAGACGGCCAAAAGCACACTCCACCACCATTCTGCACTTGCTCAGCCGGTAGTTGAACAGTTCTTTTTCACTGTCCAGGGCGCCAGTGTAGGGCTTCATGAGCCAGGGCATTAGCGGGTAGGCTGGGTCCCCAAGGATCACTGTAGGCATCTCCACATCCCCAAGACTTATTTTGTGGTCCGGGAAGTAAATACCTTCCTGCAGCCGTCTAAACAGACCAGAGTTCCTGAAGACGCGAGCGTCATGAACCTTGCCCGGCCATCCAACGTTGATGTTGGTAAAACGTCCCCTGTGGTCCACCAGTGCTTGCAGCACCATTGAAAAGTAGCCCTTTCGGTTGATGTACTGGCTGGCCTGGTGCTCCGGTCCCAGGATAGGGATGTGAGTTCCATCTATAGCCCCACTGCAGTTTGGGAATCCCATCGTGGCGAAGCCATCTATGATGACCTCCATGTTTCCCAGGGTCACTACCTTTGAGAGCAGTACCTTAATGATTGTGTTGGCTACTTGCATCACAACAACCCCCACGGTAGATTTGCCCACGCCAAAGTGGTTCGCGACTGACCGGTAGCTGTCTGGCGTTGCAAGCTTCCAGAGGGCTATGGCCACTCGCTTCTGGACAGTCAGGGCTGCTCGCATCCGGGTGTCATTGCGCTTCAGGGCAGGGGACAGCAACTCACACAGTTCGAGGAAAGTCCCCTTCCGCATGCGAAAGTTGCGCAGCCACTGGGATTCATCCCAGACCTGCAGCACTATGCGGTCCCACCAGTCCGTGCTTGTTTCCCGTGCCCAGAATCGCCGTTCCACAACATCCACATGACCCATTGTCACCGTGATGTCCTCGGCGCTGGGTCCCGTGCTTTCTGATAGGCCTGTGCTACTCTCAGACTTCAGGCCCTCACCGCGGTGCCGTAGCCTCCTCGCCTGGTTTATCTGCATCTGCCTCTGGGAAAGGTGGATGATAAGCTGCGAGGCATTGACAACGGCCACAACTGCAGCGATGGTCGCAGCGGGATCCATGCTCGCAGTGCTGTGGCGTCCGTGCTGTCACTAACCAGAAAAGTGCGCGAACTGATTTCCCGCCAGCGCTTTCAGGGAGGGAGGGAGGGTGGTAGTGACGGACGGATGACGACAATTACCCAAAAGCACCCTCGACACATTTTTTTTACCCAGAAGGCATTGGCGGCTCGACCCATAATTCCAATGGGCAGCGGGGACTGCGGGAACTGTGGGATAGCTGCCCACAGTGCACCGCTTCCAATGTCGACGCTTTCCCCATTAGTGTGGACTCACAAAGTCGAATTACTGTCCTTAGTGTGGACACACACGTTCGACTTTGCAATATCGATTCCACATATTCGATTTAAGTGAAATCGAACTACCCTCGTAGTGTAGACATACCCTAAGACACATGGCATATGTTTGCTGAAGTACTATTGGTTAAAGTTGTCAAAGGATTAATAATTTGATACAGCCCTTTCTTTTACACGCCTGAAAACTGAGTCACCATCATTCACCCACTCTTCCTAACTTTATGCTGCTATTTTTATACGTGTTTTCCAAACACTGGAAGCCTAATTTAATCTAAAAAAGACTCAACCTGTTTCTGAATGTTGTTATTTGAAACCCCTTTTGCCTTATGAATAATTGAATACTTCACAGTCACATTTCAAAGGGTGCAGGAGTTATCTAAATCAAAGCCATTCTTTATCCTAATATGTAAAATAGGTGTATGACATTCAACACAAATTATGCTATCAGAACATGAGTGTGTATAATATATGGTCTTTCTGTAGCATCAGTCTGAAGTTAGGCAGTAAGATATTATATTACTTATAAACCCTGTCCTGTAGCCCTTACTCATTCTTTGCTTGTGTAAAACTCCCATTATTAAATGAAATATGAGTTTTCTCTGTGTAAGCACTGCAGTATCTGGTCCTAGTTATTATCCATATTTATCCAACAATATATTATTATTTGCATCAAAACAATTTGGTGTAAATTTCTGGCAGGAACTTATGCTGCAGTAGGTGCTGGACAACTTCAAAACATGCAGAGGCTGGTGTTGGATTAGTATTCAAACATTCAACTGTATATCCAATTGGATAGTGCTGGACAAGTATTACAACAGTCTAAAGGTGTGTGTGTGTGTGTGTGTGTGTGTGTGTGTGTGTGTGTGTGTGTGTGTGTGTGTGTGTGTAAGTAATTGGTTTGAGAATCTCACATAAATGGGATATTATGAGTTTCTTTTTTCTTCTTCCTGTATGGAAAAAAAAAGAATATCCTTCCCCTACCCCATATATTAGCACTTCCTTTCTGTTTCTGAGTGAACTAGAAAATACAGAAATGTGGGGGAAATTATCTTAATCATAAAACATGATCAAACTCCTAGGAACCAGTATAAAATAATAAATGATTACATATATAGTCAATGGTAGACACTGTCAATGTCAAAGAGGGCTATGTGAAGTTTTGTCTAGAACTCTGAACCCTCACATAGTTGTAAATGGTTTTAGAGTTCAAGCTGAATCAAAAACATCAAGTCCACCAAAATTTCCCTGAACACAAACTCTAGCTTCCCTTCAATGTTAAGGGATCCCGTATTCATCTTTAATGTCTTAAGGGGAGGAGGTGGACTGACCTTCTGCTGCCACTTTTAGCTAGGTCTCATCTTTGGGAGACACTGGCTGATTTTATCCACTGGCCCCTCCTGCCATATTCTGCAAGCATATGTAAGAGTCTGGAAAGTCCCCACAAAGCGCAGAAAGAATTCAAAGGCCTCCCTCTCCTTCAGGAGGCCACTCTGCACTAACCCCCCGGGGCTTAAATTGACCCATAATATTTGTCTCACAGTTACCTGGGGAAATGTCCTCAAGAAATCTATGCCGCTATGTGTGCTAACCTTTAAGAGTTGTTACTTTTCCCTGCAGCTTAGAGAAAAGGCAGTAAGGCAAGAATGAAGTTTCCCTTTCTTCTTGCTTATGAGTGGTTGTCCAACCATTTGAAGAGATCCTTTCTGGAATTCCATGAACACCCCAGAAATAGGGACCCACGAGCTTCAGGAGTCCAGTCACCAACTTTTTGTCCATCAAAGATATTAATTGTGAATCTGGAGGGGAGGGGATGGAATCCATAAGACATTAGGGAGCAGGTGTACAGTGTTGGGGAGTGGAAAATGGTTTTTCTTGCAGGTTCAAATTTCTTGCACAAGTTCAATTAATTATTTTAAAATAAGTTGACCTAATTTTTTAAACAAAAAAAGTTTTAAAGTTCAAGTACAGAAAAATATATGGTAGGAATCAATCCTGGCTTGGCAAAGATGTGGACTCAATAACTTAATTGGTCTTCTATTTCTCTCTGTGAAGTTGTTCCAGCCCTGATCTCCCTACCCAAGGCTGCCAGTCATGCCGCCCATCAAAATAGATTGTTGATTTTTCTTCTTTATTTATAGCTATTTTTATTATTTTTTGGTACAGTTAAATACAAAAATAAGGTGTGTATGAACATACTGATGCATGCCTCAACAGAAATGGTGACACCTCAGTCAATCAGAACTGACACACAGGATACAAAAGCAATAAAACAAACACTACAATACAGTTAAATAAAATAAATTGGAGTGACTCATCAAATTATCAGGATGAACTATGCTCTGCATTCAAATACTGGTCAACCCTATAGGAGCAAGATCAATATTTGAATCATTTTAATAATTTCCAAGAATTTCCTCCAAACTATATTTTACTCTTCTAGTTCATGTTGTGTTTTATAACTTAACTTTTCAAAGGATGTTTATGTGGATATAAATTTCCACAAGTTTTAAACCAAGAAATACCATCTACTCGTGAAGAAACCTGGGTCTCTAGAGTATAAAGTCTATATAATGATTTGACCCATTATAGCACATACCTCCCTGTTAGGTTTCTCTAACTTTAGATGGTACAAAGAATGTTCATTGATCTCCTGGGTTTTGTCTTGTTTTTCATATGCTGTCAGATTTCATCAATTGGATTAATTGCAGTCACTTATCTAAATCCAGAGTAAGTTCACGGAAGGTAGTAGAGTTATTCTGGATTTATACTTGTATCAATGGTAAAATAACCTAACTCTAGGGGTTCTCACAACATATTTTTGGTAGCCTCAGAGTATGGCTACCAACTCTTGCTGGTGGCCGCTCTGAGAATTTTTTCCTAAAATGCTTAATTAACTTTAGGAAAAACAAATAAATATGCACATATACATGTCCAGATCATTATAATTTATTTATGTAGGGTTTTTTTTTGCAGACTCAATAATAAAAATAATGTACAGTTGTCTCTATTGTTTACTGGGCCTAAACAGAATAGAAACAAAAATAAGGTGCTTTGCATATATTTTTTTTAAGATTGCTAGCTAGTAAGTCTGCTACACTGAAAAGTGATATTTGTATATTTGTTAATATCTCTTTTCACAGCAGAATTACTCAGCCCTGGCATGCTGGGGGACAAATTAAGCCCTGGATGAGGAAGTGGGTAAGGAGGCGGGGGGGCAGGGGTTATGGGGGTCTGGAGGAGGCAGCAGGAGTTGAGGTTATGGTAGGGGGTGAGTCCAGCGATGGAGCCCAAAACCCTGCAGCCGGGGGATAGAGCCCACCGCCACATGGTCAGAGCCTGCTGCCCACCACCCCAGGGCGGAAACCTGAAGCCCGAGCCCCACCGCACCGGGGAATGTAGGGAACTCACACTGGTTGCTTGCTCCTACAGTGTTCCTGGCTCCGGAAGGGCATAGGGAAACAACCCCTGCAGGCAACCCCAGGGGAGGAGCCGCTGCTTTTCTGGCCCCCTCATCCTCCAATCACAGCCCAGGAGACTGTGGCCACAAGAAAATCTCCTAGTGGCTCATGCAGCCACGGTGGCCGCATTTAAAAAATGCGGCCCTAGGAATTACACTGGTCTACGATTTTTGAGATGTCGTCTGCTTCAGAGATAAAATGTGCTATTTATTATGTATTTTGATGTGCTGAATTCAAATATGACAATTAAAACAACTGATTGGCTACTGTTTCTAAGATATTTAAGTTTTTGCATTTTATGTCTATGTATATTGTGTAGATAGTAGAGTTTTAATCATAAATTGTAAACCTAGGTCTTTTCATGTGTTTATGGTTGCTTTACATGATAATATTTCACCTGTCCTGTTTATGTAACACTTTAAAAATCAGCAAAAGGGTTATATACATAAAATTTATTATGAAACAAAAGGCAAAAAACTATTCTGTACATAGTTTAGTCCTATTCAGTGTCTACTCGGCGCTTCTTGGCTTGTCTCTTGTATTCATTAAATGGAGCATCTCTTGTCACTGTCCAGCAATAGTCTGCAAGCATCGATGGGATCCATTTGCCCTGATAGCATTTCTCCATTGTTGCAATGTCCTGGTGAAATCGCTCGCCGTGCTCGTCGCTCACTGCTCTGCAGTTTGGTGGAAAAAATCTAGATGAGAGTGCAAAAAATGTATCTTTAGTGACATGTTGCAACCCAGGCTTTTGTATGCCTTGAGGAGGTTTTCCACCAACAACCTGTAGTTGTCTGCCTTGTTGTTTCCGAGAAAATTTATTGCCACTAACTGGAAGGCTTTCCATGCCGTCTTTTCCTTGCCACGCAGTGCATGGTCAAATGCATCATCTCGAAGAAGTTCACGAATCTGAGGACCAACAAAGACACCTTCCTTTATCTTAGCTTCACTTAACCTTGGAAATTTTCCACGGAGGTACTTGAAAGCTGCTTGTGTTTTGTCAATGGCCTTGACAAAGTTCTTCATCAGACCCAGCTTGATGTGTAAGGGTGGTAACAAAATCTTCCTTGATTCAACAAGTGGTGGATGCTGAACACTTTTCCTCCCAGGCTCCAATGACTGCCGGAGTGGCCAATCTTTCTTGATGTAGTGGGAATCTCTTGCACGACTATCCCATTCGCAGAGAAAACAGCAGTACTTTGTGTATCCAGTCTGCAGACCAAGCAAGCGAGCAACAACCTTCAAATCGCCACAAAGCTGCCACTGATGTTGGTCATAGTTTATGCACCTCAAACGTTGTTTCATGTTGTCATAGGTTTCCTTCATATGGACTGCATGACCAACTGGAATTGATGGCAAAACATTGCCATTATGCAGTAAAACAGCTTTAAGACTCGTCGTCGATGAATCAATGAACAGTCTCCACTCATCTGGATCGTGAACGATGTTGAGGGCTGCCATCACACCATCAATGTTGTTGCAGGCTACAAGATCACCTTCCATGAAGAAGAATGGGACAAGATCCTTTTGACGGTCACAGAACATGGAAACCCTAACATCACCTGCCAGGAGATTCCACTGCTGTAGTCTGGAGCCCAACAGATCTGCCTTACTCTAGGGTAGTTCCAAATCCCTGACAAGGTCATTCAGTTCACCTTGTGTTATGAGGTGTGATTCAGAGGAGGAGGATGGGAGAAAATGTGGGTCCTGTGACATTGATGGTTCAGGACCAGAAGTTTCATCCTCTTCCTCTTCCTCGTCTGACTCAAGTGAGAATGATTCTGGTGCATCAGGAACCGGCAGTCCTTCTCCGTGGGGTACTGGGCGTATAGCTGATGGAATGTTTGGATAATGCACAGTCCACTTTTTCTTCTTTGACACACCTTTCCCAACTGGAGGCACCATGCAGAAGTAACAATTGCTGGTATGATCTGTTGGCTCTCTCCAAATCATTGGCACTGCAAAAGGCATAGATTTCCTTTTCCTGTTCAACCACTGGCCAAGATTTGTTGCACAAGTGTTGCAGCATATGTGTGGGGCCCACCTCTTGTCCTGATCTCCAATTTTGCAGCCAAAATAAAGGTGATAGGCTTTCTTAACCATAGTGGTTATACTGCGCTTTTGTGATGCAAAAGTCACTTCACCACAAACCTAGCAGAAGTTATCTGCACTGTTCACACAAGTACGAGGCATCTCTGCTCACTTTGGCTAAACAGAAATGTGTCCCTTTGCAAAATCAAACACTGACAAATAAGAGAGCACGACACTGTATGATTTCTAGAGCTGATATAGGGCAATTGGTTCAGCAGAGTGATGTAAGCTTTGTTATGATTGCATCATCCATGACTTTTAGGAATAACATGATGCAATTCATATCATGTATAACGCAATACCAGCTTCAGATTGCATCATTCATTGTTTTGCCTAAAAAGCAAGTACTGTCCAAACCCAGCCATAGATCCAGTCAAAGATGTATTTTAGTCATTTCTGGTTTAAATTGAGATCCCTTCCCTTTATAACTCACTTATCCTCCGCCATTCCCAAGTCGAGGGTCGTATATACTGACCCAATAGCATATCTTGAAAACTAGAGCCAATCAACAATTTTAAGCATCATTTTCGTTCTCAGTGACCCAGAATTAGTAAAGTTTGACTATATTTATTTCAGAAGCATTTTGGCTGTAGAGCAGTGTTATCTAAGGCAGTGGTGACCAACCGGTCGATCACGATCGAGTGGTCAATCCTAGAGGATCTCCCAGTCGATCGCGATCTCCGGCGGTGCAGCGGGGCTGCTGCTAAGGCAGGCTCCCTGCCTGCCCCAGCAGCATGCCGCTCCCGGAAGCAGCCAGCGTGGACCCACGGTCTGGGGGAGGGGCAGGGGTCTCCCTCCTGAGCTGATCCTGCTGCAAGCTCTGCCTCTGCAGCTCCCAGTGGCCAGCAACGGGGAGCTGTGGCCAATGGGAGCTGCGGGGGCGGATCTTGCAGAGAGGGGCCCCAGCAGCATGTTAGCCCCTTCTGGGAGCAGCATGGGGCTGGGGTAGGCAGGGAGCCTGCCTTAGTGGCAGCCATGCTACACCACGGACTGGGAGCCGCTGGAGGTAAGTGCTGCCCAGCTCTGAGCCCCCTCCTGCATCCCGAGCCAGCACCCCGTACCCCCTCCTGCATCCCAACACCCTGCCGCAGCCCAGAGCCCCCTCCTGCACCCAAACTCTCTGCCAGAGCTTGCACTCTTCGCCCCTTCCTGCACCCCAACTCCCTGCCCCAGGCTCAGCCCAGAGCATCCTCCCACACTGCGAACCCAACACCCCTACCCCAGCCCTGTGAAAGTGAGTGCGGGTGGGGGAGAGCGAGTGATGGAGAAAGGGGGGATGGAGTGAGTGTGGCAGGGCTTTGGGGAAGGGGCGGGGTATATCCTGGGTTGCCCTTACATTAAAAAAGTGATTTTGGGAGTAAAAAGGTCAGAGACCACTGATCTAAGGCCTGTAGGAATACATTGGTATGACCAATATTAATATCCATCTGGAAAGCTAAAGGTCCCAATTAACTGCCTCTTACACTATATTCTTTCAACTGTTCCTTCCCCATTCGTTTTCAATTATTACATTTGGCATTTTTCAGTGATAGTGAAGTAAGTATTGCAGAAGGCTTTTAGGTAATAGAAAAACTTGTACTTACATTTAGGAGTCAAAGGAAAGTGATACATATTTTGTTCCAATGTCTTGTCATCAGTTTTCTCTTATCATTGCTCCCTTGTGCACAATTGCTCCATTCTGAGAATACAGCGGAAATGTGAAATTGAGACCGTCTCAGACAGCAATATAATATGAACAAATGTATTAGAACAATAGAAGGAAGTAATTGGAAGTGGAAAAGGAGAATATTAGAAGCTAGGAGATTGACAAGCAACCGGTGATTAGGGGAGGGAAGAGAAGGGAAATAGTAAGTAATTAGAAACGGAAGTTTGATGCTCCTCAGGATTTTGGGAAGGATGTTTCAAGATTGTTCAACTGGGAAGTTTCAGTTTTTGCTGTCAAAAGAACTTATTTTTTCCATATTTTAATAAATTTATATTGAAAATATCAAAATTAATCTGAAGCACTTTGAAATTTTCAAAATGATACATTTCTGTTGACCCAAACAGATTTTATTATTATTATTTTAGGCTTGTGAAAATGTGAGATTTTGACTTTTATCCTGGTTTGAGACCAAAGAAACTTTCAATGTGTTGAAAATTCTTGTAGGGATGGAAAAAAACTGTTTCTCACCCAGCTGCCCAAGTGACTAGGAAAGAAATGAAACAAATGGATACATTGGTATGGATAGAAACCAGGTAGTTGGGCAAATGTGAAGCAACAAAAGAACAGGAGAAAGGAATCCCCATTATTCGTAGGATTATTAGTAGATAGGATATGGGAGTCAGAGATGAAGAAGTGACATCCCTCTAGAGGTTTTTGGCATCTTTAGTTCTGTTCACAGATTACCAGTTCCAAAAATAAAATAGCTGGCACATTTGGGATAATAACCCAACATAGGTGTTTTCCCACCTCTCCCACATCGAATGATGTTAGCGATAAAGTGGCTGTCTTCTTTGGATCAAGCAATTTGGTCATGCAATGGGGGGTGAAGGAGGAGGTACAGCAGAAGTTCCTTCCTTTTACATGTGCAGTAGGTTCATGGCGGGGATTGTGTGGTACCCCCTTCCCCCAGAAAAGCAGCTGTTTTAAGTGGGTTATAGAAGGCTAAAAGAACTAGAAATTACACAATACAGTACTGTACCTGTCTGGGTAAGACCTGAATCTACTCTGTTCTCATTTCTATAGTCAGATCAAGGCAGGTGAGTTTGCTAGTTTGCCTTTGGATCAGGAATTCTAGCTCTTTTTTTTTGTTCTTTCTCTAGGGATTGTTAGTGCTTAAATTTGCTTCGCTGGTAGAAGTTTTGCATTGTCATTGGTATGAGATTTTCGAGTTGCATTTCCATTATGTATTTCATTCTGTAAACCAGAGGTTCACATTAACTGATACACATGATATGTCATCATTATAATTTCAGTTAGAAATTGGCAAATAATTCAGAACAAAAGCTTATTCTTTGAATGTAAGGCTTTTTTTTTTTTTTTCTGTTTGCAAGTCGCCTAACAATTGACTGGTTTGTACAAATTTCTGTGCAATTCGCAATTGTTCAAATGTTTTGTGCAACCAAACTTATGTCTATACACACACATATCTATATATCTTTAACAATAATGCAACTCTGGCAATCTTACACGAATTCATTATTTCATTGAGGAGATGGCTACTCTTGATGCTATAGGAATTGGCCGATGCAAAAGGAATTGCCTTTGCAGTAGGTTCAGAAGGTTGTGACTCTTCAGCCCCTGAGTAATAGCTGACAATCTCCTTCTTCATGGACTCTTGGCCTTCCATCAGTGCCTGCTTTGGCATGGTCAGCAATGACAGGTTTTCCTTGAATGCCTACTGATGTGCAGGATACCCTGCTTACTGATGATGAGATCAGTTGCCCTGTGCCATGCAAGTGTCCTCACCTGGAAGACTCTGTCATCCAGTGCAGCAAGCATCAATTATTTCTGCCTGCTGCAGACCCCTCTTCCATTCCTGGTGATGATGCTTGCCTCATCTCCATATGATACCATTGCTTGCATGCCTGGGCAGTAGCAGTATTTCAGGTTGCATGGCAACAGTAATCAATGGATGGCACTTTTCCAGGACATGGAAAAGAGAAAATCTATCCTGTGCTGTAGATGATCCGATTTCTGCACCTGACACTCTTTGAGTATGGTAACTGTCCTGGCTACCAAGTACTGTACTACTGTACTGTGTACATCTCCACTGCTTGGTTTTGTAGTGGTGGTGGTACAGCACCAAACCACTTCTAACTACTCACTACCACTACTTATTTTCTTTATAAGAAAATCCCCTCTACTGGGGGACTATAAAGACAATCTTGTGCCTAGATACATCATGAGTGGCCACCTTTCCTTTCTCTTCTAGCACACCAAGACATTTCAGAATGGCCACATGAGTGTGACTGCTGTGAATCTTCACATCAACATATTTTTCTCATACATAAGAATTATAAATTTTGGGGGAACAAGAGCTAACATTTTAATTGTGTTCACTATGCTTTGAACAATGGAGACTTGATTCCTGGTCAGGGCCTGTAGGAACCCTGGAGTATAATTAACTAATATTAACTTATGTGGATGTTTGTAATTTTTTGTTTTCCACTTACGTTCTTTCAAAAAAAAAAAAACAAAAAAAAACCACTTGTGACGTTCATGGATAACAAGCAAAAGGGGCTGTGAATACCAAAACTAAACCAGTTTTAAATTTTACCTAAATATTTGCAGAAAACTTTTTTTTTAGAATTCACCTACCTCTGATCCTCATTCATGTCAATGATGTTGATGTTTTGGGGGTGTCTTTCAGCAATACTGCAGGATTTCTGGGTACTTACAGAAAGACCGGTTACTTGTATTGAATTTGCTGGAAAATTAGGTAGCTTCAGTACATATTAGACCTTTGCATTCTTGGCTGATTTACGACATAGTCTTTGCTCTAAGTTTGGTTGCTTAGACTAATTTGCTGCATATTTTACAAGATGACAGGTCATTATACCTCCAAGTTTATTCATCCTCAAGCCTTTTTTTTTTCTTATTATTTAACAGTAACAATCTACATTTGAACAGGGTTTGTTTTACCTATTTATTTAAGGACTTTTTTCTTTTACTGAATCAGGCCTAATAATCAGTTCACAGTATGGTTATTATCCACTGATCTCTCTGGTATTTTATGGCCCTCCTCACTATAGCATGAGTGTCCCACAATCACAAGTTTTATCTTCCTCACCTGTGAAACACAGAAGCTTTTATCCTCATTTTTCAGATGGGAAAGTGAAATATAAAATAGATTGTAAGTGACTTGGCCAAGGTCATACAGGAAGTCTGTGACTACGGTGGGAATTGAACTCTGCTCCCAAGTTCCAGTCCAGGGCTCTCTCTAGTAGATCATTCTCCCTACTCTGTGATCAAGCACTTGAAACTTTTAAGCAATGCTGCAATCCCTAATAATTTCTTACTACAAACTATCTAGCTAATACAGTTATCTGAAATGCTCTGTATAGTCCTTAGGGAAAAGAAGACCTTATGATGACACAGCTAAGAACGTCTGAAAACCACAGTGCTTATGTGATATTTTGTTTCCCATTTCCAAAGTCATGGTATAGCTTCATTTCTTTTGGAGACAACACAGGAACGTGCATACACACCCCTGTCTAGACAGTGTAGCTCATTTGGGGAGAAACAGATTTTTAAACATGTACCTGTCAGTGCATTGCTGTAAGATAAAGCCCTGGGGATCCCTGGAAGCTTCTAGAAGAAATGCCTCACTGTTCCAACTAAACCATTTTGTTTACTTCTTTTCAAACCCATTTCTACATTTTGAAGAGACCAGGCTGACAATATGACATAGTGCATTAATTTAAACTTCTGTTTACTGAAGAAAATAGCACTGTACTTCTAAAAAGGAGAGGGGAATAAAGCAGTTCTGGATATTTTCTCATAACAAACTCAACTAATTCTAAAATAAGCAAATATTGTCATTGTTTTTTTAACAGAAACCCAGAAAACTGAGATTTTTTTAAACTTAATAAAACCTCTAATATTATATGAGTATTACAGGTCTTATCCTCTGAGCTGCTAAGAGCATTCAACTCCCAATAATTTCATCAGGATTTGAGTGATCTGTACATTAAGGTTCAAGTCCCCAGGTAGCTAGTGAAGTATTTTAGCTGAAATAAGAACCTGTCCAAAACCTTAGCCGAACAAGCCAGCCAGACATGAACCAAAATCTTTCTTGAGATTCAAAGAATTCAAAGATTCTTGAGAGTTTTAAATATCTGTCTCATACATCTGTACTTCTGGGTACTATCATGAGTTGGAACAGGAAGTGCTGGCATTTCCTATAAGAGAGGTTCCTCTCACAATATTTCTGGCCCATCTGGAAAAAAATGTACAAAAAGGTGAAACAAAACCTATTCTCATGAGATTTCATCTTGATTTTACAAACCCAAGAAGTTCACATGGTTGAAATAACTTAGATGACCTAATGAAACAATCCAAATAATGTATTTCATGGCTTAAGGCATTTCCCAGGGAATATAAGAGTAAAATGGACATTACTATTGACTGTCCATAAAACTGATTTGCCAAACAGATTTTGAGGATGGAAAATTTAAGGGAAATAATCAAGGCTGTTGATGCAATAGGTAAGATACTTTGTGGGGAGTTAAGAAACACATATATGGGATGGTATCTCAGTTTAGGAAACCTGAATAAGGTATTGAAGCTAGGGCATTACTAGATGCTTACATGTGCTGCTGTTACAGGTAAATGTTCTAGAGCCTGTTTTTTTTAGTCTTCTGGATACCAGAGCTCAGAAATAACTGGACAAAAATTCATTGCTAATACTTTTAACACCTCACAAGGAAGATATAGGTGCACCTGCTGCTCACCCTTTGCATATTGCTAAGCCCATGAAGTGTTTTAAAAGGATGTGAATCAATCATATAGAGGGGTACAGTGATTGTACCCTCTGTTTGCATGGTAGATGATGTATTGTTTCTTGGAGATAATTTGGAAGATCAAGCCAATCCAAGTGGCTAGATACCTAACCAATTCATGCTCTACAGACCTACTAGTAAGGGGGTCAAGTTGAATCAGAGCAAATAGATCATCAGAACAGATGTGCCCCTGTTGTCAAGAAGGCTAATGGCATATTGAGTTGCATTAGTAGGAACATTGCCAGCAGATTGAGAGAAGTGATTATTCCCCTCTATTCGGCACTGGTGAGGACACATCTGGAGTATTGCATCCCGTTTTGGGCCCCCCACTACAGAAAGGATGTAGACAAATTGGAGATAGTCCAGCGGAGGGCAACGAAAATGATTAGGGGGTTGGGGCACATGACTTACGAGGAGAATCTGAGGGAACTGGGCTTATTTAGTCTGCAGAAGAGAAGAGTGGGGGGAGATTTGATAGCAGCCATCAACTACCTGAAGGGGGGTTCCAAAGAGGATAGAGCTAGGCTGTTCTCAGTGGTGGCAGATGACAGAACAAGAAGCAATGGTCTCAAGTTGCAGTGGGGGAGATCTAAGTTGGATATTAGGAAACACTATTTCACTAGGAGGGTGGTGAAACACTGGAATGGGTTACCTAGGGAGGTGATGGAATCTCCATCCTTAGAGGTTTTTAAGGCCCAGCTTGACAAAGCCCTGGCTGGGATGATTTAGCTGGGGTTCATCCTGTTTTGAACAGGGGGTTGGACTAGATGTATGAAGGAAAGTATTTTGGCAGGCAGGCAGAGCTTCAGAGTCTCAATGTGTGGATGAGACGATGGTGTAGAGAGGAGAGGTTTAGATTTATTAGGAACTGGGGAAACTTTTGGGATAGGGGGAGCCTATACAGGAAGGATGGGCTCCACCTCAACCAAAGTGGATCCAGACTGCTGGCACTTAACATTAAAAAGGTTGCAGAGCAGTTTTTAAACTAAGAGTTGGGGGAAAGCTGATTTCTGCAGAGGATCACGTGGGTCGGACAGAGGCTTCTCTTACAGGAGAGTCTATTGCTAGAGATTCTCTAGGTTTTAGTCAGGAAGAGAGGATGGAAGAGGATAAATTATGGGCCAGATCAGATGAGAAACATTCACATTAAAAAAAAATCTTTCTCATCAGAAAAGGGCAGACAAATAAACAGTGAAAAGTTTTTAAAATGCTTGTACACAAATGCTAGAAGTCTAAATAATAAGATGGGTGAACTAGAGTGCCTCATGTTAAAGGAGGATATTGATATAATAGGCATCACAGAAACCTGGTGGAGTGGGGAAAATCAATGGGACATAATCATTCCAGGGTACAAAATATATCGGAAGGACAGAACAGGTCATGCGGGGGGGGGGGGGGGGAGTGGTACTATATGTGAAAGAAAATGTAGAATCAAATGAAGTACAAATCTTAAATGAATCCACATGTTCCATAGAATCTCTATGGATAGTAATTCCATGATCTAATAAGAATACAACAGTAGGGATCAGTATCGACCACCTGACCAGGACAGTGATAGTGACGATGAAATGCTAAGGGAGATTAGAAAGGATATCAAAATAAATAACTCAGTAATAATGGGGGATTTCAATTATCCCCATATTGACTAGGTACATGTCACCTCAGGACGAAATGCAGAGACAAAATTTCTCAATACTTTAAATGACTGCTTCTTGGAGCAACTGGTACAGGAACCCACAAGGGGAAAGGCAATTCTCAATTTAGTCCTGAGTGGAGCACAGGATCTGGTCCAAGAGGTAATTATAACAGGACTGCTTGGAAATAGTGACCATAATGTAATAACATTTAACATTCCTGTGGTGAGAAGAACACCCAAACAGTCCAACACTGTGGCATTTAATTTCAGAATAGGGAACTATGCAAAAATGAGGGGGTTAGTTAAACAGAAACTAAAAGGTACAGTGACTAGAGTGAAATCCCTGCAAGCTGCACGGACACTTTTCAAAGACACCATAATAGAGGCCCAACTTAAATGTATACCCCTAAATTAAAAAAATACAGTAAAAGAACTAAAAAAGAGCCACTGTGGCTTAACAACCATGTAAAAGAAGCAGTAAGAGATAAAAAGGCATCCTTTAAAAAGTGGAAGTCAAATCCTAGTGAGGTAAATAGAAAGGAGCATAAACACTGTCAAATTAAGTGTAAAAATGTAATAAGAAAAGCCAAAAAGGAGTTTGAAGAACAGCTAGCCAAAAACTCAAAAGGTAATTACAAAATGTTTTTTTAAGTACATCAGAAGCAGGAAGCCTGCTAAACCACCAGTGGGGCCCCTGGACGATCAAGATACAAAAGGAGCACTTAAAGACGATAAAGTCATTGCGGAGAAACTAAATGAATTCTTTGCTTCAGTCTTCACGGTTGAGGATGTTAGGGAGATTCCCAAACCTGAGCTGTCCTCTGTGGGTGACAAATCTGAGGAATTGTCACAGATTGAAATGTCACTAGAGGAGGTTTTGGAATTAATTGATAAACTTAACAGTAACAAGTCACTGGGACCAGATGGCATTCACCCAAGAGTTCTGAAAGAACTCAACTGTGAAATTGCGGAACTATTAACTATGGTTTGTAACCTGTCCTTTAAATCAGCTTCTGTACCCAATGACTGGAAAATAGCTAATGTAACGCCAATATTTAAAAAGGGCTCTAGAGGTGATCCCAGCAATTACAGACCAGTAAGTCTAACATCAGTACCGGGCAAATTAGTTGAAACAATAGTAAAGAATAAAATTGCCAGACACATAGAAGAACATAAATTGATGGGGAAAAGTCAACATGGTTTCTGTAAAGGGAAATCATGTCTTACTAATCTATTAGATTTCTTTGAAGGGGTCAACAAACATGTGGACAAGGGGGATCCAGTGGACATAGTGTACTTAGATTTCCAGAAAGCTTTTGACAAGGTCCCTCACCAAAGGCTCTTATGTAAATTAAGTTGTCATGGGATAAGAGGGAAGATCCTTTCATGGATTGAGAACTGGTTAAAAGACAGGGAACAAATGGTAGGAATAAATGGTAAATTTTCAGAATGGAGAGGGGTAACTAGTGGTGTTCCCCAAGGGTCAGTCCTAGGACCAATCCTATTCAACTTATTCATAAATGATCTGGAAAAAGGGATAAACAGTGAGATGGCAAAGTTTCCAGATGATACTAAACTGCTCAAGATAGTTAAGACCAAAGCAGACTGTGAAGAACTTCAAAAAGATCTCACAAAACTAAGTGATTGGGCAACAAAATGGCAAATGAAATTTCATGTGGATAAATGTAAAGTAATGCACATTGGAAAAAATAACCCCAACTATACATACAATATGATGGGAGATAATTTATCTACAACTAATCAGGAAAGAGATCTTGGAGTCATTGTGGATAGTTCTCTGAAGACGTCCACGCAGTGTGCAGTGGCAGTCAAAAAAACAAACACCATGTTAGGAATTATTAAAAAGGGGATAGAGAATAAGACAGAGAATATCTTATTGCCCTTATATAAATCCATGGTACGCCCACATCTTGAATACTGCATGCAGATGTGGTCTCCTCATCTCAAAAAAGATATACTGGCATTAGAAAAGGTTCAGAGAAGGGCAACTAAAATGATTAGGGGTTTGGAACTGGTCTCATATGAGGAGAGATTAAAGAGACTAGGACTTTTCAGCTGGGAAAGAGGAGATATGGGGGGATCTGATCGAGGTATATAAAATCATGAGTGGTGTGGAGAAAGTGAATATGGAAAAGTTATTTACTTGTTTCCATAATATAAGAACTAGGGGCCACCAAATGAAATTAATGGACAGCAGGTTTAAAACAAATAAAAGGAAGTTCTTCACACAGCGCACAGTCAACCGGTGGAACTCCTTGCCTGAGGAGGTTGTGAAGGCTAAGATTATAACAGGTTTTAAAAGAGAACTAGATAAATTCATGGAGGTTAAGTCCATTAATGGCTATTAGCCAGGATGGGTAAGGAATGGTGTCCCTAGCCTCTGTTTGTCAGAGGGTGGAGATGGATTAGAGGAGAGAGATCACTTGATCATTACCTGTTAGGTTCACTCCCTCTGGGACACCTGGCATTGGCCACTGTCGGTAGACAGGATATTGGGCTGGATGGACCTTTGGTCTGACCCAGTATGGCCATTCTTATGTTCTTGGTCATATTCTCTTTGCTGAATTGACAAAAAAATGGCAGCAATCAGTGGATAAAAGCAACCAGAGAATCTTGCCAAAAGAGAAGAGCTATCAGGAATATTTAGGGTTATATCAAACCATTGGAACCATTAATTGATCTCATAAAGAAAGATTGAGTTTCAATGAGGTGCTGAGTAAAGATTCAGTCTTCACCAAAAGCAACTAATAGATAGTAGAGGGGCATTGACAAGCTGTGATATAAATGAAGGGGTAATTCTTGAGATTGATCAATCTAAGTAAAGATTTGGGGCTGTTTCCCTACAAGAAGGGAATCCAGTAGTTTATGTACCCAAGTCTTTCAAATTCACTGAAATAAGCTATGCATAAATCAAAGACATGTATGAAAATGTGTTCAGCTCTGGCTATTTCCATCAATATGTGTGTGGGAGAAAAGTAATAGTGAAATCTGACTGAGTCTTTAGAGGCAATAATAAAATCAATAAAACAACACCAAATAAGCATTGCAGCAGTTCTATCAAGAAATATTGCACCTGACAAAATAGAACATTAAACAGAGACCAAGATAAGAAATATCAGTCATTCATACCTGAAGCAGATTGTGCCTCCATAATGTCATGCCCTTCCAGAAATAAATTCAGGTAGTCTGTCCATATTATCTGCATCAGACAAGAAATTGACAAAATTAATGATTGTTGCTAAATAAGATCATCAGCTAGCCACACTATTTCAAACCATTATTGTTGCTTGGCCAAAAAAAAAGTGATTGCCAAAGTGATAGGGCACTGGAAGTCTGAGGAACTAAACGTTAATAGATCATCTGATCTTCCAAATGAAAGATTTGTGGGTCCATTGTCTCTGAGATTTGGAAATTACAAAGATTATCCATTCCAGACACACGAGTAAAAAAGTGCAAACGTAGGGCTACACATTTGCTGTTTTGACTTGAGACGAATGCAGAAGCTGAAGAACTGCTATACAACAAGAGAGATGTTCTGTGCTCAAAGCACTAAACTAGGCCTCAAATGATGTGATTTCAATTCTCAGATTTACCACAGACTTCCTATGTGACTTTGGGAAAATCACTTATTCCTCTGTAACTCCATTCCCCATCTGTAAAATGGGAATAATACTACTTCCTTTCTTCTGTCTCCTCTCCTCCAGACAGAAGTAGTCACAGCTGAGGAATGCTGTTGTCAAATCTGTTATCTATTCACAAATAGAGACCTCAAGTCCCTAAACAAATAAGAGGATGGTGAACTTTCATGTGAAATTATAAAGTCTATCCAGGCTTCCATATCCCCAAAGGATTCTTTGTAATCGGTGGACCTGTAAGAAGCCCAGTTAAATATTCCTCAGGAGGAGAGTGCACCGTAAATTTCTCAACAACACAACTGTATTGAGAATGGTCCTCTCACACAGACAGGTCACCTTCTAATGTCTGCCATTTTGTTCAATTACCTGCTTTATATTTTATTTACTTAGTTTTATTTATTTATTTGCTGAATTGATTTATTTTAAGTACCAACAGAAAAAAGTTTAGCAAAAATTTAATGGGAGGGCATGATTCGCCTCTCTCATTGGTCTATATCAGCCATAACTTAATTGATGTCAATTTTGTCATTGCACTAGTTTGAAACCAGTGAGAGTAAAATCAGATCATATTCTCCCATTGATGTTTTTCACTTCTTTCCACTGAAACTTCTTTCTCCTCTATTATTTCTTCTTCACCTACTAGTTTCACCTGAAAATAGTGTACTATATTTGTTTTTTACTGTCTCTTCTTATTAACCAATTATCCCTTCCTTCACCATCCACGTCTCCCTTTAACAGGCTTCACTTCAATAAACTGGACCTTCTTTTCTGCAATCTTGCCTTCGGTATTTAAGTCTAATCAAAATAAATCTCAGATAATCACTGAACCGCCTCTGTACTGCTGCCTTTTAGCAGTACCTCCTCCACACACAGCCTGACATTGCTAATCATTAAAAACATCCCGTTGTTTTTTTAACTCCCCACTCTTCAGCATTTACATAGACTAAAAATTGGATGTAGGAGTTTTTAAACTGAACAACACAATGGCAAAAAGACAAAAACTATTACACTGCCAGAAAGAACATACTGCAAGTGTAATTGTGGGGGGAAATAAACTCCAAAATCGAACAGAACAAAACGTGCTGTAAATCCTTTTCATTTGCTTTCAGAAATTGTGGACAAGCTTGTCATCCTATTGTGGGCTGTAGGGGTGTACTGTCCTAAGGAAAACCCTGATGTTCATTTTCCCCCACTGAAGTGATTGTAAGATGTGCCATTAACAGGAGCAGGGCTGAGCCCTTGAATTTGGTGGCAAACCTAATTAGCAGGCACTGTGATAATAAATGGCCCTTGTGATAGCTGGATTTTAATCTGACAATAAATCATATTTGATATAGAGTAGAATACTGGTAAAAGACAACTATCCAAAAATGTAAATACTGTTATTTTTAAAGACACACTGATCTTGATTCATTCTAACATTTCTGGCTAAGGGACAATTGACATGTAAACCGGAATCTGGTCACCATGGGTGAAATTCTGGCTCCATTGAAGACAATGGCAATACTCCCATTGACTTCAGCAGGGCCAGGATTTCACCCCTGATTTTAGTCTTACTAAGATGCAGATGAGGCATTTGAATGAGGAAATTGGGAATACCTCCAAGGCTATAAAGGGGCATGTTAAAAGATAAAGGGGATAGTAGCCATTGAAAGTGAAAGGAATTGTTGCATTCCCTCCCATGCCCAGTATGTCTGATAAAACATTACATTGTTGACATACTGATACAATCTCAGCCAACATGCCTGATACAATATTAAGAATCCTGTCATATCTTGATAATTACAAATGGTTACAGACTATAAAAGACTGGAATCCAAATCTGAGACACCTGTAACTATAAACTGCATTCCTGAGTTGCTGCCTGGACAAGGAGGTCATATAGGAAAGTAATTCTGAAAAGCTGGGTGACAGAGAAAAGGAGAATGTGTCATTTAGACATGTAAAGGTATTTTTATTCACTGCAATTATATCTAAGTGTTATCAATCTAGAAGAGATCTACAGAGTTTTTAGATCAGATCTGTTATGCATAGTGTGGCAGATATGTAATTTTCCTGCAATATCTTTGGGAGAACTCATTGAATTAAGTTTTTAAGTATCTTTGGTGTCCATTGTATTAAATGCAAAAGCGATACATAATTTGGGCCTGGAAGATCAAGTACTGTGTTGAAAAATGTGGCAGACAAGGATGAGATTTTGGGACAATACATGTGGAGTGGATTTCTTGGGAAATATCTAGGGGGAGGTGAATGCAAATCTGCCCCCCACCATTATGCAAAAATCCATCTCTTTGAAGCTACCCTTGAGGACAGGGCAATTTTCTGCTGATTACCTGTTCCCAGGGTCCCAAGATCAAAGGTCCAAATCATATAAAGAAGTGACTCTCAAATTCATGGGTCTGCTTGTTCTGAGTGAAAAGTTGTTATGAATTTGTTTCCATGGAAAAACCCATTGGTAGGATTTGAAGGACTGACATCTGCCAGAGAGTTGTTGGAGTTGGGGGTGATTGCTGGTAAGCTTGTTATCATGCATGTAGGTTATTTTATTGTTGTTATATGTTTTATCTGTAATGCTTTCACTGTAAGAATAAATGTGCTTGCTTTGAAAGAGCTGTGTGGTAATTTATAATTGTGGGCTATTATGATGTTCATAGCCTCTGGAGCAAAAGCAAAGCAGACCTGCTGAGGGAGTCTGACTTGCTGGGGAACTTACAATGTAGGCAGGGAACTGTGCAGGAGTAAAGGACAGGAGAAAGACTAGTAAAGGACAGGAGAAAGAGAAATGAAGTTCTCCGTGCAATAGAGGTGACAGCTGAGGATCTGGGAGCCTACAGTGGGTGCCCTTGTTGGACCACGAAGGGGATACAGGTGCAGTTCCCCTGAACAGACACACAGTTTCTTTTGCTTTACTATGATCTTTTCTCCGTTTTTAATGCATCTTGATTTTTAATTAGATAACTTGAGTCTTATGGCATGTCTACACTACTACGGTTTGCCTCCCTCGCCTTATGGTATGCCTGCCTCAGCTCCTTTATCTTCACTCTGCACTGCACCAAATCCTGATTATAGCTCTTTTCACACAAGACTCGAGAAATCTGCCTGTAGGTATCAAAATTCCTACAGCTCAAATACAGCTGTGACTGCACAGCCTCCTCTCCCCATATACTGAGCAGATCTAAAGCAGTCCAAGCCGGAGAGTGTTTGCTATGATAAGACACCATGGTCTCCTGGGAAGATGCAATGAGACCTCTCCATGTTGAGCCAACAGGAAATGGAATTTCAAAAATTCCCAGTGCTGCTAAGGCGGAGGGGCGGATGGTTGTTTCCCTGTCTGCAGAGCAGTGGAGTTCAAACTGCTGACCAGAGCGGTCAGGATGGGCATTGTGAGACACCTCCTGGAGGCCAATTAAAGTGATGAAATGGTGTCTACACTGGCACTTTGTCAACAAAAAATGTGCACAAAAAACCTTATGTCTCTCATTGGTGTGGTTTTATTTGTTGCCAAAACAGGGCATTTTTGCCAGCAAAAGCTGCATCACAGTGTGTATGCATTCACTGTTTTTTTGACAAAAGCTGCCTTTTGTCGTCAAAACTCTGTAGTGTAGATAAGGCCTAAGTCTACACTGGGAAAATGAGTTGTGTTAGAAAACATGCTAAATGATTTAAATTAACACAATGTTAACTCAATGCTCAATGGTGTTTGGAAAACAAAGATAATCATGGTTTATTCTAGAGAGTCAGCTTAACATGTTTTTAAATGATACTATTTTCCTGCATTAGGTACTAAGTGGTGTTCACCAACACATGCCTTACCAAAATTATAGTGGGTAGACCAGGCTTCACATAGCATATTTTCTTTTCCAGTATAGGCAAAGCCATAGAGAAAAAATGGTGTTTCTTTGTCAGCAGGATGCAGAGTAAGGATCTGTCTACACAGGAAAGTTTTTTTTTATCATTTATGCTGGCACAGCCCTCATTTTGGACACATTTTCTAGTATCTTTTTATCAATTTAGCTTAAACCCCTTCCCAAGTGACCGAGATCAAACCAAAAAAAAAAAGTCACTCTTATACCAGAATAAGTGAGTTTGCTTAAGGGATTACACTGGAATAATTATATCTGTTCATGGTCACACTTTGGTTAAACCTACAAGCTTTTCCATGTAGACAAGACCTAAGGAATGCTTTCCCATCAGGTATAGTGCCTACAGGACTAATAGATCCTCAAGAAACACCTAAGGAACACAGGAAAGAACCAAGTTTAAGGGTCAAAAGATGACACCTTTGTGTGTTAATAATAAATAAGGCTTAAGGATTGAGCATTGGAATATGACGGTGCACTAGCTACTTACTAGCTGTATCAAGAAAGGGGTCTCATTTTTAGGATACACTAGTAAATAACAGTGTGCCACCACATTTGATGGATCAAAGCAGTAGGGTCAGACATCTAGATATGACTCTGATACTTCTCCATTTCTCAGTTTAGGAAAAGTCCATAAGTGATCTCCTAAGCCACAAATTTGAATAAAACAGTATACTGAATGTCCCTGAAAGGTGATGTAGAGTTCAACTCCCACAACAATCTAAATTGTTTAGATCAGGGGTCGGCAACCTTTCAGAAGTGGTGTGCCGAGTCTTCACTTATTCACTTTAACTTAAGGTTTCACATGCCAGTAATACATTTTAACATTTTTTAGAAGGTCTCTCTCTACAAATCTATAATATATAACGAAACTATTGTTGTATGTAAAGTAAACAAGGTTTTCAAAATGTTTAAGAA
This sequence comes from Emys orbicularis, assembly GCF_028017835.1. Classification (NCBI taxonomy): domain Eukaryota; kingdom Metazoa; phylum Chordata; order Testudines; family Emydidae; genus Emys; species Emys orbicularis. The sequence continues at coordinate 151,221,765 of NC_088684.1, read as the reverse complement.
GCTTAATTTAAAATTAAATTAAAATGCTGATCTTACGCCACCAGCCCACTCAGCCCGCTGCTGGCCTGGGGTTCCGTTCACCTAGTTCGGCAGCGGGCTGAGCAGGGCCTGAGGGACCCTGGCTGGCAAGGGGCCAGCAGCCGGGACCCCAGACCAGGGGTGCAGGTGGGAATGTGTGGGGGGGAGGGTGCAGGAGCTCCCGTTTGGTGCTCAGTGTGGGGGTGGGGATGTGGGGGGGTTCAAGAGTCAGGGCATGGGGTAGGGGGAGCTGGTTATGTGGTGGGGTGCAGGAGTCAGAACGGGGGCTGGAGGTGTGTGAGGGGGTGCAGGGGTCAGGGCAGAGGGCTGAGTGTGGGGGTGGGTTCAGGGGTCAGGGCAGAGGGCTGGGGTGCTCGGCTTGTGGGGGTGGTCACGGCAGGGGGCTGGAGGGGATATGCCCTGTTCCCACCCCTTTCCCCAGGGCCCAGTCCCCACCTCTTCTCTGCGTCCTCCCCGTAGCAGCGAGCATGCTGCGGCTCGGCTCGGCTCGGCTCCTCCACCACTCACAAGGGCAATCAGCTGATCGGCGGCAGGGAGAGGGAGGGGGAGGGGCAGGAAAGCACCAGCTGGGGGAAGAAGCGGGGGAGGGGGAGCTTGGCTGCTGGCATGACCAAGCTTCTGCCTCCTGCCCTCGCAGGAGAAATCGGTGGGCGCGGGGGCTAAGTGGGGCCAGGACCCCGGCAGGCAGCAGCGTGCCATCAAAAATCGGCTCGTGTGTCGTCTTTGGCATGCGTGCCGCAGGTTCCCAACCCCTGGTTTAGATGATCCCTTAAAATTGTTTGTATTGTGCAAGTCTACCAACATAAATTGTTCTTCTGCTGTTGTGTATGAATCAACCATGTGAAGTAAGGTTCATTTGTCCATATGTAAGTTTCTATCTAAATACAGTCAAATATTTCCACATTTCTGATTCAAATGAAATAACTGAGCTGTCATTCAAATCACAACTTTCTGTAGCTTTGCTTGCCATCAAAACATTATGGATCCTTGACTTGTTTTGGATAAGTAAAATGAAAGTTATGTTATGTTTTCATTTTTAAGTCAGTGGATGTTACCTGAATGCATGCCATCACTTGTATTTTATTGAAACTGACTAAAAATAATTCAGTTCGTCTTGCAGCACCCTTTTGAATAACATATCCTAATTTAAAATAAATATATATTCCTTGGTTGGGGGGGTTAATATCTTTACTGATTCAAAGTATGCTTTTGGGGTATTGCATGCTCACGCTGCCATTGCATGCTCACGCTGGTCTGTGGAAGCAAAGAGGGATGCTAACAGCCCAAGGTTCCCCGGTTAAGCATGGGTCTCAAATTCTCCAGCTGTTAGAGGCAGTACAACTCCCCTCAGCAGTAGCAGTGGTGCATTGCAAAGCCCATCAAAAGGAAGATCAAGATGTAACCAAGGGCAATGCCAGAGCAGACAGGGAAGCCAAGCGCGCTGCTACCCTGAAATCACCAACAGAGGAGAATGCCCAAATGCATGCCCTCATCCCATCAGTAGGTGAGCTTGCAGCTCCTCAGTACTCCCATGATGACAGAAACCTGGCTGACAGGCTCAGTCTCCAGGAAAAGGAGGGATGGCTTTATTCCACAGAGGGAAAAATCCTCCTGCCCAAGGGCCTGATCCGACCAGTGTTGCAGAAACTGCATCAAACCACCCACGCAGGCAGAGAGGCTCTTACCCAGCTTATGAATAAATATTTTCTAACCTCTGGACTTGAACCCCTAGCATCACAGGTACAGGCCGAATGTTTAATCTGCCAAAAGAATAACCCTCGACCAGGAGTAGCAGTGTTGCCAGCCACTCTGGAACCTACCTCAGGCCCAGGATTGGTGTGGCAAATAGACTTTACTGAGTTTCCCAGGACCCAAGGGTACAGGTACCTCCTCGTCTTGGTGGATCGATTCAGCGGATGGCCCGAAGCCTTCCCATGTCGTAACAACACTGCCAAAACGGTGGCTCTTAAGTTTGTCAAGGAAATCATTCCTCGCTTTGGACTCCCCCAGTGGATGGAATCTGATAACGGAACACACTTCACATCTCAAGTTGTTCAAAAGATATCAAGTGCTTTGCAAATCCCCTGGAAGCTCCACACACCATGGCGACCACAAGCCAGTGGAGTAGTGGAACGCACAAATCAGACACTCAAGCGACACCTCTCAAAGGTCTGTCAGGAGGCCTCTCTTAGGTGGCCTGATGCTTTGCCCCTTGTGTTACTCCGCATTCGTGCTCTCCCCAAGGGCAGGTTAGGACTTAGTCCCTTCGAAATTATGTTTGGAAGGGCATGACCTCTGAATGGTACACCAGTTCTGGCAGGAGAGTGGGAAATGGGGTGTGTTTTTTTGTCTCAGTACATGTGCTCTCTGTCTGCTGTTCTTTCTTCTCTTCACAGATACACCAAAGATTCACAGCCTCTTCTGCTGGATGCCCCTGTCCACTCCTTACAGCCTGGTGACTCCGTTCTCGTTCAGACCTGGAAGGATGAGCCTCTCCAAGAGAAGTGGAAGGGACCCCACACCGTCCTGCTGGTCTCCCACACGGCAGCAAAGGTTGAAGGCACAAGAACTGGATTCATCACTCTCGATTGAAAGCAGTACCCACTCCTGAACAGTGGACTGTCCAGCCTGCAGAGAAGACTGCCAGCGAAGATTTGGGACTTAAGCTGTTATTCAAAAGACAGTAAGGATAGCTGGGAATGCCTGGTGATCTCTTTGAACAGCCACAGCGCACTCCCTGCGAAAACCCTGAGCATTGGTTCTATCTATTCACAGAAGGCCGACCTAGCCTATGGTCTTGGTCCTTTTATTTTTTTATTTGTTTGGTGTCAATAATTCTTATCTTCTGGGCATTTGGGTTGTTGTAATTAAAATATGGGTTCAGGTTTAGGGTCTCTCACAACATTCCTTTTTGTCACAGAAGTAATCCTTCTGTTACCTACTGTTTCACCCACATCACATGCAGGATGGGGAGCCATCCCTACAGACATGGCTACCAATACCTATGAGGCCCTAAAAATTGCCTTTGCCCGTGAGTCCAATCTCTCCCACTGTTGGATATGTGCCCACACTCCCCACCATTCAGCTGGATTGCCCTGGAGAGTAGTTCCCCAAAATTGGTCAGACTTTTGTCAAAGGTGGATGGTTACCAGCAGTAGCACCTCTGACAATTTAAGTTTGCGATCCAACTGTACTGCGGAAGCTCCTTATGGCCTACACAATGGCTTTTGGACTTCCCACTATAGTAGCGCTCTTAAGCCCCAGCCCATTCGTCTATGCTCTCCACCCACTGGTCTCATATGTTTTCAGCAAGCCAGTACAAGTAATCATACCTGGTTTGCCGGCATTAGTACATGTAGATTTTATATTGGTCCTGGTATAAGTCTCACTATCCCTTTACTAAATGCCACCGGTTGGCAAACCGGCACTGCATTTTTTGCCCTTTCCCCACAAGCCACCCTACGGGACCTACAAGGTAACAATGGAAAGGCTAGTTATGGTGAAGCATTCTGGGTCTGTGGTAATAATGCCTATAAATGGCTTCCTCATGGTTGGCATGGTAGCTGTTACAAAGGCTATCTCGCTCCTCCCCTCCGTGTTCTAACCCAGGCTCCCTCAGGTCGCCCTAGGTACTATCGGTCCTTGAGAGCTACCATTGAACCCATCGGAGAAGGAGACAGGTTTGGAATGATATTCCTCCCTACTTATGGGGTGGGACGGCTAGCCCAACTCTACAGGAGACTGTCTAAATTTCTCACCCAGTTTGCCAATGATACCCTGGCCATAGAAAAAGGCATAAGTTCTGAGCTGTACCAGCTTCGATTGCTGGCTCTACAAAACCGCCAGGCCCTAGATTATGTGTTAGCCTGATGGGGCGGGGTCTGTGCCCTTATTGGAGAAGAATGTTGTACCTATGTCCCAGAGTTTTCACAGGATATTAACAAGCACATTTTGTCAGCCGAACAGGCCTTGAACCAGTGGAAGGCCCAGGAAGGAGAACCCACTATTTTTGATTCCCTTTGGGGTTGGTTACCTGGTCTAAGGGGACTAGGGGGAGGCATTGTTCACCTCTTGCTCACAGGTGTTGTGATATGTTTTGTTCTCTTTCTTTTGCTCGCTTGCTGTAAAGTGTTCATACATAAGATTTGTACCTCATTGATGATCCCAATTGCATGGAGCTTAATCGCATTTTGTCTTTAGAGTATGAGAAAACTCTGCCAAAGGTTTGTTGAGTGTTCTCAAAGGAGGGAATTGTTGGCGTCACTAGGCATAGCTACCAGGTAACTCGGGGGGGTGGAAGGCCATAAGTGCCGATGAAACTCCCCTGCTCTGGGTCTAAGTGAGCCACAGTAACTCCATCTTGTGAACCTTGACCAGCCTCCATGCTAACAGCCTAAATGCTGAAGCAGGCTGAAGCAGAATATGTAATGGTCAGCTTTTTTAGCAGACAGCTGCAGTTTCGCTCACACTAACAGAAGCAGTAGTGATAAGAGGGGGGGAGGGGGAGGGAGAGGCCTATTATGTAGAGCTTGCAAGGCCGAAGATAAGCATGCGGACAGGAACTTTTCTAACATGCCACAATGTGTGCCTGCTGTAACTGCTCGGGAAGGGAGGGGTAGGAAGGAGAAACAGAACAAAGGCTTACTCAAAACAGCTTGGAATATAAAATGGGAAACTTGCTTGTATTTGCTGCGCTTCTGATTTGAGACATGCTGGTCTCCTGAGTGCCTTTTCGAGATCTCGAATAAATTTGGTTTGCTTCTCCACCCTGGTGTGTCTATTGGTGCGGCGCACACCGGGCAATGAACCCTGTTGCCCCCTCGGGGCCCTCTGGGCCAGCAACAGCTGCATGTCTTGTCATTCACTCTGAAAAAGCATTGCTGATGCTGTAGGTGCATGTTGTCAGCATGATGAAGTATGAGTAAGGGACAATGGAGGGAGACCTTTAGAAAGTTATAAAAAGAAGAAAACAAAAGGGGGTCAGCAGAAGAAGGAAGCCGAAATTACAAGAGCGTGGGAGGGATGGGTGGGTTGGGGGGAAACCCACACATGGGTGTGAAGTGATTAATTTTGTGACTTTTTATAAAAATAGGTTGTGAATTTGGACAGAAATGGTAGTTAAGCTAGTGCTAAAAAAAAAAAGCTGGGTATCTTCACGGATGCTTGTTATGCAGAGAGAAAAATGTTGAGAAATTATTTTGGTTCTAGTGTTGGTATCACCCTGTAGTGGGCTCACATCTGCCATTATTTGTGGCAACATTGCCAGAAGTACTGATCCTTAAAAAATGTACATGAGACCAGAACTGGTGACTACTTGGTGCTCTGACATCCTCCTTTGGCACATGACTTTCTTAGAAACAATAATATAGAGACAGACATCAAGGAATAGATGTACTATATTTATTAGTGGCATGGATGGTTTTGTAGTGAAAGCTCAGGACTGGGAGGTCAGACATCTATTTATCCCTGGCACTGATTTCACGTGTGACCTTGGGCAAGTCACTTAACCTCTTTGTGCCTCAGTTTCACCATCTGTAAAATGAAGATAATAATTGTACCTCATAGCTTTATTGTGAAGCTTGGGTGCTTTTGAAAATTTCCTCCTTAAGGGATTTAGGAGTACAAACCCCATTGACTTTGAATTCCTAAATCTCTTTGGCCCTTTTGAAAATCTGCCCCCCACATTCATTAATGCTTGTAAAGCACATTGAAATCCTGAAATGAAATGTGGTATAAGAGTCTGTGTTTGGAATATGATTATTATAGCTGGGAAAAGAGGTTTTTGGTTTGTTTGTTTTTTGCGGGGGGGGGGATCATGTGAACCAGCAGGTTTGAATGTACTGTTTGGTTTCACAATAGATATAATATTGGGGAATTAACTTAGAAGAGTTCGCATTTTGGGAGTCCGTTTGCAGAGCATGGGTGGCAGGAGGGAGACCCATCCTCTCATCCTGCAGGAATGGATTCCCATAATGCCAGGCTTGTCTTCATTTCCTGCTTCCCCATGGAGGCCCAGGTCCTGATTCAAGAAAGCATTAAGAATATGCTTAACGCAGGACAGAAACACTCATCTGCTATCCCTGTTCTAGAGATTGGGTCTTGAAGTGTAGATCCATACTGCATCATGACCAAGTTCAAGCTATGTTCCTAGGCCCCAATGCTGAACCCAACCTTAATGTTAATGTGTGAGAAAACATTTGGGGAAATTGCTCCCAAAGGAAGTCTTTCTATAGGAGCCTGTCTAGTTTTGGACAACAGTATTTTTCATGTCACCTTTGTATATATTTTAATACAAATGCTTAATTGGCTTTGATGTCCCAAAATATATATTTAAAAAAAATAGATATAATTATTTGCCAGATATTCAAATCCACCCTGGAATGAATGTCTGAAGAAAAGGAAATATTCTGACAGTCCTATCATTAGCCATAAGAATGAGGAGTACTTGTGGCACCTTACAGACTAACAAATTTATTTAAGGATAAGCTTTTGTGGGCTGAAATCCACTTCATCAGATGCATGCAATGGAAAATACAGTAGGAAGATATATACGTACGCAGAGAGAACATGAAAAAATGGGTGTTGCCATACCAACTATAACGAGAGTAATCAGTTAAGGTGGGCTATTGTCAGCAGGAGAAAAAAAAAACTTTTGTAGTGATAATCAGGATGGCCCATTTCCAACAATTGACAAGAAGGTGTGAGTAACAGTAGGGGGAATAGTTCTACTTTGTGTAATGACCCATTCACTTCCAGTCTTTATTCAAGCCTAATTTAATGGTGTCTAGTTTGCAAATTAATTCCAATTCAGCAGTTTCTCATTGGAGTCTGTTTTTGAAGTTTTTTTGTTGTACTATTGCCACTTTTAGGTCTGTAATTGAGTGACCAGGGACATTGAAGTGTTCTCCAACTGGTTTTTGAATGTTATAATTCTTGATATCTGATTTGTGTCCATTTATTCTTTTGCGTAGAGACTGACCAGTTTGGCCAATGTACATGGCAGAGGGGCATTGCTGACACATGTTGGCATATATCACATTGGTAGATGTGCAGATGAACGCGCCTCTGATAGTGTGGCTGATGTGATTAGGTCCTATGATGGTGTCCCCTGAATAGATATGTAGACAGAATTGGCAACGGGCTTTGTTGCCAGGATAGGTTTCTGGGTTTTTGTTGTCTGGTGTGTGGTTGCTGGTGAGTATTTGCTTCAGGTTGGGGGGTTGTCTGTAAGCGAGGACTGGCCTGTCTCCCAAGATCATTCCTTCTTCTTTGTGATTTTGTTTTCATTTTACCTGTTGCATTTTTTCTTATCATTGTGGCCCTCAATTCAGTAGAAGATTTAAACACATGCTTCATTTTAAGAATGTGCTAAAATCATATTTGACTGCAATAGGGTATTGGCATTTGCTTCAAGTTAAGCATGTGCCTAAATGCTCTTTGAAAGGGGTTGAGGCCTCATCCTCAGTATCATTTTGATGGGGTATTCACCCCAGAGCTGCCCTGAAGGAGTTAAACTGACGGATATATAGGGTGAACATATTTCCCAAAGGGAAAAAGGGATGCCTTGCATGGGGCTGGCCCGAGGCCCCCACTCCACCTGGGTCTGACAGCCTGCGTCCACCACCCAGCACCCCAAAGGTGCCTCCACACTCTCCTGATGATCAGTTGACAAGAGAAAATGGGACAAATGGCCAGTTTTGCCAAAAAAGTTGGGACACTTGGGACAGGGCGTAAAAAGGGGACCGACCAAGCCAAAATGGAATGTATGGTCACCCTACTCACATAGGTCCAACTAAACTTGTGGGCTGCACCTCGTGGAGACTCTGGCTTGATTGAAAATGATTTATGGCAGACGAAGCCCAGCTGGGGCAGAAACTGGGTAAGGCATAGATTCAGGAAATTTGCAGTAGAAGAGGACTGCAAGATGGAAGCTGGAAGTCACTTTCTGGGCTTAGAGCGGGAAAAGGAGGGAACCCAGGGAGAGAGAAGCCCGAGGATCCTGGCCCTGAGAGAATGGTTTACTCAGAAGAGTGGAGGAGAAAACTGATGGGATGCAGAGTAGAAAGCAGCCCAGGGAAAGAGCAACAAGGGTACAGATTGTGCAGACCTTGTCTGCTGATTGTAAGGTCCCTGGGCTGGAACCTGGAGTAGTGGGTGGGGCTGGGTTCTCCTATCAGCCATGGGGAAGTGGCACAGGATTGTGGGAGATGCCAGCTGGATAGCTGGTCCATAAGGACTTTGATATCCCAGAAGGGGGATGGGGGATCTATACTGTGGCTTAGCCAAAGGCCAGAGTCACAAAGAGAGAGAGCCCTCTGAGTTGCAGAGTGAGGCTCTGGGGTGAACAAATGACAGAAGCCAGGCCAGACAAGAGCTGATTGCCCAGACTCCTCCATGACGAGGCGCTAAAGCAGTGAGTGTACTCCATAACAATCATCTTTGATTGTTTTAAAGTGCTAAATAAGAGTGCAAGATCAAATATAGATTTCCCCTAAACTGAGAAAAGAAACAGAAAGAGTTTCAGAAACTAATCTTTGACAAAGCTGAAGTAAACCATGTTCTTACACATTATGTTTAGCGTATTTAGAAGTAGGGGCTGGGGAGGGAGAGAGAGACTTCTGAAACTTAACCTCTTGGTGCTGGAAGTTGTGATGGGCTAATTTAAAATGCATTTGCACTTTTGCCTAATTTTCTGGACCTGCTAGAGCCACATGGTTAAGAGGATCAACACTTTGTGCATGTTAGTTAAAAGAAATGAAAGAATGGAAAGTTTATTTCCTTCCATCAACTACTTTCTATTTTCTGAAAATAGTAGAATTTAAATTTGAGAAATACCCTTGCCTTATAAAAGATACCATGATTATCATTGACATTATATGTATATAACAGTAAGAAAAGGAAAGAGAATGTCCCCTAGTGTTATTTATTTTGATTATTCTCTAAATGCCAGTGATGGGAGGAGCATTACTATGAACACATTCCCATCTTGTCTGTTTTCAAAGTGTCTTGTTCAGAACAATATGTGTTCATTAATTTCTCGTGAATCAAACAATTTTGTTTCATGATCCCAGGACTCCTTTCCTCACGATGCAAACCTCTATTGACCTCATAAGTAATAGAGAGAGTCTAGATTCTCGTGGGTGTAAGGAAAATATAGACATTTCTTCAAGGTCAATTATGACATTTTAGATATTGAGCTGGTATTAAGGGATATGGGCAATTAGTTTCTTAAATAAAAATGTAATCATCTCAAAATATTGTTGGTGAATAGCAAGTCATTAGTAGTCCTGTATAGTCAGCTGGATATTTGAGCAATGGCTATAGTGTTCAACCAAGTCATCTCTCATAGCCTCAACAACAGAAGTGAATAGCACATAATTTCATAATGATAACAAAGCTACTATTTCCATTTAGGTAAATCTATTGCCTTTCCATGTATTGGATGCTGACTATATGTAGTACAGATTTGCGGTTGTCTGTGGGATGGAGACAGTTAATGGAAATCTGTGCTTCTCTTATACATGAGGATATTAATGAGTGCATTTCCTTGGTAAAGAGAAATTGTACACAGATTAAGAGATCTGATGGATAGTAAAGTGAACTTTTCTCATGTGCACAGAGGTTTATATGTAACATTGCTTATGTATATAGTCACCAGTTCAGCAAGGTATTCAAGAGCCTACTTAACTTTAAGCATATCAGTGATTCCATTGATTCCAGTGTGTCTACTCATGTGCTTAAAGATAGGTACATGTTCAAATATTGGGGTTGAAGGACAGTCCAGAGAGCAAGCAGGGTCTTGTGGTTAAAGCAATGAATATAGGGATTTTATTCCTGACTGTACTTCACCCTCATGGTGTGACAGTGGACTTGTCACTTAGTCTCTCTGTGCCGCAGTTCTCCATCTGTAGAATGGTGATAATACTACTTTTTTCTCACCCTTTCTCTTGTCTATTTGGACCGTAAGCTCTTCAGGCAGGAACTGTATATTTGCACAGTGCCTATCTGGGGGTGGGGGAGGTCTAGGAATGATTTTAATCCAAATAATTAATAATATACAAAATCACTTATTTGTTAGGGTAACTTTGTCTTTAGAATAAAGTTGCAGCCCTCTTATGCCATGGAATTGAATTGTTGAGCAGTAAGGCTGGGGAGAATATAAGTATGTGCCAGCATTAATATATTCTTAGTAGACTGAAATTTAATTGACTAGATGGAGCTGTTTGTACAAGACATTTCAAGAGACATTGGCGATACTTGCAATGACAGAACTGAGGACATGCGATAAAAGATGGAGGAAAATATAGCTAGGGCAAGAGACCAGGAAAAACAAATTTGCTTTGGGGATTCAATTAGATTTGCAAAGCAAGAGATATTGCTAGAAGAGGCTACAATATGAATGTGTAATGGAGAATTAGAGATGGATCTGTCTTAGTTAATATGATGGAAATATGTCATGCCTCTATTTACTTGACTGTGTTGCTCACCTTAATTTCAAATCCCTATAACCACTCTTCAAAGCTATCTCAATTGATTACACTTTCATTAGTAATATTTGCACTTGTCATCCTCCACCAACAGCAGCCACAAGCTAACTAATAGGGTAATATTCTGGATGTATTTAGGGAGAAATTCACACTGGCACAAAAGGGCCCCTTTTAAAAACATCCTCCACATGACTTCTTGCCCAGGAGAGGGGTTGTATGTGGAGCAGAGCTGTCCTCCCACCTTGAATGCTGTGAAGGGTGTATATGTGATGGTGCACAGCAGGCTGATGTGACAGGACTGGCGAAGAGCTGGAATCTCCAGTTACATGGATCTTGTGTTCCTTATGACTCATTGCAAATTTTATGTCTATTTAAGGTACTTATATGGCTTCCATCACTCTGGTATCTGAGTGCCTCACAATCTTTAATATGCTTACCATCACCACACCCCTGTGAGGAAGGGAAGCACTACTATCCCTGCTTTTACAGATGGGGAACTGAACCACATAGAGCTTAAATGACTTGCTCAAGACCACACAGGAAGTCTCCCAAGTCCTAGGCTAGTACTCTAACCACTGGCCCATCCTCTTGTTCCCCCCCGGCCCATGCAGTCCATAATCTGGAAAGGTTGCAATGAGGCTGTTCTTCAACCTGATCCCTGGCCTGGATGGTGGGAGTGGATTTTAACCAGTCTAACACACGTATTGTACAGGCAAAATAATATCACCAGTTTACACAAGTGATATCTAACTAAATTCTTGTGAAATCCCAAGGATTTTGGGGACAATTCCACAACTGCCTAAAATTTTTAATTTAGTCAGTTCATTTGGAACCTAAAATAAAACTGAGCTGAATGGAGAGAGATTTCCATTCATTTCTGCCATTTGGAAGCAGGCCAATTTCCTTGTTTTGGGAAGGTTTGGAGCAAGGTGGTTCTGTAGCTACTGAGAGAATGACCAGGGTCAAGGCTACTGTTGCAGTGAAAACCACCTTTTTGTACCTCCTCCCTGCTGGGAACCTGGAGCAGAAGACTGGGAGTGTGGGTGACAGATTTCCTAGAATAAGGTTCATGCTGGAAAAGCAAACAACTTACTATTGGCAAGAGGTTGGTCTGGCCCCAATTCAGCAAAGCAGCCAAACAGTTAAGGGCATGCTTAAAGGTAAGCATGTGCATAAGTGCTTTCCTGAGTAAGGGCCTAACTGCATAAGCTTTCACCTCAGAGTGAGAATGCTCAAGCTTCTGAAGGCATTTAGTTCACATTGGGTATGCTCAGTAGCTTAACAAAAGCATAAGCATAGTCATTCCCATACTGGTAACTTCCTTAGAGAGGAAGGCTGGTGGCTGTCACCTGAAAGTAGATAGTATTGGAAACAGGACTGATGCATTGTAAGTTCTGAGAAAAATGATCTAAAGCAGTTGTGATTTAAATAATAAAACACCACACGATTCAGTGAATTATAAAGGGATTCAAACGAAAGGAAATGCCTCTTTTTCAATCACTTGGATAAAGTCTAGTGAGAACTTTATTTATGGACTAAATTTTAGTTCACTGGGAGGTAAGGTGCCCGGTTTTTTTGGTTTTGTTTTGTTTTGTTTGCTTGTTTTACCAGTTTCAATGTGACGTTATAGCAGGTGTTTTAACCTTTGTATTTTGTACAGTAGCTCTTTTGAATGTCAGAGTATATGGAAGGCTTTTTTCATCACTCTACATATTAAAAAACAAAACAAAAAAACAACCTTACATCTTTGTAACAATCTTCCTTTTTATTTAAATCCACATAGCCTGTTTACAAGAACAATTAATACTTTCCAATGGACACCTTAATGCTGTAGTATTTGTTATGTTGCAGGGACTTTTACTTTCACAGCCAATGGTTTTTATTGATAATGTAGATAATAATTTGACAAAGTTTCAGGAATATTTAATTTCATTTTAGGGCTATATTTGCTTTTTAAAATTATAAATAAGATATTTGAAATGTCAGTTAAATGGTGGCTGTTCTTGAATCTACTAGTCCTAGGGCATCACAGTGCTCTTGCATATCAAATGTACAGTAGCCACAACCACTTTATATGACTGTGTAAACAATGTATTGCAATTAACAAAAGTGACTATCATACAAAATATATATATATATATGTCAAGGCAACCCATAATGGGGAAACAAAGATGGCAAAGCAGAGGATGTAAACTGTTTTAGGGTATGGACTATCTTCTTGTGTGTTTGCCAGGCACACCACCGTAATGGGGCCTCGTAATGGTTCCTTTGGATGCTAATTCAATACAAATAGTAAAAGGAGGCCATAAAATATCACACAAGGACCTTGTTCAGTACACACCATCCAACAACTGAAAGGAGAGGCAGGGATGCTCCTAGTGCACAGGTAAATTCACTGCATGGTCATGCACCATTCCCTGTCCAACATGTGAACTGAATGAGTCAGGGATTCTGAGAGGGGGGAAAATATTATCTGATCACGTAATAAGACTGCATACACACAAGGGGCACAAGTTAAGTTATTCAGGCAACTGTAACTTTCTCATTCTATGACTTTTGAGCACTTCACTTTGTAGCTTTAAATGTGCTTTCTAAGGAGCTTGAAGAACCCAAAGTTCATGGATGTTTAGAAGGATGTTGAGTGGGAATACTGGGCTGTGGAGTAGCACGTTACTCCTGGGGGAATTCTGTGCCAAAAAATCTGTGCACAATATTTTAAAATTCTGCATAATTCTGCATATTTTATTTGTCAAAATAACACAATATAATTCCACCATTTTCAATTATTTTGGTAATTTATTTCAAAATACCTGTCAGCAAGTATGTCTGCAAAAATACAGGGGGGAAAAAAGATTCAGAATTCATTTTTTTTTTTTTACAAATAGATTCCTTACTAGGCATGTTAATACAGAGCTTTGAATAATTCATTTAAACTACAATACAGAAACATATTCCCCACACCCCGCAGAAGCAGTGCAAAGGCTTGGAGGAATCAGGGGCAATGCAGGAGCTGAAGGAGAGGGAAGTAATTGCTTGGTAGGAACCTGGGAGTGAACTTGATGGTTTGTTGGGTATGGGTGGGAGAAATATGGAACAGGGTGTTTGTTGTTTTTCTGGGGGGAAGGATTGTTAGGGAGTTGCAGAGTCTCCCCCATGTAGACCCTGGCAGAGCCCTAGTCTCTCCAATTTGGTCAGGCACATCTGCCTCTGTCACTGTGTGTCCCTGTAGGGCCCCCTCTCCTGTCCCCAAGTGGCCTGCACCCACATCCCCTCCATCCCCATGTGGTCCTGCAACCTCCCATTCAGCCTCTGGCTCAATGCTTTCACCCCACTAGCTCCTGAGTCCACACACCCAGTCTGTCCCCCCACTAGCCCTTCTGAACCCCAGTCTATGATTCCCCCCGCCCAGCAGCCCTGTATGCCTGGCTCTCTCCATCCTGTGCCTCCTCACTTGTCTCCACTGTGAGAAACGCAGCCCCTCCGCTGTCTGGCTGTCCTCTCTTCTGGTGCCACAGCAGCCCTTGATGGGAGAAATCACATCTCCAGCAGAATCTATATATCAATGGAGTTACTTACTCCAGATTTGTCCTTGTGTAACTGGGATCAGACTGGGGTCCTGGGGATTTGATTCCTTTAATAAATCTACTTGACATAAAAGTCCTCTTAGTTATATTAACTGTGATAAATAATATCACAACAATAAATTCAGTTCTATCATATCAACTGGTATTTTTTATAAGATGTGTTCCAAAGCACTGTCAAGTGTTAGTCCAGCAGTCAAATAGTTAGATTTCACAATATTACAAAAGTTAATGCTCAATTATAATGACTAATAAAGCATGAGCTTGTAAGTATTTGCAATAAATGGCATTTCACTAACCAACTATGAACCATCTGGTCACAATGTCAAGACCTTTGTCAGTGTGTAAATTTGGTCATGGAGCCATGTTACACACTGACATCACAAATGGTCTTCTTTATGCTGCTACCACGAAATATAAAATCGCATTGGTATCCTGAATGTGACTGGGAAAAATAAAGATTTTGTTGGATTGATTTTTGTTGCAAAGAGACATGGTTTATGGCCTAGACTGTGTATGTATCAGGGGGAGGAAGAGGAGGGTGTTTCTGTCTGTCTATTGATACATGTTGTCACAGGATGCCTGGCCCCTTTAAGGGGAGATGGCCCTGTGAGCAGTTGGCTGCTATCTCTCAATTGAGGTTTTAGGGCCTGGTGAAGAGCACCTGGCCCTTATAAAAGCTCAGTTGAAGGGAGAAATATGAAGATTTGCAAGGAGGCTGCTGTGGAAGCTCCTGGGTTAGCTCTGAGGGGGAAAACAAAACAGAGAGGAACTCCAGCGAGAGCAGTTCTGAGACAGAGTACTGTAAAAAAGACAGAGACTAAGCAGAGCCCAGAAAGGATTGAAGGGTCTTTTGAAAGAGAAGGTACGCCCTCAAGAATCAAGGGCTGTGCTTAGCTTGAAACTGGGGTTGAAGACATGTGTATGTGTTAGGACTTTGATACCCTGGAAGTGATGGACTTTTCTTCTATGATTTAGCTGGAGGGCAAGTTACTGCAGCAAACAAACCATGTAGGATGGTTTGGGAAAACTAGCCTCCGTGAAGGGAAACTGAGGTAGCAGCAATCCCAGAGCAGTAGCACTGCTCTGTGTGTGCGCGTGCGTGTGTGTGTAGATGGAGCTGGTAGCACATCCTATTAAGATTGCCTGACACTTCCCTTTGTGTGCCCCTATTTTCAGTTGCTTACAAATTTTCAGCAGTTTATCTGGTTGGGCTGAAATTTTCCATAATGGGTGTCTCTGCCAGTATGTGGGGGGGAAAGTAACATAGCCATGTCTCTGAATGGGGCTAGGGAAAAATACATTTTGTCTGTGATAAATTCCTCAGACCTTTTCTTTGACCGGCTCTAGCACTCTGATGCTTTGGAACAAGGATTTGAAATTGGGCAGGGGGGTTGGCCTTTATTATGCCAGGGATGTGCCTTTTACTATCCTAGTGAAAATCTGCCTGAATTTGGCCAAGTTAGAAACCTTTGCTAAATAGCAGTTTGCACATGCCCAATAGATGCTTCTTAGAGTTGAGCAGCTAAAAACTCTGAAGAATCCATCCTTGCTGAGCATGTTCCATCCCCTCACAGCTTCAAATCCTGACCAGACTGTGCATGCACCATCCCCACAGAGCAACTGATCATGTTCTAGCCAAGGTGATGGGGGCTTAGAAGGACTTTTCCTGTAACCGCTGTTTGTGTTAGAAATTGTTTGAGTTATAGATCAGATTCAAATTAATCAGTGCACTTTGGTGTCTAAGGAGATTTCATTCATATTTCAAATACATTGTTTGCAAGGGCACATTATGACTGGCACTGGAACTGACTTCAGAGGGCCTGACACTCCTGTACTCTCTGCCCCCTCTCATCCCCATCCTCCTGGCGGCACTCAAGTAGTGTAGAGGGGATAAAGAGAAGGGGTAACTTTTAATTCTGTTCTTAACTTTTGAGTGCTTGACTTTGCTACCTTAATAATGTTCTTTAACGTGGTTTTGTGTGTGTGTGTAATATCTATAATACTGTAGTTTCAAGGATATCTGTAAGAATAAGGTAAAGCCACATTATCTAAAAATATGATGAACTTTAATGCAGCCAGAGCCTTCACACAGCAGGGCCCCCCTCCTCTAGACAGTACTGCTTTCCCAAAAGAACACTGTTTCAAGTCTCATTCCCTCAGCTTCTCCCTCAACCCATGCCCAACTGCAACAGGTAGTGGGGATGGAAGCCTATTACACTACCTAGACTGTCTTATAATAATAAATGGAGATATACCTATCTCATAGAGCTGGAAGGGACCTTGAAAGGTCATCAAGTCCAGCCCCCTGCCTTCACTAGCAGGACCAAGTACTGATTTTTGCCCCAGATCCCTAAGTGGCCCCCTCAAGGATTGAACTCACAACCCTGGGTTTAGCAGGCCAATGCTCAAACCGCTGAGCAATCCCTCTATGTACGTATGCATAGATGGTTACCGACAAACTACTAACATGTTTATGAGAGGAGATCAAATAATGTTCTTGCCTGCTATACCAGCAAACCAGTTAAAACTTCAGTGTCATCTTACTTTAAAGCACTGACCCATCTTGCCCTAAAAACAGTACTTCTGGAAATGACAAAATTGTATCTGACAAAGCCAACATAATGATAGAATGCAGCCACAACTTGCTTCAATCCAGGTGCTCAAGGTGGTGTTGACTCAATTTCACCTTATTTATAAGTCAATATTGTAAAAAGAACACTGCCCTCAGACCCTGACAAGGGTTCACAAACATTTTTATGGTGTGCATCACATCCTGGTAGGAGAGAGTGAGTAACATTTTCAGAAGCACTTAAGCAACTCATTGAAAGTCAATGTGACTAAGGCTTCTAAGTCACTTAGCAATTTTTGAAAACTTTACATATTATCTTGTGTGTCCCTTCTCGTCCTCATTTATAATCTCATGGAGCACCTCCCCATCCCTTCACAACCACTCTCCCATTGGTGATCAAATAACATACCTGAATCAATTAAATGAATTCCTCACATTTTATGGAATTCTTCACGTTATAATTCCTAAAATTAATGTTAGGAAAATTTGATATTTTTATCTGTTTCTGGTGCAATTTAGCATACAGCAACAAGAAGGAAAAGCCAGCACCATGTGATCAGCCATTTCTCCTCCGATAGTGGTCGTCTCTGGTTTACAGTTTTGGAATCACTGATCTGTGGCAATTTTGGTAAGAGATGGGGCATTAACCCTAATGTCTCCACCAAAACCCAGTTCCAATAACTATACTGTAACACTCTAAAATTGCACCTGCAGCTTAAATGGCCTGGAGAATGTCTTCACTCCTATCCTAAATCACATTGTGGTGGTGGTATGTGTTAAACAACTAAACCAGTGATCCCCAAACTGTGGGCAGTGCGGCGGGTCCCGGGCCAGCCTCAACAGGGGTGGGGACGGAGCGCCACCCAGCCCTGCTCTGTTCTGGCCACGGTCCTGGCTGCAGCCCCAGCCTCGGCTCTTGGCTCCCAGCTCAGCTGCGGTTCCACACCTGGCCACAGCCCCTGTTCTGCTCCTGGCCCCAACCTTGGTTCCTGGCCTCACTCCCAACCACAGCTCCCAGAGGAGGGAGGAGCATGGACAGGCATTTGGGGCACAACCTAAAAAGTTTGGGGATCACTGAGCTAAATTATTCTCTTGCCATTCAGCGGTGAGATCCTGTTGCTTATACAGTCAATGAGAAGTTTGCTATTAGCTTGAATCAGAACATGAATGGGCCTAATTATTTTACACTTAGTTAGAATCAGACCTGACAAAGGGGTAATACATTAGAGGTGCTCAGTATCTTACAGGATCATACCATTAATACAGTTAATCAAACATGTTATAACCATCCAAACAAATGAAAGGCAGAAGAAATGTAAGATCATTAGTTCAATGGGATCACTTTTCCCCCAGCCAAGCTTCCCAAAGCAGATGCATTCTTCTTTCCTCTTTCTTTTTCATTAGCTCATAAGTTGGTGATACAGCATAGATCACTGTCTCCCAAATAGAACTGAAGAAATTCTTTCCTTTAATATTACAATTTTGTTCTTGAATAACTTTCCATAACAATATATTCTACAATTCCCATATGAAGTATCAAAGAACATTGCAATTAATATGTAAAGCTCTCTCCATACATTCATTATTTTTACTCTATATTTGCATTCAATACCATTGTGCTTAATATTTTTAAAGCAATTCTTTGCTTAATGTGAGAACAGAACACATTGTACCAATATCACTTTTACCCTCCTTGCATTGTAAATTACTCTAACAACAAAATCTATATGCGTGCACAGTTCATAAATCAGAGCAAGTGTATTGTTATTATTATTGAGGCAAACTACCCTTGAAACTAAAGTGAATGCTCAGTCTGAACTATGACTTTCAAAGTTCAGGTTCAGTAGCTGTGAAATGACTGGCTCCCATGCAGCTATATATAATACAAGTTTCTGTTTGGATGATATCTCATCTCACAACCCTCACTTGAAACATTATATGTGAAGTGCACAATCTGTGCACAGACTCTGAATAACTCGTGGTGTTGGTCTGACAATGCAAATTACATACATTTAGTATGTCTGTTAAGTTTCCAAATGTGAACTAGATATTTTAGGGACCCCAGGTGGAATGAGACTGAGCTGAATGCTCCTACAATTAATAAAAAGAGCTGTACGGACTCTCCTGACATATGTGATTCCTGAGAGCTTACTAAACATAACAGCAGCCTATTGAGATGGAAGGCTTGTAAGTTCTTTGGAGCAAAGGCTGTCGTTTCATTCTATGCATGTACGGCACAATGAAGCCTCGATCGTAGGCACTACAAATAATAAATTATAGGTGGTTCTTGACACTAAGTGACCTAGTTGTATTTCTAGGCGTTCTATGAAACATGTATGGATAGTCTCACTTACATTTTTTTTAAAGAAAATCCTGCAATCTACAGTAGTTTGTAGTGCTCAGGATTTCTGCATGTATTAAAAGGGATTAATGTGGGTAGAAAAATGGCACAGAGTGCTTCTAATACCCTCCCCTAGCTGTCTAGGTGTGATTGGTGTCGGTCCACCTACCCGCTAGGGGGCGGTGGGGAGCTACGACGTCACTGGCCGGCCTGGGTCACGCCTCTGCCACTGGGGAATTAGCAGCGGGAAGGATGCCAGCCAGTGTCTGTAGCGTGCCCCTCAGACAGGGGAGCGCCAGCAAAGGTCAGTAGCGCGCCCCTCAGGCAGGGGAGCGCCGGCAAAGGTCAATAGCACGCCCCTCAGGCAGGGGAGCGCCGGCAAAGGTCAGTAGCGCGCCCCTCAGGCAGGGGAGCGCCGGCAAAGGTCAATAGCGCGCCCCTCAGGCAGGGGAGTGCCGGCAAAGGTCAATAGCGCGCCCCTCAGGCAGGGGAGCGCCGGCAAGGGTCAGTAGCGCGCCCCTCAGGCAGGGGAGCGCCGGCAAAGGTCCGGGCGTGGGTCGGCCGGGTAGGGAAATGCAGGCCCACCCTACACCACCGCGTTCCAGCCCAGGGCCCTGACAGTGGCAGAACGAGGGTCCCGCCACTGGGTCAGCGGGGTCCTTCCGCTACATAGACTCACCACTGTGCAGCTCTGTCCCTGGGCTACTTCCTACCCGATTGCTCGTCCGAATCCCTCTGGTTCCGCCAGTGCGTCGGGGTAGTCAACTGTTGGCAGCTCCAGCTCCCCCTCGGGCTCAGGCTCCTCCAGCTCCTCCCGGTCCTTGGCTTCTGGCAGCTCCAGCTCCCCCTCCGGCTCCTCCAGTCCCTCTGGGTACTCGGCAGCGGGCAGTCCTGGCAGCCCCAGTCCTTCCTCCAGATGAGGTTCCCACTGGTCCAGGGCCTCCCTTGGCATGACAGCAGGGTCTGACGGGAGCAGCCCGCGGTCTGGGTCTGCCTCCCTCCCTGGTGCTGCCCTGACTGAGCTAAGGGCCCCGCCCTTTATACTTCCTGTTCCACCCCTCCCCTTCCGGGGGGTGGAGCAAGCTTGGCCTGGCCCGCCCACTCAGGCTGAGAGAGTGGCTCTTTACCCTCAGGTTTGGAGGGCAGCCACCCTGGCTCCCTACAGGAAGATCTTGAAGAAGGTAGGAAACTGAAGCAGAGACAGATGTACCAAAAGGGTTGCAAAGATGTGGTTTCTTCTCACTGCAGAGGATAGATTGGCATGTGCTTTCCTGATTATTTAAGTTTCACTTGTAAGAAAGATAAGTTTTGATTGTGGCTGGAACTCGTTTATTCGGGAACATCCTGGGTTATCTAATATCTACCTTTTTTATTAATAACTTGATGAGAAATATATTCCAACACAGATTCTCTGCTGTGCTCACTGTGGAACAGAAACAGGACACTGGGGAAACAATCATTTTAGTGGTTTGTGGGAGATTTCTGCTCCTTTTGCAACACTGGAGTGATGATCAGGGGAGAAGATCTGACGTTCCATATTTAGCACTATTGTAATAATCTATTTCACTGTATGCAGCAGCATGTGTTCAAAATGAAAAGAGAAACAGTAAAACAGCAGCAAGGGAGGCGTTGAAGAGCAAGATAGAAAATGGTCAAGATAGAAAATGTGAAGATAGACATTTCATCCTTTCACTTTCAGTATGTTGCTGGCCTCACAAGCAACTTCCAGTCCCCTCTCCCCTCGCCCCCTCAGTGTAGTTATCCCAGCATAGACTTGGAGTTACATGGAGGTGAATCAGGCCCAATGGAAATTTTTGCAATATACAGGGGACAGGCCCATATACTACATTAGGTCATGAGCACTCTGAACTCAAGGTAAAAGGGCTCTCACAATGTCATGCTAGTTCTTTACAGAATGAAATGCCTAAGGAAGCTATTTTTGAAAGTAGCACCCAAAAAATAAGCAAGCAGATTTCTTCTGGTGAAATCTGATTAATATCTCAAAGACATTAGCATATGAAATGTATATAAGGATTATTTATCTAGTGCTTTTGTTAAATGTGTTCTTCAACAAACAGGACTTGATCCAAGGACATGCAAATATAGACCTGTGTGTTTGCTATTATGAAGCCTCGGTTACAGTGGGAAGTAAAAATACTGTAGTGGATCAAAGTAAATAAATCCAATATTATCATTTGTATTAGAGTAGAGCTAGAGGCTCCCAATTGAGATCAGGGCCTCCTTTTGCTAGGTGTTATACAGGCATGTACTAAGAAAGTCTCCATCTCAGAGTTTATGTATTTTTCAAGGCTAACTAAGGGTGGGAGGGCAAAGAGAGGCAAAGGGATTTACTGCAGGTCAATGGCAGAGATACTTGCCCTGGGTTGTCTTCTTCCCAGTCCAGTGCTCTGTCCACCACAGTGTGTTGTGATTAGCGATCAGCATCTTGTAAATTAAATCCGGAGACTATCTCATTGGCACATGAGTCTCTGCAGAGTATGTATGGGGAAAATCTGGTTACTTCCAAAGTATTCAAAATGCCATTATCCAACATGTCAGTCTATTAAAGGCTGTTAAACTGAACAAGCAAACAAGCAAAGCTGCTGTTTGGTAGGATGCTAGGGGAGGGGAGGGAGGTATAGCAGTTGCCTGTGTGTTTATGCAACATTGATAGTTTCAGTGTGAATGTAATTATCTTGAATGTTTCAGTGATAGTATGATGTTGCGACATACCCGGGTACAATCTAGACTAGTGAGCAGCTGTCACCCTTGCTGTGCAACGCTGCAGGGTGATCCCAACACATCCCCAGTCTAAGATTTTCCCTTAGAGACATATGTCCTGTAGTACCCAGCCCTCTCCTGGACAACACCAATTATACAAAATCTGTTATTTCCTTAATAGAAATAATATGCACACAACTTGCCACCCCAAATGGAGTTTTTCAGATACACCTTTACCTCGATATAACGCTGTCCTCGGGAGCCAAAAAATCTTACTGCGTTATAAGTGAAACCGCGTTATATCGAACTTGCTTTGATCCGCCAGAGTGCACAGCCCTGCCCCCCCAGAGCACTGCTTCACCGCGTTATATTCAAATCCGTGTTATATCGGGTCGCATTATATCGGGGTAGAGGTGTACTTCAATTTAAACACACTGGATTAAACAAAACAATAAAACAAGTTTATTAACTACAACAATAAATTTTATGTGAGTACAAGTAATGAGGCATGAAAGTCAGAAAGGGTTACAAAAAATACAGATAAAATGCAACTGGTGCCTAATTTAAAAAACTATGTTAAATTCAAAGCAAAGTTCTCACCACATGATTTTCAGCAGTTTTACTGACCAAACTTCTTAGGTCAGGATCCCTCCCCTAGTTCAACGGCTGCTTACTTTGTCCCTTCAAGTGCAGTATATTAGTGGGCAGAGAGAGATGGGATGTGTCCCTTGGGATGTTTGTCCCCCATTTTTATACTTTCAGTCCCCCTCTTGAATGAACATTTCCAACTGGGTACCAGAAGACAAAAAGTCTATGTTTTTTTCCTCACCTGCTTGAGCTTCCTTTGTTTCCCTTCCTGCTTGATGACTCTGTTTACTGCTTAAATGCATTTGTTTGAGACCGATCTGTTTGCCAACATCAGTTTGCAACATGTGTTAGTAACACCATTCAGTGGAATCTTCTAACTTCACATACAATGTTGCCACACATTTTGTCAGGATGATACTGATCAGCAAATTTCAAATGATACCTTTCAAGGCATACTTTTACAAAAGTGTGTAGGGTGTGAATACCCTACCTTCTCTTACAGATGTAATGGTTGAATGCAATTCAAAAAAACATTGAATCAATGGTTGAGTTATCATCATATGTTCAAGCATTTATCCAGGTACACGACACCAACAAATAATCCTAACTTGCAATACAAAATCAACCTCATGAGGTCTTGAGATTATATACAATTTTGATTAACCCTGGCCCAGAAATCTCTGCAGACTTCAAAATAATGTTTAAATGTATTTCAGTCTACACTCTGCTGTTCTTTCAAAGAAGACCTCTTAGCCTTCTTTAAATATTTTAATTTTAAATAATTTGGGCAAAAATTTGCACTACTTATTCTGCACTACTCTCTTTGGGAGTTTTGCCTAAGATTTAATTCATCCCCATTTTAGTGTTTTTATGTGAAGAGCCTGAACTTCCCGCTATTCTCATATCAAGAGGATTAATTAACTCTCTTCTATCCTTGCTGTTCCTTTTCTGAGTACACCAGTCTTGTCTCGTTCTCTGTCCTTGGATGTATAAATGGGAAATCTCAAGTTAGGAGTAGAGAGTTATTTTTCCTCTATATTTGGCACTGGTGCTGCTGGAATACTTTGTCTATTTTGGGCAGGGGTGGGCAACCTGTGGCCTGTGGGCCACACACGGCCCGCCAGGGTAATCCGCTGGCGAGCTGCAAGACAGTTTGTTTACATTGACTGTTCACCATTCCCAGCCAATGGGACTTGTGGGAAGTGGCACAGGCCGCAGGCACGTTCTGGCTGCCACTTCCGCAGCACCCATTGGCCGGGAATGGCGAACTGCAGCCACTTGGACCTGTGGGCGGCTGTGCTTGCAGAAGGTCAATGTAAACAAACTGTCTCGCGGCCTGCCAGCGGATTAACCCTGACAGGCTGCAGGAGCTCACCACTGATTTTGGGTGTCTACAATTCAAGAAAGATGTTGATAAATTGGAGAGGCTTCAGAGAAGAGCCACAAGAATGATTAAAGGATTGGAAAGTATGCCTTACAGTGATGGATTTAAGGAGCGTAATCTATTTAGTTTAACAAAGGGAAGGTTAGGGGTTGATTTGATTAAAGTATATGTATACCTGTATGAGGAGCAAATATTTGATAATGGACTCTTCAATCTAGAAGAGAAAGGTATAACATGATCCAATGGTTGGAAGTTGAAGCTTGACACATTTTAGATTGGAAATAATATGCAATATTTTAACAGAGAAGGTAATTGATCTTTGGAACAATTTACAAGGGATGAGATGAATTCTATCCTGAATATTGGAAACAGTAACTTCCTTTTACCTCCTGGCAGTTTTATCCTTTCTTAAGATCCAGCTCCTTCATGCTTACCCCTCTTTGCTGCCAGCCTTCTCAATCAGGGCCGGCTCTGGCTTTTTTGCCGCCCCAGGCAAAAAAGCCTCCGGCCGCCCCCCCCCCGTGGGGGGGGAGGGCGGCCGGAGCCCCTGGGGGAGGGCGGCCGGAGCCCCGGCGGGGGCTCCGCTCTCCCCCTGGAGCCCTGGGAGGAGGGCGGCGAGCCCCAGCGGGGGCTCCGCTCTCCCCCCGGCGGCCAGAGTGCAGGGGGCAGGGCGGCCAGAGCGCCGGGGGGAGGGCGGCGAGCCCGGCCGTGGCCCCGCTCTCCCCGGCGGCCAGAGCGCCGCGCCGCCCCTCTCCAGGTGCCGCCCCAAGCACAAGCTTGGTGGGTTGGTGCCTGGAGCCGGCCCTGTTCTCAATAGCTCCTGTCTCCCAGCCCAGAACAATCAGTTCACTTGTCTTTCTCTCCCCCTTCCTCAGGTAGTTTCCCATTCCCCTGTGAGCAGCACAGCAGAAATGTTAACATTTAAATGTTGATAATGTATGTTTCAGAATTAATGTCCTTTGAGATGAATTGAAAAGCTCATAATTCTTTGGTGCTATTTTTCTATCTGCAGACTCACTAAGCCATCACTTCTCAGTTCACGCTTTAGGTTTCTCCTATAAACCGGGATAGAATATTATTTTTTTCTAATTAAATTTAGAATTATATAACACATATAATGGAATGTGCCTAAAAGTTGTGAACAATTCTCTCTCATGTTGTATGGCAGTGCTGCTTGTTTGTATGAAAAGAAAGAAACATATGCAAGAAGAAAAATCAAAGACTTAATTCCTGGTGCACAAATAGTTCCTATTCTCAATCGTTATAGTAGCTTAGTTCAGTGGTTCTCAAACCTTTTTCCACCAATGACCCCTTTGGCATCTGATGAGATTTCCCTGGCCCCTTTCGTTTTTTAAACTTAAGTTTCATGTTGTTTTTATTCTATTAGCTAGGTTAGTTTATTATTTAAAAAAAAATGTAATTAAAATAAGACTCAAAGGAACCAAAATTAAACCATCTGTAATTATTATAAGTTATCACATCACCCTTATTTTCACTTTAACTAACCTAGTCAAGGGACAGATGTCCACATAACCTATGTCCTGGGAAACCCTGCTTTGGGAACCCCGCTTTGGGAACCACTGCCTTAGCTTAAACAGGTAATGTAAAGAAATGTTTTGTCATCTCAAAGAACATTTAGCTCTCATTAAGAAACATGGCCTAGTACAAAAAATGACTTGAAAATCTTGTGTTCGTATTCATCCAAAAGGGAAGTGCTACTGAATCTATTCTCATCCCCATTTTGGTGTAGCATTTATATCAGCAACTTCACCTTTCTTAATCAGTAGCTCAAGTGAATGTCTGCAAAACTCAGTTCATTACAAAAAAGTAAACAGGAAAGCATGACAATTCTTGCTGTCACATTCCACAAACCACTACATTCTTCTTTTCAGCAACTTCGAATTCAAGTGTCTATGCCTGTTTAATGTGCTAGTATATTTTTCCTACATCGTTTGTTTGTTTACTGTTTTAGTCCTACCACAAGAGGGGTGGAGGAAAAGCTAAAGGATCTACAATGACAGAGTTCCATTAAAAGCGTTCCTGAAAGGTAGCATTACTTATCAAATTTATGAGCTTTGGTAAAGTGGTTCAATCAGGTTAGAACTCCCTTGGTCTAATTCGCCACTGTGTTGCACCATTTGTGGTCATTTACATATGTGCAAAGTGTTATCTTTCTGATTGGTAGTATTTTACACCGACTTTGCTGCAAGTGCAAATAAGTTCATAAGGTGCAAGACTGAGAATGAAGCTCTCTCTGAGAGGCTGAATGCCTCCTGGATCTCTCCAATACCTTGATGGGAGTATAATTTGTGACATTCATGTATATGTTGCAGCTAGAGCTTGTTGGGAAATGTTTTTCTGCAGACAAGTTACTTTTTTTGTCAAGAAAATCAAAAAACTGTTTGGTTTTGGCAACCAAAACCTGCCAAAACTCCAAAAAAATGGTTGATTTTCTGACATAATCTAAAACTTTTAAGGAAATCAGACACTTTCTATGCAACTTGACTGACTTGAAAACTCAATATTCCATCAAAGTTTTGGAAGAAAACTTTCAACCAGCCCTAGTTGCAGCATACTGCCCACTGCATAGCCATCCAGCTCTGCTGACTGACGCATGAATGGGAGTGGAGCAACAACTCTTCCTACTTCCTGCCCCATATTGGCTTTTTGTGTGTGTGTGTGTGGCATATGGAAATTTGTAGCTTACACCTGTGGATTACTGGCAATATATTCCAACCATTGCCCTGCTCTGGGGTGCCTGGGGTATACTGGGCTACTCCAACACGTGCTCTGCTATGGCACTTAGTAGCACACCAAGCACGTGACTTGGTGTGCTTGGGCACCTGATTAATGTGCTTCAGCTATTGGGTCCTATTAGCTGAAGCAGTAAGTGTATCCCAACATTCATTTCTCCAATTCTCACGCTTCTACCAGGGCCTCAAGACACCCTGCCTCGGCTACATGATCCATTCCCCACCAACTATCCTTATATTTGCCACAAAACATTCTCCTCCGGTCCTGCCATCCTCCAATAATTTGTGTCACCCTCAAGCCAGGAGAAGAGGAGCTGATTCACTCGTAGCAGATAAATTATACTCCCCTCTGTTGAACCTATGATTGTCTAGTCATTCTTCACACTATAAAACAGCTATTAAAAGCTACTTATAGGAGATTTAAGTAAGTAAATAAATACACAAAAAAAATCTGATCCCATTGCTTCTTTGTAGTTTGTTAGCTTTGTAAGAGAAACCTTAAACAACATGTTATTCCATATTCAGATATAAGAATGAAGAAATTTACTTTAATAGGAAAGAAATAGATGCCCCTTGCAGATTCCTGAATCACTGTTCACCCCTCTATGTTTTAAATTACCATTATACAGTCGTTTCTGTGAACACTGCATTAGACTCATATTAAAATATAGTGTATGAGTAATATATGAATAGTACCCTATGTTTTGACATTGCATCAATTTTCTCCTTTCTTTAGCTATTATAGCATAGCTTACCATGACTCTTGTTTAAATAAGAACTTTGTTCTCATTCAGTGTTTAAAAATAATGCATAATTATTCCTCTCTTTCTGTTATTGCCCTCTATGATCTGACCTTCAAATGTCAGCTTGCTTCTTCTTGATCATGCATATAATATGCACTTTGACTCACTTACCTGAAGCTAAATTAGACAAAGGTCCTTTCATGATTCAAGCCTTGAGTTAACAAATCATATTGTATCCATTATTTAGCTGCTTTATACCAAAGGAAAAATATATATTTTAGCCACTGTTAGCATTTTTTCCCTTCTGATCTAGAATAAAAGTGACAGAAACACAGAAAATGCAGCTTGCAGCATAAAGACAAATGTAATACATACTGCTATTCAGACACTAATGCCTGCGCAATATCAGATCACATTCCAAAGAATCAAAAGAGAACTCCAGTTGCAAGAGAACTCCAGTCTTAGGGCTATATAGTTCTCAAACTGGTTCATAGTCTTTATAGCTTAGGCCTGGCCCACACTAACCCCCCACTTCGAACTAAGGTACGCAAATTCAGCTACGTTAATAACGTAGCTGAATTCGAAGTACCTTAGTTCGAACTTACCGCGGGTCCAGACGCGGCAGGCAGGCTCCCCCGTCGATGCCGCGTACTCCTCTCGCCGAGCTGGAGCACTTCCGGGATCGATCCGGGATCGATGTATCGCGTCTAGACAAGACGCAATAAATCGATCCCAGAAGATCGATTGCTTACGGCCGGACCAGGAAGTAAGTGTAGACCTGCCCTTAGTTATATTTAACTATTCTTCAGGCACTACATATAGCATAAGCTAATATTATATTCTTTCGTCCATGGATAATAGCTCCAATGCAAAGTATCCCTCACTGTATGTAAAGTTTCAGGTAACATTAGTTTTCTTGTTTTACTTAGATTTAATTATACATTAATTATATATTTTCTTTTTCCTGTATAAGTTTTATGTTCTCCAATAGGAAATTCTTATCCATTCCCAGCATAGGCCCCATGAAAATTCCCCTATAACAGATCTTGCAAATTGTAATACATTACAGAATGGGAGATATTTGATTATAAAACCCCTTTTGTGAAAAGTAAAATCAATATCTTAAATATTTGCAGAGCTATTTTTAAGTCTACAGGTATCTCTCTCAGAATCAAAAGACTTATAGAAAATGTACTGGTCCTATTCTCCTCTTCCACATACCAGTGCAAAGCAGGAATATCTAACTCGATTGACGTCAAATAAGTTACACATATGTAAATGTGTAGTGTGAGGTGAACTGTGGTTTTGGAAACTTAAACATGCATTCTAATTTGAGATAATGTTTCTATCAATCTAGATCTTTCTTTAGCTCCAATCACCATAATTAATGAATTTATCTTTAGACCTCCCTGTCACCTAGAAAGCTATTAATGAGAGCTGTGTGAATGACTGATTTTTTCCCCATTAACCAGCAGTTCATAAAAAAATAAAAAATCATTTTGGGTCAACCCAAACATTTTGGGGGGAATGTTAAGGACATGAAAATTCGGGGGGGGGGGGGGAAGCCTTTTGTTCAACTTGAAACAAAACATTTCACTTAGATTTCCAACTTCCTTTAACTTAAAAATAAATAAATAAAAGGAAAGGACACTTGGGAATGAAGGGCTAGATTCACAAAGGACTTAGGCATAGAGCTGTGAGGATAAAATACTTTTTTGGTTGGCTGGCAATTCCAAAAAAAATTCAGGCAGCAACCCAAAAAACTGGGAGGAATTTGCATGGACAGAACACAGTGGCACTACACCATACACCAAGCTCACTTTGAGGAGAACAGATGTGTTCATGAGACAGAGAAGTGGCAAAGAAGGAAAGAAAGGGCACAACAGTCCAGCGAACAACTATGTCCCCTCCAAGATTACACCTGTCACTTCTTTGGGAAAATCTGCAGGGCACGAATTGGGCTCCTCAGCCACTTTAAAACCCATGAATGAACCCGATTGGAAGATATCATCCTCGCCCTGAATGATCCTCCAGCTTCTGCTTGCTCAGAGCTGGACAATCTGGCAACCACTGCGGTTCTGGACCCAGACACTTGTACTCATGCACCAACATTGGATGAAGTGAAGTGTGTCATCTGTAATCTGAAAAACTGACGTGCAGCCAGTGCTGATGGCATCCCCCCCAGAGCTGCTAAAATGCACTATTGACCCTATTGTGGAATCACTTCTGGCCATCTTTCATCTGGTGTGAAGAACTGGAACCTTGCCAACTGCCTGAAAGGACAGTATTGTGATCTCACTTTTATAAGGGCAAAGGACCATGCAGTGAATGTAAGAGCTACAGGCTGATCACCTAACTTTCTGGGGAAGGTGTTTATGGATGTTCTTCTGGCACGCTTGGAGCCTCTGCTACATTGGAAGTGTCAGGCTTTACAAGGCACAGGTCCACATTAGACTTTTGTAACTGGCTTGGTATATCTTGTGGAAGAATAATCACCAGTTTGGGGTGAGTCTCCCCCTATTTCTCTGAACCTGGCATCTTCAGCTGTGACACAGAGGCACAGTGATGTAGGGTTTGTCTGCAGAAAATTGACTCTACAGCAAATATTTGGGGGGAAGGCAAGAAATTTTGTCTGAAAGCCAAAATACTTGATATAAAAATGGAGACACAAAATGATGCCATGGTTTCCCTTGTTGTAGTTAGTGTCTTATATTACCATTCTCCTTTATGGATCCAGTTCTCTGGCCAGAGTACGTCTCCCAGGTGCCAAGCTTTCTCTCCACTTCATAAGGAGAGAGGAGGTGCATCCCTTGAGTCCTGGCCACACTGCGTCATGGGAGATATAGCCCAGTAGATCAAGGAGAATGGGAGCATAAAGCACCTAACTACAACTCCCATGAAGCATCGTGGTTCTATTTTGAATAGAAATAGTTTGCCTTTTGGTTGAAAACTTTGTTTATTGGCTGTTTAATTTTTTTGATGAAATGTAAAAGCTTTGCTTGGAAAGTAGACATTTTTCATGTCAAATTCTGTTTTGTCAAAACAGTTTAAATGAAAAAGTTTTGACCAGCCCTATACAACCTCCCTCCCGCAAATGCACTTAGTATAGCAAGACAGCCTATCACTAATAAAAATACTGATGCATACAGTATTGTTAGTCACAGAAGACTCTATGAAGACACATGTCTGTTGGAGCAAACAGCAGAGGTGGTATGTGTGACACCACAGACCATTATTTAGGAATGACAACCTATGTGGTATGGTTATTTTCTGATCCTGTATTGATGGGGGAAGCCCACTGATCAATATTAGTATATTCCTACCTCTTTGTTTTCTGCCAACTCAGTGATTAGGTTAAGAAGCATTTGATGAACAGTTTGAGAGTGGCCAGTTTATTTGTTAGCTGGATTAGATGAAGTAAATAATAGGGCTGTCAAGCGATTAAAAAAATTGAAAGTGATTAATCACGTGATTAAAAACATTTATCACTATTAATCACACTGTTATACAATAATAGAATAGTATTTATTTAAATATTTTTGGATGTTTTCTACATTTTCAAATATATTGATTTCAATTATAACACAGAATACAAAGCGTAAAGTGCTCACTTTATATTTATTTTTTATGACAAATATTTGCACTGTAAAAAAACAAAATAAAATGTATTTTTCAATTCACCTAATACAAGTACTGTAGTGCAATCTCTTTATCATGAAAGTTGAACTTACAA
Source organism: Emys orbicularis (assembly GCF_028017835.1). Lineage (NCBI taxonomy): Eukaryota > Metazoa > Chordata > Testudines > Emydidae > Emys > Emys orbicularis. Next base: position 151,190,823 of record NC_088684.1, on the reverse strand, counting down.
ATGTAGAATTATGTACAGAAATAACTGCATTTGAAAATAAATATAATGTAAAACTTTAGAGCCTACAACTCCACTCAGTCCTACTTCTTGTTCAGCCAATTGCTCAGACAAACAAGTCTGTTTACATTTGCAGGCGATAATTCTGCCTGCTTCTTGTCTACAATATCACCTGAAAGTGAGAACAGGCATTTGCATGGCACTGTTGTAGCCGGCATCACAAGATATTTATGTGCCAGATGCACTAAAGATTCATATGTACCTTCATGCTTCAACCACCTTTCAAGAAGACGTGTCCATGCTGATAACAGGTTCTGCTCAATAACCATCCAAAGCAGTGCGGACTGACCCATGTTCATTTTCATCCTCTGAGTCACTCAGATGCAACCAGCAGAAGGTTGATTTTCTTTTTTGGTGGTTCGTGTTCTGTAGTTTCTGCATCGGAGTGTTGCTCTTTTAAGACTTCTGAAAGCATGCTCCACACCTCATCCACCTCCGATTTTGGAAGGCACTTCAGATTCTTAAACCTTGGGTCAAGTGCTGTAGCTATCTTTAGAAATCTCACATTGGTACCTTCTTTGCATTTTGTCAAATCTGCAGCAAAAGTGTTCTTAAAATGAACAACATGTGCTGAGTCATCATCCGAGACTGCTATAACATGAAATGTATATGAATGCAGGTAAAATAGAGCCGGAGACATACAATTCTCCCCCAAGGAGTTCAGTCACAAATTTAATTAACACATTGTTTTTTTTTAATAAGCATCATCTGCATGGAAGCATGTCCTCTGGTATGGTGGTGGAAGCATGAAGCAGCATACAAATGGGTAGCATATCTGGCCCATAAATGCCTTGCAATGCTGGCTACAAAAGTCCCATGCGAATTCCTGTTCTCACTTTCAGGCGACATTGTAAATAAGAAGAGGGCAGCATTATCTCCTGTAAATGTAAACAGATGTGGTTGTCTTAGCAATTGGCTGAACGAGAAGTAGGACTGAGTGGACTTGTAGGCTCTGAAGTTTTACATTGTTTTGTTTTTGAGTGCAGTTACATAACAAAACAAAAGGTACATTGGTAAGTTGCACTTTCATGATAAAGAGATTGCACTACAGTACTTGTATGAGGTGAATTGAAAAATACTGTTTCTTTTGTTTATCATTTTTACATATTGTAATCAAAAATAATAATATAAAGTGAGCACTGTATACTTTGTATTTTGTGTTGTAATTGAAATCAATATATGTGAAAATGTGGAAAAATATCCAGAAATAATTAATAAATATCAAATGCTATTTTATTGTTTAACAGTGCAATTAAAACAGATTAATCACAATTAATTGTTTGAGTTAATCACATCAGTTAACTGCCATTAATCGACAGCCCTAATAAATAATGCTGGTATGTACTTAATCTCTTCTATTGCCACTTGAACAACATTACTGCTTTCATAAAAGGATTGAACATCAAGGCATAGTTTACAATACTGGCTACCTAATCTTAGGCTCCGAAATCATTATTTAGGTATATAAATCATACCCAGGAGCTCCCACTAACTTCTGGCTATTTATCTAGGCACCTATGTAAAGATTTAAAGACCCAAACGTAGGCATTCATTTCTTTGTGTTGGCCTAAATGTCCAAAGAGCTCTAATGAACAAGTTTTGAATATGACCTCAAGAAAAATTTCGTTAATCTCTCATTCTTCAATGTCCTTTTTACCTCTATCAATAAACATCAGCCACTGGTCCTGAATTTCCACTGTCACTGCTGAGTGACCATTACACTGAGTGAACAGGTGCAAAGTGGGTGTAAAAGGCTGCCATTTGGATTTGATAATGTCTTACACCCATTCTACACAGGTTTAAATTACTACAGAAGGAGGCTGATCGAATTTTAAAGACAAATAAAAAATGTGTTTTGGATGTGTATGGAAATGAGACTACCACATGCATAGAACACTATCAGAATCTGGGGCAGAACTTTGTTTTGTATGGAAGTTGCATGATTGTTCCAATATAAAGTGGAAATAAAGGAAGGAAGTTAATGGCACACTAATAAAAATTATTATGCTAATAAATACACATTCAAACTTGAATGAGCATAAACCATAAACAAACACTAACAAAAACAATTTGCCAGCAAGTGCCTAACCTGGATATAGTTTTGGCTGAATAAAAAAATAAATTAAACAAATTGAAACTGTTTTGACATTGAGCTAGATTTGTTTAATAATTTTAGAAATGGTATAAAACACCCAAAATGTAACAAAACAAACACAAAAATTCATTTCCGGTTAAATGAAATTTTAGTTAACCTGAAATGATTTTTTTTTTTTTTTTTGAGGAGGCAGAAGGGCAGTTGATGAGTTTCAGTGAGGAAAAAAATAAACTAAAACAATCAGTTTTGGTTTGGTACAAACCAATATGGGCGGGGAGGTATTGTTTTTGTCTGACCAGTCCACCCATCAAAATATCAATTATTTCCTCTTCTTTAATCCTTGGGCAAACTGCATCCCTTTCCATTATAAATTGAGGTTAAGTAATGAATTTACAATAATGTTGCAGTGCTTTGTGAGGCCTAAATATTTAGAGCCAGGGCCTGTGCTGGTGTAAACAGACATCGCTCCAGTGAAGCACAGGATCTCATCCTTCATGTTTGTAAAGCACTTTTGTTTGTAAAAAATGTTAAATAAATGCAAATAATGTTTGTTTCCCATGGAAGAGTTGATGACATTACAGTTACTTAAACCGCAACAGAGAGTACTTATATTTCATTGTGGACCATTTATTATTTCATAACAGTTAAGTATAAATATATCCATATATATATGGAGAAGCCCCTCTGCTTCTTCAGTGCTCTGAACTCATTTCTTTGATGGAAGATTACACATTATAGTGTTTCAATGAATGACTGTCTGGAAAGGTTTTATGATCTAGATAATAGTTTTCTCAAACACCATTTAGATCTTTAATTTTTTTCTGTAACTGCATCAGCCAATACACTATAGAGGATGCAACTAGAAAGTAACTTGTTTGAGTTCACTTTTATAAACCGAAATGACAGAATGTCAATTTTTATTTTCAGGTTGCATGCTGTGATTCTAAAATAAGTAAACAACTGTATGAAATCTAATTGAATTTATTTTGATACCTTGTTACTAGACCTACAGTCCAGTTCTTTTGTCAATTGCAACAAAACAGCCTATCACACGACCAGTAAAAAATGAAGACTATTCATATTTCTCATGTTGGATATTGCAGATTTTGCACATAATTTTCCAAGGCTTTCTTTTCAGGTGTTTTATGTTGGTCTTTCTCTCTCTCTTGGTCCTTGCTCTCCAACCCTTTGTGTATTATTACTTTCTTCTTATGCCCTCACCTTCAAGTATTTTTGCAGGAGATAAGGCATTGAGTTGACCACTCATGTCAACATGAACTGTTCTTATACCACCCTCATAATTGAAGTATCTTGGTATGTTTGTGTGTGTTTAGGTTAAAGAAGGCAAGGTCAAAGAAGTGTGCTTTGGAGTTAGTGATGAGGTTTATGATGATTCTTAATTCTTTTGGGAGTTTGATCCAAAGATGCAGATCAGCCCCAAGAATGCTCAGTTTCCTGCACAGATAATCTTTATCCTTCTAGTAGAACATTCAATTGGGCCTGAAGAGTGGAGTTACCAACTGTGGTCCTCGTCCGAGGACTTTAAGGTAATCTTTTAGATATGCTGGGCCCAAGCCATTAACATAAGGACTGAGACATTGAGCTTTTCTTGTTATTCTTTGGGAATCCAACATAGACAGCAGAAGACAGGTCTGAGGAGATGCACTCCAGTGTTCTTTACTAGTTGGAGTGTCTTAAGAGATGATGGCTTCATGCCCAGGTATATTATATTGCTGTAATCCAGACGGGAGATAACACAGTCATATATAACTGTGAGTAAGTCTTTGTCTTTCCATGAAGGGGTAGAGTCTCTTAGCCAATGGACAGCTTAAAGTAACTCCTACCTAAAATTACACATGTGTTTACAGGAATGAGGCCTTAGATAGTACATTGTCTGGGATAGGCACTCTTTCTTTGTATGTATTTGTACAGTGCTTAGTCAATTTAACAGGCACTGAACTGGACTCGGTCCCTGTATTATAAACATTAAATAATGATCTGAATGCCAATAGATATCTAAATTTTCATTTCATTTTCAGCATTTTATGAAAGCATCGTGCTCAGACAATAAGCAAACCACTTAACCTATGTGAGGTTAAGTTAAAAGAAAAAAAGTCCCAAATGTACACATCATTGCATAAGTATCCATGCTGTGGGATTTACAGCTTCCTATGAAGAATCTGGAACTGACCATTGCCTGTGACAGAGCACCATCAAAGATTTGATACTAAACTAAGATATTTGTTCTTTTCCACTATCACTATTCTTAGGAAATATAAGAATCAGTATACTGGGTCAAGCCAGTCCATTTGGTCCAGTATCCTCTTACTAACAATGTCCAATACTAGATACCTCAGAGAAAGATGCAAGAAAATCTGCAAACTAGGAATTTATGGCATAACCTGAATATTCCTGTTAGCCATATACTTTTCAAATCCTGCTAAACAGTTGGCCTCAGTATCATGCAACAATGTAGGCTAAATTGTAGGTTAGAAAAAAAGTATTTCCTTTTATCCCTTTCCCCCCATTCTAATTCCAAAATTATTTTGACAAGCATAATTTTTCACCTAAATATCAAGATGCATTAAAATTTAAAAGTCACATAAAATATAGGAAAGGAAAAATGTATTTCATCAACACTTGACCCCCTCCTTCCTTCCCACAGGAACTGCTATTTATAGGGGACTAAGTGGGAGGTTCCCCTCTGTCCTTCCATAGATGTCTTTTACATTTTAAAAAAGCAGAACAGTGGAAACAAGCAGAGGAGTTGCTGTGAGACCTGGCAATTTATAGAATGGGTACAGACTGTACAAAAAGAGCTGACAAAAATGGCAATTTTTTTCTAAAAAAAATGGTGACAGTATACACCATTTTCCTCTTAGGCCACTTGGCTCCAAAAATTCACTTTTGTAAAATTTTCTTGAAATAGTGTTTTCATGTCAAAGCATACAAATATCCTATTTTAGGAAAAAATTCAAAATGCCAACACTTTCACTCAAAAGTTGATCCACATACCAAACAAAATCCCATGAAATGTCATTGGGGGAGGGAGTGGTTGCAAAATTGGATTAACTTTACAAAATCAAAATGAAATGAGACAATACACGTTGAGATTTTCTGTTTTTGCTTGTGAATTTTTACATTAGCCCTACGATTCAGTCCATTTCCTCTGAGTTGATTGTGGGGAAACTGTGTTCTCTTTTCAAAAGCTTTATTTGTTTGTTTGTATTGCTATGTGGTATTTCACCTTATTGCCATCAGAATGCTGGCTGGCTCATGGCTTTACCACATCAACTCCTAATTAATAAACTAAGCAAATTATTAGTCTGTATTTAATAAACTATAACCATAAATCAGTTAGATTATGTATGGCTTTCGTGTAGTATTTCTATATAGATGGAGCAGGTATAGTAATTTGCAGCATGAGTCTCAATGTCGTGCAGTTCCCTCCTTGTGAATTGTGCCGTCATTTCATGTTCCCCAGTAACTGCTTTAAACATTTTGATACTTTGAAATAATCATTTCACATAAGTTACTTTAATTTTTCTAATTGCAATTAAAATCAGTTACATTCAACTCCCTTGCAATGCGCTGGATGTCACTCTCATGACAAAAACAAAAAATTGGTTTAATTGTTGCAATTGTCACAGCAGAGACCAAGTCATTGTAAGCTGCCCAGTGAAATTTCCTGAAGATCACAGGTTATTCCATGTGTTCCTCCAGCAGTCACTCAGGGATGGCTTTTGAGTAAACTATGGCTATATATCTACTTGATGTTCGTTGAGTGGGGATGGAGGGGCGGCTTGATTTCAGCTTTCTGTTGTACGTGATAATACTGTGAAGGTGGCCACTTGTAGCCTGGTAGCATTCTCAAGTTTCCTCTCAGCTGACTAAGTGTAGCTGTGCTCACCAATCTTCTGCACAGCTAATGTGACTTCTATCCAAAAAGAGAAAAGCCAATAGCCTGAGACAGTGTGGTCTGATGGACTGGACAAGGGATTCCTGCATTTTAACCCCAGTTATATCTGATTCCCTTTTTGGAATGGTCAGATCACTTAGGGTATGTCTACATGGGGATAAAAGACCCGCAGCACAGTTGTAGCTGACTTGGGGCAGCTGAAACGGGGATGTGTGGCTAAAAATCACTGTGTAAACATTTGACCTTCGTCTGGAGCCTGAACTCTGGAATCCTCCACCTTCACAGGGTCCAAGATCTTGGACTGGAGTCCAAACATCTACACGGTGATTTTTTTCAGCCCTAGAGCCCAAGCCCTGCAAGCCAGAGTCAGCTGACCCGTGTCAGCTGCATGTTTTGTTTTTTTAAATCCCTGTGTAGATGTACCCTTAGAGCTAGATTCTGATACCCTTGCACCTGTTAAGTACTATCTTACTTCTCAAGTAGTCCTAACTAATCACTGGGGCTATTTATGAACTAAGGTTCCGTCAACTGTGAGTATCCATGGGGAAGGCTTACATAGGAATAGCCATCTTGGTTCAGACCTGTGGTCCATCTAGTCCAGTCTCTTGTTTTCAACAGTTGGTAGTAGCAGATACTTCAGAGAAAGGTGCAAGAAACTATCTCGCTTCTCTCTGATGAGTATCTGCCCCAATATTAGGTCTCCTCATAATCCCTGATCTGTAGAGACTGGTTTAAATTTTGGTGCTTGAGATATACTTCCAAAATATTTCTTACCGTTAACTATTATAACTCTGGATATTCTTCTTCTCCATATAAATGCCCAATCCCTTCTTGAATCTTGATAAACTTCTATCCTAAACATCCTGTGACAGTGAGTTCCACAGTTCAATTACACTTTGCATGAAAAAGTATTTTTCTTTATCAATTTTGAATTTGTCACCTATTTATTTCATTGCACTTCCTCTTGTTCTTTGTTTTATGTGACAGGGAGAATGAGCTCCCAATCTACATTCTCTAGTCTATTAATTATTTTATATATTATCTTGTCCCCTCTCATTCATCTCCTTTGTGAAGTTTATGATCCCAACTTTTTCAGTCTCTCTTCATACAAGAATTGTGGTGATTAAGTAGTTAATGTGTCTAAAGCATTATGGTGAATGTATGTTAAAATTCACCAGAATATACTCACTGGAATTTATCTTTCCAGTGGACTTCAACTTCTTTGTGTAATTCTCACCTTATCTATTTTTCAAAATATTGGCCACTATCCTCAGACCCCAAAACAAGTACCTGAGTTCCAGTTTTCCAGCTGCAGGAAGCTAGTGTGGAATGGGAACCTAAAGATCCTGTCACTATACACTTTACACATATTCTTCATGCAAAAATGAGTCAGTTAATCTAGGGATATATCACTCCCCCCCACCCCACCCCCCAAAAAAATCTCAGTAGTTCTGCCCAAAACCTTCAGGCCAGTCCTGTGCACAGTGATAGGATCTCAGTGGACAGGAGTACTTTACTTTTGATAAAGAGAGACAAAAGCATAGGTCTTCAGGCCTGCCCTCTAACAGGAAAGCAGATTTTGCCCGCAGTATAGTCTCCATTTTAGGAAACCCACAAATGTCAGGAATCACAGGCACATCATTTTTAGGACATGTTCAGTGGGTCATGTCTCATGTGCAAGACCTCCTTGTCAGAGTCCAGAGAATATCAGCTTATGAATGCCTTTGTTTTGTGAAAAACCTTTATGACGATAATCTTCAATGTGGATTAGAACCTGCATTCTGTAGAAGAAATGGATACCGGACGTGGTAGCTGAAACACGACCTTCAACATTGAACATATCTGCTGTGGTTAAGAGGGTTATTACCAGCAGAGCCATTGACTTCTAACAACCTATCTGCCCAGCAGCCAGCGTGGAAGATTCCTGGTGGAAGAACAGAAATTGAAAAGGTATGAGACTGCATTTAATAGTGATGTGCTCTCTAAGCAAAAGAGCCAGTCCATCACCAGAATCAGAAAAGACAGCTAGATGGAAGAGTGATAGCAGGAGGGGTTTTGCCTTCCAATGAGGACACTGACTAAACCTAATGGCTCTCAGTAGTGGTGAGGACTCTGAGGGGGCGTCTGAGCACTCTTGAAGTAGTGACTGGGCTTTGCCTAGACAGGGATGGTTTGGGTACACATGGGATCCAAAAGCTTGTCCAATTATCAGAGTCTGGTGACCATCCATTAGGAGGAATCAGCCAATCTGTGACAATATCCACATGAATTAGAGCCAATTGGCTAACAGAAAATTTGTCCTCTCTGGGAAGATGGAGTTAAGGGGAATGGAGGGGGGGGGGAGAAAAGTTTCTAGTTGGGATGTGACTGACATTAGAACAGAGAGGCAAGGAGTACAGGAGGCAGGGCACAGGAGTGGGAATCAGAACACTGAATTGTTCTATACCTGGCATTGCTATTGACTCATGGTGTGACCATGAACTAGTCATTTTTCTGTGCCTGTGTTTGCCTGAACTGTAAAATAGAGATCAAGATTGGGTATATTTACCACCCCATTTTACAGGGTAGGAAACTGAGACAGAGGTTAGGGACTTGTCTATATTACAGATAACCCCATGACTGATATGGTTCCTAAGCATTTGTTCACTCTGTTTCAACCTCATGTCAGAGCATGGCTGGATGCCCTTTTCCTGCTCTATAAAATCACTGTTGATACGATTTGCAGATGACAGAAAGATTAATTAAGGGGTTAATAATGATTAGAATGGGAATCATACAGAGCGATCTGAATCATATGATAAGCTGGGCCCATTCAAACAAGATGTGTACAATACAGCCAAATGCAAAATCAGACATCTAGGAATGCATCTCATACCTACCAAGTGGGGAACTGTATCCTAGAATGTGATGACTCTGAAAAGGAAAAAGGGGTCATAGCAGACAAACAAATGTGCAATGTTGTGTTAAAATGCCATCCTTGCACATACAAACAGTAAGAGTCAGGGGATGATCCAGTATTCGTGACATTGATACTGAAATACTATGTCCACTTCTATATCCACATTTTTAAAAGGATGTTGAAATACTGGAGAGGGTGCAAGAACCATAAAAATGAAAGAAAAAAATGCTTTATGGTGAGGTGAGGGATCCCTGCCCTACTTGCAAGGGGACGGCAGAAACATTCCCTGGCATATGGGAGCACTGAAACTGATGGCTTGTCAACTTCAGGCGAGGAGGGACCCTGTGTACAGAGAGAAATAAGGACACCATGTGCCCAGTCACTGTATCAATGTTATTGGAGGGAGAGATCCCAGCCAAGGTCTTCGGCCTGAGCCACCAGAGCCCCACTAATCCCATTAGGAGTTACACAGCTGTATCCTGCAGCAGGACATTCTGGGTGGGGGTACAGGAGAGGGGAGCTGCTGTCTTTTGGGTCTTTGATGCTCTTGTGGGCTGGCACCTGGCCCTGGAGGAAGCTTCTCCTGATCTCTACCATGGAGGACCTGGTTAGAGAGTTTACTGGCTAACAGGATCTCTCCCCAGTCCCACTACTGGCTGGGTATGGGAAGAGGCTGAGCAAATCTGGTTCCTGTGTGCCATCTGCCTTACCATGTGCTTCACTATGCAGAGTGGCCAGGACATCCTGGAGCTGAACTGTTCCAAAGCAGCCCTGAGGGGATCACGGTGAGTGAGAAACAGCACCTGTGAGGTAGGAGTGAGATGTGGGGCCTGGAGGGACGTCCACTGAGCCAGTGGGAGAGAGGGGATCTGTGGGGTTTTACGGGGCAATGGAAATCAGAGGGTCCAGGGGATAAGGTCCGGGATAAGAGTTGGGACAAATTCTGGGATTGATCAGAAAAGGTCAATGGGGAAATCAGGGGGTTGGAAAACAACTGAGGTTGGGGGTAAAGAGGAATCTGAGGTTCCAGAAGGGTGGCCAGGATGGAGCTGCAGAGGAAGGGAGGTGAAAAGTTTGATGGGTGGAAGGGAAATGTGAGAGGAGTCCCCTAAGTGGTGGGATGAGAATTGGGAATGAGCCAGTTGAGAGAAGGAAGGATCTTGCTGGTGGTTTCTGGGATGCTGTGGAACTTGTGAAGGGCCCATAGATCAGTGGTACCTGAATCTCACATCCTATTTTCTCTTCTTTGTCTCTCACAGGTGCTGACTGAGGAGCTGCCCCTCAACTCTGCACCCAGTTCCATCATCTCCATGGTCGCTGTGTGCAACCTCAGGTACCAGGACCCTCCTGCCCAACTTCTCTAATCCCAGAGCTGGAAGTCACCACCCTTACCCTTCCCAGGTGATCTCCCAACTGTGGTTGTTCCCCTCCATGGCAGAAGGGGTAGGAATGGTCAGTCTCTATTGGCTGGGGGGTGGGGAGAGGTTATTTCACTCCAGTAACATTACAAGGGTCTTGGAGGGGGATCACTGTAGGTGTCATATAGGTAGGCCCCCAGAGTCCAGTGTTGAGAGCTGGGGAACAGGCTCTATTCCAGCCCTGACATGACTGGCTGTGTGACCTTGGACAGGACACTCTCCTGACTGGTGCTTCAGTTTCCATTCTCACCAGCCTGTGCCTATTTCTCTCAGATTACTGCCCATCATAGTGCCAGTTCTACCCCTCACTGCACAGTGTAATTCAGGATCCTCCTTTCTCCTTTCAGCAAACTGAAGCTGGCCCTGGAACTGGAATCCCACCTCCTGTGGTCTGCCCTGGGCTGCATGGGCACAGTGAAGGACAACACCCACATCCAGGAAGATCATCACTCTACTCCTCAGTACCAAGCGCAGGAATGGACTCTGGTCCCTGCTCATTTGATTATCTGGAGTTGCTCAGATAGTGGTGGGGTGAAAGGAGATGAATAGGCCAGGGGATTAATAAAATGACAGGGGAGACCCTTTCCTCCAGGCACAATTATGGTATCCCTCCATGAGGGATCCTTCCCTTTTTTCCACATCCTGGGCTCTGTCTGCTCTCATCCATAGGCAGCTTGTCTGTCCCATGCCCTGCTGCATAACAGGACAGCTCTGCAGATAGCTGCTAAAGGCAAGGATTGAAGAGACAGCTATCATCTTGCAATGAACTCTTGCTATAACTGCCTCCAGAGAGATGTCAGTGGGAGAGCTGGTATATGTTTTGGGGTCTCCCCTAGCTTCACTATAGAAACCTCCTAGCCAAACCATAGCAGGTGCAGCCCAAGCTCCATGACACTGACACATGGCTACCGCCCCCTTGCTTTTCAGACTCAGCTTAAGGCCTTGACAGCTACCTTATATGGGGAGGGATAGCTCAGTGGTTTGAGCATTGGCCTGCTAAACCCAGGGTTATGAGTTCAATCCTTAAGAGGGCCACTTAGGGATCCGGGGCAAAATTGGTTCTGCTAGTGAAGGCAGGGGGCTGGACTAAATGACTTTTCAAAGTCCCTTCCAGTTCTATGAGATACATATATTATTAGATGATGCTGAAGAGCATCACCAAAACCTCCATGGCAGGCAAGCTCCAGAACATCTTAGAGGTGAGTACAATGGGAAGGGCCAAGGGGAATTTTACCTTAAGACCATCAGAGGTCTGGAAAGGAGAGATTGGAAGATCCACATATCCATTGTGTCCTCCTAGCTGGGGCCCTACTGGACCAATCTTAACTAGGGGAACTGGGACTCGATATAAGTCTGCACTGTTTTGTTAAGCACTAATTCTAGGGCAACCAGTCCAGTTTGATGGGTGACAGCATCAAACTCTGTGTGATTCAGGTAATGTCTCTCAGAAGAATCACTGGAAAATCTTTGTGGAATCAGCCCTTTTCTTCTATGGACACTAATTATAGTGGGGAGGGGATTATCCTTAGTCTCTTCCTTTGTCCCATTGAGGCCTTTACAGTGGGGGAAGCGTTCAAGGGTTCTGAACCCCTGAATCATGAACAGCACATCAGGAAAGAAACAGTGGATGGGGCCAGCAGTATTGACCACATATTGCCCCAATCTGTGATCTATTTGGACAATTTCAGGACATAATCCAGAGGACATGGGCACTATCCTGAGAGCAGCAAAAGACCTGCTCTTAAATCAATGAGTCACATATTTTACCTGGACCACCAAGTCTCCACCCCATGGGTGTTGGGAGAGGATAATTAATACAGCCCTGCACCTGCCCATGGACCTTGACCTGCCTCCTACCACAGCACATCTGTTTCTGGATCCTGTCCAGAGACACAGGAGAGAGCCAGGGTCATGAGAAGCAGCTCTATAATGTGGTGCTGTAGTACCTGAGAGTCCCAATCATGGATTAAGACCCCATAGTGGTAGGGGCTGTACAAACACAAAATAAATAGATGGACCCTCCCCCAAAGAGCTTTATTTAAATAGAAAGCTAGAGACAGCATATGGATACAGACAGACTGGGGAGCACAAGGAAACAATGGTATAGTATCATTATGTAAGCAGGGTCTGAATGAATGCAGGGCCAGCTCCAGGCACCAGTGAAGGAAGCAGGTGCCTGGGGCGGCCAATAGAAAGGGGCGGCACTCCATCCATTATTGGGCAGCACGTCTGGGTCTTCGGCGACACTTCAGCAGCAGCTCAAGTGCTCCGCTTTAGTCTTCGGCGGCAATTCAGCGGCAGGTCCTTCACTCCGTCTCTTCCTCTTCGGTGGCACTTCGGCGGCAGCTCAATCGGGATTTTCTTTTTTTTTCTTCGCCACTTGGGGTGGCAAAAAAGCTGGAGCTGGCCCTGAATGAATGCTTTCCTGACATGTAGCTGGGAGGGGGAGAGACTTTGGCTGTGTTTATGTAAACACAGTTTTCTCCTGCTCTGCTTTCATATTCAGCAGTGTCAAAGTGATCAACTTTGGCTGGTGCTGGGATACAAATCACCTTAATACTGAATGCAGTGGTAGTGAAATACAGTTACCAATGTTGTAATTATTGTAGGAATACAGGAAAGCAGGACAGTGCTTAACCTGTCCCAAATAAAGGGGGTCACCCTCAAGAACCTCGTTAAGCCAGGGGCTTGAATGCCAGATCATGGTGAAAGTAAGAGGGGTGGGGACAGATGTCCCAGCCAGAAGGCTGTAAACCCTCACCAAGGATCCTCCTTAGACTGGTTTAACCTGTTCCCTCCCACTTTTCAAAAAATACAGCTAAATAGGCTTCATTAGGAGCCTCTTTGTTATTTTAATTGCTCAATCAGGGCTGAAACCAGCTGTGGTAGGACTGTGTTTCTTCCCTGCCTGCTAAGAGCTAAAAATCAGTGAGAGCTGAAATCACTTGAGATGGGGCTGTGTTACTGTCCAGCCTGCAAAGAGCTGAAAATTCCTAAGGGACTGATGTGCAGGGGTAACAGCAGAGAGGCAGGTGGTAGCAGAAGGTGACTGATAGTTGGCTGGTGAGGTGGAGAGGCATAGCATGTGGCTAGCAGGGTGGCTGGTGGAGATGAGCAGCCAGCAGGGCGGCCAGCAGAGAGGCGCGGCGAGTGGCCAGTAGGGAGTCGAGTGGCCAGCAGGGCGGCTGGCGGAGAGGTGTGGCATGCAGCCAGCAGGCAGCAGGTGGAGAGAGGCGATGAGGGGCCAGCAGGGTGGCAGGCAGTCAGCAGGGCAGCGGATGGCGAGCAGACAGTAGGGCAGCTGACAGAGAGGGGCGGCGAGCTAGTGCTTGAGCAGCGGAGCGAGTAAGGAGCCTCTTTACCCCCCCTCCACCCAGGGTGGGAGTTCAACTCTGCAGATGCACCTCGGAATTCGGGGTCTGCACTGACCAAGGACAGCAACTGTGAGTGGGGTGCAGAGAAGGGTCGGGCACATGAAAGGGATTTTGGGGTTGCTGGACTTAAGAACGCGGGGGCAAAAGGACACTGCCCAACTTACTTGGGAGTGGGTCTTTTGCTCATGGGTTATAATTATCATCCCTGTTTGCGGTGTTTTATCAAATCAATGCCGAATTATTTCCCTCCTTTTATTAAAATGTTTCTTTTCTATACTAAGACTCTGTGCTTGCAAGAGGGGAAGTATTGCCTCTAGAGGCACTCGGAGAGGTGTGTAATTTCCCCAGGTTATTGGGCAGAGACTCGAGCCGGTTTTGTGTTGTATCGATGGAAAGGAACCCCTAGATATTGAACCTGGCCCTGGCTGCTGCTGGCTTCACCTTGCAGAAGAGTTACAATTAAATAATATTTTCTGTTATTTTTGGTATATGCAAGTAGCTCAACATCAGTTTATTTGCTAGTGACATTGCCAAAAGAAACTCTGGAAAGCTATGTACTTCGGTATTGTATTGTACATCTCCAATGACGGCTATCTGAATAGCTCATCCTACTTTACCTCCCACTGGCTTAATGTACTGTTTCCAACTGTACAGGAAAAGGCATTGGCATTTGATTCTGGGTCCAGAGAGCCATGGTGTTCCATAAATACTGTAACTGTTCCTATTTGACTATTCAAGCCATATGAAAGCCAAAAGAAAATTAAGAACCACAGGACTGTGGCAATCACCTGACCACACCATGTTCCAAACATTTTACACTCTCTGATTTGAAGCTTATCCAACAAACAGAATGGGAGAAGTGCTATTGGTTTTGTACTAGAAAAAAGCATTTCACGGATGGTAATTCATTCAGTCTTTTTCTTGCAGCAATATAGTGTATGGAAGCCAATAGCTATTTGATTCATTGTTTAAAATATATTGACAGTGAAGAATATTGAACTGTAGTAAAATATAGTTCCTGTGCAAGATATTTCAAGAAAATGTGAACTACATCACACAAAATAATTTCCTTTGTCTTTGTTTTTGAAGTAAAAAAAAATACACACAAGAAATTTGGTACATCCCCTTCAAAAAATGAAAATTCTTCAGTATTTTTACACTGACATTTCTATTATGAAGACTAATACCTTTGTTTAACTGCACTGGACAAAATTTCTTGGGCATTTTTATGGCCCCACTTAGGGTAAAAGCCATGCCCCTCTCACTCTTTAATGTATTTATGCTTACAGCACCCCTGTGAGGTAGGGAAGCATGTAGCCACAAAGAGGCTACCTGACTTGGACAGGGTTACTCAGGAAGCTTATGGCAGGGAGAAGAGGTGAACCTGGATTTTTCTCATCCCAGACTAACACCCAAACCACTGGACCAACCTTCCTCTAATAAACACAGTTCTTACTTGCTTAAGTGTAAATCAATCAGCCTACTAGTGTATTAACATTTCCTACAACTTGAATGTTAGGCTTGCTTAGCCTTTTGGTCAATATAAGCCTTTGATTCTGTCAGCATTACTAGTCAGGCTTTGTTTAAATGAAATATGAACATTCCAGCTACAGAATTGATTTTCACAGCACATTATCTGAAGCCACTATTAGCATTGGTCAAATACTGTAACAATAAATCACAAATAATTTATGGCAACAGTGGCAAAGAATTATATGAATACAACACTATGATGAATAATTTAAGCAAAGAATAATGCTCAAAATATTTTAAAACTCCCATTGTGTTCAGTTTGGCTGTATATGAACCTGAGGATCTGATCCTGGATTTGTAAACTAAATAAACTTGATATGAAAAATACCATTTTAAAGAGAATGAATATGAATCTCCACAATCTCCTTTTTGGAGAAACTTTTCTGAACAAAAGTGCATTTTAAATGGTTTGGTTTATAGTTAGACTCACTCTCCCAGTTAGGCTGCTTGTTCATTGATAGACAAAACCAACTGACTTCTGGGATGTTATAGCATATTTGTGGAACAACAATGGTATTGCTTCAAAAGGAAGGAAATCTTTTAATTTATGTAGAAAGTACAAATGCTGCCAAGCCAGCAGAGAGACGCGTATGTTCACATTATTATGTTTCCCACAAAAGTTACTATTACTTAAAAAAAATTGCTCACAAAATAACAGATCTCTAATGTTTCTACAGTGAAATCTGTACATAACAAACACCATTTTGAATGTGCATTATTACAGGGTTCTGCCTAGTCTAACATTAAGCAAATAACTAGAAAGACACAAGCTATTCTTCATATACTTTTAATTGTACAAGCAGAACTAAACTATGTGAACTAGATATGGAGAAGAATGAATTTATTCTGGGTAATGAAGTATTAATAGAGATTTATCACTGTCTCAGGATCTTGTATAAGTTGTATCATGCAGAGGGTTCTGTTGTGGATTTTAACACATGCACCCAATATTAGTGTGGGGTGGGAATCCAAAGACATTCTGCAATAATTGTGATTTAGAAACTTTAATTCCCTACATTTTCATAGGCTATTGATTGATGAAACTTCTTGTTGGCTTTAATCTGGATTTCTGGAGGAGTGGGATCTCTTTAGCCTCTATTTTCATTCCTGTATATTTTTAACATGTGCTTAATTTTCATTTGAGAGAGTAGCTCTGAGAAGTTCTTTTGCCCCCTCCTTCCACTTCCACTTCTGCACACATACACACACACTCTCTCTCTTTAAATCCCTCACAAACAGGCAGAGCATCATCAGCTATCACAATCTACAGCAGGCCTACCACCTAATATGCGACTAATCATTTGTCAACATGTTCCAGTGTCCATTCCCTACTATTCTATTGGAGAGTAGAGTTCTAATTACTGTCAGATAAAACACTAGCTAATGAAATATTTTTGATCCAGTACTCTCACTGTTCCAGCTTGCATTCACCCAGGTGCACACATCGAGCACGTAGATTTGTTTTGCAAATGTCGCATTTTCATCAGTGTCAAGCAATTATTGATGGAGGTGTTCTTAATTCCTGATCAGTTTTAAATGTTTTGATGATTCCAGCATCCATTAGTTACAATCACAAGGTGCCACTTACTGGAAGACTTGTTATTTTCACATTTGGATGTGGTTCCGGGCCATAAATAGGAAGACATTTGCTTTTTGCAGGTTCATTTTTCAGTTATAAGAAATCCTAAAATATACCTACTTGATCATCTGTTAAGTAGGCTTTTTTACTATGTTGCTACATACATGGCAGATTTGGTGTTAACACATTATGGAATGCTCTAGATTTTGAGTCGTTCCCAATTAGCAGCAGATTTTTTTCTCTGTCACCATTCACTCGCTAACACAGCAGCACAATTATGTGCTATTTGTTTCTTTTTTTTCATCGTGCTGACATTCAAATGCTGCAAGGGATTGGCTCTTGCTACCAGCAAGGATTTCTTTCCCTCTGCCACCGTGACTTTCCATGACAGATGTGTTCCACTAGAACAGTGAAACTGTTGGCCAATAGGGGGAGACTCAAGAGCCCCGAAGATAGAATTTTTATAAGCAAAATTTAATCTATGGAATTTAATCCCACAAGAGATAATAAACTCATAACTAGGTACATTTAGACCTAAATGCAAAACTCTTTTATGAGCTTTTTATTTGTTTGCTTCCTTAGGTTAGAGAGAAATTGCACATGTGAGTGTAGAAAGTACTGATGGGAAACTAAGGGTATGTCTACACTACAAGAGTAGGTCGATTTCACTTAAATCAAATATGTGGAATCGATATTACAAAGTCGAACGTGTGTGTCCACACTAAGGACAGTAATTCGACTTTGTGAGACTTTGTGAGTCCACACTAACGGGGCAAGCGTCGACATTGGAAGCGGTGCACTGTGGGCAGCTATCCCACAGTTCCCGCAGTCCCCGCTGCCCATTGGAATTCTGGGTCGAGCCCCAAATGCCTTCTGGGTAAAAAAATGTGTCGAGGGTGCTTTTGGGTACCTGTCGTCATCCGTCCGTCACTCCCGCCCTCCCTCCCTCCCTCCCTCCCTGAAAGCGCCGGCAGGAAATCAGTTCGCGCACTTTTCTGATCAGTGACAGCGCGGACGCCACAGCAGTGCGAGCATGGATCCCGCTGCGACCATCGCTGCAGTTGTGGCCGTTCTCAATGCCTCGCAGCTTCTCATCCACCTTTACCAGAGGCAGATGCAGAGAAATCAGGAGAGGAGGCTACGGCACCACCGTGAGGGCCTGAAGTCGGAGAGTAGCTCAGAGCTCTCAGAAACCACGAGACCCTGCGCCCAGGACATCACGGTGGCAATGGGTCTTGTGGATATTGTGGAACAGCGATTCTGGGCCCTGGAAACAAGCACGGACTGGTGGGACCGCATAGTGCTTCAGGTCTGGGATGAATCCCAGTGGCTGCGAAACTTTCGCATGCGGAAGGGGACTTTACTCGAACTTTGTGAGTTGCTGTCCCCTGCCCTGAAGCGCAAGGACACCCGGATGCGAGCAGCCCTGACTGTCCAGAAGCGAGTGGCCATAGCCCTCTGGAAGCTTGCAACGCCAGTCAGCTACCGGTCAGTTGCGAACCACTTTGGTGTGGGCAAGTCTACCGTGGGGGTTGTTGTCATGCAAGTAGCCAAGGCAATCGTGAAGGTACTGCTGTCAAAGGTAGTGACCCTGGGAAACGTGGA
This sequence comes from Emys orbicularis, assembly GCF_028017835.1. Lineage (NCBI taxonomy): Eukaryota > Metazoa > Chordata > Testudines > Emydidae > Emys > Emys orbicularis. Next base: position 151,172,344 of record NC_088684.1, on the reverse strand, counting down.
GCTCATCATAGATGGCTTTGCCGCGATGGGATTCCCAAACTGCGGTGGGGCTATAGATGGGACTCACATCCCTATTCTGGGACCGGACCACCAGGCCAGCCAGTACATTAACAGAAAGGGCTACTTTTCAATGGTGCTGCAAGCACTGGTGGACCACAGGGGACGTTTTACAAACATCAACGTCGGATGGCCGGGCAAGGTTCATGACGCTCGCGTGTTCAGGAACTCTGGTCTGTTTAGACGGCTGCAGGAAGGTCTTTACTTCCCGGAGCACAAAATAAGTCTTGGGGATGTGGAGATGCCTACAGTGATCCTCGGGGACCCTGCATACCCGCTAATGCCCTGGCTCATGAAGCCCTATACTGGCGCCCTGGACTCAGAAAAAGAACTTTTCAACTACCGTTTGAGCAAGTGCAGAATGGTGGTGGAGTGTGCCTTTGGCCGTCTCAAGGGGAGATGGAGAAGCTTACTCACTCGCTGTGATCTCAGCGAAACCAATATCCCCATTGTGATAGCTGCTTGCTGTGTGCTCCACAATCTGTGTGAGAGCAAGGGGGAGACCTTTATTGCGGGGTGGGAGGTTGAGGCAAATAGCCTGGCTTCTGATTACGCCCAGCCAGACAGCCGGGCGATTAGAAGATCCCAGCGGGACGCGCTGTGCATCAGGGAGGCTTTGAAAGCTAGGTTCCTGACTGAGCAGGGTATCCAGTGACTGTTTAGTTTGTGGACACAGATGCTGAACCTGCCCCCGTTTCTTTACCCAGTTAATATTGACTATCCTTCCAAGTTACATACCCCCTTCACCACCTTCCCAACAAATAAAATCTGTTCCGTTTTGTTAATGAACAACGTTGTCTTTATTACTGTTTTCGCGGGAATGTTTTAAACCGGGGACGCAGACTGTGGCGGGGGGCGGGTTTAGTGTTCTGATGCAAATGATGCTTCTAAACTCCGGGAATGACAGGCTCCGCAGTGGTGGATTGGTTGTTTCAACGGAGCCTGCCAGCAGTCCTGGCCGGGACTGCGTGTATGTGTCGGCCAAGTGACTTTCTGGCAGGGGGCGGAGGGTTACAGACCCCCTGCTGCGTGGCTCTGTGATCCAGGATAAGGACCGCGGCATAAGATCTCTAACTGCCCTCCCCCGCCACAAAGTCACAGATGAACCCCCCCCCGCCCCCCAGAACATGAAAACCACCTCCCAGACTGACCAGGGTAACTGGTGACCGCACTGTGTATGTGTCCTGATGCTGGACCTGCCCCCGCCTCTGTAGCCTGCTAAAGGTGACTGTCCTGTCCAATTACCAAACCCCTTCCCCCCCTTCAGACAGAATCTCCTCTAAAAGAAAATCTTGGAAACAGTACTTAACAGAAACAAATATTTTATTATGAACCGCACATGAAAACGGGGGGTGGGAAACTTGGACGGGGGCTTGTGTGAGATGGGTAGGAAAGGACTTTTCAAACTTTGGGGAACGAGAGCCTTCTAGTGCTACAGCAGTCTGCAGGGGTTGACTGAAAGTTTTAACGGCCCTTGCCGCCCCTCCTTCTTTGGACTTTGGGTGAGGGGGGTGTGGGACTTTGTGGCGGGGGAGGGCGGTTAGAGATAGACTGCAGCGGGGCTCTGTCCTCCTGCCTCCGGTCTTGCAGAACATCCACAAGGCGCCGGAGCGTGTCCGTTTGCTCCCTCATTAGTCCAAGCAGGGTTTGAGTAGCCTGCTGGTCTTCCTGACGCCACCTCTCCTCCCGTTCCATGACTGCTCGGTGCATTTCTGACAAGTTCTCCTTCCACTGTGTCTGCTGGGCTGCCTGGGCTCGTGAGCAGTCCATTAGTTCATAGAACATGTCCTCACGCGTCTTCTTCTTCCTCCTCCTAATCTGCGCTAGCCTCTGGGAGTGTGATGCCAGGCTGGGTTGGGAGACAGTCGCAGATGTGTCTGTGGGAATGGGAAAAAGGGAGTGAATTCCTGAGACAGATAAATGAAGTTGTTAACAAAGAACATAGTCTTTCTCTGTGAACAACACCATGCACTGCACCTTTCACATGCGCACTCAGGACAAGGTCGAATTTTCGGCCCTCGCCTTCAGTGCCTGGGGTCTTGCACTTGCGATCCGAGAAGCGTGGCAGGACACCTCAACTTTTGTAGCAGGAAAACATGGTAAGCCGTAGACTTGTGGCAGCTTAAAACTTTAATAGTAGCACTGGGCTCCTTTCGCATTGAAAGCAATGCCACTCTCTGCTGGCAGCAATCAGGGAAGCATGAGCTCTGCCCCTGTCCCACCACCTCGCGGCTGTCCCAGGGAAAGATCCCTGTATGCTGCCCCTCTGCCGCCTCCACCGCGTGGCTGTAAAGCAGTCCCAATACTAACATTCCCCTCCCTAATTCAAAGCAGGGCGTCATGTGCGACATCACGCTGATGAGGATCTCGGAGAGCGACAGGGGACGGATGCTTCGGGAGAGCATGCAGAAACCAGGGCCGTATGCCGCCATGCTCTGCCGTGCTATGATCCCAGACTACTTGATAGAGTCATGGCGTGGGAACGTGTCGTACCACGGTGGACCTAACAAGATCGTCCTGCCAAGGAACCTGATGCACAGGCTTGAGCAGTACCTCCAGGAGAGCTATGCTGAGCTCTCCCATGAGGACTTTGTGTCAATTCCCGGACATATAGACCGTATTTTGGTGTAGCTGTACTGGAAGGGACTACAGAGTGGAGCGTCCTGTGGTTGCCTAATCATGAAAATCCGGACATTATTTGATTTTTTTTACATAGCTGGGACTAAATAGTTGCCTAAGGCAAAGAAATCATGAACACCCAATTGTTGATATTATTAATATTCCTGTTGTTTTACAAATAAAAGTTTATATGTTTAAATGAATGAATGAAAACCCCATTGTTAACAATATAAATATTCCAGTTATGTTAAAAATAAATGTTTAGATGTTGAAAGCACTCACTGCTTGATCCTTCCCCTGATTCGGTGTCCGGGGTAACGGATGGGGACGGTTGGTAGGGGATCTCGGTAAGGGTGATGAAGAGCTCCTTGCTGTCGGGGAAATCAGCGGTGCCAGCGCTGTCGACTGCCTCGTCCTCCTCATCTCCTTCCTCATCTTCCCCGTCCGCTAACATTTCCGATGAGGAACCGGCCGTGGACAATATCCCATCCTCAGAGTCCACGGTCAGTGGTGGTGTAGTGGTGGCGGCCGCACCTAGGATGGAATGCAGTGCCTCGTAGAAACGGGATGTGTGGGGCTGGGATCCGGAGCGTCCGTTTGCCTCTTTGGTTTTTTGGTAGCCTTGTCTCAGCTCCTTGATTTTCACGTGGCACTGCGTTGCATCCCGGCTGTATCCTCTCTCTGCCATGGCTTTAGAGATCTTCTCGTAGATCTTTGCATTCCTTCTTTTGGAGCGCAGCTCGGAAAGCACGGACTTATCGCCCCACACAGCGATGAGATCCAAGACTTCCCGATCAGTCCATGCTGGGGCCCTCTTTCTATTAGATTGCACGGCCATCTCTGCTGGAGAGCTCTGCATCCTTGCCAGTGCTGCTGAGCTCGCCACGCTGTCCAAACAGGAAATGAGATTCAAACTGCCCAGACAGGAAAAGGAATTCAAATTTTCCCGGGGCTTTTCCTGTGTGGCTGGTCAGAGCATCCGAGCTCGAACTGCTGTCCAGAGCGTCAACAGAGTGGTGCACTGTGGGATAGCTCCCGGAGCTATTACCGTCGATTTCCATCCATACCTAGCCTAATTCGATATTGCCATTTTGAATTTAGCACTACTCCTCTCGTTGGGGAGGAGTACAGAATTCGAATTTAAGAGAGCTCTATGTCGAACTAAATAGCTTCGTGGTGTGGACGGGTGCAGGGTTAATTCGATGTAATGGCGCTAAATTCGACATAAACTCCTAGTGTAGACCAGGCCTAAGTCAAAAATGAATCAGGCTTATTTATTCTGTATGCTGGGGAGGAAGAGAGAAAAAGAGTGTGCTAGTTAGTTCATCACAAGTAATGAAAAGAAATGTCATACTATAGTGAAAGAGGCCATTAAGCATCAAGAGCGTTCCACTCCATCTCTCTGTGGATGCAGGATGAAATCTCTTGCTACTTCCCTGAAATTCTCCACCTGTCTCATGTTTACAGATGCCCTTTATTCTGTCTTTTAAACTCATCACTATGACTGTAAGCTACTTTTTCTGTGTATAAAATTCTTTTAAATATTCAAGGTTTAAAATAAAAGAAGAGTTGTGAAGTATATTGCCAACCCCAGCATTCAAAATTCATGAGTCAGGCTTCAAATATTTGAGATTAGGATTCATCTGGGTCATGTTTTCAAGCTTTTCTTGGCAACCATTGGATCTAAAACTCTTTTTTTTCTTAAATGGAAGCTTTGATTCTCACCTAATAAAAAGAATCCAGGAACTGGCCATTTAAAAAAAAAATCGAATGTTGTGAGACTTGCAATAACACCGAGAGAATTGGCAACACTTACAACAGTTACAGTAAGTGAAGGACTGGTGAGTTGACCACCCAGGATCAATTGACACTGAAACGTTCTGTTTATGCACATAGGTTTGGACTGAGCAATTAGGCTTAACTCAACGCTCTTCTCCTGCACTTATTTTTTTCTGTTTCTCCTCCTCTCCCCACCCCACAAGAGCATCTTGCCAGCAGATCTTCTGCTTCTCTCTCCCCATCTCCACAGCTATACAGATCTATAATCGAGGCAGGGTTCAGGGATTTAGACCCCATATTCTCCTAGAAAAGGACTACAATTTGAACAGTGCCTAGGACAATGGGGCCTTGATCCCTGATTACTTTAATACCAATACATAAGTGCTGGTCCCTTGAGATTGAAGCACATTGTGGAAGCACACACCACTGCTTATCTGCACTGTAATTTTACGGCTGCACTTTTTTTTTTAATGACATGGACCCCGCTACCCCGGCCGGAGCCCAGCAACCCCGCCACCCGCTCCCCCATCGGAGCGGAGCGGAGCTCCGGCCGGGGTAGCGCGGTCCATGTCATTAAAAAAAAAAAAAAAAGTGCAGCCGTAAAATTACAGTGCAGGTAAGCAGTGGTGTGTGCTTCCACAATGTGCTTCAATCTCAAGGGACCAGCACTAACGATCAAGAGCCTCCAGTCTCTATGCCTACTTTGCCTGTCCATAAGAGTACCAACCAGACACTGTAATGAGAGGCACTCTGTAAATACTATGCTAATAAGCTCGCAGTTCGCACCAATGCTTTTGCTCCTGTTTGTGATGTGAATAGTAGCGTTCTGGGAACTGGACTAAAAGCGGGGCCGCGGGGTTGCGGGGCTCCGGCCGGGGTAGCGGGGCCGCGGGGTTGCGGGGCTCCGGCCAGGGTAGCAAGGCCTCGGGGATTTCTGCGCTCCAGCCGGGGTAACGGGGCAGCGGGGAGTGCTGCGCTCCGCTAGGGAAGCGGGTGGCGGGGTTGATGGGCTCCGGCCGGGGTAGCGCGGTCGCGGGGTTCCGGCCGGGGTAACGGGGCCGCGGGGATTGCCCCACTTCGATGGGAGAGCGGGTCGCGGAGTTGCGGGGATCCGGCCAGGGTAGCGGGGCCGCGGGGTTGCGGGGCCGCGGGGTTCCAGCCGGGGTAACGGGGCCGCGGGGATTGCCCCGCTCCGATGGGAGAGCGGGTTGCGGAGTTGCGGGGATCCGGCCGGGGTAGCGGGGTAGGGGGTCGCGGGGATTGCCACGGCTCCGGCCTGGGTAGCGGGGTCGCGGGGTTACGGGGCTCCGGCCGGGATAGGGGGGCCGCGGGGTTCCGGCCGGGGTAACGGGGCCGCGGGGATTGTCTTGCTCCGATGGGGAAGCGGGTCGCGGGTTTGCGGGGCTCCGGCCGGGGTAGCGAGGCCGCGGGGTTGCGGGACTCCGGCCGGGATAGCGGGGTTACGGGGCTCCGGCTGGGTAGCAGGGCAGCGGGAATTTCCGCTCCTGCCGGGGTAGCGGGGCCGTGGGGTTGCGGGGCTCTGGCTGGGCGCGGGGCCCTCTTAGGCGCAGGGTGCGGGGCCCTCTTAGGTGCTGGCCCGATTCAGGGCAATCGGGGGAATTGGCCTAGAGCGGCCCTGGGACCATCTTAAGAAATGAGAAGATAGTTCAGTCTCTGTGCCCATTCATTTGTTGCCCTTCTGCTGAGACAGCCAACCATGGTGACATTTACTGACAATTGTGATGTTTCTCTCATTTATGTGGACTCCTGTCCACAGGGGCGGCTCTATGTTTTTTGCCGCCCCAAGCACGGCAGGCAGGTGGCTTTCGGCCTGCGGGAGGTCCGCTGGTAACACGGATTTGGCGGCATGCCTGCGGGAGGTTCACCGGTCCCGTGGCTAGCCGCCGCCGAATTGCCGCCAAAGCCGCGGGACTGGCGGACCTCCCGCAGGCATTCCGCCGAACTGCTGCCCTCACGGCGACCGGCAGGCCGCCCCCCGCGGCTTGCCGCCCCAGGCACGTGCTTGGTGCGCTGGTGCCTGGAGCCGCCCCTGCCTGTCCACTTGGCACTGAACTGATAACACCAAAAATATCAAGTGCATTCCACCTTAGGCAACCAAAGAGACATGAGTTCGATGTAACTTTGTTACTATCGATCTGGCTTGGATTAGGACTTCACAGCCTAGAGGTCCGAGGCTCTTTATCCCATTACCAACCCCTTCAGACTAGTGTTCTCCTTTCCTCATGTTTCTCTATAAACAGCTAAGATACACATCTAAACCTATTGCAGCAGACCTAACACTTTTGTAGCTGTAGTGCTTACATCATTTCATCAGAGAAACTGAAACAATAATATTTTTTCCAGTACACAACTTTTTTTTCTTTCAACCCCAGACAAAAAAGTAAGCAATCAATACTTTGATGACTGTTAGACTCAATGACTTTAAGGTTAGAAGGGACCATCGTGATCATCTAATATGAAATCCTGGACATTGCAGGACAAAGAACCTAACTCATTCCTGAAATAGATCCCTAACCTCTGGTTGAGTTACTGAAGTTCTCAAATCATAGTTTAAAGACTTCATATTACAGAGAATTCACCATTTACACTAGTTTAAACCTGCAAGAGACCCCTGCCCCATGCTGCAGAGGAAGGCAAAAACCCACTATGGTCTCTGTCAATCTGATCCAGGGGAAAATTCCTTCCCAATCCTAAACATGGTGATAAGCTAAACCCTGAGCATAAGGGCAAGACCCACCAGGCAGATACCTGGGAAAGAATTCTCTGTAGTAACTCAGAGAACTCAGTAACTCCCCATCTAGTGTCCCATCTCCAGCAGTTGGGTTTTTTGCTTCTTGCAGTCACCAATAGGCCACATGCGATTGTAGGCAATCTCATCATACCATCCTCTCCATAAACTTTTGAAGCAAGATAGGTTTTTTTCACCCACTGCTCCCCTTAGAAAGCTGTTCCAGAACTTCACTCCTCTGATAGTTAGAAATCTTTGCCTAATTTTGAGCCTAAACTTTTTGATGCCCAGTTTATATCCATTTGTTCTCGTGTCCACATTGGTGCTTGACTTAAATAATTCCTCTCCCTCCCTGGTATTTATCCCTCTGAAGTATTTAGAGAGAGGGATAATATCTTCCCTCAGTATTCTTTTGGTTAGCAAGCCAAACAAGCTAAACAAGCCAAGCTCTTTGAGTCTCCTCCCATAAGGTAAGTTTTCCAGTTCTCAGGTCATCCTAGTAGCCTTTCCACTGTTGAGCCATGGAAAAGCAATAGAGATTCTGTAACCTGCAGTCATACCCTCATGGTCAGCAGTGGAATGAATAAAACTTCTAAAGTCAAAACATAATAATTAGCTCAATATATTGGATCTGCATGTTCCTGATCCACCATTTGTATCCATGAAAATTGACAAATCAATTTAACACAGGGCTTTTAGTTAATTTCTTGATAATGTAAACACATTTATTAGTGCACCATAGAACAAGTGAGGTTTATTTTTGGATCTCTCACAGCACTGAAGAGTTCTGCCTACCATCTGTGGTTTATTCATTGGGATTTCAAAACTCTGCTGCACTGATGGGGACAGCTTTCTCTTCTACTGACCATCTGTCACAGGTGCTGGCCCCAGAATATATTATTAATTCTATAGGTTAAAACATCAGGTGAACTGGCATGCTTGTTTACTCCTAGGCTGTTGGGTCATGTGTCTTTGAATGTATCTACAACTAACTGAGCCAGGTCTTTGTTTGTGAGGTTCAAAAATGAGTGCCTGCGTCTCAATTGTGTGCCTGAAAAAGAGAAGGAAAATGTTCCATTAGGTTTTCATTGATTTACAAAGCAGACACATCTTCACAAGTCTTGAACAGCTTGTTTGTTCAGTTCAGCAACAGAGACAACCTGCAGATGATTAGTTCTGCTCGTGCCCATATGTGTCATGACAGTAAATACTGATTATTACAAAAGAGTTCACAGGCGCTATAAGGGTAATTGAGAAAAGGTTAAAAACAAATGTATACAGAACTTTATTAAAACATGTGTAAACAGTAAAGGGTGTAATTTGTGTCAATATGATTTGCATTACAGAGAATGGAGTTATGCAAATATATGTGTAATTCTCTCAAGCATGTTACTGCTTATCATATGTGTAACTGCATTCTCTTTCAACAGGTTATCTCTTTAAGACAGGAATTAAAGGCCAGATTTTCAAATGTGCTCAGTAAGTACCTATAAATGGGGCTGGTTTGTCAAAAGAGATTATTTCCTATTTGAGGGCCCTGAATGAATTGGCCAGATCTTCAAAAGTGTTCAGCTCTCACTGACAACAATAGAAGCTGCTGATGCTTGAAGACTTTTGAAAAATCATGAAGTTGACTTAGTTTGCTAAGTATTTCTGAACAGAGCAGATCCACTAAGCAGCTGAGGAAAGAACTGAAAAGCTCCTGGCAAACAAACTGCTGTATACAATTCCAGATGGTCTCTTTAGGGAAAATCCTTCACTGCAGTGGATAGAGGATACACAGGCAATTGAAAGGCTTAATAAACTTTTACTTGAAAAAAGGTAAACAGTTCATCACATTTGTGGTTTGGACTTGACAGTAGTCTTGTCACTCCTACACAGATTGTGGTTTGCTTTTGCTTCAGAACATTGTCTCCAGCCCTTCCAGGCCTTTCAGCATCAAAACAGCTGGAATTCCATTCAGGCTTGGGTCATGTTTATTACGGAAGTGCTTAAGGGCCAACCAAAAAGTGCCTAAGTCCCTAGGGCCCCATTGCACAGAGTAGTAAACGCTCCCTCCTCAGAAGAGCTTATAATCTATATAGACAAGGCAGACACAAGAGGGAAGAAGGGGTAGAATACACAAGCAGTGTGACAACAGCAAATTTCATGTTAGAACCACAATTATTTAATTTTATTTTATTTGGTGGATTTAGTTAGGAGGGGATCAGCTTGGAAAGAAAAAGGAAGAGAAGAGAATTTGAGCGGAACCAGGCAGGGGTGAAGAGACTGATGTCGAGTGAAGCTGAGGTGAAGACACTGTGAGGAGGGATTGGGTGGACTGGAGCAAACAGCCAATCACAACACTGGCAACTATTATGATTTTATTGTGAGTGATGGGATTTCATAGGGTTTTGGAGCTCGTTTCAGGATGATGTGAGCAGCTCCTTCCCCCTTGTGAAGATCAGCCTTTCCAGTAGCTGGCAGTGTCTCTCCTCTCCGCCCACCATTCGCAGAGGAGGGGATGGGAGAGGAGGGAGCAAAAAGCTGAACAGCTTAGCACAGCTCTGCTCCCTCCTCCTCCCTCCTTTGCTGTGGGAAACATGGACAGGACAGCACCTCTGCCACTCTCTCCTCCCACGCTGCAGCACCCAGTCTGGGAAGGGGCAGAGGGAGCGAAGAGCTCTAGGAGCTACCTTCCCAATTTGGGAAAGGGAAGGTGAGAGGGGACACAGCAGAGGTGAAGCTGAAGAGGGTTGGGGACTGAACTGATGGTGGGGTCTGGAGGACAGGATTAATTGCTGGGCAAGGGATGGGCAGATGGGGAGTAAAAGCTTCTACAGTGGGGGGCCAAAATCACCTTACACAGTAGATTTGAGAGGGTGGGCCACATTAATTGTCTCTCTCTCTCTCTCTCTCTCTCTCTCTCTCTCTCTCTCTCTCTCTCTCTCTCACACACACACACACACACACACACACACACACACACACACACACACAAAAGTGGCATTCAAAAATGAAAAAAAAATCAGACCAAAAACACAGAATATATTTTTTAAAATCTCATTTTTTTTAAATCTCTTGAAGAGTCCAACTCATGATTTTTGATCTCCTGTGGTTGGCAATACTGCAATAAGCACAGGGCAGAGCAAGTCAGACAGCTTTCAACAGTTTTTACTGGAATGTCCAAAAGTGAATAAGGTCCCTGTTTTCACTACTTCCTTTCCTGTTAGCTAGAATGTCTGAATAGCGCCTTGCTGCAGTTTTACTCCCAGGCCACATGGCAGAAAAGACTTCTCCAACAGTACTTAGTATGACACTGGTAATACATATTTTCATGCACTTCTGCAGGTATTGTAACACAAATTAAAATACATAAATCAACCATAACTGTTTGCTAGCTATGTAAAAGTTAAATGATTTTAATTAAACCTAACTGGTATTACAATGGGTGTCATCATTCAGTGTGTATGAGGGGCCAAAATCCTTTGGTGAGAGTACTTCTTCTCCGATGCCTTTTGAAATCATCACTATTTATTGTCATTTCTTTGCTGTTAACCATGAGCTGGTGTCATCACTGTATGGTAGTTTGTTAAAAAAAAAAAAAAGTGCCTCCAGTTCTGAGGAGATGTTTTCCACACAGCCTCTGAAAACAATGTCAGTGCACAATTCAGCTTGCATAGAACTTGAAGGATTTGGTTAATTAGTCAGGCTATACACCAAATTCTTGACTATTTTAGTATTCATCCTCTTTGCCGTACCAGCCATATTCTGTTTGAGAACTGGGGGAACAACTGTAAAGTGATGCCATCATGTCTGTCTGAGTTTGTAGACAGGCAGCATAAAGCAATAGCTCTGAGAGGTCTGATCTCCCAGGTCTCTATTCATTTAATTGGAGTGTTAACTCTAAAGCCTAATTAGGACATTTTAAAATGTCAACATTAATTATTTCACCTCTTATCAATTTCATTGCTGGTATGAATGGGAATGAAGCCAACTGTTGGGAGTTGAAAGTTGGTACAGAGAGGAAAATAAAAAGGACAATTGCAGAAAAGGTACAAGGACAGAGAATAGGTAGAGAAACAATCTTCATAAGGTACCACGGACTGGTACAGACTTTCCCATTCTGTGTTTAAACACATCTTATGTAGACTTGATAGCTCTCCAGTGAATGGGTTGTCACACATTTGCCTGGGAAGGCTTATGATCACATGTGTTGTTTTGTGTGTGTGTGTGTGTGTGTGTGTGTTAGACAAAAACTGAAGGACGTGCTCAAAGCAAAACAGAGTTGCACACACTTTGTTTTATTTGTGAGTAGTTTATATTGGAGGTTCCTGCAGACTTGAATTCCTAACACTGGAGCTCTTCAGAAATTTGAATTTTCATCCCACAGCAATTTTCAAAGTTCATTTCTATTCCAAATCAGAACAAAAAATGAAAATATTGAAACATGTCCTGGAACAAAAATTTCAGAAAAGTTTCTAATCATAAATGTTAAAATGAAATTTAAAAGGTTGATATTTTTAATCAAAATGAAAAGATTCGACATTTTAAAACATTTTTTTTCATTTTGCATAGACATTTTGAAAAGACATTTTCATTTTGATTCTCCTGATCAGAAAATCTAATAAAAATGTTAATTTTCCAAAGGAAAACTTTTATTTTTACAAAACTGTTTTAATTAATTAATTAATTTTATGAATATGGGGGAAAATATTGTACAAAACATCTCAACTGTCTCTGCCTAAAACATTGGCTTTCCTTCTTGCAGTAACTCAGACCCATGTCTTTGCTTGCATTGGATCTTCCTGAACTGTTACCTCTATTTATATGACTTCATATCTATGGGCTTGCATTATCAACTAGTTGCTATGTTTTCATGAATGTGGAATTTTGCTGTGCATGCTGCTGAAATGGAGTAATCTTTTAGGAGTTTTCTTAGTGGTTCCCAAACTTCTGTGAGGTGTTGCCATCCTTTATATCGTTTCTAGTTCAGAGTGATTTTCTTGTGGTCTCTGTGCAACACTCGGCTTGATACCTTCGAGTGGATGTGACTGAGATATTTTACTTCAAAACTAAGATATGTTGGCTCTTATATGGTTTACAAGATGTAAAATTCTAATATTCTTTTGGATATATGTGCTCTTATGCCTGGTACATCCTCAGAGTCCCTTGCCACCATTGCTAATATCATATATGTTGTTTGTGGGCGTGAATTATAAACAGATCTGAAGGATGCACTACAGAGGGAGGAAGGCAGAAGTTCTACTGGTAACATTTCTGTGATGACAAATCCAATATAATTTTATAATTATCTGCAACTTTAGATTTTAATACTCCAATGTATAAGGTGTGTGACTTTTAGCTTCTCTTATATTAAATAAAATAATATATGTGCACAATATATTTTCTGGTATGTTGAATAAATTCTGTATGGCTGACCTGGAATACCAAGGTGGACCAACAGCTTCCTTATTATTATTATTTATTAGTAGTAGTTTGGAAATTCATAAGTTATGGTCAATGTGAAAAGATGATGCAAGCATAACAATAAGTAGTTCAAAACCTTCCCACACCGTTTGCAAAATCAGCTCAAGAATTAAAGTAGTTTATCAAAAGCTGTTTGAGAACTGAGAGTGGGATTTTTAACTCATGTGAACACTGCCTCACAATTGCTTCATGATCATGTTCTGAACTGTTTTCAAGGTTTGGCAAAGAGACATTCAGCCGAATTTTGCTATCACAGGAGTGGAACTCACTGCAGCTGGAGATGAGGCATTCTTGGTGAAAGGCAGGGCCGGCGCAACCCATTAGGTGACCTAGGCGGTCGCCTAGGGTGCTACAATTTTGGGGGGCGATGACCGCGGCGGCATTTCAGCGGCGGGACCTTCCGCCACCTAGGGCGGCAGAAAAGCTGGCGGCACTCCTGGTGAAACGGGGCTCAGCTGAACAACTCTGCTGCAGAAGATCAGAATGAATTCATGTCTTTAACTTCTTTAGAGCACAATTCAAAACTTCATCTGTTTGCACTAATCTTTCTTCAAGAGAGGCAGTGATACTCTGGCTTGTGAACCTTCCTCTATCACCCCCCAAGCCCCACCCCTTCAGATTACCTCTGTCTGAGATAGAAAGGGAGAAACAACTGACTGGGAAGATCTACAGCTTTATAGTGCCGCCCAAGGATGAAGCGTAGTTTTACTGTGTTAGAGCTTAAAATTCCTGTATTTGGCTCCAAGCTATGATGGTTGAAATAGTATAGGTGCATAGACAGGAACTTTTATATTTCTATAACATTCCTGGTTTCACCATTAAGTGCCTAGAATGGCTCTGGGTGTATAAAAGTGAGTTCATTTCACTAGATATTTCTATAAAACCAGAATATTTTACTTTGACTTTAATGCATCTCTCTTTTTGCCTCCCAGTTTTCAGTGCTTTACTGTATTAAGAGATGTGCAGAAAGTTTTAAAGTTTTGTTCACCAATATCCTAGATCAATCTGCTGTTTGGTGTTCTGTCTGCACGACTATTGAGAGAATATTTCCTATTTATGGTTATGCTATTTTCCCCTGGACTCATACCCTTATATTTGTCCACACTGAATTACATAATCTTTACCCCATATCTATATATCATACACACATTTATTGCCCCCAGTTTTGTATGGTTTGGAAATGTCACCACTTGACTGCATATATCCTTCCTCCAGAGCACTGAGTCTCTGGACTCAGGCCTGAGGCCTGGTCTACACTACGAGGTTAGGTCGACTTTAGCCGCGTTAAACCGACTTAAGCCTGGACACGTTTACACGACGAAGCCCTTTCTTTCGACTTAAAGGGCCCTTTAAACCGGTTTCTTTACACCACCTCCGACGAGGGGATTAGCGATAAAATCGGCCTTAGGGAGTCGGAATTGGCTTAGTGTGGACGGAATTCGACGTTATTGGCCTCCGGGAGCTATCCCACAGTGCTTCATTGTGACCGCTCTGGACAGCACTCTCAACTCAGATGCACTGGCCAGGTAGACAGGAAAAGCCCCGCGAAGGTTTGAATTTCATTTCCTGTTTGCCCAGCGTGGAGAGCACAGGTGACCATGCAGAGCTCATCAGCACAGGTAACCGTGATGGAGTCCCAGTCCCAGTCCCAGTCCCAGGATCGCAAAAGAGCTCCAGCCTGGACCGAACGGGAGGTACGGGATCTGATCGCCATCTGGGGAGATGAATCAGTGCTGGCCGAACTCCGAAGCAGTAAAAGAAATGGCAAAATCATAGAAAAGGTCTCCAAGGCCATGAAGGACAGAGGCCATAACAGGGACGCACAGCAGTGCCGCGTGAAAATTAAGGAGCTAAGGCAAGCCTACCACAAATCCAGAGAAGCAAACGGAAGGTCCGGGGCTGAGCTGCAAACATGCCGCTTCTACGCGGAGCTGCATGCCATTCTAGGGGGTGCAGCCACCACTACCCCAAGCGAGTGCTATGAGTCCCTCAGTGGAGAAAGACACAGGGAAGTGGGTTCGGCGGACGAGGAAGATGATGATGGAGAGAACATAGATAGCTCACAGCAGCAAGGAAGCGGAGAAACCGGTTTCCCCAACAGCCAGGATATGTTTATCACCCTGGACCTGGAACCAGTAACCCCCGAACTCACCCAAGACCCTGTGGGCACACAGGGGACCTCTGGTGAGTGTACCTTTGTAAATATTACACATGGTTTAAAAGCAAGCGTGTTTAATGATTAATGATTAATTTGCCCTGGCAATCGTGGCCAGTACAGCTACTGGAAAAGTCTGTTAATGTGTATGGGGATGGAGCGGAAATCCTCCAGGGACATCTCCAGAAAGCTCTCCTTCATGTACTCCCAAAGCCTTTGCAAAAGGTTTCTGGGTAGGGCTGCCTTATCCCGTCCGCCATGGTAGGACACTTTACCACGCCAGGCCAGTAGCACGTAGTCTGGAATCATTGCATAACAAAGCATGACAGCGTATGGTCCCGGTGTTTGCTGGCATGCAGACAACATTCATTCCTTATCTCTCTTTGTTATCCTCAGGAGAGTGATATCATTCGCTGTCACCTGGTTGAAATGGGGCGATTTCATTAAGGGGACATTCAGAGGTGCCCCTTCCTGCTCTGCTGAACAGAAATATTCCCCGCTGTTAACCACGCGGTGGGGGGGAGGGGTGAAGTGACCATCCCAGAGAATTGGGTGTGTGGGGGAGGGGAGTTAGTTGGGTTTGTGCTGCATGTTAAACCTGAAACCGCAGCCCCTCCTTTTACATTGCAAACCCATTTAAAATGGCCAACCCAATGGGTGCTTGGTATGGTTAATGAGAGCAGTACTGTTTTAAACCATCCCCACTTGTTAACAAGGTTAAAAAAGCCAAAAGACTGTGTCTTACCATGGCTGCCTGCAAGCTGAAATCTGTGGCCTGGCACTGCGTGAGTGATCTCTCACACCAAACCGGCAGGCCCTCAATATAAGAGGAAAAATGCGACCTTGTAACGAAAGCACATGTGCTGTGTGATGTGAACAGCAAAATCTAACGTGAAAGAGTGTACCCATTGTTCTCTAAAATGTATCTTTTTTAACAACCTCTCCCTTCTCCTCCACCAGCTGCAAATGTTTCACCTTCACAGAGGCTAGTGAATATTCGAAGAAGGAAGCGAAGGACGCGTGACGAAATGTTCACTGAACTACAGACTGCCTCCCACGCTGACAGAGCACAGCAGAATGCGTGGAGGCAGTCAATGACTGATTTTAAAAAAGCCCAATATGAGCGAGAGGAGAGGTGGCGTGCTGAATCGCGGGCTGAAGAGGAGAAGTTGCGTGCTGAAACGCGGGCTGAAGAGGAGAAGTGGCGTCAACTTGTACTCAGAAAGCAAGAGTCGATGCTCCGGCTGCTGGAGCATCAAAGTGATATGCTCCTGCGTATGGTTTAGCTGCAGGAAAGGCAGCAGGAGCAGAGACCGCCGCTACAGCCCCTCTGTAACCAACAGCCCTCCTCCCCAAGTCCCATTGCCTCCTCACCCAGACGCCCAAGAACACGGTGGGGGGGCCTCCGGCCACCCAATCACTCCAGCCTAGATGATTTCCAGTGCAATAAGTTTTAAAGTTTTAAAGTGCAGTGTGTCCTTTTCCTTCCCTCCTCCCCCACCCATCCCGGGCTACCTTTGCAATTATCCCCCTAGTTGTGTGCTGAATTAATAAAGAATGCATGAGTGTGAAGTAACAATGACTTTATTGCCTCTGCAAGTGGTGCTTGAAGAGGGGAGGGTGGGGAGGGTGGGGTGCTTGGTTTACAGGGTAGTACAGTTTACCGGGTGGGTGGGGGGGGGCGGCGATTTCATCAAGGAGAAACAAACAGAAGTTTCACACCGTAGCCTGGCCAGTCACAAAACTAGTTTTCAAAACCTCTCTGATGTGCACCGCGCCCTGCTGTGCTGCTCTAACCGACCTGGTGTCTAGCTGCGCGTAATCAGCGGCCAGGCGATTTGCCTCTACCTCCCACCCCGCCATAAATGTCTCCCCCTTACTCTCACAGATATTGTGGAGCGCACAGCAAGCAGCAATAACAATGGGGATATTCTTTTCGCTAAGGTCTGAGCGAGTCAGTAAGCTGCGCCAGCGCGCTTTTAAACGCCCAAATGCACATTCCACCACCATTCGGCACTTGCTCAGCCTGTAGTTGAACAGGTCCTGACTCCTGTCCAGGCTGCCTGTGTACGGCTTCATGAGCCATGGCATTAAGGGGTAGGCTGGGTCCCCAAGGATAACAATAAGCATTTCAACATCCCCAATGGTTATTTTCTGGTCCGGGAAGAAAGTCCCTTCCTCCAGCTTTCGAAACAGAGCAGACTGCCTGAAGACGCGAGCATCATGTACCCTTCCCGGCCAGCCCACGTTGATGTCGGTGAAACGTCCCTTGTGATCCACCAGGGCTTGCAGCAGCATTGAAAAGTACCCCTTGCGGTTTATGTACTCGGTGGCTTGGTGCACCGGTGCCAAGATAGGGATATGGGTTCCGTCTATCGCCCCACCACAGTTTGGGAATCCCATTGCAGCAAAGCCATCCACTATGTCCTGCACGTTTCCCAGAGTCACTACCCTTGATATCACCAGGTCTCTCATTGCCCTGGCAACTTGGATCACAGCAGCCCCCACAGTAGATTTGCCCACTCCAAATTGATTCCCGACTGACCGGTAGCTGTCTGGCATTGCAAGCTTCCACAGGGCTATCGCCACTCGCTTCTCAACTGTGAGGGCTGCTCTCATCCTGGTATTCTGGCGCTTCAGGGCAGGGGAAAGCAAGTCACAAAGTTCCATGAAAGTGTCCTTACGCATGCAAAAGTTTCGCAGCCACTGGGCATCGTCCCAGACCTACAACACGATGCGGTCCCACCAGTTGGTGCTTGTTTCCCGGGCCCAGAATCGGCGTTCCACGGCATGAACCTGCCCCAGTAACACCATGATTTCCACATTGCTGGGGCCTGTGCCTTGTGAGAGGTACATGTCAATTTCCTCATCACTATCGTCGCCGCGCTGCAATCGCCTCCTCCTCAGCTGGTCCTGGTTTTGCTTTGGCATGTCCAGGCTCTGCATATACTCCAGGACAATGCGCGTGGTGTTCATAGTGCTCATAATTGCCGCGGTGATCTGAGCGGGATCCATGATCCCAGTGATAGCTATGGCGTCTGGTCTGAAAAAAGGCGCGAAACTAATATCTAAAGACCAGGGGAAGAAGGGAGGGAGGGAGGGGCGAGTGACGACATGGCGTACAGGTACAGGGAATTAAAATCAAGAAAGGTGGCTGTGCATCAGGGAGAAATACAAACAACTGTCACACAGAATGCCCCCCGCCCCCAGAGATTGAACTCCTAAGCCTGGCTTTAGCGGGCCGTTGATTTGACGGAGGGAGGGGGGAAGGAAATGAATACAGAACAAATCTATTTTTTACATCTTAAGACGACAGTGCAGCATGACTGATAGCCCTCGGCATTTTCTGGGTGCTTGGCAGCAAATACTGGGCGCGTACCAGTATGACGATGATGGATACCAATCATAATATACTATTTATTGCCAAAAGGCAAGGGGTTGCTGCTGTGTAGCAATGTAACCCTACGTGTGCCAGCCACATCTCTGCCAGCACCCAGATCGCCCTCGGCCTTTTCTGGGTGCTTAGCAGACAATACTTGGCAGAAAATAGTATACTACGACTGGTAGCCATCATTGTCCAACGAGGACGGTTAAAGGCAAGGGGTTGCTGCTGTGTAGTACAGTAGCCAGAAGGATCGGTAAAGGTGCTCAGGATACAATAATCTATGAGCATTTCAGGCAACCTGTAAATTTACTTGCTTTCAGACCTGATTGTCTGACGAGGACGGTTACCAGTCGTAATAAACCATCTACTGCCAAAAGGCAAGGGGCTGGTGCAATGCAGCCCTACGGCTGCCAGCCCCACAGCTACCAGCATCCCGATCGCCGATGAAGGCTACCACTCATGCTGCACCGTCTACCGCCAAAAGGCAGTTATCTGCTGCTGCTGTTTAGCAATGCAGTCCCACGTTTGCCGGCACCCGGAAGACATATGGTGACGGTGAGCTGAGCTGAGCGGGCTCCATGCTTGGCGTGGTATGTTGTCTGCACAGGTAACCCAGGTAAAAAGGCGCGAATCTATTGTCTGCCGTTGCTGTGACGGCGGGGGAGGGGCCTGACGCAATGTACCCAGAACCCCCCGCGGCACTGTTTTGCATCATTCGGGCATTGCGATCTCAACCCATAATTCCAATGGGCTCCGGAGACTGCCGGAGACTGCGGGAACTGTGGGATAGGTACCCATAGTGCAATGCGCCGGAAGTCGACGCTAGCCTCGGTACTGTGGACGCGGTCCGCCGACTTCATGCACTTAGAGCATTTTATGTGGGGACACACACAATCGGCTGCATACAACCGGTTTCTATAAAACCGGCTTCTATAAATCCGACCTAATTTTGTAGTGTAGACATAGCCTCAGTTTAGTGATTCAGCCAATTTATACAAAGAGTGTTCCTGTCAATAAAAGGCAGAACTTGGCATCATTGTCTGTTGCTTCACAACATAACAATATTATGTAATGTGGTGCCTTAGTGCATTGTTCCTTGGTGTTGTGTAATTACCACATTGGTTTGGGGGAGAGGTTAATAAACCTTGGAGGCTATACACATAACCCTTAGTATGTGTGAACTTTAATAATTGGTTATACACTAAAATGCCAGTGCTATCAGACCTTTTGACAGTAACTTCAATAAAATAATCAAGAGGAGCTTCATTCTGCATGGCCTCTGTGTAATCATTTACACCTGTGCAAAATGAGTCTTATATGTGTGTAAAATGCTACCCATTTGCTCAGTTAAATGTTTCACACCCACTTTGCACAAGTACAAGGGAAGTGGAAAATCAGGTCCAATATATGTATGATTCACTAACAGGCAGATAGAAGTTATATTGTTGCTGCCCATTGCACAGATTATATGAATCACGTAAAATGCTGCATACCTTCTTCTGTCTGTTTGCCTCAGTGACACCCCATTGCTTCTTAAATATCATCTGAAAATGTTGCCTATATTTTCTACTGCCTATATCTGCCTATATCTTCTATTTTATCCCTCTGTAGTTTATCAAATAACTCTGTAACTAGTAATTAATGAATGATACATTTTGACAAAGAGATGCTACCAGTTTATAAAAGAGATATTTTGTATTGCATTTCACAGGATTAATTGTATTGGAAAGAATGGAAATTGAAGAAGAATACACATTTCATTACTATTTTTGAGGCATGTATAAACACTTAGTTGTTGAAACTTATTCTTCCTGGAGAGGAAAATATTTTGAGATTATCTACAGCGCCATCTGCTTTATAATAAGTGTTGGAGGAAATGTAAGTTGAGCATTAGTTCTCTAGATAGTGCAGAAATCACTGAATACAATGGAGTGTCATTAGCACCGAATAATCCACTTGCTTTCAAATGATGTTTCCACCTGCAATATCACTAACGCTTTGTAGCCTTTACTGCTTTACTCTGCACTGACACAAGTGCTTTATGTATGCAACACTATTCCATTGATACTCTAAACACTACATAATAATTAAGGCCCTGATCCTGCAATGGGACATCTGTGCCGAGGGAACTCTATTGAGGATCCAATTGCAGGATCAGGGAATTAAATATTATGTTGCTTTATGGCCAAATCCTGACACCCCTGAGTTTTGTCATTGTCTTCAATGAGAGAGGGAACAGGGATTTAATTGCTACTTGCAGCTTTTATCAAAGAAGTTTGGGTTTATATTTGAAACTCTAGATTCCCAGGAGATGAAAAACTGACAGTTTATCCCTAATGGTTTGTTTTCTATTGTCCCATAAATACTTGTAGAATATATAAAGTGAACTACACTTTGAAACATCTGATTAAGTGGGTTTTAGCCCATGAAAGCTTATGCCCAAATAAATTTGTTAGTCTCTAAGGTGCCACAAGAACTCCTCATTGTTTTTGCTGATACAGACTAACAGGGCTACCACTCTGAAACCTACACTTTGAAAGTTGATCAGCCTAATAGTATGTTTTCCTACTTCTCTAGTAGCCTTTGAAGAGTAGCAGAAGTTAATGCAGATGCATCCATCTCAACATAGTCTATGTAGTCTTGTTAGATTGCAGTAAATTATGCACTCCCCAGTTTTGACAACACACTGTGCAGAGGGCATCTGTGTGCCCCACGTACCACGTTGGCTTGAACATCACATGATATAATGTTATATATGATTTATTCTGTGGCACCTACTTCCTCATTCAGATTGTGGAAGTAGGTTGTGTAATGTATGCTTCTTATTCAAACCAAGCAAAATATTCAACTGTGTACAAAATGGAGCTTTAGTTCTCACACAATATTAGGAGACCAGCCTGCTTTCAATCTTAATAATATAAGCAATCATAATTCCTTGTGGGAAATGGTTCAAATCAAACAGCTCCCACAAAACTGGCTCAAGCAGTGCACATTGTATATGTGAATGCAGTAAAATCAATGACTCAGCTGGTTGGGAATCTGCTCTAATCCTACTGCCTGCATTGACCTTGTGAGATTAGTGTTTTGTTTTGTTTTTTCTCACTTTCAGGGACTTCTCCTAAAAATATAAAGTTCTAAAATACTTTACCTGATTCCCTTATGGATTTCTTGGAAGTTGAAGCTCCCACCTCTCTCACCAGACATTTTGTGTGAAGGTAAAACCCAGTCCAGCAAAACACTTAAGCATGTGAGTAATTTCTGTCTTGTGAGTAGTTTTCCAATGGATGCTTTCCTGGATCGGGGCCAATGTAGGGCTGTTTGAAACTAATGAAAAGATTTCTGTGACATTTCTTTGCATGGACACTTTCATCAATTCATTTTGCATGGATTTCACGTTCTCAGAAGCTTCCTTTTCCGACATGTTGAAGAAGCAAAAATATTTTGCAGATCAGTTTGCAAAATCCACTTCTAGAATGAATGTTCTTATGTCAACATTAATAGTAGAGATTTTGGTTGACAGCCAGAGGGCCCTCATTTCAGTTCAAAACTAGACTTACAAATTTTGAAAAACCCAAAGGAGGAGGTGGTGCCTCTCCTTTTCCAATGGCACATGGTCTAGTGTCCTAATGTAGGAGAAATTTAGATGAGTAGCAATTGATCTAAATAATAGATGATACTTTCCATAGCAGTTTAGTAACATTCCTCATATCACTATTATATCATAGGGAAGAAGTGTGTCCCATAATTCCAAATGCTAAAATGAATAGTGAAAATATAAAAAGATGAAAACACAAAGAATCCAGTGATCCCTTAAATGAGTTATTCTGGAGTAAGAAAGTGGAAACTCCATATGTTGAAACTTGTAAAGTTTTCACTCTTCAGATGAATTGTTTGCCTCATCAGAGAAGAGGATACGTGAGCTGGGCAAGGATAATAGGAACATCTTGAGTGGTGCATTAAGCCTCGTGCTATTAAAAATAGTACTTTAGAGGTAGATTATTAAATCATATCCGATTTTCTGGCTCATCCTATGAGAGAGTTCTTTGTTTTCTTTCTAAGGGACTATAAATTAATAACTATCAGTAACAACAAATCATGCAAGATATTAATCTAATTTCTCACAGACAGTTCTTCACATCAATTATTTTGATCTACATGATCTCTCATAACTACAGGGGTATCTTAATAACTAGACAACAAAATAAATGCTAATGTTCAATCATATTTTAAATGAAATGCTGTACCAATAAATTATCACTAAACACATACAGTAATACAGTTTTCATTTCAATATGAGCACTTCAGTATTCACTTTCAATAAACCATCTCCATGTTCTATACAAAAACTGCACTAAGAGAATATCAAAGCTGTAAACTCTAAACTCAACCTTAATTCTGTCCCTTCATGTGACTATATTTCAAATACTACTGTTTAATTAAATGATTACACACTGTTTCTCAAACTGAACATCATCTTGAGTTTTATCCAGTCTTGTTGGCTTTTGGTCAACGATGTGTAAGGTGTCTTCCTATTGAGGCTACACCTTAGTTTGACCATAATAAAAGTGTTATGGAGAAAATATTCCATGTTGAATCCAATTGTAACATCTTTGACAATAGGCAGAGAGTAAAGTTTTGGACTTAGAAGGATGAATCTTGTTATTTTGCTCATATGTTCAGTTATATCTTGTTATATTTGGTTTGATATTGGGTCAAATCCAGGCATATGAATCACACTCTTATTTATGTAACACATCTGATAGTAGGGAGATTCAATTTTGTGTTTCTTTTTTAAAGGTAGTATTTTCATATGGTACTGTACTGCTTATGGAACAGAGACAACATTCTGGACCCAATGTTGTGCACAGAAATGCACACCTAACTACTCTCTCTCTCACTCTCTGCTTATTTAGCAGAACGTATTACCATGCTTTTATTCTGAAGCACTTTTTTTTTTAATTTAGCTGCATGTTTATCTGAGTCCCTGAACTGATATGACCTTGGGACAGATGACACAAATGGGCCTCTGGGCCTGATTGCCCTTTCACACCAATATAAATCGGGGATCTCCCTGCTGAAGTCAGTGGAGTTATGCCAGTGTGAGGGGAAAAAAACATGAAATCTAAGGCTTCTTCTTGTCTATATTATACTGGTTTTACAACAAAGTAGTTCCACTGAAGTCAATGCAGTTCCACCAGCTGGTGTAACATTATGGAGAATCAGGCTCTGAAGAATGTAAAAGTTATTGTATTAATTGTGGTGTTTTATATATAAAACACAGAGGGTCAGAGGATCTGTAGAGAAATGAACTGTAACATAGACCTCAAATGCTGGAGCACCAGGGTAAATGCAGGCCTACCTAAACTTGCAATGGATGGCCAAATTTAAATAAGACACTATGAGTAGAGGTTTCTGTTATTCTTAACCCTTTTCTCTCTGCTTGTGAAGTTCCTATGGATAAATATATCATGCTCTTTTGAACAAGTTTTTTTCCCCCATTACATTTAGCAGCTGGTCACAGCTCCCAGAGAGGATTCTACAGCAGGACCCAATCTTGTTGGACCTGCTGGAGGTAATATGGTATATGGACAGCGGGTAATGTAGCCTGATGAGCCAGTCTAAAGGTGGGGTTGAACCCTGCGGGGTGCCAATTTGAGAAGAGTGCAAGTGTAGGTCTGTCACTTGGAAAGGGTCCCCACAGGAGAGACTGAGAGAGTGTCAATAGTACAGTGCACCCCAAACCACAATATAGGCTCTGTGCATTTACTATAACAGGACATTATTTTAATGATTAGACATTCCTCTGCCTCCCTGTCATCTCTGTCTACATGGGGTATGATCTTTATTTACCCAAAGGTACCTTTTACACTGGTCCACCAATACAAATGACATTTACACCCACTTTGAGGGTGATTTACACCACCAGAGCAAGATAAAGTGGTCTTGGTTGTCAATAAGAATCAAGGCTTGGATATCTAATTCAATTTACCAGGTCATCTTGTTTTTTTAAGATTTGTTTGATAACAAGAATGACTAGTCATAGATAAATATATTCAGGGTAACTCTTTGTTTTTTTCTAGAGAATAGTTGTCCTTTGAGAGATGTGAGTGACCATTGTCGAATCTAACATCAACACATCAAATAGAATTTGATTCATATTGTTCTTTTCATTCCTAGAGAACTAGATGACTGCTAGAGAAGGCTTTGTGAGCATAAGATTATTCACATGCAATAATTTCAGTTATGCCAGCCTGGATCTCTTTGTAGAACAGACATAGGTCTGAATAAAAAGTAAGTACTTAAAAATAAACTGATTACAGAGGAGCCCAGCAGGATTACTTTACCTTGGCACCATATTAATCAATTAGCAATAAAGGTTTTAGGATAATAAATGTATCTATGTAATTTAGTTGTTCAAGAATTCCAAAGTCAAAATTCTGATAGAACAATCCAGTTTCATAGGCATTTGGGATACCATTGTGTAACCTTTTGAATATATGATGGAAGAGTGTAAACCGAAGAGAGCCTTATACTTGACCAAAACTGCCCATGCTGAACTTTTCAGTGCTTTTGGACTTCCCATCTGTAACTGGAAAGGAGGTAAAGGCATTCTTAGAGCAGTGCAGGAAATGATGGGCATGGGAGGGAATGTCTCAAAGATAGAAAAGGCAGGACTAAAAGTTGGCCATTTTAGTCACCAAATATTTCTGAAGAGATATTCCCAACTGTCTTTATGTACTGTATATTAGACACAGAATTTACATCTTCTTATGATCTGAATATTCCTTTCACTTATTACTGAATTATAGCCTTTTGTCTGTGAGTGTGTGTGTGTGTGTGTCTCTTCCCCTCCCAATAACCGTTCCAAGTCTTATTGCCCACCCAATGTCCCAATTTCCCCCTCCTGGCTCCTCATCTCTCCCCATCTTCCAGTTCTAGATTTCTTCCCAGGCTACTTGTCCAATTTCAGTCTCTACCACTCCTTCAGGGGCATAGTAAGGGCCCAGAAGGACCTTGGACAAAAATAGGTTAGGGGCCCACTTCCCAATTCCAAAATTTAAAATTGTGCTTACCCTTACCACCTTGGAATATCAGGACATATCTGTCTTCTCCATAAATACACAAACACAATATGTGGGCTATGTGTATACATCTTTGCAGGATATATATGCACAGAAAATGTCTATTTACACATTTATACAAATGCTCACTAGCAGTGATATAGTGCTAAATTTGATAGTACAGAAGCTCCACAGAAATGATCTCAAGTTGGTAATTCTATCACTCTTGACATAGTCTCCAAAATCTATACGATGTGTTACATCATGGTAAGCTAAAGCACCCATAATCAAAACCTAACTAACATTTTACTAGTAAATTTTACCTAATTGAAATTCTGTGCAACAATAATTATGAAACTTCACACATTAGTAATGAATACACATATTGTATCAAAATAAAACACATGTAAGCTAGTTTTTATATGCTGAACTTTAAACCAAGGAGCAAGGCACATCCACAGCACACATGTAGTTAGGCAAAAAACCCAAGGGACTGAGTCACCATTGCATTACTTCAATTTCAGTTTGGGGCAACTGTGTTGGAACTACATGAATGGAGCTACATTTCTGAAAAAAGGGAATAATGCAATAGAGAATCAAGCCCCAAATCTTTATACCTGAACCCACAATTTTGCCCATGGAAAATCTGACAATTTGAGCACAAACAGTATTTGCTTTGCATTAATCAATCATGTGGCAAGTCCTCAAATGCAAACAAGTGTTTGTCACAAATACACAGAACAATGCTGAAAATGTCATTTCTTGGTCACAAAAACCAAACACAAGGATCTGTATTGCCATGAAATTTAAAAAACAAATAAACCAAAGTCTATTAAAACAACTACTTCCTTAGCATTTTTCAAAGATCATGATACCTAATCATTTTTACATTATTATTTAAGTCAGGCACTTAGGGTTTGTCTGCTTCCATATTATAGAAATATTACCTGACCTAAATAATAAGCCATCCAACATCTGTAACATATTCTAATTGCCTCTAAGGGACACACACTATTAGCCTATGGTTTGATCTTATCCCTATGGGGAAAGATTCACTGATATGCTCCAGTTACTTTCTGGGCTACTCTATCAATCCAGTTCAACTGGCTGAACAGACCATGTTGACAATAGTTTTCCATTGTCAAAGTATTGCATAGGCTCTAGAGAGCACTAGTGAATCTAGCCTGATGAAGAGAAACATATCCTAACAGAATAAAGAGATTAATTCTGGTCAGCGCTGCTCCGCGTCTGCCCCTGCAGCCCTCCTGAGGCCTCCTACTCTACCCGCTACCCAGGCCGGGGTCCCTACCCCTCACAACCTTACCCCTAAACTCATTCAGCTTAGTCACAATGGAACCCATTCAAGGCCCAGCCTCTGCACCCCCAATCCATCCCAGTCCACAGCCTCTACCTGGCCCCCAGCAACTCCTGCATCCCCAGCTATCCTGGCCTGTTCACCCCTGTCTGTACCACTGCACTCAGCAGCCCTCCAGTCCAGTTCCCACACCTTTCCAGATGAGTTCCTTGCTGTTTAAATGGTGGCCATGCTGCCTGGGCAGCAGAGCACACCAGGAACAGGCACAGGGTGGTAGGTGTGTGCTAGATGCTGACATGAAGCCCCAGCAGTGCTGGCAGTGCTGCAGGAGCAGCTACATTCCCAATTAATTCTCCAGTCCCAATTAGTACCAGTTCCTTTCCCCCTTCTATCCAGTCTCAGTCTCACAAGATTCTGTGTCCCAATCTACTCCTTTTTCTCAACCCTGGATCTGGCTTCTGTCCCCTCTACATTCATATCAGATGACTTTCTTCTCTGTACTGCTTAGGTCCCTGCAAGGGGTGGTAGTTGGGGGTCACTGAGAGCACAGGAGAGACAGACTCCCTGCTCTCAGTTCCAGAGCCTGGCACAACCATGGCTTGGAAAAGCCATTACAGGGAAAGTCCTTCTAAGGCCCTGAAGCTTTGGGCTATAGAAAACATGCTCAGTTGATCAGTGGGTTTAATACATACACAGTTCTGTCACAGATAGGACACATG
Organism: Emys orbicularis; assembly: GCF_028017835.1. Lineage (NCBI taxonomy): Eukaryota > Metazoa > Chordata > Testudines > Emydidae > Emys > Emys orbicularis. The sequence goes on along the minus strand of NC_088684.1, from coordinate 151,145,036 downwards.
AGATGGAGCAACCTGAGCGAGGACAGAATCTTCTGACATCTTAAATTTTAGCAACTAAAATCAAGCTAATCTCTTCAAAATATATACAAAGTGCAGTTTTGCATAGGCTGATAACTTGGCCAAATGTAGGCAGCTATTCATGGAGATGCAAAAGGTACATCCCTGACACAAAGGAATTTGGTACTCCATGTCAAATTTCAATTCCCTGCTACAAAGTATGGGGGCACTAGATGCACTTGAAACATATTGTGTTGCAGTAGTTTACTCAGTAAAGATTATTTGTACTGTTTGATTCTCCTTTTCATAACCTCATTGTGACAGTTTGGGTGACAGAGACCCCCTTGGGACTGTCACCTGATGTGCTGAAACTACCTCTAAGCCCATTTTCCCTGGCAGCTTGGGACTTCAGTACCCTGTCTTGTTGAGCCAGACACACTAGTCTGCTACAAACATAGAGCCAGGTCTGAACCACATCCCCCAGAAGCTGCAGGCTTAACTGAAAACAGCTTAAGACATGCTCTTGTCTCTAGCACCCAGACACCCAGTTCCCAATGGAATCCAAACCCCAAATAAATCTGTTTTACTCTGTATAAAGCTTATACAGGGTAAACTCATAAATTGTTCACCCTCTATAACACTGATAGAGAGATATGCACAGCTGTTTGCTCCCCCAGGAATTAATTACTTACTATGGGTCAATTAATAAGCAAAAAGTGATTTTATTAAGTATAACAATTAGGATTTAAGTGGTTCCAAGTAATAACAGAAAGAACAAAGTAAGTTACTAAGCAAAATGAAACAAAACATGCAAGTCTAAGCCTAATACATTAAGAAATTGATTACAAATAAAATCTCACCCTCAGCTTCTTTCACAGACTAGACTCCTTTCTAGTATGGGCCCAATCCTTTCCCCTGGTACAGTCCTTGTTCCAGCTCAGGTGGTAGCTAAGAGATTTCTCATGACAGCAGCCCCCTTTGTTCTGTTCCACCCTCTTTTATAGCTTTGTCTCAAGGCGGGGTCTTTCTGGGTCCCCAGCCCTTCTTCTAAATGGAAAAGCACTAGGTTTAAGATGGATTTCAGTACCAGGTGACATGGTCACATGTCCTGTGAGACCCCAAGCCTTCATTCTTCCCGGTATGACTCACAGGGAGGCTTGCAAGTAAACAGAGCCATCTACAGTCAATTGTCCTGGTTAATGGGAGCCATCAAGATTCCAAACCACCATTAATGGCCCACACTTTGCATAATTATAATAGGATCTCATTGTTATACTTCATATTTCTAGTTTCAGATACAAGAATGATACATTCATACAAATAGGATGAACACACTCAGTAGATTATAAGTTTTGTAATTATACCTTACAAGAGACCTTTTGTATGAAGTATATTCCAGTTATATTATATGCGCACTTATTAGCATATTTTCATAAAATCGTATGGAGTGCAATGTCACACTCATAATATAAATACCTCTTACAGACAAAGTCATATCAGACAAAAGCAGCAAGATAGTATGGAAAGAAATGATGATTGCATATAATGTTGTTTTTTTTTAATTTGCCAATGTATTTTCTTTCTGATAAACTACAGTGATAAAGGATCAGAAGATACATCTGCTTCATAGCCAGTGACAGTCTATAGAAAAATGTTCCTCTGTCAGACAGGTTGCATTTCTCATGATCCTGAGACACCTTATTAGCTCTATGAAGGCAGTTTAAACTCAAAGCCTTCAAATATGAGCTGATTCCATCTTGGTGTCCATATACTTCTGACAACATTTGTTCCCTGATCTCTATATCAGTGAGGGAAAAGACAAATCCACTTTTTCTAGGTTTTGTTCTAAAAAATAGGTACCAATATCTGTCAGATACAGGGTAGAATTTGAATCTAAAGGATGATCCAAGGCAGCCAGGGTTAATAAAAAATGAAGAATATTTTTTACCTTATATATTGATAATAGCTCTAGATAATAACTCTGAGCACAGCTGTTGCATATTTTGCAATGTAAAAAACAATTTTAGAAATCTGCAAGGCCTTACAAAATGTACTAAAGGCTTACACAATTAAGAGTATATTTATACTGCAATCCAAGATCTGAGTGCAGCTCAGGTAAAACGTACCCATGCTAACTTACAGCACTAGCATTGCTAACAGTAGCCATGTAGAGGCTGTGGCATGTGCTTTAGCAATGCAAGTAGGTTACCCAGTGTCCCAGGCAGGTTTGTGTAGTCCTTGCTGAAGCCAATGCTACTGTGTCTTCATTGCTATTTGTAGCCACGGTAGTGCAGATAAAGCTAGCAAACCCTGGATTGCAGTATAGCCATCCCACAATTGCACTGGTATAATCTAAGGTCTGACTTTAAACCAATTCAGTTAAGTGGGTGGAAGCCCCTCTGTGGACACTCTTATTTTGGTTTAAAAATGTCTTGTTTTAGCTAAAAACTTGTTCCTAATCAACTTAAACAAAGATGATATAAGCCACAATGAAAATGATACAAGCCACTTTTAAACCAAAATAAGTGTCCACACAGGGGGTTGTGTTGGTTCAACCACATTGATTCAGGACTTATTTAAGTTAAACTGGCATTACATTCCCATGCAGACAGGGCCTAATTACTAGCTTTAAGGAAATTTAGGTTTAAAATACACTATATTTTAAGAAAACTGTATTTAATAACATATAGAAAATTGTTTTAGTAGATGGAGGAAAGCACTAATTGTAATAACAGTTCTATAAATATTTACTTTGCTCTGAACAGCTCACACGTCCCTGAGTGAAGCCTTGTCTACACTACAAAGTTAGGTCAATGTGAGTCACCTTGCATCCACCTATTTTTGCACGTGTCTACACTCTAATTCAGTGGTGGGCAACCTGCGGCCCATCAGGGTAATCCGCTGGTGGGCTGCCAGACAGTTTGTTTACATTTGCACAACTGCGGGGACATGCTGGCCGCCACTTCCCGCAGCTCCCATTGGTTGGGAACAGCAAAGCACGGCCACTGGGAGCTGCGGGGGGCTGTGCAAATGTAAACAAACTGTCTCGCGGCCCGCCAGCGGATTACCCTGATGGGCCGCATGCGGACTGCGGGCCGCAGGTTGCCCACCACTGCTCTAATTTGTCTCTGGCCAACTTAAATGCCCCAATTATGACTGCACAGTAAAACCAACCCCCAAAACAGTGTGGAGTCATGGTCCACCTATTGAGGTCAACACAGTGCTAGTGTAGACACGTGACCTATGTTGACCCTAATAATCCTCCAGCAGCTACCAACAATGCCCCTTTTCTGTGACAGTGGCCACTCTGGTCACAACTGTGAACTCCGCTGTCCAGGGGTCATAAAGATCAGAAACCACACCCTCTCCCCTAAAAAACACCCCATGTGTTTTTGAAATGCCTTTTCCAGCTTGCCAGTCACACCAAGCTACTCTCCCTTGTTGTGTGCTTCCCAACTCACCATGCCAGCTTCACACAGTGGACACACTCCTGCCTGGAGTAGACAAGGAGATATTGGATCTCCTGGGCCTGTGGGGAGAAGAGGCTGTGCAAGCACAGCTACAGACCAGCCATAGAAATGTGGACATCTGTGAAAAGATTGCATGGGGAATGCAGGAAAAGGGGTCTGAAAGGGATCAGCAGCAATGCTACTTGACAGCAAAGGAACTGCAGCAGATGTACCACAAGACTAGGGGGACCAACAATCGATCTGGTGCTTAGCTTCAGACTCACTGGTTTTACAACAATCTGCAAGCCATGTTTGATGAGACCCACCAGTATGCCACAGATCTCCATAGATATCTTGGAGGAGCCTGAGACAGAGATTCTTTCCATGACAGATAGGACATAGAAGAGTAGGGGAGAGGAGAGATATAGCAGGTACGGTCCATCTATGCCACAAGACACGACTGGTTTGAGGCTCCATCACAGTCTAGCCTAGCCCACCAGTGGAGCACAGACGAGCCTAATGAAGGGGACGGAATCTCAGGTACGTGTGTGCATGCATTTTCCCTTACAATATTTAAAGGTAAAGATGGTGTCCAGCACATCTTTAAGTTTACAAGACACAAGTATAAACTTTTTACTGTTTTACTTATATTGCAAGAGAAGAGAAGACTTCGCAGAAGTCATTGCACCTGTTGGTGGCATGTGACACACTGGGATACTTAGCCATAGTGCACCACACTTCGCATCAACCAAAGCACTCCTGGTAAGTATGTGCAAGCAGCCAAGTATGTATGCACATGAGCGATGTTCTAACTTTGGTGGCTGTGTGCCAATGTAACTTGCACTGACCAAAGTTTGTCAAGTAGATGTGGCCTTAGTGTCCAAATGCCTCCTTCTCCCCCACCACCTTTGGGGATTTGTTTTTCTCAGTAACTCAACAATGATAACACAACATAAGTCATAGTTTAAGTTACATCCCTGAGTTTGGGTGTGCATAGAATTTCTCTGCCAGGATCGCATTTGTCTTAGCTTCCTAGTTCCTTCTCCCTAGTAGCCTGACTGGATTGAATGAACAACATTTCAAAAAATTCTTTCTATGTTACCACTGCAAAGGGTGTTTTTCAATAAGGTTCCTTGTGGCTTCTTTGCATTACAGAAGTTTGAATAATCAGTGAAAAGGTATAACTTAGAGTTGAAACAAAGTGCACAGGCCACAGTATTATTTGTTTAGATGTCTCTTGGCTGAGCCTTTCCATTAGAGCTTCCAATACTGTGTTTCAGTTTTCATGGAAAATGCCATAAGGCTTTGTTAGGTACTTATGTGTTCAAGTGCACTGTGAAAGCATCACATAAATGCTGTATTCATCTGTACTGATCTCTCATTATCTCTTAGGAAAGACTTTAATATTTAAATGGCCATCTCAGCTGAATTCTGCCTCTACAGAGCTAGGAAGATGTTGTTTTTTAACATTCCGCCACAAAACAAATCATGGGGGACTTTAACTTCCCAGACATAGATTGGGGAACAAATGCTAGTAACAATAATAGGGCTCAGATGTTCCTAGACGTGCTAGCAGATGAATTCCTTCAGCAAGTAGTAGCTGAACCGACGAGGGGGGATGCCATTTTAGATTTGGTGCTGGTGAGTAGTGAGGACCTAGTTGAGGAAATGATAGTAGGGGACAACCTTGGCTCGAGTGACCATGAGCTAATTCGGTTTAAACTAAATGGAAGGATTAACAGAAATAAAACTGTGACTAAGGTTTACGATTTCAAAAAGGCCAACTTTTATAAATTAAGGCAACTACTTAGGGAAATGGATTGGGCTAACATACTTAGAGAGCTAAAGGCAGATGAGGCCTGGGATTATTTCAAGCTGAAGTTGCACGAGCTGTCCGAGGCCTGCATCCCGAGAAAGGGGAAACGGTTAGTAGACAGGAGAATTAGACCGAGCTGGATGAGCGGGCGTCTCAAAGGGGCGATTAAGAAAAAACAGAAAGCGTACAAAGAATGGAAGAGGGGGCAGATCGGTAAGGAAACCTACCTTATTGAGGTCAGAGCATGTAGGGATGCGGTTTTGTGGTCTGTGAGGGGGGAATGTCGGGGGGAGAACAAGAGCAGTGGAAGCATGTGACCGTGAGAAGCAGGCCAAGGAAAAGGAGGGCTAGTGAGGGGGAAATAGAACTCAGGAACAGGTTTGGGTGTTTGGCTAACGAGGAGGGGACGCAGCAGGTGGTAACTGATGGTGGGAGGCAGAGGAAGAAAAGAAGGGCAGCTAGTCCAATAGACAGGGGGGAGGAGTTGATGGAGACAGCATCAATACTCAGCCCCGGGAGGATACAGGGTGGCAATAGGGGGACTATAAGGGTAAATGGAGACAGACAGGACTTACGGCCGCAGGGAACAGGGGATAGACTGGTAGATTGCGCTGCCCCTAGGCAAAGGCAGGTGTATGTGATTGGGGACTCCTTACTGAGGAGGTTAGACAGGCCTGTAACCAGGGCGGACCCAGAAAACAGAAGGGTGTGCTGTCTGCCGGGAGCTAAGATACGGGATGTGGACCTGCGGTTGAAAAGGATCCTAAAGGGAGCAGGTAAGAACCCCTTGATCGTCCTTCACGTAGGAACGAATGACACGGCTAGGTTCTCGCTAGAGAGAATCAAGGGAGATTATGCCAGGCTGGGGAAGACGCTTAAGGAAGTTGAGGCTCAGATTATCTTCAGTGGGATTCTGCCTGTTCCTAGAGAAGGACAGCAAAGGGCAGACAGAATTGTGAGGATAAATAGCTGGCTGAGGGAGTGGTGCTATAAGGAGGGCTTTGGGATGTATGGCCACTGGGAGGCGTTCGGGGACAGACAGCTGTTCTCGCGGGATGGACTTCACCTGAGTAGGGAAGGAAATAGACTTCTGGGAGGAAGGCTGGCTCATCTCATCAAAAGGGCTTTAAACTAGGAACTTGGGGGAGACGGTTGGGAGATGTCCAGTTAATCTCCACGCCAGATTCCAACACTGAAAATGAGGGCGAAGAGATAAGCACAGATATAGATAGGGGTAGGGAATTGGACATTAGAAGGAGGGGGCGGATGGACACTAGGGGGTCCGTACCAAAGTGCATAACTAATGGGAGAAAGGACAGACAGCATACGGTAAGATGTTTATACACCAATGCGAGAAGCCTAGGTAACAAAATGGAGGAACTGGAGCTCCTGGTCCAAGAAATGAAACCTGATATCGTAGGAATAACCGAAACATGGTGGAACTGTAGTCATGACTGGAGTACAGGTATCGAAGGGTATGTGCTGTTTAGGAATGACCGGAAAAAAGGTAAAGGTGGGGGTGTGGCACTGTATGTGAATAATGAACTAAAATGTAAAGAAATAATAAGTGATGGAATGGATAAGACAGAGTCTGTCTGGGCAATGATTACACTGGGTAAAAGAACTACTAGAGCCTCCCCTGAGATACTGCTTGGGGTGTGCTATAGACCGCCGGGATCTAGCCTGGATGCGGACAGAGAACTATTTAATGTTTTTAAGGAAGTAAAAACTAATAAGAGCTGTGTGATCATGGGGGACTTTAACTTCCCAGACATAGATTGGGGAACAAATGCTAGTAACAATAATAGGGCTCAGATGTTCCTAGACGTGCTAGCAGATGAATTCCTTCAGCAAGTAGTAGCTGAACCGACGAGGGGGGATGCCATTTTAGATTTGGTGCTGGTGAGTAGTGAGGACCTAGTTGAGGAAATGATAGTAGGGGACAACCTTGGCTCGAGTGACCATGAGCTAATTCGGTTTAAACTAAATGGAAGGATTAACAGAAATAAAACTGTGACTAAGGTTTACGATTTCAAAAAGGCCAACTTTTATAAATTAAGGCAACTACTTAGGGAAATGGATTGGGCTAACATACTTAGAGAGCTAAAGGCAGATGAGGCCTGGGATTATTTCAAGCTGAAGTTGCACGAGCTGTCCGAGGCCTGCATCCCGAGAAAGGGGAAACGGTTAGTAGACAGGAGAATTAGACCGAGCTGGATGAGCGGGCGTCTCAAAGGGGCGATTAAGAAAAAACAGAAAGCGTACAAAGAATGGAAGAGGGGGCAGATCGGTAAGGAAACCTACCTTATTGAGGTCAGAGCATGTAGGGATGCGGTGAGAAAGGCCAAAAGCCGTGTAGAGTTGGACCTCGCAAGGGGAATTAAATCCAATAGTAAGAGGTTTTATAGCCATATAAATAGGAAGAAAACAAAGAAAGAGGAAGTGGGACCACTGAAGCATGTAAATGGAGTGGAGATTAAGGATAATCTAGGCATGGCACAATATCTAAATGAATATTTTGCGTCAGTATTTAATAAGGCTAATGAAGGGTTTAGGAATAGAGGGAGCGGGACAGAGGGGAATAAAGGAGGGGCGATTGACATTACAGTATCAGAGGTGGAAGCCAAACTTGACCAGCTAAATGGGACTAAATCGGGCGGACCGGATGATCTCCATCCTAGAATATTGAAGGAGCTGGCGCGAGAAATTGCAAGCCCCTTGGCGATAATTTTTAATAAATCTGTAAACTCGGGGGTGGTACCGATGGACTGGAAAATAGCTAATGTGGTTCCTATTTTTAAGAAGGGGAAAAAAAGTGACCTGGGTAACTACAGACCTGTTAGTTTAACTTCTGTAGTATGCAAGGTCTTGGAAAAAATTTTGAAGGAAAAAGTAGTTGAGGACCTTGAGGTGAATGGCAATTGGGACAAATTACAACATGGGTTTACGAAAGGCAGATCGTGCCAAACCAACTTGATCTCCTTCTTTGAGAAAGTAACAGACCTTCTAGATAAAGGAAATGCGGTGGATCTAATTTACCTCGATTTTAGTAAAGCGTTTGATACTGTCCCGCACGAGGAATTATTGGTTAAATTGGAAAAGATGGGGATCGATATTAAATTCCAGAGGTGGATAAAAAACTGGTTAAAGGGGAGACTGCAACGGGTAGTACTGAAAGGTGAACTGTCGGGTTGGACGGAGGTCACCAGTGGGGTTCCTCAAGGTTCGGTTTTGGGTCCGATTTTATTCAATCTATTCGTTACTGACCTCGGAACCGAATGTAGGAGTGGGCTGATAAAGTTTGCGGATGACACAAAGTTGGGAGGTATTGCCAATTCGGAGAAGGATAGGGATATTCTGCAGGGAGACTTGGATGACCTTGTAAATTGGAGTAAAAATAATAGGATGAGATTTAATAGTGAGAAGTGTAAGGTGATGCATTTAGGGATGACTAATAAGAATTTTAGTTATAAGTTAGGGACGCATAGGTTGGAAGTGACGGAGGAGGAGAAGGACCTCGGAGTCCTGGTTGATCGTAGGATGACTATGAGTCGGCAATGTGACGTGGCTGTGAAAAAAGCTAATGCGATTTTGGGATGCGTCAGGCGAGGTATTTCTAGTAGGGACAGGGAGGTGCTGCTTCCGTTATACAAGGCGCTGGTGAGACCTCATTTGGAGTACTGTGTGCAGTTCTGGTCTCCTATGTTTAAAAAGGATGAACTCAAACTGGAACGGGTACAGAGAAGGGCCACTAGGATGATCCGAGGAATGGAAAACCTTTCCTATGAAAGGAGACTCGAGGAGCTCGGTTTGTTTAGCCTAACCAAAAGAAGGCTGAGGGGGGATATGATTGCTATCTTTAAATATATCAAAGGGATTAATACCAAGGAGGGAGAGGAATTATTTCAGCTCAGTAGTAATGTGGACACGAGAACGAATGGATATAAACTGGCCGTGGGGAAGTTTAGGCTTGAAATTAGAAGAAGGTTTCTAACCGTCAGAGGGGTGAAATTTTGGAACAGCCTTCCGAGGGAAACGGTGGAGGCGAAAGACCTTTCTGACTTCAAGATTAGGCTTGATAAGTTTATGGAGGGAATGGTTTGAAGGGATAACGTGATTTTAGTCAATTAGGCATTAACGTGCCATCGCGGGTAAAATGAGGATCCGGCTGTAGAATCTTGCCTGTATGCTCGGGGTACTGCTGATCGCCATATTTGGGGTCGGGAAGGAATTTTCCTCCAGGGTAGATTGGCAGAGGCCCTGGAGGTTTTTCGCCTTCCTCCGCAGCATAGGGCAGGGCTCGCAGGCTGGAATATTCTGTTGTGGGTGGGTCAGCTTTTGTGGCCTGCATCATGCGGGAGGTCAGACTAGATGACCATATTGGTCCCTTCTGACCTTAAAGTCTATGAGTCTATGAGTCTATAATAAAAGACATTTTATAGCTTCATTTTGAGCCTATTTTTGAAAATATGGACAGTGCTTTCACCTGATGAAACACAATTTAGATGGGGCTACTATAAGGTGGGTGCATAACTGGCTGGATAACCGTACTCAGAGAGTTGTTATTAATGGTTCCCAATCCTGCTGGAAAGGCATAACGAGTGGGGTACTGCAGGGGTCTGTTTTGGGACCAGCTCTGTTCAATATCTTCATCAACGACTTAGATATTGGCATAGAAAGTACGCTTATTAAGTTTGCGGATGATACCAAACTGGGAGGGATTGCAACTGCTTTGGAGGACAGGGTCATAATTCAAAATGATCTGGACAAATTGGAGAAATGGTCTGAGTTAAACAGGATGACGTTTAACAAAGACAAATGCAAAGTGCTCCACTTAGGAAGAAAAAATCAGTTTCACACATACAGAATGGGAAGAGACTGTCTAGGAAGGAGTGCGGCAGAAAGCGATCTAGGGGTTATAGTGGACCACAAGCTAAATATGAGTCAACAGTGTGATGCTGTTGCAAAAAAAGCAAACATGATTCTGGGATGTATTAACGGGTGTGTTGTGAGCAAGACACGAGAAGTCATTCTTCCGCTCTACTCTGCTCTGGTTAGGCCTCAGCTGGAGTATTGTGTCCAGTTCTGGGCACCGCATTTCAAAAAAGATGTGGAGAAATTGGAAAGGGTCCAGAGAAGAGCAACAAGAATGATTAAAGGTCTTGAGAACATGACCTATGAAGGAAAGCTGAAAGAATTGGGTTTGTTTAGTTTGGAAAAGAGAAGACTGAGAGGGGACATGATAGCAGTTTTCAGGTATTTAAAAGGGTGTCATGAGGAGGAGGGAGAAAACTTGTTCACCTTAGCCTCTAAGGATAGAACAAGAAGCAATGGGTTTAAACTGCAGCAAGGGAGGTCTAGGTTGGACATTAGGAAAAAGTTCCTAACTGTCAGGGTGGTTAAACACTAGAATAGATTGCCTAGGGAGGTTGTGGAATCTCCATCTCTGGAGACATTTAAGAGTAGGTTAGATAAATGTCTACCAGGGATGGTCTAGACAGTATTTGGTCCTGCCATGCGGGCAGGGGACTGGACTCGATGACCTCTCGAGGTCCTTTCCAGTCCTAGAATCTATGAATCTATGAATCTTAAATGTGATGGTCACAAGGAAGCCTAACTTTTTCTGAGTGCTGTGCAGTGTAGAACCAGAGGACGGGTCAGGTTTTAGAAGGCTGTCCATCTTGCAGATGAGTGGGATCAAGGCTTTCCAGATACAATACTATTAATGCAAAGCTGCACTCTGTGAGGGAGTGCACCATCTCACTTAGAGTTCCAGGAGATGCTGTGTATCAAGGATGAATAATGCTTCTTGGAGTACAAGTGGAATGTAATTGCTGGAAATTGTTTTAAAAGTTATAGAGCACACTATACTTGAGCACACTATACTTGTTGGAGGAACGGAGGGGCATGACAAGGCCATGATTTCCATATTTGAGTGGTCAAACTTGCATTTACATAGGTGTCTAAGATAGGAATTAGTCTTAAGTGGTGAATAACCCAATTCAGAACTGGTGACTTGGCTACTTATATTAGAAGGTCAAATCTACCATGTACCTGATCAGTATCCAAATAGAGCTGGGCAGATAACTGATTTTTTGATTTGCTGGCAATACCAAAATAAAATAAATAATTTCAAGGTCAACCTGAAAACATTTTTTTTTGGCAAATCAAACCATTTTTTAAATATAATTTTGGACGGTAACAGGATGGCTTGCCCCATTAAGGGACAGGTGCTTGGGAACCAGCCAACCCTAATTACTGAGGAGGAACACCTGAGGAGGGATCAGAGTAGCAGGAAGTGGAAGTAGTCAGTGCTGAGGGAGTTGCAGGAAGTGCAGATAAGGGAAGAAGCTGCAGAGACTGCCAGAGCTAGGAGAAAATATCCTAAGGGCAGAGGCTAAGGCCAGCAGGGTAATTGCCTGATGGTATTTGCACTTTGGTTTATTGTTTTTTTGTGTGTGTGTTTTTTTTTAAACAAAGAAATCACTGCCAGAAGGGCCCGCAGGACTGCTCAGTGTGGAGTTCAGTTGGGGAGCCCTGAAGAGGGGAGTGATGGATGGCAGGGGAGCCATGAGAGGTGCCATGGAGGAGGCATCTTCTGACAGAGGTCAAACAAAGCATTTTGGACAACCCAAAACAAAGCATTTCATTTTTATTTCAAGTGTTCTTTTAAGTTGTTTTATTTTTTGGATAAAATTGAAGGAAATTTCTAAATGAAAAGTCATTTGAAATAAAAAAAAAGAAATGTTGCATTTTAAAAAGTCTAAACAAAATGGTTTTAGCTTTTTTGGAATTTAGTTTTGTTTTTTTCAGCACAAACAATTTGGCCAAAACGACACCAATTTACAAATGTTTTTGATGTCACCAAATCTGCATTTTTTGCCAAACAGGAGTTTCAGATTTAAAAAGTCACCCAGCTTTATGTCCAATCACAATGGAGCCCTGATCCTGATTGGCACATCTAGGGGTTACAAATAAAAACTAATGAGTGGGGGGAAATGAGCCCACAGAGCAAGGTTCTTACCTGCCCTGATATGTGCTGACACAGGTTAAGGGAAATTGTTTGTGGCTTCTCCATCCTGAGTTTATTTCTATAGTGGCCCAGGTCCTCTTTCTCCCAGACATGTCCCTTACTCTGGGAGGGAGGTGGTGTAGGAGTACATACTCTGCCTCTATGCCAGTGGACTCCCGTAATATTTAGGAAACACTATGACAAAGGTGTGTATGCATTTTAAAAAAAATCATATGAGAAAGGCAGGTTCACAGGTTAGAATCCAAAATAAGAACTTTTCCTATCCACCTCTGCAGTGGCTTTTGCTTGTGTTGGAACTCCAGGAGAGATTTGGTTATCAAATTTTCAGCTTTTAAATACAGAGAAAATTATTTAAGTGGCTGTAATATTCCCATTTTGCATGTGGTCCTCGCACCAAGCATGCAATCATTTCTGAATGAAACAAATGGCACAAAGCCAAAAAAACCCACCACCCTTGCATTAATTTTGTGGCAATGGTTGTTTCATATCTATAGGTTTGTTTCATAACTATAGGTTTGGGAGAAAAGAAAAATAAAATAATTTTTAGCTAATTGTGAAGGGAAAGGTACTAAACAAATGGGTCTGAAGAATGAAAGGTATATTGAAAATTAGACAATGAAAAACATTAGATGAACAGTGTAAGCAGTCCAGAGGCTGGGAAATCCTGAGGCTTGTAAAAATGACTAACTGCAAAAGGGAGGTTTCAATGAGTTTTAACTGAGTAAATTAGTTTCTTTTAGTATATTTAGTAGCACATAGATAAAGATTGTTATGTTGGCATATGGAATGTTAGCTGTCTGGGAATAAGGGACTTGAGTTAATTGCTTGTCTTTTTTTCCCCTCTCTTTTTATGTTCAATTGGATTCTTGGAAGAATTTATCTTAAAAGACTTGGAAGAAGCTTAAACTATATGAAGCCCTTCATAGTTATTTTTGTGTTTCTTTGCCTGCACATGATTTCATTTATATTCAGAGTGAATCTTGTCCTTTATTGTGTCCAGTAGTATGTCTGTTAATGTTTTCACCTTCACACATGATACAATTAACAATGGTCAGAATTAGACACGTACACAGGGCAGAAATTTCATTTTGCAAAGGATTTTGAGATTTTAAAATCTGACATTGTTCCAAATTGGAATGAAAACCGTAAATTTTGAAAATCTCTGTGAAGGAAAATTCCAAACAAAATTTCTTTGTAGGTTGATCAAAACATTTTGTTTTGATTTTGACTCTTCCCCCCCTATCATATTACAGCATATAAGAAAATACAAAGTTTAAAAACAAATTCAAGACAAAAAGTCAATTCAAAATGAAAAATTGAACTGTTGAGTTCCATAAATGGATACCCTGATTTTGTGAAGCATTTCAATTTCAACAGAAGTGCATATTCCAGTGAATATGCTGCAGCAAAGTTTTTCTGACCAGCTTTAGTCAGAAGACAATCCTGAGAGGGCAAATCTCTAACCTCTTCAGGCCTCTAGACAGCCAGTTCTTTACTAACATCTGATGGGGGAAGAAGGATGGTCTAGTTGATAGGTTGCTAGCCTAAGACTCAGGGGAGCTGGATCAGCCACAGAGTTCCTGTGTGAACTTGGACAAGTCACTTAATCTATCTGTGTCTAAGTTCCCCATCTGCAAAATTAGTATGATACATTCCTAAATCACAGGTTTGAGGACAAAATCCATTGATGACTTGGAAATAGACTTACATAACTGTACACACAATAAATCTAAGTGGCATCTGGGCCTATGTGCTAACATTCAAATCAGTATGCAATAACAGTCTCCTTCATGTGGGAAAACGAGTTGCAGATTTAAGTATGAGGTACTTTAAGGCCTGGTCTACACTAGGCGTTTATGTCGAATTTAGCGCCGTTACATCGAATTAACCCTGCACCTGTCCACACCACGAGGCTATTTAGTTCGACATAGAGGTCTCTTAAATTTGACTTCTGTACTCCTCCCCAACGAGGGGAGTAGCGCTAAATTCGACATGGCCATATCGAATTAGGCTTGGTGTGGATGGAAATCGACGGTAATAGCTCCGGGAGCTATCCCACAGTGCACCACTCTGTTGACGCTCTGGACAGCAGTCCGAGCTCGGATGCTCTGACCAGCCACACAGGAAAAGCCCCGGGAAAATTTGAATTCCTTTTCCTGTCTGGGCAGTTTGAATCTCATTTCCTGTTTGGACATCGTGGCGAGCTCAGCAGCACTGGCAACGATGCAGAGCTCTCCAGCAGAGATGGCCGTGCAATCCCAGAATAGAAAGAGGGCCCCAGCATGGACTGATCAGGAAGTCTTGGATCTCATCGCTGTGTGGGGCGATGAGTCCGTGCTTTCCGAGCTGCGCTCCAAAAGACGGAACGCAAAGATCTATGAGAAGATCTCTAAAGCCATGGCAGAGAGAGGATACAGCCGGGATGCAACGCAGTGCCGCGTGAAAATCAAGGAGCTGAGACAAGGCTACCAGAAGACCAAAGAGGCAAACGGACGATCCGGATCCCAGCCCCACAGATCCCGTTTCTACGAGGCACTGCATTACATCCTTGGTGCGGCCGCCACCACTACCTCACCACTGACTGTGGACTCTGAGGATGGGATATTGTCCACAGCCGGTTCCTCGGACATGTTAGCGGACGGGGAAGATGAGGAAGGAGATGAGGAGGACGAGGCAGTCGACAGCGCTTACCAAGCTGATTTCCCCGACAGCCAAGATCTCTTCATCACCCTTACAGAGATCCCCTACCAACCCTCCCCAGCATGTAACCCGGACACAGATTCAGGGGAAGGATCAAGCGGTAAGTGCTTTAAACATATAAACATTTATTTTTTACAAAACTGGAATATTAAGAATAAGAACAATGTGTGCTTCATGATTTCTTTACCCTGTGCGCTTAAGTAATCAGTTCCAACTATTTAAAAAAAATCAAACAGTGTCCGGTTGTGCATGATTCTGCTGCCCAAGCTGCTCCACTCTTTAGTCCCTGCCACTGCAGCTATATTAAAATCCGGTCTATATGTCCGGGGATAGAGCAATAATCCTCCACGGACATCTCAACGAAGCTCTCCTGCAGGTAATGGGAAAGCCTGTTCATCAGGTTCCTGGGGAGAGCGGCCTTATTGGGTTCTCCGAAGTAGGAGACGTTCCCGCGCCAGGAGACAAGCAAGTACTCCGGGATCATTGCCTTGCACAGCATGGCGGCATAGGGCCCTGGTCTTTGCAGGCTTTCTCGAAGCATCCTTTCCTTCTCGCTGTCCGAGATCCTCATGATAGTTATGTCGCTCATGATGACCTGCTTTGAATTAGGTAGGGGACTGTTAGTATTGGGACTGCTTGCAAGTTCCTTTACAGAACTGTAACCGCTGGTTTACAGCCACGCGGTGGGGGCGGGAGAGAGGCAGCATACAGGGATCTTTCCCTGGGACATCCGTGAGGGGGTGGGACAGGGCCAGAGTTCATGCTTGGCCGATTGCTGGCAGCAGAGACTGGCATTGCTTTCAATGTGAAAGGAGGCCAGTGGTACTCCTAAAGTTTTAAGCAGCCACAAGTCTACGGCTTACCATGTTTGCCTGCTACAGAGATTACCGTGTCCTGCCCCGCTTCCCAGATCGGCAGTGCAAAACCCCAGGCACTGAAGGCGAGGTTCGAAAATTCGACCTTGTCCTGAGTGCGCATGTGATAGGTGCGGTGCATGGTCTTGTTCACAGAGAAAGACTATGTTCTTTGTTCACAACTACATTTCTGTTTCGGAGGAATTCACTACCTTTTCCTCATTCCCACAGCCACATCTGCGACTGTCTCCCAACCCAGCCTGGCATCACACTCCCAGAGGCTAGCGCACATTAGGCGGAGGAAGAAGAAGACGCGAGAGGACATGTTCTCAGAACTAATGGGCTGCTCCCGAGCCCAGGCAGCACAGCAGAACCATTGGAGGGAGAATTTGTCCCAAATGCACCGGACACACATGGAACGTGAGGAGAGGTGGCGGCAGGAAGACCAGCAGGCGACTCAAACGCTGCTTGGACTTCTGAGGGAGCAAACGGACACGCTCCGGCGCCTTGTTGATGTTCTGCAGGAACGGAGGCAGGAGGACAGAGCCCCGCTGCAGTCTATCAGTAACCGCACTCCCCCGCCACCAAGTCCCATACCCCCCTCGCCCAAAGTCCAAAGAAGGAGGGGCGGCAGAGTCCGTGAAAACTCTCACTCCACCCCAGCAGACTGCTCAAGCACCAGAAGGCTGTGATTCCCCAAAATTTGAAAAGTCCTTTCCTGCCCGTCTCACCCAAGCCCCCGTCCAAGTTTCACCCCCCAGTTTCATGTGTGGTTGTTAATAAAAAATAAGTTTCTGTTCAGTACTGTTTCAGTCATGTTCTTTTGAGGGAGAGTCTGTCTGAAGGGGGGGAAGGGGCTTGGTAATTGGTCAGGACAGTCACCTTTATCAGGGTACAGAGGCGGGGGCAGGTCCAGCAGCAGGGCACATACACAGTGCAGTGACTAGTTACCCTGGTCAGTCTGGGAGGTGGTTTTCATGTTCTGTGCGTGGGGGGGGGGGGGTTGCACTGTGACTTTGTTGCGGGGGAGGGCAGTTACAAATCTTATGCAGCGGTCCTTGTCCTGGATCACAGAGCCACGCAGCAGGGGATCTGTAACCCTCCTCCCCCTGCCATAAAGTCACATAGCCCCCACATACATGCAGTCCCGCTCAGGAGGGCTGGCAGGCTCCTTTGAAACAACCAGTCCGCCACTGCGAATCCTGTCATTCCTGGAGTTTAGAAGGATCATTTGCATCAGTACACTACACCCGCTCCCCACCACAGTCTGCGTCCCAGGTTTCAAACATTCCTGCGAAAACAGTACTAAAGACAACGGTGTTCATTAACAAAATAAAACTGATTTTATTTTTTTGGAAGGGGGTGGAGGGGGTATGTAACTGGAGAGGATAGTCAATAGTAACTGGGTAAAGAAATGGGGGCAGGTTCAGCTTCCCTGTACACAAACTGAAAAGTCACTGGGAACCATGCTCACTGTGGAACCTAGCTTTCAAAGCCTCCCGGATGCACAGCGCGTCCCGCTGGGCTCTTCTAATCGCCCGGCTGTCTGGCTGTGCGTAATCAGATGCCAGGCTATTTGCCTCAACCTCCCACCCCGCCATAAAGGTCTCCCCCTTGCTCTCACAGAGATTGTGGAGCACACAGCAAGCTGCTATAACAATGGGGATATTGGTTTCGCTGAGATCACAGCGAGTCAGTAAGCTTCTCCATCTCCCCTTGAGACGGCCAAAAGCACACTCCACCACCATTCTGCACTTGCTCAGCCGGTAGTTGAACAGTTCTTTTTCAGTGTCCAGGGCGCCAGTGTAGGGCTTCATGAGCCAGGGCATTAGCGGGTAGGCTGGGTCCCCAAGGATCACTGTAGGCATCTCCACATCCCCAAGAGTTATTTTGTGGTCCGGGAAGTAAATACCTTCCTGCAGCCGTCTAAACAGACCAGAGTTCCTGAAGACGCGAGCGTCATGAACCTTGCCCGGCCATCCGACGTTGATGTTTGTAAAACGTCCCCGATGGTCCACCAGTGCTTGCAGCACCATTGAAAAGTATCCCTTTCTGTTAATGTACTGGCTGGCCTGGTGGTCCGGTCCCAGGATAGGGATGTGAGTTCCATCTATAGCCCCACCGCAGTTTGGGAATCCCATCGCGGCGAAGCCATCTATGATGACCTCCACGTTTCCCAGGGTCACTACCTTTGAGAGCAGTACCTTAACGATTGTGTTGGCTACTTGCATCACAACAACCCCCACGGTAGATTTGCCCACGCCAAACTGGTTTGCGACAGACCGGTAGCTGTCCGGCGTTGCAAGCTTCCAGAGGGCTATGGCCACTCGCTTCTGGACAGTCAGGGCTGCTCGCATCCGGGTGTCATTGCGCTTCAGGGCAGGGGACAGCAACTCACAAAGTTCAAGGAAAGTCACCTTCCGCATGCGAAAGTTTCGCAGCCACTGGGATTCGTCCCAGACCTGCAGCACTATGCGGTCCCACCAGTCCGTGCTTGTTTCCCGTGCCCAGAATCGCCGTTCCACAACATCCACATGACCCATTGTCACCGTGATGTCCTCGGAGCTGGGTCCCGTGCTTTCTGACAGGCCTGTGCTACTCTCAGACTTCAGGCCCTCACCGCGGTGCCGTAGCCTCCTCACCTGGTTTATCTGCATCTGCCTCTGGGAAAGGTGGATGATAACCTGCGAGGTGTTGACAACGGCCACAACTGCAGCGATGGTCGCAGCGGGATCCATGCTCGCAGTGCTGTGGCGTCCGCGCTGTCACTGACCAGAAAAGTGCGCAAACTGATTTCCCGCCCGCGCTTTCAGGGAGGGAGGGAGGGCGGTAGTGACAGACGGATGACGACAATTACCCAAAAGCACCCTCGACACATTTTTTTTACCCAGAAGGCATTGGCGGCTCGACCCAGAATTCCAATGGGCAGCGGGGACTGCGGGAACTCTGGGATAGCTGCCCACAGTGCACCGCTTCCAATGTTAACGCTTTCCCCGTTAGTGTGGACTCACAAATTCGAATTACTGTCCTTAGTGTGGACACACACGTTCAAATTTGCAATATCGATTCCACATATTCGATTTAAGTGAAATCGAAATACCCTCGTAGTGTAGACATACCTTTAGAGGATAATTACCAACCTTACCAAAGTTATTAGAAGGTACCCAGCAGGACACTTGTAAAGTTTCAATTATCACTAATAGCCCAACCTGGGTAGCTATCCAACCTCATCTATTGTGGCTCGATTTTATTTAACCAATTCTGATTATTTTCAGAAACAGATTGCAATTCCTAAATATTAACTTTAACAGTTTTTTTTTTTCAAAATTAATTAACTTGAAAACTCCCTTGCCATGAAACCCTCAATCTAAAATAATCTGAATTTACTTTAGCAGTTGTCCCTGTTAACCTGACATGGTAATGTGCAGCAAGAGCCAGAAATATTAACAATACATGCTTTCATCCCCCAACCCCTTTTTTCTTTTACAATATGCTGCAGAGACTGGGTTTAAAGGCAATCTCAAAACAGTGTAAAATGCTGATTTACAGCTTAAACTTTTGTTTTGCTTTCCAAAGACCTAAAGATGGCAGGTGAGGGTCAGTGGACGAGTAAAATCTGAGAGCCAGATCCTGAGCCAGAGTCAATTGAGCTACAGTAATTTACACCATTTGAGGATGTGGACCTGAGATTTGTGTGGTAAAATAAAAAATCAGATAGTTTATATCTCCACAAGTTTCCCTAGCCTCTGTCCAAACATCTGCCTCCAGGTAGTTGCCAACAGTGATACTCAGTACTTCTCAAAGCATCTGGGGGATGGCTTCCAGAATTCCCTGCTTTACCTTGGTCTCTCCTCTTTTACTCATAACGGTTTAGTATCTGTGCTTAGGCCACTGCTTCCCAAACTCCATCTCTATTTTATATTGTGAAAGCCTCTTAACATTCACATATAGTCATGCACCCCAATATTACATCACACTCATCTCCGGAATGCCATTCCTAAATACTTTGTGCCATCCTGATACCTTCATGGGTAGCTAGAATCTTGACCATACCTGACAGGCTCCAGAGGCTGAACCTGCTATGAAGCTGGCTGCCTACATGCTGGCACTCAAGTTCAGTCTCCTGCATATTTTGTTCTTTGTCTCCAGACCACTTCTTGCTTTCTTAACATGCTCAGCACAATCCTTCTGAGCTAATCAAATTCCCCACTAATCACTTAGCACTCTAAGACAGTTTTGTCCCTATTTTATTTCATTCCATTTTGCTCCATTAAGCTCGTAAAACAATTATAGTTTGTTCTCATTTTCTTGAACAATAATATCTGTCCTTTCTCTTTATATCCCACTCATACCATCAGAATAAATAGCTCAGTGGGGAGAAGCATACACAGAGGTATTTGGTCTGACCTGTGACACACTATCCAAGAGGATGGGGAGCCCCCTAAATTTGTTCTTATTTTTTTATATAGTACATGCCTATTTGACAACCATCTCAAGTGAGTTTCAGTATCCCAAATGAAAATCACTTTTATTTCTTACAATATTCTGACAAAACAAAGCTGACTTGATATGGGATGAACTTTGTTGAACAGCTGCCATCAAAGTCCATGATCCAGGAAAGCACGTAAGCATGTATTTCACTTTAAGGATCTGAGTAGTTCTGTTGAGTTCAAGTGATTTATCTGCATAAGGTGCATGTATTAATGCTT
Organism: Emys orbicularis; assembly: GCF_028017835.1. Classification (NCBI taxonomy): domain Eukaryota; kingdom Metazoa; phylum Chordata; order Testudines; family Emydidae; genus Emys; species Emys orbicularis. The sequence continues at coordinate 151,124,478 of NC_088684.1, read as the reverse complement.
TGTTGAATCAGGGCAAACATCGGATAGATGATCACAAACTATTTTGCGGAAGTTTAACTTAAATGGAGTTTTGCTATGAAAAATGATCAACAAAAAGTAACTTGCATTCATTCAGAGTCATAGTTGCGTACCGTCAGGAGAAAAATAGGAGGATCAGAGAGTGAAACTGCTGCATGATAGGAGAGTGGCAGTGGCTATGAACATACATTGTACCATGATTTGTACACTGCTTAAACTTATTCATAAATAACTTACTGCATGAAAACTGGAATATTACTTACCTAGATTAGATGATGGATGGTCTCATTAACAAAAAGCTGCAGGCCCTACCATTATCATCCTCTTTTTTCTCTCCAGCACACTAAGTGCGGGGAGGGGGACTTCACAGAAATTTCCTTTTATCTCTTCATGTTTCTGAGGATTTCCCTCTGCACCCCTGAATGTTATGATGGAGGAACAGAATGCTGATGAGATTATACTTGGTCCAACATACCAACATAACCAGGAGTTAGGGTTGTTGGTTTTTTTGGGGGGGGTGGGGAAGGAAGGGTTAATAGTATCTTTGAGTGCTATGCTGATTGATTTACTTTGTCACCTGGTGTTACTCAACTAGGAACATAAACATATAAAGCTTGCACCTGATACTGTGAGGTGCTGAATGCTGCAAAAACTAAAATGTTCATGTATATTTGTTCAAATTCCAACCAGCTGTTTTGTTTGCGTCATACCCTTTGTATGTGCTGTTCATTAATAGTTGTGCACATGGATTTTTGGGAGAATGGCTGCTCTTCATAGGAATACATATATTGTCATGCAGTAAAGCTGTTCATTATTTGTTGTTCACTATACTCCCAGTGACCAGGCTTAAATCAACCAAATCAAGAAATGGAAACAATGCATGATTGGTAGGTGGTACTGCAACTAATGAATAGTAAATGTACCAAGTGACCAGTTTTCAAAGAACTCATAAACATAAAGTTGCTTGGCCAAATTGATCCTTAGCCCCTTTAGGATAGCTTGACAAGGGGGCAGGGCTAACTCAGGGATAACACGAGTTTAAAAAAACAGCTCCTAAACAGCCAGAGGATCTATCTGTAACTGTGTCTTCTTGGGCCACAACGGAGAATGCAAATTCGGGACAAACTGCTGAGAAATAGGGCAAATACACCCCAAGATTGGTGGCTAATCCGCCATAGGATATACCAAACCAGTAACAAAAATAAACTTCTGTTTCGCCACACTGGCTAACAAGAAGTCATAAAAGCCGTTTCCTTAGACATTCGAGTCCTTGTATTACCACCAAAAACACTAGACTTAGGGCAGGTCTTCACTACCCGCTGGATCGGTGGGTAGAGATCGATCTATCGGGGATCGATTTATCGCGTCTCATCTAGACGCGGATAAATCGATCCCCAAACACACTTCCCGTTGACTTCGGAACTCCAGCTTGCGAGAGGCGGAAGCGGAGTCAATGGGGGAGCGGCAGCAGTCGACCCACCGCTGTCCTCATGGCCAGGTAAGTCGATCTAAGATATGCCGACTTCAGCTAGTTGCGTATCTTAGGTCGACCCCCACCCTTCCAGTGTAGACTACGGCTAAGAGATGAGTGGCTTTTTAAAACCAATCTCTTCAAATAAAAGTTCTTCTGATCCCAAAGGACCAGCCACACACCCAGGTCAATATATGACTTAGATCTTTCACAAAAATGACGCTGATGCCAATCCTTTAGTATCTAAGATCTAAAGGTTTATTCATAGAAAGAAAGAAAGAAAGAAAGAAAGAAAGAAAGAAAGAAAGAAAGAAAGAAAGAAAGAAAGAAAGAAAGAAAGAAAGAAAGAAAGAAAGGCGAGAGTTAAAATTGGTTAAAGAACAAAATACATATAGTAATTGCAAAGTTCTTGGTTCAGGCTTGTAGCAGTGATGGAATAAACTGCTGGCTTAAGTCAAGTCTCCAGCTGCTTCAAAATCATTGGAAGGTCCTCAGTCCATTGGTTAGAATGCTCCCATTAGTATAGTCCAGAGGTTTGGGCAGGAAAGAGGCAAAATGTAGGGGTTTCCAGGGTCTTTTATATCTTCTGCCATGTGGAGGGAAACCTATTGTTTTAAACAAAGCCCTCAGCACAGCTACTGGAAATTTACAGGTGACAAGATAGTGTTTGGAGTCAGATGGGCAAGTCACATGTCAATGCATGAAGTTTTGGACACAGTAGAAGCCATTACCTATACCTCAAACAGCACCTTTGCAGGACAGTCCATTCAGTGTAGAGGGGTGTCTCCCATGGGCATTGTCAGGTAAGTGTTTTATGATGAGCCACTTAATTTGAATAGACCCTCCAAGATGTGCTGGCTATCTTGTTGGCGTTACCCCAGGAGCAAACATTTGAAATACTGGTATACAGCCAATAATCATAACTTCAAATACAAAAATGATACATGCATGCAGACAGCATAATCATAACCAGCGAATCATAACCTTCTCATAGACACCTCACTTGACAACCTTTGTACAAGATTTGTTGCAAATATTATAATAGTGGTTGCAACAATGATCTATAAGGTCATATTTTAATCAGATAACATCACACTAGCGAACAAGAGCAGCTAACAGAGTTTTGCGAGGGAGTTCACCAGGTGAAGGAGGAGAGACTACGCGCTCCTTGGGGTGAGTTTGGTCTGTTAGTTTTTTTGTTTTGTTTTGTGCTTGCTTTCTTGCTTGCTTGATTTAAAGAGTATAATTTGATCTGTTGTGGGGGCTATATGCTGAGCCAAGCAGCCTGGTAGGCAAGGCTGAGAGCTTACTAACAAGTCTCTAGCTCTGACAAGGGGGTAGGCTAACTCAAGGAGAACAGGGGTTTAAAAAGCCAGCTCCTAGGTGACCAGATAAGCTATCAAATCGAGGAGTTTAGTGAGGAAATGCAAGAAGCAGATACACCTAACAAACATACTCCAAACTTACGTCAATAACACCCTCCCCTCCTCCAAGAAAAAAACAAACAAAAAAACCTCTGTGCAAGAGTAAAATGAATGCAGGCAGAAGTCCAGCACCAGACTGGGGGCTATCTAATTTAATGTACTGAATGCAGCATGCATGATTGCCTGCTTTGTGGGCAGGTGGTGTATGTGTGAATATAGTGCAAGCAGCTCATGGCCCTCAGAGACACAGTATGGGTTCTTGAAGCCAGAGTGTCTGAACTGGAGGAGCTAAGAGAGACAGAAAGGTACATAGATGAAATTTTTAGTGACACAATAGAATGGTCCCACCCCAGGCTGACAGGCTCTGTGCTGCTGAGGAGGATGAAAGTCTCAGTGAAGGAGAACATCAAATTGGAGGAGAGGAAAACAATCACATAGTTGGGACCCTTCTTCCAGATGATGTCATCATATCCTCTCACACTGAGGAAACCACTTCTAGGGAGGGAAGCCCAGATACTAGGAAGAATCAGATAATAGTAATGCATGATTCGATTATTAGAAATTCAGATAGCTGGGTTTGTGATGACCGGGAGAACTTCATAGTAAATTGCCTGCTGGGTGTGAAGGTTGCATACCTCATGAGACATCTAGACAGAATTATGTTCAGTGATGGGGAAGAGCCAGTGGTGGTAGCACATATAGGTACAGTGACATAGGGAAAGGTAAGAGAGAGGTCCTGGAGGCCAAATTTAGCCTGTTAGATAAGAGATTAAAGGACCTCAATGGTAGCATTCTCTGATATGTTTCCAGTTCCACACACAGGACCCAATAGACAGGCAGAACTGCACGATAAGACAATGGTGATTGGAGGAGGGATTTAGGTATTTTTAGGGAACCATTTGGAAAAGGAGGGGCCTATACAGGAAGGAGGGCTCCACCTAAACAAAAACAGAACCAGATTGCTGGTATGTAAAATTAAAAAGGTCATAGAGGAGTTGCTAAACTAAGGGCTGGGGGACACCTGATAGGTGTGGAGGAGCACATAGTTCAGGTGGGGACATCCCTTAGGGATACATTTATTAAAGGAGGAACTCTATATCCTAGGCTAGGTCTACACTGCAGCGGGGGTCCGACCTAAGATACGCAACTTCAGCTACGTGAATACCGTAGCTGAAGTTGCGTATTTTAGGTCGGCTTACCTAGCGGTGAGGACGCGGGAAAGTCGACCGCTGCCGCGCTGCCGCCGACTCCGCTGCCGCCTCCTGCCGAGGTGGATTTCCGGAGTCGACGGCAGAGCGATCAGGGATCGATTTTACCGCGTCTTCACTAGACGCGGTAAGCCGATCCCCGATAAACCGATTGCTACCCGCCGGATCGGCGGGTAGTGAAGACAAAGCCTAAGTCAAGAGGCTAGGAAAGAAGTTGGTTAAGTACAGGTAGGGGCTAGTGAGGAACAGTCAAACTTATAAGAGTCCCATTTAAAGGCAAGCAACTGAATATTGACAAATAAGTACAAGTGCTTATGTACTAATCCTAGAAGTCTAAATACTAAAATGGGTGAACCAGAGTATCTGGCATTAAATTAGGATATTGATATAATAGGCATCACAGAAACTTGGTGGAATGAAGGTGATCAATGGGTTCAGCAGTAGGTATATATTACTGACCACCTGATCAGGATGGTGATAGTGATTGTGAAATGCTCAGGGAGAATAGAGAGCCTATACAGGTAGAGAAGACAATAATAATGGGGGATTTCAATTATCCTCATATTGTCTGGGAATATGTCACCACAGGAAGGGGTGTAGAAATACAATTTCTAGACACAGTCAATGATTTCTTCATGTAGCAGCTTGTCCTGGAACTTGCAAGGGAAGAGGCAAGCCTTGATTTAGTCCTAAGTGGAACACAGGGTTTGGTCCAAGAAGTGAATATAGTTTAACTGATTGGTAATAGCAGCCATAACATTTAACATCCTAGTGTGTGTGTGTGGAGGGGGGGGAATGCCAGAGAAACCCATCTTCAAAAAGGGAACTGTAAAAACTAAGGAAGCTATTTAAATGGAAATTAAAAGGAACAGTCATAGGGGTGAAATGCCTGCAAACTGCATGGAAAATATTTAAAAACACCATAATAGAGGTCCAAGCTAAAATGTATACCTCAAATTAAAAATATATATACATAGTAAGAGGACCAAAAAATGCCAGCATAGCTAAGCAATGCAGATAGGTAAATTGTGTGGTCTCCAAAGGATATATACTGGGATATGTGCTGTTCAACATCTTCATAAATGATCTGAAAAAGGGGTAAGCAGTGCGGTGGCAAAATTTTCAGATGATACAAAATTACTCAAGATAGTTAAATCCAAAGCAGACTGCAAAGAGTTACAAAGCAATCTCATAAAACTGGGTGAATGTGCAACAAAATGGTAGATGAATTTCAATAAGTGCAAAATAATGCACATTGAGGAAAAAAAAGAATCTCAACTATACATACAAAATGATGAGGCCTAAATTAAAAGATCTCAAGAACAATATCTTAGAGTCATCCTGGATAGTTCACTGAAAACATCAGCTTAATGTGCAGCACCAATCAAAAAAGCTCACAAAATGTTAGGAACCATTAGGAAAGGGTTAGATAATAAGACAGAAAATATCATAATGACACTATATAAATCCATGGTATGCCCACACCTTTAATATTGCATGCATTTGTAGTTACCTCATCTCAAAAAAAGATATATTTGAATGGGAAAAGGTGCTCAGAATGGCAACAAAAATGATTCGGGGTATGGAACAACTTTCAGATGAGGAGAGATTGAAAATAATGGAACTACTCAGTTTAGAAAAGAGACAACTAAAGGAGGATTTGATAGAGGTCTATAAAATCATGAATGGTGTGCAGAAAGTGAATGGGAAATGTTATTTACCTCTTCCTATAACACAAGAACTGGGGACCATCCAATATAATTAATAGGCAGTAGGTTATTGTTGCTGTTGTTGCTTTAAAAAAGTACTTTTTCACACAATGCACAGTCAACCTGTGGAACTTATTGCCATGGGATATTGTGAAGACCAAAAGTGTAACTGATTTTAAAAAATATCGATAAGTTCAGGGAGGATAGGTCCAACACTGGCTACAGAGGCGTAGCGAGCGCCCTCCGTACCCTCCGACCGGAGGGGGCCCCGCAAGGAAGGGGGCCCCTAAAAGTGGCAAAATAAATACCGCATTCCAGTTTCTGCATTGTAAGGGGCCCCGCCAGGACATATGTTCGGAGGGGGCCACCGTTCGGAGGGGGCCACGTTCTTTGTTGCTACGGCCCTGACTGGCTATTAGCCAAAATGTCACAGACACAACCCCATGCTCCGGGTGTCCCTAAACCTCCATCTGCAGATGCTGGGACTGGACAATGGGGGATGGATCACTCAAAATTGCCCTGTTCTGTTCATTCCCTCTGGCACGGGACACTGTCAGACACAGGATATTGGGCTAGATGGGCTACTGGTCTGACCCACTATGACTGTTCTTATGTTCTTATTCAATAAATACTTATGAAAAATGAATATCTATTTGGAGACCAACAGAGTGATGTCTGGAGACTCTCCAAGTTAATAATACCTAAGTAATATGGCTTCTTTAGAATTAGGGAGAGGGGGTGTTTTGTAGCGTCAGAGGTCTGTTGTGGGTTAATTAGCTGGAAGGGACAGAAAGCTTTTGTAGTGGCAGTAGAGAGGGTAGTGTCTGGTGTAATGTAGAGGAAGAAATGGTATTAAGGGCATGATTTTCAAAGGGACAGAGCACCATCAAATCCAACTGAAGACAATTGGATTTGTACATGTTCATCCTCTCAAAAAATCAGGCTCTAACAGTAATAGTTTAGGTGAGTTCAAATGGGATTTGGGTACAGCATCCCCATTTTTTGAGGACGCATTCAAACACACCTAACCTTTTGCAGTTTGTTAATACTGGTTTTCATATCTTCCTTTCTGCTTAGTAAATGACATAGAAATGTACATCATCCAGAAATGAAATCAGCAAGAGCAATCCAAGCCCCTGAAGAGGAGCCAACAATTACCATGCCCCCCCAAAAGATTAAATGATCATAGCATATTTTTATTTTAAAAGTATTTTCTCTTTCTCCACCCCACTAACCCTCCAAAAAAAAAAAAAAAAAAATCCAAACAAATCGTAGATTTTTCATAGAATGTATAGCTCCAAAAACTTCTCCAGGCTCTTCCTTCTCCAGCTTTTACTTGAATCTTTCCAAGTCTTGTTAAACCACTTCAGGCAGTGGATCAACATTTTATCGTTAAGACTAGCAGTAGACCTAATTCTGCATTTTGGCCAAAATTCCACTTTCACCCTATTGAGGCAAACAAGCAGTGTTTATATTAAAGCTCTTATGGCATTGTTTTAAATTGGTCTATTTGCAGCAGGTCAGTAGAATATTTTTACACACATAATTTCCTCTCAAGTAGTGATATCAAAAATGATTGCACAAAGTGATTTTTTCTTACATTTAAATTAAATTGAGGGGAAAAAACAAGTTTGGCACCTCTTGGTAGAGATTAGGTCAAGCCTCATGAAACATAGGAAATTCTGATTAAAATATTTTTTGCCCAAGCAGGGTGACTGCAGGGAGGATCTGATATGTGTGCTGTAAATCAAACTATATATTGAGGACAAGGATATTAAGAATTCACCTTGTATTGCTTTGCAGTACTTCTTGCCCTTAGAAACAGTAATCAGTCTGTACAAAGCACTTTTAACACTGATAAATCTCTCCAAAGTGTCCTGATTAAAATGCTCCTCTGTTTTTTACTACTCCCCATTTGCCAGTAATGCTGAAGTGAAGGAAATTGAGCTGTGGGTATAGGTACAGAAATCATACACAAGTTTAGGTCCCATTGACTCCAACTTTTACAATATTTTCTGTGGGGTTTTTTTTCTTAAAGCCCCAGGTCCTGGTGTCATATGTTTATGTGAGAATCTCAGTTTTCATTTGAAAACAAAAGTAAGTATCTGGCACTCGTGTCTGTGAAGAAAAGCTTGGAAACATGAACCTTTAAGGCTCAAAAACCAGAAGGCAAATAATAACACCCAACTTATTTTTTTTTAAAATCTTATTCTTTAAGCCAATCTCATGATTTTTGAATGCATGGGGTCAGTAATATGGCAAATGTCACTGTTAGACCTACAGACTCCAAACTGGCATGGAATAGTGAGCTGGTTTCTATCCTGTCTCATGCAGCATCAACACGTTCAGCTACATCCTGATTGTAAAATCATTATCTGTGATGATGTGTAAGTAGCATTTTCATATCACAGATAGTCTTACTTTATTATTTATTGATCTTACACCTTAAACCTCTCAGATTTCAATGGAACTACACAGGAATTAAAAACAGGGTGCCACTGGGGTGAAACCATTTTGGCAATTTGCTGATGGTAGACTCTCCAGTTCAGAAAGGTTGAACTGATCACTGATCATAGACTGCAACATTTTCAATTTATACTGTGAGTATCATTTTATGTTAAGGGACCCTGCTAATTTCCATGGAAGTAAGTGGAAAGTCTTCCATTAACATAACTGAGAGCTGGATTGGACCCTGGAGTCCTGCTCCTGATCCCATTGAAATCAATGGCAAAAATCCTATTGAATTCAATGGTGCAGGACAGGCACTAAGGGAGTAAGTCCTTGTAAAATTAAAGGAATTTTATCACTCTTTGTCCATGCTTTTGCTACCTGTCCAGCCCACGCACAATCCCTGTCCCATTGAAAGAGCCACTGCAATCTTAGCTACGCAGTGCTAGATTCACAAAATAACAACAACAACAACAGCAACAAAACGTAAGTGTAGAGAGGCTAACTTTTAGGTGCCCAATGATTCTTTCATTATTTATCCACAGTGCAGCAGTTTCAACATGGGTGAGGGGAGTGGAGAGAGACACAATGATTCTATAGCTAGTGGTTAGAGCAGTCAGTTGGGAGGTAGAAACCCAGGATCCAGTCCGCCTGCTCCAATTAAGTTTTTAATTATTTATCCACAGTGGAACAGCTTCAACAGTGGAGACTGAGAAAGTCCCACATCAGACTATCCCATAGCCCAGTGGTTAAAGCACTCATCTGAGCAGTAGTAAAGCCCCATTCAAATTCCTTCTCCCACTCAGATGGTGGAGGAGGAGGACTTAAACCAGTGTCTCCCACATCTCAGCTCTAACCTCTGTGCTAAAAGTTATGAGGGAGGGCTGCTGTCTCCCTTGCAGAGGCTGTTTTGTGTATGCTTATCTAGAGGGGGCCAATCTTGTAGGTGAGTTTTAAGCATTGTTACCAAATTAGACCCTGCAGGTGAGTTAGGTGGAGTTGTGCATTGCTCTGGGGCCTAGGCATCTGGACCCCTGCTCAGTGGCTGCAGTGCACATGGGCAGAGGCACAAACATAGGTGTGATGACAGGTGTATTGATGTGTTGTTTTCCTGCTCCCTCTTCCTGTTCTTGTTTGTTTCCTGGTTCCTGCTCCCTGAACTCTGTTCCAATTGCTGTTACTCTGTATGTATGTGTGCACATAGAGTTGGGATTGCAAAGTTACCGAGGGTCTGCTGCTACGTATCATTCCTTGGCCTAGCTCAATACATAGATGAGCATGCCCTGCCCCATTTTAGACCCTTATCAAGCCACTGTTGGATTTAACCAGGGCCAAGGCCAGTTGGTTTGGACAAAGTAGGGTTTTGAAATCCTGCATGAAACCTTCCATCAGATCCAATCCCATGCTTATTTTGATCTAAGGAAACCTGTAATGATTCAGATTGATGCATACAATTGAGGCAGGGGTGCAGTCTGCTCCAGAAGGGGTGTCCTGTTATACTTGCATTCATACTTTCACTGTGACAAAACCACATTATTCCCATTATTGCCAGCTTGGCAATGGGTTTTGCTATTGTACGCTTCAAAGTCTACTTAGATTTTACATTAGAAACAGATCATTTGCCTATTTTGGGCCTCAGTCATAAAGCCATTGATCTACTGAGTGTGAGGCTGCAGTGGTAGATTATTCAATTGCAGCAGTATGCCTTTAATTTAGTACATAGCAAAGTAAGACGTAATTTGCTTGTGCATGCTCTTTCGAGAAATTCTGCTGGGTTGGCACTCTCATATGCAGAAACGGCAGAGTACACTGAATGCTTTTTACTGAAAGATATGCCAACTGGCTTAGGGCAGACTGCTGATGCCACTCTTTAAGATGCTGAACTGTGCAAGCTGGTATGTTCTGTGCAAGCAGATTAGACAGACCCAGTCCTTATGAAAACTTTGTCTACATTATACAAAATTTGTTTTGAGATCACGGTGCAGACATGCTATTCGTCATATCTTATGCAGAGGAGCCTGGGTGATAGTTCTAGCAGCAATGCAACAAACAGTCCTGGATGTCGCTCATGGAGGACATTTGAGAGTTATGAAGATGAAGGAACTTCTGAGTAGTTATGCTTGGTGGCCAGAACCAGGGTCAGGGCTCAGACACTGAGCATCATGTGAAGGCATGCTCAGTTTGCACAACACATAGAACTGCTGCTCCTTCTGTCCTCTTGAAACTGCTGTGTACCATCTTCAAGGAAATGGGATAGTGGAGAGACTGCGTGGGACTTTGAAGAAGCAGGTAGCTTGCTGCCTCCATAGTGGAGGAACAATGAGATACACCCTTCCTTATTGCTTTGAGTTGTGCTTTACATGATATTCGGAATACACCTCATGGAAGTACTTGAAAAACCCTGTTCTATCGGCTCTTCTGCCAACCTACGATGACCAAGTTGTCTATGCTGAGGGGAAAGGTTCATCCCACCCCTTCACTATCCTCAAAGCTGACTGATCTGACCAGGAAATATGTGAGTTTCAACAAGTGTATCCATGCAATACTCCATGTGTTCTATCTGGGACAAGCAGTGTATGTTAAGTGAGGATCTGGAAATATTTTTGATACTAGTGTAGTGATCTTGTGGGTTGCAGAGTAGGGAGAGTGGCAACTGTGTTTATTACCAGCAAGATATACTGTCTACTGAAAGGGGAACAGATAGGAAAGCAGACACTCTTTCTGCCAATTATGATGTCATGTGGCTAATTGGGGAAGTTGTATGACAGTAACAGCATCCACACCCTCAGCTGAATCAGAGGTACAGCCTTCGTCCTCAGAATCCCTTGGTGCTTCTGGTAAGCTACCTCTGAAGAGTAAAGGAAGAGAAAAGGAAACTGTAATGACTGGTGTGTACGTGTATTGCCTTCCTACTTATTGTTTCCTGTTCCCTCTTCTTGTTCTTGTTTGTTTCCTGGTTCCTGCTCCCAGAACTCAGTTTTCCAGTTCCTTTGTGTGTGTGTGTGTGTGTGTGTGTGTGTGTGTGTGTGTGTGTGTGTGTGTGTGTGTGTGTGTACATAGCGTTAGGTATGTGTAGTTAGGTCCTCCTGCCACATACCATTTGGACTGTTGTTATTATGGTTTGTATGGACTGTTGCTGACTTAACTGGATCATGGTTATTGCATGCTTTGATTGACCACCTACCTGCATGTCCTGCTTTGATTTCCTTGTGTTTTGGGTTTGCTGCATCAGAGCATAACAATAGGTGCATAGGCAACTTTTACTGCAAAAAAGTTAAGAACTGAGTCATTCTAGGTTCCTACAGGATTTGGCGATGGTTGTTTTGTGAATCCCAGTAGAGCCTGATTTGGGGATTTAGTCACCTAAAGAGACAGTTAGGCATATAAGTCCTTTTTGTGAATTCAGCTGACAGTGTCCAGTGGTGTTTCAGAAGGTGTCTATTTCCCAGTTGTCTCTCCACAATAGAAATGCACAATTTCCATTGCATATCCTTTCTTATTTGCCCTTTATTATGGTTGTTAGCTTCACCCTGAGATGTGATTTTGAAATAAGACTCAAGGGATTCCCTTTCCTTCAGCTATTTAAGAGAACTGGTTATAAGAAGGGGCTGAAGAAAGCAGTATTTAAATGGTATTTTTTAACAGTGTGAAGAGGTTCTAAGTTATCCTCTGAATGGGCCTTCCCCCATCCCAGTTTATGTCTGTGCTCAAACTCTACAGTCTTGCTCTTCTTCCATTTTGTGATCTCAGTTCTTTTTCCCCTGCTCCACTGGGCAGGAATTCAGAGGGGTCAGTAGTGTTGGGGAAAGGACCAAATCAGTCAGCCCTAGACTGTGTGTGTGTGTGTGTGTATATCAGAAGGCCCCAAGCTCAGGTTCTCTTCCCCCACCCATATCTAGTCACTGGCCTGCTTAGTTAGTAATGGGAGATGTGACTGAATAGTGAAGTGCAAACAGGCAAGTTTATTTAACAAAACACAGGTGTACAGATAATAAGGACCCCCAACTTAACTATCAATAATAAATCAAACTCGGCTGTCAACAGATAGAACTGGCTTGAAGCCAGAACCCAAAAGTCGTTACAGAGACACTAGGGAAATATAACAAGAAACAAACTTAATCACACATCCCTATCTCAATGGCAGGAGAAGCAGGTAGGTGGATGCCACAGGGATCAGGAATCAGACACAGGACTCGCAACAGGATGACAGGATGCAAGACCAGGTTTTCAGGACCAGGCACTCAGGAACCTCAGTAAATAGATGATGGCTTGTCTTCTGTCTTCCATTCTTCTGCTCTTGACTCATTGTCGTGCATGGCGAATGCGGACAAATCAAGTGATGTTACAGGTGAGTGTGGGTATGATCCGAAGAACCAGATATAATCAGATCCTGCCTGCAACCCTGATCTGTTCTAGCTCTACCCTGGCAGCTGTGCTCTATGTAGGTTACTGGGCCGCTACTACTACCTCCTGGTCGTACCAGACACACCTCTCTGGCTGGAGAGAACTGACCTTCAAGCACCGCAGTAGTAAGGATAGCAGCCTGGCTACTGCTTATGACAGCCCAGTGGGCCAATAACCTTACAGGACCATCCCTCAGCTGCCTGAAGAGGTCACAGCCCAGCTACTGTCTCTGGCAGACAAATGGCAAATAGCCCTGAGGGGCAGGTGAATGCCCATTAAATAACCTCACTGTTGCTGGGCAGATTTTAGTTAGGTGACCTTCTCTTTCCCCCCGCACTTTTTTATTAAAGGCGCCAAACTTGGTCTCCCAACATGGAGGCCAACAGCAACAAGTCAAAAACCAATATGGCCAACATGGAAACCCTAACTAAAGATTCTTCCCCAACATATCCCCTCCTTGACAATGAGCTGCCATGGGTACCTTTAGTTGCCTCACCTGATTTAAGCTGGTGGTGCATAGCTATGTATGCCTTGATTGGTAACACCCCTAATTTTTACCTTCACCCAGTAGATGGTCACAATGATGGATACAGTGGTTACAAATTGAACTACCAAAACAATAACAAACAGATGTATTAGGATTTGCCATTCATGATTCATTTCAGCAGGACTTACAAAAAGTGATTCCCACCAGTGTGCAAATTTGGAGGATTGGAGCACTCTTTTTAAGGTCTTTTCAGTTTGGGTTGTGGAATTACAACCCAATAGTTTTCATAGTATTTTTACCTTGTTCCACAAGCTCCTTTACACTTTGCTCCAAGTTTGGATGCTTTACTAATTGTCTTAGCACGCTAAGGTTAGCACTCAGACTAATGGGGTCTACATGCTGGTACAGATTATAGGCTGACCTTACATCCTCGGTATTCATTTTTTCAGAGATAAAGCTGATATCACATCCCTTTAAATACAACACAAAGGATAAGCACAGATTTATATGGGGATCATTAATAATTGGGTAAAAGAAATTATCAATGAACTGATCACAGGAACTTCTGACACAAACAGTGATTATTAATTAGTACCAACTCTGATTGGTGTGTTGTCCTAGGTTGCAGGTTGTAATGACATAGCACAGATGAAGGCAAAAGGCATATGTGAGGTCCTTGATATATTTCACTTGAGCAAACATATCCAGTGTTTGCTTCACATATACATGGGGTTGTATCTATACCATAATTCTCCTTGTGGTTTTTTATTACCCATCTTGGCAGATTAATGGGGGTCATTACTGTGTGATTAATGTTAATTCCCAGGGCAATCAGAGGGTATATTCAATCTATAGTGCTGTTAGCAATGGTGAGTATGCAGGTTTCGATCTTGTGAGCATCTATATCTTAATTCAAACTTAACAGTTTCCACAACAAGTGGTAGTTCCTCTCGAAAGGAGACATGTCTTTTAACACAGGGATGCTGCCCTGGAACTCTGTTCTTATGATGCCTCCAGTTACAATTTGGAGCCACATTTGCACCTGGCTGCAGGTCAGTGCCCATGAAGTGTTATACTGAATGGCATCCATGGCATCTATGACTCTTTGAAAATCCTGGTCTTGAGCTTTATACCATGATTGCAGAGTAGTGATTACATCATAGTTAAACTCTACAATTTTGTTAAGTGACTCTGTTAAAGGTTGGTTCAGTGATACTAGCTCATGCCCTATGTTACTGATACGCTGAGTTAGAGTACCTGAACTGAGGGCATTAACTACCCCTAAACCTGTTCCGACTCCATGTAACACCATTGCAGTAAGATCTCTTTTCTGCTTGGCATATCTAAGCTGTGCACTGCTGATCCAGGAGTTCCATGCCATTACAAGCGCTTGATTAAACAGGGTACATGCAGGTTGTATATGCTTTACTAGGACTTGCATGTCCACTGTGATCTTTCTTAAGGCATAACTGGGATGAACTACCATCATACATTTCAGGTCTTCCTTAATGACTACAGGGCCTATATGGCTAACATAAGGTTTGGGGATTACATGCACCTGTATCTGTTGCCTTGCCCCAAACAAGAGTCCAGACCCCTGTATCATTACTGGTCACAGAAATACTTAACTCTCCCTGGCAGCTGACCTTATTTACAAATGGCCTATTTAATTAACAAAAACTATTTACATTGCCAGTCAAGGTACAATATTGGCAAGGAACATTTTCATACTTTAAACTGATTAAATATTGCTGAGAAGGGATATGCAATCTCATTCTCTGTGAGGGCATATAGAATTGGACATTGGAATACACCTTAACACCAAATATCCCTTCTTTGGCCCTACCCACCAGGTTAGATGAGATACATGCACACTTAAGAGGACTCTTTTACACTAGACCTCCTGTGCAACTAATGACTCGAAGGTCATGGAGCTCCCAAATGCAGCTCTTTGCCAATTTGGACACTTTACGCATGGGCAATATTTCTTTATTCGACAGAACACAGTCGAATAATACCAAAATTAAATTGGCTCTTTCTCCCTGCTCCTCCTTCCATTGGAGGATACAGTTATCATCTCTTTTGTACCCAAATATTGAGACAGGACCAACAACATCTGCTACTGCAGATCTAAAAGTGATGCCCCATACCTTTGGCTCACTAGGTTGTAGACCTCTGATATTCATCACTGACTTCATGGTACAATAGTAATGGTCACTCTCATATATAGAAATCTTAAGACATGTATTTATAAGACACAATAACCTCGTAAGGACATTGTTGATTCTTGACTCCTTGATACAGAACAGAGAGAGAAACAATTACTTTCTTTTATAACAGTATGGACATTAGCTTAACCTCCCTTCCATTCCTTTATTTGACCTGAATGAAATCACTTAAGTTTGGGTTTTCCTCCCTTGTTGCCCTTAATTTCCAGTTCATAAACTACAGGACTAGCCTTATTAGTAATGACATCCGGTCCTACCCATCTGGGGCTGAAGGTAGGTCCCTTTTCTGAATAATATTTGTACAATACCTTCTCCCCAACCTCCCATTCCTTGGGCTTGAAGGAGTCTCCTAGCCTTCTATCCATAGATCTGATATTGGCTTTGCCACCTGATGTTGGATATTGCTAATGTCCTGTAAGATCTTCCTTATAAGTTGAACAATGTGTAACTGAGGCTGGTACTCATCCAGCGGGAGACTTCCAACCCAACAGTGTTCGGGTAGGCGCATTGGCATTCCAGTCATGGCCTCGTGGGGCTGAACCCATGGGATGCGATAGATGATCTTAGGGACATGAGAACCAAAGGGAGTTTTCTGTCCCTGGCTTTGCCTTGGCTGACTATTTTTCTCAAGGCAGTTTTTAGGGTTCGTCTGCTTCATCAGACCGCAGCTTTGCAGGTGTGCCTCAATGTATAATCTCTGGTGGATCCCTAATACCTGGCACAGGACTTTGGTGACTTTGCCTGTGAAATGGGGCCCTTGATCTGAATCCATCATTTCAGGTATCCGGAACCTTGAGAAAGTTTCCTCTAAGAGCACCTTGGCAGTTGTAGCAGCTGCATTGGACCTGGTGGGGTATGCCTCCACCCATTTGGTGAATGCATCGATGATCACCAACCAATACTTATGACCTCGAGCAGTAGTCAGTAGGGGACCAGTGTAGTCTATTAGGATGTGAGACCACAGACCACCAATGGGCTGGAGTCACATGGATCCCTTCACTACCCTTTCATCAGGATTGTTTTCAGGGCAAGCAATGCAGTTGTTGATGTCGTTGTTTACATTCTGCATGATGCTTGGCCACCAAGCCACCATAGTTATTCTTTTTACAGTTTTCTCAGGACCAAAATCACCCTGGCTATGTGCCATATTGATCAATTCACAGTGTAGGCAGCAGGTAACAGAAAGACAGGAGACAGATCCAGGATATCTTTTCTGAGTGCCATTATGATGCCATGCTTGTCCTTAACTACTTGATATTCCCAATGTGCTCCTTTTTGTAACAGGACTTGAATCTCCTTGTCCCTTGCTTGCAGTTCCTTAATGTCTGGTTGAGCCAATAGGTCCATAGGGTTGTCTTCTGTCTTGGCTACTTTGCTGTCTGAGTGTGTCCAAAAGTGTTCCTCTCCCATCAGAGTTGCTCTTTTTGCAAGCTGGTCAACCTGGTTATTCAGTAAAGAGATCTCAGAGGAATCACTGTGGGCTTTTACCTTCAGCAGATGAGTACTGCCTGTTCAATCAATGGCTAATTGCCACATGTGTATCGGGTATTTGGTGCGTACTATAGGGTGCTATCTGCTGACCTCATATTTAATTGTTTCCAGATTGACTTTTGCATCACAAAAGCGCAGTATAACCACCATGGTTAAGAAAGCCTATCACCTTTATTTTGGCTGCAAAATTGGAGATCAGGACAAGAGGTGGGCCCCACACATATGCTGCAACACTTGTGCAACAAATCTTCACCAGTGGTTGAACAGGAAAAGGAAATCTATGCCTTTTGCAGTGCCAATGATTTGGAGAGAGCCAACAGATCATACCAGCAATTGTTACTTCTGCATGGTGCCTCCAGTTGGGAAAGGTGTGTCAAAGAATAAAAAGTGGACTGTGCATTATCCAAACATTGCATCAGCTATACGCCCAGTACCCCACGGAGAAGGACTGCCGGTTCCTGATGCACCAGAATCATTCTCACTTGAGTCAGACGAGGAAGAGGAAGAGGATGAAACTTCTGGTCCTGAACCATCAATGTCACAGGACCCACATTTTCTCCCATCCTCCTCCTCTGAACCACACCTCATAACACAAGGTGAACTGAATGACCTTGTCAGGGATTTGGAACTACCCAAGAGTAAGGCAGAGCTGCTGGGCTCCAGACTACAGCAGTGGAATCTCCTGGCAGGTGATGTTAGGGTTTCCATGTTCCATGACCGTCAAAAGGATCTTGTCCCATTCTTCTTCATGGAAGGTGATCTTGTAGCCTGCAACAACATCGATGGTGTGATGGCAGCCCTCAACATCGTTCACGATCCAGATGAGTGGAGACTGTTCATTGATTCATCGAAGATGAGTCTTAAAGCTGTTTTACTGCATAATGGCAATGTTTTGCCATCAATTCCAGTTGGTCATGCAGTCCATATGAAGGAAACCTATGACAACATGAAACAACTTTTGAGGTGCATAAACTATGACCAACATCAGTGGCAGCTTTGTGGCGATTTGAAGGTTGTTGCTCTCTTGCTTGGTCTGCAGACTGGATACACAAAGTACTGCTGTTTTCTCTGCGAATGGGATAGTCGTGCAAGAGATTCCCACTACATCAAGAAAGATTGGCCACTCCGACAGTCATTGGAGCCTGGGAGGAAAAGTGTTCAGCATCCACCACTTGTTGAATCAAGGAAGATTTTTGTTACCACCCTTACACATCAAGCTGGGTCTGATGAAGAACTTTGTCAAGGCCATTGACAAAACACAAGCAGCTTTCAAGTACCTCCGTGGAAAATTTCCAAGGTTAAGTGAAGCTAAGATAAAGGAAGGTGTCTTTGTTGGTCCTCAGATTCGTGAACTTCTTCGAGATGATGCATTTGACCATGCACTGCATGGCAAGGAAAAGACGGCATGGAAAGCCTTCCAGTTAGTGGCAATAAATTTTCTCGGAAACAACAAGGCAGACAACTACAGGTTGTTGGTGGAAAACCTCCTCAAGGCATACAAAAGCCTGGGTTGCAACATGTCACTAAAGATACATTTTTTGCACTCTCATCTAGATTTTTTTCCACCGAACTGCGGAGCAGTGAGTGACGAGCACGGCGAGCGATTTCACCAGGACATTGCAACAATGGAGAAACGCTATCAGGGCAAATGGAGCCCATCAATGCTTGCAGACTATTGCTGGACAGTGACAAGAGATGCTCCATTTAATGAATACAAGAGACAAGCCAAGAAGCGCCGAGTAGACACTGAATAGGACTAAACTATGTACAGAATAGTTTTTTGCCTTTTGTTTCATAATAAATTTTATTTATATAACCCTTTTGCTGATTTTTAAAGTGTTACATAAACAGGAGAGGTGAAATATTATCATGTAAAGCAACCATAAACACATGAAAAGACCTAGGTTTACAATTTATGATTAAAACTCTACTATCTACACAATATACATAGACATAAAATGTAAAAACTTAAATATCTTAGAAACAGTAGCCAATTAGTTGTTTTAATTGTCATATTTGAATTCAGCACATCAAAATACATAATAAATATCACATTTTATCTCTGAAGCAGATGACTTCTCAAAAATTGTAGACCAGTGTATTCCAATCTGAGTCTGAGCATATGCATATGTCAGCCTTTGGGTCTTCAGTTAATAACACCGCCAGGACAGCTACCACTTCTGCTGCCTGAGCAGAGAAGGGTCTCACAGTCCCCTGAAGAGTTTGCTGAGTCTCTGGTTGGAAGGCAGCATAACCTACCTGGGGATTTCCATCTTTATGAAAACAATTACTGTCCATCACCCATATGGTGAGGCCTTGTTCCTTAACTTCCTGGTAACTACCTTCCAGCTTGAAAGGTGATTTGATGAGATTGGTCTCAGGAATCTGGAGTGGACAAACATGATCTTGCCCCTCCGTCAGCAAGGCATATGACAAAAATGCTACCTGTGGTACCTTCTCCACCTTTAGGTTCCTGTTTAAGAGGCTAAGAGTCCAGGAGGCCACCCTGGGGCTAGATATTCTGCCTTCGTTGATCCTGCCTGAGAGAACATATCTTACAGGTGTATGTGTGGTTCTGAGGACCACTAGGGCCATTCCAATAATATATTCTCAGTGTCCAATAGCCCACACAAGGGCCAGGACCTCTCTTTCACATGGGCTAAACTGGCACTCCACCTCACTCAAAATCCTAGAACCATAGGCAATAGGACGTAGGCCAGTTCCACGTTCCTGTAACAATACTGCACTAATGGCTTTGTCAGTCATTGCCAGCTGAAGGTAGAACAACTCCTCAGGTCTTGGATAGGCTAGTGCAGGTGCAGAGGCAAGAGCCTGCTTTAGAGCAGAGAAGGCTTGCTACTGTTCACTGGTCCATTTCCATTCTTGCCCCTTTTTGAGCAGAGAATACAGTGGTTTGGCTAACTTGGCGTAGCCTTCAATAAACTCCCTAGAGAAACCCGTTAAGCCCAGGAATGATCTAAGTCCTGAAATGTCCTGTGATACAGAGAGCTTACAAATCAGGCTTACACGTTGAGTGTCTGGTCTCTTGCCTGTCCAAGGTGGATTCCTAGATAGGTAACTTCTGGTGAGACTAACTGTGTCTTTATAGGGTTGATGACAAAACCCGTGGTCTTTATACGGTTCAGGATGACATCTAGTATGCGGAGGCTTTCTTCTCAGTTAGAGGTGAACACCAGAATGTCATCCATATAACTAAGAATATGCTGCTTATCCTCCAGAGAGTCCCACATTTTAGAAACTTGTTTGTGGCAAATTGATGGGGTGTTGTGTAGGCCCTGTGGTACACGGGTGAAAGTGAACTGCTGCTCTCTGTAGATAAAGGCGAATTTGTGTTGGGAGGAAGGGTGCAGAGGGATGGAAAAGCGTGTGTTAGACAAGTCTGAGACTCTGAACGAACTCGTTCCTGTAGCAATTGCTGCCATCACCTCATTAAATTTCACAACTACAGGGGCCATCCCGGGTGTAACTCTGTTTAGCTGTCAGTAGTCAATCGTGAGGCACCACGTTCTTCCATCTATCTTGATGGCTGGCCAGATTGGTGAATTACATGGGTTCTCTGTTGTTACTAGCACCTCTTGTTGGAGCACGGATTTGATGGTATCTTCAATACCCTTTTTGGCAGCTACTGGATACCTATATTGCCTCATTGGCTTAGGATCGGGAACATCTACCCGAACTTTGGTGGATGTTCTGCCACATTGGAGATTTCTCCCAGCAAACACTTCTAGGTGGTTTAGAGCTATCTGTGCCACATCAGCATTCCATTATGGAAGTTTCAGCTCTTCAGGTTCCTTGATCGCAGCCACTCAGTGAGAAGTTGGGATGATCTCCCACTGCTTGTTATTGATGTTCTGAACCAGCTGTCTATTTGGCAGGTCCACAGTCAGCCTTAACTCAGAGATTAAATTCATCCCAAAGAGTCCCTGTCGCCCTAAAGATTGGAGACCAAAGGATACCATGGCAACAATAATGTGGATGTAGCAGGTCATTGGTTCAGTGAAGGGAACCACGCATTCTCCCCCACTGAATCCCTCCAATACCTTAGAGTTAGTGGTGGGGATGCATTTTGCTTCTGGTGAGCCATCCATACAGATTAAAGATACAGTGGCACCTGTGTCGATGAGCATTCTTTGCTTTAATTGTCCAAACTCTGCCTAGATGGTAACCGTTGTTGAGGGTCTTCCCCAATTATCATTTTCTATGTGTGCCATAGGTGGGGAAAAAGGGGGAGTTTGGCACCATCATAATAAATTTGAGGATTTCTCTTGGAGCTGTTGGCTCCTCTTGTGGTCATAGAATCATAGAATATCAGGGTTGGAAGGGACCTCAGGAGGTCATCTAGTCCAACCCTCTGCTCAAAGCAGGACCAATCCCCAACTAAATCATCCCAGCCAGGGCTTTGTCAAGCCTGACCTTAAAAACCTCTAAGGAAGGAGATTCCACCATCTCCCTAGGTAACCCATTCCAGTGCTTCACCACCCTCCTAGTGAAAAAGTTTTTCCTAATATCCAACCTAAACCTCCCCTGCTGCAACTTGAGACCATTACTCCTTGTTCTGTCATCAGGTACCACTGAGAACAGTCTAGATCCATCCCTTTTGGAACCCCCTTTCAGGTAGTTGAAAGCAGCTATTAAATCCCCCCTCATTCTTCTCTTCTGCAGACTAAACAATCCCAGTTCCCTCAGCCTCTCCTCATAAGTCATGTGCTCCTGCCCCCTAATAATTTTTGTTGCCCTCCGCTGGACTCTTTCCAATTTTTCCACATCCTTCTTGTAGTGTGGGGCCCAAAACTGGACACAGTACTCCAGATGAGGCCTCACCAATGTCGAATAGAGGGGAATGATCACGTCCCTCGATCTGCTGGCAATGCCCCTACTTATACAGCCCAAAATGCCGTTAGCCTTCTTGGCAACAAGGGCACACTGTTGACTCATATCCAGCTTCTCGTCCACTGTAACCCCTAGGTCCTTTTCTGCAGAACTGCTTCCTAGCCATGCGGTCCCTAGTCTGTAACAGTGCATGGGATTCTTCCGTCCTAAGTGCAGGACTCTGCACTTGTCCTTGTTGAACTTCATCAGGTTTCTTTTGGCCCAATCCTCTAATTTGTCTAGGTCCCTCTGTATCCTATCCCTACCGTTCAGCATATCTACCACTCCTCCCAGTTTAGTGTCATCTGCAAACTTGCTGAGAGTGCAGTCCACGCCATCCTCCAGATCACTAATGAAGATACTGAACAAAACCGTCCCCAGGACCGACCTTTGGGGCACTCCACTTGAAACCGGCTGCCAACTAGACATGGAGCCGTTGATCACTACCCATTGAGCCCGATGATCTAGCCAGCTTTCTATCCACCTTATAGTCCATTCATCCAGCCCATACTTCTTTAACTTGCTGGCAAGAATACTGTGGGAGACTGTATCAAAAGCTTTGCTAAAGTCAAGGAATAACACATCCACGGCTTTCCCCTCATCCACAGAGCCAGTTATCTCCTCATAGAAGGCAATTAGGTTAGTCAGGCATGACTTGCCCTTGGTGAATCCATGCTGACTATTCCTGATCACTTTCCTCTCCTCTAAGTGCTTCAGAATTGATTCCTTGAGGACCTGCTCCATGATTTTTCCAGGGACTGAGGTGAGGCTGACTGGCCTGTAGTTCCCTGGATCCTGCTTCTTCCCTTTTTTAAAGATGGGCACTACATTAGCCTTTTTCCAGTCATCCGGGACCTCCCCCAATCACCATGAGTTTTCAAAGATAATGGCCAATGGCTCTGCAATCACATCCGCCAACTCCTTTAGCACCCTCGGATGCAGCGCATCTGGCCCCATGGACTTGTGCTCATCCAGTTTTTCTAAATAGTCCCGAACCACTTCTTTCTCCACAGAGGGCTGGTCACCTTCTCCCCATACTGTGCTGCCCAGTGCAGCAGTCTGGGAGCTGACCTTGTTCGTGAAGACAGAGGCAAAAAAATCATTGAGTACATTAGCTTTTTCCACATCCTCTGTCACTAGGTTGCCTCCCTCATTCAGTAAGGGGCCCACACTTTCCTTGACTTTCTTCTTGTTGCTAACATACCTGAAGAAACCCTTCTTGTTACTCTTAACATCTCTTGCTACCTGCAACTCCAAGTGTGATTTGGCCTTCCTGATTTCACTCCTGCATGCCTGAGCAATATTTTTATACTCCTCCCTGGTCATTTGTCCAATCTTGCATTTCTTGTAAGCTTCTTTTTTGCGTTTAAGATCAGCAAGGATTTCACTGTTAAGCCAAGCTGGTCGCCTGCCATATTTACTGTTCTTTCTACACATCGGGATGGTTTTTTCCTGCAACCTCAATAAGGATTCTTTAAAATACAGCCAGCTCTCCTGGACTCCTTTCCCCCTCATGTTATTCTCCCAGTGGTGGGCCAGCTTCTGTAACAGGTCCTCTGTGGGAAGGCGGTCTATGGCTTCCCTAGTTTCATATTGCAAAAGTCTCTTCCATATGCCATTCCGAAATGTCTTTTGCTCCTCCCTATCTTGGCCATCGAAGTGATTGCCTTTTCTTTGCTGGTCTGGAGATCTTCAGTTCCTCTGTTGCGGCGGGGATCTTCTGCCCTCTTGCTGGTGCCTTGCTTCTGTTACCTTTGTCTGTTACTGTGGCCACCTTTTTCTTAGCTCCAGGCACTGGAAAGGCCTCTCGCTGGATTTCGTGGGCTTCCCGCAGGCAGTCTTCTAGTTCTCAAGGGAGATGTTCTGAGGGTCCAATCGACCAAGAGCTATCCTGAGGGTTGGTGTCAAACCCCGGAGAACTGCTTCCCAGAACTCTGCTGTATCGCAGGAGGGGGCATCGACCAACCAATATAAAAGCTTTTTCCAACCTAGATACTTCTCCGACCTCTCATTGGGGGCATTGTCTCTTGGAGTAATGTTTACCAATGAGGTTTTGGTGAGGGTAGTAAAATTTCAAAATGCCCTCATACAGCTGCAAGGAGTTGCTTACATCCCCCACTTGCAGGTGTATGGGCAAGGCACCAAATTCTTCATTGGACATACACTGGCAAGTCAGCTATATCCTCACCTCCTACACCTGGAAAGGCACATACTTTGGCTAGCCAGTCCAAAACAGTGTCCCTGGTTAAAGGGCTGAGGGCTTTCCTAGTCACAGGGGCTTGCTCAGGTGTATACAATTTTACTTTGTGGCATGTTTCTATTGGCCTTGCAGACCCTGGCCCATAACTCACCACTGTGGTGTTTATTGGTGCAATAGGCAAGCCCTCAAATGCTGGTGGACTGAGTTCAGGTGGGGCAGATGGTTGTTTTTTCTCTTCCACCCTTTTAACTCTATGTAGACTAGCTGGTCGATGGAGCTTTTCCATTTTGGGGTCATTGGAACTGGAAGAGCTGTCTGATTCTTCAGAGTCCTTATGCAGGGTGTCTCTGCAGGCTGCTCTCAGAAGCTCCCGAGTCTGCATCAGCTTAGACTGGAGCCTCTGGAGTTCCCGCCGATAATCCGAGTGCTCAATTTCTTTGGTCTGGCTAGGCCCGAGCTCCTTCATTAGCTTCCAGATCGCCGCTTGAGCCTCCTCCTGTTTAACGGCAGCCTGATGGAGTTCTTTGTCTCGTTTGGTTAAAGTGTCCATCAGGTCTTGGACCTGTAAATTCAAATGACTAACCTGGGTGAGATACCCATCATTCTGGGCTTCCAACCCCTCTACCCGACCCTGAAACTTCTCTAGTTCAGCATCCATGGCTCCAATTTGCTGCTGTAACTGGGCTATCATATCTGCCTGGGAGCAGCAGACCTCTTGGAGCTCCCTGGCCATGATGTGTAACCCGTAAATCAGAGCCCGCTTCTTTTACTTTTTGTTGGGAGCAGGCTTTCCCTGCACAAACCTCTCCCAACACTTTACAAGGGTAGAATAAGCTTTGCACCCCTTGATCAGCCCTCCCGCCCAAGGGCTTTTCCCTTTTCCAAATAACTCCACACAGTATACGATGGAATTTTTATTTTGTACCGGTAACCATCCGGCTTCTCCAATGATCCAGGTGCACATGTTGGTCTGTGATAGCTTGGCTGACCAACCAGGACCTGAGACCACTAGGCCCCTTTGCTGTAGCCCTGAAGGTTACAGGAACTTGCAGGTACTTGGTGGCTCTCAGTACTGGCTGAGGAGTACCTCAATATCAGCTTGGCTATTTACATAGGGCAGGGCTCTGTCCGCTATGTCGAGGCAGGGTACAACCTGCTCGATCTGAGTAAAAGCCGCTATTTATCTGCAATCCAGGCTCAGCCTCAACCTGGAACTGGGCATTGCCACATACCATGGCCTAGGTTAGGCTTTGCTGCCTCAGACTGTCTGCTTGCTTCCTGACCTAGTGGCCTGTAAGTGCAGGCAAGCAGCAACTCAAACTGACAGCACCCACACTGTTTGGGCCCACTGAAGGAGGCCGATCCTTCACTCACTGTCTAGAGACTAGCCCCTCCTTGACTCCGGCCTGGCGGGGGTAAAATAGGTAGACAAGGCCAGTGGCTCCTCCTAGTTGCCACTAGGCAGGGAACTGATGGCGCAATGGCACCCTTGCGGGAAACACCAGCACACACTGCGGGCACACAGGCTAACCCGCCAATTGTCACCGTTCCGGCACCCATGGAGATGGTTCCCTAACCACACAATTTACTGAGCTGCTTGTTGTTGACAGAACCGAGAAAAAACAATCAAATAAAATGCTAACTAAAGAGAAGGGGGTCCTGCCGCGGTCGCCATAAACTGTTGGGGCAAGGACCGAATCAGTCAGCCCTAGACTCTGTGTGTGCATGTGTGTGCGTGTGTGTGTGTGTATCAGAAGGCCACGAGCTCAGGTTCTCTGCCCCCACCCATATGTAGTCACCAGCCTTCTTAGTTAGTAATGGGAGACGTGACTGAATAGTGAGGTGCAAACAGGCAAGTTTATCTAACAAAATACAAGTGTACAGCTAATAAGGAGCCCCAACTTAACTATTAATAATAAAACAAACTCGGCTGTCAACAGATAGAATTGGCTTGAAGCCAGAACCCAAGAGTCCTTACAGAGACACTTCGGGAAATATAACAAGGTAAATGCCCCTTAAAGAACCTTGCTGTTGCTGGGCAGATTTTAGTCAGGGGACCTTCCCTTTCCCCCCGCACTTTTTAGAAAAGGTGCCAAAAGTGGGCATGAAGATGGTCTCCCAACCTGGAGGCTAACAACAAATAGTTAAAAACCAATATGGCCAACATGGAAACCATAACTAAAGATACTTCCCCCACAATAGAACATGCTTAAAACCCCAGCACTTCTGTTCTTTTTGGTTCTAACTATTGTTTTCAGTGGTTCCTGCCATATTCCAGAAGGAAAAATAAATTATCTTAATCATACCAATATTTTATTAAAGGGCAGTGGCCTGAACTCATTGAGTTAGGGAATGGGTTTCTATTTGTGATTAGTCTCTGGCTGAACTGAGTGCAGGTCCTTCTCTGACAGCTGGTGTGAATGCTAGCTTGCACAAAGCATTTTGGCTGCTAGCCTGTGGTAGCAGCAGGCTATTGTTTTCCTCTTGTGCCAGACCCCTATGACTGCAACAGTGTGCAACTGTCACTCTGAAGCACATAGAGAACAAAGAGGAGTACTTTCTTTCAAGAAGCTACGCTGGCAAGTGTTATTTGGTTCAGAAATATGTTCCAGCAAATGAGAGCCAGCTCTAGGCAGAGGTCTGCACCTGCAATGCACAAACAGCCAACTGCTATTAAGAAATGAACAAAGGAATGTTTAAAACCCTGTTTAAATGCACTTTGGCAAATCAAATCTTTTGGGTTTATTTTTCTCATTAAAAGTCACTTGCAAAAAGGCAGGTTCTCACAACAGTTGATGTTGAGTTTAGCAGCTGAAAAACATTTTACTTTCCTTTGCCTCAGTGATGAAGTTGCTTCCAACAACCACAAGATGATGCACCTGAAAATGAGTAAAAAGCTAGGAAAACAAGAGGACCAGGTCACCGAAATTGGGGTAATTGTGTCATGAGGCCCAAGACAATAAATAATCATGTTAGGCAACTTTCCATTAGCATTTTTTCTCTCATTCTCTTTCCCTTGGACATATTAATGAAAAATTGCCTATGTCCAACCCGCTTGGAATGAAGATGACAGACAGCAAACACTGCCTATGGCTACCTCATAGATGGCAAGCCTACCAATTTTCTTTGTAATTGATTTTTTTTTTAAAGGCACAAAGTCAATAACAATTAAGGGTGTAAATTAGTTTGGATTAAATACCTAATCCATTCAATACCAACCCACGTACCTTTATCCTTTATTTTTAGAACGAAGACATTTTTTAGGGCATCTACAGTGTTGGGCCTCATGGGCAACAAGTAGAGCCCCTTTGGGAAGGCTAGCCCATAGCTCTGCCACTTCCCCTGGGCTGGAGCCCCGAGACTCCTGTCCCCCCTCAGCCAGAGCAATGAGCTCCCCTCTTGGTCAGAGGAGCCCCGGGCTGGCCAGAGGCCTGGGCACTGAGAACCCCACCCCCCTGCACCTGCCCAGAGGAGCCCTGGCCGAGCCCCCACACACCTGCCCAGAGGAGCCTTGAGCCTCCCCACCCCCACACACTTGCCCGGAGGAGCTGTGGCCCAGCCACAGCTGTGCTGCACCTCCCCTCCCTTCTCCTCCCCAGACTCCAAGCTGTCCAGGAAAAGCCACAGTGTGACAGCATCTCTTCCCAAAGAAGAACCTGAGCTTTTGATATGCCCCAAATCTCTCTAGACTCCAGAGAGATTACTGATGAACCCAGGAAGCTGAATAGCACATACTGTCTCCTCAGCTGCCCCGGAACCTGCACAGGGCATAATAAAGCAAAAACTTTCCCCACCAAACCCACAACCGGACATTGGGCAACAGCGACAGCACCAGAGGAGGCAGAGCCTCCCCTGGCCTTTTATACCCTCCGCCCATGTTGGGCCTGAATGGAAACCTCATATCCAAATACCACTGAAATTTTGAACCTCAAATCTGGATCTAGGTTGATTATAATCTACGGCTCCAATCCAGCAAAACAGTTCAGTATGTGCTTAATTTTAATGAAATGAATAGTCCTATACAATTGGCCTCTGAGAAAGCTCTGTCTCCTGCACAGATGAGCTTCACCCAAAGTTCTATTGTGGCAGAGGAGCGGAGTTATCAGCCATAGCCCAGAGCTTTATGACTTCTT
Source organism: Emys orbicularis (assembly GCF_028017835.1). NCBI lineage: Eukaryota > Metazoa > Chordata > Testudines > Emydidae > Emys > Emys orbicularis. The sequence goes on along the minus strand of NC_088684.1, from coordinate 151,096,367 downwards.
TGAGAGATTTTGGGCCCCAGCCATTGATCTTGACTCTATATTCTTTAAAATATATCTTTTGAAAAAGACTAGGATTATATACGTTAGAATTTTATTGGGCTGATCTTAATTTCCTTGTAACTCAAGCTCCTACTGAAGCAACCGGAGTATGGAGTACAGGAGTGTACCCTGTTTATGTTTTTTTTAAAGTGAGAAACTATTTTGCTTGCCATTTGAGCTTATTATAATGGCATTTGGCCTGAGTCTCCTATCAACTAAACTGGAATAAACTCCACTGAACTCCACTGAGTTATAGTGGTGTGTCATTGGTGTAAAAGGAAAATGTGGCTCAGTGTGTGTTCCTTATGTGGTACTAGGATCCTCAGATGATGTACATTAATAAAGCTGTGCCAATTTAAACCAGCAGAGGATGTGGCCCCTCACTCTGTATTCCTGTTCCTTTATAATACTCTTATCTTAAAGGCAGCATCTGAAAGTATTTATTTGCAGACACTTATTTGAGCGTGTTTTAAAGAAAGCTAATGCTGAAATACAGAAAGTAATTGGATTTTACATCAGCATTAGTTTATTTATTAAAATGCTTTGATTTGAAAAGCAGGCAGTGTATGTTTTCCTTCATTCAAACCAAAAGTTAATTTTTAAAGGTGGTATTTTTAAAGGCACAGGGCAGAGCTAGGTACCCAACTCTGGGTGACTTTCAATAGGAGTTGGGTGCTACTGCCTTTGAGCCTTTGAAAAATCAGTCTGTGTTACTAGACATAAATGGGAAGCAGGTTTTTGAGATTGTTAACCCAACCAATTGCAATTAACTATTGTTCTATTGAAATAAAGTGGAAGAAACTATGTGATCCATTGAAAGTGTTTGGTATGAACACCCTTTTAAAAAAACATGTTTTGTCAGTGCAAAAAGGAACAGAAACAGTAACTGTTCAGTATGGTCTGCTATTGTAGATGTGCTGACTTAAATTATATCAAGCAACATTTACCATTCCCTGCTGCAGTTTTATGCTGGTTTAGCTACATCAATTTCAGTAGAGTTACACTACCACAACAGTGCAATAACACAGTGGTGAATGAGGCCTCATGGTTTAATTGTCCACGTAAATAATTACTCACCCACCTAGAGTCTTGATAAGAATAAGGGGCTAAATCTTTAGCTGGTGTAAATCAGCGTAACTCTATTGACTTTAATGGTGCTATGCTAATTTATGCCAGTTGAGGCTTTAGCCCAAGATGTGCATGTCATGAGGCTAATCCACTAATAAAAATTGTTTAAAAAATGAATGACTTTTGCCTTGGAGAGGGCAAACAGCAACAAAAGGAAGCAGTGAATAAGATGACAAAGTTGCACAAGAAAAGAATAACTGCCCCTCATTAGTCTTTTAAATAGTGTAACTTTCTGAAGCCTAAAAAGGAAATCTATAACTGTGCATATCTTAAATCGCACATCTGACTAATGTTTAATAAAATTCAATGCTGCAAGGAGCACAGACATTTTGATAGCATGTAAAGACATGGACGCTTTCATTATTTTTATCAGTTGACACGTCTATTTTATGCAAAAGAGAGTTTTGTTAATGAGCACCCACTAAGAAATCTCCACAAACCCTTAAGCTCTAACTATAAAGATGATATTTTTTTTCATACAGGTTGTTGTAAAGTATAACAAAAATGTTTTAAATAAATCACCTTGTTAATTGGTTAAAAGTCACTGGATTTCATATTCTCTCTGTAATGCTAATATTTTCATCAGTCAGAACTATTGGAGTTATATGTTTGAATCAACTTTGCTATTAAGGGTAGGTATTAAAAACACAAAGGGAAATCTTTCCTCTTGAGTAAGTGTATGGAAGCAGGATTTAAAAAAAAATAAAGAGGATTATAGAAAAAATAAGAAGAGGTAATTTATGAAGAGCTAAAAGAATGTGATCCTGATTAAAATTTCTTTTCTCAAGTATAGGTCTTAGTTATTAAGACTAAATCCATATATTTATACCATGCACGATGACAAGCAAGTATGTTTCAAATTTACTAATCTAAATTTTTTTGTTCTTTCATTCTTGTTTCCCTTCTTTTGCCTTTCTGGTGAGGACTGTCTTTTCTGCCCAGTTTGGAAGGACATCTGCAAGATTCTCCAAACCAAAGATGTGGGGCAGTTTTCTTTTTTCTAGTGGGCCACATCCTGGGATGCAGTGCTGCTGCTTTGGTCTACTGCACCAGTCGAATCTGGTAGAGCTGGCACATATCCATGTCCCCAACTAAGCAAGGTGATCCCATGTACTGCTACAGGCCGGGGACTGACTGCCTAAGCAGCAGTTCTGCAGCAAAGGACCTGGGGATTACAGTGGATGAGAAGCTGGCTATGAGTCAGCAGTGTGCTCTTGTTGCCAAGAAGGCTAGTGGCATATTGGGCTGCATTAGTAGGAGCATTGCCAGCAGATCGAGGAAAGTGATTATTCTCATCTATTCGGCACTGGTGAGGACACATTTGGAGTATTGCGTCCAGTTTTTGGCCACACACTACAGAAGGGATGTGGACAAATTGGAGAGAGTCCAGCAGAGGGCTATGGAAATTATCAGGGGGCTGGGGCACATGATTTATGAGGAGAGGCTGAGGAAACGGGGCTTGTTTAGTCTGCAGAAGAGAAGAATGAGGGGGGATTTGATAGCTGCTTTCAACTACCTGAAGGGGGGTTCCAAAGAGGATGGAGCTCGGCTGTTCTCAGTGGTGGCAGATGACAGAACAAGGAGCAGTGGTCTCAAGTTGCAGTGGGGGAGGTCTAGGTTGGATATTAGGAAACACTATTTCACTAGGAGGATGGTGAAGCACTGGAATGGGTTACCTAGGAAGGTGGTGGAATCTCCATCCTTAGAGGTTTTTAAGGCCCGGCTTGACAAAGCCCTGACTGGGATGATTTAGTTGGTGTTGGTCATGCTTTGAGCAGGGGGCTCGACTAGATGACCTCCTGAGGTCTCTTCCAACCCTAATCTTCTATGATTCTATGATTAAACACATGCCTACCTTTGAACACCTTGATGAATTGGGGCCCATCATTGCAAGGATCACTCCATTGTAGGGGAATCCTCTGGTGGATTTAAAGGCAGTATAGAGACTCTACCCCTGTCTTCTGGTGGCTGAGTGCACATGGACAGAGAAAAGCAGGTGTGACCACAATTCCCCTGTGCAACACCAATCCCTGGCTATAGTCTTAGGCCCTTCGGGCTGGAAGCAGCCAGCATAAGTCAGAGAAGTCCTCAGGTGGCTCTTATGCAGCATATGGGAACTACCACTGCGTGCAGATTCCCCAGGATCAGGGGAGTGAATAGGTGAGTTTATGCCCCCTTTGTACATTCATCCCCTGCGTTCCAGCCTTGCCATATGGCCCAGTGTTGAGCTAAACTGGTAGCACATATTATGCTGAGCCCTGGTTGTCCTTTTTCTTAGTTTATTTTACATTTTTTACCTGTTGCCTGCAGTGTGTTTTTAACATTATGGTGGTCTTGCACCTATCAGCAAGGGGGAGGCGAGTTGTTGTCTAATACAAAAATCTATGGCAGAAGTTTTCCAAGGAGCTGTGGTGCTCCTGAGATCCTTATGTACATATCACATGAAACAGTCCAGAAAAAATGGGGCAATAAGAGGAACAGATAGAACTGCCTTAGATGCACTCTTCAAATGGGTTCCAACAACCAGAAAGTTTGTCTGTTAAACCAACAAAAGTTGGTCCAGTAAAAATATTATCTAATCTACCTTGTCTCTCACATCCATAGAACAAACACTTCCAGAAGGAAATTTGTGAGTGAAATGGAAACACAACCCATGGGTTTTCAATGCATTGTATGAGCTGTGAGTCCATTTATTGCTTCTGAATATGAAGGAACAATAGCAATGGTTGGAGGCAGACATAATGAGGACAGCTGCAATAAAAGCTTTCCCCTCACAGCTCTGCCAATGCACTTTAATTCTGACCTGCCAAGCATTACAGTTGTAGGCTTCTTTGAAGGTGAGGTTGCCTATAGTGCAAGTTTATAGCATTGTTTGATGATTTCCATAAATGACTACTATCAAATCAAATCTATCCTTTGCCCATTACTTTAGTATCTGAGAGCTTTACCGAAAAGAGACTACTTGAACTAATGTTTGTGTATAGTCAAAGATGAGATTTTAATTAACTCTATTCTCTAGTGGTGAAAACCAGTGGACTAATCCACGTCCCCAGTAACAACCTCTCCTCACTCCCTTACCTTCTTAATCAATTGTGGATGAAGAAAAGTTGCACTAGACTTATCAGTACAAGGGGGGAAAAGTTACTATCCAAAGAGGTTTTAATACTTTTGGGGGCAGAGCCTTAGATAATGTAAATTGGTGTGAATCTATTTCAATGAGTGATGCTGTTATCTAATAGCTGGCCCTATAAATTATTTGAAGTAATCACACAGTAAAGGCCAAATCCCACTGTGACATACCAGCTATCTTTTTAGCTCTCACAATTTCAGTGGAAGTCGATGGCATTTGATGCCTCAGAAGATACATCGTATTGGGTGCTAAATCTGTTTAGTGTATGTTTTAATACACATAAATTAATTACTGATTAATGTGCAGGCCAATTATTGAAGGACTCTGTCAAAAACTAAGTCAGAAATTTTTATCTCAAAACTAGTCAGTTCTCCAATAGTTTCTCTCCCCCTTTAGCATCCCAGAAGAGGAGAGTTCTTTTTTCTTCAAGGCACATTTGAAGCTTGGACATGAAAGAAAAGGGAAGCATTTATTCTTGATAGGGCTCGCTTAGATAGCAGAAGCGCTTATGTCTTTCTCTGTTAGACAGGCAGAGCTGTAAAAATACAGTCCTACCTAAAACAAAACTAGCAAACGTTTGCCCTCTTACAAGTTTTGCTTGTGGCATGAAAGTTCAGATGCTTCACTGAAGGCTTCCTTTGAAGCAAAAAACATAAAAACTGCATTTTCTACTTGTAAATTTCTTTCTGGGCTGGCCAAAATACTAGAGTGTTCTATTCCTCCTTGCCCTTGGTCCAGTAGACCTCAAATTAAATATGGCATCTGGAGATGTACAGTTGTTTCAATCGCTCAGGAGTCCTCCCTTGACCTTTTTTATGGAAGCTTAACTCTCAGTTAGGATATTTAGTGGCATCCTTCTAGCCATTGTTCTAATATGTTGCAGTTCCCAGAAGCCACTGCTGTTGCTTGTTGGAGTCATAATAAATGGTGTTCGAACTTGTTTTTTTAAACAAAACCATATCAAAATACTGTTCTGTAGTTTTCAGCTTTCTTCTGTCCTCAGTAATGACTCTTATGGTATAATGCTGAATTCCTGTAAATTAATAAAATAAAAAAACCACACACTCCCTTCCTTCATGACAGATTAAATTGAAATACTCCTGCATTTTCCCTAGACAGAGTCCTAGGGATGGAAAACTCAGAGAGAACATTAGTAGTGTATTAGTTCTGTGACCTATGATACGAACATCACTGGATGATCAGCATGGTCTCTTCTGGGCATAGCATCCGTGAACAGAATAACGTATAAACCAAATAAGCAGGAACAGGTGACCTTCCTCACTGAGGTGGTAATGCTTATTCATTTACAGTTGTTGACTGTGGTCCTCTAGTAGGTAGAAGAGAGTTGCACCTCCTGTGTCTGTCATATGTTGTTTTCTCTGTCATCATGCAAGTGTTGTGTGGATAGATACCTGGGTTGAAGACAATTAATGCTAAGGATTCTTGAACCATATTATGAATATTGACAGAAAAGATTGGGGCTCTCTGTAACATGGCAGCTGTACACTTGTAGGACTGCCCATAAGCAGGGAGGCTGGTAAAATTTTACATCTCATATCTGCAGTAACTGATTAATGGTTTTCTTCCATTTAAGTCAGAATTAATTGTGAATGCACGGGTGGTATTTTCTCCTCCACCTGCTGCCTAAAGATGGCAGGGAAATGGAGGTCCATATTGTCAAAAGTGGCTTCTCAATTTTTGTGTGCCCAGCTCGAGATCTCTAGGGCCTGATTCTCAGAGATAATGAGTACCCTCAATTTCATTTGAAGTCAGTGGAAGCTGTGGGCACCCAGCATCTCTAAAATTAGTCTTTAACCAAGATGTTTTCTCCAATTTCCCCCTCCACTATGAGCTCAGGGCTGGTGCTTCCATTTAGGTGACCTAGGCGGTCGCCTAGGGCACCAGGATTTGGGGGGGGCGGCAATTTGGCGGTGGGGGGTCCTTCCGTGCTCCGGGTCTTCGGCGGCAATTCTGCGGCGGGTCCTTCACTCGCTCTGGGACCCGCCACTGAAGTGCCCCGAAGACCGGGAGCACGGAAGGACCCCCCCGCCGCAGAATTGCCGACGACGACCGGGAGTGCGGAAGGACCCCCCGCCTAGGGCGCCAAAAACCCTGGCGCCGCTCCTGCATGAGCTAAATCCCTGCTGTGTTTTTCCAAAGTGCACAACATCATTTCAAGACATTGCTGGAAATCAGTGCAGTGCACTATGCCAAGGCAGTAACACAGGGAATCCATGGAATGAACACTGAATGATTTGAGATTAGATCATTTTAGTTTTAAGTGTCAGCAAAGCATTTGGACTTCCAGATGTGCTTTAAATGTCAAAAGGAGCTTTCTTTACCAAAGATGATCACAAACATTCTGGTGCAAAGGAAAAAAAGTTTTTAAGATGGCTTGTTTTATCCTAGTACTTTGGGGTGTTACTTCCCAATAAATTTACATTAGTGAGTCATTTCCATGACACACTGAGAAAACAGATAACCTGAAATTTAAGATAAGTAATTCTGTGTCTCTGAGTCATTAAAATGAATCACCTGTTTCCCTTCCACCTCTGCCTCATCCCTATTACATTTATTGAACATGCACCTCTATAAAATATACGAGGAAGCTTGGATCACTTGGTTTTTTTTAAATTATTTTTTATAACTCTTATTTTCAGGAAAAGATTAACTAATCACCAAAGTAGATAAGACAGGATTTTTCCAAATGTATAATAAATGTATTGTTCTTAATCACTACTTGCATTATAATAGCTGCCAAGGGCCCTAGTAAGGACTAGAGTTGCATTCTGCTGGGTATTTTGTATGAAGGCATGGTCCCTGCCTGGAAGGTCTTATAATCTAAAATGACAAGTGCCACATAAAAAGTTAGCTTCCAACTACTGTTGGGATATTGATTTTTGCGGGCATATCCTTGTGGGTTAATAGTCTGAAATAATTATTTCATTTGTTATCATCAATTTATATTATTTATGAAACCAGCAATGTGCAATTTTGCTTTCTCTGCTGTTATACATTGATGATGAAGGAGTTTTGTGTCTTTGTAATTTGCACAATAATAATAATTATACAGTATTTAATAGTGATGAAATGCATAATGGTTATACATTTATAGATCAAAAAGAAAGCTGGTGGAAAAATCACTGCTTATGTGAGTTTCTCTCAATGTCAATTTCACATACATTTCTAGGAGAGATCTAACCTTCATTTTGTGTTGTCAGAATTATCAAAACCTAACTGACACCCTGATCCTATTCTATTGTATATAGATTCCTATATCACCTTCATCACTGCAGTATCTGAGCACCTTCCAATAGCTTATTAAGTGACATGACTAACAGCATCTGTCACCTGTGGTTTGTTCTTTCTCTCATTCTCTCCTCAGAGGTAAAATTGATTATGCAACATAGTGTTTTCTTTTGCTAGGGTTTTTTTCTATTTTGCTTTAATTTTTAATTGCACAGGGTGCTTTGTGTGTATTAGGCCACGTCTACACTATCCGCCGGATCGGTGGGTAGTAATCGATCTATCGGGGATCAATTTATTGCGTCTCATCTAGACGCGATAAATTGATCCCCAAATCGACGCCCGTACTCCACCTCGGCAGGAGGAGTAAGCGGAGTCGACGGGGGAGCCGCAGCGGTTGACTTGCCACCGTGAGGACGGCCAGGTAAGTCGAACTAAGATACTTCGACTTCAGCTATGCAAATAGCGTAGCTAAAGTTGCATATCTTAGATCGATCCCCCCCTCCCCCCAGTGTAGACCAGCCCTTAGAGAAGGCAGGCCAAAGAAGTGAGCCTTGCACTTGGAGCAGAAGGTAGTAAGGATTGTGATGTTCCTTATTTCCTGTGGGAGTTCATGCCAGAGTGTCACATCAGTCCCTGAGAAAGCCCTGTCACCAACACAGAGGATCTTTAACTGTGTGGTTAAAAGTTCCATTGTGTCTGAGGAGTGGAGTTGTCACCATGGTCTTCATCCCGGAGCTGTAGTCTATCATTTAGCTACCCTGGGCTGAGACCATTGAGCACTTTGAAGATAAGGACCAAGACCTTGAACTTAAGTCAACTAGTGCACTCAAGCTGCCATACAGCGCCCCATCTTCAATAGGCCATCATGCAGGCAGAGCAATGCACCAGCAATTGCAGGACCCAGGACCATACTCTTTAACTTAATTTAAGAAGTCTTTTTCTGTCATGTCTCCCTATAATAATCTGTACCTATTCTTTCTTTTACTGTGTAACTTTCTAATTTTGTGACTCTCCAGTTTCTGTGGTAGGAGTGTCTTTTGTTCATATCACATCAGCATGAAAGCAAGATTACATAGCCAGGATCAAGTCAGGAGAATAATGGGGAGGGGAAACTTTCTATTTTAATAGCTTAAATTGTGATCCCCAGAGGGATTCTAATTCTAAATGCTTTAAAAGGGAGACACGAAACCAGTTCCTGTAAATTAATGTTGCTTCATTGAACCCAATGGCATGACATGAATTTACACCAGCTGAGAATCTTGGCCCAAAATTCTCAAAAGAAGTTAGATGCTTAACTCCAGTTTATTTAAATGTGAGTTATGTGCCTAAATACCTTTGAGGATCTGAGCTCTTGTTCTTAGCTAAAAATCTTGCTGTGTTCTATTCTGAACAGCCATTTCCTTTGGAACATTTGATAATGCAGTACTGGAGTCTTGTAATTACTTTTGTACTACGGGAAGTGTTTTTTGTCATGGGAACTGCAGGGTGGATTATGAGGCACCCTGAAATGTAGTTTTACCTGTTGTTTTTCCTTCATTTTGAGTTTAAAATACTATTGGATTTGGGAGGAAAATCTTAAATATTTTCTCATTATAATTATAGAATGAAACATAACACACACCCTCTTTTCTTCCGACACCTTCCATCCTCCCTTCACTCTGTGTAGCTTCTCTCCTAACTGCTTCCTCTGTCGCCTTTTGCCACTCCCTACATCATACTTTCTTCCATGTTGTCCCTTCCCTATGGAACAACTTTCTCAGTAACGTACAGTAAGCTCCTATTGACCATATCTCAGTGTGTGCTTATTTGCTATAGGATGAACATGCAGATCACTGCTGGAATGGAATTGTATAGTGTTATGAGAGGTGAAGATTTATTTAGATACTTTGATTTTAAATATTTTGATCAAATTGTCCAAACTTTATTCATGTTAATGTCAACAACCCAATTAAAGCCAATGGGACTACTCTCATATGTGCATCCCAGTGTGAATAAGGCCCTTTGGAATTATTTATTATTATGTATTTGCAGTAGTCCCTTGTGGCCTGTCAGGGCACAACACACGTAGCTCTGGGTCTCTGCTGGTAGGTCACTGTCTCTGTAAGGTCTTAGGTATTCCACTGGACTCGTGGCAGAAGGCCCAGCCATTGTGGGAGGCTGCAATAGGGTCACAACCTGCTGCACTAGCTGCTGTAGTTTCAGTTACTGCTAAGCAGCTAAGTCTTAGATCAGTTCCTGCTGCTGGATGGCCAGCTGCAGTAGGAGCTGCTGGTGGCATTGGGTTTCTGCTCTGCCATCCATTGCAGTAGCTGTTCCATGTCCATACTGCTGGGAGTCGCTTCCATAGGTAGAGGTGCTGGAACAGGGTGTGTTTTTTTTTCTGAGAGTCATATATGATGGAAACCACTTTAAGTCAGGTGATGCAGCAGAACCCCTAGTTCCAGCATCTATGTCCATAGGTGTTTACCTGTTTGAAGTCTTGACCTGCTTCCTTCCACAGGGGCTAATTCCTTGCCCATGTCTCTGCAAAGTCTGTGACCAGGTTGCCACTTTGGCACCCCCTTGTGGTCCATCAGGGCATGTCTCATCCAGCAGGTCATTGTCTTGATGAGGTCTGTGGGAGCTGTGATTTGGCCCCCTGGCCAAGGCACACTTAAATCCTACCCCTTGTAGGGTGTTAAACTCCAAAGGAAATCAGAAACGAAAAAAAAACCCAATGACTTAAAACACAGTTGTCCCAAAAACCTTTGGTGAGACCCCTCCACCCTCTTCTATTTAGACCTTGTCGCCAAACAATCAGCTTCTGCTGATTCCCCAGGGTCTGGTCATTCCTTCTAGCACAGGCTTGTCCAGCTGGCAAGCTGACATAATCTCTGGGCTGAAACAAGGCTTTTCTCCCATCAAAAAAATCAGAGCTTTTCTCTCCTTCCTGGTCAGCCCTGAGCTGGGCTAGGTCTCCCACTTTTAACTCCACTCTTCCTGCTTGACATGTGCTGCAGGTTAGTGGGGTGGGGCCAGTTGGGTCCCTAGGCTTTCATTAACCCTTTTTGACAATATAGGGACTATCTGCCCCATCACAGGGCCCCATTGCACTATACCCTATACAGACATATACAAAGAATTAGCCTTTCCCTTAAATAGCTTACAATCAACTTCTTGCTACTAAGAAGACATTAGTCTTTATCGTTGTGATCCTAGAGTGACCAAATAATCCCTAATATAATTTCAGAACATTAGTTGTGATTTTTATTTGCATTTTTTCCAGTAAATTATGAATTATTTTTATTACAATAACACATAGAGGGACCAATTGAGTTTTCGTCCCCATTAGACAAGGTACTGTACATACATATAATAAGAGACAGAATGTTCTCCAAAAAGCTTTCAGACAAAAGTTAGAAGAAAGGAAGTATTGCTCTCATTATAAAGGTGAGGAACTGAGGCAAAGAGATTAAGTGACATGAAGAAGTCATTGGCAGAGCTAGGAATTGAACCTAGATCACCTGAGACCCAGTATAGTACCTTAAGCACTGGACCATCCTTCTTCTCTAAAATGTAATAATGCCATTATTTTCAAGATACACTGTGAAGCAACAGCACAAATATTCTCTGAATTACTTGTTTTCAGTGTTAGCCTCATTTGTAGCAACAAGCTCCATAGAAACAAATCCCCTCTTAGCTTCTATAATGATGCCTTAAGTCCTTCTTAGTATTTTTATGCCATCTACAGGACATTTTAAAAATTGTGGTGTTTGCTGCATTTTATATCAGGCTTGATAATGTAGTGCTTTGTATATATAAAATTTATAAAATACGCTTATTTTATGCTTACATTATCCTGTCTCAATTTCAGTATTTTTCTCCAAGTATTTACATTGTTATTCACCTTGATTTAACTACAGGTTTTATATCAAACTTCTGTTGGTTGCTATTGCCTAAGCAGCTCTAGTCTTTAAATGTTATGGCTAAATTCTATTCTCTGATCAACTTTGAGGATTACTTAGTATGTTAGTTATTATTCACAATCCTCAGAGGAGGGCTGGGAACTTTACTAGAGTCACTCAAAAATACAGAAGTAGTTTAAAAAAAAATGCAAAATTTCAAACTTGTTTTTGCTTTTGAATTTTTGAAAAAGAACCATTTCTTTTGTTTTTCTAAATGTTTGCAATTTAAAAAAAATGCTTCTTGAAATTTTTATCAACAATGTTATCAAAATGGTTTTCAACAATTTTAGTTTACTAAAAATGTTTTTTTTTTCTTGTAAGTGGAAACTTTTTATTTACCAAAACCTCCACTTTCTGGCATACAGAAAATTTCAGTAACATTTTTCATAACATTTTTGATGTTTTCACTAAATATTAAAAAAGACACAACATTTTCAATTAAAATGAAAAACTTTCACAAAATTGATTTAAAAAAAAAAGGTCATTTAAAATAGGCCACTTTTTAACAAAAAAGAAGTTTTATGAAAAATTTTGACCAGCTTCAAATCTTACAGGATAGCTAGAAAGACAAGATCGCTGCCCTAACAAACTAATAATCTAACTGTAGATATGATGTGACAAATAGTGGTGACAAGCAGTGGGAGGGGGGAGATGATAGGACATGTACAGCGTTTGCTACAATAAGATTACATGGGCCTCATGGTTCTCTTCATATCTATTCTGATATCTGTACATGTACAGAATACCTGCTGACATCATGTTCTCTACCTGTTGTGACTGGCAGCATCCCAACAAAGCAAAGCATACCACAGAGTCCCTTTCTAAATTTATAATATGGTTCTAAGATTATTTTAAAAAATACTTTCTGTGCTGGCCAGGGAAGCTGTTCAAGATTCTCGGAAGCAACACATATTTCTAGTGCTCTCTCAGCTTTAGGGTGGACGAGGCCTGAGATTAATGCTTTACATATTATTCCCTTGTCTTCCAGCTCTCAGGAGAGACAAGATTTATTTTGCTTTGTGTCATCATTATGGGGCTAGAGAGTGCTCGATAGTAAGATTACAGCAGTGTATATATATCAGATTTTGCTTTATTTGCAGGCAAAGGATCCAATTGCACTTTTAATCAATGGGAATTGTACGTGTCCATCCAAGGACAGAATTGGTCTTATATCTGTAGAGCTCTACAACAAGGTTAACAAAACACAAGGGGGAAAATGTGCAATAAGAGGAGTTACACAATAACAGACTCTTACATGACACTAAAGTATTAGAGGAAAGAATGTCAATACAAGAAAACAACCATGACAAACTTGGAATTCTGTCCTTTGAACATATTTCTCTTCACTTGAAATGTTCAGTAGTGTCCCCAAGTTCTGGCTGCCAGCTTTTGTCCAGCTTGAGACAGCTATGGCATGATTTTTCAGAGGTGCTGAGCCCTCACAACACCTTGCTGTGTCTGTTTCTCCATCAATAAAATTGGGACCTTCGTTGCCCTCCTACTTATTGCCATTCTGGCACACAATTTAATGATGTTCCTATCTGATAACTTGAGGAGGAGTGTGGAGAAGTTCATCTCACAATACATATGTGGATGAGTTTTCCAACCACTTCTACTTTATGTGCCAAAGCATTCACTGGATCCGCTTTGGGGGAAAAGATTTGGACAGGGAAAAGGGATTGAAAAGTACAGCATCAACCAGCAATGACTGTGTGTGTGTATGTTAAGGAATAGTTACAAACTCTGGGTAATCTATTGTGCGAATGAAGGGAGGTGATAGATGAGTGATTGACTAGATCCTTGGGGTTTCGTAGGCTTAGAAAAGAGTCAATGTGGTGCATGTCTTTAGGATTACTAAATCAAAATTTAGACACAGAGAGGTTAATTAACTTGCCCAGACAGCTCTGTGGTCTAAGCACTTGATACAGTTCCCCATGAGAAATTATTAGTTAAACTGGAGAAGATGGGGATTACTACAAGAATCGAAAGGTGGGTGAGGAACTGATTGAAGGGGAAAATATAATGGGTCATGATGAAAGATGAACTGTCAAGCTGAAGAGCGGTTATTAGTGGAGGTCCTCAGCGATCAGTCTTGGGATCAATCTTATTAATGTTTTCATTAATGACCTTGGAACAAAAAGTCCTAATAAAATTTGAAGATGACAAAAGGTTGGGAGGTACTGCCAATATGAAGGAAGACCTGAATATCATACAAGACAATTTGGATAACTGTGAAAACTGGAGTGATAGAAATGGAATACTGGGTGCAATTTGTTTAAGAGTTGCCGAGAAGGGCTGCTAGGATGATCAGAGGAACTGAAAACCTACCTCACGATAGGATACTCAAGAAGCTTGGTTTGTTTAGCCTAACAAAACAAAGTATGAGGGGAGATATGATTGTGCTCTATAAATACATGAGATGGTAAACACCAGGGAAGGAGTAAGTGTGATGGGATGCACTCACCCCGCACTGGACGGGGAAGGGTTAAACTTACATTGTGGGTTGAGGAAGCCATGTCCCCTTTATCCTACTGAGCATGCTCTAGGAGCACTCGTGTAAGAGGGAGCAGCTCAGCTCAGTTGGGGCTGACCACCGGGGAGGAAGGATGTGCTCCGTTGGCTCCAGCCGAAGCCCGAGGCCGGAGACGCTGTAACCCAAGCAGATGCTAAGGCACCTACCGGGATCCCCCTGCGTCAGGAGTCACCAGGGACAGTGCAGACCAGGGAACACAGAGACAGCAGAGACGCCCAGACTGCAGCAATGGGAACTACAGTAGGAAGCAGCCCAGGGGAATTAGATACTGGCCCAATTAGTGAGACGGTGTTTTGAGTCAGTGTGTTTCGGTCAGAACCTCCCTGCTGACTCAGTGGCATGCACCCCTGCTGCTACCAGGGCTCTGGGCTGGGGGTCCAGTGTGTGTGTGGGGGGGTGCTGGACCCCCCTACCAGGGCCGCCAACCCCCTCCTTGTGTGTGGCAGCCCCGTTCCTGACTGACTTTGGTCTCTAGGCCTTACTGCCCTGCCTTCCTGAATGTACTGATTGTGTCTACTAGGCCTTACTGTCCCACTAAGAGGGGTGAGCCTATTGACTTTGGCCATTGGGCCAAACTGCCCAGCTATTAGGGGCAAATACAGGGACTCTAGCCATTATACCTCACTGCCCTGCTGAGAAGGGCAAATATATGAACTCTGGCGGCTAGGCCTTACAGCCCTGCTAACTAGGGAAAATCTATTGACATTGGTCAGTGGGCCCCATTGCCCTGAAAACCAGGTGGATTTACTGACTTTGGCCACTAGGCAAATCTATAGTCTTTGCCCTTTGGGCCGTACTGCCCAGCTCTTGGGGCAGGTAAACTGACTCTAGCCATTAGGCCTCATTGCCCTGCCGAGAAGGGCGAACCCATGGACTTTGGCCACTAAGCCTTACTGCCCTCTCTTCCTGGGGTGATTGTACTGATTGTAGCTACTAGGCCATATTAACATGCAAAGAGGGGTGAATCTATCAACGCTGGCCGTGTAACCCTGTTTCACTGGGGCGAACTTACTAACTATAGCCGCCGGGCCTTACTGCCATGCTGACGGGGACCAATTTATCACCTTTGGCCATTGGGCCCCACTCCTCTGCTAAGAAGGGAGAGAATATTGACTGGGGTTTAGGAGTGTGACGGGGCGCACTCACCCCGCACTGGACGGGGTCATCCCCAAACCTATCATAGTAAGGGTCAGTGTTGGCACAAAAACAAATGGATATAAACTGGCCATCAACAAGCTTAGGATTGAAATTTTATGAAGGTTTCTAACCATCAGAGGAGTGAAGTTCTGGAACAGCCTTCCAAGTGGAGTAATGGAAGCAAAAAATCTAACTTGTTTCAAGACAGAGCTTGATAAGTTTATGGAGGGAATGGTATGATGAGATTGCCTACAGTGGTATACAGCCCATCTGCAACTGCTATTAGCAAATATCTCCAACAGCTGGAGATGGGACATTAGATGGGGAGGACTCTGACTTATTACAGAGAATTCTATCCCAGGTGTCTGGTTCGTACATCTCAGCCCACATGTTCAGGGTCTAACTACTGGCCATATATGGGGTTCAGAAGGAATTTGCCCGTAAGTCAAATTAACAGAGACCCTGGTTTTTTGTTTTGTTTTTTGTTTGCTTTCCTCTGCAGCATGGGGCACTGGTCATTTGCTGGATTGAAATAGAGTAAATGGTGGATTCTCTGTAACTTGAAGTCTTTAAATCAAGATTTGAAGACTTCAGTAACTCAGCCAGAGTTTATGGACCTATTGCAGAAGTTGATGAGTGCAAGCCTGAGATCTGCAGGAGGTCAGAGTAGATAATCATGATGGTTCCTTCTGGCCTGAAAGTCTGAGAGTCAATGAGTATTAGGTATGGGACTTAGCTTCAAAAGATATGGACTCTAAACCTTACTTGCCTTCTATCTCACAGGGGGTTTGTGAGAGTTAACAAGCTTGTGTTTGTAAATTGCTTTGAAAACAAGTTTCAGATATCACTGTTTAGCTTACATCATAAATGTGTATCAACAGCTTAAAAGTGGACTAAAAATAACAAAGTAGTTTGATAAACAAATGTCCAAAAGCCAGGAAATTCACAATTGGCTGCAGCCGGAAAAAAGAAAAGGAAGGTATTAAAACACAGATCCACGGTCCTTATATATCAGCTGTCTTCCTGCCACAACAGGTAAAATTATGTGAAGTCTATGACAAATATTCCATCTAGTTAACATATTAAACCAGGCATCTTAAACCATATCCACCATAGATTATACATATGGAACTGGAAAAAAATGGCAAAAACACAGTATTAGTTATCACACATTCATTGTCACTTCTATTCTTTTTAGTGTTCTTTTTCATTTCAGCATTAATATTTATATGACCATATCCTGATGAAAGGAAAGGCAACCATAGTTAGTAAAGGCATCTACAGCATTCATTATACTCAGCAATGTATGGAAATCAAGGATGTATATTACCAGAACAAAACTGAGAATTTTCAACTCAAATGTAATCTCAGTGCTCCCATAGCCTGTGAGAGCTGAAGATCTACCAAAATGTTAGATACAAAACTAGATGCTTTTGAAAATAAGTGCCTACAAAAGATCCTAGTCATTGGACTGAAAGATTTCATCACTAATGGAGAGATCCAAGAAATCACCAACCAGCAGTTTGCCTCCACTAGAATCAAAAGGAAGCGCTAGACATATCTGAGGCATGTACTCCAGCTGCCAACACAGACTCCCATGTGAAGCCATCAAGTGGAAATTAACTGTTGTAAGGAAAAGAGGCTGCCCAAGAGAAAACTTGAGAAGAACCCTTAGCAGAGAGTGCAGAACACAATCTTTACACCATAGAGCAGAAGGAAGCAGCAGCAAATGAAAGACAGAAATAGAAGAGACCAGTGTCTGTCCCGGGGCGGCTCTAGCTTTCTTGCCGGCCCAAGCATGGCAGGCAGGCTGCCTTCAGCGGCATGCCTGCGGGAGGTCCGCCGGTCCCGCGGCTTCGGCGTACCCACCGCTGAATTGCCGCCGAATCCATGGGACCGTCGGACCTCCCGCAGGCATGCCGCCGAAGGCTGCCTGACTGCCGACCTCGCAGGGACTGTCAGGGTGCCCCCTGCGGCTTGCCGCCCCAGGCACGCGCTTGGAGCGCTGGTGCCTGGAGCCGCTGCTGGTCTGTCCTGTGTGCCAACATTGGCACAGGAAAGATATAATGTAAACGGGGTGGCAGGTTTGTATAATTTTTGGTGGTGCCCAGAATGGGTCCAAGTTCCACTCCCCTCCCCCGCCTAAGGCTTTGGGAGGGAGTTTGGATGTGGGAGGGGGTTTGGGTTGCAGGCTCTGGGAGGAAGTTTGGGTGCTGGGTCCAGGCTCTGGGCTGGGGCAGGGGGTTGTGGTGCAGGAGGGGGTGTGAGCTCTGGAAGGGGGTTTGGGATGCTGGGAGCAAGGTCTGGGAGGGGGTTTGGGTGCCTGTACAGGCTCTGGGCTGGGACAGAGGGCCGGGGATGGGGAGTTTGGGGTGCAGCAGGCAGGCTGCCCTGGGGCTGGGGGACAGAGAGGAGGACTCCCCCCAGCCCTCTCCCCACCGGCAGCAGCGAGCTCCAGGGGGGGAGGGCGGCCCTTCTCCTCCCCCCCAGCACAACACTCACCCAACCCCCCCAGGCTGCTGCTCAGGAGGTCTAGCCAGGATAAGCCCCCACCCCCCTGCGGAGTTGACTCGGAGTCGCCTGCTGGGGGGGCGGTGCTGCCATGTGCCCGCTCCTCTCTCCGCAGGCGCAGCAGCTACATCAGCCTGCCCCCAGCGCCTCTCCCTTGTAGCCAGCTGCAAGGTGGTGGTGGTGGAGCCGGGCCCCCCCGGGCCCTGAATTTGCTGGAGCCCAGGCACCATGGGCCCGTACAGCTCGCCGCCCCTGAATGTAAAGTATGTCCTGATGATAATTAATACCTGCTTAATTTAGCACACATGAATCCACCAAAAATCTTGCTGTCACTCAGATGTACATTGTATATTCTCAGTTATTTAAATCCACCTACATATATTTGCTGTCCAGATTACTTTCTTCACCTGCAAAGTATATTTTTATGTTTATAATATATACACACATATTCATCTCAATAAAATGTTTTCACAATATTTTTATAGTTCCAATGGGGTAAGCATTACATTTACCATTTTAAGTTTCCTTCTTTTAAACATCCTACAATATACACATAATATACCAAAATTAAGACAGCAAATTTTTTAAGTAATAAAACAGCAAAATCATTTAAACTTAAAACCCCAATGACACTAACACAAAATGATGTCATTATACAGTGTATATCATTCATGTGTTTACCTGCCAATCCAAAGTCACAGAACTTTAATCTTAGTCTACTACAGCCCCATTCTGCTATTTTGCTGATGCAAAGGAGCCACAAAGCCTGTGGTTCTGGCCAACTGAGTGTCACTCCTTTGCGATATTCTCCTGTCTTCAGGAGGTGTGGAAGCAGGGAAGAAGATGGCCAAACAATCTCTTCCGGGTATTCCCTTGGAGGCAGGTGTAAAATAGAGCATCCTGAGGGTGGCTCTAACTTAAACTTGGGTCAGAACTACCCCTTGGCCAGCCCACAATCACAGAACCATAAAGGTTACATGAACCCACTTTCAGCTTGGCTGAACCCAAGAATCTGGACCATAGAAGCAACAGTTCTAAGTATATCACATAATTTTATATGTTAAAGCCTAGAATTATAACACTATAGAAAAGATATTGACAGAGGTTTTAGGTAATTCACGGTTCTTGAATCTACTTCACACAAAGGTATGGAAAGAAGTCTAACAGCTACATAATCTTAACATTTTTCTTTTGTACTGCATAGTATGGACACCGAGTCCATTTACTCACTCATCAGTGTACTTCTCTTTTGTATCCTTACTGTCTCATCTATGACAGCTCAGATAGGTTGATTTAAAAAAAAAACACCTCTGAATTGATCTATCTGTTGATAGAACTTTTAGATAAAATCCAAAGAAATCAACTGCTGTATTCTAAGGGCTATTCAAACCTATGTTATCATTCATTTTATCATTAACAGTGAACTAGAAATTATGACTATATGGAGAATTCTGCCATAACTTAATAAATAATTTCTGCATCATGTAACTTTTCCAGCAATCTGCCACTATGGCCATGTTAATCTTAAGTATTTCTGAAGTCATACCAGCTTTGAAGACTAAGTAAACTTGGGTCTCTTTTACCCTATAAACATTGAGCTTTTAAGTCTTGATTCAGCAAAGCATTTAAGCATTTGCATAAGTTTAAGCATGTGAGTAGCCCCATTAACTTCAGTTGGAGCCCTTAGGTGCTTAAAGAGATGCATATGCTTAAATACCCTGCTGAAGTGGGACCTTAGACATTTTTGGAGAACTCTAGGGGCATGGTCCTGCAAACAAAACCATTTCTGTAACTGTATTTGAACAGCTGTATAACTGACATGGATTGAAGTAAATGGGTCTTATTGAAAAGTGCTTTTGAGTGTCCTGTTGAAAACTGAATGAGTTTTGGCTCAGGTTTAAGGATGTGAATTTTGCACATGTATAGCAAAAATTTACCAGTGATCTGCCAATTTTTGGAAGGAAGGCAAGATGCATATCACAGATTTGAGGCTGAGGTAGCTACATGTTGAAAGTACACATGCAAGATCCACTGTGGAGAATGTTGGGTAATGTGTTCAATTAATGTTATTTTATGTATGGGTCATAGGGGAATTAAAACCAGTGAGTGGATGTGAGACAATGTTATAATGTCCACGTACTCTATAAAGGCCCATTTTGGTGCCCGAAGCCACCATGGAATGGTCATTTGAACTCCAGCAGTCGAGCAAGGACCCGGGGAAGGGAGAGTTGAGGCTTGCTGGCTGGAGGTGGTTTATTCTGAGACCTAGCTTAAGGTGGCAGGGCAGGACTGTAAATTAGTTTGTTTATCAGATAACTTGTCACTTACAAAGTAATAGTTTGTTAATCAGGTCTGGAATGGAGTTTTGGTGACTGGATTTTCCTGCAGTGGTCTTTGAAGAGTATCTACCATATTTATCAGCAAGCACTCCACTCCTGGGACAGGGTCCTCTGAATAAGGGAGCAGAGTGAGGGGTAACATGAGGTAAATTTTCCAAGTGCAAATTTTGATGGTAGCAGCAGTTACCTGAGCCCAAAGTACAGGAAACCTTGAGTCATGATGTAAACATCGAATGAGGCAGTTTTCTTTAATGACTAGTGCTTATTTGAATGTATACAAACCTCCATGTGTGTGCAAGGTATCAAGGCATATTATAGGTGGGGAAACTGAGATACAGAAGTGACTTGCCCAAAGCCACACAGTGAGTCAGTGGCAGAATTAGGAATAGAATGCAGTGACTTGGTTCACCACTATGTTTCTCCAGGTCTTCTGATTAGAAGCTAAGCCTTAATCATTAGACACACTGCTCTTTTTGGTATTAATTACCAGTAATGGCAATACAACATACATAGATGGAACATAATTTGAGAGCAACACTATGATTTAAGGGGAGAATCTTGCACTCATATTGAGGGAGTTAAACATAGAGCAGTGGTGGGCAACCTGTGGCCCACGGGGTAATCCATCAAGGTAATCCGCTGGTGGGCCACCATACAGTTTGTTTACGTTTTCACGGCTGCCCGCAGCTCCTAGTGGCCACGGTTTGCCATTCCCGGCCAATGGGAGCTGTGGGAAGTAGCAGCCAATATGACCCTGTGGCCCATGCCACTTCCCGCAGCTCCCATTGGCCGGGAACGGCGAACCGTGGCCACTGGGAGCTGCGGGCGGCCGTGCAAATGTAAACAAACTGTCCGGCAGCCAGCCAGCAGATTACCCTGATGGGCCGTGTGCGGCCTGTGGGCCGCAGGTTGCCCACCATTGGTATAGACATACCCTTAGCTACTTTCTCAATCACACACCCCTGAAGCTTCCTGCTGCCTTTTGTATTGGAATCACCTAATTCCTCTCATCTTCTAATCAGAGCTGGCTTAGCTGCAGCCTCTCCAGCCTGCAGGCAAGTCACTCTGTTATCACATCTCTTCTACAAAACTTTAACTCAAACATTCTGCAATTCCCAGATTTGCTGCCAACTTTTGGTACCTGTCTCTATCATTTGTTGTCATATCTGCTGATAACCCTCATGCAGAGTCATGCGTTAGGTTGATTCAAAATGTGTTGACTGCCCTCACAATCCAAGCACTGTCTCAGATGGTTTTTGGCTCTGCACATAAATAAATCTAGTCATACTGGGGACCTTGTTTTCTAATTTACATTGGAGATTAGGAGTATATCTTTGCCAGGTCAGATCATTATCTTCTTTGGTGTGAGATTAGGGATCATATTTAGTCCCACGGGGACTGGTCATGGTTTGTATTGAGACTGATGGAACTGATTGGGCTTCAGAGCTCTCTGAAGAGGAGTGCTGTACAGCTGATGGACCATTTTATTGATAGCCTAGTAGGAAACTTATAATCATCATTTGTCTTTTATTATCAATTCACTGGCTTCTAAACACTACTCTCTGTGGCTTCCTCCTAGGTCATAATAGATAGCCTGAGTGGGAAGGAATGGAGGTTGGAGTACCAGTGGTAGAAATAATACTCTGAGTCTTATTGATAGTGACATAAACAATGTTATGAAGTCTTATCCCATGGATGTGATGGCCGTTAAGAAATTATTCTTCTCTTCCATCACAGCAACTATATGGAACTGTTCCAGGTGTTTGATGGAGTGGTGAATCTGAGTTGTCTCTTGCTATAAGGAATTTTCCGTCAACTTCATACATAACACTGATTGATTCAGTGGTAGCCATACATCAGGGGAAGAGGATAAATGTAACATCTTAGCTTACTGAGTTCTGGTCATTATAACTCACTGAGTTTTTGGGGCTAATGCACAATTCAGATCTGTGCTCCTTATGAGTAGCTAAATTTAGTGGGGAAATAGTGTCCCATGTTGATGGCGATTGTAAATATTTCTGCAAGGGAGGGTTGGGTTCTGGCATCGCTTGAACAAACCGGTGAAAGGTCCTTGCTCAACCAATATTTCCTTGCTGGTTTTAACAGCCTGTAAAGGATATGGTTTCAAAGAGCCACTAATTACCTAATGTTCCCCAGTCAACTTCAGAATCTCATGACTTTTAGTGTATTTAGATTTTCAGAAATCCTTTGACAAGGTCCCTCACCAAAGGCTCTTAAGCAAAATAAGCAGTCATGGGATAAGAGAGAAGGTGCTCTCATGGATTGGTAACTGGTTAAAAGATTCCCCCAGGGGTCTGTACTGGGCCCAGTCCTATTTAACATATTCATAAACAATCTGGAAAAAGGGGTAAACAGTGAGGTGGCAAAATTTGCAGATACAAAACTACTCAAGATAGTTAAGTCCCAGGCAGACTGCGAAGAGCTACAAAAGGATTTCACAAAACTGGGTGACTGGGCAACAAAATGGCAGATGAAATTTAATGTTGATGAATGCAAAGTAATGCACATTGGAAAACTTATTCCTAAGTATACATATACAATGATGGGGTCTAAATTAGCTGTTACCACTCAAGAAAGAGATCTTGGCGTCATTGTGAATAATTCTCTGAAATCATCCATTCAATGTGCAGCAGCAGTCAAAAAAGTGAACAGAATGTTGGGAATCATCAAGAAAGGGATAGATAATAAGACCGAAAACATTATATTGCCTCTATATAAATCTATGGTACACCCACACCTTGAATACTGCATGCAGTTGTGCTCGCCCCATCTCAAAAAAGATATAGTGGAGTTGGAAAAGATTCAGAAAAGAGCAACAAAAATGATTAGGGGTATAGAACAGCTTCCGTATGAGGAGAGATTAATAAGACTGGGACTTTTCAGCTTGGAAAAGAGGCAACTAAGGGGGGATATGATAGAGGTCTATAAAATCATGAGTGGTATAGAGGAAGTAAATAAGGAAGTGTTATTTACTCCTCATAACAGAAGAACAAGGGGCCACCAAATGAAATTAATAGGTAGCAGGTTTAAAACAAACACAAGAAAGAATTTTTCATGCAATGCACTGTCAACTTCGGGAACTCCTTGCCAGAGCCTGTTGTGAAGGCCAAATACTATAACGGAGTTCAAAAGGGAACTAGATACATGGAAGATAGGTCCATCAATGGCTATTAGCCAGGATGGGCAGGAATGGTGTCCATAGCTTCTGTTTTCCAGAAGCTGGGATTGGGTGACAGGGCATGGATCACTTGATGATAACCTGTCTGTTCATTCCCTTTGGGGCACCTGCCATTGGCCACTGTCAGAGGACAAGATACTGGGCTTGATGGACCTTTGGTCTGACCCAGTATGGCCATTCTTACGTTTTTATGATTGTCTCCAGTGTACAAAAAATAGTTATATAAGTAGGGGAGGTATTGAGCTCCCTGTAGAAAAAGGGTGCCAGTTTCTCCCAAACCACCAGGGACTACAGGTCTTGAGCCCTGGTCTACGGGGCTTTTAGATACTAGTAAGGGCCAACCTACCACTTACTAACTTGCTAACAGTTGCTAGCATAGAAGCTGAACTCTGACAGAGAACTACAGTCTTTGCTTTGATTGGTGGAATGCTGGGGTCCTGATTGGTTCCCAGCTTCTATCTCAACCAAGCACAGGAACAGGAAGCTGTCTGTGTAACTGTCTTGTCTTAGAAGTGCTGCCTCTGTAATAGCTGCTCCTATTATCTGACACTGGTAACCTGATTCTGCCTGACTCCTGGCTTGCCTTCTGGACTGTCTTGGACTCTAATCTGGTATCTGACGTATCTTAACTCCTGCTCTAATCACTAGTTTAGACTGCCGATGTCCAAGTCATGAAGTAAAAGGAAGGCAGGGTACTAGCATCTCTGAGACAGAGGAAATCACTTCTCACTGATAATCATGCCATTTATTATCCCGTTTCTAGTCTTCCTGTTTGGTGAAGATTAGTGATAAGGCTGTGGCAAAGCATCTCTGGCATTAACTTCTAATTCTTGGACCCCTTTCAGGGGGTTGGAACAGCCACACTGCTTTTCTTAATGAATTATCTTTTCTTAGACGAACAAAGATCTGGTGTCCATGCTGGCTAAATTTGATAGCATTGACCACTAGGAATGTGTAACTATTATTTTTTCTCTGAGAAGACTCAAAGTGGGTGGTATTGGGTAATTTCTAGTATTTATATCTCCTTAGATATGGACAGGTTTCTTCTTTTCTCAGAGTCTACATCTGAGGCTAGGATGAAGGCTAGCTGACTAAATGCAATCCACCCAAAGTTTGGGAAGGTATGTTTAGGCTTAGGGAAGCATTCAGAGAAGAATGATATCTGTTCCTTCTATAGGATTCTGTTAATAGAGTATGGAATTTAGGGGTTATGTGGGATCCCTGGTTGCTTTTTATTGGCATTGGGATTATATTGTTCTTTGATTCTTTAGAAAATTCAATAAAAAAGTCAATTCCAAAAAACATCAAAAGTAATGTATTCCCATAGGCCTCAGCCTATTCAAGGAGCATTGTTCTGAAACACTAAAAATGGTGATTGGGAGGGGGGGGATATGAACAAAAATAGATTTGGAAATAGCTTGCAAAAATAAATTTCTATTTATACACAAATGCAGATGCTTCTCCATTAGAAAGCTGGAAGCCATATGGATTCCATTCGTGCATGACACTTGCTGAAAGAACATTTAAACATAGGCTCTTTGCTTAGAGGGCAAATTTTGCTCTCACATCTAATGCAGCAGATCTTGAATGAGTCCAGTGTTTCACTCTTCATATAGGCAGAGAATTTCCATTGGTGTCAATAGGAGTTGCATCCTTTGGAGGGCACAATATCAAGATTTTGCAGATTTTTTTTTTAAATTGTCCCCTTGTGGAGTGGAGGTTTGAAGTAGAGCACAGTTGTAGTCTATAACATTGTTTTTGTATTTCTATTCTTGCAGGCATCCCCCTCACCCCCCAAAAAACCTTACAGGTATCGTCAGCAAGAGTGACACCAGAGAGATCTTTATCCCCCTCACCCTACAATGAGGTGTGTGGCTTAAAAATCTCAGTAAATACTTTAATTTTATAACTCCACTAGAAAGATAAGTCACACTTTATATTATGGTTCCATTTATAGTTTTAAAGGGTTAATAAACGTTTAATAGGTGTTGTAAGTATGTTATAGACATGAGTATAATGTGTTACAAATGGTTATAATCACATCAGTAGAAGGTATTGTAGATGGTTATTAGCCATGGTTATAAATAGGTTTGGAAGGATTAGATTATTATTGGTAAATGCCACCATACACACACAAATCAAAAAGAAAATAGTACCATCATTAATAATCAAAATCTACAGATAGGCAAAGTAAGAAAAATGCTTTTTGATAACTTATTAGAGTTTGATATAAGGATATTTACTTTGTATATTTTGGCAAATGATGTTAACAATTTGTATTTTAACAGTTACAAAATTCTACATTTTTGAATCTCAATGTTTACTGTCATTAAATAATTATTGTCTGACCCTTCATAATTTTGTGCAATTGTAAAAATGTTAATTGATAAAAAATTAAAATCCTTAAAATCCATAATCTTGTGAAACTGTGAAAATTTAAATGGCTAAACATAAAAAATAAAACTTAAACATAAAATTTCCAGCATCCATGAACATAAAAAAAAATCAAATCAAATTCTGACAAGCCAATTGAACTCTAGAAGTATGTTGTTGTAGTGATTCAGGTTATTCAGCATGCATTAAAACATCGAATAATTGTGTATTAACTCTTTTAAAACTATTAATGGAGTTTGAATATAAAGTGTGACATGATAACACTGACAATCTTCTCTGGCTCTTCATCAGTGCACACCAATCTAGCAAACATGGGACTCTGATTACTCCTCTAAGAAGAATTCAGAGAAAACAGACTGAAAATGGACAAGAATTTCAGCTTGCCCTTTACTAGGCTGCTCATCCATATAATCAGCCATAATATGAGTCACTTCACTGAGGATCCTAACAGAAGTGTCTAGTTCCAGGGCCGGCTTTAGGCCGATTCCCTGAATCGGTCCCCGTGCCTAAGAGGGCCCCGCGGCCCTGCAACCCCTGCAGGAGTGCCAGCCCGAGCGCTGCAAGTCCCGCGGCCCCGCTCCCCCGGCCGGAGCGCGGGCAGACCTGGGTCGCGCGGTTGCTCTGGGCTGCGGCCGGGGTAGCGGGGCCGCGGCGATTGCCACTCTCCGCCCGGCGCTCTGGCAGCGGTAGCGGGGCTGCGGGGCTTGCCGCGCTCCATTCACCATTATGAGCTCTGAAATATTCCAGACAGTAATAATTGTATTCTATGTGAACTATTACTGGGGGCGGCAGTGGGGTGGATTTTCCGTGCACTGCAGTCACGCTTGTAATTTTTGGTGCACAGCATTATCAAGAATATTAAAGGAGAGACAAGGATGCAAGAAGCCTTCTCTTCCTTTTCCCCCCCTCACAGTACCCGGGTGCAATTACTGTCCCTGTTCTCTCTTGAACAGAAAACCTTCTCCTTAATAGCATAATCCAGCGGTGCAAGACATGCCAAAGGGATGTGAGGAAGTGGGTCTTGGCCCCTGTAGACCAGCCCATTGGACTGGCCAGGCACTCAGAGGGGATTCTATTGCACCATCTGGAAGTGCACTAGGCACAGTACCCTATGAACAGGGCAGGCCAGGGAAGAATTCTTCTTGAGCACCTCACTCTTCATAAAGCAACAGAGGGTCCTGTGGCACCTTTAAGACTAACAGAAGTATTGGAGCATAAGCTTTCGTGGGTGAATGCCCACTTCATCAGACGCAAGTAATGGAAATTTCCAGAGGCAGGTATAAATCAGTATGGAGATAACGAGGTTAGTTCAATCAGGGAGGGCGCGGTGCTCTGCTAGCAGTTGAGGTGTGAACACCAAGGGAGGAGAAACTGCTTCTGTAGTTGGATAGCCATTCACAGTCTTTGTTTAATCCTGATCTGATGGTGTCAAATTTGCAAATGAACTGGAGCCCAGCAGTTTCTCTTTGGAGTCTGGTCCTGAAGTTTTTTTTGCTGTAAGATGGCTACCTTTACATCTGCTATTGTGTGGCCAGGGAGGTTGAAGTTGTCAAATTTGGTGACAATATATACCTCCAGACCAGTGGCACCGCCATGGGCACCCGCATGGCCCCACAATATGCCAACATTTTTATGGCTGACCTGGAACAACGCTTCCTCAGCTCTTGTCCACTCACGCCCCTTCTCTACCTACGCTACATTGATGACATCTTCATCATCTGGACCCATGGGAAGGAGACCCTGGAAGAATTCCACCATGATTTCAACAGCTTCCACCCCACCATCAACCTCTGCCAGGACCAATCTACACAGGAGGTCCACTTCCTAGACACCACAGTACAAATAAGCGATGGCCACGTTAACACCACCCTATACCAAAAACCCACTGACCGCTACGCCTACCTTCATGCCTCCAGCTTCCACCCCGGACACACCACATGATCCATCGTCTACAGCCAACAGCTGAGGTACAACCGCATCTGCTCCAACCCCTCAGACAGAGACCAACACCTACAAGATCTTCACCAAGAATTCTCAAAACTACGATACCCACACAAGGAAATAAAGAAACAAATCAACAGAGCCAGACGTGTACCCAGAAGCCTCCTGCTACAAGACAGGCCCAAAAAAGAAACCAACAGAACTCCACTGGCCATTACCTACAGTCCTCAGCTTAAACCTCTCCAACACATCATCAGTGATCTACAACCCATCCTGGACAATGATCCCTCACTTTCACAGACCTTGGGAGGCAGGCCAGTCCTCTCCCACAGACAACCCGCCAACCTTAAACATATTCTCACCAGCAACCATGCACCGCACCATAACAACTCTAACTCAGGAACAAACCCATGCAACAAACCTCGATGCCAACTCTGCCCACATATCTACACCAGCAACACCATCACAGGACCTAACCAGATCAGCTACAACATCACCGGCTCATTCACCTGCACGTCCACCAATGTTATATATGCCATCATGTGCCAGCAATGCCCCTCTGCTATGTACATTGGCCAAACTGGACAGTCAGTATGCAAGAGGATAAATGGACACAAGTCAGATATCAGGAATGGCAACAGACAAAAATGTGTAGGAGAACACTTCAACCTCCCTGGCCACACAATAGCAGATGTGGGACAGTAATTGCACCCGGGTACTGTGAGGGGGGGAAAAGGAAGAGAAGGCTTCTTGCATCCTTGTCTCTCCTTTAATATTCTTGATAATGCTGTATACCAAAAATTACAAGCGTGACTGCAGTGCACGGAAAATCCACCCCACTGCCGCCCCCAGTAATAGTTCACATAGAATACAATTATTACTGTCTGGAATATTTCAGAGCTCATAATGGTGAATATTTTTTCAAAACACGTCTTCAGTGAAAGGAATATACAAGGAGTATCAGAGTCCTGCTACAGTTACTAAGACTTTAATACAGGGGTCGGCAACCTACGGCACGCGAGCCGATTTTGAGTGGCATGCTGCCTGCCCGGTGAGAGGAGGAGGAGGGGCGGAGGGGCCGGAAAGCGCCACGCTGGGGGAAGAAGTGGGGGAGGAGGGAAGCTTGGCTGCCGCAGGACCAAGCTTCTGCCTCCTGCCCCCGCAGGGGAGAGCGGTGGGGGGGTCCCGGCCCCCCGCCCCACACAGCCCCCCCGCCCACCACTCTCCCCTGCGGGGGCAGGAGGCAGAAGCTTGGTCCTGCGGCAGCCAAGCTTCCCTCCTCCCCCGCTTCTTCCCACAACTTGGTGCGTTCCGGCCCCTCCTCCTCCTCCTCCCCCTCCCTCTCCCTGCCGGCGATGGCCTTTGCGAGGGGGTGTGACGGGTTGGATCACAGAAACCCCCTTGGGAGCTGCCACCCAATGTGCAAAGACTACCCCTGCTTCAGTTTTCCCTGCCAGCTCAGGATTCCAGCACCCTGTCTTGCTGAGCCAGACACTCCAGTCTGCTCTAACAAAGACTCAGGGTCTGAATCACTAGTCCCAAAGCTGCAAGTTTACCCGAAACCAGCTCACAGGAGTGTGCTTGTCTTTAGCACTCAGATGCCCAACTCCCAATGGGGTCTAAACCCAGATAAATTCGTTTTACCCTGCATAAAGTTTATGCAGGGCAAACTCATAAATTGTTCGCCCTCTATAACACTGATAGAGAGATATGCACAGTTGTTTGCTCCCCCAGGTATTAATACATACTCTGAGTAAATTACTAAATAAAAAGTGATTTTATTAAATACAGACAGTAGGATTTAAGTGGTTCAAAGTAGTAACAGACAGAACAAAGTAAGTCACAAGCAAAATAAAATAAAATGCGCAAATCTATGCCTAATCAAACTAAATACAGATAATCTCACCCTCAGAGATGCTTCAGTAAGTTTTTCTCAGACTGGACACCTTCCAGGCCTGGGCACAATTCTTTCCCCTGGTACAGCTCTTGTTGCAGCTCACGTGATAGCTAGGGGTTTCTTCATGATGGCTCCTCTCCCTCTCTCTTCTCTTCCACCCCTTTATATATCTTTTGCATAAGGCGGGAACCCTTTGTTCCTCTGGGTTCCCACCCCCTCCCCTCACTGGAAAAGCACCAGGTTAAAGATGGATTCCAGTTCAGGTGACATGATCACATGTCACTGCAAGACTTCATTACTCACTTGCCAGCACACATATACAGGGAGACTCACAGGTAAACAGCCATCTGCAGACAATGGGAGTCATCAAGATTCCAAACCATCATTAATGGCCCACACTTTACATAATTACAATAGGCCCTCAGAGTTACATTTTATATTTCTAGTTTTAGATACAAGAGTGGTACATTTCTACAAATAGGATGATCACACTCAGTAGATTATGAGCTTTGTAATGATACCTTACAAGAGACCTTTTGCACAAAGCATATCCCATTTGCATTATAGTCACTTATTATCAAATTTTTTATAAAACTATCCCAGTTACATTATATTCACTTATTATCATGTTTTTATAAAACCATGTAGACTGCACAACGTCACACCCTCCTCATGAACTTACTGCCAGAGACTTGGACACTGACCATGGCGGAGGCAGTATACCTAAAATTCATTTTTGGGCTCCCCTACTGGGCAGACACTCCTGTGTCCCCCAAAAGGGAAAGAGACCCTGACCCAGCTGTAGGCTCACAGCTACCAGCTATGAGGGACCTTTCGCTGGCCAGCAAAATCCCCCCCCTTTCACTCAGGTTGGGTTTGCTTCCAGCTAGTGTCCTTGGGGTTTGTTCCCACCGCAGCAGTCACCAGGACCCCAACTTCCAGCTCCAGGATACATGTCTCTGTGCACCTCTTCCACTCCATTACAGCCAGGTCATGCTTCTGGGTCTTACTTGCTTTGTCTCTTAAGTCCAGGCTGGTGGGCAGCCTTTTCTTTTTCCAGGTCAGCCTTTTTCCAGGCAAATTGTACATCAATTTCCATTTGTTTTCCCTTGAGACCATCACTTGATGAGCTGGGATACCACCGAGAACACCCTCCTGCCAGAACAGGCACCCCTCCCCTCCTGTCTTGCTAGGTTAGACACTCCAGTCAGCTTCAGCACAGACAGAGGTTGGGCCACACCCATCTGCAGTTCACTGAAACTGAGATGTACTCAGCTCAGGGGCTTCTTAGTTAACAGAGACATTTCCAGCGCCCATTGTTCAGTCTTTCTGGGCAATTTGCAACTTGTGTAGTTTTAGCTTCTTTTGATCTTCATTCTTACTTATTTTGCTTCCTTTTCTGTCCCTAATTTCCTTTCCCGAAATAAGCAAACAGAAAATAACAAACCAGTAACCACTTTGTCTGTTCTCCAGCCACCACACTTAAAACTCACTTAAAATCACTACCAGTATCTCAAAGCAATCAGCTGTGCACAGATCCTGCTCGACTACGCCACTGTGACGGGTTGGATCACAGAAACCCCCTTGGGAGCTGCCACCCAATGTGCAAAGACTACCCCTGCTTCAGTTTTCCCTGCCAGCTCAGGATTCCAGCACCCTGTCTTGCTGAGCCAGACACTCCAGTCTGCTCTAACAAAGACTCAGGGTCTGAATCACTAGTCCCAAAGCTGCAAGTTTACCCGAAACCAGCTCACAGGAGTGTGCTTGTCTTTAGCACTCAGATGCCCAACTCCCAATGGGGTCTAAACCCAGATAAATTCGTTTTACCCTGCATAAAGTTTATGCAGGGCAAACTCATAAATTGTTCGCCCTCTATAACACTGATAGAGAGATATGCACAGTTGTTTGCTCCCCTAGGTATTAATACATACTCTGAGTAAATTACTAAATAAAAAGTGATTTTATTAAATACAGACAGTAGGATTTAAGTGGTTCAAAGTAGTAACAGACAGAACAAAGTAAGTCACAAGCAAAATAAAATAAAATGCGCAAATCTATGCCTAATCAAACTAAATACAGATAATCTCACCCTCAGAGATGCTTCAGTAAGTTTTTCTCAGACTGGACACCTTCCAGGCCTGGGCACAATTCTTTCCCCTGGTACAGCTCTTGTTGCAGCTCACGTGATAGCTAGGGGTTTCTTCATGATGGCTCCTCTCCCTCTCTCTTCTCTTCCACCCCTTTATATATCTTTTGCATAAGGCGGGAACCCTTTGTTCCTCTGGGTTCCCACCCCCTCCCCTCACTGGAAAAGCACCAGGTTAAAGATGGATTCCAGTTCAGGTGACATGATCACATGTCACTGCAAGACTTCATTACTCACTTGCCAGCACACATATACAGGGAGACTCACAGGTAAACAGCCATCTGCAGACAATGGGAGTCATCAAGATTCCAAACCATCATTAATGGCCCACACTTTACATAATTACAATAGGCCCTCAGAGTTACATTTTATATTTCTAGTTTTAGATACAAGAGTGGTACATTTCTACAAATAGGATGATCACACTCAGTAGATTATGAGCTTTGTAATGATACCTTACAAGAGACCTTTTGCACAAAGCATATCCCATTTGCATTATAGTCACTTATTATCAAATTTTTTATAAAACTATCCCAGTTACATTATATTCACTTATTATCATGTTTTTATAAAACCATGTAGACTGCACAACGTCACAGGGGGAGGGGGAGCGGAGCAGAGCAGAGCCGAGCCAAGCCGAGTGGCAGTATGCTCCCTGCTCCTTAGAGCAGGCAGAGAGAGGTAAGGACGGGCCTTGGGGAAGGGGGTGGAACAAGGCATATCCCTTCCAGCCCCCTGCCATGAGCCGCTTAGGGCGGGGGTCTGGGAGCACCCCCACGAGCTGAGCACCCCAGCCTTCTGCCCTGCACCCCCACGCACCCCCCAGCGCTCTGCCCTGACCTCCCCCAACACCCAGCCTTCTGCCCTGCACCTCCACACACACACCCAGCCTTCTGCCCTGACCTCCCCCCAACACCCAGCCTTCTGCCCTGCACCTCCACACACCCCCAGACTTATAGAGAGAGACCTTCTAAAAAATGTTAACATGTATTACCGGCACGCGAAACCTTAAATTAAAGTGAATAAATGAAGACTCGGCACACCACTTCTGAAAGGTGGCCTACCCCTGCTTTAATACTACAAACTAAGGCCCTTATCCAGCAACTGGATTTGCATGTGTGACTCCTTGGGGAATCTATCTGTATGACTTATGAATTCCAGTTGATGTTATGAAGTTGTTGTTAAATTCTGTATCATGGAATGTTTCTGTTGGAAGTGGAATCCACCATTTGTTGGCAGGACTGAAAGCATGTACTTACCAGACAAGGTATAATGGAGAGCAATTAACCTTAATGACTGAACTGAACAATTGGTATACTAAGTAGTTTGGCTTGAGCTAGATGAAAATACTTCCTCTAATTTGTTTATAGGGTGCCAGTGAAGTGGAGAGTGGAAAAACACCTGCAGTAGAACAAAATAAACGGATGTTGGTATAGGGACATATAAACTTGAGATAGGAAGAAGCAGCTTTGGGCAGGAGAGGGGAAGAGATGGACAAGTTTATGTGGGGGAAGAGGTGGTTCCAGTTTAACAGCAAAACCAACTGAGGTCAGAGAAGGCTGATTGGGGTAGAGAAAGCTCCTTGTTTTGGAAGAGAAGTCATGACCTTCAGAGGAAGGATTCTGCACACCCGCGAGGACTGTGCCTAAGCCCACTCCAGAGTGGTGAGGAAAACAAGGCATCAGAATACATACAGATGTGTTTATTATTTTGTCTAGATCTGTGTATCTCTTTGTGCTTTTAAGTAAAGAGCAATGATGTTTTAGAATCCTGTGAAAAAGTCTGTTTGTGGCTGTTGGCTTTCACTATCACGTGCTATGAAGAATTAAACAGTAAACAGAAGACTCAAACCTTGAAATGGATTCTGGGAATTTTGCAAGATCTGCTAGGGAGTCTTGGCAAAACAGTTCTAGTTTCTGAGCCTAGCCCTTTGAACTAGGAGAGCCCCGTTGCCCAAATGGGTGTCAGATACTAACTCTTCACCTGAAGTGCATGCCTAGAGGTTCAAAGCCAAGAACAGTGCCTAGACTCTGCTCAGCCCCAACAAGCAACTCAGGGGAGTCAGTATTTGGATCCCCTAACAGCAGTCTGGAGCTCAACCAGGTGGAGCTCAACCAGATTTGTAACATGGGCAGATCCTTAGGCTCAAATGGAGCCCCACTTTCTTCAGGGTACTCTGTGTTGGCCATGCTATCCAATGAAGGACTGAGGCCCAAGGGTGAAACTTACCCTTCTGTAGAGGACTTACACAAGGAACTATGCACACCCAAGCCTCAGTCTGAGGGCTTAAATGAGTTATATAGATGACTAGGACTTTTATATGCTTTATGTAAAGGGGTAATTTTTTTTCCCCAGAGAGGAAAGTGGAAGGAAGAGTACATTTTATACCATATTATCTAGCCAAAGATTTGAGCATTTTTAGAAGAAATCTTATTACTATTTTGCAGTCTACACGGTAGGCTCCATAGGTGGCATGCTGTGCAACTTCTAAATCCATTTATGTGTCACTGGGACCTTTCTTGATTTCCATTGCTGTGTAATACTGTAGATAATATTCCACATGAAAAAAGGATATGCAACAATTTCTCTTTGTGAGAAGAAGCAGACTCTTCTTCTCACAAATGGGAGGGATACTCAAGAGGACCATCCTTGGATTCAGTGAAGAACTTTCACATTTTTCAACAACTTGTTAACTATGCATCACACATTTTCCCAATAATTTTGTAATCTGACATAAATCCATAGTATATTAAATCAGTGTGTTCCATGGGACATTTCCATCATTTGTAAATGTTTGATATATTCCCATTTCAGTGGGGTTTTTTAAAAATCCAATAAAAACCATAGATTGAGCATAAACTAATTTGCATTTTGTATGCATTGCTATATTTTGTGTGAGTTGATGGTGATTATTTTAATTCAAAGCATGTGTCTCAGTCTTCTTTGTCTGTCACAGAGTTTAGTTAACACTAGCATTGATTCTTTCCTTTTAGTAAGGCCTTCTACAGAAATTCTCTGTGCTTGTAAGCACATGAGTAATTGCTCCCAAAGGGTGCTTTCATACACTGGATAGCAGTGTTGCATACTTTAAAACAGGGATGCCTGAGTAAACTCCTATGTACTTTACTTTCTTTCAAGTTGACTTATTGTATGAGTAAGCACATACTATGGTGTAACTCCTTCCTTGGTCACAACTAACATGGAGTTTGGAGTTCTCCTTTTAGGGTCTGTCTCTCAAAACATTATGACTACTGGGTGATATTCAGCCCTGTGCAAGTCCAGTACGAGGCCAGTGAACCACTTATGTCCCACATAAGCTGTCAAGAGTTTATACTTAGGTGGTTATATTGATTCACTTCTCTAGGGTAAATTTCACCTAGAGAGAGGTTGAAAGAGTAACCGGCTCGGTGGAGACAGTTATATTCAATTTTCTTCCCTCCCCAATTCTTTAACATATGCATCCCTCCCTTCACATATGACAGCTATAGGACTCCAAAAGATGCCATACATTTTTATATGGGAAGATTGTAGCATAGCATCATTTAAATAAGAGAATTTCTGTTGGCATTTTTGCTTAAATTAAGAGAATACTGAATAAATACAAGTATATATTGTTCGTACACGTGTAAATACAAGTATATTCCAGTGAGATCCTCAAGCCAGTTTTTTCCCTGGTTTGGATTGAACCTAGAGCTGATTAGGAGCCAGAATTTCCATTCCATGGGAAATTCAAACATTCATTTGTTTCAATTCCAAACAAAAAGCTGAATTTCTGAAATTTCCCACAAAATGGAAATTAAAAAAAAAAAAATATCAGGACCATTAAAACATTCTGTTTTTGATAGTGACAAAAAGTTTAGTTTTTTTATCGCATTGTTTCAATACATTTTAACTTTTTTATATTCTGTTAAATAATATATATTACTTATACATAATATACACTACAATAAAATGTAATATGAAAGTAATATAAAAGTTGAAACAAAATGAATCAGAATTACCCTATTAAAACTCAATGATTTGACACTATGGAAACAAAACCTTTTGAATTTTTTCTCTCAAAAAAATTGTTGAAATCAACACATTCCTGTGAAATGTTTATTTTGATTAAACTGATTTTTTTTCAGTGGAGAAGTGTTCCGTCATTTTTACATTTTTTTAAAAGCTCTGATTGAAAAGATCTTAAATACACATCAGTTATATTAGAACAGCCACTTTCTAGTTATAGGTCTTGAATATTAAACAGTAGAAGATAGAAATTAGGGCTGGCTGAACCAGTTCCGGTAAAATAGATAAAATATAGAAAAACTTCAGCTTAGGTTAGATTCACAAAGAAACATTTTAGGTACCTAGAAAATCACTGGGATTCACACAACTTGAGTTCAGTGCCTAGGGCAGGGGTAGGCAACCTGCGGCCCATGGGCAATCCATTGGCGGGCCTCAAGACGGTGTTTACATTGACCATCTAAAGGTATGGCTACCCGCAGCTCCCAGTGGCCACGGTTCACCATTCCCGGCCAATGGGAGCTGCGGGAAGTGGCAGCCAGCATGTCCCTGCAGCCCACACCTCTACCCACAGCTCCCATTGGCCGGGAACAGCGAACCGTGGCCACTGGGAGCTGCGGGAAGCCGTGCCTATGAACGGTCAGTGTAAACACTGTCTCACGTCCCGCCAGCGGATTATGTTAATGGGCCACAGGTTGCCTACCACTGGCCTAAGATCTCTATACAGTGAAGGGAGAGAAATAGGTGTCATAGAATGAGATTCACAAAAGTCAGTACAATAGGAGGCTTCTCGTCTAAGCTAAGCTAGCCAGGGGAGGTGCAAAGCTTGAGGAAGGCTAAGTCCCACTCTGCCTCCTCTCTCAAAGATGGACATCTCCCTCTACTTGGAATTCTCAGCTGCAAACCCTTTCTTGGTGTTAGGTGCGTATGCTGTGTTTTGCAGGGGTGGGGAGGGAGGTGTTCAACTATGGATAAATAACAAAAGAATCATTGGTCTGGGGTGGGGGTGGAAGAGAGAGTGACTGTGGTGGTTAGAGCACTCCCTGGGTAGGTAGAGACTCAGGATCTAGTCCACCTACTCTAATGATTTACTATTTGCAGTGGAATAGTTTCAAGAGGAGAAACCTCTCTATCATAATATCTGCTAGCTCAGAGCCCTCACCTCAGATGGCAGATATCAGTTCCAATCCTTCCTCTGCCTCAGGTAGAAGGGGGACTTGAACCTGGGACCACTCACATCCCAGGTCAGTTTACTAGCCAGTGGGATAACAGTTATAAGGGAGGGTCTCGGCCTTCATTCCCTCAGGCTGTTTTATGTAGACTAATCAAAAGTGGCCTAATCTGGGAGGTGACATCTGAGCACACTTATGGGAGTGGGCCCTGCAGTGAATTTGGGCAGAGGCAGAAACATAGGCATATAGGAAACTTTTACTGCAAAAATGTAGATGTCAAGTGAGTTTAGGCGCAAACAGGTTTGGGGACAGCTGAGTGGGAAGATTTTGACTCCCAATGGGGCCTGATTCTAGGATGTAGGTACCTAAAGTGGCAAGTAGTTGCCAACATCTTTTTGTGAACCTAGCTTCTTGTATGTATGTCTGAAATATTTTCTCCCTGATTTTTTGCCCCGAATTTCCTGTTTGAAGTAAAACAAGAAGCATGACTATGGAAATGACAGACAAAAAGTAAAACCACAAAAATCCTTGATAGCATCATGATGTCTCCAATTTTCTGATTTTTCAGTTTTTGCAGAGAATGTTGAAGAAATTACAAAATACATTTTATTTTTGGAAAAATTCAAACACATCTTCTCCCTTCCCCGCATCATCTCGTGGTATATAAAATGTATAATGATGGGCCACATCCTCCACAAGAGTGAATCAGCCTATTTCCATTATTTTTTTTCAAGATGAAGCAAAACTAAATTCAATGGACCTACACTGCTTCACTGCAGCTGAGGAATGACAAACTATTAATAAAATATCCTCCTATTACAAAAACAAAAGTGTCACTGTTGTATTCATAATTCAGTATTTTTGTTCATCGCTACTGTACCCCATTAGTTTTAAAATCCAGAAGAGATAAATGGCTTGGGAGTTTGTTTATAATTTGATACACCGTAATACAGTTTAAATTTTTTGTTTCCTTTTTTAATGATGGTAAAATTTCTAGTTCCACACCCGATTCATCAGTCTGGCCCTATTAAGCAAAACATTTATCCATGTGCTTATGTCCCATTGACTTAAATGGAACTGAAAAATGTGCCTAAATGCTTTGCTGAATAGGGATGGACTTAAGCACATATTTAATACTTTTCTGAATTGGCACTGCTAGCAGTATCCCCCATTATAAAGGAAGAATGCAAATACACACACTTCTAACTTTATTCATGTGAAGGGAGTTCGGTGGGATTTCCCATCTGTGTAAGAACATAAGATTGGATATACTGGTCAGACCAGTCCATCTAGCCCAATATCCTCTGTCCGATCATGGACAATGCCAGATGCTTCAGAGGGAGTGAGCAGAACATGGCAACTGACCAAGTGATTCATTCCTTTTCATCCAGCCCCAGCTTCTAGCAGTCAAAAGTTTAGGGACACCCCAAGCATGAGGTTCCTTTCTTGACAATCTTGACTAATAGTCTCTGATGTTGCCTATTAATTTCACTGGGTGACCCTGGGTTCCTGTTATATCTGAAGGGATAAATGACACTTCCTTATTCACTTTCTAAACACCATGCAGGTTTTTATAGACCTTTATCATATCCCACCTCAGTCATCTCTTTTCCAAGGAGAACAGTCCCAGATTTTTTAATCTGTCCTCATATGGAGCTGTTCCATACCCCTAATCATATTTGCTGCACTTCTCTGTACTTTTCCCAATTCTCATATAGCTATTTTGAAATGGGATGACCAGAACTGCACACAGAATTCAAGATGTGGGTGTACCATGGATTTATAAATGACATTAGGATATTTTTTTCTTATTATCTATCCCTGCCCTAATGGTTCCTAACTTTGTTAGCTTTTCTGACTGCTGCTGCTGCACATTGAGCAGACTTCTTCAGAGAATTTTCCAGATAACTCCAAGATCTTCTTGAGTTGTAACAGCTAATTTAGATCCCATCATTTTTAATGCATATTTGGGATTATGTTTTACGAAGTGTATTACTTTGTATTTATCAACATTCAAATTCATCTGTCATTTTCTTGCCCAGTCACCCAGTTTTGTGAGATTCCTTTGCAGTCAGCTTTGGACTTAACTACCTTGAGTGATTTTGACTCATCTGCAAACTTTGCCACCTCACTGTTTACCCCTTTTTCCAGATCATTTATGAATATGTTGAATATGTCCCAATACAGATCCTTGGATGACCCTTCTATTTATATCGTTCCATTATGAAAACTTATCATTTATTCCTACCCTTTGTTTCCTATCTTTTAACCAGTTACTGATCCATGAGAGGACCTTCCTTCTTTTCTCCCAAGCTTACTTTGCTTAAGAGCCTTTGATGAGGGACCTTGTCAAAGGCTTTCTGAAAGTCCATGTACACTACAATGACTGGATCACCTGGTCCACATGCTTGTTGACACACTCAAAGAATTCTAATAGATTGGTGAGGTATGATTTATCTTTACAAAAGCTATGTTGACTCTTCCCCAACATACTGTATTCATCTATGTGCTGATAATTCTCTTCTGTACTATAATTTCAGCCAGTTTGCCTGGTACTGAAGTTAGGCTTACTGGCCTGTAATTGCCAGGATTGCCTCTGGAGTCTTTCTTAAAAATCAGCATCACATCAACTAGTTGACTGTCATCTGATACAGAGGCTGATTTAAGTAATTGGTTACATACCACAGTTAGTAGTTCTGCAATTTCACATTTGAATTCCTTCAGAACTCTTGGGGGAATATCATCTGATCCTGGTAACTTATGACAGTTTAATTTATCAATTTGTTCCCAAACCTTCTCTACTGACACCTCAATCTGGGACAATTCCTCAGATTTGTCATCTAAAAAGAATGGTTCAGGTATGGGAATCTCCCTCACATCCTCTGCAGTTACTGTAAAGTTACTAAAGTGTGTAAATATTTGTGGAATCAGGGGCTATCTTAACTACTAGTTAAAAGGTATTGTTTTATACAGAATTTTCATGAAACTGGCATTTTAAGAATTAGGTACGAATATTTTTTACAATAGACATTTCATCTTTTTTTGTTACCTTCTGTATATTACTAGAGCTGGCTGGGAATTTTTTCACAAAATGTTTTTTTTTCCCTCTAGGAAATACTGATTTGTGAAACTCAAAACTTTTTGTGTACAGGGGTGTGTGATGTCTGTCCCTTTAAGTGTTTGAGTACTCCTCCCTCCCCAGCGCACAGCCTAAATTTTGTTAGTTTCAGTTTTGCTTCTATAACTATAAAGCAAGCACAGCAGACAGCTGTGTTTGTCAGTTCCCTCTGTGCCTGTCTCTTTCTCTAATGGATCCAGAAATATAACCAGCTGGTTTTGACAAATTTCCCATTTTTGATTCTTTTTGAGGGGAAAAAAAAGTTTGAAACAGTCAAAATGTCCTGTTTTGAATTTCTTCAATAAAAAGTTCTATTAGTGTGGGGGTTTTTTTAAATTACTTTTAATTTCAAAATTTAAGTTAATATATAGTAAAAATCCTATTAAAGGTCAACATTGAAACAAAACATTTCAAAGTGTTTCAATTGACCCAATCATTTTTTTCTTCTTGGTGAAAATTTTCAAGATTTAGACTTTTTGTCCTGATTCGGGATGGATTTTTTTTTAATCTTAAACATTTTCAGGGATGGGAAAAACCTTCCTGCTCAGCTCTATATATTATCATATTGCTTGTGAACTATTAGTAGTGTCCTCTGGATATTTGTTTACCTATTCAAGACAAAACCAAAGTGGACATTGAGTCATCATTTATTTAAACTTTAGCAAGATTCAAATGCTTAGCTTGCAAATCTAAATTAAAAAAGAAATCAATAGAAGAAATAATGGTTTTTGTTGCGTAAAGTACTTAACAGTTATATTTTAATGGGCTGGAGGGGGAAAATAACATTGACAAAAAGAAAGCAGTGATTAACACACAAACCCTATTTCTTCACCCCACGCACATAACAGAAACAAGCTGCTTGAAAATAATGAAAACATGATTTAAGTCGTAAGGTCAACAGCATGAAATACATTATTCTGGCTAATGAGACACAAAGGACCTAGCAAATACAACAGCGCTGTTTCTCCCATTGTTGTTTATTCATGCAAAAACATTATAAAGGTAAAAATACAATATCAGTACAAGAATCCGCTGTTTGTGGATTACCTGTGGGAGCAACATGGATACACACACACACACACACAAAT
The DNA here is from genome assembly GCF_028017835.1 of Emys orbicularis. NCBI lineage: Eukaryota > Metazoa > Chordata > Testudines > Emydidae > Emys > Emys orbicularis. The sequence continues at coordinate 151,055,397 of NC_088684.1, read as the reverse complement.
GTTGCTAGGATAAAGCTGAGGGACAGGAGGCACATACTGATGTTTTGAATATATTTTACCTTTCACGAAAGTTGGCTAAAAATAGGAATCCAGAAAATTCTGAAGTTAAGATTGTATTTCCACAGCAAACCACGTATTTACAGTCCAATAGCCACAACCCTAACTGTGCCCAGATAGAGTTGCTACAATGTAGAAGTCTCAGATTGATTTAGAAAACATTTCATTATTTTGTTTTTCAATTCACCTTAAGGGAGTCTGGGTATTCAGTTTAGTTATCTTTACATAAGTGAACTCCATTGAGAGAATGATAGTGAAATTGTTGCCTTCATTTAGAGACCAATTGTGCCACGCTCTTTCATGAACATCTGGCCTACATGGTTATTCAAAATGATTTTTTCTTGGTCAATATAAGCATCATAAAACCTATATCCCACCCATCCTACAAGTGTGAACTTCAGGCACCATAATGCATTTGTATCTTGTGTGACTTAGTCATGTGTTTGTATAAGCAAAACTGATATTTTGAAATGTTTAGACAAACCTATCTAAACTCATTGGGTTCTACTGAGCTTAAGGTTCTCAGAGGTCATGAAGGATCCCACTAAGTTTTTATGAAGGTTTCCAGGGAAATCCTCAAGAAGCATCTCAAGACATTCAATATGGTTGGGCCCCAGAAAGACACATTTCCTGCAGACTTCCCAAGGTCCACAAGAAGTGAACACCTTAGCAGGCCCCCAGTAGGGGTGCCTTGGATTAAGCATAGGATATATGTCAGGAGGGGTAGACTGGATAGCAAAACAGGAAGCTTCCCCCACCTCATCCAGTTTTAAAATGTCTTTGGCATACTGTTGATCTAACATCTGGTGGAATTGTGTTATGAGAATCTTCTAACTGTGAAGAATTTTATAATGGTGTGTTAATAGTGCATGGCAGTATGGTCCCCACAGCCATTTAGTGCTCATGATGGTAGAAAACTGTAGATTTACACGTGGCTTGCCATGCACTAAATTGCCATATAGTTATATCCTAATTAACTTTCATGTTGGTAGTAAAATCCCCATTCATAGTGTAGTGAGTCGGTGTGGCTCCCCTCCTGTCCTGAAGAGGGAGCACCACTGCAGACACCCGAGTGGGCGGAGCCATCGCCGCCTGTCCCCGCCCCCTGGAAGTCACGGGGCGGGACAGGAAGTATAAAGGCCGGCCGCCAGAGCTCAGTCAGGGCCCGGCCACCACAGGGAGCAGACGTGCGGCCGGGAGCTCCCCGCCAGAATACCTCTGAGGCCCGAGGCGGTCGCCCTAGCTGGCCGGAGCTGCCCCGAGCTCACTACGAGGAGAAGCCGCCGGAGCCCGTCCGCTCCCGTCGTTGGGAGGGGCCCTTGGAACTCCCCCACAGCAACCCCGAAGGGGAGGCCCCCCCAGAACCCCTGCGGCCCTGCTGTTATCCGGAGGAGCCGCCCGAGTGCCATTGGCCGGATTTCCCTACGGAGCTGCCGGACCTGCCACCAAGCCCCGGCCGAGAGGAGCCCACGCTGATGGACTGGACCGAGCCCGGTGCCACGGACGAGGTAGGCCCTGAGGGGGATACTGAAAGTAGCCCGGGGGCAGCCGACCCTGGTCAGGCTGTAGACGCATGTGAACCCATGTCAGTGTGTTTCGGTCAGGATACCCCACTGACCGGCAGCGGCAGCAACCGCTGCTAGGGCCCCGGGCTGGGACACAGTGGAGTGGGTGGGCCTGTGTCCCCCCCTGCCACCCGCATTCACGGGTGGCAGGCTTCCCCCTCACCCAACACTCAGGTAGGAACCTGAGCCCCCATTACCTGCCTGGTTGCTCAGCCCTTGGACTCGAGGGCCTGAGCTAATAGACTATTTGTGCTCTGCCCTGAACCAGGGCCGGAGCTACTAAACTGCTTACCTGCTCAGCCCCTGCTCCAGAGGGCCTGAGCTACTTAATTGACTGCTTGTGCTCTGCCCTGAACCAGGGCCGGAGCTACTAAACTGCTTACCTGCTCAGCCTCTGCTCCAGAGGGCCTGAGCTACTTAATTGACTGCTTGTGCTCTGCCCTGAACCAGGGCTGGAGCTACTAAACTGCTTACCTGCTCAGCCCCTGCTCCAGAAGGCCTGAGCTAATTGACTGTTTGTGCTCCGCCCTGCACCAGAGGGCCTGAGCTAATTGACTGTTTGTGCTCCGCCCTGCACCAGAGGGCCTGAGCTAATTGACTGTTTGTGCTCCGCCCTGCACCAGAGGGCCTGAGCTAATTGACTGTTTGAGTCCAGCCCCTGCTCCAGAGGGCCTGGGCTCCTGAACTATTTGCCTGCCCAGCCCCTGCTTCAGAGGGCCTGGGCTCCTGAACTGCTTGCTCGCCCAGCCCTGCACCGGAGGGCCTGGGCTCTTTAACTGTGGTTTACTCAGCCCCTGCACCAGAGGGCCTGAGTCGTGAGCTCACTGACTGTTTCTTCCGTGAGTAGGGAGTCGGTGTGGCTCCCCTCCTGTCCTGAAGGGTCGAGCCCCGGCTCGGACCGTTTACACATAGGAACAAAGAACTACAGAAATTGCCATAATAGATCAGGCTAGTGGTTCATCTAGTCCAATATCCTATTTCTTTCAGCACCAGCTGTCCTATTTCCGTCGGCACCAGTTATTCTATAATGGACAATTATGGAATAACTTGCCAGGTGATGATTAGGCAAAGGCATTGACCACATTTCTTCTTACTCTTGTCAATTAGTGTGTGGCTTTCTCTTTTCATAGAATCATAGAATCATAAAATATCAGGGTTGGAAGGGACCTCAGGAGGTCATCTAGTCCAACCCTCTGCTCAAAGCAGGATCAATTCCCAACTAAATCATCCCAGCCAGGGCTTTGTCAAGCCTGACCTTAAAAACCTCTAAGGAAGGAGATTCCACCATCTCCCTAGGTAGCCCATTCCAGTGCTTCACCACCCTCCTAGTGAAAAAGTTTTTCCTAATATCCTACCTAAACCTCCCCAACTGCAACTTGAGACCATTACTCCTTGTTCTGTCATCAGGTACCACTGAGAACAGTCTAGATCCATCCTCTTTGGAACCCCCTTTCAGGTAGTTGAAAGCAGCTATCAAATCCCCCCTCATTCTTCTCTTCTGCAGACTAAAAAATCCCAGTTCCCTCAGCCTCTCCTCATAAGTCATGTGCTCCAGCCCCCTAATGATTTTTGTTGCCCTCCGCTGGACTCTTTCCAATTTTTCCAGATCCTTCTTGTAGTGTGGGGCCCAAAACTGGACACAGTACTCCAGATGAGGTCTCACCAATGTCGAATAGAGGGGAACGATCATGTCCCTCCATCTGCTGGCAATGCCCCTACTTATACAGCCCAGAATGCCGTTAGCCTTCTTGGCAACAAGGGCACACTGTTGACTCATATCCAGCTTCTCGTCCACTGTAACCCCTAGGTCCTTTTCTGCAGAACTGCTTCCTAGCCATTCGGTCTCTAGTCTGTAACAGTGCATGGGATTCTTCCGTCCTAAGTGCAGGACTCTGCACTTGTCCTTGTTGAACCTCATCAGGTTTCTTTTGGCCCAATCCTCTAATTTGTCTAGGTCCCTCTGTATCCTGTCCCTACCCTCCAGCGTATCTACCACTCCTCCCAGTTTAGTGTCATCTGCAAACTTGCTGAGAGTGCAGTCCACGCCATCCTCCAGATCATTAATGAAGATATTGAAAAAAAACGGCCCCAGGACCGACCCCTGGGGCACTCCACTTGAAACCGGCTGCCAACTAGACATGGAGCCGTGACATAGAGATCACACTAGCCGTTGAGCCCGATGATCTAGCCAGCTTTCTATCCACCTTACAGTCCATTCATCCAGCCCATACTTCTTTAACTTGCTGGCAAGTATACTGTGGGAGACCATATCAAAAGCTTTGCTAAAGTCAAGGAATAACACATCCACTGCTTTCCCCTCATCCACAGACCCAGTTATCTCCTCATAGAAGGCAATTAGGTTAGTCAGGCATGACTTGCCCTTGGTGAATCCATGCTGACTGTTCCTGATCACTTTCCTCTCCTCTAAGTGCTTCAGAATTGATTCCTTGAGGACCTGCTTCAGGATTTTTCCAGGGACTGAGGTGAGGCTGACTGGCCTGTAGTTCCCCGGATCCTCCTTCTTCCCTTTTTTAAAGATGGGCACTACATTAGCCTTTTTCCAGTCATCCGGGACCTCCCCTGATCGCCATGAGTTTTCAAAGATAATGGCCAATGTCTCTGCAATCACATCCGCCAACTCCTTTAGCACCCTCGGATGCAGCGCATCTGGCCCCATGGACTTGTGCTCGTCCAGTTTTTCTAAATAGTCCCGAACCACTTCTTTCTCCACAGAGGGCTGGTCACCTTCTCCCCATACTGTGCTGCCCAGTTTCGGTCTAACCCTAATTTTGAAGTTTGAATTAAGAGAGAAAATCTTGGGGAGAGAAAGGGGGCTTGGGAAGGAATTGTTTGTGGAATGGGCGATCTTGAAGGAGAATAGGTTAATTTTAAAATCTGACTCTCAAATAATCTGTTATTTTTTGTAAACTTTTATGTGTTACCAAATGTAGCCAAAATGAATTCTGGAAGTACGCTTCATAATGTCTGCCTGGGACTGATGAAAAGTCATTAGTATTGCAACGCAGGTTGCAAAAATTCTCAGTTGCTAATTTCTATTGGTTTGGTTCAATGTTTTTGTTTTGTTTGTGTTATTAAGTGAAAAATTAGTGCTCAGGACCAAAATTCTGTGCTCTTTACATGGGTAAAGAGAACCAGCCACCATCAGCTTCCCCACAAAATCACTTGCACCGCAAAACCTAATGCCTGGCATCACCTCCTGTATATTTTGTTTCTGAATGATGGAGATAACTGCGCACTAAATCTTGGGACTGGGATTTGGAGAGGCCATTTCCTCACTCCATTTATATTCAAGAAAAAAACAAAAAAATTGCAATTCACGGTGGGTAAATGCCTATGCTCTCAAGTGAGACTTAAATGGTGCACATGCCTTGTACTGTCCCTCTGCACAAGGATGAATTTCACCTGTCTAATTTTAATCTGCTTTACTTGATCACCTCAAGAGAGGGTGCTTTAGCACCAATGGAAATGTGCTTCTGAAGAAAATGACTGCAGCTGGAATAAATAACATACTTGTAATGGTCAGTAAGCAGAGCTCATTTGTATTCAATGAAGCTTAACATTAAAGCTCAATTTTCAGAACCATAAAAAGGTTTAGCCTTCCCTTGAAATATATGTCAATGGAAAGCTGTGAGCCTGCTGAACTTCAGGAGCTCCTACTGAGATGGCATATGGCTTATTCTTGATACTCCCTGGGTGCACCATCCACTTCTTTGTTTATGCCTGTAGGCTGAGAGTTTCAAAGCTGCCTTGTGAATTTAATTTTAATGGGAACTGGGCATCCAAATCCCTCAGGTGGCTTTGAAAAATCTCATTGAAGTAAAACTTGTGCTTGATGGCTGGATATCTCAACATAGATAGAGGCCAAATGCTGTTCACCTTGCCCATGTGAGAGCAGCCCCATTGACTTCAAAAGGGACTACTGACATAAGGCAAGCAGGAGGCAGGTGTTGGCACTAATGAGAAGGTCATTGTGTTGTCTTGCAGTTGTCACTCGTGTGATGCAACAGACTGACCAGATCAGGCAAGATAGAAAAATTAACTGCTGACAGCTGATAAAAAAGATAATATTTTTTCCTTTTTAAGACTTCTAATTTTGTTCTGTCCGTTTTTTTTTTCACATTTAAGAGTCAGTGAGATGGTTCAGGAAAAATAAGAGGCTGTCCAAACTCCATCTGCATTGATTTTGAAGATTAGAAATGTTGAAGGGAAAAAGCTCTGGGACAAACTTTCCACGAAACTCTGACGCTCCCGTTATAGAGGAGAATGATTGCCCCAGATCAGTTCAGTGCATTCACAGATTATAAAGCCAAAACAGAACATTTTGATCATCTAGTCTGGCCTCCTGTATAACAGAGGCCATAGGACTTCCCTGAAGTAATTCCTGTTTGAACTAAAATATGTGTCTTGGGGGGGGAAATCTACTCTTGATTTACAAATTGGATGCATTGCACTGTGCAAATTCCACTTGTGAACGTCCGGTTATAAGGCCCAAACCTGAATTCCTTATGCACAGGGGCTTCAGGACTGGGACATTAGTAAAATTGTCCTGGGGGAGACGGGAATGGGTTTAAAACAGGAGGGCCACTGTTCCTTCTTCTCTGCAACCTCCCACACCTTCTACCTTTGCTGGGCCTAAGTTGGCTTGTCAGTGGATGCTAGGTTGCAGTATCTGCTGTTTTCTAATCTAATGCATTCTAAACCCTCCCTAGGATGGGGATGATACACCAGGGGTTGTTCTGGTTTGTGGAAGCCCCAAAATGTACTAGCTTTGAATAGAGTAGCTTGGCCACAGCCCAACAAAATAAGTGTCTGATGTGAGAACCACCTTAAGCTGTTTATTGTCTAAACCCATAAAGGGGATCACAGAAAAGGACTTAAGGAACAACCAAAGAAATGAATGGGACAAAGAAGGATGATTTGTTTGGGTTGAGAGGGTGGGGAAAGGCTGTAAGAAGACAAGAAGGCCCTGAGAGAGCAAAGTTCACATACATTTGTATAGTTTCCAACTAAGCCTGCAGAAATTCAGAGGCTTATCAAAATTGAAATGACAACTTTGCCTTCCAGTATTTGTAAAATGTTTGTTTGTGGTTTTTAAAGATGTGTGGAAATAAATTTGCTTTAAAGACTGTAATAACCTTTCTAAATGGATAATATAGGAGGCCATACTCTTCAGGAAATGGGATATAATTAACCTACAGGTTTACCATTTAACAGAGAGATAGAAAAGACCTCTTGGGTATTCTAGTCCATTCTCAACAATGCAAGGTTATTCTCTATAGCACATTTCGTACTGCACTGTACAATTTAGTTTTAAATGTGCAATGCGGCTATGTCCATTTTCCACACCTATAACACATTTCATTCTCTGGAATTCATTTCTGATATTTGGCCTCTGCCTTTTCCCATTCTTAATTTAGCACATTTCCTCCTAATTAAATTTGTTGCAGATCCCTAAAAAAATCTTCTCTCTCTGATTATTACTTTCATGGTAGTCATGCTGAGATGAAGGCCCCATTTTACACATATATAATAAGAGATTTCCTGCTCCAAAGAATTTACAGTTTAAATACACAAGAGAGAAGTACAGTGGTGTCTATTTTACAGATAGGAAACTGAGTCACAGAGGAATTACATGACTTGTCTAAAGCCTCACAGGCAGTCTGTGATAGAACTGGGAATTGAATCAAATTCTCTTAAGTCCCATGCAATGATCTTAACCACATGGCCATTTTCCCACCTCTCTTAGCATTTATAATGTTCATTAATTTGTTGACTGTTTTCACATCCCTCCACTAGCTAAGAAATGCATACTGGCATAAATGGGCACAGCATCATTGAAATCAATGGCACTATGCTCCTGTTCAGCAGCTAAACATTTGAACCATTGTCTTTAGCTTTCATTCTTTCCTCCTAAGGCCTGGTCTACACTTACCCCCCAAGTCGAAGTAAGGTACGCAAATTCAGCTACATGAATAACGTAGCTGAATTCGACATACCTTACTTCGAATTTACCGCGGTCCACACGCGGCAGGCAGGCTCCCCCGTCGACTTCGCGGTACTCCTCTCGCCGAGCTGGAGTACCGCAGTCGACGGGGATCTTCCTGGTTCGATTTATCGCGTCCACACCAGACGCGATAAATCGAACTCGGAACTTCGATCCGCAGCCGTCGAACTACCGGGTAAGTGTAGACTAGCCCTAAGGCTAGGTCTACACTGCAGCGGGGGTCCGACCTAAGATACGCAACTTCAGCTACGTGAATACCGTAGCTGAAGTTGCATATTTTAGGTCGGCTTACCTAGCGGTGAGGACGCGGGAAAGTCGACCGCTTCCGCGCTGCCGCCGACTCCGCTGCCGCCTCCTGCCGAGGTGGATTTCCGGAGTCGACGGCAGAGCGATCAGGGATCGATTTTACCGCGTCTTCACTAGACGCGGTAAGTCGATCCCCGAAAAACCGATTGCTACCCGCCGGATCGGCGGGTAGTGAAGACAAAGCCTAAGTCAGTCCTTCCAGCCCCCTAATCATTGATAAAATATCCAGTTAGAGTCATTATAATCATACTGTTACTTCCCTTAGGGTATGTCTACACTACGAAATTAGGTTGAATTTATGGAAGCCGGTTTTATAGAAATCGGTTTTATACAGTCGATTGTGTGTGTCCCCACATAAAATGCTCTAAGTGCATTAAGTTGGTGGACCGCGTCCACAGTACCGAGGCTAGCGTCGACTTCCAGAGCGTTGCACTGTGGGTAGCTATCCCACAGTTCCCGCAGTCTCCACCGCCCATTGGAATTCTGGGTTGAGATCCCAATGCCTGATGATGCAAAAACAGTGTTGCGGGGGGTTCTGGGTACATGTCGTCAGGCCCCTCCCCCTCCATCAGAGCAACGGCAGACAATCGATTCTCGCCTTTTTACCTGGGTTACATGTGCAGACAACATACCACGGCAAGCATGGAGCCCGCTCAGCTCAGCTCACCGTCACCATATGTCATCTGGGTGCTGGCAGACGTGGTACTGCATTGCTATACAGCAGCAGCTAATTGCTTTTTGGCAGTAGACGGTGCAGTACGACTGGTAGCCGTCATCGGCTATCTAGGTGCTGGCAGACGTGGGGCTGCATTGCTATACAGCAGCAGCTCCTTGCCTTTTGGCAGTACATGGTGTATTATGACTGGTATCCATCGTCGTCGTATTCCTCAGTGAGTTCGATCAGAGGCACCTGGGCAGACATGTTTTGTCTCCTGGAGACTCAGTCCTGCCGGCAGTCCTATTGAACCGTCTTGACGATGATGGCTAGCAGTCATAGTACAGCATCTTCTGCCAAGCACCCAGAAGATGCCAATGGCTATCAGTCATGCTGCACCGTGTGCTGCCAGCTTAAGATGTAAAACATAGATGGACCAGATTTGTTCTGTATTCATTTGCTTCCCCCTCCCTCCGTAAAATCAACGGCCTGCTAAACCCAGGGTTTTGAGTTCAATCTTTGGGGGGGGCATTCTGTGTGACAGTTGTTTGTGTTTATCCCTGATGCACAGCCACCTTTGTTGATTTTAATTCCCTGTACCTGTAAGCCATGTCGTCACTCGCCCCTCCCTCCGTCAGACAATAGTTTCGCGCCTTTTTTCAGCCCAGACGCCATAGCACTGGGATCATGGAGCCTGCTCAGATCACCGCGGCAATTATGAGCACTATGAACACCACGTGCATTGTCCTGGAGTATATGCAGAGCCAGAACATGCCAAAGCAAAACCAGGCGAGGAGGCGATTGCAGCGATTGCAGCACGGCGACGAGAGTGATGAGGAAATTGACATGGACATAGACCTCTCACAAAGTACAGGCCCCAGCAATGTGCAAATCATGGTGTTACTGGGCAGGTTCATGGCGTGGAACACCGATTCTGGGCCCGGGAAACAAGCACAGACTGGTGGGATCGAATCGTGTTGCAGGTGTGGGACGATTCCCAGTGGCTGCGAAACTTTCGCATGCGTAAGGGCACTTTCATGGAACTTTGTGACTAGCTTTCCCCTGCCCTGAAGTGCCAGAATACCAGGATGAGAGCAGCCCTCACAGTTGAGAAGCGAGTGGCAATAGCCCTGTGGAAGCTTGCAATGCCAGACAGCTATTGGTCAGTCGGGAATCAATTTGGAGTGGGCAAATCTACTGTGGGGGCTGCTGTGATCCAAGTAGCCAACCCAATCAAAGACCTGCTGATATCAAGGGTAGTGACTCTGGGAAACATGCAGGTCATAGTGGATGGCTTTGCTGCAATGGGATTACCAAACTGTGGTGGGGCGATAGATGGAACCCATATCCCTATCTTGTCACCGGAGCACCAAGCCACCGAGTACATAAACCGCAAGGGGTACTTTTCAATGCTGCTGCAAGCCCTGGTGGATCACAAGGGACGTTTCACTAACATCAACGTGGGATGGCCGGGAAAGATACATGATGCTCGCGTCTTCAGGAACTCTGGTCTGTTTCAAAAGCTGGAGGAAGGGACTTTCTTCCTGGACCAGAAAATAACCGTTGGGGATGTTGAAATGCCTATCGTTATCCTTGGGGACCCAGCCTACCCCTTAATGCCAGGCTCATGAAGCCATACACAGGCAGCCTGGACAGTAGTCAGGACCTGTTCAACTATAGGCTGAGCAAGTGCTGAATGGTGGTGGAATATGCATTTGGACGTTTAAAAGCGCGCTGGTGCAGTTTACTGACTCGGATAGACCTCAGCGAAGCCAATATTCCAATTGTTATTGCTGCTTGCTCTGTGCTCCACAATATCTGTGAGAGTAAGGGGGAGACATTTATGGCGGGGTGGGAGGTTGAGGCAAATCGCCTGGCCGCTGATTATGCGCCAGGGCGCGGTGCGCATCAGAGAAGCTTTGAAAACCAGTTTTGTGACTGGCCATGCTACGGTGTGAAACTTCTCTTTGTTTCTCCTTGATGAACCCTCCGCCCCACCCCGTTCACTCTACTTCCCTGTAAACTAACCACCCTCCCCCTCCCCCCTTCGAGCACCGCTTGCAGAGGCAATAAAGTCATTGTTACTTCACATTCATGCATTCTTTATTAATTCATCACACAACTAGGGGGATAACTGCCAAGGTAGCCCGGGAGGGGTGGGGGAGGAGGGAAGGAAAAGGACACACTGCAGTTTAAAACTTTAAAACTTTAACACTTATTGAAGGCCAGCCTTCTGATGCTCGAGCAATCATCTGGGGTGAAGGGACTAGGTGGCCGGAGGCCCCCCCACCGCGTTCTTGGGCATCTGGGTGAGGAGGCTATGGAACTTGGGGAGGAGGGCTGTTGGTTACACAGGGGCTGTAGCGGCGGTCTCTGCTCCTGCTGCCTTTCCTGCAGCTCAACCATACGCTGGAGCATATCAGTTTGATGCTCCAGCAGCCGGAGCATCGACACTTGCCTTCTGTCAGCAAGCTAACGCCACCTATCATCTTCAGCCCGCCACTTGCTCTGTTCATCCCACGATTCAGCCCGCCACCTCTCCTCTCATTCATATTGTGCTTTTCTGTAGTCTGACATTGACTGCCTCCACGCATTCTGCTGTGCTCTGTCAGTGTGGGAGGACATCTGGAGCTCCAAGAACATATCATCCCGAGTCCGCCATTTTCTCCTTCTAATCTTCACTAGCCTCTGTGAAGGAGAAACATTTGCAGCTGGTGGAGGAGAAGGGAGAGGTGGTTAAAAAAGACACATTTTAGAGAACAATGGGTACACTCTTTCACGTTAAATTTTGCTGTTCACATTACACAGCACATGTGCTTTCGTTACAAGGTTGCATTTTTCCTCTTATATTGAGGGCCTGCCGGTTTGGTGTGAGAGATCACTCACGCAGTGCCAGGCAACAGATTTCGGCTTGCAGGCAGCCATGGTAAGCCACAGTCTTTTGGCTTTTTTAACCTTCTTAACATGTGGGAATGGTTTCAAACAGTAGCGCCCCCATTTCCCATACCAAGCACCCGTTGGGTTGGCCATTTAAAATGGGTTTGCAATGTAAAAGGAGGGGCTGTGGTTTCCGGGTTAACATGCAGCACAAACCCAACTACCCCCCCCCACATACCCAATTCTCTGTGATGATCACTTCACCCCTCCCCCCCACCGTGTGGCTAACATCATGGAACATTTCTGTTCAGCCGAGCAGAAACGGGCACCTCTGAATGTCCCCTTAATAAAATCACCCCATTTCAACCAGGTGACTGTGAATGATATCACTCTCCTGAGGATAACAAAGAGAGATAAGGAATGAATGTTGTCTGCATGCCAGCAAACACCGGGACCATACGCTGCCATGCTTTGTTATGCAATGATTCCAGACTACGTGCTACTGGCCTGGCGTGGTAAAGTGTCCTACCATGGCGGACGGGATAAGGCAGCCCTCCCCAGAAACCTTTTGCAAAGGCTTTGGGAGTACATGAAGGAGAGCTTTCTGGAGATGTCCCTGGAGGATTTCCGCTCCATCCCCATACACGTTAACAGACTTTTCCAGTAGCTGTACTGGCCGCGATTGCCAGGGCAAATTAATCATTAATCATTTAACAAGCTTGCTTTTAAACCATGTGTAATATTTACAAAGGTACACTCACCAGAGGTCCCTTGTGCACCCTCAGGGTCTGGGAGCATGCCTTGGGTGAGTTCGGGGGTTACTGGTTCCAGGTCCAGGGTGATAAACATATCCTGGCTGTTGGGGAAACCGGTTTCTCCACTTCCTTGCTGTGAGCTATCTTCATTGTCTTCATCATCATCTTCCTCATACCCCGAACCCGCTTCCCTGTTGCGTGATTCTCCATTGATGGAGTCAAAGCACATGGTTGGGGTAGTGGTGGCTGCACCCCCTAGCATGGCATGCAGCTCCGCGTAGAAGCGGCATGTTTGTGGCTCTGCCCCGGACCTTCCGTTTGCCTCTCTGGCTTTGTGGTAGGCTTGCCTTAGCTCCTTAATTTTCACGTGGCACTGCTGTGCGTCCCTGTTATGGCCTCTGTCCTTCATGGCCTTTGAGACTTTTTCTAATATTTTGCCATTTCGTTTACTGCTACGGAGTTCAGCTAGCACTGATTCGTCTCCCCATATGGCAAGCAGATCCCGTACCTCCCGTTCTGTCCATGCTGGAGCTCTTTTGCGATCCTGGGACTCCATCATGGTTACCTGTGCTGATGAGCTCTGCGTGGTCACCTGTGCTCTCCACGCTGGGCAAACAGGAAATGAAATTCAAAAGTTCACGGGGCTTTTCCTGTCTGCCTGGTCAGTGCATCTGAGTTGAGAGTGCTGTCCAGAGCGGTCACAATGAAGCACTGTGGGATAGCTCCCGGAGGCCAATAACGTTGAATTCCATCCACACTACCCCAAATCCGACCCGCAAAGGCCGATTTTAGCACTAATCCCCTCGTCGGAGGTGGAGTAAAGAAACAGGTTTAAAGAGACCTTTAAGTCGAAAAAAAGAGCTTCGTTGTGTGGACGTGTCCAGTCTTAATTCGATTTAACGCTGCTAAATTCGACCTAAACTCGTAGTGTAGACCAGGCCTTAGTATTTGCAGTCTAAAATTGCACTGGACTATTTTAGGACCATAACACATTACAAAATCATGTCTGTCTGCTCTCCACTATCAACCTCAGCTCACTTCTTTCCAAGATTTGCTTCCAACTAAATAACTGTGTTGGATTATATTTTTGGAGATGTATTTAGTTGCTTCTTTATCAAGTCCAATATATTACTTTATTTTTCTGCCCATGTTTCTAATCTCTTGAAATCCCATTGTGTTATTTCTCTGTCCTTACTATTATCTACAACTCCTCTGAACCTCTGTATTTTATTAGCATGCAGTTTATCCCTCTGTAAAAAAAAAAAAAAAATTAGATAAGACTAGGCCTAATACGAGTCTCTGTGCTAACACTAGACGCCTCCCCTTGTGTCATGTGTTGTTGTTGTTGTTTTTATTACCCTTTTTTTTGCCAGCTTTCATTTTTCCCCAAGATATTTTGAATTAATTTCAAAATATTGCTTGAAATGTTGTATTAAAATTTAAATACATTCCATTTTCCATTTTTTCTTTTTCCATAGAAGGGTGGAGTACATTGCTACAAAGTCATCTTTACTTTGTAATAGTCCAAACTTCTTTTCTAAGGCCATGTTTACAGTATGAGAGCTTTGCCAGTATAGCTATACAGTATATATATCAACAAATTGCTCCTTGTTTGGATGCAGTTCATACCAGTATAGCTGCAATTTTACTGGCATAGCTTATTCTATCCTGACTAGGAAAGACAAAACATAGTGGCTAAAGTACAGTTTTGCCAATTTAACTGTTCTAGGCCAAGAAGATTTTGCTGGCACTGCTATGTCAGTCAAGGATCACAACCCTTCACACCCCTGACCAGATACATGTACAGTCACTAGTGTAGATGTAGCCATGGAGAGTGCAATAAACAGTCATAGGGTTTTGTGAGTGTGTGCTTTGGGGAACGGATGAAGGAGTAAAGGAAGAAGAGATGGAGACAAAAAGAAGCAACTTTATTACAGTCTACAAGTACCTATGTTGGGAAGAGATTTCTGATAGCTGTTTAAGAGAAAAAGGCAAATGAGATCTAATGGTTGGAAGCTGAAGATGACAAATTCAGACCAGAGAAGTAAGGTGCCTCAAAACCTATAAATCGATGAGACCAGTATGTTACCACTAGTGTGAATGAGTGGAGAATTAAACAGAAAAATAAAGACAAACACACACTAATTTTCTTTTATAAGTATTTGTCACTCTGGACAAAATGAAGTGCTTTGATGTCAGAATTCTAATCAGGCATTGCAACTTGCCAATGGCGTTATTTCATTTGCATATCTCAGTTTGGGATCGGGTCACCTCTTTGAGTTTTCTAACCAAACCAGGATAGAAAGAGATATAGATACTAAAGCACATCCTTAAGTCCATCTTTAATGAGGACAGCAGTTAAAGACATGCTCAACTTTATGCATGTTTTATGTTTCATTGAAATAAGACATAAGGACATGCTTAAATGCTGTCCTGAATAGGGATACTTTCTTTAAAGTCCTTACAAATTCATTAGTTCTTCTTTTCCTGCTGTCTTAAAATACAAGAACAGGGAGTAACTAGGTAAAATGGAAGATACATTTAGATCAAATAAAAGGAAATATATATATATATTTTCACATACTATGTAGACAGACTGTGGAATTTACTTTCAGAGAAGATTACAGAGTCAAATGCATGTGCATATGGATTTATAAAAGAGCAGGATATTTTTATGACCTGTTTTATCACTGATACTTGTGCATGTTAAGAGAAGGGTAATAAAGTTTCACGGTTAAAAGTATAAGCAGATCATCTCAACTGTTAGGTTGGAATCTTTTCTAGTGTGTATTGCACTGAACATTGGCTAGGTTCATTGTCCCCTCACCCCTTCCTTTGAAGCATCATGTTATTGAATATGGCCAGAGGCAAGATATTGAACTCAGTGGACCAATGGTCTTTTCCAATGGCAAATCCTATATTTCTGTGTAAACAATATATATTGGAGATCTCAAAATTTCTCCCACAGAATGGTAGAGATAGAAATGTTGCAGCAAAGCGTGCATAATGCTGCTTGGTGAATGACTAAATATGAAAATCAGTAAGCCTTTTATTAGTTGGATTAAAAACTATGCTGCTCATTAACCAGAATGGAAAATTGTGACAGTTTTTCACAGGGATATTTTTTTTCTTTATAGAATCATGGAAGATAGAGATGGGATAACCCATTTGAAGGATCCATTCCATCTCTTTGCCAATGCAAGTCTGTTCCCCATAGTACTGGGGTATTTTATAGTGCTTTGTCAAGTTTCAAGTTTTGAATGTCACAAGATAAAGAGTTTCTGCCATTTCCCAAGAGAGACACTTCTAAAATTTAATAGATTCCATGTCAGGAAGGTTTTCCTGACATTCAGCCTAAATTTCCCCTTTCTTAATGTCATGCCATTATTCCTACTTATAGTCCTGTTAAATACAATCATGTAAAAAAAGAGAATAATTATATAAAGAAATAAATTGGAAGATCCTAATCTACACTAATTAAACAGAATATGGACATAGTGCAGTACCTTTCAAAACTATATTACAATCTTCCTTCTCATGTATCATTCATGTGATGCAGAGCTCGATTCTCAAGGCAAAAATGTATTGTGAATCCTGACAACTCCAAGCTCAGTCTTTGCTTTGGACCACCTGTATTTATATCCACTGCAATGTAAATAATATTCAGATTTTCTCACTCCTAATAAATTATATAAAATAAAGAGAAAATCACAATACTTGGAATATTGTATGGGTTCAAACTTACAAAGGTTGCAATGAAGTTGATTCAGCTTAAGAAAAAATTTACTCTGTGGGTGGAAAGTATGAAAAACGTATCTGAAGTGTACTTAACTCTCAAGTGGCCTTCTGCATGATCCATAAGGATATTTAATATGCACCTCAAGAATAGACTGAGCTAATTTTGAGAGTATTACAATTGTTTGTTTTAAAACCATCAATCTTGAGGACTTTTTGAACTGATAAATTACCAATCACTTTAGTAATTTGAGACAGCAGTTTTGGTATATTGGTTATTTTAAGAGCTAAATGCCAAATTCTATACTGACTGAAATCCTGTGCAAATTTGTTGATATCAGTGAGGTTGCATGGGCTGCAAGCCACCACAGAATATGTTTGTATATCATCTAATCAGTCAATATAAGCCACAAGGCTCAAAAGTTTTGGGTTTCCTAAACGTTTGTGATTAAAAACAAAAAAACATTTTGAAAATAACATTCACATACATTACAGAATCCTTGGCTGAATTCATTTTCAAGCCTGATTCATTTTTAATTGCCAACTATACCCTGAGAATCTTTGTTATTAATCAGTCTAGCCTCCCAGCTCTGTTATGTCATGCATATAATTAAAAAGCTACACATGTTCTTGAAGTAAAATGATCGTATTGTAACTAAATATTTACCAACATACAACTATAATAATGGTGAAATTCTGGTATAAGAATCCATATGAATAGCCCTATTTAATCATTATGTCTAAACAAACAGGTCCTAAACAGGTCCATTTTAAATAAGAAAAAAGTGTGGTTCCCAAACCAGGTGTGAGCATAAACACGAAAATCTCCATCTACTAGGCATTTCAATGTGCAGATAGGCCAATTAAGTTATAATTGGCACTAAATAGCACCCCCATAAGTTGTAACAAAGTTTACTTTCATTTGAACTACACTCAGGCACGAAATTCTTTCTTCCTTTGAAAAATGAAACCAGTCGTTCCTGATATGATTCTTACAACTAAAAGCTCACTGATTAGTATAATCAAGAGACAAGCACATTAGTACCAATGACATCTGGCTTTTGCAAAGCAATTTTTGATCCATGTAGTTGAATGAGCACAACAAGTTATCATCAGTAAAATTGAATTACAGCATACATTACAATGAAAATATACTGCTCAATTCAAATTAATGGATTAGATTACCCATTAAAGGTAAGTACTTAAAAGAAAGAAAAACAAAACAAAACCCAGAACATGGATACAGATGAGCAATAGGTAGTACTTAATTACACGCCCACTTTAATTATATTGAGAAAGAAGTATGACATATGGAAGAAAAGAGACTATGGTATTTTACCTTTATAGTATATACTGTTAAAATAAGCTTCCCAGAGAATTATGCAAAATAGAACATTTGAGAACTTCCTGGTCTCAGCAGTTTCACAGAAATAGTGCTCCCCCCCCACATAAACCAGGTGCTTTACTCTGGTCAGCTACAAGAGGATAACTTAGGTTCCTTTTGTTGTATTTTTCATTGAAATGCCCTCATCTTCCTTCCTTTTTTTTTTTTTTTTTTTAAATCTAAGTTGCTTACCTCAGGATAGAACATAATCATATTGTTGCCATAATGGATTTCTTGCCTTTTTGCAGTATACACAATCAACTTATGAGCATTACTGCTAGCAAGATTTATTTCTGCTGCTCCCTTCATCTGGCCTCACTTTTCTCCTGAGAATTCTTGATTGTCTTTCAGTGTAAATAAGATACTATCCAATGTCTTGACTGTGGATAAATAGAGATTCTGCTTCACAAATAAACTCAGAGAAGCCAGAAAGTTGTTTCTTAGACTCTGATTCAACAAGGCATTTCAGCACATGCTTAAGTGCCAATGAAATCAGGGTAAACGTGATTACGTGCTTTGTTGACTAGGGATCGATTGCTGAATTGGGGCATTCTTTCTCTGAAACAGTTATTCCAGAGCTGCAGGATAATTTAAGGATTTTAGGGCCAAATTTTCCAATGTGTGCACAAAATTTTTCCTCCACTCTGCATGCATCCACCTTATGCTCACAATCCTGATTTACATAATGAGGTGTTTATGTGCCTAAATCTGGTGCATATGAAAGTGTAGGCAGCCTTCATTTGAAATGTTGGTCCTTTATTTGCCTTTACCAAATGTGCAATGCCCATTTGTAATTGCCCATGTTAAGTAATCATTTTTATGGAATAAAATACAGAAAGACAGATCTTAAATGCTAATGTGCTCTGGGAGTAGTGTGGGTCTAGTTCAGGGATTCTCAGATTGTGTAGCCTGACTCCAAAGATGATCATGAAAAGTTGCCTGTGGGGATGCCAGGCTTCATTCCCTGCCAGAAGCATTCTGCAACATCCAGCTGATACATTTCCCCCAGGCTCTGCATGCTGATAGAGAATGAGCAGAGCACAGGAAAAAGAGACAGTTTCCAAAGGCTCTAGGGGTCAGAGGCACCCCGATGCACTTCTCATGCCTAAACCCCAGCACCATCCTCAGACCAGGAGAAGATAGACATTGCCCCACCTATCAGATCTGTGGGGCCCTATCCAGTGGGTGTGCTCTGAACATACCTATCACCACACAAAATAGCCAAAGCAGGGTGTATGTGAAAGGTGGTTGACTCCCTCTAACCTTTAGCCTATGGTTGGGGAACTTCCATGGGACATGGAAGAAATCCAATTCAAGTCCCACTTCTGTCTGATTAGGCAAAGAGATTACAGGGCTTTCCCATCTCTAACGCAAATGCCATAGCCACTGGACTATGGGATATTGTGAGGTGGGGCTCTCATTCTTTCCTGTTGAAGTCATTCCACTTTGTATTATTAATTAAATACTAATTGGGCCAGAGATAGAGTGAGAATGTCTCTATAGTTCAGTGGATGGCACACTAACTTGAGAGATAGGATTTGAACAGGGGTTTCTTTTCTCCTCGAACTGAGGGGGAAAAATAAAAGCTGGGTTTCCCACATCTGAGCTAAATGGTATCAAGGAGGCTTCTGCCTCCTTCTTCCATCCCCTGACCAATTTATCTGAAGGTAGATGTATGCTGCTGGTGCTGCTCTTGCAAGAAACAGTTTACAAGCCTGACTACAGGAGAGAGTGACCGGCTCTGAAATGCAAACAGAGATAGGTATATCCCCCCAGCCCAGGTGAAGATGAGAGGGGTGGGATTTAGGCAGGGTTTACATTCTCAGAGACTATTTCCCGGAGCCCCCCCCCCCATCCCACCCCATTTGGGGCTCTAGGTTTCAGCTGTGGGAGGGGGGTGGGGGGTGTCTCGAGGCTTTAGCCCCGTGGAGGGAGGGAGCACACCAGGGTTTGTGGCTTTAGCCCCATGGCGCCGGGCCTCAGGGCTTCAGTCCCATGGGATGTGCTGGGTGTCCTGTGGGTTTGAAAATATTTACCGGCTGAATTTAAGCCCTGGGTTTAGGACACACCTCTTGCTGTCTGCTTTTGGCTATCTTAGATTGCTCCACACCTAGTGAACTTGCTTTTGTGGATCTCATTCTCAGGTGCCTGTCTCTCCCCATGCATTGTATAGGGAGCCTTGGTGCCCAGCTCAGGGTTTGCAGATTCTGCTAGGTGCCTAAAAGTTCCTTTGGGGATGGGCCCCTGTTCCCAGTGCACACGGCTGCCTTGCCTACACCTCAGCCATTTTTTGAAAACGTCATGGACATTAGGTGCCTGGTTAGGTGCTTATATCTCTAATGTATGTGCCTATCCAGCTTAGAGAATCTCCACACTGTTGAGCAGCCTTCTCCCTGCACTGCCAGACTTCCATGAAATCCAAAGGACTCCCTTGTGCTCACTCCGTGTCTGCATCTCTCAGCTTGAGGTAGATAGCTTGACCTCAGGCAACCCAGACAGAAAACTGATAGTGATGAATTTTGCTCTCACAGCCTAAGTCTTGCAAAGGGGGTCAGGCTGGGAGAGGGAAATCAAGGTGGCCATCAGGCATATGGTAGTGAGAGAGAGAAAAGGGAGAGTCTGTATGGGAAGAAGAGCTGTGGTAGGAAGACAAAGGAGGCTTAAGAAAACCTAATATGTTTTCAATATATGTAGTACAATGTAATCTCTCCCCCTCCCATTTTGTAATTGATTTTCAGGATCTTTACTGTAATCATTGCATTTGCCCTGCAGACGTAAGGTTCCAATTTAGTCCTTGAAATATGGCTCAAGTTATGCTGCCAACCCATATTCATCTTTGCCAAATGTTTACTCATTCTGAATCTGTATGTGTTTAAAGAGCTTGGTATTCTTCTTGGTCCTGCAACCGCATGTCCTATCCTTTTAAATTTGCATTGCAGTTTTAATGTAAAGAGATGTAAATCCTGTACCAGAGAAGCAGTAGCCGTACTTGCAATTGCATAACAATTCTATAACTTAAAATTGTATAACATTTTTTTCCACAATGACCATCTTAAACAACAGATGGATGATGAAAATTGAACATCCACTTTGTCTACTACATTCTTGCTAATACACAGACAGCCTTTTAAAGAATTTCCAATGGATATAACACATCAGGTCCAAATAAAAGGGAACATACCACTCAGCAGGATGATGTAAGTTGCTTTGCTGCTGCAGTTGGGTTGTGTTTTGTTTAGCTTTGACAGAATGGTCCTAGTGGCCACATATTGCACATGTCATTGTTCAGTTACATTGCAGGAGGGTCAGTTAATAAACCAGCAGGTACGGATTGGAGAATAAGCAATGCACTGTATTGTTTCACACTTCTGTGGCTTCACAGGAACCATGTGGCCTTCTGAAAGCCTTCAATTGCTTTGCTTATTTTTCCTGGTATAACTATGCATGGTGGGTGGGAGCAGGCGGCTGTGCTTATGACATTGTCATTAGTCTAATAATAGTAATATACTCTGCCAGAGTGGGACCCACAAAAATGAATGCATTTTAAAAGAGGAACTATTTTAAAAGATGTACTTTCTGGTCAAGAAACCAAAATATATCGGACTACACTGAAGCCTTCATAAATGAATAATTGGGAAAGAAATAGACTTGTTAAATGCATAAATCTCTCATGCCTAAAAGAGGGAAAGCAATAGAAAAGCAATCTGATAATGAATACATTCTCCCTGTATTACACTTAAATATATTTCATAAGAACCCAGGGGCCCTCTGAAATTAATACCTCTTTAAGAAATAGATCTCTTAAAAAAATTATATTTTGTTGCTACCCAGTTATCAGTTTGAAAGGATTTTATATTTTATTTATGACTTAGCATAGTAAATGAAGTCAGCACTGACTTAAACTAGGTGCATGGGGAGGAAGCCTAGATGACAGTGACAGGGTTTACCAACCTCCCACTGATGAGGTGAGGGTTAAGGATTTGCTCTGGACACAGGAGACCATGCCCCCTAATCCTTGCTGAGCATGCTCCCAGAGGAGGGAGAGTTCAAAAGGGATCAACTTAGCTCAGTCTGGGTGGACTGAACTGGAGAGCTATTGGGTGCTGCAGTGTCCTGCAGAGAAGTCACTGGGCCTCACAGTCAAGCCACTACCACCCTTCAATCATGGGGCTGAGGATGATGAGTCACTATTGATAGGGAAAGATGCTCCAGAGAGTGACCCAAGAGGAACAGAAGTAGGGATAGGAAGTAACCCAGGGAATAGGTGTAAAGGTGTCTGCCCCTAGGCCATGTAATTGGACCATTATTTTGAAGGGCCCAGGGTTGGAACTGGGTAGAGCAGGGTAGGCCTGGGTTCCCTCGACCCTTAGTAACTGACTCTCGCTGTTGGACAACATTGACACTGGCTCTAATGGCTAGGCGAGGCAGCCAAGCCTCTCACAATTGAATGACATTGCCACTGACTCTAGCGGCTAGGCAAGGTGACCACTGACTCTCGCCACTGGGTGACATAGCCTGGAGTATTGCCACTAGACAATACTACTCGCCTTGGAAACAACCCCCCCACCCCCAACAATGTCATAAAGACAGAAAAGGGATTGCTTTTTAGAAGCGCTGAGCACTTGTAACTCCCTTTGGCTTCAGTGGAGTTGTGGATGCTCAGAACATCTGAAAATCAGGCCCAGACAGTCAAATTCTGCTGTGTTACAGCCCTGTAAATCTGGAGTAATTTGAGTCCAATCAGTGATAGTGTTGTTTACTTGTGATACAGTAGCACATAAAGGCCCCAGTTTAGGTCAGATCCCCTAGTGTTAGGTGCTGTGCAAACCCAGATTAAGAAATAGTCTGTCTGAAGAGTTTACAACCTAAATAGATGAGGGTGGGAGAAAAAATGAGGCACAGAGCAGTGAAATGATGGTCCCAAGTTCACACAGCAGTTCATTGGTACAGGTAGGAAAAGAATTACCACTGGTCTCCTATATTCCATGATAATAAGTCTTGATGCTGCAAGGTGCTCGGCACTCTGGCCCTGATCCAGCAAAACACTTAGCCATATGCTTAACTTTAAGCATGAGTAGTCCCACTGAAGTCCCCTATTGACTACACACATGCTTTGCTAGATGAGGGCCACAGTGCTCAGCATTTTGCAAGATTCAGCTCTGAATGAGGCTCGTAGAACACAGCAGAATGTGGCCCATAGCAGATGCTGTTAATTTTGATTCAGCTGATTTTGTTTTTCAGTTAGACTTATCCTCCTGACCAAGCAAAATTTGCTTCTGTTGTTTCCATCTTTTTCTTAATGAAGATAATGTTCTTTTTAACTGGATTTTAATTCTGATGTTCTCAGTTGCGTAGCCTTTCTTGTTCCTTCAAATGACAATTGTATGGCAGAGACTGAAAGCAATCTCAGCATTCTTTCTGGACAAGTGTAAACAACTCCTACACTGCTCTGCTAATATTAATTTATTTGTTATGTTGCCTGAAGACACTCATAACTGGTTCATAAAACTGATGCTGCCTGAAAAGGCTTTCTTTCTCTCTCTCTCTCTCAAATTGTTGTGACTTCCCTACACGGCTCATCTATGCTCTGGTGTGTTCTTATTTTATTTTTTTTCATTTCTAATACTAATAACCTTCCTTTGTTCCCTGTTCTTCCTCCTCTTTATTCATTAGATTCCACAATGCTCTCTTATATATCAGTTATCGAAGCATTAGAATATTTGTCAGTTAAAACCTACTCCAGAATTATCCAACATATTTAGTGAATTTAGACCTTTTTCTTTTTCACTGGTGGTGAAATTCTGGCCCTTATTGAAGTCAATGGCAAAACTCCTATTGACTTCAAGCAGGCCAACATTTCTCCCTAGACATTCACAAACTACAATTATTACATACTCATTTGGTATTCAGAATTGATCACTGACTGTTTTATGTAAACAAATTATCACTCTGAGTTGTGTTCAAACTATGTTCAAGTCTCACGGCCAGAAGATCTAAAAGGATGGAGCTCTCTGCTGGGGAGAAGCAGTGTCTGACCAGCCTCATGAGTTTTAAGTTTTGCTGTTTTGGTTGGTATTTGTTTCATTTTTTAGGTGTAAATGTGATATTAAATAGTTGTCCTTACTGTCTAAGGGCATAGGATCTGTGCAAGATATGCCCTGGGTGAGAGGTCACCATGATTAGAGAAAGATGAAGCTAACACAGAGAATATGGTTCCTGGAGTATTCTGGATTCAGGACAAATGGACATGTGGTGCCAGATAAGTGATTGATTGGCCTTGGCTGAGGATGAGCACTTTCAAGTACAAAGTCTCATCTCAGAAAAATGTTAACAAAAGTACTAGAGATGAACTTTGGTTGGGTAATGAAGATCAGGCATAGCAAAAAGAAAGGGAAAGTGCTCTAACCTGAAGACTAGGAGCTCCATACATTGGAACAGAGACTCTGTCCGAGGAAGTCTGTTTTGCCCTGGGTTCCCCTGTCTTTAGATTGTGTGTTTTGAGTGGAGGAATCTGTGAGATGTGGCCCAACCAGGCCAGTGGTGATGGTGGAGCAGAATTGTCTCCATGGAAAAGCCTGACTGAACCAGCAGCAGTGGTGTTAAGGAGCTGACTCTCTGAGGACCAATTGGACTAGCAGCGAATCTGACTCCACAGCAAGGACCAACTTGACCAGCAGGAGCAGTAAAGCAGAAAGCTGACTCTACCATGAAGCCTGATTGAACCAACAAAGATAGAAGCAAACCAGAGATGACTCCATGGCAAAGTCAGACTGAACCAGCAGTGTCAACAAAGAAAAATCTCTGAACTGCAAGAGGTGGCTGCACCTTGGAGTCGGACTTGGCTGAACAGTTCCTTCAGGACTAGAGCAGACCAACAGAGGACAGCCACCCTTAGATGTCTTTGGCTACCACTGAGAGAGACTCTGTCGGAAAGCAGAGTTGTTAATGGGAGAGGTTTGAGGTGAGACAGTGTTCTGGGACTCCATCAGCCAGACATTAAGACTGAGAGGGGTGAACCAAACTGCTAATCTATTCATTTGGGTTGCTCAATTTCTTATATGAATATGTAAGTATATATATATATATACTAGTTATTGGGGGAAAGGGGTGCGGGGGGGAGGGGGGGAGAGTCCAGGTATATTTCCCAGAAATAAGAGTTGAGTTCTGGGTGGGAGCTTCAGCCATAGACTGATTTTTTATTTTTATTTTAGTTTTTATAAAGAAGAACCCCGAGACACTTGGAACCCAGTCCTTGTTTCTGCCATTGGCACCTGGCAGAAGTGTCACACTATGTATTGCAAGTCTTTCTTTGAGTAATAGATATTCATAATTCAATAGTCAGGCTTGGTAACGTGGTAACTATAGTCATATAGTATTGTTTCTCTTCTTTCATTGGATGATCTAACCCAAACTAATTTTGCTTTGTGTTCTTCACTGTGATCATTGGGACAAGAAAAAAATTCACACACAAATGTTTCTATAAAACAAGGTTATACCCCCCCCCCCTTTTTTTTTTTACCTGAAATCCTCTATTTCCATATTCCTTATATTTATCTGTCAATTGATGGATTGGTACATGGATTTAATGATGTCATATATTGTTTCACCAGTTCTATTTTGTAACAATTTAAAGTTCAGTCTTTGGTGCCAGATTGAGTCAAAAGCTTCTTGCAATTTTGGCAGAGAAGTTATGGCAAGCGGTTTGTTTACATTTACTTGTACTTGTTTATTATATACCCCGCCACCCTCGTGCCTAGAGTAAGTTTTATTTTTATTGGGTAAAAGGCAGATATTATCATTGTTATTGAACTGAGAGCTCTCCTCATGTGATGATAGATTGGTGTCTGGTAGAGGAGATATTTGGATTATTCTCTTCTTTTGTTTAGTTCCTTGAATATTTTATCTGCAGTATTTTGTTTCTATTAGTTTCTCTAGTTTCTTCTGAAGATGCAAAGTGTGAAGTATTTTTGTTTTGTTTTGTTTTGTTTTTTGCTATATGGCCAGCATGGTTCTCTTTATTATTATATTTTATTTGCTCTTTGTATAGTGGTAACTCCTACAAGGACCAAATTAGGACCCCATTGTGCTTGGTGGTATACACACCAATAATGAGAAAGTCCCTGCTCCAGTAAACTTAAAAGTCACTTACCGTACATTAGCTACAACATAAAACCACAGTGTTTTTTTGGTATTTGATGGCTAATGTTAAGAGAGAAAATGGTAAATGCTGTGGTAAATGGTAAATGGTGTGAAGTAAAAGACCTTCATTTGGAATGGTGGGTTATGCTTGTTTACAATACTGAACTAAGTAAAGGACTTAAAAGAACACCTTATATGCCATTAGACTGGATTCAGTCTGCTGCAGGACCTGGGCAGCAGGTGCCCAATAGTGGGAAAGTATGCTCAGAGATGTGGGAGGTGAGTATCAGAAACACAAAGTGGAAGGGAATGGAAGGATGGTCTAATGGTTAGGGGATTCAGAAGACATGACTGCAATTCCTTATTCAGACATAGATT
The DNA here is from genome assembly GCF_028017835.1 of Emys orbicularis. NCBI lineage: Eukaryota > Metazoa > Chordata > Testudines > Emydidae > Emys > Emys orbicularis. Next base: position 151,029,521 of record NC_088684.1, on the reverse strand, counting down.
TTCTGTGTAACCTTGGGCAAGTGGAATTTCAGATTCTTCTGCAACACATATTCATCAATGAAATAAAGGCGGGCCTGCTTTATAGCCTAGAATGTTTTTAATTACCGTAAGTCATTATCTCAAGTTACAATCAGTGCAGACTGCAGACGATTTAAAGGACTTGATTACATAGACCACAGTGATTGAGGTACAGACCGTCTCCTGAGGACTAACAACTGGTTGAGAGGAGTTTAAGGAAGGAATACCGCCAACAGCCATTAAACCTATTCAGTTATTAAAACCCAGGAAATGCCCGCACTTCAGTCAATATCATATTACAAGCTTAAATAAAGAGAGAACCAAATTCTGCTCAGGTGTAATTCTGGAGTAACTCCATTGACTTTGAATTTACTCTGATGTATCTGAGTGCACCCACACCTTAACTGTGTTTCCAGTTCTGCTTGCCCCATCTCAAAGAGGATTTAGTGAAACTGGAAAAGGTTCAGAGAAGGGCAACAAAGATGTTTAAGGGTATGAAATGACTTCCATATGTGGAGAGACCAAAAAGATTAAATCTGTTCATATTAGAAAAGAGATAATTAAGGGGAGATGTTATAGAAGTCTATAAAATTGTGAATGGTGTGGAAAAAGTAATAGACTAGTGTTATTTACACTTTCAAACAACACAAAAGCTGCGGGTCACCCAATAAAATGAATAGGCAACATAGGATGTTGTAATTGCCAAAGGTATAATGAGGTTCAAAAAAGAATTAGATGAATTCATGGGAATAGGTCTATCAATGGCTATTGGCCAAGATGGTCAGGGATGCAACCCCATACTCGGGGCAACCCTAAATTTCTCACTGTCTGAATCCTGGAGGGGAAGATGGGGTGGATCACTCCATAATTGCCTTAATGTGTACACTCCCCCTGAAGTCTGGTACTGGCCACTGTCAGAGACAGGATGCTGGGCTAGATGGAGCTTGGTCTGATCTAGTATGACAGTTCTTATGGTAGCAGAAATTGGCCCAAAGGCATTTGCATTTTTGATAAAGTGGTACATGGAGGGTATTTCAAAAGACTCAATGTCCTGTACAATAGACAATCAGATTACTTCAATCATCCTTTAACATTAAATTCATTTGAGAATGCAGTGTATTGCACTGCTACATAAATTACACCATTGCTATTTTAATGCTCAGGGAGATTCCCACCACACTGACAGAAACAGTGGGTGTGCATTATCTTTATAAAGTCCCTAAGCAGTAGAAGGATGCTGAACTCAGTCCCCCACATAATATATGGCAGAAAAAGGATTTCCAGTAATATCTTGCAATTTCCTACATGAGAATTATAAAATGTTCGGAAATCAACCTACTACATAACACCACTAAATACATATGTAAGACACTAAACAATATAGACAGTGTGCCGGGATGATATTGTGAAAAGATCACAGGTATTTATGTAAGTAATGGGGAAAAGATGGTAAAATTAAATTACGTTCTTTGTCAAATGAGTTTGCAATCATGTGGAATTACCTTGCTTAGTATTTAGTGCAATGTTGACTTGTGTTGTGTTCTGCTTTATGGTGAGATAACGCAAAAGTATTAATCCAGTAATGTGCATTGCTATTTCATTGTGACATTAGGCCAGATCCTCAGCTGGGGTATACTGGCATAGCAATATTGAAGTAAAAGGGGCTATGGTAATTTACATCAATTAAGGATCTGGCTTATTGTTCCCAGTGATGTCTTTAGGTTTCATCAGGCTAAAAAACCAGCATGTAACTATGAATACCAAGTACTCGCCATCAGAAGCTATTTGTCTCAGCACTTAAGACCAAAGTTTGCTGTAAAGCCAATTAAGTTACTCATATTGGTGTATAGGAAGTGAGAATAGAAATTGGCCTCATGTCTTTCAGTAATTCACAAACATGTCTATCTATAGTCAGGTGTCAAGGCAAATTCAGTGTCTTAGAACCAGAAGACAGGTTTATTAAATCTCTCAAAAATACATCATTATTGAGCTGTGAACTAAAGTGTGGTAAATGTAAGGTAGAAAATCTCCAAGCCCAGTTTATTTATCAGTCACACAATTTGTAGAAAGCAAAAGGACCCAACCAGTAACATACAGACAGAGCTATACCTTGCAGGCAAATGATAAGAGATAAAAAACAACATGAGATAATGTGAAAGGGGTTAGGGAAATAAGAAAGGATTTTGCAAATATATCAACAACAACAAAATACTGGAAAGCAGGCACCTTAAATTAATGAGGACTTCAAAATGGCAGAGATACTGGATTGCTTTTCAAAATCAGTCTTTAACAAGAAAAATAGAGAAAAAGTAAAGATAATTAAATATAATGAAGGCTTTGTAAATATAGCTATTGATTAAGAAAAAGGAATAATTGGAAAAAATGCACAAATACACATCAATTAATAAGGCCAGATGAGACACATCTTTGGGTGTTGAAGTATAATTACTGCCTGCCCAGAGGAGTGCTATATAAAGATACCTTATTAGTCAATATATCTGATCCCTGTGCACAGTCTTCCCAGTGACATTTATTAGTTTTACTGAGGCCTGGTCTACACTACAGGGTTAGGTCGATGTAAGCTGCATTGCATCAACCTACCTGTGGAAGTGTATTCCCTTAAATTTGGCTCATACCGACATAAGTGCCTCTCTACACCAATTTACTAACACCACCTCCCTGAATAGTGTTGAGTCACGGCTGATGTAATTAGGTCAATGCAGTGTCCGTGTAAACACTGTGTTGCCTATGTCAACTGTTACTGGCCTCCAGGAGCCATCCCCAAATGCCTCACACTGACAATGCAATTGATACAAACATTCATGGTGAGAACGCGTACCGCTGACACAAGCGATTTAATAACTGTGATGGCTATATGCCGAAGTAAGTTAGATTGACATAATTGTATAGTGTACATAGCCTGAGAGAAACAAGCTGTATTACTATTAACAGAGACAATGGGCAGACCAAACTGATTTCCATTCTGACTCATTTGCTATCAAAAATCATTTCAGTTTTGATTTCAGAATCTTCATACTGGTAATGATGAAAAAGAAAGACAGAGCCCAGTTCAAGGTTAATTATCAGAACTGACAGTTATAAAAGTAATCATTTGAATTTTAAAATGAATATATTTGCTATTTGTATTGTTGTTGTAGCTGTGTTGGTCCCAGGATATTAGAGAGACAAGATGGGTAGGGCAGTATGTTTTATTGGACCAACTTCTGCTGATGAAAGAGACAAGCTTTTGAGCTAACACAGAGCTCTTCTTCAGATCTCAGAGTTCTGTGTAGCTTAAAAGCTGGACTCTTTCACTCACAGAAATTAGTCCAATAAACAATATTGCCTCGCCCACATTGTCTCTCTACATTCGACATGTAAGTCATTGACATACTAAACATTAAACCCCACAATATCACTTTTCTGGCCATACTCAGACTTCAGGGGAATTAATAAATCACTAGCTATTACTTTTTTAAAAAAGCAATGGAGATATGGGACAACAGTGGGAAGAGGAGAGAAAGGCAAGCATAATATAATTCTTTAAGACACTAAAAAGTGAATATACAACTCTTTACACAGGTGCATAAAACTTGGAAAACTGAATACTATAGACTATTGTTAAATAACCAACTGAGCAGATGAAACAGCCCTGTGTGCCATATCTATATGGTCTGAATTACATAATCAGAGTGAGAAGAATATTTCATTTTAAAAGTAAGTTTCTAACCCTTGAGGCTACATAGATAATCTCACAGAGAAGAAATTACTGTAAAGTGATACAAAACTCCCATTGACTTCAAGGGTTTCACCCATAATGTTTGCCTGAGTCTGCAGGTAGCCTGGAAAAATGATTCAAGAGGGTGAATTCCCTTGTCCCCTTCAGTGTTATCATTAGCTATGTTACTGCTAATCATTTTAGCACACAAAAGAGAAAATAAGGTGAAAGTGAAACTCTCAGTGGTGGGGATTGGGAAAGAAATGAAAAGGGAAGAACAGAACAGACATGAGAAGAGGGAGAGAAATAGATAAAGGAAGGGAAACAAAGGATAGAAGTAGTAGTGGCCAGCAGAGGTACATGATCACGAATGTAACAAAATACAGAATAAATAATAAATATGTTTAATTTTATATTATATAAAGTCAGAATTCTCCTCTTGATTTATCTGTAAAACTCCTCCTGACATCAGAGGGATAGGTGCTCTGGATCAAGAGGAGTATGAAATCCTGAATTTATATCCTGCCCCACTAAGCATAATTAAATATGGAATCCAGCCCTCTCCTCTGAATGAGCTCATCATCCCTGCTATGGATAATTCCCTTTCCAAGCTATGCTGGAGAAGCTGTGGAGCTCTGACATTGTCCAATGGTGATTATCTCACAAAATTTCTAGCCTAGATTCTCTGCTGCATCAAGTTGGGGGGCAAAAGCAATCAGGGGCTAGTCAGAGTTTCCTGATTTCTCTGTTCAGTTTCACATTTGCCACAGCTCTGTCAGAGTTTAGAGCAGCTTAGCTCTGCCAGACTGACCCTGTTTCAGACTGACCCTTCTAGTGCACAATGTCATGGATCCCATCATTTCTCTCCACCTCATCTCCTTTGGGGTGATTTGTGCCCTGCAAGAAACATGGGGGAGCCCTAGCACAGGAAATGCAGTTGTACCTGGCCTATATGTACAGTTCATGAAGGAGCTTGCACAAAAACTGACAGTCTAAATCCATAATTCTAGGACACAGTTTATACTAATCTACCCTTTCTCATTTTGGTCCTTTAAGAAAACAGCACCTATATATTATTATTCTTTTCACACTGTTTACATTTAATGCCATCAATGATTGCTCTTGAGAAGGTTAAAGGAGTCATACATAAACATTCTTCCAAAAACATTTCAGAATAAAATAATGTATAGAGAACCAGGTCTCAGAAATACTGTTGGATTTACAATATGCATGACTTTAATAGTTCTTTCCTTGCTTGGCCAAAATGTAAAACTGAGAATATCTTGGGGGGGGGGGATATGTAACAGACTCCCACATTACTACCAAAGATCATTCTTAGTTTTTATGCCCCCTTAGACTGTCCATTAGTTTGTCACAAACCTTGCAAAGCTATAGACCCAAACTATTCCTCCTTATCCTGAATTCTTTGCACGAATTTCCTAAACATAAATATTAACTAGAATGCCATAGGTTAAGCTGATTACATTAGCTCAAGAGAAAGCTTGCACAAGGACCATTATCAGATAATGAAAAATATCCTGTCTGTCCTTAAGGAGCAGCTCAATTTTTCCTCTTATCTTGCTGGCATTTTGTGTGGTCCCAATGCCACACAGAATCAAATGTGAAAATTTAATCTAGTGTCAAAACCATCATTTGAATCCTGTGACAGTGGTTAAAATACAGAATGAAAACAGCATGATCAGATATGTTTATCATGCAATAGCAGTACCAAAAAATATAGGGAGCTGAAGAATGAAAAGTAACATAATTAGCATGGAAATCCAATCAAAGGAGTTTGCATTGAGAAAATGACTTGCTGTATCTAGGCTCCAGCCCAGAATGATGGGGAGATGCCACAAACCCCACACTGCTCAATATCTTCTCTAAAGAAATCTCGTGGAAAGCAAGAAAGCATTTCTATGCCAGATGTACTAACATATGGCATGTGTATTATGTCTTCTGCCCAGTAGGTTGGGATTCTCAGAATGAGACCCAATGGGTTGAATAAAGTGTGTCTACTACATATCAATCACGCTTCCTCTTTTCAGCAATGTGGGACATGCTGAATGCTATCTAGGATCCCTTGTGGGTACATGCAGATCTGCCAAGTGTCAAATATCTCATATGATTCTCATGCATGCAGGCTCTCCCCTCATGCATCCCCTCAGACCTGTCTTAGCTGGGCTCTGGAACAGGCTAATGAGTTTAATGTCACCCTTTAATAACCCCTTTCCCTGGTTTCACTCCAATAATCCCCAGGCTCTCTCCTGGCCAACAACTACACTCGTCTCAGGCTTCCTAGCTTCCCCAAGCTGCTACTAGTTCCTCGCATCCTCTGAACGTCTGTTTCTGAGGGCTGCAAGGAATAAAGTCCTACTATCCCACACCTGTTCCCACCACTCAGGGGAATCCTGTGAACAAAACCAGTCACTTGTCACTACTGCCTCTCTGCTTTTCATCAGCACGACCAGCGTGCACTTTTTAAAATGGAAGTGTATGGTTATATGCAAGTTATCAAATTATTTACAAGCATGCCAATAATGTATTGCATAATTTGCATAAAATGTCACACATGGAGCTGCACAATACTTGGCAGCCATGCACATGGTGGCCAAAAGGGGGCTGAGAGGATACAAAACCATGTCTTTGTCCCTTACATATCAGCCTTCACAGATGGCCCACTGTGACATTCTGTATCTCGCGGGAATACCCTGCATCCCCATGTTCATCCTTATAATATGATTGTTTGGTATCCAATGCAACGTTTGTCATGTTGGGTGTCTTTGGAAGGCTCATGATGCACTGAGCATTGTTGTTAGAGTAATGTTATATGTTGTAATTTCATGCATATAGTTATGAGGCTGAAAATGTGTCCTCATGGTTTAAAAATAGGCCCAGGAAAAAACTCTCCAAGAGCAGAGGGGCAGTTCACACCTCCTCAGGGCATGTATGGGACAAACACAGTCCAACCTCACAGGAACAAAGTTCACTGGGCTAGGCAGCAACAAAGGATCTGTTGGACTCTCGAGTGAGTCACTCCCCTTCCTTTGGTCAATTTGGAACTGCGATGAGGTAATGCTCACCTGACAATGAAGTGGGTGGGGGCAAAGCCAAGAGGGAAGAAATAACATGATAAAAAGGAGAGACTTTTGCCATGCTCTTCCTCTGTCTTCCACCTCCATCTACAGACATCATCACCAAGCAACTGAAGCTCTGATGAAAGGGGAGAGCCTGGCTGAAGGGCAACCATCCAGTCTGTGTTGAGAAGTATCTAAGTTTGTAAGGGCATTTGTCATAAACAGATAGTTAAGGGTTAATACCTCTTTTACCTGTAAAGGGTTAAGAAGTTCACCTAGCCTAGCTGACACCGGAGGAACCAATGGGAGGACAAGATGGTTCAAAAGGAAGGAGGGAAGTTCCCTTTGTCTGAGTTAGTTTCACTTTTGACCGGAGTGGGAAAGCTCCAGAATTCAGCCTCTTATCAAGTAGTGAGTATTAGTGAAGGGAATAAATAGGTTTATGTTTATTTTCTTTTGTAACTTGTCCTGTGCAATTAGGGAATAATCAAATTGGGTATTCTTTTGTGTACTAAGTTTTTGCCCAGGGGAACATCCTCTGTGTTTGGAATCTGTTGTCTGTGAGAGTAGCTGGTATGCTAATCTCTCCCAGAGGGTTTTCTTTTACCTTTCTTTTCTTTAATTAAAAGCCTTTTTTAATAACCTGATTGGAATTTCCTTGTTTTTAGATCCAAGGGGGTTGGATCTGGATCCACCAGGAGCTGGTGGGAGAAAGGGAGAGGGGATGGTTAATTTCTCCTTGTTTTAAGATCCAAGGGGTTCGGATCTGTGTTCAACAGGGAATTGGTGAAGAAGTCTCTCAAGGCTACCCAGGGAAGGGAATTAGTACTTCAGAGTGGTGGCAGCAGACCAGATCTAAACTGTTAATTGAGCGTAGGAGTTCACATGCAGGTCCCCATATCTGTACTCTAAAGTCCAGAGTGGGGGTGAAACCAATAACAGCATTGAAAGTGTTAAGATCAGCTTAGAATGCATTTTGCTTTTATTTTATTTGACCAAATATGACTTGTTGTGCTTTGACTTATAATCACTTAAAATCTATCTTTGTAGTTAATAAATCTGTTTATTCTACATGAAGCAGTGTGTTTGGTTTGAAGCATGTCAGAGACGCCCCTTGGGATAACAAGCCTGGTATATATCAATTTCTGCAAGACGGAGGTTCCTAGGGTTGTATCTGGGACTGGAGATATTGGCTAGTGTCATTCGATTGCACTATCCAAGGAGCAGCTTACATGCTAGAGTCTGTGCGTGAACAGCCCAGGAGTGGGGGTTCTCACAACAGAGCAGGGTAAGGCTGGCTCCCAGAGTCAAGGATTGGAGTGACCTAGCAGATCACCGGACCAGATAACACCAGGGGAATGTCACACCCACAATGTGGGGAAGAGAGCTTCACCCCAGGAAGGGGCACTCTGGGAGGCATTCTGCTTCCCAGTTCTCCCAGTAGGGCAGTGTACTCCCCCTCACTATGTGCCATTAACACAGGTCAGTCCTCATTGATTGGTCACCACTTTGCTAATGAAAAATAAAGATTCAGTTGTATATTCTCCTTGTAAAACACATTACTGAGATAAATGCAACCTGATGATTGAAACCACTACGTTTCAAGTTTACACAGACGTACAGATCTTTGGGCATTGCTGATCTCAAGGGTGTGAATTTAGTTGTTTTGCTTCTTAATTTTGTATTTTCAAGAAGTAGTACAATTTAGCACTCATAAACACTGGTTATATATATATATATATATATAATGACTTTAATTAAAGAGATATGCTACATCTTAGAAAGGAGGACCCAGAATAACAGAGCAGCTTTGTGTTAAACTTTCACCTTTCCACCAAGAAGTCTGACAGCACTACTTTTCCATCACAGACAACAAGAGATTTCAAATCAGCTTATGCTAGGAGCTTCAAAGTCCTTTAATGAACTCAGTTTTAAGGGGGTGGGGTTCCTTTCATGTGCTTTCTCAGGTGGCTTTGCATTTTTGCATTTCAGAATGTCAGACACAGCTAGGTAGAACTCACATTTTATGCTCCAGCTGTCAAAGTAAAATGAAATAATAATTTATAAGTTTCTGCAGCTGCTCCCATGTGTCCACATTTTCAAACCAGACCAGAAGTAGTACAGTACTGTAGTTCAACAAGTCATTTTTTTCATGTCAAAAATCAGCAACACAAATTGTCATTGTTAGAATATAATCTAAAAATAATAACTCTGTTATCAAATATTCAGCAGGTGTATTATATACCCTTGAGTATAACAGTTAATTCAAATAACATGTTTTGCATAATTTTCTCTCTGATGGTTTGCATAACTTTCTGTTGTGCTCGCAATTTTAGCAAATAAATCTTCTCTATGTGAAAATATTATGGTCTAAAAGCAATTTAGTATCATTTTATTAGTCTCCCAGTTAACTTTTCCTAAAAAAATGAACATCTACTGTATATTACATTATGTAAACCCAATGTAATCATGGATACACAACAGATTTACTGTAGGTAGGTAGGAGTGTGTGTGTGTGTGTGTGTGTGTGTGTGTGTGTGTGTGTGTGTGTGTGTGTGTGAGAGAGAGAGAGAGAGAGAGAGAGAGAGAGAGAGAGAGATGGAAGATGCCCATATTGTTTTATGAATATATTTGTTTGTGGTGGTGTTGGACACTATATCATTAAAATGGGACCATGGGACCAACAGGAACAGACAGCAGAAAGGCCAGGAAGGGATACAATAAACTTCATATAGCACCATTCACCAATATTTAACAGGGCAATACAGGTCACAATCCCTTTGAAGTTTACTTCATGCCATATTGAGTTCAACAGGTGGCTTGGTACAGGGGTGGGGGAAATCCAGGGAGGAAACTAAAACAAATGTCATGACAGTGTTTAAAAACTGAGCTCCTGGACACAGGGGAGAGAGGAAGGCAGAGGCTGCATGGGGTCAGACTGACCCCAACCAAACCCAGATTTCAGCATACCAGGGATAAGCTAGGTCTACCTACAGTTTAGGTAAGACATTCATGTAGACTGTTGGTTGTGTCGGGTCTCATGCTTTGATTCCTACTTTGATATGTGACTTTTGTCATTATAACTGCATCTACACTTGGATCGTCTGTGTCGGTCTCCAATAAACACTCTGAACTGACATAGCTGAGCTGGCAAAAAGTTGGGACCGTATCATCAGATGGTACAGGAAAATATTTCCACCAATAATGGGGTTGTGAGGGAGGAAAATAATATTAATTATTCCTCCTATTCTTAAAATATTACAAGATTTTCCTGCAGAGTCAAGCCAACCCTGTATTTTTCCTATTTCTCTCGCCTCTTCCTCTCCCCTCAGACCTACTCTCCTTTAAAAATGTTGGATGAAATCCTGGCCCCACTGAAGTCCATGTCCCTTTAAATTCATTTCATATTTCAAACAGCAATTGAGATAATTAAATATTTCCCAAGAGAGGAATAAACATGTATTTTATCCCATAAACTGCATTGCAAACTTCAGGTGTCTGTGTTGATGGATACAGGAAGAAAGAGCTCAAATAAACAAGGAGCCTTGTTGGGACAGGGAGAAAAAAATGTTAGAAAAATTATATAGCAAATGTATATTCATAATAGTAGAGAATATAGGCCTGAAAAATTTCCCATACTACATTCTGTATGAACTATTTTTCATGGTGCAAGGATAAATTCTTAAAAAATACTTTGAGCTATTTCTTGTTATGGTCAACATATCACCTATATTTTCTATCTTGTGATAGGGTATACAGACTGACCAAGAAGGGGTTAACGAGAGCCTGTGGATCCCTACACTGACCAAGAAGGGGTTAATGAGAGCCTGTGGATCCAATTAGCCCCACCCCATTATGCCTGTGCAAGATGTCAAGTCTGGAGGAAGGAGCAGAAAAGTCCAGCTCACTTCTGGCTGACTGGGAGAGAGACTGGACCTCTTGAGCTAGCCCTGTGAAGGAAGGCCAGGCCTGGTTGAGGCTAGGGACTAACTAGACACTCCTAGATGTCACAGTGTCTTTGGGACTGGTAGGCCTGGTGTGGGACCTTCTGTTTCTTTTGTTCTGCATAACTAGTTTGGTTTCCCCATTTGGGGGATCTTTGGAAGAGTCAACCCAGGAAGAGGCTGCGAGAGGCCTATCAGTGGGCAACAGTAGGAAGCAATGCAGGGATACAGTAGAAAGTCTGAAGAAAGAGACCTTCTCTGTTTCATACAGAGTTCCAGGGCTGAAACCCAGAATTGAGTGTAGGCCTAGTTTCCTCTACCAGCCCACCTAAGGCAGTGGTACCATGACCCTGGAGCCAAAGGCTGGAAGACCTACAAAGCCCAAAGATGGGCTAAAAAAAGGTCTGGCATGATGTTGCCAGGCTACTATTGTGTTGGAATTATTTTACCCTGAAAGAGGTAGGACTAAAAGTGACCTGGCTGAAGGGCTGAGTCACAGGAAGAGCCAAATCACCACAGAGCAGGGCTGGCTGTCAGCTGGAGGCATCAAAGGAGAAGAAGCCACAATGCCATTCCCAGCCACAAGGAGATGTACTGGTTGTGAGTACACTCTTCCACACTTGTATGTATCAGCATATTTCCATATAGCTTACTGTTGGTCTGAAAGCATCTTGGCCATGCGAATAGTACTGTGATGTATTTGGTCCTTCTGGTTCCATTATTTAGCAACTGCTTCAGCACATAGCAACATACATGTTTAAAGCAAATATAAAACCCTAAGAAAACACAACAATAAACCCAAAACTCTCCCCATGGAGAGAAGGTGAGAAAAAACAAGTCCAGCAGGACAGACATTAGTCCTATAACTTAATGCAATGTATTTTACACTGCTCCTACCATTTCAGGTTACCATGTGCTGCAGAATTTTGTACTGAAAATGTGTGACTACATTATACAAATTGTCAGTAGGAAGCTGGAGACTTTGATAGCTGGCTAGATGGGAACAGATGGATTTTTTGGCTCCTATGAAAACATGGGATGCAGATTAGTCATCTTCATATTTCTAATCCTGGTCTACACACAATTTTTGTAACAGTATAACTATGTGAACTAGGAGTGTGATTTTTTTTTAAACTGATACAGTTATACTGGCACAATCCCTAATGTTTTTTAACAGGTGATCTTATTCCTCCTCTTCTAGGGGCCATCTTGATCTACAGTACAAAGTTTTACTGATATAACTATGTTGATTAGGCATGTGAAAACAATTACACCCCTCATTGACATAGCTATACTGGTGAAAGCCTAATATAGATGCAGATGTGCAAGTAAAAAAGTATCTTGCTAGTATAGCTTATTCTATTTGGACAACTAATTTAAGCTATACCAGCAAAATAACTCTCCCCTAAGGGGGTTTGCCAGTATATGTCTAGCAACAAACCGTTTAAAGTGTAGACGGGCCTGGGACTATGTTATACCAGTATAAACGTATTTATATCTGTGTCCACTCTACAGAAGCTTACAACTTTAACTATAGTGGTATAATGAAAGTGGGAGTTCAGTTCAGACCTTTCAAATGTTATGAGACTGCGTGGAGATTGAGAAACATTACACAGGCATTGATTAACACTCTTCATTTTTGGCTTTTTTGTTTGTTTTGCAAAATACGGGCTAGAAATTTGACTTTAGTTTTAATGAAAGCTTAGATTTTAATTCATTTATATTCTGTATCAAAAGGCGGACTCTACAGCATGGTGTTTGCTTTTTATTGCAACAGTATTGCACTGTTGACTCATATTTAGTTTGTGATACACTATAACCCCCAGATCCTTTTCTGCATTACTCCTTCCTAGGCAGTCTTTTCCCATTTTGTATTTGTCCAATTTATTATTCCTTCCTAAGTGGAGTACTTTGCATTTGTCGTTATTGAATTTCATCCTATTTATTTCAAATCATTTCTCCAGGGTGTCAGGATCATTTTGAATTCTAATCTTGTTCTCCAAAGCACTTGCAACCCTTCCCTGCTACATATAATCCCCAAACGTTATAAGTGTCATCTCTATGCCATTGTCCAAATCATTTATGAAGATATTGAAAGATTGGATCAAGGACAGATCCCTGTGGAAACCCACCTGATATGCCCTGTCAGCTTGACTGTGAACCATTGATAATTATTTTCTCAGTACACTTTGCCAACCAGTTGTGCACCTACCTTACAGAATGATTGTCTAGGCTTATTTCTCTAGTTTGTTTATGAGAAGGTCACATGAGATGATATCAGAAGCCTTACTATATATTGCATCTACTGCTTTCCTTCCTATCCACAAAGTATGTTATCCTGTTAAAGAAGGATATTAGGTTGGTTTGACATGATTTGTTCTTGACAAATCCATGCTGACTGTTACTTACCGCCTTATCTTCTAGGTACTTACAGATTGATTGTTTGATTATTTGATCCATTTTCTTTCCAGGTACCACAGTTAAGCTGATTGGTCTATAATTCCCTGGGTTGTCTGCATTCCCCTTTTTATAGATAGATATTATAGTTGTCCTTTTCTGGTCCTCCACGAGTTCTCAAAGATTATGGCTAATATCTCAGAGATTTCTTCTTCCAGTTCCTTAAGTATTCTAGGATATATTTCACCAGGCACTGCTGACTTAAGACCTCTATTTTTTCTAAGTAATTCTTAACTTGTTCTTTTCCTAGTTTAGCCTCAAATCTTACCCCATTTATACAGATGTTCACTGTTAATCATCCAATCACTGCAAACCTTTTGGTGAAAACTGAAACAAAAAAGCCATTTAACACTTCCATCATTACTGCATTTTCTGTTATGGTTTTTTCCTCCTCATTGATTAACAGGCCTACTCTGTCCTTAGTCTTCCTCTTGCTTCTCATGTATTTGTAAAATGTTTTTTTTTCTTGTTAGCTTTTATGTCCCTAAATATTAGTTTAATATTTTGTTTTGTTTTGTTTGCCTTGGCTTTCTAATTTAGTCCCTACATGAGTGTGTATGTTCAGTTTTTGTAACTTGACCTACATTTCCATTTTTTTATGACCTTACTGAATTTCACATCATTGAAGATCTCCTGGTTACCATGCTTCCTGTCTTTCCTATAGGTTGGGATAGTTTACTCTTATGCTAGTAATAATGTTGCTTTAAAAAAAAAAAAACCCTGCCAATTCTCCTGAACTCCCTTCCCTTACTTGTTTCCCACAGGATCGTACCTACCAATTCTCGGAGTTTGCTAAAATCTGCCTTCTTTAAGTCTATTGTCTCTATTCTGCTATTTTCCTTACTCCCATTCCTTAGAATCATGAACTCTATCATTTCATCCTTAAATGCGATTTATAAATCTGTTGTTCTTAACAGACTTCATGGAAGTCTTATCACAAATTAACACTTGTGGTGTTCTAATGCATTGAGCCTGTATGCAGCTGATACAATACTGAAGGCCAGAAAGCTAAATGAATTAACCTGCACAATGACTATACCCTCAGCTTTGATGTTCATTCACTATCTTTGTTCAGGTTAGTGCCATGCCCGTGTTTTGCTGGTGAAACAGGATATAGACATTTAAATAGGTGATAGCTATAATTACTACTTTTACTAGATATTTTAACCCACTTGAAATGCCAGCCTGATGAGTCATCTCAAATTATTGTCCATCTTTGCAGAAACCTGCACTATAACCAGCCCTCCCAAGCTACCTTTGTTGTCACCTGTGGGAAAACTAAACAAAACAACAATATAAAGAGAAAATGCTTTTACCGTCATGATCTCTTTCCACTGTGTCTCCAGTCTATCATTCTATTTGCATTTTCCAAAGAGTGCAATGATATGATAATGCAGGTTCTAATTAAAGCAGTGGTTCCCAATCTGTGGTGGTGTATATGTATCTATGCTACTACTAAATTGTCATTTATATATAATATATATAAAAATAGTAGTGCCTCAAGGTACTTATCAAGGATCGGAGCCTCATATTAAAGGTACAATAAAGAGACAGTGCCTGTCCCAAAGAGCTCACAGTCTAGGTTATGGCAAGATACAACAGGTGTATTAGACAAATAAATTTTGGGCAGAGAAACAGTGAAACAAGCCATTATATATCAAGCAGAGGTCCCAGCCAAGATATGTTGAAAGTGGTTTACAGGCAGTGTAGCAAAGATGCACCTTAAGGATCAGTTTGAAGGGGGTTAAGATAGTGTCTTCCCAAACCTTTTGATGGAGTTTCCCCACTCATACAATGCAGCATGAGAGAAAGTGTTGAGGTGTTTGAGGGAGATGATTGGTGCACAGTGAAGTTTTGGTACACTAGTACAGTGAAGGTGAGGTGAACATCAAAGTAAAATAATAGATCAGAACAGTAGGGTGTGGTGAAATCTTGAAGAGCTTTAAAATGTTAAGCTCATGCTTTGCATGGAGGAGAAGGGGAAAGCCCTTCAGGCTTGTGTAGATGGTACTTGAGGCTCTCTTTCCTTGACTTCATGATGCACTGCCACACTGGGGCAGGTGCATCTTTGCTGCCTGATTCCATGCTGTGCCTGTTGGTCGTGTCAGTGTCCTCCTCTTTCCCTTAATTGTGCATGTTATAACCCACAATGGGGCTTTGGCAGTTCTAAACCCCAGTCTAGCATTTCCCTTCCTTATAGGAGCAGCTGTGCAGAGGAAAGGACACCTTGCCAACATACCAAGGAATGAGGATGAACAGCTTTTGCAGTCTAATGACAGCTGACAGGTCTCTGGGCAGGCTCTGCAGCTTCCTTTCCCACTCCTTTCTTGTGGCCACAGCTGCACAAAGGAAAGGGCACAGCCATCACCAAAATAAAAATCACTTACAAGTCTTCACAAACATAGGGGAAGGAGGTTATGTCTCCCTAAAGAGGGGTACAGACAGAGGAAGCTCCACATCCCCCACTTCCAGATGTGGGGTATCACCCCCATCACATGTAACCAGCTTAGCTCTGATTCTACCATGGTCTGAGAGCTTCAGAACCCTTATCCAGGAAGGGTTTTCTCCTCATCTGAGGAGTAAGCAGTATGGGGCCTTTCACTGCTTGGTATCAAGAACAGATTACACCTTCCCAGGCCGTCCTGACCTCTGCTTCCCACAACAGTCCGATTCCTTTTACAAAGCCTCCCCTTTGCAGTCCCATTTCACATTACCCTCGAGCAGCAGTTAGCCCTTTCCCTCAGCACAGCAATAGTACAGTGCCCATGATTGCCAAGCATCCTTGGCATACCCTGAACATCTGGCTGCTTTCTAGGTATCTGGCACATCACTAGATCACCACCATTTCCAATCAGGCCAACTACTCACCTGCATCTGTCCCCAATATAAGTCATAGTAGGAAGAAATAAATAGAGAAAATAGCAGCCAGTGCCTGGAAAGAAGCTCACTAGAGTTTCAACCATTCCAGTGCAGTCGACTTCTAACCTAACTAAACTGTTCCCTGGGAAGGAAATAAGAAGGGGAAAGGTGTCTATTGCTATTTGTTTATTTGTGAATATTTGGAAGATTGTCAGATCCTAAAGTGATGGGAGTGTGGGGGCTGTATCCATATAGCTAGACGGGGATCTGACTCCAAGAAGTGCTGAATGCAAGCATCTACATGTAGAGTCAGTGGGAGATGCAGGTGCTCAACACCATTTGGATGAATTGTTAATAGTGCTGCATCACTTACAGAATGCTTGACACTAATTTGTATTTAGCAATAATAAACATGGGATATGGAACTTCATGGAGGTGACAGGCGCCGATAAGTACATCCCTTTGATGTTGTGAAGGCCAGGACTATAACAGGGTTCAAAAAAGAACTTGATAAATTCATGGAGGATAGGTCCTTCAATGGCTATTAACTAGAATGAGCAGGGATGGTGTCCCTAGCCTCTGCTTGCCAGAAGCTGGGAATGGGCGACAGGGGATGGATTACTTGTTGATTACCTGTTCTGTTCATTCCCTCTGGGGCACCTGGCATTGGCCACTGTCTGAAGACAGGATATTGGGCTAGATGGACCCTTGGTCTGACCCAGTATGGCTTATGTTCATTGGCCTCAAGAGCTTGGCGCCTGAATTAAAAGCATCACATACTTTCATAATACACATGGCCAAATTGCTTCCAGCTGATAAAGGGTCAGTAGGTGATACTCTCACTCCTGTTACATAGTACCCTACACCAGGACTAGTTCTAGTAAAGTCAATGGGTATATTTGTGGAGTAATGTACTAAGTGTGAGCAAGAGGATTTATCATAAGCTAGTCTAAAGATTTGTCAACCTTTTCTTCAAATCTCTGATTTAGTTGGCTAGGTTTTTCTTAAGCACCCAAATACTCCAGAAAATTAGAAACGAAAAAAAGCATAATTGACAGAAGCTACCCATCTGTCTTGGTGATTCTTCTAGACATGAACTCAGCAGTGAAGTTACTTTGTACTTAAGGCAGAGTTTGAAATCTTCTTTTCCTTAATATGTATTAAGTTTTCATTACTAGCACATGCATATTATATCAATTGATTGGATACATCTTAACAACTTTTATCCAAATTATTTTCGTATACCCAATATATTCTGCAACCCATTTTATCTCAAAGTCCCATAGCTAAAAATAAAGATGGTAAAATAAAATCAGTAAAATCAAGCTGTTACTCATTGTCTTCCCCACCATGCTAAAACACACATGCCATAAAAGAAGATCCCCTTGCCCCAAAAGTGGTACCCATCTGTCTGCTAAAAAATCTTTAGCACCTCTCTGAAAGATGTCCCTAATGAGTACAGCAGTTGGAAGAATCCTCTCTCTCTCGTTTAAAGTAGCATTTATACAACCAGATCACGTTAGAGGCTTTCATCTCCTCAGAGTTCTTCACATGAAAAGCATATTACTGAGTTTAATAATAGGTTTTTCAAACCCACTATTTTTGACAACTTTTTCAATGTAACACTGTCCAAGTTTCCATCTTAGAACCTGTGACAGGTATGCCGGCAATCCACATACTTTAAATCACTGTCTGAATCTACCCAGATCATTATTTTTTTTTCAGATCTTTTTCACTTTCAGAATTTCTGTAATGAGAATGTCATGCCTATCAGTGATGACCTCCAGTGCTGATACCTTCCCATTAATGTTTTGCATTTTCTTCCCACAAGTCACCAACCCTTTCTCAATCACTTCCTGTAAAGAGTCAAAATTGACTTTTAATCATCTTCAAAACTTTTTTGTAAAGTTGGTTCTCCCAATGGACCATGGGGCAGGCAAGATGTCCAGTGAAGGTGTTACACTTCTTGAGTTTCTTTGTGTGGCAATGTTCATTTAGCGTGGTAAGACCAGAAAAAGATATATTAGAAATAATGGCAGACTATCTATAAGTACATGAGACTATCAAATAAGTAAATGCATCAAATAATGCTGGAAAAATGTGTGATTAAGCCACTGCATTTTGTGCTATCACCTTATTTTATTATTTATTTATACTTATGCTCCTTGGCCCTACTGCAATCAAAAAATCAGGGTCCCATTGTGGTAGGCACCCTATAGACAACAGTAAAAAGACAATCCCTGTCCTAAAGATTTTTGCAGCAATGCTGTGTCCACCTCCAACTCCACATATTAAATATGAAGGGCATTGATAAAAAAATACATTACTAGATAATGCAAAATAAATTTGATAAGTATTCATTCAAAATAACCTCATTTAAATTTCTATGCAGGAATCTTAAACTTTCCTGGTACTGTTCTCTAAATGAAGGAAAATGACCAGGATTTTAGGCCCAGATTTAGCAAATCACTTAAACGTATGGTTAATTTCAAACACATTCCAAAGTCCTATTGATTTAAGTGTTTTACTGAACACAGGCTGACCTAAAGTTATTGCACCACATATAAAATTGGGATAAGGCGATGCAGCAGCCAGGGACTTCTTGGGGACAATTTCATCTGTGAATTAAATTGGGTAAAAGTTACATGTGGGGTGTAAGTACATACAAATTGTAAAGTAGTGTAACTTTCACCACTTTGGCACTCAGTGGGTGTGCAAAACAAGTGTTTGTTTTTTATGTTTACAATCGCTCCATAAAAGAGGTCGAGGCCATCCTGTAACTTACATAGCAAGGAATTGGGGTCCTGCTCAAATAGGAGAGTATTGACCAGGGTGGATAAAAACTGATGATTAAAAAATGTGGTTTTTTTAATTAAATATGTTTTCTTTTCAAAAACCTATTTAATTTTAATAGGTTTCAAAATTTCATATCTTAAGACCTACACTTACTACAATCTCTTAATTATTTAATTTAAATAGAAATATTCAAGAAATGCATGTTTGCTGAACTTTAATGAAAGTCAAACCACTGAACGGGTGGAGGCTGCTAGCTTAGCATCTAGAATAAGTTTGTTAAAGTGTTAAAACAACTTTTCACAGAAGTATCCTTTTCTACAGGTGCAGAGAGAATACTTTCTTCATTTCAGTTTATTCATCCAGTTCAGTTCAGTCAGTAGTTCAGTCAAAATGATGACAAAAAGGAGTTGAAAAAGGTAGGAAAGCTATGGATGAAAACAAAGTGTTAGAAAATGAGCTCATCTAGTTCTAAAATCTTGAAGGACATGGTGATCAGAAACAATATGTTCAATTCACTAACAGATAATACTTTTCTTAGTAAATTATATAGTATTAAATGCAAACATATTTTGATAAATTTATTTTTCCCAACATTCTGCACATTTGAGGCAACTTTATTTAATTAAACAACTTTAAAATGCTGTTTGTTTTTAATTACAATTTCCATCTTTGTGCAGCTTGATGCAAATCATGTGGGTTTTTTTTTTAAACGTTCATCTAGTAAATAAGTGTCATTCATATTTTTTTCTAAAAAAGTAAAATAAGAATTTGAATAAATGAATGTTAAGCTATAATAGTTGTTTAAATTAATGTGTATAGCTTTGGTGTATCGCCCTGGTTAGCAAAAAAGTGCCAGATTATGTGAATCAACAAAGTATATAACAAAGTACAAATGCAAAACAAGATTAAATCAAGGTTTCTGCTTCCTGATTTTAATTCATGATTTGTTCACATAGGATATGCAACCACTGATGTGGTGAGGAGGGCATGTTTAATTGAGCTGCCTTTTGGAACTTGATGTATTATACACACATACATATTGGTTGTATTGCTGTATTGGTGAACTGGTCGAGGCGACCCAATAGACAACACACTGGTGATTATAAACTTGGAAGCGTCCAGCCTGTTCGTAGTGGTACAAGAGGTGGAGAAAAGAGTGCTAAACTGGCAGGGTGTGTGGAATGAGGTCGCTTTCCTTTATGCCCATGTTTTGCCACTAACAATCTGATGCCCTCCCACAAATAATCACACCCTAGTTCAGCATCAAACAGCCTGGGAGCAAAGATATTCAATGAGCATCCAATTGTCCAGGAGCTATGCCAATATATGCCCACTGAGGCTCTGGCCTGTCATTTCTTAGACAACCGCATGGAACTTGGCAGAGATTGCACCAATTTCAATCTCCCATTTGACTAAAATAGTTCTGGACACTTCCTTGACTGAAATCCAATAAATAGAACTGGTGACTCCAGTGCCTTTCACTTCTCTGAACTGGAGGCTTCACACTCAACACAACCTCCCCAAATTAACGTTGTTTTTGTAACTGTTTCTCCCTAACACACCTGTAAAGGAAATTTGATTTTCAAATGGTTGACCTTTCTGTGAAGACTAATGGAAGTGCTAAGTTTCAAGTGTAGGGGTGAGATTTTCAAAGCAGACGAGCATAGTTAGCCACACAATCCTTATTTCAATGGGAGCTGTGAGGCTTAATCTGAGTCAGCTTTCAAATTCTTAAACTGGAATTTCTACTCATCAACCTATTATGTCCAAGTATACCAAATATCAAGGCTTTAGCTTGATAGGAATATGAAAATTGTCAACTATTGTTACATGTTCTGTATTATATCAATGCATATATGTTTTGGGTTTTTTTTATGATGGAAGCTTTGTAATTAAATTGTACTTCATTGTACCCTATAAAGTGTAAAGATTCTTCACAAATTTACACTCGCTGTAGATTAAAAATGGAATTAATAGTTTAACAGAGGAGTAGACAGGTTACACATGGAGCAAAGGATTCACACATGGAGTTTGAATAACCCTATATCACTATGCTGAAATGCTTATGAATTGTTATGTTCCAATCTCTTCCCCAAGGAGAAACTAAAAAACAGGCAACCATTCACTGAATATAGCCAGATTTTTAATTGTAAACCTACAATGTTCAATTTTTCCTTGACTCAGCAGTTTTTCTGAAAGCCCTGCTTCTGTGAAATGCTTAGACAAATACAGAAGTGTCTTAAGGTAACCTAATAAATATATTTTTTTTTACTCTGATGTACTTAGCATTGTCTGAAAATTACATATGGTAGAGAACTGTTCTTGAAGATTGCAAGCTGAATAAGATATTTCTTTAGACTTGCAATTTTACATGACAATGGTTCCTCATTTAAAAAAAAATCACTTGGTAGGTCCCCAGCAATCAACAGAACAAAGATTAAAGTATTTTCACTATGTAAATAAAGAATTATTTCTATAGCGTTCTTCTCCTGCTTTTTTTTTTTTCTTTGTGGAATCTGTAGACAGGGACCATCATTTTCAGATTTTGGGTGCTTAAAGCAAGACACTCAAATACATATATAAGCACTTAAAATACTGGCCTGACTTTCTGAGCACCTGCAACATCTATTGAAGTAAATGGGAGCTGCAGGTATGTAGCACCTCTGGAAAACCTCACCACTTTTGTTTAGGTTCTTAAATATAGGTTTGAGGCAACTAATTTGAAAATTTTGGCCATGGGCCTTCTGACCATATTTGTAAAGACATATGTGAGCAGATACACAGAAAATATTGAAGCTATACTATGCAATCACAGCTGTGGGGTTATATGTGAATTTGCTTTAATGTTTGCCATATGGCAGATACATAACCAGTTATGGCAATTGTCAAGGTTCCTTCCCCACTCTGAACTTTAGGGTACAGATGTGGGGGACCTGCATGAGAAGCTCTAAGCTCAATTAACAGCTTAGATCTGGTCTGGCTGCCACCACTCCCAAGCACTAATTCCCTTCCCTGGGTAGACTTGAGAGACTCTTCACCAATTCCCTGGTGAACACAGATCCAAACCCCTTGGATCTTAAAACAAGGAGAAATTAACCCCCCCCCCTTTTCTTCCACCAACTCCTGGTGGATCCAGATCCAAACCCCTTGGATCTAAAAACAAGGAAAAATCAATCAGGTATAAAAAAAGGCTTTTAATTAAAGAAAAGAAAGGTAAAAGAAAACCCTCTGGGAGAGATTAGCATACCAGCTACTCTCACAGACAACAGATTCCAAACACAGAGGATGTTCCCCTGGGCAAAAACGTACACAAAAAAATACCCAAATACCCAATTTGACTATCCCTCTAATTGCACAAGACAGGTTACAAAGAAATAAACATAAACCTATTTATTTCCTTCACTAATACTCACTACTTAATAAGAGGCTGAATTCTGGAGCTTTCCCACTTTGGTCCAAAGTGAAAACTCAACAGACAAAGGGAACTTCCCTCCTTCCCTTTGAACCATCTTGTCCTGCCATTGGTTCCCCTGGTCAGGTGTCAGCTAGGCTAGGTGAACTTTTTAACCCTTTACAGGTAAAAGAGGCATTAACCCTTAACTATCTGTTTATGACAGCAATGTTTAAATGAAGAAACAAATGAAGGTTGTCCCCTTTCACACAGTGCATAAACAACCCACTAGCCAATACTTGGCTAGACATATTCAGATACTAAAAATTTTGAGCATAATTGCAATAAAACAGAAAAACACTAATGCTGGTTAACTCACCTTACTATTTTCTTCACTTCTGTCAGTAAACACATTTTCTTATTGTTTATACTGTAGTTCCCTGGGCAGCCATTAAAAATGACCTTTACATAATTGTACATCTGGCAGAGAATATTACATTTCTTATTTACTCCCCCGCCCTTCTCCTTGAATATTTCCTGCTGAATTTTGTCTTCTCAAAATGCAGTAAACAAGGAATGCAGAGACAGTAAGTTCAGAATAGGTACTGTGTGAAAGGGGACAACCTTTTAGAGATGTGCTTGGAACCACTTTTTTTATACACCTTAATGTAACAGGAAGATACTAGAAATGGATCAGGACTGAGCTATCAAGCACAATGCCTTTGGCTAGAACATAGTAACATGGGATAGCTCAGTTAGGAGATACAACTTAGCTCAAGAGCAAACAAACCTGCAAATTGGCAGGGCTTTTGTTCATAATATTGGAAAGCACAGTTCATCATAAATGTGGCAATTACAAATTATCAAAAGGAGTATTATTGAGGAACGACTTGTCTTACTGTACACTTCAAATAACCAGTACATCTGTGCATATTTTGAGTGGTATATTTCTCTTTCTACCTCCTTCAGTAGGGTAAATCCTGAGGTCCTGGTTCACTTATTTTTTGCTCAGCCAAACACCTATTGACCTCAATGCATTTTACTCTACAATTTGCCTGAGGACACTATGAAAACTGAGTAAGGACTCCCACCAGGGTTTGGTCAATGAGAACTTCTGTGCTGCCAAAAGGAAATATGTGCATTATATAATATTCCTGACTTTCTATCTGTCCAATAATGAACTGAAGTATTTAACATAGTGCAAGGCTTTGCAAATCTTAAAACTTATTTTCTTCATATGTGTGATTTGCGTTCTGTGTTATTCCTGTCTCTGGAATTCCCAGACTTGAGTTATGTTGTGAATAATTCATCCATAGAGAGATGAGATCTTCTTCCGCTCTTCTCCAAATGTAGAAGTCTCCTGAACTGGACATACTTACTATACATAGAGCATTGCTCCACTTCCTTGCAATGGTCTTGAACAATACAATACAGTATGCCACAATGTCTGCTTAATTTTATAACAAAAGTTTGTAGCCAAATGAACATAAGAACATAAGAATGGCCATACTGGGTCAGACCAAAGGTCTGTCTAGACCAGTATCCTGTCTTCTGACAGTGGCCAACGCCAGGTGTCCCAGAGGGAATGAACAGAACAGGTAATCAACAAGTAATCCATCCCCTGCTGCCCATTCCCAGCTTCTAGCAAACAGAGGCTAGGGACACTATCCCTGCACATTCTGGCTAATAGCCATTGATGGACCTATCCTCCATGAATTTATCTAGTTCTTTCTTCAACTTTGTTATTGTCTTGGCCTTCATAACGTCCTCTGGCAAGGAGTTTCACAGGTTGATTGCATGTTGTGTGACAAAAAATACTTCCTTTTGTTTGTTTTAAACCTGCTGCCTATTAATTTCATTTGATGGCGCCTAGTACTTGTGTTATGAGAAGGAGTAAATAACACTTCCTTATTTACTTTCTCCACCCCAGTCATGATTTTATAGACCTCTATCATATCCTCCCTTGGTCATCTCTTTTCCAAGCTGAAAAGTCCCAGTCTTATTAATCTCTCCTCATATGGCAGCCATTCCATACCCCTAATCATTTTTGTTGCCCTTTTCTAAACCTTTTTCAAGTCCATTATATCTTTTTTGAGATGGGGTAACCACATCTGCACACAATATTCAAGATGTGGGTGTACCATGGATTTATATAGAAGCAATATGATATTTTCTGTCTTATTATCTATCCCTTTCTTAATGATTCCCAACATTCTGTGTGCTTTTTTGACTGCCGCTGCACATGGAGTGGATATCTTCAGAGAACTATCCACAATGACTCCAAGATCTCTTTCTTGAGTGGTAACAGCTAATTTAGATCCTATCATTTTATATGTATAGTTGGAATTGTGTTTTTCAATGTGCATTACTTTGCATTTATCAACATTGAATTTCATCTGCCATTTTATTGCCAGTCACCCAGTTTTGAGAGAATGCCTCAAATGCCTTTGAATTACAGCCATGTAGGTAATTTTTCTAAAATTCGTGAGCACCGGTATGTTTAGAAGGATAGTCTGGTGGCTAAAGAAATGGTATGCATGAGTCCCTAACTGTTCCACAGAATTCCTGTATGAC
Organism: Emys orbicularis; assembly: GCF_028017835.1. Taxonomy (NCBI): domain Eukaryota; kingdom Metazoa; phylum Chordata; order Testudines; family Emydidae; genus Emys; species Emys orbicularis. Next base: position 151,004,687 of record NC_088684.1, on the reverse strand, counting down.
AGGCAAGTTATTTAGGGCCAGATGATTCTCAAATCCAGTCTACACCTCTCAGGTAGAACCAAGGAATTGGATTTTGTCCATAATTGGCCAATTGGAAACTTCCCTTACAGCAGGTAATCATTAGAGCCAGAACCTGTATCAGTCACTCCCAATCCCACCTCAGTATAGGGGACATAGCTGAGGAGAGAGGCAGCATGGAGTAGGCAGGGTGGAACTCCGCTTTATTGTTTCTCAACTGGCACATAAGCCCTAGGCTGATCTAACTGAGGCAGGGTCTGAACCCAGCATAGGCCATCCCAGAGTATCAAACCATATATTCTTCCTAAGCCCATTTTAAGTTTTGAATCATGTTTTTGTCAGAGCCTTTTGCAGATGTTGAAATTCTAAGTTCAGTATTAGTTGTGGGTTATTAGATAAATTCAGGACGAGAATCTGCAAAAAACAATCCCAAAATAGCAAAAGTCCTATAATCTCTAACTTCTGCTAAAGTGTTTTGCATCATGGGAAACGGATCCCAGGTCTTCAGGCATCTGTTCCCATGTTTCACCCATGTAGCAATTTTTTTCATGCATTGTGGGAGTACATGCTTCCTTATGGATAATGTCAGCAATTACACCCCAAGAGTTTGTGTTGATAATGGAGAGTAAATGAGATGTGAGCTCGCAGCACAAAGACACTAATACTGCATTATTTAAGGTTGTTATTCAGAGAGTCACTGTAATGGATCCAAGGGAGATTCCTGTTCATGAAACTCTGGTGATCCATATGGAGTTTTTGGTTGCTCAGTAGCACAAAGACAAATTAGAAGGAATTCCGAGGGGAGCAATTGATTAAGGGGGCTGTACAAATTAATTTTGAAGGAAAGATTTTGATTTTTTAAAAAACAACCCTTAAATGTGCATAGATGCACTAATCGGTGACTACTGGAGGAGAAAGAAAACAGCCTATGTATATTTTACAGACATAAATACAAGGACATACAATTCATTAAGAAGCAAAACTAGCATTTTATGGTATGAAACCGAGCAAAAGACAATCTAGACTGGATTATTTTGTCAAAGTTTTGCAATCTGCGTATTTTTCTGTATTCCTTGCCACTCCTGGCACTGCAGTTGGCCTTAGTGGCCAAGAATGCCTTCTCTATCGGAATCTGCTTAGACATCTGCAAACATTTATCTTGCATATGGACCTTTCCCCAGTGACTTCTGGACTGAATCATACCCTACCTGGTGCTATAAATTGAAGACTGCTCAGAAACTATAACTGGTGAGGAATGTAGCTGCTACCCTGTTTAGCGATATTATCTGTAAAGACCATATTAATCTGCACTCTGGCAACTGTCTGGCTCCTTCTCTGCTTCAGAGGGCAACTTAATTGTTTAAATTTTGATCTATGTAGGATGGTAGTACCTTATGGTTTCAGATCAGGATCAGCGCCCATTGTGTTAGGCAATATGAACAGGATGTGCCCTGCCCTGAAAAGTTTAAGAGCCTGCAAACTCATGATCATTTATGCACATGTTTGGGAATAGGATTGGGACCTAAATTTGAAAATAGGGTGGGAGAAAAAGAGCACAGATGAAGGTAAAAGTGATAAGATGATGCAGATACATAGGGTAGATAGTGTACAAATTGTTGATTTTTGATTCAATTAAAAGTTTGGAGTGGAGGGTGTCTTTTTATAAAAATGCCTCTGCCTGTAGTTAATTCTTATTTTATTTCTTAGGTTTTAGATAAGTCCTCTCTCTATTCCTACTTTTAAGGTTTTCTGTGTGTGTGTGCGCGCGCATTTGATAATCTCTGCTTCTACTTGTATTTAACTATACATACTTACATCTCTACCGTTGTCTAATTTTTAATTATAAGATTAAAAAAACAGTAATGATAATGTAATCATTTCCATGCTAATCCTTAATTGTCTGGGCACATACCCTTCATAAGAGCCTTATTTATATTTCAGGAGCACCTGGAAGCTACAACTGACACCAGTGCTCCATTGTACTCAACACTGTACCAATTCATGAGACAATCGCTCCCCCAAAAAGCTTACCGCCTAAATAGACAAGGCTGACAAAAAATGGGAGGGAAAACAGCAGTGACTTGCCCAAGGTCATTGAAAAAGCTGGGACTAAAACCCCCGTGTTTTTGACTCCTAGTACATTGCCTTATCCTTTACATCACACTTCCTCTCTTGGGGCGGCTCCTAGCATCCTCTTTATAGTCGGACAATTTCCCTTTATGGAACCACCAATAAAGGGCAGTAGTGATGTCACAGGTTTGTGTCCCCATACCACCCAGCCAAGTCTGAGTTAGAGTCCTATTATGCTAGATATTATGCAAACATATATGATGTCATAGACCCAGTCACTCAGCATGTTCTAAGTGTTCTAAGAAGGAATGTAACATACGATGTCTGTCAGTAAAGGCATACAATCAAATGCATACAATTTTATATACATTTGTTTTATTATAATTATTAAATAAAATGGCAGTTATCCCCATCTGCCCACTAGCCATTGTAAACCTAGCTGTTGGCAGATTATCAATAGTCATTGTAGCAGAGTTGGGTCTCGAGGATGGGATTTGAAGGAGTAGAGGGATTTATATTTTGTTGAGTTTAGATCTAGCCCTTTTGAAATAATAATCACAGCCCCTGTGAGCATAAATATTTTCCCCATTTTACAAAGTGTAAATCTGTGCCGGAAAAGTAAAGTGACTTAACCAAGGCCACAGATAGAATCAGAACTGGGATGAGAATGCAGGCATGACTCATTCTTAGTCCATAGACTGTGTTGCCTCATGCACTGACTCACTGCTTTTGGCAAATGGTCTCACGGTTAGCAAGCAGTTGGCTGGGGGGGACCTCACAGTGGCCATACTGCCATGAGTGACAGGCTGCCTTCACAGCAGTGAAACGAGGTCCTCCCAAAAATGGTGGGGTTTGTGGCTATGGGTTTCAAAGGCCAGCACTGGGCAGCACTGGGAGCAAGGACTGTGTGGTGTTCAGGAAAATCAGGAACAATCTTTCATTCCTAGAGATCAGTTTGCAATGTCAAGACTATTTCTCTCAGAAAAAGGTCTAGGAACATCTTAAAACATGTTCTGAGAATTAGTCCTGACATTTCTAGTTATCCTAAATCAGATGATTTTTTTTGCAGATCCCAGCCTGTCTGGGTCATCAGGGGCTGCTAGCTAGTTGCTGGAACCTACAGGGATTCGATCATTTTAAAAAAAATAAAGAAAAGAATTCTAAACCTAGCGAGGCTTGGGAAAGTCCTTATCTACAGAGTGATGGAAACCTTTTTAATTCTAAAGAGCAGTCTCCTGTGTTTTGCAAGACTATGAAACCAGCCCTGTTATGCTAACCACAGGAAAGCTTTCTGGGACCATTCATTTTTAACCTTTTAAAATAAATGTTCTTGAGCAATAATGAAAGCACTTTTCCCCCCGTCTCTCTCTCTCTCTCTCTCTCTCTCTCTCTCTCTCAATGTCTGCTACCTGGATGGACTTGCTTGAAAGAGCCTGCTATCTGAAAAATGTCACATGCAGCATTGACAGGCAGATATTCAGAGAATGGCAGACAGCCAATAAATCACTCACTGGAGTTTCCTGTCCTTCCAGCCATGTCGTAAAAATCTACAGTTTGTCTTCAAACAGTATACGTCAATGTCAAAGAGTTTATGTTCTGTTTAAACTTTTATACCTTCCTGTGACAAAAAAAACAAACAAAACACATTGTGTTGCTAATTGATTTCTTCTCTCTTTTTATAATTCAGGTGCACAAATCTCAGCATATGTTAACAAGTCTCTTACAGTGCTCCAAAATAGCTGGAGTGCATGCAACCAAAACAAGGTATGTGGGTTCCCCCCCCCCTCCCGATCTCACGGAAAAATCATGCTACAACCCAGGCCCCTGGATCATCCAAATTTCTAATTGAATGATTGGCAGGTTTTTATAAATCTTCAGACCTGAAACTGCCATTTCAGTGCTAGTCGGAGTATAAAATCAATGTAAAGGATTACATACTTTCTTTCTATTTATTTCAATATAAACCTACATTGAATGGCTTTTTTAAAAAAGCTTTTAGCGTCGGTCTAACCTCTCTCACTGAAATTGGTGTATATGGGTGAATCTGGTACTATGATTTATGGTAAAGCAATTCAAGGGAATTTATGACAATATACCTTAATCTTGATGGCCTAACTTTGGAAAAGTGAGGAGTGATATTTTGGACATCAAACATGAGATACCATAGTGGGACCTGTTTTAGAACTTGCTGAGCACACATCCTATGAAATATCAAGCCTTTTTAAGGTGTCTCCAACTGGACGCTCAAAAATGGATATATCCCAAATCACTAGTCACGTCTGAAAATTGAATACATTGTCTTCATGTCTTTATCACATGGCCCCCTATATAAATTACACACACACATTATATATAATATGCATACATCAGAGATACAAATGATGCATTTTCACAGATTTCCGTTATATATCTATAAAAGTTTGAACTGCTTGAGTTTCAGGTTTGAGTCCTACATCTGTCTAATTTTCCACCTATTATCTGTCTGAATCTCAATATATTGCTTCCTATCCTTTTCCCAAACAGATTTTATGTATATCATCAGTTTTCAGCAAAATACCATGTAAGGAAGATGCTTGAAGTACAACACCCCTACATTTAATTAGTATGTGTGACATTGTGCTCTCTAATAGAAGTTCTTCTAAACTGGTATCTAATTTTTCTGGTTTGTTTTGCCTCAATTGTAGATAACATTTTCATCTTACTGAATCCCATTATTTTATGTGAATTCAAAATTAGATAAGAATAATGGCCAAGTTTGCAAGTGCCCTTTGGCTGCTCTGTGACACTTGAATAACACAATGGAGCCATAAACTCTGTTAACTGGCTGGTTAAACCAGGTTTATAGCTTCTTTGCATCATCATAATGTACTTCTGAAACTGGCCCTAAGACCTGTGTAACCTCTTAAATTGAAACAAATAAACAATATAAGCATTTTACCATCAACAACAATATAAGCATAGTTCAAACTCATAATAATTCTATGCAATAATACTGGAAGACAGTATTATTCTTGAGCAATGCTGGAAAAACAAAGGTGAGGTGTGTGATTCTAGCCATGTTAAGCAGCTGTCTGTATTCAATTTGCTGATATTATTGGAAACCCTAGAATATTTTCTTACCTCCATTTTGTCACCTATAGGAGAAGGATTGACAGATTGTTTTCTGGAACAACCTGATGAATGTGGGGTCAATTGAGCAAGTAAGAAGGGCCTGGAATTATTGGGCCCAACATGAAAGTCTTTTAGGCACAAGACAATATTGACATTGAAACCTAAAGTTTTGTGTGCCATGTAGATGCTGTGCCTTAACCTGGATTCAGGGGGAGTTTGCAGTGCTTTCTACTCTCTCAAAGAGCCAGGTCCTCAAACAATGTAAATCAATGGAGCTACACTGATTTACAGCAACTCGGGACCTGGCTCAAAGTCCTTATCCAATGTAATTCATAGCTTATTATCTATGAATTACTTGCAACATAATCTAATCACTAGAAAGTTTTAAAAGCCTTTAGCCTGGTTTTCAGAGGAGATGAGCACCCAGCACTCTCAATGAGCTCCAGAGAAGCTGCCCACCATAAAAAGTAGATTTGAATTATGTAACCTATCAGAAAAGTCCTGTCAGACATCCACTGGGAATGATGAAATATCAGGTGCTATATGTGAGTTCATTCAGAAAAGATCTTCTACTACATACAAACATTTTAAATTCTCCAGCTAAGCATCTGAAAAAAAATCCCTTTAATTTGTTAACTGTTTGATGTGTTTAATGAACAAGGAGATGCAAAGTAAATGTCTTGATCTCATGAGTGCATTTGACTTGGATTCCTTAAGAAGTATGAAGAACTGATCACTGCAGCTGGTGTTTATTTAACCAAGGATATTGTTGAAGACGTTAATTGTAATCCAATCTTTATCACTGATAATATCAGTGATGGAAAGAAGTGGCAATTTCATTGCAAGACCCAAGCAATGAAGAGTGGATCATTGAGACATGCAGAACTCTAACCACACACTTGCATTACTTTATGAATCCTTTTTCTTATCCTGTTAACATGGAATTCACTGATAGTTGAGGTTGCAACTTTTTGTAAATTGTAATTGATGACTAAATGAGAATTTGTAATATATGTGGTTCTTTGTGTTTTGTGGATGTATATTTCACTGATGAGACGCCAAATTGAGGGGCATTTTAGTTTAATTTCCCTGCCTTCACTGGAATTCAACCTCTTTTTGAACAGTTGTTCTTATTATAAGGTTTTCTTTTGCTTATTTTTGTTGTTTAAAATATTTGATTAAGCAAATAAGCAGGCCAGATAGCAGTATGTAGATTTACACCAATTTAGATTCTCACTTGACAAGCTTATATTGGTAGGACAGCATTATGTATGAGTACTCATAGATTTTACTGCATATTTGAGAATTAGCATGTTTGTATATCAACTGAAGTAATTAAATCTACAAAATGTAACTATGCATATGAGACTTTGGCTTCCTAATCTAGCTTCTCTTTCAGTTACCACCATTTGCCAAGCAAGGTCATCATGGTACCCACCTAGGCTTTTCTTGCACTTCCTCTGAAATTGTTCTGACCACTTCTGGAAACTACTGATCCAGATATATGTTACATAGGCAAAATACCCCAATATATGGGATCCTTTTCCTTCAAACACCATCAACTGGGAAATATTTAAGATTTACTCAACAAGCTTAAGCTGTGTCTGTATATGACTCCAGTTTAACAAAGATAGAATATGTAAAACAAATCCCTTCTAAAAAAGATACTGTAGAAATTAGAAACTACTCTGTACCCTTGTTTACTTGAGGCTACCTTACCACAATATAGGACCCGATCCTGCAAAGAATTAAGCACATGATTAACTTTGTGTACTGAATGTAATCTAATTAAATAGATAATGGGACTACTCACAGAGCACAAAGATAAGCAATGCCATAATGAATATTTGACGTACTATTTCTAGAGGCTATACTTCTGTGGAAGGGAGTAATAAATACAAATGTCTGATTTTCCCAAAATTAAGACCCAAGGCCTTTTGTATAATCTGTGTGGAACTACATGCAGTAGTTACAAATGAAAATTAGGCAATTGCACACACAATCAGAAATTTGCATATGCTTATGCCCAGTTATGTGACAAAATACCATCTGTTGCATAAATATCTGATTTGTAAAACTATTTGTGGTAGCTCTGTGCACAACTGTGATAATTGCACAGGTGGACTGCCACACACTAGCATGCATACAATAGCATAATATACTATTTCTGCTCCACCATAGATTTCTTGTGGGACCTTGTGCAAATCACTTAGGCCCAGAGCCTCAAAGGTATTCAGACACTTTTTTGAGGATCTGGGCCTTTTGTCTCTTTGTGCCTCAGGTTTCCATCTTTAAAACTGGGAAAATAGCACTTCCCCACTTGACAGGAATATTGAGGATAAACATGTTAAAGATTCTGTGGCACTCAGATACTACAATAATGTGGGGCATATAAGTAACTAAGATAGATAATAAAAAGAATAGGTTACAGAACTTTTATCTTCATTTAATACTATTAGAGACAGTACAATTGAAATTACAATAATATAGGAAAAAGGACTAACGTTTTAAATTGAGTACTTTACTCTTCAGACAGCTGTAGCCAGAAGGCAATTTCATATTGAATTTAATTTATTACTCTCATATTCAAATCGTAGAAAGCAGATATATACCTTGGGATAAATACAGAGAATAAACACTCCTAATTAGCATTGCCACCGAATATCATCATAGTTATTTGAAACACCTGATTGAAACGCAGATAAAATGTTGACACAAGAGGGACTGTAATAAAGCAGATACAGTATTTAGAGATATCATTCGTTATGATGGAAATTTGTGGTAATTCAGCTCATCTGAAATGTGGTTGTTACACTTCTTTTAAGAGAACTCTTTGCTGACTGTCTCACTTTGAAGTTTTCTTCTGAGAAACATTATAAATGAGGTGTGCACACACAACAAAACACAAGTAAAAATAATAATCAAATTTCATGTAGATAATCTGATACCCTTCTTAGTATGAGTAGTACTTGTGTCTTGACACCTGTCCTTTTTCATGGCAGATGGGATTAAGAGATGTTCTCCCGCCCACATAGTTTCCGCCTCCCATGGAGGTGGAGTAATTATGCTGATGGAGAGTACTATCCCATCAGCATAGCACATCTTCACCCTAGTGCATTGGTCTATGTTAAATCTTCCTTGCTGCAATTTAAACCCGTTACTTCTTGTCCTACCCTCCATGGATAAAGAGTGCAATTGATCACCCTCCTTTTTTAATATAACCTTTTTATATACTTCAAGACTGTTATGTGCCCCCCCCCCCCCGTCTTCTCTTCTCCAGACTAAACAAACCCATATAAATATCCAATATATTCAATAAATTTTGAATCTTGCTAATTTCTTAGCTTCAACAATTGCCTGTGGTAAACCACAGTCAAAGCACACTCTGTATGAAAAAAAATATTTCCTTTTTCAGGAATTCTATGGTTGAGTTCCCTCAGCTGAGCCTGGGGCTAGCTGGTTCATCCCTAAGTCATGTTAATGAGCCTAGCTGAGCTGTAACAAAATCGCCTGATTGATTGGCTTGTCAAATTGGCTGAAAGTAGCCAACAGGTCTGTATGTAAGGTCAGAAACAGCACGTCGCTGACTGCTCAACAGTTATGCCTGCAGTTGTGATCACTCTTATGCTTGCCTTGTTCCCAGCCTTGGACCTGCCTTACTCGTGCTTTGTTCCTGTCCTGCTTCAGTCTGCACCCGCCTCCTTCTGGGCCTGCTCCAGTCTGCCCCAGCCCTGCTCCCGCCCAGCTTCTATCTCTGACTGTGACCACTGGGTCTAATTACTGACTTCCAATTCTGACCACTAGCTCCAATTACTGGTTTCTGACTCAGACTCTGACCTCCGTCTCTGATTATTGACTCCAGCTCTAACCTTTGGTTTGATTCCCAGTTCCTGATTCTGGCTCTGGTGCCTGTCCTCTGGCTCTAAACACTAGGTAAGGCCATCCACATCCTGGTACTGACATTCTTTTGTGGCTTTTGAATTTCCTATCTTTCACTTTCATTGATTGTCCCCTTGTTCCTGTGTTATGAATTAGAGTGAACAGAAAATCCCAATCTGCCTTTTCTAGACCATTCATGATTTTATATACTTTTTCCACATCCCTTCTCCTTCATCTCCTTTCTGTGATAAACAATCCCAGTCTATTCAAGCTCTCTTCACATACAAACTTTTCCATGTTCTTGATAGTGTTCAGAGATGAGTGATGAAACCATTCTAATTCTGCAATTTCCATTTGGCTAGAGGGTGACTAGTACTTCACAGTGTATTCCAGATGAAGCTGCACCATTGATTTTTATAAAGGCATTATAATATTCTTTGCATCCTAACTCCTCATTAGCTTTTTTGTTTTTACCTCAGCAGCCCATTGAGCAGAGGTCTTTATTGAGCTAGCTAACAATGATGCTTCAGGGCCCTTTTAGAAAAGATGAAACTTTTCTAGGTTTAGTTTTGCTTTCATTGAAATTGTCCATGTGGAGATAAAATTCCAACCAGCTCTAATGTATATACTACTTCACTAATTTCAGTTGTACTGACTGATATGAGCAAAGCAAGCAGGAGTTAGTTTGCTATATCCAAGTTTTTTTCCCCCTGACTTTTTATAATTTTCATTCCAAAATTGTACTCTGCATGTATTGTGTGCAATTGCCCATAGACATTATGGGCTAAATTCAGCCCTGGTTGCAAATGGGTACAATACCACTGTTTTAATGTGCTCCATACTGCCTTGATGATAACTGCTTGTTCCATTTCTATGCCATAGCAAGGGTGGCAAAAGGTTATTCCGTCTGCAGCAAACTGCACAACGCCTGTAACAATGTGCTTGAGGAAAATAGCTGGTGATCACTATTAAGTATCAATAAGCATTATAACTTAAAACTGCAAAATGGGAACAAGCCACACAATGGTGCTCTTCTTATTACTATTATTTATTGCATAAAGCAATTTTATTTAAAACAAAGACTTTAAAAAGAGACTAGGTTCCAAGACCAATTAAAACACCTTTGCTTTGGAATGACATTTACTTAAAAGGTACATTTAAAAAATGTCATGTAGACTGAATCATGAATTATTTGGAGTTCTTTCTGAAAGTCTTACATCAAAAATAATTGGAATAGAGAGCTGTAGATTGCTGTAAAACAGCTCCATTCCAGACACAATCAATTTCAGTGAATTGTTGAAAATAAGGAGTGAATTGATAAATCTTTTGTCTGTATGTTGTATAATTTTATTTTTTCATACTTGTTTTCATAGATTTTTAAAGGCCAGAAATGACCATTATGATCACCTAGTCTGACCTCCTACATAACCTGGGTCATAGAATTTCACTCAGTAATTCCTGCATCAGTCATAGTTTATGGTTGATCTAGAGAATATATCATTTAGAAAGACATTCAATCTTCATTTAAAGATCTCAGGTGATAGAGAATCCACCATATCCATAGGTAATCTATTTCTATTATTTCCTCCCCTCACTGTTACAAATATTTCTGGTTTGAATTTGTCTAGCTTCATCTCTTCACTTTTCTTTGGATAAACTAAATAGTTTGAGCTTCTTTGGTCTCTCACCTTTAGGCTGGTTTTCCAGAAATTGAATCATTCCTGTAGCTCTTTTCTGGATCCTTTCCCATTTTTCAACATCCTTTTAAAATATGGACACCAGAACTGAACACAGTATTCCACTATGGTCTTGCTAATGTTTTATACTGAAATAGTACCACATCCCTATTCCGACTCAATATTCCCCTGCTTGTATATCCTAGAATTACATTACCCCACTTAGCCACAGCATCTCACTGGGAGCTAGTGTTCAGTTGGTTATCTACCATGATCCATAAATCCTACATTCTAGGATACAAGCCCCCATCCTGTGTTACCTATGTTATTTGTTCCAACATGTATTACCTTGCCTTTGGCTGTATATTAAAACATATGTTGTTCAAATGAGCCTTGCCTGCTTACCAAGTGATAAAGATCACTTTGTATAACTGACCTGTCTTATTGTTAAATTACCACTCCACCAATTTGTAATATGGCATACCTCAAGTTTTAAACTTATAAATAGCTAAATGAAAAAGTAAGTTCCTGCACAATACAAATTTCCATTAAGATCTTGCAAGTAATTAAGTTGTCATCATTAGGAGTGAAAAAAAGGTAAGGCTTAAGTTTCTCACTTCTTTTGATAAATCCTAAATTCAGTTTTCCTAGGAAGTGGTCATCAAGTCACATCTTGTTATCATGAAGGACAAGGTAGGTAGAGAAATCAGAAATGGAGCTTCTGCTGATGAAAGCTGAAGACAGTCTATATTGCATGTATTTCATATATAAAGACTGAGTTTGATAAGTAGAACATATCCGCAAAGGAACTGGGCATATATGAATTGGCATAGCTCCAAGAGAAGAATCCACCCAGGTTATTGCCTAAGAATAAGATGTGCTCTAGGAATTTTGGGCAGGGGGGAGTTCTATGGCTTGTGTTATACCGGAAGCCAGACTTGATGACTACAATGATCCTTTCTGTCCTGGGAATCTATACATCTAAATGCTGACGAGATCTTCTGCATCTACTCATTTAATCAGGGAAGGTTTGTTCCTGCTAATGGCATAGAAGAATAGTTTTAAAAAGTTTTTTAAAGTATTTTAAAAATAGTTTTAAAAGGGTCATCATTTTTAGGTCTGTTTCTATAATAGGCTGCAATAGGACTCTGTTTTGAATGGAATCACAGGTAAATCAGGCCCATATTTTTTGTGGGGTGCATTTAAAAAATCTAAACTTTCATAGTCTCAGGGGAAAAAAAGTCTGAAAAATTTGGGGACTTGGTTCTAATATGAAGAAGGAATATTCTTAGATACTTCCCTCCTCCCCCTCCCCGCCGCCCCACTAGCTGCCATAGTTACACTTGCAAGCCATAATAAGTCTTTTCTACTATTCTGTTATAGGAATAAGATAAAAGTAAATTTACTTTGAATATGCCTTAATCATAGTAATGAAAGTAATAGTTTTAACAGGCCTATTCACCAAAATTAAAGGGCCAGATCCTCAGGTGTTGTAGAGAAAAAATAGATTAATTGGCTTAAATTAAACTATGCTGATTTATACTAGTTGATGATGTGACCCATAGCTTTTATTAATAGGAATAAGAGAGGTTTATTCAAATTCTCTTTTAAAAGATGCTGGATTTGCCACTATTTAATGAACAGTGCAATCATACCAGGCTTTAACATAACCTTTAAATTAAAATAATGGCAATCAGTGGAATAAATCTCTAAATTATAAAGGCATTAGATTTAATATTTTTTACTTTTGAACATTATTATCCTTAATTCACAGATAATTAGATGCATATAATCCTTTGAGGACCAGGACTGAGAGTTCGGATATGGAATGATCACTTTGTGAAAAGTATTTTCCCATGAGTGATAAAATGATAAAAGACAAAAAGCATCTTATCTAACCTAGTGGTTAGAGCCAGAGGCCAGATGCCAGAGCCACAGGCCATAGTTAGAGTCAGGAACCAGGAATCAAGCCAAGAGTTAGAGCAGGAGTCAATAACCAGAGATAGGGGCCAGATCCTGAGTAAGAAGCCAGTAACTGGAGCCAATGGTCAGAGCCAGAAGCTGGACAAGGGAGCAGGGCTAGGGCAGACTGGATAAGGACTGGATTGGGGCAGGAACAGATTGGAGAAGGACAGGAGCAAGGCTAGAGTAAGGCATGACCAAGGTGGGGAACAAGGAAGGCACAAGAGTGATCACTACTGTGGGCATAATGCATAAGTACTCAACAGGCTTATTTATGTATTGTCAATGGGACAAACCCCCAGTTTGCCAATTGCTTTGGTTAATTGTCTTTAAAGTTTGTTTTAATTTCAGGAAGGTTCAGACCCCAGGATTGGTGTGTTTTCTTTATATTATCATTTATTATTTGAGCTGGACAAAAAATGCAGAAGAATTTTTGAAAAACAGGTGAAAATGTTCACGTACATTTTTCATAAAAATGTAGAGTTTTTGAAACCTTTTTACCATTCTGTAAAATTGCTGGCAAGCAAATGAAGAAACTGGATTGTACTGCAATTATTATTATTTGTATTGTGGCAACACCAAAGGGCTCTAAAGAGGCATCAGGGCCCCATTGTGCTAGTCCAGGGATCGGCAACTTTTGGCACGCAGCCCGTCAGGGAAATCCGCTGGCGGGCTGGGACAGTTTGTTTACTTGCAGCATCTGCAGGTTCAGCCGATCGCAGCTCCCACTGGCCGCGGTTTGCCGTTCCAGGCCAATGGGGGCTGCGGGAAGCAGCGTGGGCCGAGGGATGTGCTGGCCACCGCTTCCCTGTGCTAGGCACTGTACAAACACATATCAAAAGATGGCCTCGTCCCTGAAGAACTTAAAATCTAAATATTTCAGAGAGAAATGAAATGCATGTATGGTATTTATCTGCCCCACCACCACCATTACTGTAGTATTTGACTTACCCTAACTAACCCCCTGTGAGGTAGGAAAGCACAGATATCCCCATTTTACAGATAGGGATCAGATGCACAAAGGCCCTGATCCACAAATAAATGTAGGCATGGAGACACTGAGCCACAACACCTAACATGTAGGCACTTGGAAAATCACAGGAACAACACTGAAATCCATGAAGTCTGAGTTAGGCCCTTAGACTCCCTGTACAATGAATGGGAGTTTGAATGTGATTCACAAAAGCCAGCACAGTAGATGGGGACCCACCTAAACTAAGCAGGAGGAGTTGCTGACCAGAGGAGTGTGTGCCCAGCCCTGCCCCTCTCTTGGAGATTGGCCCCTGAATCTGGTCTGCAGAGAGGTGGACCATCACTTTCTCTTCCTACTCTTCTGGTCAGATTTTGAATGGGACCCAAATATGTTAGGGGCCTATAAGCACAGCTACCACACTGGTGAAGCCCCTATATTTCCCTGGTTTGTGGATCACTGTGGGACTTGGTCAGGAGAGAGGTATCTGGATGCCTAAAGGGATGCAGTTGCGTGCATGCCTGGAGGCAGAAACTTTTACTGTGAAAATGTAGGCACCAAGTGCATATAGGGGTCTGCAGGGTTATATGGCAGCCGAGCAGGAGTTGTGTGAATCACAGTACTGCCTAAAACTGGAGTTTAGGTGCCTAAATCCTTGGTGGATCTGAATCAAAGTGACTTGCTCAAGGTCACATAGGAAGTCTGTGGTCAAGTAGGGAATTGACCTGTGTCTCCTTAGTCCCAGGCTACTGCCCTAACAAGTGGACCATCCCATTGTGATTTATTATGGAGGATCCAGTTGTGTCCCTAGAGGTAAGTTTGACTTGATAATCGGTACAGTTTTAAACAGATATGGAAAAAAAACAAAGCATACCTATACGTTCCATTGATTTCAATTGGAGCTGCAAATTCTCAGCAAGAGCCTGACCAAAGTCCATTGAAGTCAATGGGAGGGTTTGTTTTTGTTTTCAGTTGGATCAGGTCACACAACATCTCAGGATTTGGCCATTTGTTCCTGTAGTCCAATGGCTTGACACTCTGGTGGTGTAAATCAGCATAGATACAATTGATTTGAATGAGCTATGCCAATTTACACCAGCTGAGGAGCTGGTTCTAAACTTTCTTGGCAAAATGTGATTTGCAATGTTTCAAGAAGCACCTTTAACTGAATCTAAAATACATTTTGTTCATATTAACTGTAACCTTTAAACAATCAATGGCTATGCGATTTCAGTAATAGTTCCTTAAAATTACAATGATTGAAAAAGCCTTATGAGTGGTGATGAACCGAAGAAAGCAATATTGATCAGCCAATGAGAAACATTGACTTGGTAAACCAGTCTAATGCTGGTAGAAATATATAATTGTGCTCCTTTCCGCTACTCTGTTCCTGAGTCAACTATAATCAGATTCACAGATTTTATTTTATAAAGTAAATAGTATTTTAATAACTTAAAACAAATTTATGACTGCAGAAACTTCAGGATCTCAAATACAGCATGTCAATTGAACAAGGGGTGTAAATATACACAGTTATTCTGTATTGCATATATTTGTGCTGCTTATCTTTTACTGAACAAATATATTTACTGATATAAGTAATTGTCTTTCTTTGTTTCCAATATGCCGAGCTTGTGGAAATCTGAGCTTGTTCAATCTTAAATAAGAGAGAAGAGTAATATGTAATTTACACTTATATAATTTTTCATTGTTACATTAAATTCAATCCAATTTAGAGAGGATATTTTTGCTAGAACTTGTGAGGCATGTGCATTATGAATGTCTAAATAGAGATAAGATGATCTGTGAGAGGATTATGTCAGGAGATGCCAAACCGGAGGACTTCCAAATTGATTATGCCATTAGAAATTCAGATTTTATTCAGGGAAGTATAAACTAAAATAGAAGCTTATACAGTTTAGCACACTTATGGCTAGCTCATGGTCCATGGCCTGCAAATGACACATAGGAAAGTTTCTACCACTTGTGACCTGCCACCTCACTGCAGGTACTTCAGAGAAAGATTTACTTTCCTATTTTCAATATGTGAAATCTAATTGTATTTATGCTAGGATCCAGCACAGCATCTACTAATTCAATTCTTTCCTTCTCTGGTACACCTAATCCCAGTCTCATCTGAGAGAGTATTTGGTGAACTTCATACTCTGTTACTCCTGGGATTATCCAAAAAATTAACTGGTATGAAGAGTGTTGCATTTGAGCTGGGCCCCCAACTGTAACAGAACCTCATCCGTAGTACAAGGTAAGGTGGGATAATACAGAGGAAGATGGAGAATCATGGTATCAGGTAGAGAGGCCTTCTGGAAGCTGAGGGTGGGCGGAGAAGAAGACTGGCATGCAGAGAGAAACAAGGTCAGAAGAGCCTAAATATACATGGACCAGCAACCTGCACCCCCAGATACCAAAATGTTCCAGCACTCCACTACATGCTCTTCCAATATAACCCCATTGCAGGTGCCAAGGCTTCTGCTTGAACAGTGCATACAACCTGCACTCCACAAAATCTGCATCCAGCAGCATATTAACCAGCATAAGCACGAAACCCAAGCCCAAAACACAGAGATTAACACCATAGTAACTACAGTTGCTTGTTGGCATATTTTTATAACAATTTACTAGACAATCTTAAAAATATGTTTTTTACTATTTGACCAGCTTTACAAACCATGGTGCATATTTTATAGACTTATAGTGAGAGCTGAGTTAATAGAAAACTCATTGCATGAGCATAGTAAGTTCCCAGCACTCAGGCATAGGCAGTACTGCACACCTCATCTCACACGTGAGAACAGGTGGGATTTTCAAAAGTAATCAGTGTTGGCCCAACTTTGCTCCCATTGAAATCAGTACCAAAGCTTCCGTTGGCTTCAGTGGGAACAGAGTTAGGCCAATGCCAAGTGTTTCTTGAAGATCTCAATGTGTCTTTGGGCCTCTCTTCAAACCCTGCAGCAGGAGAGTAAGAGTATGAAAAGAAATTCTTTGCCCTGTGTGCTGCTGCCTAAAGTTAGCTCTGTGTTTATTCATAACAAAGACACTCTTAATCACAATGTTGTAATAGTCTAATCATCCCATCTTCAGAAGAAATGAGTCCCATAATTCTGTACAGCGCTGAGGCATTAGCCAGCCCCTGAAACTAACAGGCGACTCCTTCAGGACATAGACTGTAGTGCCACAAGCAGGGATCACTACCCACTTAGGCCATGAACAGTGCCAAACATTGACTGAGACAGATGTCCCTGGAGAAAAGGACACAGTCCCTAGGAATCCTGAGAGGAACAGGAAAAGATTAAGCTTGCCTGTTAATTAAGTTACCTGAGCAAACACATTAAAAGTACATCAGAAATGCTTAGTGTCATAAAGGGGGAAAAAAGAAAATAATAGCAATAATAAAAGACCAGGACAACTATTATTTGTGCAAAATCAAAACAAAACAAAAAAAACCACAACACTTCAACTGTTCTGTAGTCCTATCCTCATTGGCAGTAACCACAGATTAATTTCTTGACACCTGGCAGCCTAAGTAAAATTGGTTGGTCTCAGCCTAGGTCCTAGTGGATAGATGTCCACATCGCAAAAACTACAATCACAATTAGACATGTCCAGAGAGAGTCAAAATCTACAATTTCTTGGACAATATTTTATTTCTTCTATGGACAGAGGGCTTTCACTGTGTCCCTATCATCACCACTATCGTCACTTGTACTATACTCTGATTCTACCACCCACCCACCCATTTGTTGAAGTCCCACTTCTCTCACTGTCTTCCTGCTTCTGCATACTTCATTAATAGTGCTTTTTAAAAAACCTCTAATGAACCATCCCTACTATAATAATGGCCCAAATATTGTCCCTGCTGTATCTCCATAACAACCATTGCTAGAGAGAAGATGTACGCATTTGGATCTGTGGCGTGGAATGTTTCGGC
Source organism: Emys orbicularis (assembly GCF_028017835.1). Classification (NCBI taxonomy): domain Eukaryota; kingdom Metazoa; phylum Chordata; order Testudines; family Emydidae; genus Emys; species Emys orbicularis. Next base: position 150,987,055 of record NC_088684.1, on the reverse strand, counting down.
TCCTTCCTCCATCAGTGTTAAAATAAAATTCTTCTCTCTGATCCACATTATGGACATCTTATCAGCATGGATCTATATAGCAAACTGTGTACTTGCTCTGTGTGCAAATCTCCTATTGATGTCAGTGGAAATGTCAAACATTAAATGAGTTCAGTGTATGCAAAAGGCCTGCACTGTGGCTCAGAAGAGATTTGTGCTCCAAGTTTGTCTGCATTTGTAAACCCTGGTATATAAAAGAGATCTTCGTAAACTCACTTGCAAGGGTGTATATTTGTATGTAAGTATGGGTTATGTTTACTGGGGGGGGGGGGCTGAGTTTCATATTGCACTGGTTGCACTAGACCAGTTAACTTCTATTTAATGAAATGTAATTACACTAGATTTGCACACTGGTTCCTGAGTTTGGCAGGAGGATATATGAAAAAGCCCACATGACAGAGTTTCAGAATGCTGAAACATTTTTCATTCTTCTCAGAGGGAACTTTTAGGTGCTGAACACTTTTCAAAGTCCGCCCATTTTATTTAGATGCCTAAATGGAAGCTGAGCTCTTTAGAAAATCCAGGCACTTATTTAAACTAGATGCAATCCATTGGGTGTTGAGCTGTTTCAAAAATCTCACCCTAGAATTTAATATATATACTATATTACTTTGCTGCTTTAGATTTTTTCCCCTTAGTTACATCTACTCTCAAAGAGACAGAACCTTTTTCTTCTTCTGTGTACTTTGGATTTACACCAGTGTAATACATTGCAATTCAGTAGTATTAATCCAGGTTTATACCAGTGTGAGAAGAAAATCATACCCACAGTATAGGATTTCCTTCCATATGTTTTAAGAAACAGTGTTGTTTAGGTTTTTAAGTTTCCCTGTAATTATTTTCCTGACCTGACAAATGTGGTGGAGAGGCTGTTGAGGTTATTGGATTAATTGAACGGACAGGGAACACGTTATCGATTTAGGCTTTTGAGCATGTGCTCAATAGGATGCTGTTGGGATCAGTTCAATGGGTCAGAAAGAAGCCACACTAGAAGGAAGGTGAGAATATCACCCTTTTGTGTGACATAGTGACATGGTTTTCTCATAAGACTTTCCAAGTTTCACATGAAGACCACATGCAAGAATATTTTTCAGTAGGGGCTAAAGACTATGTAACCTCAGTTGTATTGTTTATTTACAACTATCTTCAAAAAGAGAAAGAGAAAGAAACCCAGAGAAAAATGAAAGGGCATACTAGAGAATCTGGAGAATTTGAGCTTTTTTATATTTTTGTGGGAGGCAGTCAGATAGCACAGAGAAGGGCAACCTTATAAAAACCAAGATAAATAAATATGCCACCAAAACATGCTAAATCATAAATCACCTCTGAATTCTTCTGCACTAGTGGTCACTGGGAGATTTGTGTCATTCTCTTAAATCTAGCCATTACTCATGTAAACATGGGAAACAACATGCACTGAAACCACAAGGGATTAACAAATCCTGAGGTATATCAACGGAGGACAAACAAACAAATCATATGAAAACCATGCAGGTTCATCTTTAATGAATCATAGCAGTCTGGAAGTCTGAAGGCTTTAAATAACTCTCTGTCTGAAACTACCCCTCTCATGACTGGTTAGGCTACCAATAGAGCTAGGGTTGAACAGTATGAAAAGAGATTCCCAAATAGTTTCATTCCTCCTCACCATGAATTTGTTATGCTGTTATTCCTGGTGTCATAGCTGCCATTATTTGGGAGGTTTAATTGTTAAAAGGTTCATGAATCCCCAAACTTTCCTAAATAGTCTAATGAATAATTATGCATGTGAATATTTACACTGGAAGTACATTTTACTGTGATTCATACATCATTATACTCCTGTTTTAAAAATTTAAAAATCCTGTCAAGGCTCAGAGGCTAGACCAAGTGATTTAGGTGATTTGCCCAACTCTACCACGTCATGCACAGGAACTGAAGTTGGAATTTCAGGCTGGAAACTCTGCAAAAGAATTTGAAGTTTATCTTTTTCACCTTTTTTAAACTCTATTTTGTTTTCAAGACCTGATGTATTCTGTGATTCCAAGGCCTACATTTTTTGCCACAAAACCCACTCCTTGCCAAAGAATGATGCATCAGAATCTAACTTTTATTTAAAAACAGAATATCTCTATATTATTATTGCGGTGACACCCTAGAGACCACAGCTGATATTAGGGTCTCTTTGTGTCAGGTGCAATTATTGAGGCTGCCCCATACATCAAACCCCAAGGGTGCCTGTAGCATGCCAGGTGTACTGCGATTTGGAGGCAAGCACTGCAGGTAATTCATCAACTAGGTCTTGGAGGCTCTACCCCTGGTGGATCACGATAGCCAGTCACATGCATAGCCAAGTGAAAGGGTATTTTACTAGGGCTGGCAGGAAAGGGAAAAGTTCCAGATATCTTAGGTACAGAGGCTTAAACAGTTACGGTACAAAGTGAGCTATTGTGGTTCCATGGGGGCCATGTGAAAATTTAGTGAGAGTATAAAATAAATGTAGTTCAACATCTAATTAAATAACTCAAGGAATGTTGTATTATTCATTTTAATATAAAAACCTCAATTTTTAATTTGCCGGAGGCTGCTACAGAATTTCCATGCTACGTCTTTCATACTTGTGCCTAAAGCTGAGCTCCTAAATAAGTGGATGGCATTTCAAAAAGTCAGTGGAAGCTGCTGGATGCTCAGTTCTTTTGAAAATCAAGTCATTTAGTTAGGCAACAAAATAAGGATTCACATTTTCAGTAGTACCTAAGAGCTAGATTCACAAATGTACTTAGGCATTGCAATATTGAATGTTGAAATGCCTGACCCCCAGTCATCCTCTGCCTAGTGGACTTCTCAAGTTTGAGTTAGGCATCCAGGCTCCCCATACTAGTCATGGGGAGAGTTAGGTGCCTAAGAAAGGGATTCTTAGGAATCAGCATACTAAATGAGGAGCTGCGTATGCTAGCCAGCAGTGAAATGCAAAAGAAAGAGGAGGAGCTTAGGCCCAGATCTTCAAAAGTATTTAGACACCTATGTCCAGTGATCTGAACCTTAGGTGTCTCACTAATGGGCCAGAGAGAATCACCTCCTTCTGCTCAGAGTTCTCAGCTGTGAGCCCTCTCTGAGAATTAGATGCCTAAGCCAGGTCAGCCCTTTCTAATGCAAGAGAAAGAGCCACCCCACACCCCACCCCTGAATATCCCAGTGGTTAGGGCACTCACCTGAGATGCGGGAGTCCTGCCTTTAAGCAGATGGACCCAGAGCACGGCTACAGGCTTGGGGGGGCCCCTTGGTGAGGTAAGTGGTGGAACACACAAGTTCAGAATCCCACTTTAGAGCTGCTGGGTCTTTAGTTTGTCTATGACTCCAAGCAGTTCATTAGCTCTGGGGTGGCATCAGGACTTAGGCAGCTTTGTATATGGAAAGCAGCAGAAAATTAGGCAGCAGATGAGCAGCGCATTTTGGAAATATCAGTGGTGACTAAATGTTGGACTTTGTGCCTAAAGGTCAGTTAGGATCCTATGTAACTTTGTGAATCTGGCCTTCTCAGGTGAGTGCCTAGCCACTGGACTATACAGTGATTCTCATTCTTTCTCTGGCTCCTAATTCAGAGAGTCCCACATAAGAATACTCCTTCCTCGGCCTTCCCTCCCTGGGCCATTTTGTGCAAGTTAGGCATTCCCACGGCGCATCTTACTCCTGAGGGCATTCTGAACCAAAAAAATAAAAATTCCATGCACAATATTTTAAAATTCTGCAAAATTCTGCAAATATGATTTGTCAAATAAATGTGGAGGCTCTATCATGGCACTGGGGAGCATAGGCCACTGGCTGCACAGAGGTAGGAGATTACTGTGTAGCTCTCTCCGGGACATGGACTCAGCAATGACGCTGCACCCAACCCTGACACAGTGCAAGGACTGGGCCTGCCCCAGAAACACCCTAGGGCCCTGCCCCTCTGTGCCAAGTGGACCAGGTGTGGGCAGGCAGGCTCAGCAATGCAGGATCCAAGTTTGGAGGTGCTAAGTGTGGGGGGATCAAAGTGTGGGTTGAGAGGGCTCTGAGTAGGGCAATCTGGTTGCGGGTGGCTCAGTGTGGGATCTGGATGCACAGGGGCTTGTTGGGGGGTTCTGTGTGTAACGGTAATGGGGGTCCGCGGGTGGGGGGGTCCAGGTGAAGGTGGTGGGGCTCAGCAGGGGGGTCTGGGTGTGGGGGGGACAGAACTTGACCAGGGGGTATCCAGGTGAAGGTGATTTGGGCTCAGTGGGGGGCTTAGTGGGGGGTCCAGATGCAGCTGGTTGAGGCTTGGTGGAGTGGGGATCCAGATGCGGGTGGCTCGTCGGGGTAGTCCAGATGCAGAGGGAGTGGGACTCATTGGGTGGGGTTCTGAGTGCAGGGGATGAGGCTCGGTGTGAGGGTTTGGGTATGATGGGGTCTGGATGCACAGGGGTTGGGCAGATGGGGGAGCAGCTCCCTGAACAGGGATCCCTCCCCCTGCAGCTGAGGAGCAATGGATGCAGGAGGCTGTGGGTGGTGGAGATTGCAGAGCTTCCTTCAGCCAGGGGAGAAATCTGGGTGTGTGTCTGACTCAGCCCTGAATGGCGTGGAAGGGAAGAGGAAGTCCCTTCCTCCCCAGCACAGCCAGGACTAGCAGCTGAGCCTGGCGCAGGGTAGGAGCCACCAGCTGGGTCTTCCCCAGTCCTGCTTCCTGCCGCACAGTGATTTACTTCTCTGCCGGCTGCCCTTGGCCCCCCCAAAACATATTGCTGGAGAGGGTTACATGACCGCTCTTGTGGCTTCCCTTTGCTTCCCCATCAGAAAGTCATTTTTCTGCTGGGAAGCAAAGAAATCTGCATGGGACATAAATTCTGTCCATGCGCAGTGGCACAGAATTCCCCAAGGAGTAAAACATATCAGATTGGGACCCACAGACAAGATAGATTGAGGAATGCCCATCTTCCCACAATGTGGATCACATTGAAGCTTAGGTAGATGTCAGGATGCCAAGAGTGAGGTAGCAGTGTGCATGGCCAGAAGAAGAAACATAGGCACCCAGGGATTTTTTTCAGTGAGAATTTAAGGTGTTGACTAAATTTAAGTACCTACACCATTATGTGGCAGCCAAGAAGAGTTTTATGGATTGCAGTGGTGCCTTAAAATATAACTTAGGCACCTAAATCTCTTTTTTGCATATGGCCCTAAATCTCATTGACTTTCACTAGTAATCAATGTTCAGTGTGGTGTTTGTCTCACCTTTGGGGAAAACTTGGTCCCAGTCCACTGATGTAGAATGCTGCAGAATTTAGGAGCATGGATGGAGAATTTAGTTCATGATTTCAGTAGAGTAAATGGGGGCCTTGTATATGTTTAATACATCTGTTAGGGGTATTTTATCATTATGTGGGTTAATCCGAATGCAATTTTGTTTGTTTTTTAATTCAAGTATTTTAACTATTACCTACAGATTTATTTTGGCTCATTAGGAATTTAAGATATCACCATGTTTACAAGAAACAAACTGATAACTGAGGCCTTATCTTTGCAATATCTTAAATGCTAAAGCTGAGCATGAGGTAATTTAACCTCACGTCACTAAAATAATAATTATAACTGATTTCCCTTGGCGTAAAATTTATTTTGAAATTATTCTACAACAGTTTCATGGATGAGACATTTCAGTGTGATGATTTCCATCCTAATGGCTTAATCAAACTATTTTTGATCTTTGTGTCATCTCACATTTGAATGCACTACCTATTGAATGTGAAATAGCTATGCAAGTTATTGTTGCTTTTGTGATTCTGGAGAAAGACAGTTGTTTTCAGGCAATGGATATTTCTTTTCACTGAAGAGGAACAATATTTCCGGATTCTAGATACAGTAGTTAAACTTCAAAGCCTGTTTCTCTTTTTATCCTTTGGTCCTTTAATAAGAGACTATTTGTACAACTATCTGTACAAGAACAAACTTCAGAGATCACAGAAAAAGATTTTAACAGTATCTGAGGGGGAAGTAGAGTCTCCAAAAGCAATTTTTTATTAGAGCAAAAGGCGAGGAGGAGAGGGGAGGATTTTGATTCATCTTTGTTCCCACATTGAACTCAGGCTCATCTATCAGGGACAATAAAATGTTTCTCGTCTTTCTCCTGTAACCTGCACCTCACCACACATACAAACAGGTGTGGATTCATACTCTTAATAAAATAAAAGACAGGAGATCTAAAGCCTGTCCATGAGAATTTTTTCTCAATCAAGTAACTTAATGGTATCTGCCATTTGAAGGGCTACAATTCCATTGCAGAGTTCTCTGTGTCATAAACAACAAAGAGCTGTGTAGGCACAGTATTCTAAACATTATTATTATTGTGTAATCACATCTGCAGGTCCGAAACAAGATCAGGAGCCTATTGGACTAAGTGCTGCACATAGTCAGAGGCAATCTTTGACTGGTCACAAAAGTAAAATTATGCACATTCATAAGTATTTGCAAGTTTAGGGCCCAAACAAACAAATGAGTGCATCATGGGAATCTCTGCTCCAGATGCTAATGAACCTATGTCTGCACACACCCAGCTCAGCAATTATCAGACCAATTCTAGTAATAAATCCTTAATTGATATCCAAATACTGAAGCAGCCTAGTTGCATTGTGAGCTCCCTGGAAGAAAAGCCAAGAGTGATCAGCTCCTATTGTTAGCCTAAAGAAAACCCTTGAGTCATCAGCTTACCTATAAACAAATCTATTGTTCTCCCTTGAACAATTGTATTTTCTCTACAAAAATCCCTACTCACCCTCTAGTCAAGGTTCTGATGCTTAGATCCAAACTAGGCATCAGTTCCACTGGGAATCCATATTTTCCTGACTGATTGTGCTGGGGACTCTGCCTGCCTCTTGCCCTCAGGACCCTCAGCTACCACCATCATCTGGGAACCCCGAACAGTTCAAGCTTCAGGGAGCGGTGAGACCCCCTTTCTCTCTCTCTCTCTCTTCATTTTCCTGTCTACCTTAGGTATTAACCTTTAATCATGTATCTTATGTTGGTTTAGTCCTCCTTGTGTAGTTATCACTATTATTCAATACATAACTTTTATGGTTAAGTTGGTTGCTTCTCTCTCTCTTGCTGAACTTCACTTGTTTGTGTTTTAGCTTCCCCCATTCACTCTATAGCAACGCTTCTTTTACCTAAGCTAAAGATCCCTGCAGCGCCCAAAATACTGTGGGGTTTGCTCATCAAGTAGGTTACTGCCAATACAATTGTGTTGTGAGAGTGGGGATAGGGACGTGCTGAATCTGGGATGCATAAGGGTAACAACTTGAAAGTGCTGCTTGACCCAGTCCATGGAGCCCAGGGGCATATAAGAAGAGACAGCTTGAAAGTGCTGCTTCCTCCAGCCCAGTGAGTCCAGAGTCATATAAGGGGTCAGCTTGACAATGCTGATTGATCCAGTCCGTTCAGACTTGCTCTGTTAATATATGTGTGTGTGTGTGTGTGTGTGTGTGTGTGTGTGTGTGTGTTCCTCCGGTTCTGGGGCTGGAAGAACCCAGCCCTAGGGAACCTAGGTCCTGCAGGATAGCTCCATTGGGAGGAGACTTGCACAAGGGAGAAGTAGAGCTCCATATGAAAACACAAGTGACACAAGCAGTACATTGATAGGATTACAGAATCCCCTTCCCCAGAAAAGTAACCCGAATAAAAAAGCATACTCCAAAGTGATGGGCAAATCTGGTAACAACCCCTAGATACTGAACTTGATTATTTGATGGGACAGGTGAAATAAGAAGGAGGTGCATGCTATATAAAGCCATTTTTTCTCTTGATAAGTTCAGTCTCTTATGGAACTATCATGCATGGTTTTCCATTGCTAAATGGTTTGGAAAGACATGGATCTCTTCAACTGAATCAGGCACCAAATTTTCCTACCATTATGCTTAATTTGGTTCAATTTCTATGAGTCAGAAATATGAGCGAGGTGTATATATGTATTTTACTCCAAAAAAAAAAAAAAAGGAAAAAAAAAAGAAACCAAGTATAACCCAGGGTGAAGTATAAATTCACTTTGCCACTGACTGTGCTAATACAACAACCCTCATCTTTGCCAACCTGCAAAGACCTCAGGGAGTTAAATACATAAGTCTCTACAGATTTTGCTAAAAAGCTAGGCTGGGGTGGGGCTAGATCCACAAAGGGATTTACGTATTGCAATGCTCAGTGTTGCAGTATTTAGTCAGCGAATAGAGTCCAAAGGTGTGAGTTAGCCACCCAGACACCCTACACAATGCAGATGGAGATTTAGGTGCCTAAGAATAGGTTCCACAAAAAACAGCATGCTGAGCAAGGAGAAGCCTAAATTAAGCAGTAAGAAATGCCAAGGAGACAGGTGTATCCTAAGCCCAGCATCTGAGAAAGAGGTCAGTGAATAAGCCTGGGTCAGAGGGAGACTCTTCCATCTGCTTGGAATTCACAGCTAGTCCTTTCTCTCTCTCTCAGATAAGGCACAACCTTCCCCCTGTTTACTTTTAGCTCAGTGGTTAGAAAAATCATCCAGGCTGTGGGAGACCTAAATTCATTTCTTCCCTGCTATGGAGAAAGGATTTGAGTCTCCCACATGAGTGCCCTAATCACTGGACTATGGGTTCATCTGCTGTCTGGCTAGCCTACTGAATATTTATTTAGTTATACAATGGAACAGCTTCAACAGGTGAGATTGAAAGCCCACTGCCAGAATGCCCCATAGCCCAGTGCAATCTCCTGTGAGGTAGGAGGCTCAAATACAAATCCTTTTTCCACATCAGACAGAGAGGAGAATTGAATATGCCTCTTCTACATCCCAGGTGAGTGCGCTAATCACTAGGCTACAAGTTGGTCTCCTTTCTGTAGGGTTAGATGTGTGTTGAGAATGCCTACTGGCTTTGACCCTGCAGTCAAGGTAGGTAGGGGAATGCCTAATGTGAGGATCCTGCTGGCACCTGAAGCACCGGGGCTGTAGCAACAGCGCACATACGCACTGACAGATTTTTAGGTGTCATGGGGACTTTACCAGCAGAAATTTAGGGATCTCCAGAGTTGGGCAGCAGCTGAGCTGTGTGTGTACCAATGTGTTAGAAGGGAGCCAGCACCCTATCTTTGAGATAAATTATTGGAAGACTCAAAAGTTTTGAAGCCTCACCTTTGCAATGATGTCTCTAGGATGCAGTCTTAATTAAGGCAAAATGTGCAATGAAGTCAATGGGAGTTTGCAGGATTGGTCATTTAGTTAAAAGTTTTCAAAGAGGAAAGCCAATGGTACTAATTTGTTACCCTTCTGTATTAACTCATTAAAGGAAATATCCCTAAGTGTTAGGGAGTCCATATAAATATTTTAGCAATGAAAAATCTTTGAGAGACCATCCCTCCTCTCCATGAAATTGCATATGCATTATTCCTTTCTTTGATCTAAACATCATCTTAATCTGGAAACCTGCTATCAAATCCTAGTGAAAAGAAGGAAACATTTATTAATTTATTTTAGGCAATGGGCTCTCCTTGAGGACACCTCATTGATTTAAATAGAGATCTACACAGAAATAGAAATCTGCCTGTATGGGGCTCCTTGTAGGATCAAGAATTTAGGTTGTAAATGTAGGCTACAATTCTGCAAACATTTAGGCATGCACTTAACTTTAATGAGACTATTCATGGTAGTCAAGTTTAGCACATGCGTAAGTGTTTGCAAGATTGGATTATATTAGTTAGGGTCTTGCCAAAAAATATTCTAGAGTACAACACACATCTGAGGGATACAAAAGTACTAGTCATCAGTTCAAATATTAGTGGGGAAAAGAGCCATAAACATGTTTATTAATTAAGACATTTCTAATTGTAATTTGTAATAAACTTTCCTTAACTAAAAAAAGACTTTAAACCCTGATCCTGTAATAATTTATGCACAAGCTTATCTTTGCACACTCTTAATTCCACCAAAGTTAATGAGACTACTCACTGTGTGTAAAGTTAAACATATGCATAAGTGTTTGCAGTGTTGGAGCCTTAGATAACAAAATTCTTGTTTCTTTTTATTTTTAATTGTAGTTTACTTCATTTTTAGTAATCCGTTTCCCCCCCCCCCCCCCCACTGGCTTAAATATTATAAGTGACATATCAAGTGCATGCTATTGAAAAAAAGAAAACATTTACTTTAAAAATGGCTTGTTAAAGTGGTAGTTGTCTCTGATAAAACTGGATTTCTCCTTTTTGAAATAATATATATTTTTTACTCTGGCAATTTAGAAGCACTCATTAGCTATGAAACGAACAGGGCAACCTCATTTCCTGTATTACCCGGAAGTTGTCAAGTCTCTTTCTTCGGAGTTTGTACCTGAATCTTTTTAGGGATAATTTGGCTTATCATACTACATCTCTACCCCGATATAATGCGACCCGATATAACACGAATTCGGATATAACGCGGCAAAGCAGTGCTCCGGGGGGGCAGGGCTGCGCAGTCTGGCGGATCAAAGCAAGTTCGATATAACGCGGTTTCACCTATAACGCGGTAAGATTTTTTGGCTC